>NC_056059.1:76443514-77693514 GCF_016772045.2 Ovis aries
ATAAAACAGTTAGGAAAGCCTTTCCATAATCTGCTCCATCACCAGTTTATCACAGGACTTTTTAAAGGAAAACATCAGAATGACCAGAGACTGTCTGGCTATATTTTGAATACTCTCTCTTAATAAGGGAAAATATCAGTACAAGACAATCTACTTGCATTTTGTCATTTGTAAAAGATTTGATATCTTGAAAGTTCTCATCATAATGATCAAAAATCAGTTTCTCAGATTACAATGTAGATGAACAGATTACAGGTAAATTTCATTCTAGTCAAAATTTCTATAAGCTTTGATCAGTCAGGTTCAGTTAAAAATATTTCTCTCTCTCATTTTACCCACATCTCTCGAGGTCTATTTAGAGAACAGACACAATAAAAACCACCAATCTCCTATTAATCACTTAAATAATTTTATGTCCTTAAAATATTTATCATAGTTGTTTCATCCTCTAGATCTTTCATCTCCAGATATGAATGCTTGTTAGAGTCTAAGGGTGCATGATCTTTAAAGGATTTTTTTTGTAACTTTATATTTTTACTTTGTCTTATGGTACACCCAATTAATAATGTTGTCGTTGTTTCAGGTTAACAGAGAAGGGATGCAGCCACACATATACATGTATCTAGTCTCCCCCAAACCCCTCTCCCATCCAGGATGGCACATAACATTGAGAAGAGTATTTTTAAGTAATAAAATATACAAAATCAAGATTGAAGTTTGCTTTAAAGTTATAACTCAGAAAGTTTTTAGGCAATTACAAAACGAGACGTGTATCTGAATTAATGAGAACTGAGAAAACTTCTTAAGTAATTTCAAGACAATATTGCCAGACTAACCTTGATATACAAAAGTATTTTCCTTAAACCGGAGCTTCACATTTTTTTCCACTTTTTTCAACATATCTATCCCACTTTTCCTTCTTTTTTTCTTCTTCTTCACTCATAAAATAGAGAATTTGATAGGGAATCAACAAGGAGTAGAATACTTCTAGTACAGGAAAAATATTATTTGCTTGAAAATGCAAAGTGAGGGAAGAAATCAATTGTGAGTAAACAGTGCAGAAAGAAACCTCTTGACCTTGTCAGATGCTTTATGGGAGAGACCCTTCAATCAGAAATGTGCTGATGCTAAATTATCACAGGATTTGATCTATCCTCTAATAATTGAAAACTCCCACTCTTGGAAGAGAACCAAGAGCTCCTTGATGAGGATAAAAGAGAAGAGTGAAAAAGTTGGCTTAAAACTCAACATTCAAAAAACTAAGATTATGGAATTCTGGTTCATTATCACATGGCAAATAGATGGGGAAAATGGGGAAACAGTGACAGATTTTATTTTCTTGGACTGCAAAATCTCTGTGGATTGTGACTGCAACCATGAAATTAAAAGAGGTTTGCTCTTTGGAAGAAAAGCTCTGACAAACCTAGAGAGCATATAAAAAAGCAGAAATCACTTTGCCAACAAGATACATACAGTCAAAGCTATCATTTTTCAAGTGAATTGATGTGAGAATTGGACCATGAAGAAGTCTGAGTACCAAAGAATTGATGCTTTCAAATTTTGTCCTGGAGAAGACTCTTGAGAGTCCTTTGGACAATAAGGTGATCAAACCAGTCAATCCTAAAGGAAATCAACTCCAAATATTCATTGGAAGGATTGATGTTGAAGATCCAACATTTTGGACACCTGATGTGAAGAGCTTACTGATCCTGATGCTGGGAAAGATTGAGGGCAGGAGGAGAAGGGGGTGAAAGAGAATGGTATGGTGTGATGGCATCACTAACTTGAAGGACACGAGTTTGAGAAAACTCTTGGAGATAGTAAAAGACAGGGAAGCCTGGAGTCCTGCAGCCCATGGGGTCGCTGGGAGTCAGACATGACTTAGCAACTGAACAACAATATGACACTAGTTGACTTATCTATGGAACAGAAGCAGACTCACGGACACACAGACATAGAGAAACAACTTGTGGTTGCCAAGAGGGGATGAGAGAAGGATGCATTGGGAGTTTGGGGTTAGTAAAACCAAACAATTATATATAGAATGAATAAACAATTTCCCACTGTATAGCAGAGAGATCTAAATTCATTATCCTGTGATAAACCATAATGGAAAAAGAATGTAAATATATATATATATATATATATATATATGTGTATATATATATGTATATATATACACATACACACACATATGTAAATATGAATCATTTTGCTGTATAGCAGAAATTAACACAACACAGTAAATCAATTATACTTAAATGAGACACATTTTAAAAAGTAGTAATATTCAGAATGATCCTTTAGGTACATCAAAAGAAAACTTTAATTGCTGTGGGAAGCTTCTTCCAAAACTAAGAGTGGCAGCAACAGCATATAGACACTTAGGAAAGTTTTGCTCTTTTCTTCAAAGTTTATGTGTTCTATTTGATGCAATAATATCTCCTGATATCTTCCCTGGTAAATTCTATATACTTTCTCCATCTCAAACTACTCACATAAACATCTGCAATTTCAGTTGTGTGTATACCTTCAGACAATCTGATACTTTCTTAGCTGACATTGTGTTAGAATGACAAATTCTGAAGGAAGAAAGGACAGTTTTGGGACAGAGATAGAACTAGGCTTGAATTATGTATTTTTGGGATAATTTCACAAGCTTCCCATCTTATACTTTCTGAAACTCTTGAGAAACTTATAGGGATAATAATTACTTCACAGGAATATTGAGATGATTAAATAAGGATATACATTGTCTGGAATATAATATTAGCTACATAAATTTGTTTCTTTATTCTCCTTAAATTTGCTGTTCTTCTTATTGGAATAACTAAACCCTTTTGTTTAAATTTAGGCTTATTTTGTGTGTGTGTGTCTATTCAGTCAACCACCATCTTGAGTGAGTTGGATATTCCATTGAACTGGAGCAAAAATATTTCTTTTACTAACTAGATCCATAAAATACGGTGAATCCCTTCAAGACTTTGCAACTGAGTATACTCATTTCGGAAATAAGCATATTGAACCTGATGATACCAGGTATCCTTTCTTGTCTCAAAAAGAATGATTCTTTTATAAAATGAAATGGGAAGTAATAGCATATTATGTACTGGAAAATGGAGGAGTGGGAAAAGCAAATATTCAAAACAATGTAAAAGAACTTCCATGGTCTAGAAGTATGCATGGAACTAACTCAATGTCTGAATAATGGACCAACACATATAATCACTGGAATAAATAGCTTTTTTTCAAAGGCAGCATTCCATAAAGGATTCCCCTAACCTTGTTTTCACACTACAAACAGAATTCTTAATCTAATATTTGGGAAAGTTTATGATTGCTAAATAAAATATACTAGGTGTCCAGATAACTTTGAAGTTTAGATAAATAATTTTTTAAGTATAATACGTTTCATGCAATATTTGGGACATACTTACAAAAAATGTTTTTGTCCAAAATGTATATGTAAGTGTACATCCTATATTCTTACTTCTAAATATAGCAAAATTAAATGAGTTTATCAAATACATTATCAAATATATTCAATAATACGTTGATGGTGTCTTTAACCTATGTTTAATTAAGAAAGATTAAACCTGGCCTTCTTGATGACAGTGAAAGAGGAGAGTGACAAAGCTGGCTTGAAACTCAACATTAAACAACTAAGACCATGCCTTCCAGTCCCATCACTTAATGTCAAATAGAAGGGAAAAAACAGAAGCCATGACAGATATCATTTTCTTGTGCTGCAAAATTACTGCAGATGCTGACTGTAGCCACGAAATTAAAAGACTATTGCTCCTTGAAATAAAAGCTATGACAAACTGAGACAGTGTATTAAAAAGCAGAGGTATCACTTTGCCAACAAAGGTCCATCTGCTTAAAGATATGGTTTTCAAGGAGTCACGTACAGATATGAGAGTTGAACCATAAAGAAGGCTGAGAGCCATTTTCTAATTTTGGTGCTAGAGAAGACTCGAGAGTCCCTTGGACTGCAAGGAGATCAAACCAGTCAATCCGAAAAGGAAATCAATCCTGAATATTCATTGGTAGTACTGATGCTGAGGGTGAAGCTCCAATACTTTGGCTACCTGATGCAAAGAGATGACTCATTGGAAAAGACCCTGACACTGAGAAAGACTGAAGGCAAAAGGACAAGGAGGTGGCAGAGGATGAGATGGTTGGATGGCATCACTCACTCAATGGATATGAATTTGAGCAAAATCCAGGAGATAGAAGAGGACAGAGGAAGCTGGTGCACTGCAGTCCATGAAGTCACAGAGTTGCACCTGACTTAGTGACTGAACAATAATTACAAAAACTTGGCCCAGATAATGTATTTATTATTTATTAAAATTAATTTATTATTGCAGTGTCTTTCCCTACTCCAGGGGATCTATCGTCCCAACCTAGATATCAAACCCAGACTTCCCACATTGCAGGGGAATTCTTTACCAGTTTGACCACAAGGGAAGCCCAAGAATACTGGAGTGGATAGCCTATCCCTTCTCCAGTGGATTTCCTGACCTAGGAATTGAAATGGGGTCTCCTGCATTTCAAGAAGATTCTTTACCAACTGAGCTATCAAGGAAGTCCCAGGTATTGGGCAATCAATCTTTAACAAATAAAATGCATATTCTAATGAACTTCATAGAGATATGTACTACAAAGAGAGGAAATCAAGTGTTGCATTAGGTATTAGGCAGTCAATCTTTACAAATAAAGTGCATTCCCTAATGAACTTCATAGAGATATGTGATATAGAGATAAATATCAAATATAAAAAGTTATTTTCAGTGGATCTTGATATGCCTTCAGTTACTTCACCAAGAAACTAGTGATAACTATTAAGTGATAACTATATAGAGATAACTATAACCTCCATGGATAAGATAAAAGTGATTGAAATTCTCCAGTGGGTTTTATAATTATTAAATATATTCTAAAGCAATATAACACATTATAAACACCTATGGCTGATAATTAATTTTTAATGTGTTATATTATTCAAGTAGTGAATCACTATACTGTACACCTGCAACATGTAATATTGTGTAGCAACTATACTTCAATAAAAATTAAAAAGAATATTAATTTTGTTGAGGATTTTTGCATCTATGTTCATCAGTGATATTGGCCTGTAGTTTTCTTTTTTTTGTGACATCTTTGTCAGGATTTGGTATTAGGGTGATGGTGGCCTCATAGAATGAGTTTGGAAGTTTACCTTCCTCTGCAATTTTCTGGAAGAGTTTGAGGAGGATAGGTGTTAGCTCTTCTCTAAATTTTTGATAGAATTCAGCTGTGAAGCCGTCTGGACCTGGGCTTTTGTTTGCTGGAAGATTTCTGATTACAGTTTCAATTTCCGTGCTTGTGATGGGTCTGTTAAGATTTTCTCTTTCTTCCTGGTTCAGTTTTGGAAAATTGAACTTTTCTAAGAATTTGTCCATTTCTTCCACCCAACAACACATTAAAAAGATCATACACCATGACCAAGTGGGCTTTATCCCAGGGATGCAAGGATTCTTCAATATCCGCAAATCAATCAATGTAATTCACCACATTAACAAATTGAAAAATAAAAACCATATGATTATCTCAATAGATGCAGAGAAGGCCTTGGACAAAATTCAACATCCATTTATGATAAAAACTCTCCAGAAAGCAGGAATAGAAGGAACATACCTCAACATAATAAAAGCTATCTATGACAAACCCACAGCAAACATTATCCTCAAAGGTGAAAAATTGAAAGCATTTCCCCTAAAGTCAGGAACAAGACAAGGGTGTCCACTTTCACTGCTACTATTCAACATAGTTCTGGAAGTTTTGGCCACAGCAATCAGAGCAGAAAAAGAAATAAAAGGAATCCAAATTGGAAAAGAAGAAGTAAAACTCTCACTGTTTGCAGATGACATGATCCTCTACATGGAAAATCCTCAAGACTCCACCAGAAAATTACTAGAGTTAATCAATGAATATAGTAAAGTTGCAGGATATAAAATCAACACACAGAAATCCCTTGCATTCCTATACACTAATAATGAGAAAGTAGAAAAAGAAATTAAGGAAACAATTCCATTCACCATTGCAACGAAAAGAATAAAATACTTAGGAATATATCTACCTAAAGAAATGAAAGAGCTATATATAGAAAACTATAAAACACTGATGAAAGAAATCAAAGAGGACACTAACAGATGGAGAAATATACCATGTTCATGGATCGGAAGAATCAATATAGTGAAAATGAGTATACTACCCAAAGCAATTTACAAATTCAATGCAATCCCTATCAAGCTACCAGCCACATTTTTCACAGAACTAGAACAAATAATTTCAAGATTTGTATGGAATTACAAAAAACCTCGAATAGCCAAAGCAATCTTGAGAAAGAAGAATGGAGCTGGAGGAATCAACTTGCCTGACTTCAGGCTCTACTACAAAGCCACAGTCATCAAGACAGTATGGTACTGGCACAAAGACAGACACATAGATCAATGGAACAAAATAGAAAGCCTAGAGATAAATCCGCACACATGTGGACACCTTATCTTTGACAAAGGAGGCAACAATATACAATGGAGCAAAGACATTCTCTTTAACAAGTGGTGCTGGGAAAACTGGTCAACCACTTGTAAACGAATGAAACTAGATCAATTTCTAACACCGTACACAAAAATAAACTCAAAATGGATTAAAGATCTAAATGTAAGATCAGAAGCTATAAAACTCCTAGAGGAGAACATAGGCAACACACTCTCAGACATACATCACAGCAGGATCCTCTATGATCCACCTCCCAGAATTCTGGAAATAAAAGCAAAAATAAACAAGTGGGATCTAATTAAAATTAAAAGCTTCTGCACAACAAAGGAAAATATAAGCAAGGTGAAAAAACAGCCTTCTGAATAGGAGAAAATAATAGTAAATGAAGCAACTGACAAACAACTAATCTCAAAAATATACCAGCAACTTCTGAAGCTCAATTCCAGAAAAATAAACGACCCAATCAAAAAATGGGCCAAAGAACTAAATAGACATTTCTCCAAAGAAGACATACGGATGGCTAACAAACACATGAAAAGATGCTCAACATCACTCATTATTAGAGAAATGCAAATCAAAACCACAATGAGGTACCACTTCACACCAGTCAGAATGTCTGTGATCCAAAAATCTGCAAGCAATAAATGCTGGAGAGGGTGTGGAGAAAAGGGAACCCTCCTACACTGTTGGTGGGAATGCAAACTAGTACAGCCACTATGGAGAACAGTGTGGAGGTTCCTTGAAAAATTGCAAATAGAACTACCTTATGACCCAGCAATCCCACTTCTGGGCATACACACCGAGGAAACCAGAATTGAAAGAGACACATGTACCCCAATGTTCATCGCAGCACTGTTTATAATAGCCAGGACATGGAAACAACCATAGATGTCCATCACAGATGGATGGATAAGAAAGCTGTGGTACATATACACAATGGAGTATTATTCAGCCATTAAAAAGAATTCATTTGAATCAGTTCTGATGAGATGGATGAAACTGGAGCCGATTATACAGAGTGAAGTAATCCAGAAAGAAAAACACCAATACAGTATACTAACACACATATATGGAATTTAGGTAGATGGCAATGACGACCCTGTATGCAAGACAGGGAAAGAGACACAGATGTGTATAACGGACCTTTGGACTCAGAGGGAGAAGGAGAGGTTGGGATGATTTGGGAGAATGACATTCTAACATGTATACTATCATGTAAGAATTGAATCTCCAGTCTATGTCTGACGCAGGATACAGCATGCTTGGGGCTGGTGCATGGGGATGACCCAGAGAGATGTTGTGGGGAGGGAGGTGGGAGGGGGTTCATGTTTGGGAACGCATGTAAGAATTAAAGATATTAAAATTTTAAAAATAAAAAAATTAAAAAAATAAATAAATAAAATAAAATAAAATCTCTCAAAAAAAAAGAATATTAAGTAAGAAAAAGCAAAACTTCTTAAATCTCTGGGAATTTTAGACAGAGGTTCATTTAACAAATTATGGAAATAGCACTGTCCCAATTTGGATCCATTTCTGTGTCCCCCACTATATTCTGTTTCAACCATATTCCAAGAAGTTTACTTGTCTCATAGCCTTTACCATTGACCACAGATTGTTTCCAATCTTTAGTTATTGATTCTTTGAACAATTATATTGTATTTAAAACAACAACAACAAACAAACAATAAAATCTGCGAAACTGTCTCTGCCACTGCAGCACTTTCTGTTTTATATGTCTGTGGAGGAATCATTCTCTCTGGGTAACTACCAACAACTCTGTTCTATGAGTTGTGGGAAAGGACTGACAAAGCCTTTGGCAGAAACAGTCACTTCTTCCTTGGAAGGCATTCTGGAAATAGAGTTACATTTCCTGTGAAATACTTAACTCTCATCATTCCTTTCTCCAATATTGTCTCCCCACTGCCTTCTGACAAAATGTAGTCCACTGGAGAAGGGAATGAAAAACCACTTCAGTATTTTTGCCTTGAGAACCCCATGAACAGTATGAAAAGGCAAAAAGATATGACACTGAAAGATGAACCCCCTAGGTCCTTAAGTGCACTGGAGAAGAGGGAAAGAATGAAAGGATGGAACCAAAGTGAAACCAGCGCCCGGCTGGGGATGTGACTGGTGATGAAAGTAAAGTCTGATGCTGTAAAGAACAATATTGCATAAGAACCTGGAATGTTAGGTCCATGAATTAAGGAAAATTGAAAGTGGTCAAACAGATGATGTCAAGAGTGAACATTGACATTTTAGGAATCAGTGAAATAAAATGGGCTGGAATGGGAGAATTTTATTCAGATGACCATTTTATCTTCTACTGTGGGCAAGAAATCCATAGAAGAAATGGAGTAGCCTTCATAGTCAACAAACGATTCCAAAATGCAGTACTTGGGTGCAACCTCAAAAATAATAGAATGATCTATGTTCATTTTCAAGACAAACCAATCAATATCATAGTAATCCAAGTCTATGGCCCAATCACTAATGCCAAAAAAGCTAAAGTTGAACAGTTCTATAAAAACCTACAAGATATTCTAGAACTAATGCCCAAAAAAGATGTCCTTTTCATCATAGTGGACTGGCATGCAAAAGTAGGAAGTCAAGAGATACCTCTAGTAACTGGCAAATTTTATCTTGGAGTACAAAAAGAAGCAGGGCAAAGGCTAATAGAGTTTTGCCAGGAGAACACACTGGTCATAACAAACACCATCTTTCAAGAACACAAGAGATGACTCTACATATGGACATTACCAGATGGTCAGTACCAAAATCAGATTGAATGTATTCTTTGCAGCCAAAGATGGAGAAGTTCTATACTGTCAGCAAAAACAAGATTACTGTGGCTCAGATCATGAATATCTTATTGCCAAATTCAGACTTAAATTGAAGAAGATAGGGAAAACAAATAGACCATTCAGGTATGACCTGAATCAAATCCCTTATGACAATATAGTGGAAGTGACAATTAGATTCAAGAGATTAGATCTGATAGACAGAGTGCCTGAAGAACTATGAATGGAGGTTCATGACATTGGAGAGTAGGCAGTGATCAAGATCATTCTCAAGAAAAAGAAATGTAAAAAGACAAAATGATTGTCTGAGGAGGGCTTACAAGTATCTGAGAAAAGAAGAAGATAAAAGCTAAGGAGAAAAGGAAAGATATACTCATTTGAATGCAGAGTACCAAAGAATAGCAAGGAGAGATAAGAAAGTCTTCTTCAGTGATCAGTGCAAAGAAATAGAGGAAACCAATAGAATGGGAAAGACTAGAGATCACTTCAAGAAAATTAGAGATACCAAGGGAATGTCTTATGCAAAGATGGACACAATAAAGGACAGAAATGGTATGGACCTAACAGAAGCAGAAGATATTAAGAAGAAGTGGCAAGAATACACAAAACTATACAAAAAAAGATCTTCATGACCTAGATGACCATGGTGGTGTAATCAGTCATCTAGAACCAGGTATCTTAGAATGTGATCAAGTGGGCCTTGGGAAGCATCACTAGGAACATAGCTATTGAGGGGGGGATGGAATTCCAGCTTATCTGATTCAAATCCTAAAAGATGATACTGTGAAAGTGCTACATTCAATATGCTAGCAAATTTGGAAAACAGCAATGGCCACAGGACTGGAAAAGGTCAGTTTTCATTCCAATCCCAAGAAGGCAATGCCAAAGAAAGTTCAAAGTACCACATAATTGCACTCATCTTTCACGCTAGCAAAGCAATGCTCAAAATTCTCCAAGTGAGTCTTCAACAGTAGGTGAACCATGAACTTCTAGATGTTCAAGCTGTGTTTAGAAAAGACAGAGGGACCAGAAATCAAAACCAACATCCACTGAATCACAGAAAAAGCAAAAGAGTTCCAGAAAAACATCTACTTCTGTTTTATTTACTACACTAAAATCTTTGACTGTATTGATCAGGACAAACTGTGGAAAATTCTGAAAGAGATGGGAGTACCAGACCAATTTATTTGCCTCCTGAGAAATCTGTATTCAGGTCAAGAAGCAACCGGCCATGGAACAATGAAAGAAAGAACGTTAAGTCGCTCAGTTGTGTCTGACTCTTTGTGACCCAGTGAGCTGTAGCCTACCAGGCTCCTCTGTTCATGGGATTCCCCAGGCAAGAATACTGGAGTGGGTTGCTGTTTCCTTCTCCAGGGGGTCTTCTTGACCCAGGGATTGAACCCAGGTCTCCCGCATTGAAGGCAGACACTTTAACCTCTGAGCCACCAGGGAAGCCTATGGAACAATGGACTTGTTCCAAATTGGGAAAGGAATACGTCAAGGCTGCATATTGTCACTATGCTTATTTAATTTTATGGAGAGCATATCATGAGAAATGACAGGCTGGATGAAGCACCAGCTGGAATCAAGATTGCCAGGAGAAATATCAGTAATCTCAGATATGCAGATGCCACCACCTTTATGGCCTCTTGAAAGTGAAAGAAGAGAGTGAAAAAGCATCTTAAAACTCAGTATTCAAAAAACAAAGATCATGGCATCCGATCCCATCACTTCATGACAAATAGATAGGGAAATAATAGAAACAGTGACAAACTATTTTCTTGGGCTCCAAAATCACTGGGGATAGTGACTGCAGCTATGAAAATAAAATATGCTTGTTCCTTGGAAGAAAAGCTATGACCAACCTAGACGGCATATTAAAAAGCAGATATATTGTTTTGCTTACAAATATCTGCATAGTCAAAGCTATGGTTTTTTTCAGTAGTTATGTATGGATGTGAAAGTTGGACCATAAAGAAAGCTGAGCACCAAAGAATTGATCCTTTTGAATTGTGGTGTTGAAGAAGACTCTTGAGAATCCACTGGACTGCAAGGAGATCCAACCAGTCAATCATAAAGGAAATTAGTCCTGAATATTCATTGGAAGGACTGATGCTGAAGCTGAAGCTCCAATAGTTTGGCCACCTGATGGGAAGAACTGACACATTGGAAAATATCTTGATGCTGGGAAAGATTGAATACAGGAGGCGAAGGCGAGGACAGAGGCTGAGATGGTTGGATGGCATTAATGACTTGATGGACCTGAGTCTGAGCAAGTTCTGGGAGTTGGTGATGGACAAGGACACCTGGCAAGCTGCAGTCCATGGCTTTCAAAGCATCAGACATGACTGAGTTACTGAATTGTTCTGAAGTGGACATTACTCCCCCAAAAGGTGACATAAGTTATTTAATAACTTTAAGTCTAAAATTCTGTGAGTTGCAATGCCAGAAACTTTATCCATGCCTATAATCAAACATTTCCAAATAGATTTTAAAATGTTACCTCTGCTTCCTACCTTGACTGTGGCCTTTAATTAAATAATTAATACTGTTAATATTAATTCACATTAAAAATTCCCAAATTTAAAAACTAGAATATACATGATTATGTATTTAAAAGGAAAAGAAAACTATCATTTATCCATTTCAAAACATTTGAAAAATGTGTCAATAATTAGCAATCAAATTTAATAAAATTTTTATGCTTAAATCCTAAGGTAGTATGGTAAAAACAGATAATAAAATTAGCTTGGAAGGAAGAAACCCAAACCCTGACTTTAAATAACTGTAAATCATTTAGAGATTTTTTTTTTTTTTTAGTCTTTCTTGGCTTAAGTTTTTCCTTCTATTAAGTAGAAGGTAGGAATGGCAGGAAGAGCAGGGGAACAGCGTCCTATATATTCTCTAGATTTTTCAACTAGGCCTAAATTCTGTGTTATATTCAATAATAAAAGTCCAAACTTATAAAAGGAAAATTTACTTCTTGGAAATGTGTATTTGAGTGTGTGTGTGTGTGTGTGTGTGTGTGTGTGTGTGTGTAATCTGTCTCCAATAGAATTTAAATATAATTCAAGTGAATTTATTAGCTATTTACTGAAGGTTAAGTGCATCTAACATATGGGTCTAGGTATATATAATGTACTTTTCTCATTATTAATAGAATATAAAACATGCCCATTTTATTATTCAGGTATCTGAAAGCCCATGCATTTTCCTCTCTCTTAGTAATGTCCTACTTATTATTTTCAAGGCACAGATATAGCAATAGTACACCAAAGAATATTTCCACAGCCTCCTTCAAAGAAGAGTTCAAAAATTGTTTTAGCTTCAACCCACCCACTGAAACACCCACAAATGGATTTTGTCACATTATTAACCTTATAAGTTCTGCAAGATGCTACTCCTGTAGTGACATTTATACAGACCACAATTTCCTTAGGCATTCTTGGTTTAAGAATAATTAAAACACTGGAGATAGTAGAAAGGAGTCTAGCAACCTAGAGCCCTCAGATCCTCATATCAATCAGTGGCTCACTTCACACATTTGCTTCTTTGGTTCCACTTCATCTGACCATCCTTAGTTAACCACCTGCTGCAGTGGTATAAACTGATCTCTGCTTTTACCTGCTGTATGTTCCAAGTGTTTTAATATTTCACACTTCCTCTCCTTCCCAAGTGCCCTTCTTCAACATACCAAATGATCAATCATTTCTGATATAGGTAATAAATGTATCAACATTCTTTTTAAAGTGTTACATTTCCATTGCACTCACCTGGTCAGAAGAATCCCTCAATATCCAGCATTGAAATTGCCTGCTTCAAAAGCCTCCACTCCTCTATTTGCACATCTGGGGAAATAGAGATAATTGCTGCATGTACGCTGATCTTGTCCTTAGAGCTTTTCACACATCAAGAGCAAGTCCACTTTTTCCTCATTAGTGCAGCAAGCACCTGTTCACACATTGTGATTTTAAA
Source organism: Ovis aries (assembly GCF_016772045.2). Classification (NCBI taxonomy): domain Eukaryota; kingdom Metazoa; phylum Chordata; class Mammalia; order Artiodactyla; family Bovidae; genus Ovis; species Ovis aries. Next base: position 76,456,834 of record NC_056059.1, read on the forward strand.
GGCTGTGGGAAGATCTTACTGCTTCTCCAACAATATTTTCCCATGCTGTAATTCCTTTAATTGGGAAAAAGCCTCTCATATGAGAAAACATGAATGACTGATATGAGATCATTTCCTAAGAAAAGGATTTAAAATTTGAGAGGAACAAGAAGACACAAGAACACTCAGCAACATGAACCTGAGGAAAGGAAGGATATAAATGAGATGTTCCATAAAAAGGGAATCTTAATTGGGAAGTGGAAATTGAGACTTGATCATCCATTTCTATATTTGCTTTCTGCAATCCCACATTTTGCTTTATGTCTGACTATTAACTCCACTGCTATTTAAAAATAATTTAAATAAAGTGTCAAACTCATCATGACTGCTTGTTGAAAAATTATAGATATTTGACTGTATATGGTAACAATTTCCACCAGTGATGAACTACAATGCTTTTCAGTTTCTTTCAAATGTCTAGGAGATAAGAACTATTCCAGAAAATTTACAGGTGTGTTTGCAAGTGACTACTGAAGAGCATTATGTCAAAGGTCCTCAAATTGAAAGAATTTGTCAAATTCCATATCAAATTTCCCGTTGCATCAAGCTTTCATTTAGCATGAATATATATCAAATCATCAGATTTCACCAAAATATATTTGACTAAAATAATCCAATTTCATATAATAAAAAGGAATATAATATGTAAAAGTGTAATTAAGGCATATTTTAACCTAACAGCAATTAACTAAATGTTACTACATACTGGTTGAGGCAAATAAATGTTCAGAATTATATCAATAGCATTTTCAGTTATGATATATCTTTCAATAGAGACAGAGCCAAAGTGACTTCACTGGAAGCTGATGAATCGTAAAAGTAGATTAAATAGTTGGAAAGACACTGGATGACTTTGAACATCTAGTATTTAGGGCAGTTAGATATTTATCAAATGGACAACAGAATGAACAGTGACTGTCAGATAAGAGCTGATATAAATTTGGAAGGTATTTCATCTGAAAACAAATATTTTATCAAGATAGATTATATAAAAGCATAATCATGGATATATTTTCTTTTCATGACACTAGAAAAATAGCCAAATTCTTTACAGGGTTCTAAAACCTTGAACAGTCTTCCTAGGTAAGAGCAGAAATATTAGGGTATTATATGTGGGATTTTACTGTCTCTCAAAAAGTACATTATATACCCATAATATATATATATACCTGACAATATTGAAATTCATTTTATATTGTAATGGTTATTTCAGCTATTAATGTGAAAAACATTTTAGACATTCTCTAAAGTAACATTTTGCTCTGTGTGTTGCTAGGATAAAGCAATAATATTTCAATATTTTTTACTATTCAAAACATCTTACATATGTTAAATCAAGCTGCAACTGAATTAAGTTTTAATCAAGCTGTCTGATTTATGTGTTTTATTAATCTAATTCAATTCCAATAATCATTTATTGTAGCCAGAATCAGTGCAGACCCTGTATAAGGTAGAGTATTCTTGCATTTAATTTTAAATAAGGGTAAGATAATTGCAGACATTGAAAGGAAAGCTGAACAGAACTGATAACTTGAGAACCATGACTCAGTACTGTGTTTCCACTATCCCTTGAGGTCACTCTGTGCCCTTGCCCACTCTTTTAAGATTAACCCCTTAATCTTAAATTAAGTTTTCTTTTTTTTTTTTTTTCTGGTAATGTAAGTTTCCATGTTACTCTTTCCATACATCTCACCCTCTCCTCCCCTCTACCCATGTCCATAATTATTCTCTATGCCTGTTTCTCCACTGTTGCCCTGTAAATAAATTCTTCAGTACCATCCATATATATGTGTTAGAATATGGTATTTGTCTTTCTCTTTCTGAATCACTTCACTCTGCATAATAGGTTCTAAGTTCATCCACCTCATTAGAACTGACTCAAAGATGTTCCGTTTTATGGCTGAGTAATATTCAATTGTGTATATACACCAAAACTTATTTATCCATTCATCTGTAGATGGACATCTAGGCTGCTTCCATGTTCTACCTGTTGTAAACAGTGCTGCAATGAACAATGGGATACATGTGTCTCTTTCAGTTTTGGGTTCCTCAGGGTATATGCCTAGGAGTGGGATTGCTGGGTCATATGGTGGTTTTACTCCTAGTTTTTTAAGGAATCTCCATGCCATCTTCCATAGTGACTGTATCAGTTTACACTCCCACCAACAGTGCAAGAGTGTTCCCTTTTCTCCATACCCTTTCTAGCATTTATTGTTTATAGACTTTGACAATGGATATTCTGAATGGTGTGAGGTGGTATCTCACTGTAGTTTTGATTTGCATTTCTCTAATAATGAATGATGTTTAGCATCTCCATGTGTTTGTTAGCCATCTGTGTGTCTTCTTTGGAGAAATGTCTGTTTAGGTCTTTTTCCCACTTTTTGATTAGGTTGTTTGTTTTTCTGGCATTGAGGTATATGAGCTGCTTGTATACTTTGGAAATTAATCTTTTGTCAGTTGTTTCATTTGCTATTATTTTGTCCTATTCTTAGGGTTGTCCTTTAACCTTGCTTATAGTTTCCTTTGCTGTGCAAAAGCTTTTAAGTTTAATAAGTCTCACTTGTTTACTTTTGTTTTTATTTTTGTTACTCTAGGAGGTGGATCATAGAGGATCTTGCTTTGATTTATGTCAGCAAGTGTTCTGCCTATGTTTTCCTCAAAGGTTTCATCATTTCTGGTCTTACATTTTGGTATTTAATCCATTTTGAGTTCATCTTTGTGTATGGTTTTAGGAAGTGTTCTAATTTCATTCTTTTAAATGTAGCTGTCCAGTTTTCCTAGCACCACTAATTGAAGAGGCTGTCTTTTCCCCATTGTATATTCTTGCCTCCTTTGTCAAAAATAAGGTACCCATTGGTGCATGGGTTTATTTCTGGCCTTTCTATCTTGTTTCATTAGTGTATATTTCTGTTTTTGTGCCAATACCATATTGTTTTGATTACTGTAGCTTTATATTATAATCTGAAGTCAGGAAGCTTGATTCTTCCAGCTCCATTCTTCTTTCTCAAGACTGCTTTGACTATTCAGGGTCTTTTGTGTTTCTATTTGAATTGTGAAATTTTTTGTTCTAGTTCTGTTAAAAATGCCAGGGATTGCATTAAATCTGTAGATTGCATTTGGTACTAAAATCATTTTTACAATACATTCTTCCTGCCCAAGAACATGGAATATCTCTCCATCTGTTTATGTCATCTTTGATTTTGTTTATTAGTGTCTTATAATTTCTGTGTACAGTTCTTCTGTCTCCTTAGGTAGGTTGTTTATTTATTTATTTTTTTTTTACCTTAGATATTTACTAACCTTACCTTAAATATCTTACTTACCTTTAGATATTTAATTCTTTTTGTTGCAATGGTGAATGATTCCTTAATTGATCTTTCTGATTTTTCATTCTTAGTATATATAAATGCAAGTGATTTTTGTGTATTGATTTTGTATCCTGCAACTTTGCTAAATTCACTGATTAGCTCTAGTAATTTTCTGATACCATCTTTAGGGTTTTCTACGTATAGTATCATGTCACCTGCAAACAGTGAGAGCTTTACTTCTTTACTGATGTGGATTTATTTTATTCCTTTTTCTTCTCTGATTGCTGGAACTAGGACTTCCAGAACTATGTTTCATAAAAGCAGCAAAAGTGGGCACCCTTGTCTTTTCCTGATCTTAGTGGGAATGCTTTCAGTTTCTCACCATTAAGAATAATGTTCGCTGTAGGCTTATCATATATGGCCTTTACTATGTTGAGGTAGTTTCCTTCTATGCCCATTTTTTGAAGAGTTTTAATCATAAATAGGTGCTGAATTTTGTCAAAGTTTTCTTCTTTTTTTTCTGCATCTATTGAGATGATCTCAATTGATTAATGATGATCTCAATAGGGATCTCAATAGATGATCTCAATAAGGAAAATTGAGGGCAGGGGGAGACGAGGAAGACAGGGGATGAGATGGTTAGATGGCATCACCGACTCAATGGACATGGGTTTGGGTGAACTCCGGAAGTTGGTGACGGACAGGGAGGCCTGGCATGCTGTGGTTCATGGGATTGCAAAGAGTCTGACATGATTGAGCAACTGAACTGAACTGATTGAGGTGATCATATGCTTTTATCTTTTAATTTGTTAATATGGTGTGTCTCATTGATTGATCTTCATATATTGAAGAATCCTTGCATCCCTGAAATAAACCCAACTTGATCATGGTGTATGAACTTTTCTTTCTTTTTTTTAAATTTTTATTTTTACTTTATTTTATTTTACAATACTGTATTGGTTTTGCCATACATTGACAGGAATCCGCCACGGGTGTACATGAGTTCCCAATCCTGAACCCTCCTCCCACCTTCTACCCTATATCATCTCTCTGGATCATCCCCGTGCACCAGCCCCAAGCATCCTGTATCCTGCATCGAACATAGACTGGCAATTCGTTTCTTACATGATAGTATACATGTTTCAGCACCATTCTCCCAAATCATCCCACCTTCTCCCTCTCCCTTAGAGTCCAAAAGTCCATTCTATACATCTGTGTCTCTTTTACTGTCTCACATACAGGGTCATCATTACCATCTTTCTAAATTCCATATATATGTGTTAGTATACTGTATTGATGTTTTTCTTTCTGGCTTACTTCACTCTGTATAATCGGCTCCAGTTTCATCTATCTCATTAGAACTGATTCAAATGTATTCTTTTTAATGGCTGAGTAATACTCCATTGTGTATATGGAGCTTTTTGATGTGTTTGTCTGTATGAGATTTTTGATGTGTTGCTGAATTCTGTTTGCTAAAAATTTTTTGAGGGTCTTTGCATCTACGTTCATCAGTGATATTGGCCTATAGTTTTCTTTGTGTGTGTGTAGTTTTTGTCTGGCTTTGGCATCAGGGTAATGGTGGCCTCAATAGAATGAATTTGGAAGTATTCCTTCCTTTGAAATTTTTTGAAAGAGTTTTAGAAGGATAAGCACTAACTCTTCTCTAAATGTTTCATAAATTCTCCTATGAAGTCATCTGGTCCTGGGCTTTTGTTTCTTGGAAGATTTTTGATCACAACTTCAATCAGTGCTTATAATTGGGTTTTTCATAATCTATATTTCTTCTTGATTCAATCTTGGAAAATTGAACTTTTCTAAGAATCTGTCCATTTCTTCCAGGTTTTCTATTTTATTGCCATATAGTTTTGTTCATGATATTCTCTTATAATCATTTGTATTTCTGCATTGTCTGTTGTAACCTCTGCTTTTTTATTTCTAATTTTGTTGATTTGATTCTTCTCTCCTATTTTCTTGATTAACCTGGCTAAGGGCTTGTTAATTTACTTTATTTTCTCAAAGAACCAGCATTTAGTTTTGTTAATCTTTACTATTCTTTCTTTCATTTCTTTTTCATTTATTTCTGCTTAGATCTTTATGGTTTGTCTCCTTCTAATAATTTTGGAGTTTTTTCCTTCTTCTTTTTCCAGTTACTTTAGATGTAAAGTTAGATTGTCTATTCAATGTTTTTCTTGTTTATTCAGGTAGGATTGTATTGCTATAAACCTCCCTGTTAGAACTGCTTTTGCTGTATGCCATAGATTTTGAATTGTGTTTTCACTGTCATTTATTTCTAGAATTTTTTTTTTATTTCCCTTTTGATTTCCTCAGTAACCTACTGGTTATTTAGAACTGTGATGTTTAATCTCTATGTGTTTGTTTCTTACAGTTTTTTTCTTGTAATTGATATCTAATCTTATAATGTTGTGATGAGAGAAGATGTCTGATACAATTTCAATTTTCTTAAATTTACTGAGATTTGATTTGTGACCCAAGATGTGGTCTATCTTGGAGAATGTTCCATGTGCACTTGAGAAGAAGGTGTATTCCTTCTCATCTCATCTAATGTATCTCATCTCATTAGATGATCCATCTCATCTAATGTATCATTTAAGACTTGTGTTTCCTTATTAATGTTCTGTTTTGATGATCTGTCCATTGATGTGAATGGGGTGTTAAAGTCTCCTACTATTATTGTGTTGTAGTCTCCTGCTGTAATAGTGCCTTTTCCTCTTTCCTTACCTGAACTCTGCAATAGTTTTATCCAGTACCTACTGTGAAAACTTGGTTAAGCTTCTGAGGTGAAACTCAGTTGCATGAAGGGTCCCTTGGATTTTTTAATTCTTGGACTTGTCCACTCTGAGCCTCCACCATTTATTAACTTACAGTCAGGCTTTTTCATTCTGGGACAAATTCTGGTGGAGTTTTAGCTCATGACGTTCTGCTCCAAAATCAAACCCTGAACCTTTACAGTGGGAACACTGACTCCAAGACCCTAGACTACCAGATAACTAACCATAGGTAGTATCAAATAGTGAGAACTCACACAAAGCAAATGACTTGAATACAAGACCTGGCATAACCCAATCACCAGTAGCACCCTGTACAGGACGCCTCATCTAAACAACAGAGAAAACAAAAATACAAACCCAATCATCAGCTGATGGGAGTACCACCTCACTTAGCCTTGCCCATTAGAGGAAAAACAAACTAACGAAAACTCAGCACAAATCTCACCCTATACGAAGCTTACACAAACCACTGGACCAAACTTAGGAGGGAAAAAAACAAAACGAAGAAAGAATTCAACCTTCTTCAAGGAAAGAATTCAACTTTTCTTGAAGCCTGGGAAAAGGAGATCTCAAACACAAAATTATATATATATATATATATATATATATATATACACACACACACACATATTTATATATATATCTTCTAGCTTACTAATTCATTCTGCTTCAGATATTCCACTATTGATATAAATACATTTGCATAGTATTTTTCTGCCTTTATATATATAAAGGCAGAAAAATACTATGCAATAAATAAATAAATGTATAAAGGGATAAATAAATGTATAAATAAATACATTTGCATAGTATTTCTCTGCCATATATATATATAAGGCAGATAAAATTAATATAAATATAAATGTATATATAAATATAAATATATATATATATATATATATATATATATAAAGGCAGAGAAATACTATGCAAATGAGTGAAAAAAACTGGAAACACAAAAGTCCAAATAAATGAAGTGGAAATCAGAAAATTACCAAAAAATAATTCAGAATAATGACAGTAAAGATGATCAAAAACCTTGAAGACAAAATGGAGAAAATGCAAGAATCAATTAACAAAGCCCTAGAAGAATTAAATAATAAGTATACAAACACCACAATTACTGAAATTAACAATACTCTAGAAAGAATCAATAGCAGAATATCTGAAGCAGAACAACGAATCAGTGATCTAGAAGATAGAGTGGTGGAAATAAACTCTGAAGAGCAGTATAAAGTAAAAAGAATGAAAAGAGCTGTGGACAGTCTCAGAGACCTCTGGGACCATATCAAAAGCACAAACATTCAAATTATAGATGTCCCAGAAGAAGAAGAGGAAAAAAAAAATGTATGAGAAAATTTTTAAAGAGATCATAGTTGAAAATTTCCCCAACATGGAAAAGGAAATAGCCAATCAAATCCAATAGGTACAAAGAGTCCCATATAGGATAAACCCAATGAGAAACACAGCAAGACATACTAATCAAACTAACAAAGACTAAACACAAAGAAATAATATTAAAAGCAGCAAGGGAGAAGTAACAGGTAACATACAGTTAAACACCATATGCTCAACAGCTGATCTTTCAGGAGAAACTCTGCAGGCCAGAAGGGAATGGCAGGATACATTTAAAGTACTGAAAGGGAAAAATCCACAACCAAGATTACTGTACCCAGCAAGGATCTCATTCAAAACTGATGGAGAAATAAAAAAGATTTTCAGGCAAGCAAAATTAAGACAATTCTGTACCATCAAACCATCTTTACAACAAATAATAAATGGGCTTATATAGTCAAAAAATACAAGAGGAAAAAAAGATCTCCAAAATCAATGCCAAAAAGTTAGAAAATGACAATAAGAACATATATATATCAATAATTACTTTAAAGAGATTGTCTTTACTCCATTGTATATTCTTGCCTCCTTTGTCAAGGATAAGGTATCCATATGTGTGTGGATTTATCTCTGGGCTTTCTATTTTGTTCCATTGATCTATATGTCTGTCTTTGTGCCAGTACCATACTGTTTTGATGATTGTGGCTTTATAGTAGAGCCTGAAGTCAGGCAAGTTGATTCCTCCAGTTCCATTCTTCTTTCTCAAGATTGCTTTGGCAATTCGAGGTTTTTTGTATTTCCATACAAATCTTGAAATTATTTGTTCTAGTTCTGTGAAACATATGGCTGGTAGCTTGATAGGGATTGCATTAAATTTGTAAATTGCTTTGGGTAGTATACTCATGATCACTATATTGATTCTTCCAATCCATGAACGTGGTATATTTCTCCATCTATTAGTGTCCTCTTTGATTTCTTTCATCAGTGTTTTATAGTTTTCTATATATAGGTCTTTAGTTTCTTTAGGTAGATATATTCCTAGGTATTTTATTCTTTTAACAAGTGGTGCTGGGAAAACTGGTCAACCACTTGTAAAAGAATGAAACTAGATCACTTTCTAACACCACACACAAAAATAAACTCAAAATGGATTAAAGATCTAAATGTAAGACCAGAAACTATAAAACTCCTAGAGGAGAACATAGGCAAAACACTCTCAGACATACATCACAGCAGGATCCTCTATGATCCACCTCCCAGAATACTGGAAATAAAAGCAAAAATAAACAAATGGGATCTAATTAAAATTAACAGCTTCTGCACAAAAAAGGAAAATATAAGCAAGGTGAAAAGACAGCTTTCTGAATGGGAGAAAATAATAGCAAATGAAGCAACTGACAAACAACTAGTCTCAAAAATATACAAGCAACTTCTGCAGCTCAATTCCAGAAAAATAAATGACCCAATCAAAAAATGGGCCAAAGAACTAAATAGACATTTCTCCAAAGAAGACATATGGATGGCTAACAAACAATGAAAAGATGCTCAACATCACTCATTATTAGAGAAATGCAAATCAAAACCACAATGAGGTACCACTTCACACCAGTCAGAATGTCTGTGATCCAAAAATCTGCAAGCAATAAATGCTGGAGAGGGTGTGGAGAAAAAGGAACCCTCCTACACAGTTGGTGGGAATGCAAACTAGTACAGCCACTATGGAGAACAGTGTGGAGATTCCTTAAAAAATTGCAAATAGAACTACCTTATGACCCAGCAATCCCACTGCTGGGCATACACACTGAGGAAACCAGAATTGAAAGAGACACATGTACCCCAATGTTCATCGCAGCACTGTTTATAATAGCCAGGACATGGAAACAACCTAGATGTCCATCAGCAGATGAATGGATAAGCAAGCTGTGGTACATATACACAATGGAGTATTATTCAGCCATTAAAAAGAATTCATTTGAATCAGTTCTGATGAGATGGATGAAACTGGAGCCGGTTATACAGAGTGGAGTAAGCCAGAAAGAAAAACACCAATACAGTATACTAACATATATATGGAATTTAGAAAGATGGCAATGACGACCCTGTATGCAGGATAGCAAAGGAGACACAGATGTGTATAATGGACTTTTGGACTCAGAGGGAGAAGGAGAGGGCGGGATGATTTGGGAGAATGGCATTCTAACATGTATACTATCATGTAAGAATTGAATCGCCAGTCTATGTCTTATGCAGGATACAGCATGCTTGGGTCTGGTGCATGGGGATGACTCAGAGAAATGTTATGGGGAGGGAGGTGGGAGGGGGGTTCATGTTTGGGAACGCATGTAAGAATTAAAGATTTTAAAATTATATAAAAAAAAACAAAGATATAAATAGATTGAAATAAAAGGAAGGAAAAAGAAAAAATTATAAATAAAAATTTAAAAAAATAAAAAATTAAAAATAATAAAAATAATTACTTTAAATGTAAATGGATTAAATGCTCCAACCAAAAGACACAGACTGGCTGAATGGATACTGAAAGAAGATCCATATATATGCTATCTACAAGAACCCTACTTCAGACCTCAAGACATACATAGACTGAAAGTGAGAGGATGGAAAAATATATTTTGTTGAGGTCCTTTAATGCACTGGGACCTGGCAGTCCAGAGTTGACAGTAAGAAAATAATTAGCCTCCAATTAAAATAAATAAATTTGTTATTTTTTTAAATTTAAATTTTTATATTTACTTTATTTTACTTTACAATACTGTATTGGTTTTGCCATACATTGACATGAATCCACCACGGGTGTACATGCGTTCCCAAACATAAACCCGCCCCACCACCTCCTTCCCCATAACATCCCTCTGGATCATCCCTGTGCACCAGCCCCAAGCATCCTGTATCCTGCATCGGACATAGACTGGCGATTCGTTTCTTACATGAAAGTATACATGTTTCAGCACCATTCTCCCAAATCATCCCACCCTCTCCCTCTCCCTCTGAGTCCAAAAGTCCGCTCTCCACATCTGTGTCTCTTTTGCTGTCTTGCATACAGGGTCATCATTGCCATCTTTCTAAATTCCATATATATGTGTTAGTATACTGTATTGGTGTTTTTCTTTCTGGCTTACTTCACTCTGTATAATTGGCTCCAGTTGCATCTACCTCATTAGAACTGATTCAAATGTATTCTTTTTAATGGCTGAGTAATACTCCATTGTGTATAAGTACCACAGCTTTCTTATCCATTCATCTGCTGATGGACATCTAGGTTGTTTCCATGTCCTGGCTATTATAAACTGTGCTGCGATGAACATTGGGGTACATGTGTCTCTATCTATTCTGTTTTCCTCTGTGTGTATGCCCAGCAGTGGGATTGCCAGGTCATAAGGCAGTTCTATTTGCAATTTATTAAGGAATCTCCACACTGTTCTCCATAGTGGCTGTACTAGTTTGCATTCCCACCAACAGTGTAGGAGGGTTCCTTTTCTCCACACCCTCTCCAGCATTTATTGCTTGCAGACTTTTAGATCACAGCCATTCTGACTGGTGTGAAGTGGTACCTCATTGTGGTTTTGATTTGCATTTCTCTAATAATGAGTGATGTTGAGGATCTTTTCATGTGTTTGTTAGCCATCCGTATGTCTTCTTTGGAGAAATGTCTATTTAGTTCTTTGGCCCATTTTTTGGGTTGTTTATTTTTCTGGAATTGAGCTACATAAGTTGCTTGTATATTTTTGAGATTAGTTGTTTGTCAGTTGCTTCACTTGCTATTATTTTCTCCCATTCAGAAGGTCGTCTTTTCACCTTGCTTATAGTTTACTTTGTTGTACAGAGCTTTTAATTTTAATTAGATCCCACTTGTTTATTTTTGCTTTTATTTCCAGAATTCTGGGAGGTGGATCATAGAGGATCCTGCTGTGATTTATGTCGGAGAGTATTTTGCCTATTTTCTCCTCTAGGAGTTTTATAGTTTCTGGTCTTACATTTAGATCTTTAATCCATTTTGAGTTTATTTTGTGTGTGGTGTTAGAAAGTGATCTAGTTTCATTCTTTTACAAGTGGTTGACCAGTTTTCCCAGTACCACTTGTTAAAGAGATTGTCTTTACTCCATTGTATATTCTTGCCTCTTTTGTCAAAGATAAGGTGTCCATATGTGTGTGGATTTATCTCTGGACTTTCTATTTTGTTCCATTGATCTATGTGTCTGTCTTTGTGCCAGTACCATACTCTCTTGATGACTGTGGCTTTGTAGTAGAGCCTGAAGTCAGGCAAGTTGATTCCTCCAGTTCCATTCTTCTTTCTCAAGATTGCTTTGGCTATTCGAGGTTTGTTGTATTTCCATACAAATCTTGAAATTATTTGTTCTAGTTGTGAAAAATACCGCTGGTAGCTTGATAGGGATTGCATTGAATTTGTAGATTGCTTTGGGTAGTATACTCATTTTCACTATATTGATTTCTTCTGATCCATTAACATGGTATATTTCTCCATCTATTAGTGTCCTCTTTGATTTCTTTCATCAGTGTTTTATAGTTTTCTGTATATAGGTCTTTAGTTTCTTTAGGTAGATATATTCCTAAGTATTTTATTCTTTTTGTTTCAATGGTGAATGGAATTGTTTCCATAATTTCTCTTTCTATTTTCTCATTATTAGTGTGTAGGAATGCAAGGGATTTCTGTGTGTTGATTTTATATCCTTCAACTTTACTATATTCATTGATTAGCTCTAGTAATTTTCTGGTGGAGTCTTTAGGGTTTTCCATGTAGAGGATCATGTCATCTGCAAACAGTGAGAGTTTTACTTCTTCTTTTCCAATTTGGATTTCTTTTATTTCTTTTTCTGCTCTGATTGCTGTGGCCAAAACTTCCAGAACTTTGTTGAATAGTAGTGGTGAAAGTGGGCACCCCTGTCTTGTACCTGATTTTAGGGGAAATGCTTTCAATTTTTCACCATTGAGGATAATGTTTGCTGTGGGTTTGTCATATATAGCTTTTATTATGTTGAGGTATGTTCTGTCTATTCCTGCATTCTGGAGAGTTTTTATCATAAAAGGATGTTGAGTTTTGTCAAAGGCCTTCTCTGCATCTATTGAGATAATCATATGGCTTTTAGTTTTCAATTTGTTAATGTGGTGAATTACATTGCTTGATTTGCAGATATTGAAGAATCCTTGCATCCCTGGGATAAAGCCCACTTGGTCATGGTGTATGATCTTTTTAATGTGTTGCTGGATTCTGATTGCTAGAGTTTTGTTGAGGATTTTTGCATCTATGTTCATCAGTGATATTGGCCTGTAGTTTTCTTTTTTTGTGGCATCTTTGTCAGGTTTTGGTATTAGGGTGATGGTGGCCTCATAGAATGAGCTTGGAAGTTTACCTTCCTCTGCAATTTTCTGAAAGAGTTTGAGTAGGATAGGTGTTAGCTTTTCTTAAATTTTTGGTAGAATTCAGCTGTGAAGCCGTCTGGACCTGGGCTTTTGTTTGCTGGAAGATTTCTGATTACAGTTTCAATTACCTTGCTTGTGATGGGTCAGTTAAGATTTTCTACTTCTTCCTGGTTCAGTTTTGGAAAGTTGCACTTTTCTAAGAATTTGTCCATTTCTTCCACGTTGTCCATTTTATTGCTGATAGTAGTCTCTTATGATCCTTTGTATTTCTGTGTTGTCTGTTGTGATCTCTCTATTGCCGTTTCTAATTTTATTGATTTGATTTTTCTCTCTTTGTTTCTTGATGAGTCTGGCTAATGGTTTGTCAATTTATTTATTGTTTCAAAGAACCAGCTTTTGGCTTTTTGCTATGGTCTCTTTTGTTTCTTTTGCATTTATTTCTGCCCTAATTTTAAAGATTTCTTTCCTTCTACTAACTTTGGGGTTCTCTATTTCTTCCTTTTCTAGTTGCTTTAGGTGTAGAGTTATGTTATTTATTTGACTTTTTTCTTGTTTCTTGAGGTATGCCTGTATTGCTATGAACTTTCCTCTTAGCACTGCTTTTATAGTGTCCCACAGGTTTGGGGTTATTGTGTTTTCTTTTTCATTCATTTCTATGCATATTTTGATTTCTTTTTTGATTTCTTCTGTGATTTGTTGGTTATTCAGAAGGGTGTTGTTCTGTCTCCATATGTTGGAATTTTTAATAGTTTTTCTCCTGTAATTGAGATCCAATCTTAATGCATTATGGTCAGAAAAGATGCTCGGAATGATTTCGATTTTTTAAAATTTATCAAGGTTAGTTTTATGGCCCAGGATGTAATCTATCCTGGAGAAGGTTCCGTGAGCACTTGAGAAAAAGGTGAAATTCATTGTTTTGTGGTGAAATGTCCTATAGATATTGATTAGGTCTAACTGGTGTATTGTATCATTTAAGGTTTGTGTTTCTTTGTTAATTTTCTGTTTAGTTGATCTGTCCATAGGTGTGAGTCTCCCACTATTATTGAGTTATTGTTAAAGTCTCCCACTATTATTGAGTTATTGTTAATTTCCCTTCTCATACTGTTAGTATTTGTCTTACATATTGTGGTGTTCCTATGTTGGGTGCATATATATTTATAATTGTTATATCTTCTTCTTGGATTGATCCTTTGATCATTATGTAGTGGCCTTCTTTGTCTCTTTTCACAGCCTTTGTTTTAAAGTCTATTTTATCGGATATGAGTATTGCCACTCCTGCTTTATTTTGGTCTCTATTTGCGTGCAATATCTTTTTCCATCCCTTCACTTTCAGTCTGTATGTGTCCATTGTTTTGAGGTGGGTGTGTTGTAAGCAGCATATAGAGAGGTCTGGTTTTTCAATCCATTCAGCCAGTCTTTGCCTTTTGGTTGGGGCATTCAACCCATTTACACTTAAGGTAATTACTGATAAGTATGATCCCATTACCATTTACTTTATTGTTTTGGGTTTAAACACCCTTTTTGTGTTTCCTGACTAGAGACTATCCTTTAGCATTTGTTGGAGAGCTGGTTTGGTGGTGCTGAATTCTCTCAGCTTTTGCTTGTCTGTAAAGCTTTTGATTTCTCCTTCGTATTTGAATGAGATCCTTGCTGGGTACAGTAATCTGGGCTGTAGGTTATTGTCTTTCATCACTTTAAGTATGTCTTGCCATTCCCTCCTGACCTGAAGAGTTTCTATTGAAAGATCAGCTGTTTATCCTTATGGGATTCCCCTTGTGTGTTATTTGTTATTTTTCCATTGCTGCTTTTAATATTATTTGTTCTTTGTGTTTGACCTTTGTTAATTTGATTAATATATGTCTTGGGGTCTTTCGCCTTGGGTTTATCCTATTTGGAACTCTCTGGGTTTCTTGGACTTGGGTGATTATATCCTTCCCCATTTTAGGGAAGTTTTCAACTATTATCTCCTCAAGGATTTTCTCATGATCTTTCTTTTTGTCTTCTTCTTCTGGGACTCCTATAATTCGAATGTTGGAGCATTTCATATTGTCCTGGAGGTCTCTGAGATTGTCCTCATGTCTTTTAATTAGTTTTTTTTTTTTTTTTCCTCGCTGATTCATTTATTTCTACCACTCTATCTTCTATTTCACTAATCCTATCTTCTGCCTATTATTCTACTATTTGTTGCCTCCAGAGTGTTTCTGATCTCATTTATTGTGTTATTCATTATATATTGACTCTTTCTTATTTCTTCTAGGTCCTTGTTAAACCTTTCTAGCATTTTCTCAATCCTTGTCTCCAGGCTGTTTATCTGTGATTCCATTTTGATTTCAAGATTTTGGATCTTTTTCACTATCAATATTCAGAATTCTTTCTCAGGTAGATTCCCTATCTCTTCCTCTTTAGTTTGATTTGGTGGGCATTTCTCCTTTACCTGCTGAGTATTCCTCTGTCTCTTCATCTTGGTTATATTGCTGCATTTGGGGTGACCTTTCTATATTCTGTGAATTTGTGGAGTTCTCTTTATTATGGAGCTTCCTCACTGTGGGTGGGGTTCTATCAGTGGCTTGTCAAGGTTTCCTGGTTAGGGAGGCTTGTGTCGGAGTTCTGGTGGGTGGAGCTAGGTTTCTTCTCTCTGGAGTCCAATGGAGTGACCAATAATGTGTTATGAGACATCAAAGGTTTTGGAGTAACTTTGAGCTGCCTGTATATTGAAGCTCGGGGGTGTGTTCCTGTGTCGCTGGAGAATTTGCATGGTATGTCTTGCTCTGGAACTTGTTGGCCCTTGGGTGGAGCTTGGTTTCAGTGTAGGTAGGGAGGCATTTGATGAGCTCCTATTGATTAATGTTCCCTGAATTCAGGAGTTCTCTGATGTTTTCAGGCTTTGGATTTAAGCCTCCTGCTTTTGGTTTTCAGTTTTATTTTTACGGTAGCCTCTAGACTTCTCCATCCATACAGTACTGATGATGAAATTTCTAGGTTAAAGATGAAAAGTTTCTTCACATTGAGGGACACCCAGAGAGGTTCACTGAGTTACATGGAGAAGAGAAGAGGGAGGGGGTAGTTAGGGGCGAGTGGAATGAGATGTGGTGGGATCAAAAGAGGAGAAAGCAAGCTAGCCAGTAATCACTTCCTTATGTGCGCTGTACAGTCTGGACCTCTCAGAGGTATTCATGGTGTTATACAGGGAAGAGGAGAGGGAGGAAGTAGACAGAGGTGGCCAGGAGGATAAAGAGGGAAATGAAAAGGAGAGAGACAAATCTGCCAGTAACCAATTCCTTAGGTGTTCTCCACCATCTGGAACACACAGAGATTCGGAGTTGGATAGAGAAGAGAAGGGGGAGGGAAGAGACAGAGGCCACCTGGTGGAGAAAAAGGAGAGTCCAAAGGAGGAGAGAGTGGTCAAGCCAGTAATCTCGCTCTCAGGTAAAATTGGGGAGTGAAGTTTGGGTTTTTAAATGTACAAAATTGACAACAAAAACCAAAAAGCAAAGATTAAAAATCTATAGTAGAGGTTGGATTTTCAAAAATACACTATTAAAGAAAAGAAGAAAAAGGAAAAAAGAAAAAAAAAAAACAAGAAAACAACAACAACAAAAAAACAAAGCCACAAGAATTATTTAAAAACACCAACAACCACACAAAGACTATATATGGTGTTTGCTTTAAAAAAATAGATTTGTCTTTTTTTTTTTTTTGAAAAGTAATAGTAGGTTATAGAAATAAAAATTAGAGAAGAAATAGAGGACTTAACAATTTTTAAACGTTAGGGGGCAAAAGAAAAAAAAAAGAAGAAAAAGAAAAGAAGAAAAAACAACCCTACAACAGCATCAACAAAAAATAAAAAACAAAGAAAAAAAAAAAGGAATGATTGTAAAAGTAGTAAAGATATAACTGGTCCTTTCTCTGGTGTTGTGAGCAGTGTGGGGTCACTTTCAAGGCCGTTCCCTCTGTTCAGCTTCTGTTTGCTGGTCTCTTCATTGTCTGATTTCCGTCCTGACACGGGGGGGACGATGGTGGACACTTTTTTTTTTTTTTTTTTTTTTTTAGGCTCACTTGTTCAGTCGCGCTGTGGGGAGAGAGGGATGCTGCAAACAAATATCACTGTCATGTGCATGCAGTGTCTCAGCCCCTCTGGGCCTGTCCCTGCTCGTGGTGCACAAACCTCTCCAGCTCTACGATGCTCAGCCAGAAACCTTCTGAGGCCTGCCCTAGGCTGTGTGCACCTCCCAGATCTAAGCCGCTCAGGTTTGGCGCTCAGGTAGGCCTCCAAGGCGCAGATTCGGTTGGGACTGCGTCTTGTGCCCTTCCCAGGACCCAGTAGCTCAGGCGTTTGGCAAGTGAGGTCGCTGCGACTTGTCACCTTTCCTGTCTCTGCTGCTCAGTTTTCTGGGTGTACCGCTGGAGCCCCTTGTGAGGCAGATGATGACTGTCCAGCACCCCCAGAAGTCTTAGCAAAGAAGCCTGCTTGCAGTTTGGTAGGTAAAGTCTCTCCGGGGCTGTGATTGCCCCTTTCCAGCCCTTACAGCTCTGGCTGCCTCTCCCCGGTGGGGGATGGTCTGCAGCCGGCTATTTCCCTTCTGTCCTTTGATCTGTGCACAGGCCTGGCGGTGTCTCATGTTCGAGCTTTTCACGTGGTAGCTATCCCACAGTCTGGTTTGCTAGCCCAAGTTAGTTTGTTCTGGTTACACGGGGTGTTCCTGCCCAGTTCTTACAAAGCGCTGCAGCCTGCACCTCCCGCGCCTCCCTGCCCTGTCCCCACTTGTTAGTGGTGGATGCAGGCGTCTGTGCTGCTTTTCCACTGGGGGAGTTACTATTGGGCTTGTAATCTGTTGGTTTTAATTATTTATTTACTTTTTCTTCCTGTTATGTTGCCCTCTGTGCTTCCAAGGCTCACCACAAACTTAGGAGGGAGAGTGTTTCTTGGTGTTTGGAAAACTCTCTTCTTAAAATTCCCTTCCTGGGATGGGCTTCCCTTCCCGGGACGGAGCTCCCTCCCCACCTCCTTTGTCTCTGTTTTCATCTTTTTTATTTTTTCCTACCTGTTTTTGAAGGCAATGATCTGCTTTTCTGGGTGACTGATGTCCTCTGCCAGCATTCAGAAGTTGTTTTGTGGAGTTTGCTCAGCGTTTGTGAGGGAGAAAGTGGTCTCCCCGTCCTATTCTTCCACCATCTTAGGACTGCCCCCCCAAAATAAATAAATTTAAATTTAAAAAAAAAGAAAGTGAAAGAGAGAGCTAGAGAGAGGGAGAGAGAGAGAGAAAGGAAGAGAGAAAGAAAGAAAGACACTGGGACCCAAACTCTGATGGAGCTGCTACTGCTAAGTCTCTTCAGTCGTGTCCGACTCTGTGCAACCCCATAGAGGGCAGTCCACCAGGCTCCCACGTCCCTGGGATTCCCCAGGCAAGAACACTGGAGTGGGTTCCCATTGCCTTCTCCAATACATGAAAGTGAAAATTAAAAGTGAAGTCGTTCAGTCGTGTCTGGCTCTTAGCGACCCCATGGACTGCAGCCTACCAGGCTCCTCTGTCCATGGGATTTTCCAGGCAAGAGTACTGGAGTGGGTTACTATTGTCTTCTCTCTGATTGTGCAAAGATGCTTTAATGATCTTTCTGTGAATATATCTAGGCTGTTGTACAAGAAATTTCTTTCAATAATGATAAAGATCAGAAAACCAAATGTATAGCAACCATTACCAAGGGAACAAGGGATGAATAATAGTCACAAGGTCAGGAGACAATCCATATCTCAAGAAAGAGGATCGAGTCTAAGTAGTTTTGTTGTAAGGAGAATGTTTACTGAAGGAGACTCAAGGCTGTCTTATCCTATGTCCTCAGTCCTGAGAGCTGTGTGCATCTCTACTTGTTTCTACAAGCAGGAACTGATAAGGAACAGAGGATTTATGAGAAACAGCACATAGAAATCCTCCTGTTAAACATTCCCAGACAATATTCCATGCAAATGGGAGGCAAAAGAAAACTGTAGTATCAATCCTCACATCCGACCAAATAGACCTTAAAATAAAGATGATTACAAGAGATAAGGCAGGACACTACACAATGATTAAGGGATCATTAAGTTTTAAGGTAATATATCTTCCTTAAATTATCCTAAATTGATGGTTATCCAACTTTACTGGGCACTTTGACTGAGTCAATTCCCCAAAACATAAACTATTTCGAGGGATGTTCCCCAATACTTTATAAAATTTCCATTTCTGCACCAAAATACCAAAGAAGGAAAATATTTCCAGTAGTTTGCTGCTACTGCTGCTAAGTCACTTCAGTCATGTCCAACTCTGTGTGACCCCACAGACGGCAGCCCACCAGGCTCCCCCGTCCCTGGGATTCTCCAGGCAGGAACACTGGAGTGGGTTGCCATTTCCTTTTCCAATGCATGAAAGTAGAAAGTGAAAAGTGAAAGGGAAGTTGCTCAGTCATGTCTGACTCTTTGTGACCTCATGGACTGCAGCCTACCAGGCTCCTCTGTCCATGGGATTTTCCAGGCAAGAGTACTGGAGTAGGGTGCCATTGCCTTCTCCATCCAGTAGTTTAGAAAGCCTCAAATCCAATCATAAAAGATTCCTGGTGAAGGGAAGGAAAACAGTCAATATCCAGTAGTTAGAATGATGTTATATCAAAAAGTTATAATAATAAATACATTTTAATATAAAATAACATTTCAATAAAATATACACATAAATGTATAGCAAGTTACAGTGGGACTTTATAAACTATATGCACTTGTTAGTTTGGATATGATTTTATAAGGGGATAAAATGAATTATATAAAGCAATGAATGTCTTTGAGATGGAAAGTTCAAAAAATGATGAAAATTTGCTAATTTGCTTTCTCAAAACAACAACTTATCTTTAATTAAATTGAAAATATTAATGATATATATCATGTTCAAGGCTCAGTAGTAAATCTTTACTGAGCATAGTGAGATGCTAATTTTTATTGTAGCAAAAATATATCACTTTATATGTTGTTGTTATTCAGTCACTAAGTAATATCTGACTCTTTGCAACATCATTGACTACAGCATGCCAGGCTTCCTCGTCCATCACTATTGAGTCAGTGATGCCATCTAACCATCTAACCAACCATGGCATTGCTATATATTAATGTATCTTTATTTAAATACATAGAACCCAAAACAAATTCACTGAACTTGAATCAATATTTTGCAGATGATATAATTTAAAATAATTAAGATAATTTAGCTCTATCATGGCAGAACATTGACAAGAACTCTAGTTTTCTAACTTCCAATTCTGTTCTTCTATGAAGAGATCTCCTCTTATGATGGTACCATTCTAAATGCATACACATTTAACATATTCACAATTAAGAAATTTTATTGTGTTTTTCCCTTTTACTGATTTTTTTTTTCTTATTGTATTCCACTCTAAGAAGAAATAGTAACAGGTTAGTTGGCCAACTGGCTACTGTTAAACTCTAACAATCATATTTACCTGGCTTTTAGAGGGACTATTGCTAGGAATATATGTACAAACATGACTATCCTTATAAAACCCTTTGGCAATTCTTACAAATACAACTTCAGTTTACTAAACTACTTCCCTTTAAAATAAAAGATAGACACATGTATTTCCCCTGCTATTTGCTAGGACAACCAGACAACCTCTCTAACATGGCATCTGACACACTTCTTCCACTATATTAATTCTGCCTTTTCAACATGATTTCTCACCCTACACTACCCCTCAAAAAGCCCTCAGAAATATACTTCAGCATATAAGAAAGAGTTTCATTTTTCTATCTTTGCTTATCCTCTTTCTTCAGAAATATTAGTTTGTCAACATTATTTTGGTTAAAATAAAAAATATCTTTCAAGCTCAATACAAATATTTCTTTCATGTAAATGTACTTTCTGATCACTTTAATCAAGAGCAATTTCTTTCTTTTATTTATTTTTATTGTTTCTCTGTTGTAATAATCACATTTTTTTTATTTCTATGTATATGGTTAATTGGTTGATATCTGACCTAGTTTGCACACACTATAGAAAATGTGAAGATCATTAAGATGAAAGAACTGTGCACTTAAGTGAAGATGGAAGATAAAAATGAAAATATAAACTGGGAAACAAAAGTGGTAGAACTTGGATGTCAAGGTAAGTGAGATGTCCTCACTTCAGTAAACACCAGAGTGATGAAAACCAAATTTATCTTTATTTTTGAATAAGAAAAATATTTCTAAACTAAAAATTAGGAAAATAGACCATTTCATACAATGAATCATTTTGGATCCCACGTGTTGCTTTTAATCATAGTTGGCCCATAGTGATTCAAATTGCAGTGCTGAATTTAATATATAGACACATGTACTGTTTATAAAGCAATTCACTAGACAGAACTACTGAATCAAAAATAATGACATTTCATGAATCTGAACATTTGCTATTCAACAATTTAATTGCTATATTTTTCTAACAATAAGAGCGCATTTCCAACTATGCCTGAAATGATCTTGAGATCCTGATATGAATATTTTCTCATTCCCTCTGCCAGGATCTATTGTAGTCATCACTTCTTTTCACCGGAAGAAAATGTTTTTAGACTATTCATCAAAAATACCATAACATCACATTAATCATACTTGGCAAAACCTAAAACACAAGTCACTTATAAGCATTGATTTTTCCAAACATCTCTGTGAACTAGTATAATATTTTGCAGGTTTTGCAGATTGTATTTGAGTTCTATTCTTTGACACTCAACATGTGTACCTGGATGACTGCACCCAATATTGCATCACAAATATTTGAGCATAACTTAGTAGCTATATCCCAGATATATCTCACCGACATTTTCTATAATTTAAAAGGGTGACATCTGCTTTCTTTCCTATTCATTTTCATAAGAACATCCTCCTTCTATTTTTTTATAAACCATCAATACATATTCTAAAATAAGATACATCCTTCAGATGTAAACCCAAGAGTTCAGACTGAAAAATCTGCTTCCACACCTGTATCTTTTGGCATAAAGATGCTTCATTTGGATAGAAAAAAAGATAGAGTGGGTGCCAGGAACAGTCATATAATCTGCTTTGGCAGCATTTGTACGCCACCGTATTTTTATTTTTAATCTCTAGGGATAATTCACACAGAAAAAAATCTTTATGTGTTGCTGAAATATGTATTATGTTGACAGCCAAACTGAAAACTCACTCAGTTATATAAAAGAACCTACTTTAAGATGTTATGGCATGTTAAACTATGAAGATGGAAACATACACTACAAATTCATATTAAATTATTTTTCACATTTCTGTCAGCTATAATAAGTATGAGATCCCCCAAATACTATCTGCAATGATTATTGAGGTATGTGGAGTAGATTTAGTGTAAGGGGAAAAATATAATTGAATGTATTTGAAGAGGTTTCAGACTCTCATTTATGTTCATATACCTTTCAATTTTTATTTCTGTTATAAAACTCAGATGTAAAGGATAGTGAAGTCACTCAGTCGTGTCTGACTCTTTGTGACTCCATGGACTGTGGCACACCAGGCTCCTCCATCTATGGAATTTTCTAGGCAAGAATACTGCAGTGGGTTGCCATTTCCTTCTCCAGGGGATCTTCCTGATGCAGGAAAGATGTAAAGGAAAGAGATGTGCTAAAAAATGTATTGCTCCTTCTTCCCTCTTTTCTCTCTTTCCTTCCTACTCCTTCCTTTCCTTTGTTTCAAATTTTATTGAGTACTTTCTATATATCAGAACCATACTCAGTTCAGAAGTTTCAAGATTGAATAAGACTAATGATTGAATACAGGAAATTGATACTATTAAGGCAGGCTTTAAAAGGGTGTGATAAAGTAGAGTTGATTATGTTCATCCAGTTTAAAAGATTAACACTTACTCTGCTTTGGCCACTGCAGTCTCCACATTAAATAGTACTCAAGGTTCCCCGATGTCATGACTTTCTTTATCTAAGTATGGGTGCATTTGGTGATAATTTAATCTTTCCCCATGGATTTTTTTAAACGTTTTGTTTCATATAACCCATAGGATTTATACATTAAGGGTCTCTTCTTTATCACTTAAACGCATGAGATATCAGTCAAAGCTCTGAGTTTTTTTCAAGATTTTGAGAACTGTCACCTCCATCACAAACTTCAGGGATTTTAGTGGTTGGTGGAACACCAGAAATCAAGAACAAAATAGTAAGTTGACTGGATAAAATCTCCAAGGAATAGCATTTCTCAATTATTATCATATGTTCAGTTCAGTTCAGTCGCTCAGTCGTGTTCAACTCTTTGCGATCCCATGAATCGCAGCACTCCAGTCCTCCCTGTCCATCACCATCTCCCAGAGTTCACTCAGACTCACGTCCATCGAGTCCGTGATGCCATCCAGCCATCTCATCCTGGGTCATCCCCTTCTCCTCCTGCCCCCAATCCCTCCCAGCATCAGAGTCTTTTCCAATAAGTCAACTCTTCGCATGAGGTGGCCAATGTACTGGAGCTTCAGCTTTAGCATCATTCCTTCCAAAGAAATCCCAGGGTTGATCTCCTTCAGAATGGACTGGTTGGATCTCCTTGCAGTCCAAGGGATCCTCAAGAGTCTTCTCTGACACCACAGTTCAACCGCATCAATTCTTCGGCACTCAGCCTTCTTCACAGTCTAACTCTCACATCCATACATGACCACTGGAAAAACCATAGCCTTGACTAGACGGACCTTAGTTGGCAAAGTAATGTCTCTGCTTTTGACTATGCTATCTAGATTGGTCATAACTTTTCTTCCAAGAAGTAAGCGTCTTTTAATTTCATGGCTGCAGTCACCATCTGCAGTAATTTTGGAGCCCCCAAAAATAAAGTCTTACACTGTCTCTACTGTTTCCCCATCTATTTCCCATGAAGTGATGGGACCAGATGCCATGATCTTCATTTTCTGAATGTTGAGCTTTAAGCCAACTTTTTCACTCTCCTCTTTCACTTTCATCAAGAGGCTTTTTAGCTCCTCTTCACTTTCTGCCATGAGGGTGGTGTCATATGCATATCATATGTTATATATGACTAATAGCTACTGCTTTCCCTCTTTCTTCAGATAATTCCTTCCCAACATTCATCACAGCTGGTATTCTTCACATGCATGGTGTGAGCTGTTGTGTTGATGGAAAAATATTTAAAAGGTTTCCAAGGGGAATAAAGATTAAAAGACCTGTGGTTTGACAGATTCAATACATAGTATCCCTCTAAAGTTCTGAGCCAAGTCAAAAAGATGAAGGCATCAGCTGAAAGAAGACATGGCTGCTGCATCCCTGACAGTGCTGTTGCAGGGCACACCTCAGTGTGAGAGTTCCATGTACCAGTCCACTGAAACAGCTCATCAGAAGAAGTGCTGAACTTCTCAGAGAAGGTATATACACCCAGGTCACCAATTCACCCTGAGTTGGGATAAATGGGAGATATTATAAATAGGGATCCCTTTCATATAAACTACAATCTTCTTCATCCGCTTAATAAATGCAGACCAATGGCTGGCATTTATGAACAAATTAACTCACTCTACCTTAAATTGGAGGAGTAAGAAGAGAGGGCCAAAGGCAAAAAGAAGTACCTTCCTATATAAAATAGAGAAATTTGAATTACTTGAATAAATCTCCCTGTCAAAACTAGATATATTTCTCTCAAAAAGCACCATACACAAAATGCCATGTAGTTTATGATATCATGCCGTGATCTCCAAGAACCAGCAAATTCTTCTAAATTTCTTTGATCTGGCTTGATTTCAGCCTTCATTTTATTTTTTCAGAAGTTCTTGGGTACATGATTACTGAGTAAATAACCAAAATATCTAAAATATATTATAGTACAGTAATATGCAGTATCATGCATGTTATATATTATATGAGGTGAAATAAAGAACAATTTTCTGCCAGCTAGTATACCTCGCTATTTGACCTGCCACATAGTAGCAATTGAAATACCATGAATAAACAAATATTAAAGATAAAAAAGTGCTGTATTTTTATCTTTTTAACTCAAGAGGTCAGTGTACTAATTAGCCACTTAAAAGAGTTTTTCCTACCAAAGGCCTAGGGCTTTCCTCAAAAATCAGATCAACATTAGCCCTACTGCTTGACAGGGGAAAAAAAAAAAAAAAAAGCAAGAGAAAAAAATAGAGAAAAGTTTTGATTATTTCAGACTCTTAAAGAGTGGAGTCTGAAATCACAGAAACCTCAAAAATATGTATCTCTAGAAAATAATATTTTAGGCTTAAGAAAGACAGTATAATATTTTTTAAATTGTTAGGTACCAGGAGAAGAACCAAGAATCTTATGCAAGTTAACACTTCATTGTTAATTTTTACTAACAAAATAGTAGTGGTAAAATAAGGACCATGATGTACAAAGCATATCTAATGAACTATTTCTATAGGTTAAGTTTAACTACCTAAGTTTATATTCAAATGCATACACATTTTTTTTTCTCAAATTTACATTGAAGCCCCACTACAAATCCAGGAAATACAAATTAGTTGAGGTAGAAAAATGTGACTATTTGGTGCTCCTTGGTTGCTATAGACTGAGTTGTGTTCCTCTGAAATTTATATGCTGAGGGCCTAACCCCCTGAGGTACTCTTCAGGATTGACTGTGTTTGGAGACACGTGCTTCAAAGGGGTGATTGAGACAAAAGGAGATGATTAGAGTGGGCAATGGCAACCCACTCCAGTACTCTTGCCTGGAAAATCCCATGGACAGAGGAGCCTGGCAGGCTGCCATCTGTGGGGTCACAGAGAGTCGCACACAACTGAAGCGACTTAACAGCAGAAGCAGCAGAGTGTGCTCTAATCCATTCTGACTGATATTCTTATAGGATGATGATGTCAGAACACAAAAGAAGAAAGACAACATGAGGACACTTTGTCCACGCTCCTTGTTCATTTTCATGGAGAGGCTTTTTAGTTCCTCTTTGCTTTCTGCCATAAGGGTGGTGTCATCTGCATATATGAGGTTATTGATAGTTCTCCAGCATCCTGATTCCAGCTTGTCCTTTATCCACCCCAGCATTTGGCATAATGTACTCTGCCCAGAAATTAAATAAACTGGGTGACAATATACAGCTTTGACGTACAGCTTTCCCAATTTACAACCAGTCCATTGTTTCATCTCTGGTTCAAAATGTTGCTTCTTGATCTGCATACAGGTTTCTCAGGAGGAAAGTGAGGTGGTCTGTTATTCCCATCTCCTTAAGAATTTTCCACAGTTTGTTGTGATCCACACAGTCAAAGGCTTTAGTGTAGTCAATGAAGCAGAAGTAAAATTGTAACTAATTTTAGTTTTCATTTATGACTTAGAGACTGAACAACAAGGAAACCAATAAATTAAATTAATTTTAAAGATGTTTATTAAAATTAAATTCTCCCATAAGATTAGTGTTAATACTTATTAAAATAATTACTTTTGTTAAAATAGCAGAAGCATCAAAAAGCTTAACTAATGAACTGGCATTTGAAATTACTCCATGAAGCAGGTATTATCCCATTTTCTTTAGCTCACTCTATTTTAATATATACATTTAATATTACAGTAGGATATTCACATCTCTCGACTTTAGTGTGTTTTTACTGTAGCTTCTTCCCTGGTGGCTCAGATGGTAAAGAGTCCACCTGCAGTGCAGGAAACCCAGATTCAATTCCTGGGTTGGGAAGATCCCCTGGAGAAGGAAATGGCAATCCACTGTAGTGTTCTTGCCTAGAAAATCCCATGGATGGAGGAGCCTCCCAGGCTACAATCCATGGAGTTGCAAAGAGTCGGACATGACTGAGTGACTTCACTTCTTCACTGTAGTTTCTATATGTCGTGTTTGTTTATTTTTAACATTTCATTTAACTCTTTCCTATGATATTCAAGTTTTATTAACCCAAACCTAACCCTGTGGCATTAAACAAACACTGTAATTTCAAATCTGCTCCCTACTCATTCCAAGACTGACTATAGCATATTCTCTGCTGTAGCCCAACCTATTATGGAATCTGAGAGCAGAAACAAAATCATATCTATTGAATATACTTAAATTGTTAAAGTGTTATGCAGTTAAATATAAACTAGCATTGCATACATATAATCTCATAATTTTTTAAAATTGAAATGGAAATAACTAGTTTTTGATAATATAGGATATCAGAAAGAATGAGGAGTTAGATCCATGCTCCCACTACAAAGACAATGCTTTTGGAACAGTTTCTTTTAGGGCAATATTACTTAATATAATCATACTACATTGAAAATGTTATACATTATTTTATTGCAACAATTTTTTCTCTGTGGTATATAATATTTTTTTCATATATTGCATTTGAGTATGTTCAAGTGCTTGCATTAAAATTCAATTTTTTGGCTAGCATTATAGCAAAAACACAATTCAGATGCTGGAAGAATAATCAAAAAATATCTATGAACATACATTTATTCTGATTCAACAAGCTTTTTGAGCCTTCAAATCAATTAAGTGATTAAGTTAATTTAGCATTAAGCATCTGTGTTAGTTCACAAAGAGGAAAAAGAGCAGGGAAGAGTGTATGGCACATACTGTCATTAGAGAGACATATCAGGTCAATCTCTTTCTAGGCCTTTGGAGAACTCTTCCTTTTCAGCTGGTGTCTAATGGCCTCAGTTCATCTATACCCTCAGCCTGATCTGCCCAAGGAGTTGCTTATTCCTTAATATTTTTCACTCCAGCCCATGAAAATTCAAACCATATTCTGACAAGATGCAGAGATCAATGTGGCAGTTCACTGATATTCAAAGGTATAAAGAGCTTTTTATACTACTATAGCCCTGAGTGTCATAGACTAAGCTCACATTCTAGTTGCTCAAAATTACTTCATTTTTACCAGTGCATTTACCTATAGCATAATAATATAATATATATTCATATAATAAAAGTATGTTTTAAAAAATAAGTCATTTGTTTATAAACTGTGTTGTATCTATTTACAACATTAGGGCAGTTTATATCTGAAGCATACAGCAGGCCATTATTTTTGAGTGAATTAAACTAACAAGAGGGTGAACAGTTTTACTTAAGAATGCTTATTCTTCTGTACAGTGAATCATAGCAAACAATTCAGGATAAGACATCCTTTTCATAATTTATACTCCATCCATACTATTAAATAACATAATTTTTATTGTACTGTAAACACACATTAACTAGTGACTCAAGCTATTGTTATGATTTTTTTTAGGAAATGAGACATTGAAAACAATGATTGCATTTTAAATCTGGCATTTAACTAATTTAATGTAATTAGTTTTAAAATATCTTAGATTCTAATAAATATTTGATTTTCATTTGTATTTTTAGAGCTGATATAGAATTTAGTGGTATTTTTCCTATATGAATATGTTCCTGAGTACTTGAAATGAACTTTAGAAATGGGCTTATAGGCATTTCATATTTGTTTTTACCTGTACACTATACATTTCAAAACACAGTGTAAGCCAATATTTGAATAAACTAATACAGACACATACAATTGAAACAAATATTTTAAATAATAGCAAAACTGCTTAAGTGAACTGACATTTATCACAGGATATGGAAAAAGGAGAAATACTGTAAAAAATGAGAAACTATGGAATTTATGAGTCTGAAACAATCTAGATTCTCAAATTCATTTTAAAAAACTATCACTAATATGTTATGTAAAAGTCACTCAGTTGTGTCTGGCACTTTGCGACCCCATGCACTATATAGTCATGGAATTCTCCAGGCCAGAATATTGGAGTGGTAGCCTTTCCCTTCTCCACGGGATCTTCCCAACCCAGGGATCAAACCCAGGTCTCCCACACTGCACGTGGATTCTTTACCAGCTGAGCCACAGGGGAAACCCAAGAATACTGGACTGAGTAGCCTATCACATCTCCAGAGGATCTTCCAGACCCAGGAATTGAGTCAGGGTCTCCTGCATTGCAGGCAGATTCTTTATCAACTGACCTATCTGGGAAGCCTGATTCCAAATCGGGAAAGGAGTATGCCAAGACTGTATATTATCACCCTGCTTATTCAACTTATATGCAGAGTACATGAAACAAAATTCCAGGCTAGATGAAGCACAAGCTGGAATCAAGATTGCCAGGAAAAATATCAATAACCTCAGATATGAAGATGACACCACACTACAGCAGAAAGTGAAGAAGAACTAAACAGCTTGTTGATGAAGGTGAAAGAGGACAGTGAAAAAGCTGGCTTAAGACTCAGTATTCAAAAAACGAAGATCATGGTGTCTGGTCCCATCACTTCATGGCAAATAGATGGGGAAACAATGGAAACAGTGACAGATTTTATTTTCCTTGCCTCCAAAATCACTGTGGATGGTGACTGGAACCAGGAAGTTAAGATGCTTGCTCCTTGCAAAAATGTTATAAGCAACCTAGACAGCATATTAAAAAGCAGAGACATCCGTCTAGTCAAAGCTATGGTTTTTCCATTAGTCATGTATGGATGTAAGAGTTGGACTATAAAGAAAGCTGAGCAGTGAGGAACTGATGCTTTTGAACTGTGGTGCTGGGGAAGACTCTTGAGAGTCCCTTGGACTGCAAGGAGATCAAACCAATCTGCTGCTGCTAAGTCGCTTCAGTCGTGTCCAACTCTGTGTGATCCCATAGACGGCAGCCCACCAGGCTTCCCTGTCCCTGGGATTCTCCAGGCAAGAACACTGGAGTTTGTTGCCATTTCCTTCTCCAATGCATGAAAGTGAAAAGTGAAAGTGAAGTCGCTCAGTCATGTACAACTCTCAGCGACCCCACGGACTGCAGTCTACCAGGCTCCTCCGTCCATGGGATTTTCCAGGCACTGGAGTGGGGTGCCATTGCCTTCTCTGCAAACCAGGCTATCCTAAAGGAAATCAGTCCTGAATATTAATTGAAAGGACTGATCCTGAAGCAGAAATTACAATATTTTGGCTACCTGCTGTGAAGAACTGACTCATTGGAAAAGACCCTGATGCTGGGAAAGATTGAAGGCAGGAGGAGAAGGGGATGACAGAGGATGAGATGTTTGGATGGTATCACTGACTTGATGGATATGAGTTTCAGCAAGCTCCAGGAGTTGGTGATGGACAGCAAAGCCTGGTGTGCTGCAGTCCATAGGGGCACAAATAGTTGGAGACGACTGAGTGACTGAACTGAACTGAATATGTTCCAGCCCAGAAAATAAAGATAGTGCTTAAAATCACTAAATGTATACTTTTCATATCTTAAAATACTTTAATATTTCCCCCTGGTGGGTAGGTTTCTTAGGATCTTAACTAAAATATCCTCATGAGATATGAACAGAAAAAGAATCTTTAAAGTCAGTTTTCTTGCCCTGACTACAAGAAACTATTAGAAAGGAAACATGTTGAGTTGTTCATTCATTTATTCATTTCTTTAATTTAAAAATATATATTAAGTAATTATTATTTGTTCAACACTACTCTAGACAACATAAATTTAAATATAAGAGGATGCTGCAAGGATTTTAATTGTTTCATTAAATCTTATCAAGTAGAACCTAAAAAGAGTGAATTAAAATTTTTTAAAAAAATTTTTGTCTTAAAATTTCCAAGATTTAAATTTAATATTGTGTGTGTACTCAGTCAGTCAGCTGTGTCCACCAGATTCTGTCCATGGAATTTTCCAGTCAAGAATACTGGAGCAGGTTGCCATTTCCTATTCCAGGGGATCTTCCTGACCCAGGGATCAAGTCTGAATCTTTTGCATCTCCTGCTTTGGCAGGTGGATTTTTTTACCATTGCACCACCACAAAATGTATATTAAGAGCATAAAATTTCCTTCTGGAGGCCCATGAAATGTTTGACTCTTGGATTCCTCCCCCCAAAATCATCCAATTGAAAAAATCTTATGTCCCCTTTAATAAAAAAAAATAAAAATAAAAACATTTTTCAGAAGCAGATTAAAGAGATCAAATTAAACCTATTGCTGTCCTGAGTCAGAGGCCTCTCTCTTCCATAAAGCTAGGAAGTAGATGCAAAAGCAGAGCTTCAAGGCCAGAGCTGAATCATGTGCCGTGCCCTGTAATAGTGTGCAGAACACCCTGCATGAACTACCAGCAATGAAAATGTCAGTAGAATGGATGACTCCCAAAGGAAAAGAGATTCTGTACCAGAAGTGGTGAGGTATAGGCTAACATAGCAGATGTCCACTGTACAGGCATTTGGTAAGTAATTAAAAGAGGGTTGTGTGTTATTAAATTGCATTTAAGAGTTCATCACCAAGGGAATATAATATAAGGTTTGTCAAAATCTTCCTGGTGTGCAAAATGACCAGGAAACAGTCAGATCAAGCACAGGGAAATAGGAGTAATTAAAAAGAGATATTTTAGACAGAATAAATAGCAAATGAGATAAATAAATTTGAACTGCTGTATACAGAATATCTGATACGATGAGAAAGGTTCAGAATGGCTGCAATCTAAGGAAAAGGAAGAAAGAGAGATGAGCAGAATTGGGGAGGGGGGCAGATGAACAGAAAGGAAAAGGAAAAACAAACTATAGCCACAGTAGGAATTTTAAGCTTGACCTTAAAGGTGATAAGAAACCACTTAAAGCTGGGATTAAAACATGATTTAAGTCTGAATATGGCAATAACGAGTTCATGATCTGAGCCACAGTGAGCTCCCGGTCTTGTTTCTGCTGACTGTATAGAGCTTCTCCATCTTTGGCTGCAAAGAATATAATCAATCTGAACTCGGTGTTGACCATCTGGTGATGTCCATGTGTAGAATCTTCTCTTGTATTGTTAGAAGAGGGTGTTTGCTATGACCAGTGTGTTCTCTTGGCAAAACTCTACTAGCCTTTGCCCTGCTTCAGTCTGTACTTTAAGGCCAAATTTGCCTGAAACACTTCAGGTGTTTCTTGACTTCCTACTTTTGCATTCCAGTCCCCTATAAAGAAAAGGACATCTTTTTGGGTGTTAGTTCTTAAAGGTCTTGTAGGTGTTCATAGAATCATTCAACTTCAGCTTCTTCAGTATTAATGGTTGTGGCATAGACTTGGATTACCGTGTTATTGAATGGTTTGAAACTCCAATACTTTGGCCACCTTATGCGAAGAGTTGACTCATTGGAAAAGACCTTGATGCTGGGAAGGATTGGGGGCAGGAGGAGAAGGGGATGACAGAGGATGAGATGGCTGGATGGCATCACCGACTCAATGGACATGAGTTTGGGTGAACTCTGGGAGCTGGTGAAGGACAGGGAGGCCTGATATGCTGTGATTTATGGGGTGGCAAAGAGTCAGAACTGACTGAACAACTGAACTGAACTGAAAACACAATTTGAGCCATGCTTTAAAAATTATAGTTTTGCTGGTGCATGTAGAATAGAAGAGGGTAAAATCAGACTTGTGGAATAGGAACCACTTAGTATGCTGACACAGTATTTTAGGAAGTAAATGATGATGAATTGGGATATGATGGTAAAGTAAAAGAGAGAGAAGTGAGAAAGTTGAAAGCTACTTAGTGGCCAGAAAGAGAACTTAGGGCAGATCAAGAGAAAGGAAGAATTAATTCATTCATCTGGGCTTGCCTGGTGGCTGAGGGTAAAGAATCCACCTGCAATGCCAGAGACCTTGGTTCAATCCCTGGGTTGGGAAGATCCTCTGGAGCAGAGCATGGCAAGCCACTCCAGTATTCTTGCCTGGATAATCCCCAGGGACAGAGGAGTCTGGTGAGCTATAGTCCATGATATAAAGAGTCAGACATGACTGAGTGACTAAGCACAATTAATTCGTCCAACAATTATTGAACTACTTGCAAGATTACTGACTTTTGAAATATACCAGTGAATAAAATAAACAAAAATCCTTGCCACCATCAATTACACAATTTAATGTAAAGGGAATTCTCAGTTTTCAAGCTACAAGCCCTTGAATTTGAATTAACATTAGCTGAAAGTGAAAGTGAAGTCTCTAAGTTGTGTCTGACTCTTTGCGACCCTGTGGACTGTAGCCTGCTAGGATCCTTTGTCCATGGGATTTTCCAGGCAAGAATACTGGAGTGGGTTGCCATTTCCTTCTCCAGGGGATATTCCCAACCCAGGGATTGAACCCAGGTCCCCGGCATTGCAGGCAGATGCTTTGACCTCGGAGTCACCAGGAAAGGCATTAGCTGAACATATAGACAAATGTGGTATCTAAATCCATCACGGGTTTGATTCACCGTCATTGAAAGTCCCTAGTTCCTCAAATAAACTGGAAGATTGTAATAAAATGATGCAGCTTCTTAAGAAAAATCTTCCAGTTAATTTACATGTGGACAGTAGACTCAAGGATTCCTACTGAGAATAGAATCTTGGCCACCATATGGACCTGGCTACCTCAGAACTCATACCTCCTCAAAGAGGAATCTGTGCTTATCTTTGTCCAGAAAGATCACTGTAATTCACTCTTCCTTTACTGTATTCCAAATGGCAACTTTTTACTGCCATTCTCCTGCACCATTGTGTTTTGGATGTGTGAGAGTTTATAAAATTTATCATTTCTCCACAGATTACTGGACTGTGATGAGCTCCATCTGGATCCATATAAAAGGAATGCTAATCATACTGGATGTGGAACTGGGCAGACAATTATTATCTTCCTCTGGGGACAGAATAAGTGAATTTTCAATTATATATAGGAGAGTTGCATTATATTTGAAGAGATTTTTTTTTTTTAATGAAGTGTATAGGAAGAGAAATTCTGGGACCACAACAAAGTGGTATAATAAAGCTGGTCTATTGTGTTTTTACCTATAGAGCGTTTCTACTCCTGATTACAAATGCTCTCTCCAGTTGATGCCAACTCCAGGTTCCAGAATGTGACAATGGTCTGAATCTGGATATTCAGAGCACTTTCTTCCTAGGCCATGCTGACTGGTCCATGAGTGATCATAAAAAAGAAAAACAAAGAAACGTAATTAGAGGAAACAGGAGATTCCTGACCACATTGTTTGAACTCACAGAAATAATAATGGCATATATCTCTAATACTAGCTGTTCAAAAGTATAAAGGCTATATCTTTCTTGATTACTGATTATTCTGTATATTGATTATTCACCTGCAGTGGGAAAGTACCTGAAAGATAATATGAAGATAATCATCTGTTTAATTGAATTACATCAAATTCAATTGAATATTTTAAATTGTTTCTAGGTTCAGTTCAGTTCAGTTGTTCAGTCGTGTCTGACTCTTTGCAACCCCATGAATTGCAGCACGCCAGGCTTCCCTGTTCATCACCATCTCCTGGAGTTCACTCAGACTGATGTCCATCGAGTCCGTGATGCCATCCAGCCATCTCATTATGAAAGTATAATTCTCATTTAAAGGAGAAATGAACAAATTATATCACACAATGAAATGTGTGATAAGTAACTTTGAATTATTGATCTTCCTCCCATTGGCAGTTAACCTTAAATTTTACATCTTGTTCCTTTTTCATGCTCTCAGATTAAATTTGTAGCCAGGCTATAAGGGGAAAACATTATGTTCGCCAAGACTATCCCCTTCCTTTATAACATTTAGAAGACATTTTTATCAACCAGAGTTTTTCATGGTAGATTTTTTAATCTTACCTTTACTCTTAGTGAGATACGTTGCGTTGGTTCTTCTTCAATTGTAGGCAAAGGCTTTTTTTCTCAGACATTTGAGAAAGGGACAATAAATAAAAAGTAGAAGTTATGGGTAGAAATATGAGTTGAGTTTCAGATGTATGGGGATGGCATGCTATACAATAACTAGCTATAGATATCTAGTATATTCAGTCTGCAGACTGAAGAAATTTTTGACTTGGAAAAATACACTTTGGTGTTATCATCTTATAGATGCTAAGTAATTGTAGACAGAGAAGTAGATGAGCCTATTCAAGGGATATAGCTACATTAAGAAGTGAAGAATGAAGGCAAGGACCAGCTAAATGGTACAAGAAGCACAAAGAGACAAATGTTAAGAAAAGACAATAAGAAAATATTTTATGAAGTGAGATTAATGTATTCTGAATATGGGTCAAGTAAGAACCATTAATTTGTTTGTTCAGCAAACATTTTATTAAACCACTCTTATGTGCCAAGAATTATTCTAGGTGTTGAAGAAACAGAACTGAATAAAACAGAAACTACAGCTTAAATTTGTGCATTCCCCTGTCTTCCACATACCACTACCACAAGGGAGACTAGAGAAAGGGGCCCAATAAACTATCAAAAAGAGGTTTTAATTCATGTAAATAATATCTATCTTTAGTTCAGCATAGTTTAAGACTGATCAAGAAGAGCATTACACTGCCACATTGGTTAGAGATAATGAAATAAAATTCATATTTAAAGACAAAATGGAAAAAAAAATTGAACCAAATATTTTCTCTGTTCTTGAGTCCCCTTCCCCTCACTCAAATGTACATTATGTATGTGCATTATGCATAAATCAGATCCCTCCAATGATAGAAATATCTGCTCAACCATAAAGATCAATTTTTCTTCTTCAGAAACCAGCCCTGTAACTTCTTATAAGATAACATTACTTACTTATGACCTTATTACTATAACTAGTTTTATTGTGTGTACTCTGCCTATTTTATAGATTATTGTTTCTTGCTTTACCAAATGTTTGACTGAGATTCTGATCAAATGTTTGACTGAGATTCCGATAAAAATGATGACTACATGACTTGAACTGATAGACCAAATAAATAGTTCTATAAGATCAATGATTGTAGTAGTGTAACTCTAGACATAGAAAGAAACAACAGGAGGGAATCATTTCCTGGACCATGACTTAGTGGTAAGACAGGAAGTCAAGAGGTTTTTGAGTATTGTTAAACATGATCTCCTGCTCATGGTTCACAGCCTTGTCATGGTGAAGGAACTTACTTAACTCAATGAAGATATGAGCCATGCCATACAGGGACACCCAGGACAGAAGGATCATAGTGAAGAGTTCTGACAAAACATGGTCCACTGGAAGAGGGAGTGGCAAATCACTACAGTATTCTTGAGGCAAGAAAGCCATGAATAATATGAAAAGACAAAAGGATGACATCAGTAGATGAGCCCCTCCAGGTTGGAAGGTGTCCGGTATGCTACTGGAAAGGAGTGGAGGGCCATTGCTAATAGCTCCAGAGAGAATGAAGCAGTGGGCCAAAATGAAAATGATGTCTGTTAGTTCACTGATTCTGAAGATGTTAATATTCACTATTGTCATCTTCTGCTTGACCAACTTACCTTGATTCATGGACCTAACATTCCAGATTCCTATGCAATATTGTTTTTTACAGCTCTGGACTTTACTTTCACCCCCAGATACATTCAGTTGTGGATATGTCTGGTGGTGAAAGTAAAGTCCAATGCTTTAATAAAACAATATTGATTAGGGACCTTGAATATTAGGTACAAGAATCAAGGTAAAATGGATCTGCTCAAACAGGAGATGGGAAGAGTGAATATCGACATCTTAGGAATCAGTGAACTAAAATGGACAAGAATAGGACAGGATTCCCATTCATCAGTGAACTAAAATGGACAGGATCCAGCTGTCTCATCCGAATGAATTTAATTCAGATGATCATTATATCTACTACTGTGTGCAAGAATCATTTAGAAGAAATTGAATAGCCCTCATAGACAACAAAAGAGTCTGAAATGGAGTACTTGGGTACATTCTCAAAAATG
Source organism: Ovis aries (assembly GCF_016772045.2). Classification (NCBI taxonomy): domain Eukaryota; kingdom Metazoa; phylum Chordata; class Mammalia; order Artiodactyla; family Bovidae; genus Ovis; species Ovis aries. The sequence goes on from NC_056059.1 coordinate 76,493,386, forward strand.
ACAGAAAGATTTTGGTTCATTTTCAAGCCAAACCATTCAACTTCACAATAACCCAAATCTATGCCCCAACCACTGCTTTCAAAAAAGCAAAGGTTGACTGGTTCTATGAAGACCTACAGAACTTCTAGAATTAACATCAGCAAATATATAATTTTCATCATAGGGGATTAGAATGCAAAAGTAAATTAAGAGATACTTGGAATAGTTTGGCTTTGGAAGAGAAAATGAAGCAAGAAAAGGCTAACAGAGTTTTCAAAGAGAACATGCTTATCATAGCAAGCACCTTTTTTTTTTTTTTCAAAAACCCAAGAGAAAATTCTATGCATGGGCATCACCATATGGTCAACACCGAAATCATATTGATTTTATTCTTTACAGCCAAACCTGGAGAAGCTCTATACAGTCAGCAAAAACAAGACCAGGAGCTTACTGTGGCTCAGATCATGAAATCCTTATTGCCAAATTCAGACTTAAATTGAAGAAAGTAGGGGAAACCACTATCTAGGTCATTCGGGTATGACCTAAATCAAATCCATTATGAATACACAGTGACTAATATATTCAAGAGATTAAATCTGATAGATATAGTACCTGAAGAACTTTGGACAGATATTCATAATATTGTACAGGAGCCAGTGACCAAAGCCAACCCAAAGGAAAAAAAAATGCAAGAAGTCAATGTGGTTGTCTGCAGAAGCTTTGCAAATGGATGAGAAAAGAAGAGAAGCAAAAGGCAAGAGGGAAAGGGAAAGATATACCCAACTGATTGCAGAGTTTCAGAGAATAGCAAGGAGAGACACAAGCCCCCTTAAGTGAACAATGCAAAGAAATAGAGGAAAGCAATAGAATGGGAAAAATAAAGATTTCTTCAAGAAAATTGGAGATATCAAGAGAACATTTCATGCAAAGATGGGCATAATAAAGGACAGAAATGTTTAGGATGCAACAGAAGCAAAAGAGATTATAAAGAGGTGAAAGAATACATAGAAGAACTATACAAAAAAAAATGGTCTTAATGACCTGAGTAACCATGATAGTGTGGTCACTCACCTAGAGCTAGGCATCCTAGAATGCAAAGTCTAGTGGGCCTTTAGGAAGCATTACTATGAACAAAGCTAGTGGAGGTGATGGAATCCCAGCAGGGAGATTTCAAAACCTATAAGATGATGCTGTTAAAGTGTTATACTCAAAATGCTAGTAAATTTGGAAAACTCTGTAGTGGCTACAGGACTGGAAAAGGTCAGTTTTTATTCCAATCCCAAAGAAAGGCAATGCCAAAGAATGTTCAAACTACTATACAATTGTGCTCATTTTAAATGCTAGCAAGATAATGCTCAAAATCTTTCAAGTTAGGTTTTAGCAGTACATGAACCAAAAACTTCCAGATGTATAAGGTAGGTTTAGAAAAGGCAGAGGAGCAAGAGATCAAACTGCCAAACCATTTGCTGGATCATAGAGAAAGCAAGAAAATTCCAAAAATACATCTACTTCTGCTTCATTGACTCCATAAAGCCTTCAACTGTGTGGATCACAACAAATTGTGGAAAATTCTTAAAGAGATGGGAATACCAGACTATCTTACCTATCTCCTGAGAAACCTGTATATGAGTCAAGAAGCAACTGCTATAACTGGAGATGGAACAGACTGGTTCAAAATTAGAAAAGGAACATGAGAAAACTGTATAGTGTTCACCCTGCTTATTTAACATCTATGTAGAGTACATCAAGCAAAATACCAGTCTGGATGAATCACAAACTGAAATCAAGATTGTTAGGGGAAATATAAACAATCTCACATATGCATATGATATCACTGTAATGGCAGAAAGTGAAAAGGAACTAAAACCCTCCTTAAGGTGTGTGTGCTTAGTCATATCTGACTCTTTGTGATCCCATGGACTGTAGCCCACCAGGCTCCTTTGTCCATGCGATTTCCCAGGGAAGACTACTAGAATTAGGTTGATATTTCCTCTTCCGTGGGATCTTCCCAACCCAAGGATCCAACCTGTGTCTCCTGTCTCTTGCATTGACAGGCAGATTCTTTATCACCAGCACCACCTCTTTATGAGGGTCAAAGAAGAGAGTGAAAAGGCTGATACTCAATATTCAAAAGATGAAGATTATAGCATTCAGTCCCATTACTTTATGGAAAATAGAAGGGGAAAAGTGGAAGTAGTGACAGACTTTATTTTCTTAGGCTCCAAAATCACTGTGTACAATCACTGCATCAGTGAAGACAGAAGAGCCTGGTGGTTTAGATAGTAGGTACATCATTTAAGCACCCTTATCAACTAAATTACCATTAAAATAAACTCTCAGCAGATAAAACTTGGTTCCTACAACAAGATGATCTATCTCTTGGTTCTCTTCCCAATTCTCTGGAAGCTTATTCTCTCCACAAATACTTATGGTGAACTCTACCCTGTGCCTGACCTAGTCCAGACATAGGAGAGCCCTTGTATAGTTTGGTGAAGAAATAAGCAATAAAGTAATAATCACACATAATACGATTTCTTCTCAGTCATATTTACTAGATAATCCTTATTTCTATGTAAATATCTATATTTCCTGAGGCTCACTCTATCTCCCATCCAGATATTTTCAACTATTCCTCAAATATCAAATATGCATAGACCTTTGAGTGTCAAAATCATACGTCATGTACTCAACCTCCTCTTTGAGCCACGGCTCTAATTTTCCAAATACCCCATCTGAAATGATTAAAAGAGAACACTATCTAAGCTGATTGCTGGCCTGCTTTACTCCAGACACACTCAAAAGAAAAGCTTTTTCTATGTGTCTTTCATTTTTCATAGGCTGTTGCTACCAAAATCTGGTTTTATAACTTCAGAATTGTTTATTCATCCATTCATTCATTTATCAAAATTTTTTAAACCACTTATTTTAAGTCAGGCTCCAGGAACAAAGAAAGATTTTTTAAAAATCATAGTTTTAAAAAGAATTTAGTATTTAATGCAAAAGATGATCCATTGTAATACAGTATGAAAAATAATATGATACAAAATCATACATCAGCATAAAGGAGGAGCCACTCTGACTGAGTGGAGCAGTCTAGAAAGAATTCCAAAGGAAAAGGTTAATGTAGCAGTGACATGAACAAATAAGGGCTGTTTAAATGTTAAAGCAAGTTAAAAAGGGAACTTCAGCAAAGAATCATGTGGTGCATTGGCACTGATTTTGTGAGAGAATATGACACGTTTTAAGATGTTCAAATGTTTTATTATGATTTAAGTCAATAAAGTATCAGGGGAAAGATAAGAAGGAATATAGTCAGGTAAGAACTAGTTAGTGCTTGAATGTCCTGAAAGCTATCAAATAGTTATTTGACTGGTATAAACAAGGTATTTGCATCAAATACGAGCATTTTGGAAAATGACCCTGACAGTATTGTGGTGAAATTCACCCAGACAGCATGAATACAAGCTTGGATGAAGCATAACTTGTTAAAAACAAACTAAAGCTTGTAAACTGAGTTGGCTCTCCCAATGTCACTAATTTAGGGTTGTGTTCTAGGTTTCTCAGACTCCAAATCTTATGCTCTCATCAACCTTGCTCTAAGTTTCCCAATAAAAAATGTCATAACATAGTAATGTAGTACATATCTTCCTCTCTAATCTCATCTTGCATCAGTTTACACTTCATAATGTTTACTCCTATAAGACTGAACTAAAATTCACCCAAACATCAGGACATGTCATACTTCAGGAACTTTGTTCATATTTCACCTCATGCATATCTTCAAGTGGTGAAACCATTCTACAAAGTCACTACAGACCCTGCTGAAGCTTGTTTCGGTTGTCAACACTGATGATGTCACACACAAAAGGAATGAGGTTTTCTGGGGAGATGAAATATGTCCTCTCAAGCTGGCCCAAAAATGGCTTGACAGAGCAGGAAAAAGAGAGGATCTTTGGGTTTTATGGTGGCTAAGGGCTGGAATTTCTGCATTTTGGCAGGGGCTAGCATGATTTGAAACCCCCACTGGTGCCAAAGGAAAGAACATCTACACTACGTTATCGGTTTGCCCATATGCGGAGCAGAGCGGGGAAAGGGGTGTGAGACTTAAAACTGCTACCACTCAAATATCAAAATGTTGAATCAGACATTTTATTACAATTTGATCATGTTGTTGCTGACATAAACCCACATGATTATCACATAAACAGGCATGACTTTTGATAGCAAGCTTTACCTATTTACTCTGTTTTAATTTTTATTTTTTCCTCCATACCTCTTGGTATTACTTGCTAAACTTTATTTCCTTATTATTGTCTGCCTTTCATGCTAGAACTTGAGAGCCTTGATATCAGATTTTTGGTCTATTTTGTTCACTACTATGTCTCTACCATGTAGAATAGTAACTGACTAACAGTAGGTGAAGGTCAGTTTTCATTCCAATCCCAAAGAAAGGCAATGCCAAAGAATGCTCAAACTACCACACAATTGCATTCATCTCACATGCTAGTAAAGTAATGTTCAAAATTCTCCAAGCCAGGCTTCAGCAATATGTGAACCATGAACTTCCTGATGTTCAAGCTGGTTTTAGAAAAGACAGAGGAACCAGAGATCAATTTGCCAACATCCGCTGGATCATGGAAAAAGCAGGAGAGATCCAGAAAGAACATCTATTTCTGCTTTATTGACTATGCCAAAGCCTTTGACTGTGTGGATCACAGTAAACTGTGGAAAATTCTGAAAGACATAGAAATACCAGACCACCTGACCTGCCCCTTGAGAAATCTGTATGCAGGTCAGGAAGCAACAGTTAGAACTGGGCATGGAACAACAGACTGGTTCCAAATAGGAAAAGGAGTAAGTCAAGGCTGTATATTGTCACCCTGCTTATTTAACTTATATGCAGAGTACATCATGAGAAATGCTGGACTGGAAGAAACACAAGCTGGAATCAAGATTGCCGGGAGAAATATCAATAACCTCAGATATGCAGATGACACCACCCTTATGGCAGAAAGTGAAGAGGAACTAAAAGCCTCTTAATGAAAGTGAAAGAGAAGAGTGAAAAAGTGGGCTTAAAGTTCAACATTCAGAAAACGAAGATCATGGCATCCGGTCCCATCACTTCATGGGAAATAGATGGAGAAACAGTGGAAACAGTGTCAGACTTTATTACTTTAGGCTCCAAAATCACTGCAGATGGTAATTGCAACCATGAAATTAAAAGGCTTTTACTCCTTGGAAGAAAAGTTATGACCAACCTAGATAGCATAGTCAAAAGCAGAGACATTACTTTACTGACTAAGGTCAGTCTAGTCAAGGCTATGGTTTTTCCTGTGATCATGTATGGATGTGACAGTTGGACTGTGAAGAAGACTGAGCGCCAAAGAATTGATGCTTTTGAACTGTGGTGTTGGAGAAGACTCTTGAGGTTCCCTTGGACTGCAAGGAGATCCAACCAGTCCATTCTGAAGGAGGTCAGTCCTGGGATTTCTTTGCAAGGAATGGTGCTAAAGCTGAAACTCCAGTACTTTTGCCACCTGATGTGAAGAGTTGACTTATTGGAAAAGACTCTGATGCTGGGAGGGATTGAGGGCAGGAGGAGAAAGGGACGACAGAGGATGAGATTGCTGGATGGCATCACTGACTCTATGGACGTGAGTCTGAGTGAACTCCGGGAGTTGGTGATGGACAGGGAGGCCTGGGGCGCTGCGATTCATGGGGTCCTAAAGAGTCGGACATGACTGAGAGACTGAACTGAGCTGAACTGAACAGTTGGTGATCAATAAAGACTTTAAGTTCATCAAAAGTTGAGGGAAAAGTACATTGCAATAGAAGATATTTGAAAATAAACCTTAAAGCAGGCAGAATTTGAGCCGAATTTTAAAGTAAGAATGTGATTTCAACAGACTGATACGAAAAGATTTCTAGAGCAGGGAAATGAAGTAACATAAAAAAGTAGTCTGGCTTAATCTTGTACTTTGGCAATTTTTTCACTCTACTTTGCCTCCAATTTTTCCATATTAACCTGTCACTTAGTATTTACTTAGGGTTGCCTCACCTGTCTATTGAAGCAAAAAGGAGTTCCAGTAAAAATGGTTTCGACAGTGATTGAGTAAATGTTCTTAGGTGATCTTGTTTTTGTCTCTAGCATTAAGTATGGCTCATTGGTGGTATTAATGGAGAAGTTTAAAATAACTGAAATGATATATGAACTCAACATCCCCAACAAACTATACATGAGGTAACAGAACAAAATACCAAATGTGTTTATTAATCTATGAGTACAGAGACTAAACCTCAGGAAATAAATTGAATCTGCATTGTTATTAATGGAGTTATGAAGCTTATGCATATTAATGGCATAGACATTGCATTAAGAGTAAGCAAGGCACTTATTATACTGATCTCATAGCATCTATCTTAAATGTTGTAGTAACTTTCTGCCCAACTTCAGTGCTTCTACTACTCCCCATTCAACTACATTGTACATATTATTGCAAGATCAGTCTTCCTGAAGCAAAGCTGACATCTGATTATTCTTTTTTTTTTCATTTTTAAAATTTTAATATCTTTAATTCTTACATGCGTTCCCAAACATGAACCCCCCTTCCACCTCCCTCCCCATAACATCTCTCTGGGTCATCCCCATGCACCAGCCCCAAGCATGCTGTATCCTGCGTCAGATATAGACTGGCGATTCAATTCTTACATGATAGTATACATGTTAGAATGTCATTCTCCCAAATCATCCCACCCCCTCCCTCTCCCTCTGAGTCCAAAAGTCCATTATACACTTCTGTGTCTCTTTCCCTGTCTTGCATACAGGGTCGTCATTGCCATCTTCCTAAATTCCATATATATGTGTTAGTATACTGTATTGGTGTTTTTCTTTCTGGCTTACTACACTCTGTATAATCGGCTCCAGTTTCATCCATCTCATCAGAACTGATTCAAATGAATTCTTTTTTACAGCTGAGTAATACTCCATTGTGTATATGTACCACAGCTTTCTTATCCATTCATCTGCTGATGGACATCTAGGTTGTTTCCATGTCCTGGCTATTATAAACTGTGCTGCGATGAACATTGGGGTACATGTGTCTCTTTCAATTCTGGTTTCCTCGGTGTGTATGCCCAGCAGGGGGATTGCTGGGTCATAAGGTAGTTCTATTTGCAATTTTTTAAGGAATCTCCACACTGTTCTCCATAGTGGCTGTACTAGTTTGCATTCCCACCAACAGTGTAGGAGGGTTCCCTTTTCTCCACACCCTCTCCAGCATTTATTGCTTGCAGATTTTTGGATCACAGCCATTCTGACTGGTGTGAAGTGGTACCTCATTGTGGTTTTGATTTGCATTTCTCTAATAATGAGTGATGTTGAGCATCTTTTCATGTGTTTGTTAGCCATCCATATGTCTTCTTTGGAGACATGTCTATTTAGTTCTTTGGCCCATTTTTTGATTGGGTCGTTTATTTTTCTGGAATTGAGCTACATAAGTTGCTTGTATATTTTTGAGATTAGTTGTTTGTCAGTTGCTTCATTTGCTATTATTTTCTCCCATTCAGAAGGCTGTCTTTTCACCTTGCTTATATTTTCCTTTGTTGTGCAAAAGCTTTTAATTTTAATTAGATCCCATTTGTTTATTTTTGCTTTTTATTCATTTTTTCAGCAATATATGTTGATCACCTATAACACTTAAAGCAATATTTAGATGCTATAATATATAGAGATATTGTCCTGTTATCATGAATTTGAAAACATTTAATAGTTTCCCAATACCTGGAACAGCATTTTAGGATGAAACTATGTTATCAGGATTTGGGGTAGAAAATATACAATAGTCAAGCAATATGAAAATATTGGATTCAGGAAATTTTAAATGCATGTTATGACCTTAGGTATTTAATGATGAATGTTGCATTTATTTAATAATATGTTCCAGATTTTTTGTTAAAAATTTTGTGCGCATAAGTGTGTGTATGTGGAGCAGCTTTGATGGTGATGAGAGAGGCAACATTTTGCAGAAATGTGTCTTTATTTTGTATCTCACACAACATCATAAATGTTCTATAAATAGCATTGCAGAAAGAAATTTCTTCTGACTCTGGTGAAGGATAAAATAATATATTGATTTTCACAAAGTACTGAAAATCTTATATCTTAGATATTTTAAAATGACACTGTGCAGATTTTGGTAGACTAACTGAAAAATGCCTTCAGGAGATAATGAAGATTCTATTTCTCATTCTGGGATTCATATCACTTAAAAATTAACTCTAAAGCCCCAGTGTTTGACACCTACAACATGAACAAAAAAAATCAATATGACATTTTGAAAATTCAAATTATTATTATTTAGTGCCCCAAATAAGAGCTATTTAGTTTATTCACTGATATGCAGGTCCTATTCAGCACTAACAGATGAATATCAATATATTAAAACCTACAAAGTATCAGTTCAAAGACAAGATTCTAGTTTTGAAGGAAAAAGACTGATAAAGAATAGAGAATGGTGACACAGTGAAGCTACCTAAACTTTTACTTTCACAGTAAGTTCTTTAGAGAAAGGAAATTTGCTGTAAGTACAAATCATGTTTTGTTAACAACTTGGGACAATAAGGACTGAAATCACATTATTTAATACAGCATACAAATTTTCATTATCCTGTCAAAGACAGAGTGTTCTGTTTAGTTGTTATTAATGTTCAACTTAAGAGGAAACTGCAAGGAAAATTCTATTGAGGTGGACAGAGACCTCCTGCAAGTATTTGCTACTGATAAAAACAAACTGATCACACACTTTGCAAACTGCATATACTCAAAAGAAGCATTGCTCAATATAAGACAAGTAGGAAAATAAGCTAGACCATGACATCAAATTCAATAAAAGCAAACTTTTGTTGAGTTAAAAAAAAATATGAAACATTCACATATGTCTTAAACAACACTGCTTATTAGAAAAACACTCAAATTCTACAGGTAATTTTGAGAGACATGAATAAATTTAATAAATAAAAATGTCTTGAATCTATCTGAGTACACAAAAATGTATCTTCACTCACTTGAGAAATGCAGACAATACACTTCACTACTTAGTATAATTTCAGGGTATATTATATAAACCAGCATAGTCATAGAGAAAGAGATTAACTCAAGAACAAAATGAGTTCATATCAAATTAAAACTTACACTTCTTGGGTAAAGGATTGCAGTATTTTCACATACCCAATTTCTATACATAAAGCCAACATCATAAAAAAAGAACTGTATTTATTGGTGGACATGTGGCTTTGAAATTTAAAAATGCAATGATAATGATCAAAAGAATAACAATAATAATAATGATGGCAAAACACAGGGCAGAATGGCAAAACCCAATACTTGTTTCAAATGGAAAAATGCCCTGCAGGTGTCATTACTGACAGAAATCATATATTTAAACTTCCTTATAAGCATCATAATGCCATTTATAGTACAAAGCATAAAAATGAGTACATACAAATTGGAGAGTTAACTTTTCTTGGCTCAAGTGAGCCCACGTGGCTCTGGCCCCAACATTCCCATAAATATGACCATGCTGCTACTGCTGCTGCTAAGTCACTTCAGTCGTGTCCGACTCTGTGCGACCCCATAGATGGCAGCCCATGAGGCTCCCCCGTCCTTGAGATTCTCCAGGCAAGAACACTGGAGTGGGTTGCCATTTCCTTCTCCAATAAATATGACCATAGTGCAATGTAATTATGATATATATATATATATATATATATATATATATATGCAAACAAGTGAAAGTAAAAGTTGCTCAGTCAGGTCAGACTCGTTGCCACCCAATGGGCTGTAGCCTGCCAGGCTCCTATGTCTGTGGAATTCTCCAAACAATAACACTGGAGTGGATAACCTATCCCTTCTTCAGGGGATCTCCCGACCCAGGAATCAAACTGAGGTCTCCTGTGTTACAGGTGGATTCTTTACCAGCTGAGCTTCCAGAGGCAAAGAAATGCATTAATATGTATTAATGCCTGCACTAGACTCAAAAAGTACTATGCACAGACCTTCACAAGTGTTACATACTAGTTTGGAAACTTGAAAATCACCCAAACCTTCCAAGTCTTAATGTCATCAATGAATCATGGTCATACATAAACTCTGTGTGTGTGTATAATTTTTGATATAATAACAAATACTAATATATTAAAAACTACTTCTCAGAATTACTAATGTCAGCATTTTCCCTTCTTCTTTCCACCCTTTGTTCTTCTTTTTTTCTTCTTTTGATCTTTTTATCTCTTAACGCATGTGTTTAATAATACATATTTCCTTACTGTGAGCATTCTAAGTCACTTCAGTCTTCTCTAACTCTCTGAGACCCTAAGGACAGTAGCCCACCAGGCTCCTCTGTCTATGGAATTTTCCAGGCAAGAATACTGAATTGGGTTGTCTTGCCCTCCTCCAGGGCATCTTCCCAAAGCAGGAACTGAACTGCATCTCTTATGTCTCCTACATTGGCCGAGGAGTTCTTTACCGCTAGTGCCATGTGGGAAGTTCTGTTCTCTTAACGCACTTTTTAATAATACACGTTTTATTAATACACATGTTCAAAAACCACAGTTAATATGGACACTTCCCTGATATCATCCACACTACTACTTTTTTGGATTTTTCAAAGAACACACGTCTCTTCCCTTTATTTAGCAGTTTTCTCATCATTATTATCTAGTCTGTTAGATCAATATACTAAAAGAGTTTGGAAAAAAGTAATGTTTTAAAACAACTTAGCCTTCTGCATTGATTGTTCACAAGGAAAACATGTGCAGTGTTATCCTAAGATCGCCTAGAGAGCTGGCTCAGTGACTGCTGAAGTCCTGTCACCAGTAAGTACAGTGACAGAACATGTCACCTACCCTTTCAAGTCCCGCCCCAACAAATCTCCTTTCCAGGGTTCTTTGAACTCGGCTCTGAAGCAAAAAACAAGACCGAGTTCGGGTTTTTGGAGCAGAAAATGAACAGGTGGGTGCGAGTTTGATACTGGTGACCACGCTCTCCTGACAGGCGGGGGTTTGGGGGTCAGGGGGAAGGGTGCAGGGCGGAGTTCTCACAGCTCGCAGTTCATGTGGTTCCAGATCGCAGTGCAGGTGCAGTGCATCTGCGCTTGGGTTGCCACCATCTTGAAACCAAGCGTCCTGCAGGAGCTTCAGCACAAGGCGGGACGTGAAGTGTCTGCACAGCTGTTTTACAGGAGGGACTCTGGTGATTGGTGCCAGACCTCTACACGTGGCACCCTGTGAGCAAGTGACACAGGACAGAGCACAAGAGGTTAGACCTTATCGTCTAGATTCCATCTTATTTTTCTCCTGAGGTCTCCAGTGAGCTGTGCTGGTGACATATGTGCAAATAGCGATGCTCTGAGAAAATTCAGATTTTGTGAGAAAAGCAAAGGTGACGGGTAAGTTAACAGAGCAAACATAAAATGGTCTCGTACTACGCATGACTTCATAGTTGTGTAAGCGACCTGATTCATAAAGTTCCATAAACAAATATATATTGAGCACCTAGTTACCACTTTGTGTTCTGGGAGTTTAAATCCATTGTTTTGATTTGATATTTTAATTTAATTTCTATAGGTATGATAAAGATCACAAAGGATAAAAAATATTAATCAATATTTTCTGTACCTGCAACTCACAGAGATCATATTTTTTAGAAGCTATTAATATATGTATAGTAAATCAACTTACTGAGGAGAAATTTTTCAATATTCACTTACATAACAAATCTCCAGTCCCAAGTGTTAGTTTCTGCTAAAAGCCCTCAGTCAGTAATGTGTTAAGAAAAAGAGTTGAAGGGTAAAATAAATTTAAAATATTAGTTTCATTTCTCAGGGCTTTTAATGTGCATACTTGCATTTTTTATTTGTAGGAAACGGAAGTGGGCAGTATTTTCATATCCTGTTTGCTCATAGAACTGTTTTCTCTGAGTAGCAGTGAACTTAGTTGTTGTAGTGTTCTGGGGAGAAAAAAAATAAAGGCAGGGAGGAAAAGCAGTAATAGGCTAAGGGAAAGGCCTCAAAGCTAAAAAAAACTCACTTTTCAATGAAACCTATGCATAGTACATAGTAGTAATTTTAGTAATCCCCCCTTTCTTTCTTTCTTTTCTTCCTTCTTCACTACACAAATGATCTTGCGCTGCTTTTTTTGTTTTGTGTTAAGCATAGTCGTTTTAATTTCTATATAATTTTTACTTGGCTCATTGATTTTCTTTACTTGTTAATATAAATGTGGAGAGGGAAGAGTGTCTCCTTTCTAGCCAGATTTCAAGTTTGCAGTCTGTGTAGGCTGAAGTATAAAATATACTCAAGGCAAAAACATCTGTTATAACTCTCCCTTATTTTCCTGAGCTCTTTTGTTTCACTAAGATTTGGACCAGGTAATTATTTTCTAAGTTCATCAGTATTTTGATGTTTCCATAAAGTTTTCTTTTTCTTGTTTTAAAATAAACATTTCATTTGTTTTCAGTGGAGAAAGTTTTTTAAATAAACTGGCTTTCCATAACTACACTTCAGATACCATTATGTACATTACATTTAAAAACTTTTAATGATACCAGAAGGAATTTATTTATACTTAGGTTATGAGTATTGGTGGAAAATATTAATCCAAATGTTCAGAAGTAATATTGTAATAGAGAAGAGAGATCATGTTCAACTTCACATACAGATAAAGACAAGCGAGGATTTATAGCCAAAAAGTTGGGTGAGGAGGTCTGTAGATAGAAAATTACTTAGAGGAGATACTAAGTAGAGGAATTCTGGTTAAAACAACTTAAAAGAATTCTTGCTGAAGACAGGCCAGGATGATCATACCTCAAGGATGGAGGACCCAATTACTTCCATTCTCATCCTTGTTCACCCAGCTGGAGCCATAATAATAAAGGAGAGCAAAATTTGCCACCCTAAATTATCTCTTTGGTGGGCAGATTATTTCAAGTTAAAAACAATCAAGACCCCAAAAAGAAAAAAAAAAAAAGTACCTTCTCCCTAACTGCCTAGTTTTTCTTTCTTTCTTTCTTTTGCTTTCTTTCTTTTTTTTTTTTTTTTTTTTTTTTGATAAACGGCCTCTTCCTAGGGAAAAAAAAAAAAAAAATCACCAGAGAGATCTATGAAGAATATGGGGTAGGGGAATCTCTGGTTTAGAAATCACTCTATATCCTATTGTCTCTGCATGGCCCAGCAAATGATTGTACATCAAATATTTGCTTTACCATCTTCATGTGAATTGCCTTATTCCACTTTGATGTTGTAAACCACCACTCCCAACATCCTCTTTGTCTTTACTTGAAGATAGTATTTAAGGTGAGGGTTACGGCTATTTTGGTGAGTTACTCAGTTTTCCTGGATCTCTCCCTTGTATACCTGGTATTAAACTTTTATCTGATTTTTCCCTGTTAATCTGTCTAATGTCAATTTAATTCTCAAATCAGTCAGAAGAATCTAGAAGGGTAGAGGAAAATGTCTTCCCTAACAATAATTTGGTGGCTGTAATTTGCAGAAATCAACCTGCTCCTCAGGAAATCTGCATTTACTGCTTCCCTCTCCCAGTTAGATTCCTGAGTCGGGAAGATCCCTTGGAGAAGGGAAAGGCCACACAATCAAGTATTCTGGCCTAGAGAATTTCATGGACTATGTAGACCATGGGGTCACAAAGAGTCGGATATGACTGAATCACTTTCTCCTTTCAACTTCAGATACTTTCTTGATTCCTTCTCTCTCTTAATTTTGGTTGCTGCTCAATTGTCACCAGAGCAAAAAAAAAAAAAAAAAAAAAAACTTAACAACCATCCTCAATTTAAGTAGCATCTTGCCATCTAAATTTCTAACTGCATACACTTTATTCTTTTCCATTGCATATATAATTCCTAGATGTTTATATATTTTTGTTATTTGCTTTCAACCATTTTGCTGTCTTCTGGAATGTAAACTCCAGGCCTGCAGAGATTTGCTGATTTTATTAAAAACTTCTTCAGCATCTAGAAGAGCTCATAAAGATAGCAAGTATTTAATGGGTATTTTCTGCCTAAATTATAATCTCCTTGTGACTGGTGAGAAAATTGTGATTCACAGACTTTATATAAATTACCTAAAGCTTCATAGGATGTAAGATAAAAATTTGATACATCTTTCCAACAATTATATCTTTAAACATTTAGTAACACACACTTGCAAATTACTGATAATAATGTAACATTTATTAAAAACAATATAGATGTTAACAGTTTCATGTATTTAAAATACAGAAATTATAATTTAAAAAATCTTACAATTCATAAATCAGAGGGGAGACACACTGAAACCATATTCACAGAAAACAAGTCAATCTGATCAAATGGAACACAGCCTTGTCTAATTCAGTGAAACTAAGCTATGCCCTGTAGGGCCACCCAAGACAGGTGGGTTATGGTGGAGAGGTCTGACAGAATGTGGTCCACTGAAAAAGGGAATGGCAAACCACTTCAGTATTCTTGCCTTGAGAACCCCATGAACAGTATGAAAAGGCAAAATGATAGGAAACTGAAAGAGGAACTCCTCAGGTCAGTAGGTGCCCAATATGCTACTGGAGATCAGTGGAGAAATATTTCCAGAAACAATGAAGGGATACAGCCAAAGCAAAAACAATACCCAGTTGTGGATGTGACTGGTGATATAAGCAAAGTCCGATTCTGTAAAGAGCAATATTGCATAGGAATCTGGAATATTAGGTCCATGAATCAAGGCAAATTGGAAGTGGTCAAACAGGAGATGGCAAGAGTGAAATTCTAGGAATCAGCAGACTAAAATGGACTGGAATGTATGAATTTAACTCAGATGACCATTATATTTACTACTGCAGGCAGAAATCCCTTAACAAGAAATGGAATAGCCATCATGGTCAACAAAAGAGTCCAAAATTCAGTACTTGGATGCAGTCTCATAAACGACAGAATGATCTCTGATCGTTTCCAAGGCAAACCATTCAATATCACAGTAATCCAAGCCTATGCCCCAACCAGTAATGTTGAAGAAGCTGAAGTTGAATGGTTCTATGAAGACCTACAAGACCTTTTAGAACTAATACCCAAAAAGATGTCCTTTTCATTATAGGGGACTGGAATGCAAAAATAAGAAGTCAAGAAACACCTGGGACAACAGGCAAATTTGGCCTTGGAATATGGAATGAAGCAGGGAAAAGGCTAATAGAATTTTGCCAACAGAATGCAAAGAGAATTGGAGCTGACTGTGGCTCAGATCATGAATACCTTATTGCCAAATTCAGACTTAAATTGAAGAAAGTAGGGAGAACCACTAGACCAATCAGGTATGTCCTAAATCAAATCCCTTATGATAATACAGTGGAAGTGAGAAATAGATTTAAGGGCCTATATCTGATAGAAACAGTGCCTGATAAACTATGGACGGAGGTTCATGACACTCTACAGGAGACAGGAATCAAGACCATCCCATGGAAAAGAAACGCAAAAAAGCATCATGGCTATCTGGGGAGGCCTTAAAATAGCTGTGAAAAGAAGAGAAGTGAAAAGTAAAGAGAAAAAGAAAGATATAAGCATCTGAATGCAGAGTTTCAAAGAATAGCAAGAAGAGATAAGAAAGAATTGCTCAGTGATCAATGCAAAGAAATAAAGGAAAACAACAGAATGGGGAGGACTAGAGATCTCTTCAAGAAAGTTAAAGGTACGAAGGGAACATTTCATGCAAAGATAAGCTTGATAAAGGACAGAAATGGTATGGACCTAACAGAAGCAGAAGATATTAAGAGGAGGTGGCAAGAATACACAGAACTGTACAAAAAAAGATCTACATAACCAAGATAATCATGATGGTGTGATCACTCACCTAGAGCGAGACATCCTAGAATGTGAAATCAAGTGGGCATTAGAAAGAACAACTACTAAAAAAGCTAGTGGAGGTGATGGAATTCCAGTTGAGCTGTTTCAAATCCTGAAAGATGATGCTGTGAAAGTGCTGCACTCAATATGCCAGCAAATTTGGAAAACTCAGCAGTGGCCAAGAACTAGAAAGGTCAGGTTTCATTCCAATCTCAAAGAAAGGCAAAGTCAAAGAATGCTCAAACTACCACACAATTGCACTCATCTTACACGCTAGTAAAGTAATGCTCAAAATTCTCCAAGCCAGGCTTCAGAATGTGTGAACCGTGAACTCCCTGATGTTCAAGCTGGTTTTAGAAAAGGCAGAGGAACAAGAGATCAAATTGCCAATATCCGGTGGATCATCAAAAAAGCGACAGAATTCTGGAAAAACATATATTTTTGCTTTAGTGACTATGACAAAACCTTTGACTGTCTGGATCACAATAAACTGTGGAAAATTTTGAAAGACATAGAAATACCAGACCACCTGACCTGCCCCTTCAGAAACCTATATGCAGGTCAGCAAGCAACAGTTAAAACTGGACATGGAACAACAGCCTGGTTCCAAGTAGAAAAAGGTTTACATCAAGGTCTTATATTGTCACCCTGCTTATTTAACTTATATGCAGAGTACATTATGAGAAATGCTGGACTGGAAGAAGCACAAGCTAGAATCAAGATTGCCAGGAGAAATATCAATAACCTCAGATATGCAGATGACACAACCCTTATGGCAGAAAGTGAAGAGGAACTAAAAACCCTCTTGGTGAAAGTGAAAGAGGAGAGTGAAAAAGTTGGCTTAAAGCTCAACATTCAGAAAATGAAGATCATGTCATCTGGTCCCATCACTTCATGAGAAATAGATGAGAAAACAGTGGAAACAGTGTCAAACATTATTCTTCTGAGCTCCAAAATCACTGCATATGATGATTGCAGGCATGAAATTAAATGACGTTTACTCCTTGGAAGGAAAGTTATGACCAACTTAGATAGCATATTCAAAAGCAGAGACATTACTTTGCCAACAAAGGTCCACCTAGTCAAGGCTATGGTTTTTCCAGTGGTCATATATGGATGTGAGAGTTTGACTGTGAAGAAAGCTGGGCACAGAATTGTTCCTTTGAACTGTGGTGTTGGAGAAGACTCTTGAGAGTCCCTTGAACTGTAAGGAGATTCAATCTGTCCATTCTAAGGAGATCACTCCCGGGGGTTCATTTGAAGGAATGATGCTAAAGCTGAAACTCCAATATTTTGGCCACCTCATGTAAAGATTTGACTCATTGGAAAAGACCCTAATGCTGGGAGGGATTAGGGGCAGGAGGAGAAGGGGACAACAGAGGATGAGATGGCTGAATGGCATCACCGACTCGATGGACGTGAGTTTGTATGTAC
The DNA here is from genome assembly GCF_016772045.2 of Ovis aries. Lineage (NCBI taxonomy): Eukaryota > Metazoa > Chordata > Mammalia > Artiodactyla > Bovidae > Ovis > Ovis aries. The sequence continues at coordinate 76,510,676 of NC_056059.1, forward strand.
TCCGGGAGTTGAGGATGGACAGGGAGGCCTGGCGTGCTGTGATTCATTTGTTTGCAAAGAGTCGGACACAACTGAGCAACTGAACTGAACTGAGAGTTGATAAAGAGCAAAGGTGGGGTAATCAGATATAAGAATTCAGAAATAAAGGGCTAATAAGTATTGACTTAACATAAGACTTCTTCAGCGATCAATGCAAAGAAATATAGGAGAAGGACAGAATGGGAAAGACTAGAGATCTCTTCAAGAAAATTAGAGATACCAAGGGAAAATTTCATGAAAGGATGGGCTCGATAAAGGACATAAATGGTATGGACCTAACAAAAGCAGAAGATATTAAGAAGAGGTGGCAAGAATGCACAGAATAACTGTACAAAAAAGATCTTCATGACTCAGATAATCACGATGGTGTGATCACTCACCTAGAGCCAGACATCCTGGAATGTGAAGTGAAGTGGGCCTTAGAAAGCATCACTATGAACAAAGCTAGTGGAGGTGATGGAATTCCAGTTGAGCTATTTCAAATCCTGAAAGATGATGCTGTGAAAGTGTTGCACTCAATATGCCAGCAAATTTGGAAAACTCAGCAGTGGCCACAGGACTGGAAAAGGTCAGTTTTCATTCCAATCCTGAAGAAAGGCAATGCCAAAGAATGCTCAAACTACCACACAATTGCACTGATCTCACATGCTAGTAAAGTAATGCTCAAAATTTTCCAAGCCAGGCTTCAGCAATACGTGAACTGTGAACTCCCTGATGTTCAAGCTGGATTTCACAAAGGCAAAGGAACCACAGATAAAACTGCCAATATCTGGTGGATCATAGAAAAAGCGAGACAGTTCTGGAAACGCATCTATTTCTGCTTTATTGACTATGCCAAAGCCTTTGACTGTGTGATTCACAATAAACTGTGGGAAATTCTGAAAGAGATGGGAATACCAGGCCACTGGACCTGCCTCTTGAGAAATCTGTATGCAGGTCAGGAAGCAACAATTAGAACTGGACATGGAAAAACAGACTGGTTTCAAATAGGAAAAGGAGTACGTCAAACCTGTATATTGTCACCCTGCTTATTTAACTTATATGCATAGTACATCATGAGAAATGCTGGATTGGAAGAAACACAAGCCAGAATTAAGATTGCCGGGAGAAATATCAATAGCGTCAGATATGCAGATGACACCACCCTTATGGCAGAAAATGAAGAAGAACTAAAAAGCCTCTTGATGAAAGTTAAAAGAGAGAGTGAAAATGTTGGCTTAAAGCTCAACACTCAGAAACTGAAGATCATGCCATGTGGTCCCATCACTTCATGGGATATAGATGTGGAAAGAGTGGAAACAGTGGAAACAGTGTCAGACTTTATTTTGCGGGGCTCCAAAATCACTGCAGATGGTGATTGCAGCCATGAAATTAAAAGACGCTTACTCCTTGGAAGAAAAGTTATGACCAACCTAGATAGCATATTCAAAAGCAGAGACATTACTTTGCCGACTAAGTTCCGTCTAGTCAAGGCTATGGTTTTTCCAGTGGTCATGTATGGATGTGAGAGTTGGACTCTGAAGAAGGCTGAGCGCCGAACAATTGGTGCTTTGAAATGTGGTGTTGGAGAAGACTTGTGAGAGTCCCTTGGACTGCAAGGAGATCCAACCAATCCAAACTGAAGGAGATCAGCCCTGTGATGTCTTTGGAAGGAGTGATGCTAAAGCTGAAACTCCAATACCTGGCCACCTCAAGCGAAGAGTTGACTCATTGGAAAAGACTCTGATCTGGGCGGGACTGGGGGCAGGAGGTGAAGGGGACGACCGAGGATGAGATGGCTGAATGGCATCACTGACTCAATGGATGTGAGTCTCAGTGAACTCCCAGAGTTGGTGATGGACAGGGAGGCCTGGCGTGCTGCGTTTCATGGGGTCGCAAAGAGTCAGACATGACTGAGCAACTGAACTGAATTGAACTGAAGTATTGACTAAAATATATCTAATTTTAATTTGTAATGATTTTAAAAGATTAACTATTATAAACTGTTTCTCCATCATCAGTTCAGTTCAGTTGCTCATCTGTCCGACTTTTTGAGACCCCATGAACTGCAGCATGCCAGGACTCCCTGTCCAACACCAACTCCAAGAGTTGTCCCAAACCCATGTCCATTGAGTCAGTGATGCCATCCAATTAACTCATCCTCTGTCGTCCCCTTCTTCTCCTGCCCTCAACTTTCCCAGCATCAGGGTCTTTTCCAATGAGTTACCTCTTTGCACCAGGTGGCCAAAGTATTGGTGTTTCAGCTTCAACATCAGTCCTTCCAGTGAACACCCAGAAATGATCTTTAGGATGGACTGTTTGGATCACCTTGCAGACTAAGAGACTGCAAGAGTCTTCTCCAACACCACAGTTTAAAAGCATCATTCTGTGCTCAGCTTTCTTCACAGTCCAAATCTCATATCCATACATGACCACAGGAAAAACCATAGCCTTGACTAGACGGACCTTTGTTGGCAAAGTAATGTCTCTGCTTTTGAATATGCTATCTAGGTTGGTCATAACTTTCCTTCCAAGGAGTAAGCGTCTTTTAATTTCATGGCTGCAATCACCATCTGTAGCGATTTTTGAGCCCCCATAAATAAAGTCTGACGCTGTTTCCAGTGTTTCCGCATCTATTTCCCATGAAGTGATGGGACCACATGCCATGATCTTCGTTTTCTGAATGTTGAGATTTAAGCCCACTTTTTCGCTCTCCTCTTTCACTTTCATCAAGAGCGTCTTTAGTTTTTCACTTTCTGCCATAAGGGTGGTGTCATCTGCATATCTGAGGTTATTGATATTTCTCCCGGCAATCTTGATTCCAACTTGTGCTTCTTCCAGCCCGGCGTTTCTCATGATGTACTCTGCATATAAGTTAAATAAGCAGGGTGACAATCTAAGGCCTTAATGTACTCCTTTTTCTATTTGGAACCAGTCTGTTTTTCCATGTCCAGTTCTAACTGCTGCTTCCTGGCCTGCACAGATTTCTCAAGGGACAGGTCAGGTTTTCTGGTATTCCCATCTCTTTAGGAATTTTCCACAGTTTATTGTTATCCACACAGTCAAAAGCTTTGGCATAGTCAATAAAGCAGAAATAGATGTTTTTTCTGGAACTCTCTTGCTTTTTTGATGACCCAGTAGATGTTGGCAATTTGATCTCTGTTTCCTCTGCCTTTTCTAAAACCAGATTGAACATCTGGAATTCACAGTTCATGTATTTCTGAAGCCTGGCTTGGAGAATTTTAAGCTTTAGTTTACTAGCATGTGAGTTGAGTGCAATTGTGCAGTAGTTTGAGCATTCTTTGGCATTGCCTTTCTTTGGGATTGGAATGAAAACTGACCTTTTCCAGTTCTTGGCCACTGCTGAGTTTTCCAAATTTGCTGGCATATTGAGTGCAGTACTTTCACAGCATCATCTTTCAGGATTTGCAACTGGAATTTCATCATCTCCACTAGCTTTGTTTTAGTGATGCTTCCTAAGGCAGACTTGACTTCACATTCCAGGATGTCTGGCTCTAAGTGAGTTATGGTAAAAATAATAAAATTGTAGTACTCATAGATTATCTAACCCATTTATAAAACTAAGTGGTACAATTCAAACAGTAACTGTCAGAAAAAGGGTAGTGATTTCATTTCATCCTCTGATCTATGAATTTCCATAACTTTATCTTGTAAAAACTTTCATGTGTTTTACATTTTCATGTGTTTTGTAAGTTGTACACGTCTTACTAATGGTGAAGGTTAGAAAAGAAAGCACTTAAAAATAAATCATGCAACTTTAAAGAAAGGAAAATGCAGATGCATCACAAAAATAGTCATTTGTAAAGCTTTTGAATGAATATGTGAAATTAGAGATAAAATAGCAGGTAGAATGATTACGTGATAGATTGGAGTATTCTGTTTTAAAAGGAAGGCAAATACTAAACAACAAAGACAATTCTGAGACTACATAATTAAACCCTCTCACTAAAGGAAAAAAAAAAATTCTTCATCTTACCCATAGTTTGAGGCTGTCTTTAGCATAAAAGATATGGTTGTAATTAGAGCGATGTACAGCACAAGTACCAAATTATGATTATTAGTGGATAAGAGATTCACATGTAGTATTTTTTGTGTTGTTAAAAATGAAAATTACATGAATGTCTTTGATAGAACATAATAGAATATTCTTTATATGATGACATATTTTCTTTTTAAATGGGCTTAACTGAAAAAACTGTAGAAGTAGCTTACCTTTAGCAACTCCATTAATCACTATCAGTTAGGATCTTAATAAATTTCTGGGAACTTAAAATACAAGTGATAAAACTGTTAGAAATCTCTGCAACATAACTTCTCAAAGTAAAATGTAAAACAAAAGATTTAAATTCAGGATATACATATCAGTGAAGTAACTAATCAACCTAATTATACAAATTGCAAGTCTGATAATTCACTTGTTAGGATGCTTATTATAACAAATCTTAAAGTAAGCTGCTATTCTATATTTCATTAAATTTTGGAGAAAAAATCCTTCTTGATAAGAAAGCAGTTCATTTCTTAAAATACATTAAATATTTGTCAACTGACTTATCTTTAGTATATGAAAGTAAGAAACTTATCAGACTTAACTTTGAAATATTCATATGTAGATTTACTGCAGCAAATATGTAGCCTCAGGAGTACTTGTGATAGACTACAAACTTCTCTGCTACTTCCCCTTGATGTGTATACTTGGGAGAATTTGAACTAACATTATTAATAATTAAAGAAAAAATATTAGAAGAATAAATATGTGGTGTATTCCATGCTTGTATGGAAGCACAGATATATATAAATACTTTGGTGTGTTTACACACACCCACATTATAATGAAACAAGATACCTATCATCCCAATATTACTGTGTTCTTCAGTAATATTATTTAATTATTTAACTAAAACTTTGCAAAGGTAGAATCTAAAACTATGTAAGAACCTGGAAAACAAGAAAGTTGTACAATAATGGCATAGTAAAGTCTTAAAAAAGCTATGTAGAGAAATTGAGAATTAAGTTCTATGAAGATGCAATCAACATTTCACTTATAGCTGAGAAACATCTGAAACAGTAGGGAAAGAATGCATGTTCCTTCAAAATTGGCTGGAAAAACCATCAGTTTGAGGAAGACATTGATAACATAAAAAGTATGAATAGAGCTTGGGTAATGTGAAAAAATTGATAAAATTCTTAATATGGACTCTGTCAAATTATAGCAAAAAGAGTATAAAGATGAGTGAAATGATTTGTATAGAAGTTTAAAAATATTTAGTGTACTTGAAAATTTAAGACTTTTAAAAAATTTCCTAGGATTACCATAACAAAATGCCAAAAACTAGATGGCTTAAATTAATAGAAATATGTTTTCTCACAGTTCCATAGGCTAGAATTTCTAAATCAAGATTTTAGTAAGGCCAGGCTCCTTTTGAAGCCTGGAAGGGAGAATCTTTCATTGCCTCTTCCTAGTTTCTGGTGATGGCCATCAGTACAGTCTCTGACTCTGCCTTCACCTGATGTTCGCCTTGTGTCTTCACATCATTTCCTTACTGTGTATGTCTATTTCTGTGTGCACATTTTCTCTTCTTAAATTTCAGTGCTCATGTTGGTTTAGGTTCCTATGTAATGTTCTCATTTTAAATGGATTGCTTCTGTAAAGACACTATTTCATAATATCACATCTTGAGGTAGTTGAGGTTAGTACTTGGCCATGTCAGGGAGGGTAAGTGTGGTAAGGAGACATAAATCTAATCCCTAACAGTTTTATTCCCAATAAATTGCATAAGAAGCATAAGCACTGGGCCAGTTCTAAAATTTGGGGAGGCAGCTTACAAAGGGATGAAGAAATGAACTTCAATTGAGAATGATTCTACTCACTAATCAGAGTACAGACTATCCTCCGATACATCACTACATTACAAAGTCTCCACATAAAATTTGTGAGGATTACCATAATGCTGACCATGAGATTCCAATCTTTAAAATGCCCTTCTAATCAGTATCAGAGATGTAGCCACTGAACATACATACATACATACATACATACATAAATTGAACAGCAAAATCAACTGGCCTCTGTATAGATGAAATCTAAGACCTAGTCCTTATGTGTGATATTCTAATCAAGGGACCGAATAACCTATCTTGCTCATGAACAAATCCTTCCAGATGCACATAAGCAAGGTTCTTTATCTCATCATTTCAAAATCTGATTTAGTGATAAACAATTGCTTAGCACTCTCCAAATTAAAGCTATTTTGGATACATTAAACCATTTTTAATTTCCTCCAGGAGATGCTGAATAAGATTCAGTTCATTTCAGTTGGTCAGTCGTGTCTGGCTCTTTGCGACCCCATGGACTGCAGCACACCAGGATTCCCTGTCCATCACCAATTCTTGTAGCCTACTCAAACTCATGTCCATCGCATTGGTGATGCCATCCAATCAGCTTATCCTCTGTCATCCCCTTCTCCTCCTGCCTTTAATCTTTCCCAGTATCAGGGTCTTTTCAGTCAGTCCTTTGCATCAGGTGGCCAAAGTATTGGAGCTTCAGCATCAGTCCTTCCAATGAATATTCAGGACTGATTTCCTTTAGGATCGACTGGTTTGATCTCCTTGCTGTCCAAGGGACTCTCAAGAGTCTTCTCTAACATCGCGCTTCAAAAGCATCAATTCTTTGGCGCTCATGTTTCTTTAGAGTCCAACTCTCACTTCCATAAATGACTACTGGAAAAATCATAGCTTCATAGCTTTAATTAGATGGACCTTTGTTGGTAAAATAATGTCTCTGCTTCTTTATATGCTGTCTAGTTTGGTCATAGCTTTTCTTCCAAGAAATAAGCTTATCCACATTTAAACAGAGTAGAACAATTGTTATCAACTTTTTCTAAGAAATTTAAAAGCAATGATTATTAGTGCATTAATAAATTCTATAGTACTTCTAATAAGATAATATCATTGCCTGCTATAAATATTTTACATTATTTTATATTAAAAATGAAATCCCAACATGCTTCTTTTTTAATTCTGTTATTTGTATCATTAGATAGAAAATAGAATAGAATTATGCTTACAAGACTGAAGATTCTCTACCAAAGATTTCCAGATAAAAAATTCCTGTTTCCTTAAAAATTATTTATTATAAACTTACTTATTCCTGGAGTCAGGATTATATTGCAACTCCCAATTTAAAAGAGATAGTATAAATATGTCCAACCTAATGCTTATAAAACCACTGGAATTGCTTTTTTAATTTTGCTTTGACTTTTTTTTAAGCACATTTTTTATTTTGTGATAACATAATTTACAGAAAATTTGGAAAGATAAGTCAGCAACACCTAGAGGACCTAATCCATTTCCTGTAATGTTTAATATCTCACATTAGTGTGGTGTATTTGTTACAACTTATTAACCAGTATTGATACATTATCGTTAAAATAACTTCTGTGGTTTCTTTAGATTGTCTCTATTTTTTTAAATTTATTTATCTATTTTTATTTTATTTTATTTAAATTTTATTTTTTTTTTACTTTACAATACTGTATTGGTTTTGCCATACATTGACATGAATCCACCAAAGGTGTGCATGAGTTCCCAACCCTGAACCCCCCTCCCACTACCCTCCCCATATCATCTCTCTGGGTCATCCCAGTGCACCAGCCCCAAGCATCCTATATCCTGTATTGAACCTAGACTAGTGATTTGTTTCTTACATGATAGTATACATGTTTCTCCCAGATCATCACACCCTCTCCCTCTCCCACAGAGTCCGAAAGTCTGTTTTTTACATCTGAGTCTCTTTTGCTCTCTCGCATATAGGGTTATCATTACCATCTTTCTAAATTCCATATATATGTGTTAGTGTACTGTATTGGTGTTTTTCTTTCTGGCTTACTTCACTCTGTATAATTGGCTCCAGTTTCATCCACCTCATTAGAATTGATTCAAATGTATTCTTTTTAATGGCTAAGTAATACTCCATAGTGTATATGTACCACAGCTTTCTTATCCATTCATCTGCTGGTGAACATATAGGTTGCTTCCATGTCCTGCTATTATAAACAGTGCTGCGAACTGATGCCTTCTTTCTGTTTTAGAATCTCATTCAGAATATGGCATTTCACTTTGATGTCAAATCTCCTTTGTTGTCATGTCTCCATAGCTAGGTGTACATTGCAACAGTTTCTCAGATTTCACTGGTTTGAATATTTTGACAGTCTTGAGATTACAGGTATTTTATGTCCCTTAATTGTGATTTACCTAGTGTTCTTCTCAAGGTTAGACTAGAGAAGATAGGCGCAACAGAACTAAGATGCCATTCCATCCCATCAAGTACATATGGTCAACAGGATTTATCAATGATAATGTTAACCTTGATAACCAGGCTGAAGCAGTTATTTGTCAAGTTTTTCTAGGGTAAAATTGCTATTCCCCCATATTCATACTATCCTCTTGGAAAGAAGTCACTAAGTACTACCCACATGTAAGGAGTGAAGAATTTCTTGCTATATCATTTTTGTTCTGCCTGAAGAACTTTTAGCATTTTTTGTAAATTAGTGTGCTGGAAATGAATTACCTCAGCTTTTAATGTTGCATGATTGTCTTTATTTGTCCTTCACTTTTGAATAATTATTTTACTGAATATGGAATTCTAGATAGCTTTTTTTTTCCTTTTCAATACATTGAAGACACCCTTCTACTCTCCTCTTGCTTTCATAGAAATGAAAATTCTGTTATAGCTTTTATCATTGCTCCTCCATGGGTAGTGTTTCTCTCTACCCTCTGTTGGCTCTCTTCAAGAATTTTCTTTTCTTTGATTTTCTGCAGCTTTAATATGATATTCCTAGAAATGGGTTTTTGGGGGTTTTTTTGTGTGTGTTTGTTTATTTGTTTTTTGCATTTTTCCTGTTTGATGCTCTCAGCTTCTTGAAACTGTGGCTTGATGTCTGTCACTAATTTTGGAAATTTCTCCATCATTATTATTTCAAATATTTCTTCCACTCTGTTCTTCCTTTAACTTCTTATGTTTCATGTGTGTATGTGCTGTGCATAGTAGCTCAGTGATGTCCAATTCTTTGTGAGTGTGTATCAGTTCAGTCAGTCAGTTCAGTCGCTCAGTCATGTCAGACTCTTTGCAACCCCATGAAACGCAGCACGCCAGGCTTCCCTGTCATCACCAACTACCGGAGTTCACTCAGACTCACGTCCATAGAGTCGGTGATGCCACCCAGCCATCTCATCCTCGGTCGTCCCCTTTTCCTCCTGTCCCCAATACCTCCCAGCATCAGAGTCTTTTCCAATGAGTCAACTCTTCACATAAGGTGGCAAATGTACTGGAGTTTCAGCTTTAGCATCATTCCTTCCAAAGAAATCCCAGGGCTGATCTCATTTAGAATAGACTGCTTGGATCTCCTTTCAGTCCAAGGGACTCTCAAGAGTCTTCTCCAACACCACAGTTCAAAAGCATCAAGTCTTTGGCGCTCAGCCTTCTTCACAGCTCAACTCTCACATCGATACACGACCACTGAAAAAACCATAGCCTTGACTAGACGGACCTTAGTCGGCAAAGTAATGTCTCTGCTTTTGAATATGCTATCTAGATTGGTCATAACTTTTCTTCCAAGGAGTAAGTGTCTTTTAATTTCATGGCTGCAATCACCATCTGCAGTGATTTTGGAGCACAAAAAAATAAAGTCTGACACTGTCTCCACTGTTTCCCCATCTGTTTCCCTTGAAGTGATGGGACCACATGCCATGATCTTTGTTTTCTGAATGTTGAACTTTAAGCCCACTTTTTCACTCTCCTCTTTCACTTTCATCAAGAGGCTTTTTAGTTCCTCTTCACTTTCTGCCATAAGGGTGGTGTCATCTGCATATCTGAGGTTATTGATATTTCTCCTGGAAATCTTGACTCCAGCTTGTGCTTCTTCCAGTCCAGGATTTCTCATGATGTACTCTGCATATAAGTCAAATAAGCAGGGTGACAATATACAGCCTTGACCTACTCCTTTTCCTATTTGGAACCAGTCTGTTATTCCATGTCCAGTTCTAACTGTTGCCTCCTGACCTGCATACAGTTTTCTCAAGAGGCAGGTCAGGTGGTCTGGTATTCCCATCTCTTTCAGAATTTTCCAGTTTATTGTGATCCACACAGTCAAAGGCTTTGGCATAGTCTATAAAACAGAAATAGATATTTTTCTGGAACTTTCTTTCTTTTTCCATGACCCAGCAGACATTGGCAATTTGATCTCTGGTTCCTCTGCCTTTTCTAAAACCAGCTTGAACATCAGGGTATTCATGGTTCACTTATTGCTGAAGCTTGGCTTGGAGAATTTTGAGCATTACTTTACTAGCATGTGAGATCAGTGCAATTGTGTGGTAGTTTGAGCATTCTTTGGCATTGCCTTTCTTCGGAATTGGAATGAAAACTGACCTTTCCCAGTCCTGCGGCCACTGCTGAGTTTTCCAAATTTGCTGGCATATTGAGTGCAGCACTTTCACAGCATCATCTTTCAGGATTTGAAAGAGCTCTACTGGGATTCCATCACCTCCACTAGCTTTGTTCATAGTGATGTTTTCTAAGGTCCACTTGACTTCACATTCCAGGATGTCTGGTTCTAGATGAGTGATCACACCATCATGATTATCTAGGGCATAAAGATCTCTTTTGTACAGTTCTTCTGTGTATTCTTGCCACCTCCTCTTAATATCATCTGCTTCTGTTAGTTCCATACCATTTCTGTCCTTTATTGAGTCCATCTTTGCATGAAATGTTCCCTTGGTATCTCTAATTTTCTTGAAGAGATCTCTAGTCTTCCCCATTGTGTTGTTTTCCTCTATTTTTTTGCATTGATCTCTGAGGAAGGCTTTCTTATCTCTCCTTGCTATTCTTTGGAACTCTGCATTTAGATGCTTGTATCCTTCCTTTTCTCCTTTGCTTTGCATTTCTCTTCTTTCCACAGCTATTTGTAAGGCCTCCCAGGACAGCCATTTTGCTTTTTTGCATTTCTTTTCCATGGGGATGGTCTTGATCCCTGTCTCCTGTACAATGTCACTAACCTCAATCCATAGTTCATCAGGCACTCTTATCTATCAGATCTAGGCCCTTAAATCTATTTCTCACTTCCACTGTATAATCATAAGGAATTTAATTTAGGTCATACCTGAATGGTCTAGTGGTTTTCCCTACTTTCTTCAATTTAAGTCTGAATTTGGCAATAAAGAGTTCATGATCTGAGCCACAGTCAGCTCCCAGTCTTATTTTTGTTGACTGTATAGAGCTTCTCTGTCTTTGGCTGCAAAGAATTGTGTAGGCTACATTTAAAAAAAAATTATCCTATAATTCTTAGATAATCTCTTCAGGTGTTTTGCTCTGAATTGCATTTTGCAAAGTTTTCATTGACCTACAATTGAGTCCATATATTCATTCCCGGTCTGTGTGCAGTTTACTGATGAACCCATCAAACACTTTCTCTGTTACATCATTTTTTATTTCTAGCATTTTCTTTGATTTGTTTTTTTCCTTAGAGCTCTTATCTCTCTGCTTACATTATCCATCTGTTAGAGTCTTTTACATATTTTTCATAATTATTTTTATAATGTCTGTCTGATAATTCCATCTGTGTCACATCTAGGTCCAATTCTGATACTTTCTTCATTTCTTCAGACTGTATTATTTCTTGCCTTTGGTGATATCTTGATATCTTATAATATTTTGTTGAAAGCTGAATATGTTGTATCCAGTACTCAGTTATTTTATGTTAATCTAGCTATATATTCTGTGATATAGGTACTAAAGTTTTCAAATTTCCCTAGTGTCATTTTATAAAGTTTTTTTCTCTTAGCTTGGGAGTTTCCCTATGTATGGCTCACCAAAAAGAATCTGTTTATGGAAGTATGGAAGCTCTATCAAGTGTAATACTATTATTATACTGAAGTTTGTTAATGGAGTGGCAGAGCGTTGTGGAGGGAATGTTACATAATCTAAGTCTTACTCTTCTGGTGTACTTGTGTCTTTGGACTATGGTTTTCACAAGTGTTTTTATGCCTCTTGAGAGCCAAAGAATTGATGCTTTTGATCTGTGGTGTTGGAGAAGACACTTTAGACTCCCTTCGACAGAAAGGAGATCCAACCTGTCCATCCTAAAGGAAATCAGTCCTGAATATTCACTGGAAGAACTGATGATGAAGCTGAAACTCCAATACTTTGGCCACTTGATGTGAAGAACTGACTCATTTGAAAAGATCGTGATGCTGGGAAAGATTGAAGGCAAGAGGTGAAGGGGACAACAGAGGATGAAATGGCTGGATGGCATCACTGACTTGATGGACATGAGTTTGAGTGAACTCTGGAAGTTGATAATGGACAAGGAGGCCTGGCGTGCTGCAGTTCATGGGGTCACAAACAGTCGGACACGATTGAGCAACTGAACTGAACTGAACTGAACACACACACACCCTTTGGTTGTATTGTTTTCTTTTCCCCTTACATGAAGAAGTCTAAAGGGACAAGCGGTGAGAAGCAATATCTTTTCCTAAGATCAGATAAAGTTCCAGAATTGCACTCTGTCAAAACCCTTCTTAAAGTGTAAGTTTTAATTAAGAAAAGAATGAAAAGAAAAATCTTTCTTAGATACCATTATGAGTTTCCTGGAAGTAAAGTACATAGAAACATCTCTCCACAATACTGAAAGTTTTTTACACTCATGTTAGTCAACACTCAGCACCACACATTGTTCAAAATTACTGAGTTTATGGCTTCTATGGCTTTTGTTCCAAGGAAGCAGGCCTTAACTGTTAATATCTAGATTTATCTATCTCTCCAGAATTCAGAGTGGAAGACTTCCCTGTAATTTCAGTTATTTGATTATTCTAAGAAAATTCATTGATTTTCAGTTTGTCTGACATTCTCTTATTGAAAAGATAAGTGATTATTACCAAGCTCTCTGCATACCACAAGTGAAACTTGATGCCCCCTAAAATCAAGTAGAAACTTATCATTATTGAAGTGGCTGTGGAAAAAATTTTGGTGTTGAAGGATAGGTACTTGTTAAAAATATATATTATCTTATTTTCAGTTCTCATTTGTGTGTGACTCTTAATATATTGTTTTAACAACAGAGTAAATGATCTTCCTAATAGGATTGCATGAGAAGAAGGAGAATTGGAAGGCAAAACCTAGTAAAAGCATAATTTTTCAATTTTTTCTCCCTTGATTTAAAAGGGAGAAGCAGCTATCACAGTTTATTGAAACAATCATGTGAGCAACATCAAAAGTTTAATGTAACCAGTAGACCAAAGAGTATACTGCTTTCAGCATTCAGCTCGGACTATGATAAAACAAGTTCAACTCTAAGTACATTTTATTATTAAGGCTGATTTACTGTATAAAACATAATGATCACTATTTTATTTGATATTACAGTTAATGAATTCTATATTTTTGGTATATCCATATGGAATGACTAGTAGAATCAGGAATGAAACATTTTCTGAAAATTTAAATATTTAATACAGACTTCAGTCCAAGCTCATCCTACGGATGTTAAAAAATACTTTGTAATACTTATTTTCATTAAATAATATGCGCAAAATTTTCACAGTAGCTTCATTCAAAGTAGTACTATCAATAGCAGTATAAATTAATTGTGATATACACAATAATGAGCAGTATACAGTAATGAAAGTTGCTGGACAATTGAAAGTTTTCATGTAGGGCTTCCCAAGTGGTGCCAGTGGTAAAGAACCCGCCTGCTAATGCAGGAGATATAAGAGATGTGGGTTCGATCCCTGGGTAGGGAAGATTCCCTGGAGAAGGGCACGGCAACCCACTCCATATTCTTGCCTGGAAAATCCCATGGACAGCGGAGCCTGGTGGGCTGTAGTCCATGGGGTTGCACAGAGTTGGACATGACTGAAGTGACTTAGCACACTAGCACACATACAGCAATGAGGAAAACAAACTGCCACAATATGCAATAATATTAATGATCTTAAAAATGCAATATTGAAAGAACAGAGACACAAAAAGTACAAACTACAGATTCTGTTTGTATAATGTGTTCAATAAGTAACCTGTGTTTTAGAAATTAAGAGAGTGGTTACAGTTGAGGACATAGTGGCTGGAGATGGAATAAAGGGAAACTTCTAAGATTCTGAGATGGTGTCCATTTAGCTCTGAATATGTTCACTCACTGAACATTCATGAAGTTAAACAGTTATGATTTGCACCCTTTTCTATAAGCATGCTATGCTTCAATGAAAAATAAAATGTTTAAAGCAAAATTAAAAATATTGCTTGATGAATTAATAGTATAATTCAGAGTAGGTGATTGTCTATTTTATTTCCTCTACGTGAAAACTTTCAATTTTCCACCTTTATCCTGGAATTCAAATAGTTTCATGAGGCATTCAACGATTTGCAGATTTGTAAGTTATTTCACTTTTTAAATGTCATTTTCCACTTCATTTTTTCATATAATCTTTGCTCCATTCTCCCCAAATCACTTGTTATTCTTGAATTTTCTTTCAGATTCAGAATATTTAAATTCCATACTCTTTAAATCATATTTCAAGTGCTACTCTTTTATTGATTCTTCCAACTCATCTTGTGTATTGCTTTTGTCAAGTACCAGTAGGAAGTAGGTAACTCGGGCCATACATATATACATACATTTAGCCTATGCATCTCTATTCTACACATTAGGGTGCATCCTTGCATGCGTGTGTGCTCAGTCACTTCAAACATGTCCAACTCTCTGTGACTCTGTGGACGGTAGCCCACCAGGCTCCTCTGCCCACGTTATTCTCCAGGCAAGAATACTTGAGTAGGTTGCCATGTCCTCCTCCAGGGCATCTTTCCAACATAGGGATGGAATCCATGCCTCTTATGTCTCCTGAATTGGCAGGCAGCTTCTTTATTACTCGCACCACCTGGGAAGCCCCAAATTGCATCCTTACTGTTATTCAAATTAGAAATATGGCTCTTAAAGAAAAACACTGATACAGTATACTAACACATATATATGGAATTTAGAAAGATGGTAAAGAAAAGTTATGACCAACCTAGATAGCATATTGAAAAGCAGAGAGATTACTTTGGCAACAAAGGTCCTTCTAGTCAAGGCTATGGTTTTTCCAGTGGTCATGTATGCATGTGAGAGTTGGACTGTGAAGAAAGCTGAGAGCTGAAAAATTGATGGTTTTGAACTGTGGTGTTGGAGAAGACTCTTGAGAGTCCCTTGGACTACAAGGAGAGCCAACCAGTCCATTCTGAAGGAGATCAACCCTGGGATTTCTTTGGAGGGAATGATGCTTAAGCTGAAACTCCAGTACTTTGGACATCTCATACGAAGAGTTGACTCATTGGAAAAGACTCTGATGCTGGGAGAGATTAGGGGCAGGAGGAGAAGGGGACGACCGGGGATAAGATGGCTGGATGGCATCACTGAGTCGATGGATGTGAATCTGAGTGAACTCTGGGAGTTGGTGATGGACAGGGAGGCCTGGTTTGCTGCAATTCATGGGGTCGCAAAGAGTTGGACACGACTGAGTGACTGAAATGAACTGAACTGAACGATAACCCTGTATGTGAGACAGCAAAAGAGACACAGATGTATAGAACAGTCTTTTGGACTCTGTGGGAGAGGGAGAGAGTAAGATGATTTGGGAAATGGCATTGAAACATGTATAATATCATATATGAAACGAATCACCAGTCCAGGTTCGATGCATGATACTGGATGCTTGGGGCTGGTGCACTGAGACAACCCAGAGGGATGGTATGCGGAGGGAGGAGGATGGGGGGTTCAGGATGGGAAACACGTGTATACCTGTGGCGGATTCATGTTGATGTATGGCAAAACCGATACAATATTGTAAAGTAATTAGCCTCCAATTAAAATAAATAAATATATATTTTAAAACAATAATAATTATGAGAGTTTGCCAGCCTTCTTGGCTAACTTAGCCTTCAATATTTTGTTTTCTGTGAAAACTAAGGCCATACTTGTAGAAGTTTTTGGTTTCAAGGGAAAGAAAATGACACTAATTATAACAAAGTTATTTTTATTGAGTGAATAAAAGAATTGTTAAATCTCAAGAACCAAGGGTTCCTTAAGAGAGAAGAAATAAAGAAAGAAAGAGATGACAGCAGATAAACAGCAAGACTCACACTACAAAAGCAACTCACTAAATAACCTTCAAATTTTTTAAGGTTACAACAGTAAATGTGGGTTAAGTTTCAGGTTTCTTATGAAGACAGAAACTCTCTGGGAAATGAGAATCAGTCCATGAACTTGGATGCTTATTGTTTCAATATCCAGGTCTTCCATTACTGAATACATTTATGTATTGATTATAAAGGACTATTTGTTTTCTACATATGTTCTCTTATAGGAAAGGCAGTATGTTTTTTCTCTGTATAAAGCAAATTCCATTTTCACATTGCAGTGAAATTATTGCATTGTAATTTCCTTTGGTTAACAAGAATTGTGGCAAAAAGGTTTATATTTTTAATTTATAGTATTGAATATTAATAAACATATTGGACTTGCAAAGAGAGTTACTAAAAATCAATACATTAGTTAGTAAAGAAATATCTCTAATAGAATTTTGTCATGCAAGGCATAAACACACAATGGACATTAGATTAACTTTAGAAATTATTTCATTCTAAATTTCCTCCTTTGATCCCATTAGAGTTTTCCTTTTAACCAAATCTTCTAACTGCCAATTAAACCAGTAAAAAGGGTCTCAGAAATGTTTTCTGACCTGATTTATTAATTAGTTTTCAACTTTAAACCAAAGTTCTTTGCTACAAAGTCTTACAATTGCATGTGTAAGGTCAAAAGTAAATCAAAGGTCTAAATCAAATCCCTTATGATTAAATGGTGAAAGTGAGAAATAGATTTAAGGGACTATATCTGATAGATAGAGTGCCTGATGAGCTATGGATGGAGGTTTGTAACATTGTACAGGAAACAGGGATCAAGACCATCCCTATGGAAAAGAAATGTAAAAAGGTAAAATGGATGTCTGAGGAGGCGTTACAAATAGCTGTGAAAAGAAGAGAAACGAAAAGCAAGAGAAAAGGAAAGATATAAGCATCTGAATGCAGAGTTCCAAAGAATAGCAAGGAGAGATAAGAAAGCCTTCCTAAGAGATCAATGCAAAAAAATAGAGGAAAACAACACAATGGGGAAGACTAGAGATCTCTTCAAGAAAATTAGAGATACCAAGGGAACATTTCATGCAAAGATGGGCTCGATAAAGGACAGAAATGGTATGGACCTAACAGAAGCAGAAGATATTAAGAAGAGGTGGCAAGAATACACAGAAGAACTGTACAAAAAAAGATCTTCACGACCAAGATAATCACAATGGTGTGATCTCTCACCTAGAGCCAGACATCCTGGAATGTGCAATCAAGTGGGCCTTAGAAAGCATCACTATGAACAAAGCCAGTGGAGATGATGAAATTCCAGTTGAGCTGTTTCAAATCCTGAAAGATGATGCTATGAAAGTGTTACACTCAATATGGCAGCAAATTTGGAAAACTGAGCAGTAGCCACAGGACTGGGAAAGGTCAGTTTTCAATCCAATCCCAGAGAAAGGCAATGCCAAAGAATCCTCAGATTACCACACAATTGCACTGATCTCACATGCTAGTAAAGTAATGCTCAAAATTCTCCAAGCCAGGCTTCAGCAATACATGAACCGTAACTTCCATATGTTCAAGCTGGTTTTAGAAAAGGCAGAGGAACCATAGACCAAATTGCCAACGTCTGCTGTATCATGAAAAAAGCAAGAGAGTTCCAGAAAAATATCTATTTCTGCTTTATTGACTATGCCAAAGCCTTTGAGTGTGTGGATCACAATAAACTGTGGAAAATTCTGAAAGAGAAGGGAATACCAGACCACCTGACCTGCCTCTTGAGAAACATATATGCAGGTCAGGAAGCAACAGTTAGAGCTGGACATGGAACAACGGACTGGTTTCAAATAGGAAAAGGAGTAGGTCAAGGCTGTATATTGTCACCCTGCTTATTTAACTTATATGCAGAGTACATCATGAGAAACACTGGTCTGAATAAGCAAAAGAGGAATCAAGATTGCCAGGAGAAGTATCAATAACCTCAGATATGCAGAGGACACCATCCTTATAACAGAAAGTGAAGAGGAATAAAAAGCCTCTTGCTGAAAGTGAAAGAGGAGAGTGAAAAAGGTGGCTTAAAGTTCAACATTCAGAAAACGAAGATCATGGCATGTGGTCCCATCACTTCAAGGGAAATAGATGGGAAAACAGTGGAAATAGTGTCAGACTTTATTTTTTTGTGCTCCAAAATCACTGCAGATGGTGATTGCAGCCATGAAATTAAAAGACGTTTACTCCTTGGAAGGATAATTATGACCAACCGAGATAGCATATCAAAAGCAGTGACATTACTTGGCTAATAAAGTTCCATCTAGTCAAGGCTATGGTTTTTCCAGTGGTCGTGTATGGATGTGAAAGTTGGACTGTGAAGAAAGCTGAGCACTGAATAATTGATGCTTTTGAACTGTGGGGTTGGAGATGACTCTTGAGAGTTCCTTGTACTGCAAGGAGATCAACCAGTCCATTCTAAAGATCAGTCCTGGGTGTTCTTTGGAAGGAATGATGCTAAAGCTGAAACTCCAGTACTTTGGCCACCTCATGCGAAGAGTTGACTCATTGGAAAAGACCCTAATGCTGGGAGGGATTAGGGGCAAGAGGAGAAGAGGACAACAGAGGATGAGATGGCTGGTTGGCAGGACCGACTCGATGGACGTGTTTGAGTGAACTCCGGAAGTTGGTGATGGACAGGGAGGCCTGACATGCTGCAATTCTTGTGGTCACAGAGAGTCAGACACGACTGAGTGACTGAACTGACTGAACTGATTTTGTTTCTTCAGAATGTGATGATTTTGAAGTATTTGACTGAATCTGGATTGTTAATAGAGTTTGTAGAGTTTATATCTTATGATCCATCTAAAATACATTGGCACAATATAGTTACTGTTTATCTCCAAATCATATATTTTCCTGATAGCAAAACACATTTTCATTCTACACTAGGAAAATACATTTTAAACAGGTAAATTCTCTCTACAATCAACTTTAATGTATATAAAGTACATAAGTAATCCTTTTAGAGATTGCAAGTAATTATAAAACATTGGGAGATGTAAAGTAGTTTATATTCTTAGAGGACTAAAATACTGGAATAAGATGTAATCTTTTTTGCTCTTGATAATAGTGGAGTAATATTAATAAACAAGGAAATATAATTTATCAGTAAATCCATATCAGAATCAATACATCCTCTAAAATTACTTTCATTTAACTTCTTTTTAAGCTACATACAAGTAAGCATTTAGCAAATTTTTATTGAGTTGCATAAATTATGTCAGACCCTAAATGAAGACATGGGAAAACAAAGTTTAGTAAGGCATACAATAGATTTCATAATTCTTTAGAGATATAATTCATAGTCACAAAATAAATATTAACCAAGAAATGTTTTCAAAAGTGAAAACTTTCCTTATACTAAAATGTCTATCAGAATAACACATGTCATCAAAAACTGAAGACATTGGAAAAAATAGCTTGTAGCATTATGGTATTTTAAACATGCTTTTTGTTTATCTGTGCACACACATTGTTATTTGTTTCATCCATTCAACCACAGATATTTATTGATTACTTAAATCATCACCATCTAGTAGGGTAATGGCACATAGTTGTATCCAAGACATACATACACAGTGTCTGCTTTCATAGAGCTTACATTCTAGTGGATCACTTACACATGGATATGTTGGAAAAGTGTGTAATTTCCTCACCTAAACAAAAATGTGAAAGGATGGACCAGTGTTACAGCTGGGTTACAGCTCAGAATTGTATTTGGTAAACTATGGCTAGTACAACCCTGAGGCTTGAGTGCAGAGTGGCCTCCATTCATTTTGACTCCCTCTTCCTTTTTGTCTCCTTCTCTTCCCTACCTTAGCCTATGCAAATTAGGCACAATTGTACTCATTTCACTTGCTAGCAAAGTAATGCTCAAAATTCTCCAAGTGAGGCTTCAACAGTACATGAATCAAGAACTTTCATATGTTCAAGCTGGATTTAAAAAAGCAGAGGAACCAAAGATCATATTGCCAACAACCATTGGACTATAGAAATACAAGAGAATTCCAGAAAAATATCTACTTCTGCTTCATTGATTATGCTAAAGCCTTTGACTCTGTGGATCACAATAAATTGTGGAAAGAGATGGGAATACCAGGCCTCCTTACCTTCCTCCTGTGAAACCTGTGTGCAGGTCAGGAAGCAACAGTTAGAACACGACATAGAATAAAGTACTGGTTCAAAATTGGGAAAGACGTATGTCAAGCCTGTATGTTGTTACTCTGCTTATTTTACTTATATGCCAGGCTGGATGAAGCACAAGCTATAATCAAGATTGTGAGGAGAAACATCAACAATTTCAAATATGTAGACGAAACCACCCTATGGCTGAAAGCAAAGAGTAACTAAAAGAGCTTCTTGATGAAGGTGAAAGAGGAGAGTGAAAAAGCTGACTTAAAACTCAATATTCAAAAAACAAAAAGCATAGCATCCGGTCCCATCACTTATTGGCAAATAGATGGGGAAACAGTGGAAACAGTGACAGAGTATTTTCTTAGGCTCCAAAATCAAGATGGATGATGACTGAACCCATGAAATTAAAAGACAGTTGCTCCTCAGAAGAAAAACTATGATCAACCTAGACAACATATTAAAAAAGCAGAGACATTACTTTGCTGACAAAGGTCCGTCTAATCAAAGCTTTGGTTTTTCCAGCAGTCATGTATGGATGTGAGAGTTGGACCATAAAGAAGGCTAAGAGCCTTCTTTAAAAAATTTATGTTTTCAAACTGTGGTGTTGGAGAAGACTCTTAAGAATCCCTTGACTGCGAGATCCAGCCAGTCAATCCTAAAGGAAATCAACCCTGAATATTCACTGGAATGACTGATACTGAAGCTGATGCTCTGGTACTTTGGACATCTGATGAGAAGAACTGACTCATTAGAAAAGACCCTAATGCTAGGGAAGATTGAATGTGGGAGGAGGAGGGGACGACAGAGGATAAGAGGATAAGTAGGATGGCATCAATGACTCAATGGACATAAGTTTGAGCAAGCTCAGGGAAATGGTGAAGGACAGGGAAGCCTGGAATGCTGTAGTCCATGGGGGTCACAAAGAGTTGGACAGGACTGAGCGACTGAATGACAACAACATAGTGTAGGGTAGCAAGTGGGTGTATTTGTTCCTTCTTCCTCTTTTTTCACCTGAGCTTCCCACTCAGATCCTCGGATTTTTCCTTTGTACTCTTTTCTTGGGCTTTTCCCCTTGCTTTGTCTGTTTTTTAGCCACTGCCATTTTAGACTTCTTTTTCTATTCTAGGTGCCTAACAAATACATAATCATATGTGCAATGATTTATGCTAAAAAAAATGACAATATATTTATGTCTCCAGTTTCCAAAAAGGTAGTTTGCCAGTTGGACTTTTTATATAGTAAAATGAAGGGTGATAGGGATTGCTGCTAAGTCACTTCAGTTGTGTCCAACTCTGTGCAACCCCATAGATGGCAGTCCACCAGGCTCCCCTTCCCTGGGATTCTCCGGGCAAGAACACTGGAGTGGGTTGCCATTTCCTTCTCCAGTGCATGAAAGTGAAAGGTGAAAGTGAAGTCAAAAGCCACCCCAGGGACTGCAGCCTACCAGGCTCCTCCATCCATGGGATTTTCCAGGCAAGAGTACTGGAGTGGGGTGCCATTAAGTAGGGTCAATAATTCTTTTTTTTTTTTTTGGAAACTGTTTTCTCTTATTTACAGAGCAAGATTCTCTGAAAGAAATCCTCACTATTTCTGAGTCCTTAGCACTTAAAAGCAGGAATTTACTTCCTATGATTCTAGATAATTGAGTATGGAAATATGTCCTTTGACTACACATTCCTTGTTAAGAAAGGATTCTTTTGAGAAGTCATATTAATCATTCAGATCTAAATTTTACTTACTCAGTTTTCTTGATTTAACTCCAGATTTGATGAGGTTGTAGAAATATACTCTAGACTCAACTGTTTATTCTTTCATTTAATTTTTAAAATGTAGGGCATGGAGAAAGAAATAGATTATATATCTCAAAAAGATAATTGATTTGATTTGACTGTTAACGGAGAATCCTGGGTATTACCTTTGTTTTCTGAAAACATTCTATAGTTTCCTGGAATTAGAAACAAAGGAAATAAAAGAGTAAGCCCTGTGCTGAGATAGAATACTATGCAATCTAGCAATTCAGTTTGTCTCAGAATAGAAAAGCATCAATTGACAGTTTAATTAATGTCATGATAATCCATCCTGTCTCCTTTTATGTCTCTTGCTGCTTGAACCAGAATGTTTGAGCTTGACTATACAATATTGTATAATACATAGCACAAAATGCTATGTTGCTTTATAATCAGAGGTCTAATTTGGACTTGGAGTTTAAAGAAGTCTCCTAAGAGTGCTAAATATGAGACTACACAGGATAGATAGACATTTGTATTTGTAACAGTGGTAAGGATGAGAGGGGAGTTGGAGGGAAGAGGTGGAAAATCATGAAGCATGTGAACTTATTTTCTTCCAGTTTTATTGAGATGGTATTGGCATATAACATATATAAGTTTAATACGTACAATATGGTGATTGATACAATATATATTATAAAATTCTTAGCACAAAAAGTTTAATTAATATCTCTGTCCTCCTCTATACTACATTTTTATCTCTTTTTTTCAGTGTTAACATTAATATCTATCCTTTTAGCAACTTTCAAGTATATAATACAGTATTGTTAATTGTAATCATCATGCTATACATTAGATCCCTAGAACTTATTCATCTCACAACTGAGTTTATACTCTTTGACCAACAACTCTCCATTTTCCCATCCTCCAAGCTCTGGTAGTCACCATTCTGCTATTTCTATGAATTTGGCATTTTTCAAATTCCACATATAAGTGAAAATATACAGTTTTTGAATTTTTCTGTCTAACATAGTCACTTAGCATAATGATGACCTCAAGGTCATCTATATCATCATTGGAAAAGGCAAGATTTCCTTCTTTTTTATTGCCAAATAATATTCCATTGTATATGTGTGTGCATACATTTACTTGATCCAAATCTTGACATGATGTCACAGGCATTATCATAGGGGAGATAACTTAATATTTAGTATTTCGCATTAAAAATATTAAATTATTCTATATTTGTAATACATAGAGATATCAAATCACTGTCTTCTGCACCAGAAACTAACATAATATTATAGATCAATTATACTTTAAAAAATAAACAAAAAAAATCAGAGAAAAAGGGATTATATTTCCAGAGGCAAAGGTTGACAGTAGGGGGAATTGGATGAGCGTAGTCAAAGGTACAACTTCCAGTTATTAGATCAATAAGTACTAGGAATGAAATAAAGCATTACTAATACAGTTAACACCTCTATATGTTATATGTGAAAGTTGTTAGAAATGCAAATCCTAAGAGTTCTCATCACAAGGAATTTTGTTTTTCTTTTATATTGTATCTTTATGGAATAATAGATGTTCACTGAAGTTTTTGTGGTAATCATTTCATCAGGTATATAAGTAAGATCACTATGCTTAAATTTATACAGTGCTATATGTCAACTATATTTCAATAAACCAGAGGGAAAAAAGAACACTGAACTGTGCTTAAAGCATGAGGAGTAATTACAGAGTTTTAAACAATAAAAACTGAAGTAAATGTTGAAAAATAGAAGACAGGAAAATCATGTTAGGAGAGATTGACTTTAGGACTCCTAAATCTCATGGTTTGTCAAGCTAACTCTGCAGAAAAGATGACTGTTAAAAGTTCCTTTCAAATTCTTTATGATAGCACATCAGAGAGATTACATTCATGTTTTTTGGTCCCCTGCCTTTCACTGAATCTGTTGTAGAGAAGGGGAATGTGGTTAGCTGTTCTTGCTTTTCTCTATACAGATGGGGATAGTACAGTATTGCTGGGGCCAAGACAATGTTCAATCAACACACTGTCTTATTTCAAAAGAAAAACATCCTACCATTCCAGTCTCTTCATTCAACTAATTTTATTTCAAATGCAACTTTGAGTAAGATGGTTTAACAGAGTACAGATTTATTATCATAATTTCTACAAAATTTTAAAAATGTATAATCACAAATTTTCTAACCCCTTGAATCTATTTTCCACCTCCACTGCATATTCATAAGGAATTTTATTTAAGTCATAGCTGGCTGGCCTACTGATTCCAGGGATTAGATCTAGTAAACATTGTGTCTGAAGAACTATGGACAGAGTTTTGTGATACTGTTCAGGAGACCATGAACAAAAACTCCCAAAGATAAAGAAAAACAAGAAGGCAGAATAGCTACCTGAGGAAGCCTTACAAATAGTTGAAGAAAGAAGAGAAGCAAAATGCAAGAGAGAGAGGGAAAGGTACATCCAACTAAACAGAGAGTTTCAAATAATAAGAAAGAGAGACGAGAAAGCCTTCTTCAATAAACAATGCATGGAAATAGAGGAAAACAAGAGAAGGGGAAGGACTAGAGATCTCTTTAGAAAAATTGGAAATATCAAGGAAACATTTCACCCAAAGATAGGCACAACAAAGGACATAAATGGTAAAGACCTAGTAGAAGCTGAAGAGATCAAAAAGAGATGGAAATAATACATGGAAAACCTGTACAAAAAAGGATCCTAATGAACCAGATAACCATGATGATGTGGTCACTCACCCAGAACCAGACATTCTGGACTGTGAAGTCAGTGAGGCCTTAGAAGGACCACTGCTGTCCATAAAGCTAGTGGATACAATGGAATTCCAGTACAGCTATTCAAAACCTAAAGGATGATGCTATCAAAGTGTTGCACTCAATATGTCAGCAAACCTGGAAGACACAACAGTGGCCACAGGACTATATTTGGAGAATCCTCATCCAAATATCCAAGAAGGATAATACTAAAGAATGTTCATACCATGGGACAATTGCATGCATCTCCCGTGCTAGTAATGTCATGCCTAAAATCTTGCATGCTAGGCTTCAGCATTATGTGAACTGAAAACTTCCAGATCTCCAAGCTGTGTTTAGAAAAGGAAGATGAACCAGAGATCAACTTGCCAACATTTACTAAATCATAGAGAAAGCAATGGAATTCCAAAAAAACATTTTACCTCCTTTTCATTGACTACCCTAAACCCTTTGATTGTGTGCATCATAACAAACTGTGGAAAGTTCTTAAAGAGATGGGGATACCAGACCATCTTACCTCTCTCTTGAAAAACCTGTATGCAGGTCAAGAAGCAGCAGTTAGAACCCTGTATGGAACAACTTATTGGTTCAATATTGAGAAAAGAGTATGACAGGGATGTCTGTTGTCACCCTGTTTATTTTACCTATATGCTGAGCATATTATGAGAAATGCTTGGTTGGATGAGTTGCAAACTGGAATCAAGATAGACAGGATAAACATCAACCTCAGATATGCAGATGATACCTCTCTAATGGCAGAAAGTGAAGAGAAACTAAAGAACCTCTTGATGAGGGTGAAGGAGGGTGAAAAAGCCAGCTTAAAACTAAGATCATGGTATCTGGTCTCATTATTTCATGGCAAATAGAAAGGGAGAATGTGGACGTCATGACAGATTTCCTCTTTCTGGACTCTAAAATCACTGCAGATAATGACTGCAGCCATGACATCAGAACACAATTGCTTCTTGGCAAGAAAGCCATGGCAAACCCAGACAGTGTGTTGAAAAGCAGAGACATTACTGATAGCTTATGGTGAATGATGTCAGATTCATGATCTCTGAAGATTTAGCTTTGGGACCAGGAACTAGGATTGATCACTCAGAGATTTTGTATGGCAGAAGTTTTATTACAGTGAAAAAAGACAGAAAACACTTCTGACATAGACATCAGAAGTGGGATTGAGAGTGTCTCCCTCCCTAGTCCTATCAAGGTCTTATATACTTTTACCAGACCCACTCCTACAACATACATCTTAAGTTAACAAGATTAGATCTAACAATTGAAAGATCTTACCAAACCCATCTACACAAGATACAGACCTCTGAAGATAACAAGATTAGTCAGAAGTTCTGATTAAGAAGGAGAAACATGTCCTAGAGCAAGATAAGTTGTTGTTATATAATCATTAGTACAGAGCATAATGAAGAACATACCCTTAACCAGGATGAGCTGTTTTGTTGTATAATCATTAGCTTAAAGAAAGTTAGTCTTAAAGGTTGTTGTCATAACAACTCAGAGGTTAAGAAAAAACATCTTATATGACTAAAACAGAGCAATGTAGAAAAAAATGTTTATCCCTTTCTCCTCCTCAAGGGCCCTGGACTCCTTATCAACCTACCTAGGAATTAACTCTCTCATTACCCTACCAACAAAGGTGTGTATAGTCAAGATTATGGTCTTCCCAGTGGTCACATAGGGTTGTGAGATCTGGACTGTCAAGAAGGCAGAGCATCAAAAAACTGATGCTTTTGAACTGTGGTGGTGAAGATTCCTGAGAGTCCCTTGGACAGCAAAGAGATCGAACAAGTCAGTCTTAAAGGAAAACAACCCTGAATACTCAAGGGAAGTATTGATGCTGAAGCTGAATCAGCTCCAGTATTTGGTCTCCTGATGCCAACAGCCCACTCACTGGAAAAGTCCCTGATACTGGGAAAGATTAAGGGCAGAAGAAGAGGGTGTCAGAGGATGAGATGGCTGGATGGCATTGTTGATGCAATGGCCATGAACTTGGACAAACTTCAGGAGATGGTGAGGGACAGGAAGGCCTGACATGCTACAGTCTATGGGGTTGCAAAGAGTAGGACATGACTGGAGGACTGAACAGCAACATTCACAAACTTTTTTTCCCAGATGAAAGCCTAGATAAAAATAAATACTCAAAAAACTAGTCTTTTAAAGAGAAATCTATATTTAGTATACTACACAACAGTTTAAAATTTAAAAATTTATTTTTCTCATATCTTAGAAGAAAAAGAATTTGGATACTTAAACATTCTAAAATGCATATACATTGTGACACATTAATATAGATTCTTATATTCATAAACTTATATATAAATACAAGCATATTTGAATTATATTTTCCTTTGCTTGATGGCCAAAACCAATGTTTACTTTTAGATTAATATGAGTTTTTTATATTTATTAATATTTTAATATTATTTTATGTTTTTTAATTTTTATAATGTTGCTTTGGTTTTTGCCATACAACAGTACAAAGCAGCCACAATTATACATATATCTCCTAGTCCCCAAGCTCCCCAGATCCCATTTTTCTTAAATCCACATCAACTATTTTTAGTCAATAATCTGTATTCTTCATTGTTTCTTCTGTTTGGACTTTTGGGGAAATTAAGTCATTTTTCTCTGTTTTTTGCCACTTAATTTACTATGTGGTTTTTCAGAATGAATATCTGTTCCTAGAGTCTTACAAGATTCAAGATGAACAAGCCTGATATCTGTTTGCTTACAAACTATAAGAAAATCAGAGAGAAATAAAAACAAAATAATAAACGTTACAATGTTTATGTAAATGATACCTCTCTAATGGCAGAAAGTGAAGAGAAACTAAAGAACTTCTTGATGAGGGTGTAAATTATTTTATGACAATGTATTGTTTAATCCCTAAACTCTGTTTATATTACATTTATATTAACATTTACATGTGGGTTTAGCATAGATACAATCAAAATTTAAACTTTCTCCTTTTTGTTATTAACAAATCAAGTTAAGGTTTTCCTGGACAAAAAAAAAAAAAATTCTGTAATATCTATATTCTCTCTATCCACACTAGTGGTGTGTCTCATTTGATTTGTCTTTTCAAGTGTAATCTAGACATATTCTAATAACACTGTTATCAGCTCCCTTAGAAATCGCAAAAGAAAATGCAGTGAATAATGACACCAACATAATGATTATTAATACTATATAATTATATATTATTTAATTCTCTCCATCTTCCTCATATGGGTAGGATTGAACGTCTGGGTTCCTTGGCAGTGGTAGAGACCTGTGATTAACTGTCCCAACTAGAGCATCTAATTGCAGAGTAAAGCCCTCCAAAATTTATTTCCTATAGCCATGATGATTAGCAGTATTCTAGCATATCTACTTAACTAGGGTGGATGCTGCAGTGAGGACTCTACAGAAATAAAAGGAACAATCCAGTCAGTTCTTTGCAAGAAATACACCTGTTTGAATTTGGAAGTGAAGTTGTGATTTTGTTACTAGAGCATAATTGATCTATATCAATACATACAATACGCAGTAGGAAATGGTAACTCACTCCAATATTCTTCCCTAGATAATTCCATGGAGCAAAGGAACCTGGCAGGTTGCAGTCCATGAAGTTGCAAAGATCTGGACATGACTGAGCACACGTGTGCACGCACCTATACACAGACACACAATACATACAACAAGCAGTGAATTACTTTTACTATCAATAAATAATTTTGAAACTTTTCCCTTTATGTTACAATAAGATAAATATAACTTGATTTCCTTCAATATGAAAGTTAGTGTCCAGAATGGCAATAAAGTTTGTTTTTCTGCCTTTTTATGCACTGTATTATACAGTAGATGCAGTTATTTTCCCCCATGCCAACTTCTTACAGATACAAGTCTAAAGATAAAAACATGAATTTCAACAGGGAGAGAAATAATGAGTCCCCATGGGTAAGTTATCTTTGAGATCTTCAGGGGGTAAACATGAACATCATGACCTTTAGCATGTCTCAGAGAAAAAGTAACTTTTACCATTACAAAGTAGTTTTGTTTACCAAGTCAGATCTGGAAAGCAGGTCACCTGGACCTCATAAAATGTGACATCAAAAATAATCAATGCATGCAACAGAATCCAAGTAACATAGATTGTACTTGTTGGCATAACAATGCTTACCCTTTACAAGGCATCTTGTCCAATGTAATCATTAACATAGTATGTTCATTTGAGCTTATATTTAAGTATGTGTAAAGCTATAGAGGCAATACCCTTGAACATGTTTAATATTCTTTATCAAACATCTAACAAACTTTATTTAAAAAATATTGGCACTGGCAACCCACTCCAGTACTCTTGCCTGGAAAATCCTATGGATGGAGGAGCCTGGTAGGCTGCAGTCCATGGGGTTGCTAAGAGTGGGACATGACTGAGCGACTTCACTTTTACTTTTCCCGTTCATGCATTGGAGAAGGAAATGGCAACCCACTCCATTGTTCTTGCCTGGAGAATCCCAGGAACAGGGGAGCCTGGTGGACTGCAGTCCATGGGGTCGCACAGAGTCGGACATGACTGAAGCAACTTAGCAGCATCAGCAAAAGTTTGTATGGCTCTGATGTGTATTACCTCCATTCCACTATTAAACAGTGCTGGTTTCCAAGGCAGTTATATTTAATTCTTCATACTCTGGTTCCAAATTTCATATTGCCTAGAATGTTTTGTTTTTTACCATATTTCTTCATTTGCTATATAGTATGCAGAAGTTTCAATTTGCTCAAAATTTTAAGGGTTGAAAGAACACATGATGACTCACATACAAGCATATTTTTCCTTTTGATTCAATTTAACCCTCATACAACTGGCCCACATAAAGAGAAGACATGAAAGCTCAGAGTAAGATCCTTATTTTACAAATATCCTAAACTACATCAGCTAGAAAGTTTCCAGTCACCTCTGTCCCCATCACCACCATTATAGAATGTCTTTAGGTCATCTGAACTAACCTACGTATACCCTTTATTTCTGTGTATGTGCTGACACCTGACACCAGAATCTCAGAGTCCCAGGCCACCCTAATCTCTCCCATCCTAATGTCTTTTCACACTCTCTTCCCTCTCTCCATCTCCCACCCACCCCTAACTCATGAAAACATGACTCTGTCCCCTTCATTTCCCAGTCCAAAATCAGTAAATTTCCCTATGTTTTCAAGCACTTTCTGAGACTATTCATCATCGTCTTGTGCTAAATTCAGGCAACGTTTGAAATGTTCCTGCTGCAGCCCACTAAGACAATGACTTTTCTTTCCCCCAGTTTCCTCGCGGCACTATGTTTAAGTTAGAATAATCTCCACTTTGGGGCTTCCCAGGTGGCTCAGTGGGTAAAGAATCTGCATGAAATGCAGGAGATGAAGGAGAGATCAGTTCAATTCCTGGATCAGGAAAATCCGCTGGAGGAGCACACGGCAATCCACTCAAGTATTCTTGCTTGGGAAATCCCATGGACAGAGGAACATGGGAGGCTACGGTCCATAGGGTCACAAAGAGTCCAACACGATTGAACCGACTGAGCATGCACACACAATCTCCATTATCTTCCTTGACTCTAGAGAACGGTTTTCCTTTCTCCCTTCCTTAAAAGAAATACATGAATCATGCTACTCATATTCTTCTTTCAAATAATTTCAACTTTCACTCTGCCTAAGCTACTCATTTTCATGGAGATAATCCTATATCTTATCATCACTAATTACTGTCACGTGTTGATCATCTTGACAGCTTCTCTTTTCTGATTATCCAGGTTAATGTTATGGTCAGTTCTTATAATCATTTCCTCTCCTGTTTGTCAACAACTTAGTTCCTCTCTCATACGGCTTTATATGCCTGAAAAATCCATAACCTGGTTAAATTACCTGCCTACTTTGAGCCCAGACTTAATACAGGTAAATCTAGCAGAAGAAAAAGAGCAGTCACACTAATTGGTCTCTTTTTAAAAATCATGACCAGTAACCTCAAGGAGGCTTAAAACTAGTTAGGAGCCACATCATACATCTTTAGCCTCACTTCCCCATTTCCCTAAAGCATTTTACACCTTCACTAGTTTTTTCAAAAACCAATAACATGCATGGACCTGGAGGATATTATGCTTAGTGAAATAAGTCAGACAGAGAAAGACAAATACTGCATGCAGTCACTTGTATGTGGAATCTAAAAAGTAAAACAAACAAATAATATATTAAAAAGCAGAAATAGACTCACAGATATAGAGAACAAACTTGTGGTTACCAGTTGGGAGAGGGAAGCTGGGGGCATGGGGGCGGTGCTAAGTACAAACTACTAAGTATAAAATAAAGAAATTACAAGGACATGTTTAATAGAACAGGGTATACAGCCAGTATCATATTATAGCTATAAATGGAGTTTAATCTATAAAAGTATTAAATCATTATAGGCAATGGCAGCCCACTCCAGTACTCTTGCCTGGCAAATCCCATGGACGGAGGAGCCTGGTGTGCTGCAGTCCATGGGGTCGCGACTGAGCAACTTCAATTTCACTTTTCACTTTCCTGCACTGGAGAAGGAAATGGCAACCCACTCCAGTGTTCTTACCTGGAGAATCCCAGGGATGGCAGAGCCTGGTGGGCTGCTGTCTATGGGGTCGCACAGAGTCGGATATGACTGAAGCGACTTAGCAGCAGCAGCAGAAGTAAATCTGAAGCTAATATTCTATTGTAAATCAACTATACTTCTGTAAAAAAAAAATTTTAAATATGCTATAACCCCCTCCCCCTCAAAAAACAAACATGTTTTCATTTCTTATTCTTAGTTAATAACCTTTTCCTTACTTCATAGGGCAAACTGAGATAATTCTAAAAACCTTAAAAGATTCCTCTCACCACACGTGGACACCTATCAACATCTGTACCCATATACTCTACCTTCCTTATAAAATGGAATTATTAATATTAATTTAAGTCAATTTCTTATGTTTTATTACATAACACCCTTTCACCTACTCACTCCTCAGTTCATAACTTTATACTGAGTAATAACCATCAGCATATAAATATCCTGCTACTTCTCAATTTACAAAAAAGAAAAAGAATAAAAACAAAACCAAGTAAAACAATCATAACAAAAATACTGATAAAATATTCTGTTCAGTATCAAATTATTTGTTTTTGCTTTTTCTTTTTTCAGAAAATACCCAACAATTTATATCTTTGAATGTTGAACCTAAATAGATTTTTTGTCCCTATTGTGCAACTATTAATCTTATCAGGTTCATCAGTGACCTCCAAAATTGTTAATCCAGTATCTGATTTTCAACTTTAATTTCATTTGGCCTATTAAACAGCATTTTGACACAGTTGATAATACCTTTTCTTTTATACATTTTGTTTTCCAACTATGACACACTCCTGGGGCTTTCCCTGGTAGCTCAGCTGGTAAGACTCTGCCTGCAATGCAGGAGACCTGGGTTCAATCCCTGAGTTGGGGAGATCCCCTGGAGAAGGGAAAGACTGTCCACTCAAATATTCTGGCCTGGAGAATTTCATGGGCTATAGAGTCCATAGGGTCGTGAAGAGTCAGACATGACTCAGTGACTTTCACTTCACTTCACATACTCCTGGCCCCCACAGTTGATTTGAAATTATGTTCCCCATTTTTTAGAAAAAAAGTTGCAACATTATTTAAATTGCCTTACTGACAGCTAAGCAATTCATGGGAACATATTACTTCAGACCATTATAATGTAAGCTAACCTCACGTGCATGTATATAACCACCTATTAAATGAGACTTCAAACTGCAAGTTTTTCTGATATGTCTATCATACAATTTCTACTCTATATCTCTATACCTCCTATTTTTTCCAACCCATCACAATTTGGTTTCTAACCTTTATATTCCTAATGACAAAACCAACAGTAAATTCAGCAAACAGACACAGAAATGGAAGTCTTCAGATATAAAGTTTGAATGATAGCCACAATATAGGTCAAACAACTAAAATATCAATGGAAAAAGCAGAAAATACAGTAAAATGAGAGATAAGAAATGTGCATGAGTATTCACATATTGCCTTTAAGTTTATCTGTAGATAAGAAAAGGCATCAGTTTAAGTGGATAGCAATAAAAAGTAAATAAAAAGGAAGATTAAAGTAACAGTTTGAAGAAACAAAACTATATGGATATTAAGCATACAGTGAGTGATTTTATGATATCCTCTGGGTACTATTAAAATACCCACAAGTAATCTGATTACTTGTCCCATCTAGATTCCACAAAGCTTCAGGTTAGTTGCTGTGTACCTAACTGCATGACCTCAAAATAACTGGTGGTTTTCCTTACTAGCTTTCTTCAGGACTGTCAAAAATAATACAGTAAGAGTACCTAAAGTGCTTAACTAAATATGGCAAGGGAGTCTCATCTGTTATTTTTATCTCATTTAGTCTCTTTTCTTAGAAGTTTCTCAGATGGAAGAACATTTTTATTTCATCTTGTCTCATCTAGTGCCTTTGGTTTAGACATTTTGCCAATTTGAACCATACCCTAGTCTACATTCCAGTCAATACACATGTGGCTATGTGAGTATTTTATGCACCACTTATTGCAAATAAAATACATATCAAAGTTTTTTAAATCAATAAATAAAACCTTTATATCATTGCTGTAACTTGCCTTTGTGTACTTTTGTCTCTGTTTTAGACATTTCTTAGCAGTGCCAATTTAAAAAGCAATTGTCAACATATGTTTTAATAAATTTTTAATACTTTCACATAAATTGATAAGTTAAAATTTCTTTTTGAAGTCAGTTTATTCAATAGGAGATAAGGAAACCTAGTCATTCACAAAGAATTAATTATTTCAAACTTACATATTATAATATAAATTAAGTACATGGTCCTTTGGTAACATTTCCCTTTCTCTCTCCCTGTCTTTTTTCTATCTTTCTTCTTTCTCTCTCTCTCTTTTTTTTTTAAGTTACTGAAGTAATCAATCAAATGAAAAAAATCTTGGTTTATTATATCATCATATCTTTCATGGTGACTTGAAAGTTAATATTTAGGTTCTCCCACATCAGGAAAGCCAGTAAATACAATAATAGGATCCTTTAATACAAACAATTTTCAAAACCAACTTCCTGGGAATTGTTTAAATATACCCATAACCAATCTAGTTATTAGTTATAAAGAAGCATGGATATATAGTGTTAGCTGCTCAGTTATGCCCAAATCTTTGAGACTTTGTGGACCATAACTCTCCAGGCTCCTCTGTCTATGGGATTCTCCAGACAAGAATACTGTGGTGGGTTTCTATTTCCTATGCCAGGGGATCTTCTTGATCCAGGGATCAAACCTGTTTCTCCTGCATTGGCAGCTGAGTTGTTTACCACTAGCATCACCTGGAAACGCCAATCTTATTCTAAATGCTCATTCTCCCGTTTGGAATACATTTAGGTCTACTTCTAGGTTTAATATCCATGGATTTGATTATCTTCAATTGTAGTTTGAAAAATTTCCCAGTTTTAATGATTATCTTCATGTTTTCTTTGATGTTAATTTCAATTCATTCTCCTCAAGCTACTTAATTGTCATTATTCTCTTTGTTGCTGCTGCTTCTGCTAAATCGCTTCAGTCGTTTCCAACTCTTAGCGACCCCATGGACAGTAGCCCACCAGGCTCCTCCGTCCATAGGATTTTCCAGGCAAAAGTACTGGAGTGGGGTGTCATTCCCTTCTCCGATTCTCTTTGTTAAGGTATTGAAATTCATATTTAAATCAGCCTTTCTTAATTCCAAAATTAAAATTAAAAAATCTCTGTGGAAATGGAGAAAAGAAGTACTTTCTAACAATAATAAAACACAAGTGACACAGAAAACATACAGACAGAATATTGGGGGAATTCAAATAAGTATAAAGCAAATGAAGCTAGATTAAATTGAAGCATTCTAAAATTAACAAGACCTCATCTTTTTACCAATCACACATTTTTGTAGGTATATACTTATTTTTATGTGTTGTTTTTAAGTGTTGAAAAAGATGGGAATATTGAGTGGTGAGAGAGGACATATGTATATTTATGGCTGATTCACACTGAAATCAGCAAATATCTGTCAAGTGTTCAACAGAGTACTAGAGCAAGATTTATTGAGGAAATTAGAAAATAAAGTATATACTCTCTTATGAGACAATGTCAAAAAATTTCATAGGCGAACAGAAAGCAAGAGTCATATGCATACCATCTTCACAATGATTCAACATAACCCAAGTTCTATAAGAAGCCTCACATGCTAGATTTTGAGACATTCCCTGTTCCCAGCAGTCTGTAGTCTCTTTAGGTAAAATGAATATCAATTTTATATGGCAACATGTCCCTGGTGATCTTTGGTGGCTGGTGGACATTGGCATAACCAAAATGGTTTTGTATCAGTTAATTGATATAGTATTTTTATATTAACTCTTTGCAGCAATGTTAATTCAAGTGAATATACTGAGATGCAAATATCACTGAAAGTCAAAGTACAGTTCAATTGTATACAGTCATGTAACTCTGGAGTACACCAAGATAGCCTTATGTTTATTACTAAGTATTTTCTTATAGACTGTCAATGGAAATGATGCAGTTAATTTTTATGTATATAAAACAGGACAACATGGCAGAGTCAGATAACTGATTTTGGAGATGAGAGTAAAATAATTTTGTAATGATCGATTGAATGTTGTTGTACACTGGATATTATTCACAACTTTGAAAATTAATTTAGGCATATAATCTGTTGGTGGACATTAATTTGGTGACAGTGAATAGGAAAATGAGACTGAGTAAATATCCAGAAAAACATCTACTTCTGTTTCATTGATTATGCGAAAGCCTTTGGCTATGTGGATCACAACAAACTGGAAAACTCTTAAAGAGATGGGAATACCAGACCACTTTACCTGTCTCCTGAGAAACCTGTATGTCGGTCAAGAAGCAACAGTTGGAACCAGCCATGGAACAACAGACTGGTTCACAATAGGGAAAGGAGTATGACAAGGGTATATATTATCACCCTGCTTATTTAACTTCTATGCAGAACATATTATGCAAAATACCAGGCCGGTTGAATCACAAACTGGAATCAAGATTGCTAGGAGAAATGTCAACACCTCAGATATGCAGATGATACCAGTCTAATGGCACAAAGTGAAGAGGAGCTAAAAAGCATCCTTATGACAGTGAAAAAAGAGAATGACAAAACTGGCTTGAAATAGCATTCAAAATATGAAGATAATGGCATTCAGTCCCATCACTTCATGGCAAGTAGAAAGGGGGAATAGTGGAAGCAGGACAGATTTTATTTCCTTAGGCTCCAAAACTACTGTGAACAGTGATAGAAGCCATGAAATTAAAAGAAGCTTGATTCTTGGAAGGAAAGCTATGACAAACCTAGACAGCATTTTAAAAAGCAGAGGCATGATTTTGTTGACAAAAGTCCATTAGTCAAAGTTATTCCAGTAGTTATTCCAGTAGTAAATGGATGTGAGAATTGGTCCATTAAAAAGGCTGAGTGCTGAAGAATTGATGCTTTCAAACTGTGATGCTAGAGAAGACGGTTAAGAGTCTTGGAATGCAATGAGAACAAAGCAGTCAATCCTGAAGGAAATTAGTCCTGAATGTTCATTGGAAGGACAGTTGCTGAAGCTGCAACTCCAATACTTTGGCCACCTGACGTTTAGAGCCAACTCATTGGAAAAGACCCTGATGCTGGGAAGGATTGAAGTCTAATAGAGGAAAGGATGGGAGAGGATTAGATGATTAGATAGCATCACCAACTCAATGGACGTGAGTCTGAGCTAACTCCAGGAGATAGTATGGGATGGAGGAGTCTGGTGTGCTGTAGTTCATGGGGTCACAAAGAATTGGACATGACTTTTGGACTGAACAACAACAAAATACCAGAAGAGTGTCATAAAGGTGAAAAAGAAAGAAAATATATTAATAAATATTTTCAATAGTCATCATATACCCTTTCTCAATACATGATTTTAATTAGTTCTCTATAGTACCATAATTATATGTTTTCTGTAGACTTTCAGTTCTTTCAGACACTATTCTCTCTCTTTTTTTTCTTAAATTGCATTTGTTTGTAATTCCTATTTCAGTTATTCCAGAAAGCAGGTACTCAATAAAATTCTACTGAATATTGAACTTACTTCCTTTCAGAAGCATGAGCTTGCTTTTTTTTATTCTTCTATTGTCCTTGAGGGATGAGAGCTTTTGCGGTTTAAATTCAATATGAATTATTTGGAATCAAGTTTGTGATCATGCTCAATCCTTTCATGTTTGATAAGATTTTCAGCAATAAATATGTACACTTTTTAGTAGTATTTTTAGAAATTTATCATCTCCTTTTCTAATTAAGCATTTGAATCTTGGTATTGAGTAAAGGATAACATTTATAATTGAATAATAATGTAAAAAATGCAATTTAAAAAGGCCACTATAATCAGTTTTTCTGTAATATAATACAGCTATCAGTGAAATAGATTGAAGATGATAGTAGGTTAAATTTAACCACATTATAGCCAGATTCTTTACCAGCTGAGCCACCAGGGAAGCCCAAGAATACTGGAGTGGATAGCCTATCCTTTCTCCAGCAGATCTTCCCAACCCAGGAATTGAACCATGGTCTCCTGCTTTGCAGGCAGGTTCTTTACCAGCTGAGCTATCAGGGAAACCCAAATTAAATATTCCATGGTTATATATATATATATATATATATATATATATATTCCATGGTAATTATTCTGCTATTGAGATTTATTTTGTCACAGTTCAATTGTGTTGGTTTATCACATAACTATGAAAGAGATTTCCTAATCTACATAATATCTAATATCTGCATTACAACAAATAAAGCAGCACAATTATTTGCTTATTAGGACTATCCATCAAATATCCAGTAACAAAAATAGGCCTGAAACATTGAAAAGATTTTTATTTTATGTTCAGACAAAATTTTTATCTTCTCTGACAGACATAGAATTAGAAGTGATAGAGAAAATGAAAAAAAAAAGAAAAGAAAAGAAAAGAATAAGAAAGACAGACTTCACATAATCTTCTGTTTGGTTTCACTAATTATTAGTTTCCTAATTATATTTTAAATAATTATTTAATTGATTAAATAGGTATACATTTTCATAAAAATGGAGAAACATTCAAGAATATATTATGAATTGTTAGAAACCAATAAAGTGTTATTGCAAAGAATATATAGTCTTCATCTCAGGATAGCAGAAACTTAACTGATAAAATTTTTCATGTGCAGTATAAGTAGCAAAATATCAATTTTTGTACAGGAATATTACTGTAACATAAAGCAAAATTAAGGTCTTTTAATGCCCAATAGCCTTTTCCATTGAATTTTTTCTAAAAAGGCAATACTCTAAACATTAAATGATTATTTGCCTTTGATATTAAAAGACGCTTACTCCTTGGAAGAAAAGTTATGACCCACCTAGATAGTATATTGAAAAGCAGAGACATTACATTGCCAACAAAGGTCCGTCTAGTCAAGGCTATGATTTTTCCAGTAGTCATGTATGGATGTGAGAGTGGGACTGTAAAGAAGGCTGAGGGCCGAAGAAGTGATGCTTTTGAACTGTGGTGTTGGAGAAGACTCTTGAGGATCCCTTGGACTGCAAGGAGATCCAACCAGTCCATTCTGAAGGAGATCAACCCTGGGATTTCTTTGGAAGGAATGATGCTAAAGCTGAAACTCCAGTACTTTGGCCACCTCATGTGAAGAGTTGACTGATTGGAAAGGACTTTGATGCTGGGAGGGATTGGGGGCAGGAAGAGAAGGGGACGACAGAGGATGAGATGGCTGGATGGCATCACTGACTCAATGGACGTGAGTCTGAGTGAACTCCAGGAGATGCTGATGGACAGGGAGGCCTGCCGTGCTGCGATTCATGGGGACGCAAAGAGTCGGACACAACTGAGCGACTGAACAGAACTGAACTGCCTTTGATATTTTGAAACTATTTATCATCCGTATTTCCCATTTATTTCCAAAATCATTCTGTACCTTTATCTATCTTATTCTGTGCCTGAGAAGGCTGGATTTTATGGACTGAATCAACAGGCTGTCTTGCCCTGGACTTTCCATTGATTTAGGACAATAGCAAAGGAAATTAGTGGATAAGGTGACAATGAGGTTGAAGTATGTATTCTCCTGGCTTCATTTTTGTCAGGCCTCAGATTGGCTGTGGCTGTGTTCTGAACACAAGGCCCGGTTCCTGTCTGGTGGCCCTGGTAGTTTAAAATACTCTCTTTAGCTTCTGATAACCTCTCCATCCTCTCAACCCCTTGAGGACTAGAGCTGATGACACTCCTTTCCTTGTTGAGTCTAATATGAAGGCTTCACCTTTCCTTGTTTTCATTCACCATCACCATGTATTTGTAGCTAGCCATTTTATTCAGTCATCTTTAATTGTTTCATGTCAGTACACCATCTGGTTGGTGGCAGAATTTAGACTATTACATTTTTATTAGATTGTACTATAGTATTTTTGTGTTGAACTGTATTATGATTCAAATATCCAACATCATCAGAAAGGTAATTATGTTGGATTATTAATATCAGTTCAGTTCATTCACTCAGTCATGTCTGACTCTTTGCGACCCCATGTCAATCACCGTCTCCCGGAGTTCACTCAAACTCACATCCATCGAGTTGGTGATGCCATCCAGCCATCTCATCCTCTGTCATCCCCTTTTCTTCCTGCCCCCAATCCCTCCCAGCATCAAAGTATTTTCCAATGAGTCAACTCTTCGCATGAGGTGGCCAAAGTACTGGAGTTTCAGCTTTAGCAATATACGGACATATTAAACACATTAAAATTTTAAACTATCTTTAGTAAATACTAACTATACATTTGTGTACTAAGAGTATAGTCACTTAATAGGGTTATTATAATTTAAATATTTTATTTATACTGATAGTTATAATTTCATATACAAATACAAATGGCATGGATCAAAAATCACTTTGCAAAACTGTTCTCTAGATAAGCTTTGTACTACAACCATTTGTACTACTATAAATACCATATGAAGGTTCCTATTATTCAAGCAGTAATTGTATAAATTAATAATTCTCTTTAAATTTAGTCAATCAGTAGACAATAGGTAGCATATTATTATTTTAATAAGCATTTTGATTGCCAGTTAATTTAAGTAAATTTACATTTACTTTATTTTGCTTATTGGCAAAGTGAATTCTTCTTTAGTAAAATGCTTTTCATGTTTTACCCCTTTACATGGGAATGACTAAGCTTCTAAAGGTATGTGATGTCCAAGTTTCAATTACAGGCAAATTCTGGATGGTGACGTTATACCATTGGAATAGGACAATCAGGGAGAAGAGATATTTCTGAGTATAGGTGATGATTTTGTTTTGGAGAAATGAGAAGTTTGTTGTGATTAAATGACATTCAAATAGGTGTAGGTAGTTGACTATAAAGTGTATTCAAGCTTGATAGAGTGATTTTTACTGAAAATATATTTTAAATATTTCAGAATATATATAATTGACATCATCTGAATGAGTAATATGTAAACTAATAAGAAATATGACTATTCCAAACTATGCCAATTTTATGGAGTGAGCTTGTTAAAAAGTTCACATAGACATAGTAGAAGTAGAGAGGGAAGAGGGCAATTAGAAGCATAAGCTGAAACTCCAGTACTTTGGCCCCCTCATGTGAAGAGTTGACTCATTGGAAAAGACTTTGATGCTGGGAGGGATTTGGGGCAGGAGAAGAAGGGGACAACAGAGGATGAAATGGCTGGATGGCATCACTGATTCGATGGACGTGAGTCTGAGTGAACTCCGGGAGTTGGTGATGGACAGGGAGGCCTGGCGTGCTGCGATTCATGGGGTCGCAAAGAGTCAGACACGACTAAGTGACTGAACTGAACTGAATATGGAAACCAAGAGAAATGACAGAATTCTGTATCATCACATACTGCGAAAGCTCTAATAAAATGAAAACAAAATGATGCATTATTTTAATTAATAAAAATAGTTTATGACTGACTTTGTTGAGTGACATTTCAGGATTATGATAGAACTAGCAGCATTAAGTTAAAGAGAGTGAAATTAACTGAAGTTGAATAACTGGAGATGTGAGTTGTGAAAACAATTCATTCAAGGGGTTTTATTATGAAGGAAAATAGAGACAGCTTTGGTTTTAGGAAGATGTGGAACTGTACTAGTTTAACTTACTTCTAAAAATTAAGCATTGAATAGAATCGAGCATATTTGAATCTAATGGGAAGAAGATAGTTAGGTCAGAAAACTATGAAGCAAGAGAAAAGGAGTAACTGATAGATATATGTACTGAAGAGTATAGAAAGGGAGAAGACCCGAAGCATAAACTGAAAACCAAACTTAAGAGAAAAACCAGCACTTTGTAATGAGAGAAACCTAGAAATCATGGATGAAGTTGCAATTGTGTGTCAGTGCATTGGTGTTAAAGCAAGTATTATTACTTTGATGGCATGTAGATTATCTGGAAAAAGAAAACTGATTTTTTTTTTCTGCTTGATTGGAAAATATGGTGAGTGGTAGGATTAAAGATCTGAGTATCATAGAAAAGTTTGAAATAACTTCCAGAGACAAGCACAAGCAAACTTGGGGGAAGCACATATCTGGTAAATGGGCATGAGCGATTTCACTGTGGGAGTGATAATGTTCTAAAACTGATTTATGGTAGTTATTAACTACTTGGCAAGTTACTAAAAAATCACTATATTGCACACTTGAGGGGGTACATTTATATTATAACAGATGTATTATAATATGTAAAATGTGCATCAATAAACATGTCTTAAAAAATAGTTGCTGAGGCTTTCAAGATGCTAAATAAGAAATTTATGAAAAGCATAAGAGAATGAGAACCATTCCCATTCTGTTTTCAAAGCTAAGTACAAAATAGAGGTCTATTGATTTCACATTTCATTTTGAAGATGTTAGAAAACATCTTCAGTTATTGCAAGTGTTAATCACTCAGTCGTGTTTGACCCTTTGTGACTCCATGGACTGTAGCCCTCCAGTCTCCTCTGCCCATTTAATTTTCTAGGCAAGAATGCTAGAGTGGGTTGCCATTTCCTTCTCTGGGGGATATTCCTGACCCAGGGATCAAACCCAGGTCTCCTGCATTGTGGCAGATTTTCTACTGTCTGAACCAACAGGGAAGCTCCACAGTTATTGCAAGGGAGGTTACACTATAATAGTTATTATCAATATTTAAAATCAATATATAAAAGAGTGAAAGTTAAAGGATCTTAGAGAAGAATTCATATCAATATACAAAAGGGTGAAAGTTACAAAATCTTAGAGAAAAGCTTTTAAGATTGTCTGAAGAGCTTAATATATATCTTCAGGAGTGTGCAACAGTGGGGGTTGTTGTTTGACTCATTCATCAATCATGAGAATAGCAGCCTGATTTGCTACTCTGGTGGTGGAGAAAGAAGAGTCTACATCAGAATTGATCTGCATTCCCAGAACTTGCTGAGGTGAAAGAAGCATATGTATTTCCTGTGCATCAGATTTGAGCCAAGTAGAAGTAATAAAGTCATGCTGGGGCCATCTTGGAAGTACTCTGCATTTGAAGACTTTGTGAATGAGCAATAAGATCTCCACAGAATGTGTGGTAGGCCACTCAAAATCAGAGGCTGAAATTAAACCATAAGAGGTGAGCCAGAGGAGATCTTACCCATATTAGGGGAAGGCAAGTGAGAAAAATCCAGAGAGAGGATAATGGATCAATAAAAATATTAAGCTTTATTCAAGTGAAGTGAAGGTCATTCAGTCGTGTCTGACTCTTTGTGACCCCATGGCCTATACAGTCCGTGGAGTTCTCCAGGCTAGAATACTGGAGTGGATAGCCATTCCCTTCTCCAGGGGATCTTCCCACTGAGGGATTGAACCCAGGTCTCCTGCATTGCAGGTGGATTCTTTACCACCTGAGCCAAAAGAGAAGCACTTAAGCTTTATTAACACCCTCCAAATCAATAGAGGACTAATGCCATATGATATTAACAAGAAAATGAGATCATTCTTTACTATTACACTTTTTCTATCTCTTTTTGAGCTGAAACTACTACAAATCACAATTATAAATCTACAAACAAACAGAATAGGAAAAGTCAGTGAAATGGAGAAGAGTCCAAATTTATCTTATTTCTAATTGCAACCTTGATCTAGAAATAAACCAGAAATGAAGAGGGGAGGGGGATTTAAAATGAATATCAGAGGTTTCATAATTTTATGATCCTGAATTATCATTTACTGAAATTAAACTGTTATTTGTAACTACAGTTAACAAAGGTTTTTTTTTTAAATTGTCTAAGTGTGATAAAAAATAAATTCAAACTAGAGAATAGTAAATACAAATAATAATAATAGAGAAGCAAAATGTCACCTTTTGATTTCTCTGTGTCAAGTTCCAGATTTTTTTGACATTGGTTGAAAAGAGATAGACTGCCTGACAGTATGAAAGACTCATTTTGAATTAGAGATCATCAAATTATGGTTATCTATAGTCAGTTTGCAGAGAAGGCAATGGCAACCCACTCCAGTACTCTTGCCTGGAAAATCCCATGGACGGAGGAGCTTGGTAGGCTGCAGTCCATAGGGTCGCTAAGAGTCCAATGTGACTGAGTGACTTCACTTTCACTTTTTGCTTTCACACATTGGAGAAGGAA
This sequence comes from Ovis aries, assembly GCF_016772045.2. Taxonomy (NCBI): domain Eukaryota; kingdom Metazoa; phylum Chordata; class Mammalia; order Artiodactyla; family Bovidae; genus Ovis; species Ovis aries. The sequence continues at coordinate 76,554,324 of NC_056059.1, forward strand.
ATGGCAACCCACTCCAGTATTCTTGCCTGGAGAATCCCTAGGACAGGGAAGCCTGGTGGGCTGCTGTCTATGGGTTCACACAGAGTCAGTCATGACTGAAGCAACTTAGCAGCAGCAGTAGCATAGTAAGTCTGAGCATGTGTTGTTGTGTTTTGTTTTGTTTTTTAAGTAGGCAGTGATAGAATATTGTAGTTAAAAGTATAGACCATGGAACCAGGGTGCCTTCTTTTCAATCCTGATTAAACCACTTGATGGCCATATGATTTTGGTCAAATTACTTAAGTTCTGTTTATCTCCAGTTATTTACATTTAAGTAATGGATTAATGGTAGTGCTAACTTTAGGTGATTTTGAGGATTATAAAATTAGTATATATTAGCACTTAAAATAGCAAATGGTACAGGATAAGCATTCTATTAATGTTACATATAATTGTTATAAATGTTCCTCAGCAGCTCTCAATTGCTGATGAATAGGAAAGGAATATGATAATGTATAAAATTACACAGAATCAGGATGTGATGTAATGAAATGATTATTGGTGAGTTTGGAAACTACAGATGAGTTAAATAGCTACAGAAACTATGCTGAATAAATAGAATGTAAGAGCACAAGTGGCCTGATAGCAACTTAGAAGATGATGACTTCCTTGTGAAGCAAATCAAGAGATAATTGCTGCTGCTGCTGCTGCTGCTGCAGCTAAGTCTCTTCAGTCGTGTCTGACTCTGTGCGACCCAATAGATGGCAGCCCACCAGGTTCCCCTGTTCCTGGGATTCTCCAGGCAAGAACACTGGAGTGGGTTGCCATTTCCTTCTCCAATGCATGAAAGTGAAAAGTGAAAGTGAAGTCACTCAGTTATGTCTGACTCTTAGCGACCCCATGGACTGCAGGCTACCAGGCTCCACTGTCCATGGGATTTTCCAGCAAGAGTACTGGAGTGGGGTGCCATTGCCTTCTCCGGGAGAGGTAATTAAGTAATCACATATTATGGAATATATTAAGTAAATGCAGAGGGTTATGGGACCTAATATGTAAAGGAGATTTCAAAACTGTAGAAGGATAAACTAATGAAGAGTATCTGAAAGTGAGGAAAAGGAAATCTCTTGGTGGGCAATCAGAGATAGGATATTAGACATAGAATAGTTGCTTATGTTGAGAAAGCTTTGGGGGTGACAGTGGGAACGGTGTTTAGAGTAAAAGCAGAGAAAAAGACAAGGGAAAAGAAATAGAAAAGGAAAGTTAGGATTTGAGTTTTGAGCTATTTGTGTATGGCTTTGAAGCTCACTCAGATTTAACAGTTGTAGGAGGAATTAAACCTTTAAAAATGTTAGTAAGTAATTAGGACATTGAGCTCTTCCCTGGTTGCTCAGATGGTAAAGAGTCTGCCTGCAATGTGGGGGACTCGGGTTTGATCCCTGGGTGGGGAAGATCCCCTGGAAAAGTAAATGGCAACCCACTCCAGTATTCTTGCCTGGAAAATCCCATGGACAGAGGAGCTAGTAGGCTACAGTCCATGGGGTCACAAAGAGTTAGACACGACTGAGCGACTTCACATGCCAACTAGGACTTTAATGAACACAAGTGGAGAGGAAAAATGGTGTTTGACATAAATGGCTAATATTTGATATATTTTACTAACTATTCAGTATTCTTGCCTTGAAAACCCCATGAACAGTATGAAAAGGCAAAATGATAGGATACGGAAAGAGGAACTCCCCAGGTCAGTAGGTGCCCAACATGCTACTAGAGATCAGTCGAGAAATAATTCCAGAAACAATGAAGGGATGAAGCCAAAGCAAAACCAATATCCAGTTGTGGATGGGACTGATGATAGAAGCAAAGTCTGATGCTGTAAAGAGCAATATTGCATAGGAACTTGGGATGTTAGGTCCATGAATCAAGGCAAATTGGAAGTGGTCAAACAGGAGACGGCAAGAGTGAATGTCGACATTCTAGGAATCAGCAAACTAAAATGGACTGGAATGGGTGAATTTAACTCAGATGACCATTATATCTACTACTCCAGGTAGGAATCCCTCAGAAGAAATGGACTAGGCATCATGGTCAACAAAAGAATCCGAAATGCAGTACTTGGATGCAATCTTAAAAATGACATAATGATCTCTGCTCATTTCCAAGGCAAAGCATTCAGTATCATGGTAATCCAAGTCTACGCCCCAACCAGTAATGCTGAAGAAGCTGAAGTTGAATGGTTCTATGAAGACCTACATGATCTTTTAGAACTAACACCCAAAAAAGATGTCCTTTTCATTATAGGGGACTGGAATGCAAAAGTAGGAAGTCAAGAAACACCTGGAGTAACAGGCAAATTTGGCCATGGAATATGGAATGAAGCAGGGCAAAGGCTAATAGAATTTTGTGAAGAGAACATACAAACACCCTCTTTCAACAACACAAGAGAAGACTCTACACATAGACATCACCATATGGTCAACACCAAAATCAGATTGATTATATTCGTTGCAGCCAAAGATGGAGAAGCTCAATACAGTCAGCAAAAACAAGACTTGGAGCTGACTGTGGCTCAGATCATGAGCTTCTTATTGCCAAATTCAAACTTAAATTGAAGAAAGTAGGGAAACGCACTAGACAATTCAGGTGTGACCTAAATCAAATCCCTTATGATTATACAGTGGAAGTGAGAAATAGATTTAAGGGAATGGATAGAGAGGCTGATGAACTATGGACTGAGGTTCCTGACATTGTACAGGAGACACAGATCAAGATTGCCATGGAAAAGAAATACAAAAAAAAAACCAAAATGGCTGTCTGGGGAGGCCTCACGAATAGCTGTGAAAAGAAGAGAAGCAAAAAGCAAAGGAGAACAGGAAAGATATAAGCATCTGAATGCAGAGTTCCAAAGAATAGCAAGGAGAGATAAGAAAGCCTTCCTCAGAGATCAATGCAAAGAAATAGAGGAAAAGAACAGAATGGGAAAGACTAGAGATCTCTTCAAGAAAATTAGAGATACTAAGGGAATATGTCATGCAAAGATGGGCTCGATAAAGGACAGAAATGGTATGGACCTAACAGAAGCAGAAGATATTAAGAAGAGGTGGCCAGAATACACAGAAGAATTGTACAAAAAAGATCTTCACGACCAAGATAATCACAATGGTATGATCGTTCACCTAGAGCCAGACATCCTGGAATGTGAAATCAAGCGGGCCTTAGAAAGCATCACTACGAACAACGCTAATGGAGGTGATGGAATTCCAGTAGAGCTATTTCAAATCCTGAAAGATGATGCTGTGAAAGTGCTGCACTCAATATGCCAGCAAATTTGGAAAACTCAGCAATGGCCACAGGACTGGAAAAGGTCAGTTTTCATTCCAATCCCAAAGAAAGGCAATGCCAAAGAATGCTCAAACTACCACACAATTGCACTGATCTCATATGCTAGTAAAATAATGCTCAAAATTCTCCAAGCCAGACTTCAGCAATATGTGAACCATGAACTTCCATATGTTCAAGCTGGTTTTAGACAAGGTAGAGGAACCAGAAGTCAAATTGCCAACGTCTGCTGGATCATGGACAAAGCAAGAGAGTTCCAGAAAAACATCTATTTTTGCTTTATTGACTATGTCAAAGCCTTTGACTGTGTGATTCACAATAAACTGTGGAAAATTCTGAAAGAGATGGACATACCAGACCACTTGACCTGCCCCTTGAGAAATCTGTATGCAGGTCAGGAAGCGACAGTTAGAACTGAACATGGAACAACAGACTGGTTCCAAATAGGAAAAGGAGTACATCAAGGCTGTATATTGTCACCTTGCTTATTTAACTAATATGCAGAGTACATCATGAGAAACGCTGGACTGGAAGAAACACAAGCTGGAATCAAGATTGCCGGGAGAAATACCAATAACCTCAGATATGCAGATGACACCACCCTTATGGCAGAAAGTGAAGAGGAACTAAAAAGCCTCTTGATGAAAGTGAAAGAGGAGAGTGAAAAAGTTGGCTTGAAGCTCAGCATTCAGAAAACGAAGATCATGGCATCTGGTCCCATCACTTCATGGGAAATAGAGGGAAAACAGTGGAAACAGTGTCAGACTTTATCTTTTTGGGCTCCAGAATCACTGCAGATGGTGACTTCAGCCATGAAATTAAAAGATTCTTACTCCTTGGAAGAAAAGTTATGACCAACCTAGAGTGCATATTCAAAAGCAGAGACATTACTTTGCCAACAAAGGTCCGTTTATTCAAGGCTATGGTTTTTCCAGTGGTCATGTATGAATGTGAGAGTTCTGAGCACGGAAGAATTGATGCTTTTGAACTGTGGCATTGGAGAAGACTCTTGAGAGTCCCTTGGACTCCAAGGATATCCAACCAGTCCATTCTAATGAAGATCAGCCCTGGGCTGTGTGTTCTTTGGAAGGAATGATGCTGAAGCTGAAAACTCCAGTACTTTGGCCACCTCACACGAAGAGTTGACTCATTGGAAAAGACTCTGATCCTGGGAGGGATTGGGGGCATGAGGAAAAGGTGTAGACAGAGAATAAGATGGCTGGATGTCATCCCTGACTCGATGGATTGAGTTTGAGTGAACTCTGGGAAATGACGATGGACAGGGAGGCCTGGTGTGCTGCGATTCATGGGGTCGCAGAGTCGGACACGACTGAGTGACTGAACTGTATTGTACAATTCTGATCAAAATGCTTACCATACACATTTTGCTGCATAAGTATGACTTTAATAAAGGTATGTGCCTTAGAGGAGCTAAGATTTTCTTGTTGAATACACAATGGTCTGGAGGACAATATGGGGAATAAGGAGGGTCTGATCCTATATCTGACTCTATGATAGTCATTATGGGAGTTTTTGTGGGTTACGGAAGCAGAAGCAGTTTCCATCTGAAAATGGTGCAGGCAAAAATAGTACAATTGAAGGAAAACCAGGCATTATTGAAGACAGAGAGGTACAAAGAATGATATGTAATATGTTGAAGCATATGAAAAGTTTATTTTCCTATAGAATAGGATATCACAGAATGATTTCAGATGGACAGCACAGAGCCTGATTATGTTTGTTCATTACATTGATAGTGCCTTGCTGATATATCTATTGACAGAAAAGTAATAATTTCTCCCCAAAGTATGGTAAGATTTGTGTTTACACATAATGTAAAAGTTTTATACATCCACTCAGTTGACAGCAAGACATAATTCTAGGCACTTTTTTTTTTTTAACATCAGTTCAATTCAGATGTTAAGTCCTGTCCGACTCTTTGAAACCCCATGGACTGCAGCATGCCAGACTTCCCTGTCCATCACCAACTCCTGGAGCTTGATCAGACTCAAGTCCATTGAGTTGATGATGTCATCCAACCATCTCATCCTCTGCTGTCCCCTTCTCCTCCTGCCTTCAATCTTTCCCAGTGTCAAGGTCTTTTCCAATGAAGGTCTTCGCATCAGGTGGCCAAAATATTGGAGCTTCAGCTTCAGCATAAATAAATATTTACAACATGAATGAATATTCAGGACTGCTTTCATTTAGGATTGACTGGTTCCATCTCCTTGCAGTCCAAGTTCAAGGGATTCTTAAGAGTCTTCTCCAACACCACAGTTCAAAAGCATAAATTCTTTGGCATTCAGCTTTCTTTATGGTTCAACTCTCACATCCATACATGACTACTGGAAAAACCATAGCTTTGACTAGACGGACATTTGTTGGCAAAGTAATGTCTCTGCTTTTTAACATGCTGTATAGGTTGGTAATAGCTTTTCTTCCAAGCTGCAAGCATCTTTTAATTTTTCATGGCTGCAGTCACCATCTGCATTGATTTTGGAGCCAAGAAATATAGTCTATCACTGTTTCCATTGTTTCTCCATTTATTTGCTATTAAATGATGGGGTTGGATGCCATGATTTTCACTTTTTGAATGTTGAGTTTTTAGCCAGGTTTTCACTCTCCTCTTTCACTTTCAACAAGAAGCTCTTTAGATCCTCTTTGGTTTCTGCCTTAAGCATGGTGTTGTCTGCACATCTGAAGTCATTGATATTTCTCCCAGCAATCTTGATTCCCACTTGTGCTGATCAAGTCCAGAATTTCACATGATGTACTCTGCATGTAAGTTAAATAAGCAGGATGACAATATACAGCCTTGATGTACTCCTTTCCCAATTTTGAACCAGTCCTTTTTCCATGTCTGATTCTAACTGTTGCTTCTTCACCTGCATACCGATTTCTCAGGAGGCAGGTGAAGTGGTCTGGTATTGCCATCTCTTGAAGAATTTTCCATAGTTTGTTGTGATCCACAGAGTCAAAGGTTTTAGCATAGTCAATGAGGCAGAAGTAGATGTGTTTCTGGAATTCTCTTGCTCTTTCTATGATCCAACAGATGTTGGCAATTTTATCTTTGGTTCCTCTACCTTTTTCAAGTCCAGCTTGAACATCCGGAAGTTCTTGTTTCAAGTACTGTTGAAGCCTAGGTTGGAGAATTTTGAGCATTACTTTACTAGCGTGTGAGATGACTGCAATTGTGTGGTAGTTTGAACATTCTTTGGCACTGCCTTTCTTTGGAATTAGAATGAAAACGGACCTTTTCCAGTCCTGTGTCCACTGCTGAGTTTTCCAAAATTGGCTGAAAGGCAACAGATAATAAAGAGAAAACCTAATGAATAAGTTATTAGAGAGATTATAAGTGTCATGGCATTTTTTTTTTTAATCAGCAAGTTAAAAAAGTTTCAAGAGATTTGGCAGAGTTACAGAGTAACATGTTAGATACTGAGAGGGAGATATTTGAGCAAATTCTTGAAGAAATTTGAGAATGTATCCATGAATACACATAGGAGAACATTGCTGTCAGAGAACAGGAGCAGTACAGAACCCTAAGGGATACTCTCTGTCACACTTACTCATGTCAATAATGATGGGAAAATGCAGTAAATCACTTCTGTTGTAACCAACTCCAGGTTGAACTTGCATAACTTTATCTAACAAGTTTAAAAGTCTCAAACTTCTTCAAAGTTTCTGTCAGCCCATATTTCTTGTGATTTTATGCTTTCAAGGTACCAAAAATTTTATCTATTTTAAGAATAGGTGTCCCAATAATAATGTAGGTAAAATAATTCAAAACAATAAGTCAAGAATCAAATACAATAATTTCTGTTTTGTCATTATCTGATTTGGGGGAAAATGGTTTCTGGCTTTTTGCTTCAATTAAAAGTCTGTTTATGCTTCTATAGTTACCCACTCCTTGCTCTAAAATTCAACGAATACTTAGGTAATTATGAACCACAAAATTTTCTGTAGCTGTATATATGGGGGGAAGTTGTTAAAAACATACATGTAGTTTGACCACTATTTGTTATCAGGGAAGGTGATATACAACATAGGTGTAAAGGAGGAGAATAGAAAGGCAGAGAGTTTGCAAAAAGAAGTCATTGTTAAATCAAGGAATGTGGAGAAAATAACTTGGTCATTGATGAACAACAACAAACTTTGTCATCTCTCAAACTTAACTGCCCTATATAGATAAACAGCAAGATCCTAATGTATAGCCCAGGGAGCAATATTCAATATCCTGTGATAAACCATTATGGAAAATAATAAAAAAAAGAATGTATATATATATATATATATATATATATGTATAATTGAATCACTTTACTAAACAGTAGAAAATGAGACAACATTGTAAACCAACTATGTTTCAATATAAATATAATTAATTAAAAATTAAAAGTCAATGATATTTCCTAATGGAGTTATATTGTGTATAATATAAATATTATATATATGTATTAACTATATAATGTGTATATATGTACCATAAATATGTGAGTATGAGGGTGTGTGTGTGTGTATCCTTTATATGAGCTAAAGATGTTGCCACTATTTTTGTTTTGCTGTGTAGCTACTGAAATTTTAGTTAGAGCATTATTAAATAAAAATATAGTAAATGAAAAATAAATAAATAAACAAATTTAGTGATATATTTGGAGTTATCAGAAGAGTTAAGAATCATATATTTTAATAAACTTAAAAAAGATAGGGCTCATGAATGGATAAAAGTGTGCCATAACCTAAGGGGCATGATTATTTTAGTTTTCTGTGCCTGGCATTCAAATGTTACAAAGCTCTCTCTGTAGTTCTTCAGGCAATCTTTCCACCAGATCTAATTCCTTGAATCTGTCCATCACCTCCACTATACAATTGTAAGGGATTTTATTTAGGTCATACCTGAATGGCCTAGTGGTTTTCCCTAATTTCTTAAATTCAAGCCTGAAGTTTGCAATAAAGAGCTCATGATCTGAGCCACAGTCAGCTCCAGGTCTTGTTTTTGCTCCTGTATAGAGCTTCTACATCTTCAGCCACAAAGAACATAATCAATCTGATTTTGGTTTTGATCATTTGGTGATGTCCATATGTAGAGTCAGCTCTTGTATTTTTAGAAAACTATATTTTTCTATGACCGTTGTTCCCTTGACAAAACCTTATTAGCTTTTCCCCTGCTTCATTTTGTATTCCAAGGCTAAACTTGCCTGTTATTCTAGGTATCTCTTGACTTCCTTCTTTTGCATGTCAACCCCCTATGAAGAAAAGGACATCCTTTTCTTTTTTTTTTTTTTTTTATGTTAGTTCTAGAACGTCTTGTAGGTGTTCCTAGAACCAGTCAACTTCAGCTTCTTCAGCATCAGTAGTTAGGGTAAAGACTTGGATTATTGTGATGTTGAATGGTTTGCCTTGGAAATAATTTGAGATTGTTCTATCATTTTTGAGATTGTACCCAAGTACTGTATTTTGGACTCTTTGTTGACTTTAAGGGCTACTCCATTTCTTCTAAGGATTCTTGTCTACAGTATTAGATATAATGGTCATCTGAATTAGATTCACTCATAACTGTCCATTTTAGTTCATTGATGCCTAAGATGTCAATGTTCACTCTTGCCTTCTCCTGCTTGACCTTGTCCAATTTGCCTTGATTCATGGACCTGACATTCCAGGTTCCTATGCAATATTGTTCTTTACAGCTTCAAACTTTACTTTCACCACCAGATATATTCACAACTGAATGTCATTTCTGCTTTGGTCTAACCTCTTCATTCTTTCTGTAGCTATTAGTAATTGCCCTCTGCTCTTCCCCAGTAACATATTGGACACCTTCTGACCTGTGGAGGGCTCATCTTCCAGTGTTAAATCTGTCTGCCTTTTCATACTGTTCATGGGGTTCTCACTGCAATAATTCTGGAGTGGTTTGCCATTCCTTCCTCCAGTGGACCACATTTTGTCAGAACTCTTCACTATGACAAGTCCATCTTGCATGGCCCTGAATGGCATGATTCATAGCTTCATTGAGTTATGCAAGCCCCTTTGCCATGACAAGGCTGTGATCCTTAAAGGGGATCTTTGAAGGACTTTCAATTAAATGCCTAAAAGTGAACCGATATGAAATAACAAAATGCCTACAAACATATAGATGTAATTACTTGTGTAACTAGATAACTAATTTATTTATTTTTTTAATTTATGCTATACTTTGAGGAGCAGGTAGAAAAAATTGCATTTCCATTTGGTTATAAAAGCTTCCAAAATCAAAGGAGCATATTATAGGATCTTCATAGAGATGGAAGAGATGAATAAGAGGTTATAATCAAGTAGTAAATTTTTCATTCTCCCACTTGCCTAAAATTCATGATGAGTCAATTTCTTTTATAAAAGAAGCTTTCAGTGGGTACAGCAATATTTCTTTAAAGTAATTTGAAATTTGTAAAATGTATTTAATTATATGATGTAGATATACAACGAGGCCTATAACAAGTGGGAGTGCAGTTCAGTTCAATTCAGTTGCTCAGTCGTTTCCGACTCTTTGCAACTCCATGAATTGCAGCACGCCAGGCCTCCCTGTCCATCACCAACTCCCGGAGTTCACTCAGACTCATGTCCATCAAGTCAGTGATGTTACCCGGCCATCTCATCCTCTGTCTTCCCCTTTTCCTCCTGCCCGCAATCCCTCCCAGCATCAGAGTCTTTTCCAATGAGTCAACTCTTTGCATGAGGTGTCCAAAGTACTGGAGTTTCAGCTTTAGCATCAGTCCTTCCAAAGAACACCCAGCCAAGGGCTAATCTCCTTTAGAATGGACTGGTTGGATCTCCTTGCAGTCCAAGGGACTCTCAAGAGTCTTCTCCAACACCACAGTTCAAAAGCATCAATTCTTCAGCGCTCAGCTTTCTTCACAGTCCAACTCTCACATCCATATATGACCGCTGGAAAACCCATAGCCTTGACTAGACGGACCTTTGTTGGCAAAGTAATGTCTCTGCTTTTCAATATGCTATCTAGGTTGGTCATAACTTCTTCCAAGGAGTAAGTGTCTTTTAATTTCATGGTTGCAGTCACCATCTGCAGTGATTTTGGAGCCCAAAACAATAAAGTATGACACTGTTTCCACTAAAGCATAGGTCAACATATTTGATTTTTAACTGCTGCTATACTCTTTTTCTGCTGCCATACTCTTTTTCCAGGCAGAAGTTTTGGCTCAGAGGGTAAAGCGTCTGACTGCAATGCAGGAGACCTGGGTTCAATCCCTGGTCGGGAAGATCCCCTGGAGAAGGAAATGGCAACCCACTCCAGTATTCTTGCCTGGAGAATCCCATGGAGGAGCCTGCTGGGCTAGAGTCCATGGGGTCGCAAAGAGTCGGACAGGACTGAGTGACTTCGCTTTCGCTTTCGCTTCATACTCTTTTTCAGCATGAATTCTAAGTTTTACAACCTCCTTGTTTTTGGTTATATCTGGGCTTTTAAAAAAATAATATGAGACTAGTTCAATTAACTTTCCCACTGTAAGGAAAGGGTTATAGCTTGGGATAAAAACATTTTGTTTCTTATTTTTATTTATTTATTTATTTTTTTTTTTAGTTTTTTATTTTTTAAATTTTAAAATCTTTAATTCTTACATGCATTCCCAAACATGAACCCCCCTCCCACCTCCCTCCCCATAACATCTTTCTGGGTCATCCCCATGCACCAGCCCCAAGCATGCTGCATCCTGCGTCAGACATAGACTGGTGATTCAATTCACATGATAGTATACATGTTAGAATGTCATTCTCCCAAATCATCCCACCCTCTCCCTCTCCCTCTGAGTCCAAAAGTCCGTTATACACATCTGTGTCTCTTTCCCTGTCTTGCATACAGGGTCGTCATTGCCATCTTCCTAGTGAAGCAAACTATTTATATACTAAGAAATGCAATTGCTAAGTACATCTAAAGATTTGTTACTACTGCTTTATACCAGTGGTAGTAGAAAATGGATGAACAGCATTTTCCAGTTTTACTCAGAGAATCAGTTACTGAAAGACTTAATGGAAAGGAAAGGTTAGAATTGGAATAAATTTTATGTGATTTTAATGTGGTAAACTCTTAATGAAAAGTGTATTAAAAAAATAAGCAATTAACTTAACCACATAGGATGAATAATAATGTCTTATTGAAAGATAAAATAAGATTAACTAGTATTTTCTATGGGGCAGATATTAATTCCAAGAAGAAGGAAGTCAATAATCAAAATTTTGATTTACACCAACAGTTTTAAAACATTCTGCCCTTATGAAGCCAGGACATAAAATAAATAGAATTACAGCTCAATTCAGGTGGTAGGAAGTTTAAGAGCTATTAATGATTATAGTGGTGTCATTTTTATTTTTTTTTCCCCTTCTGAGTAATGAGGAGTGGTCCACCATGAAATTTTCTGAAATCTGGTGAACTTGAACTGACTGCTTAACATGTTTGACATTAAAGATATTTATTCTAGTGGTAAACCTTGCTGATGTGGACACAGAAAACAAGAAGTGGCTAAAATTTTGGTAGAGTTTCTCTTCAGAGGAAATTAGTCCAGTGGGGCCAAGATCTGTGTTCAGAAAGAAATAGATTAAAACCATACTCCAGAAGGAAATGGCAACCCACTCCAGTGTTCTTGCCTGGAGAATCCCAGGGACGGGGGAGCCTGGTGGGCTGCCGTCTATGGGGTCACACAAAGTTGGACACAACTGAAGTGACTTAGTAGTAGCAGCAGCAGATTGTTCATTTCACATGGTTAGAGTTTTACATGGAGAATGTGCCCACATATTCTCGGAGAGTCTAAATTCAACATTAACAATATGAGAAACCCCCAAATATCATCAGATCTAGTTCTCATAGATCTTCTGTCTAGGATAAGATAAATTTTGAAGATAAGCTTTTTTTTTTTTTTTTTCTGATGAGAATAGTTGAGTCTAAAACAGACAGGATTAATCAGGTTCCAGTACCCCACAACATTCAAGGAGATGCCTCACCCTGGGATGAGCTCATGGTAGCCTTACTAATCTATCACTAGTATTCCCAGTGAGAAATACATACATAACAGCTGAGCTTTCAAGAGATTCAATATTAATAATGTACTATTTGAAAGGAAAAAAAAAAAAAACAATCTAGAGGGAAAAAAAGTTGATGTGGAAGTTTTAATTTCTTTATAGTCTTTTTATTCTTCAAAGTAGATAGCCATGGAATTTTCCAGGGGTTTTAATGAAATATGTAGCACAAAAATTATAAGATGCACTACATCATGAAGTGATAGGTAATTTCTAAGTACGTATATTAAAGCTAAGCAAAAAATGATTGATAAAAATGAAAAATAAATTAAATTTTTTAGGAAATATACTTCAATAATGATGTTCAAAATAGTTACATATATCTCTTCGTGCTGTAACTTCCTCAGTTTGGTGGGGTTTTTTTTTTTTTTTATTAGGCTTCCCTCCTGGCTCAGATGGTAAAGAATTTACTGCAATGCAGGTGACACAGAGTTCGATCCCTGGGTCCAGATGTTCCGCTGGAGAAAGGAATTGCTACCCACTCCGGTATTCTTGCCTGGAGAATTCTAAGGACAGAGGACACTGGCAGGCTACAGTCCATGGGGTTTCAAAGAGTTTGACACAACTGAGAGACTAACACTCTTCTTCAGTGTGTGGGAGATTATACTGAGATCTGATTTTGTTATTTTTGTGATTAATGGTATATAAAAATTCCAATTATGAAAAGTAGATCATAAAATAGATGACAAGAAGCACATTGTAAAACACTTAGGCCTACAGCTTGATTTAGTGGAGAAATTTTTTAAGCATTCTATTCACTTAAAATAATATTTAGTTTATAAAGTCATTCCCAAAGAGCTCTTTTGAAACACATATTTCAAAGGACAATTTCTAATATACTAAAGATCATTTTTGAACACAGAGAAAAAGTAGTCCACAGTAAATTTGGTAGCTATAAGAAGGTATTTCAAAGGCTAAAATTGATCTATATTAGACATACCTAGTTTTAACTTAATATCTCTTTGGGGTTAAATACAGGTTATTCCAGTGTTTGCACACTGTATTTGGATTGCAAATATAGTTAACGGGGGAAAAATAACAGAATCAATGTGTAGTTCAGTTAAACGTAATGGAGGTTTGTGTTATAAGTAGGGGGATTGATACAATAGGCATATTCTTTGTGGATGTGTGGTTAAAAAAAAAAACTAGGGTAAAGGGCAGCTGTGTTCAGCTTTTCTCTAAGGAGTTAAGGCAATGTAAATTTGATTAATTTTCAAATACTTTGCATTATTAATCATTTTTTAAATTTGTGGTGTTTGCTTCTTACTTCTTGAGAGATTTACATTTTCAGAAGTCCCATTCCAAGCTTGTTTGTTCATTAGTCTTCTTTCCTTTCAAGTATTTCAAATGTTGGTTTAAAAAAAAAAAAAAGACTTTACATTTCCTAGAACCTTTTAGACTTATTCATTTCTCTTCTTGTGTGCTAAGTTGCTTCAGTTGTGTCCTATTCTTTTGAGACCCCACAGACTGTAGGCCAGGTTCCTCTGTTCATGGTATTTCCCATGCACAGAGGGGTACCATTTCCTTCTCCAGGGGATCTTCTAGATGCAGGGATCAAACCTGCATCTCATGCATTGGCAGGAAGATTCTTTACCACTGAGTCACCAGAAAAGCCCACTGATTGGTTATCAAATACTATAAATTCTATCCAAACCCTTAAAACTAATCTGTATCAAATCAGCTGTTCTTAATAATCATAGACCCATGTTATCAGAATTTCCTCCCAAATCCCACATGTAATCTTTCCCTGAGGTAATTCTGTCTGCACACAGCAATCATATTTAACTTGGAGATAAATTCACAATTAGAATTACTATTAGTCAAATGATAATTTAAAGCTATGTTTCTTTTGGAGTTTACTGCTCCAATTTTAAATGCTTATTTTAAAATTTTGAGTCCTATTTTCCTGCTTTGATCTCTTGAAGCAGACTGTCTTAGGGAGGAAGTTAGATATCTACATTTTCTACCATTTCTTCAGGTAATTCTCATGCATGATGATCTTTGAGAGCTAAAATTAATGCTCAAATCCCTGCTCACTGGAATCAACAGGGCAGCTTGTTAGAAAGGCAGATTACCGTGTGGCCATTTGGAAAATTCTGACTCAGGAAATCTAGAGATAACTCTGTGAATATATAACCCAGATTTTTCTGGTGTAGTGTATTAGAAGCTTGATTTTCAGGATTCTAGTCTTCAGGATCGACTCCATATTTTGAAGGTAAATGTTTAATTTCTTAACCTACGGATTTCAGATTCTATGGATGTCAATGCTATGCTCAAAAAATGACAGTTATTCAATGTTGTCTAGTATTAGAGCTTTTTTATAGGATTTACAAATCTGTAATGTTTCTATTTCAAAGCAAAACAGTCTTACCTACTATTGGTCCTACATATATTCCTTCTATTCTGGTAAAACTGAATTTCTTCCCTTTGGTTTTCTTCAAAAAGATGGTTTAAGCTATTCTATTAGGTAGAATTTGTAAGCAATCTGTTGTAACCCCCAAATTGGGAATCTGATTATAATTGCACTAAATGTCCTTATTAATTTTGGCAGAAGTTAACTCTTCAAATTGTTGAATCATCTCATGCACAAACTTAGTGTATTCCTGAATTATTTATTTACACTTTGTATCGGTATTTTTCTGTTTTTGTCATAAAGATCTTGCAGATTTCTTATATTTGTGTCTAGAAATAAAAATTATATCTCAGTGAAAGACTTCTTTCATTATGACATTTTTCAACTGATTAATTCAGACCTAGGAAGTCATTTCAGAGAAGGCAATGGCACCCCACTCAAGTATTCTTGCCTGGAAATTCCCATGGATGGAGGAGCCTGGAAGGCTGCAGTCCATGGGTTCGCTGAGGGTTGGACATGACTGAGCGACTTCACTTTCACTTTTCACTTTCATGCATTGGAGAAGGAAATGGCAACCCACTCCAGTGTTCTTGCCTGGAGAATCCCAGGGATGGGGAAGCTTAGTGGGCTGCCATCTATGGGGTCACACAGAGTCAGACACGACTGAAGTGACTTAGCAGTAGCAGGAAATCATTTTCCCCAACATATTTACCAAAAAACTACTATACAGATATCTTTTAACATTGTAATAGTGATCTCCTTTTTTTTTTTTTTAGTACATGCATTTCTTCTCTTCTCTTCTTCATATTATATTAGCTAAAATCTTCAGAATAATGTAGAATGAAAGTGTGGATGGTGGACCTCAACTGACATGTCCTGGTGTTTAGCGGCAAAAATAACAGCAGCAATAACTAAAACTTAATAATGCTACAATGTGCCAAGATGTTGCAAACATTTTACATGTATTATATCTTTAAATTCTCCTAAGAATACCATGAAGGAACTGAGGCACAAAATGTGCCCAAAATACTAAACCTAGAAAGTGAAGTAGCCACATTTGAGCCCAGAAACTTTGCTTAGTTTCATGTTTACACCAGATCAAAGTAGGTTATCCTTATCGTGTAATTAAGAAAATTCCTTTCATAATTTATGCAGAAAATTTACTGTACTATTGAAAATATTTTTATTTAGAATGTTTACATGTAAATTCAAAATAAATTTCACCTACACTTTTATATTGCTTTCTAGTTTTCTGCTATCTTTAAAGTTGAGAAATGTTTAGAAATTTCCTTCCAGAAGTTATTTTTTAAAAATTCTATCCACAGTCAATTGCTTGCAAATATTAAACAAAAACCTCTATTTTACTATCATAATTAAATATTCCTTTAATCACTGTTAACAAAACGTAGGGTAAAAAATTGTTTCATTGTAAAATATAATGCCAGTAACGTTTTCCCTCTATGTAGTCTATTTATATTGGAAATTTTAGTATTTTCTCCATGCCCTTAAATTTAAAAAAAAAAAAAATTTCAATGGACGTATCTATTCATGATACTGGATGCTTGAGGCTGGTGCACTGAGACCACCCAGAGGGATGGTACAAGGAGGGAGGAGGGGGGCGGTTCAGGATGGGGAACACATGTATCACTGTGGCAGATACATGTTGATGTATGGCAAAACCAATACAATATTGTAAAGTAATTAACTTCCAATTAAAATAAATTTAAAAAAAAACAAAGGATGTATCTAAATAGAAAACTTTTTTTTATTGATCTTAAATCACTGCAGATAGTGACTGCAGCCATGAAATTAAAAGACGCTTACTCCTTGGAAGGAAAGTTATGACAAACCTAGGCAACATATTAAAAAGCAGAGACATTATTTTGCCATAAAAGGTCAATTAGTCAAAGCTATAGTTTTTCTAGTAGTCATGTATGGATGTGAGAGTTGGACTATAAAGAAAGCTGAGTGCTGAAGAACTGATGCTTTTGAACTGTGGTGTTGCAGAAGACTCTTGAGAGTCCCTTGGACTGCAAGGAGATCCAACCAGTCCATACAAAAAAGGCAAGTGTGGAGTGGTTTCTTTTATTCTAAATTAGTTTACTCTTTACCAAGTACAAATACTTTTGTAGTTTAAAAAAATTAGCTAATCAAAGAGAAAGGCTGTTTATAGAATTCATGTATTAGGAAGAGTATACAAACCTAGAGTATGCTTTTTTTTCTAATATTTCATCATCAGGTGTGGTGGATTTTTTAATCTAAATTTTTATCATATTAAATTATTTTGAAAGAAATGTATATGTATATATAAAATGTTACTGAAGTATAAAGTATAAATTACAAATAAAACCTTTACATTTTAAGTAGAATGGATGATTATATTGAATTAAATTAGAGTGAAAGGGTATTAGAGATGGAAAGGAAAAATGAAATATATAGTTCTCTGTAATTTTACAAAAGATAGTGTTTTGTTTTGTTTGTAAATCTGACACAAGTGTAAAATAAATTAGGAGAGTGAAAAAAAGAAACACAAATGTCAAAAGTTATTTTATCTCATTAGAAAACACAAAAATCTTTTAGAATTCTTCAGGATTGGCTAAGTGTCAGATCACGATACATAAGAAAAATAAACCTGTACCTTTCAGCTTCACAAATGTGGATTTTTTTTTAGAGGTAAAACATTTCTAACTGGTTGATTTCATTTTAGCACTTGCTCAGAAATATTTGCCTAAATTAACTGATGATGAGGACCATTGGAGTATTTGTTAACTACAGCTTTGCAGATTTCCTCTTACCTATGATTTATGGGCCATGGGTATTTCTCAAGGGGTTAAGTTTTAATTATTTCGATTATTGAGGAACTTTGAGAAACTTTGTTTAAAGAAGGTTTTGAAATCAGCTATATGAGATAACAAGTGCAGCTGAAAGAATAGAAAGAAAACTTACTATGTTCAAACCTTTTTCTTCCAAAATGGAGGTCACATAAAAAAAAGTCACATGAAACCAGCTCTAAGTGAAATGGGGTTTTATACTTTCAGTAGACAGTGAGCTTAAATCTACCTTTCCTATTCTAAAGGATTTAAAAACTAAAATATAGAAATGTTGATCTTTATTTTCTAGAATTTTACCTAGTTTTTAGTACTCAATTTCAAATGTTCTTCTAATTATTAAAGTTACAGGTGAAAACAAATACAAAGATGATATTTTAAAATCATTTATTATCTGGATAAAGCACTATTTCTTAATTACCTCTCTGTAATATGTTAGTGTTAAAAGAGAAGTGAATTTATAGTCTTCTTAACCATTTTGTAAAAAAGATATTTTCATAGTTTGATTAAACTCTGAATACCTGACTGGTAAATATATTCAGCAAGGAATTCAACCTGTTATCAACCTTTAAGGGAACTTGTGTTAAGGCCATTCTGGTTGACAAATGTTTAATCCCAGAAAGATTTCATAATCTTTCAATAACCCATTCTAAAATACAACTTTATCTGCCAGAAAAATTACTTTTATGCAAACTGAAGTCCTTATCATGATTTCCCTATGATTCTTTTTTAAAATTCCCATTGAACAGCCTCAGGCTATTGGCTGTATCTCTTCTCCATTCCATAGTGTGAGAGGCAGGATTTTCTTTCCCATGATGTTGCACCTGCAAATGTTATGTTTCATGGCAAAAGTAATTTGTAGATAGAAATAGTGGTGCTAATAAGCTTACCTTATAATTGAAGACTTATGTTGCCTTTTTGATTTGGGCCCAGTGTCACATTATAAAATTGTGGTGCTATAAGCAGCTAAATTTGTGATTTTCTTATGGCTTCCTGCATGGTTCAGTGGGTAAAGAATCAACATACAATGTAGGAGACTAAGGTTCGATCCGTGGATTGGAAAGATTCCTTGGAGTGGGAAATGGCAAACCACTCCATTATTCTTGCCAGATAAAAGTCACAAGTGGAGCCTGGTGAGCTACAGTCCAGTGGATCACAAAGAATCAGATACGACTGAGTGACTAAGTACACAAGCAGCCAAATTTGTGATATTCATATGACAACAACAGAAAACTAGTAGGTAATGTACCTAGTAGAGTGTAACCAACACACGGTTCAATTCAGTTGCTCAGCCGTGTCCAACTGTTCACAACCCCATGGACTGCAGCATGCCAGGAGTCCCTGTCCATCAACAACTTCAAGACCTTGCTCAAACTCATGTCCATCGAGTTGATGATGACATCCAACCATTTCATCCTCTGTTGTCCCCTTTTCTTCCTGCCTTCAACCGATCTCAGCATCAGGGTCTTTTCCAATGAAGAAGTTCTTTGCATCAGGTGGCCATGTTGGAGCTTCAGCATCAGGCCTTCCAATGAATATTCAGGACTCATTTCATTTAGGACGGACAGGTTTGATCCCCTTGCAGTCCAAGCGACTCTCAAGAGTCTTCTCCAACACCACAGTTCAAAAGCATCAATTCTTTGGCCCTCAGCTGTGGTCCAGTTCTCACATCCATACATGACTACCGGAAAAACCATAGCTTTGACTAAACAGATGTTTGTCGGCAAAGTAATATCTCTGCTTCTTAATATGCTGTGGGTCATAGCTTTTTTCCAAGGCATCAACACCTTTTAATTTCATGGCTGCAGTCACCATCTGAGGTGATTTTCAGTTCAATTCAGTTGCTCAGTCATGTCCGACTCTTTGCTACTCCGTGGACTGCAACACGCCAGGCCTCCCTGTCCATCACCAACTCCTGGAGTTTACTCAAACTCATGCCCATTGAGTCAGTGATGCCATCCAACCATCTACTCCTCTGTCATCCTGTTCTCCTCCTGCCTTCAGTCTTTCCCACCATCAGGGTCTTTTCAGATAAGTCACCTCTTCCCATCATGTGGCCAAATATTGGCGTTTCAGTTCCAACATCAGCCTGTCCAATGAACACTCAGGACTGATGTCCTTTAGGATGGACTGGTTGGATCTCCTTGCATTCCAAGGGACTCTCAAGAGTCTTCTCTAACACCATAGTTCAAAAGCATCTATTCTTCAGCATTCATCTTTCTTTATAGTCCAACTCTCACAACCATACATGACTACTGGAAAAACCATAGCTTTGACTAGATAGACTTTTGTTTGCAAAGATCTCTGGTTTTTAATATGCAGTTTAGGTTGGCCATAACTTTTTAATATGCTGTCTAGGTTGGCCATAACTTTCCCACCAAGGAATAAGCATCTTTTTAATTTCATGGCTACAGTCACCATCTGCAGTGATTTTGGAGCCCCCCAAAATAAAGTCAGCCACTGTTTCCCCATCTATTTGCCATGAAGTGATGAGACTGATGCCATGTTCTTAGTTTTCTGAATGTTGAGCTATAAGCCAACTTTTTCACTCTCCACTTTCACTTTCATCAAGAGGCTCTTTAGTTCTTCACTTTCTGCCATAAAGGTGGTGTCATCTGCATATCTGAGGTTATTGATATTTCTCCCAGCAATCTTGATTCCAGCTTGTGCTTCTTTCAGCCCAGTGTTTCTCATGATGTACTCTGCATATAAGTTAAATAAGCAGGGTGACAATATACAGCCTTGAAGTACTCTTTTTCCTATACAGAACCAGTCTGTCATTCCCTATCCAGTTCTTACTGTTGCTTTCTGATCTGCATACAGATTTCTCAAGAGGCAGGTCAGGTGGTCTGATATTCCCATCTCTTGAAATTTTCCACAGTTTATTGTGATCCATACAGTCAAAGACTTTGGCAGAGTCAATAAAGCAGAAATAGATGTTTTCTGGAACTCCCTTGCTTTTCCTATGATCCAGCAGATGTTGGCAATTTGATCCCTGGTTCCTCTGCCTTTTCTGAAACCAGCTTGAACATCTGGAAGTTCATGATTGAAGCAGTGATTTTGGAGCCCTATAAAGTAAAATTTGTCACTCTTTCTATTGTTTCCCCATCTATTTGCCATGAAGTAATGGAACCAAATGCCAGGATTGTAATTTTTTGAATGTTAAGTTTAAGCCAGCTTTTTCACTCTCCTCTCTCACTTTCATCAGGAGGCTCTTTAGTTCCTCTTCGCTTTCTCCCATAAGGGTGGTTTTATTAATATCTGAGTTGATTGATATTTCTCCCGGTAGTCTCGATTCCAGCTTGAGCTAGTTACCAATCAACTACTCTAATTATTAACAATATTTCTTGAAGTTTAAGGAATATATCTGGATCCACAGGGACTACTGAATGAGACCCATAATTTGCACTCTAGTTCTTTAAATCAAAAAAATACTTTTTTTGAACTAACCTATTAAAATTCCAGTTTGCTAATTATCTAGCTAGGTATAAGAACTGTGAAGTGTCTGATATTTTATACCACTTCAAAGTTAACTAGTTTGCAACAGTTTCATGATGCAGGTGGAATATATAGGAATCTGGTTAGAGACAAAGGATGGTCTTCGAAAAAAATGATACTGAAACAAATGAGCATCCCTATACATTGTTAACTGTCCCCCCTCAAAAAAAAAAAAGTATTATTACTCTAAGCAATAGCAATAGTCAAAATCCCAATTCCCACAGAGTAGTTGGAAGGGAACCAGGTGGTGTCTCCTAATTGGTGATTGTGTTACAGGAAAAGGACATCAAACTCAAAGACTCTGAGTCTTATTAAGTGGTAAGTCTTCTTAATTTTGTCCTAGAAGGAGAAATTGTATTTATTATACTACATAGTATGCACATCTGCCTTTTGCTCCATAGGAAGCTAGTGTCTCTATCTTCCAAGGCTGCTGCTGCTGCTAAGTCACTTCAGTCGTGTCCGACTCTGTGTGACCCCATAGACGGCCGTCCACCAGGCTCCCCTGTTCCTGGGATTCTCCAGGCAAGAACAATGGAGTGGGTTGCTGTTTCCTTCTCCAATGCATGAAAGTGAAAAGTGAAAGTGAAGTCGCTCAGTCCTGTCCGACTGTTCGCGACCCCATGGACTGCAGCCTACCAGGCGCCCCCGTCCATGGGATTTTCCAGGCAAGAGTACAGGAGTGGGGTGCCATTGCCTTCTCCATTTTATATGCAAATATTTTTGAAAAAAAATAGTCCAAACCAAAATGATAGTGTTCCACTCATTTTTATGGTTACCTTGGTCAGCACCTGCCCCCACCCCAACCTTCAGGGTGTTTCATACATTTGTAATGTATTTATATTGTTTTGTCACATTTTATATTTTATCCTGGAATTTCCTAGTCTCCTAAAAGATATATTTATTTTCATAAACTAAGATCCCCTTTAATTGCTGTAATGTCTCAGATGGTAAAGAATCTGCTTGCAGTACAGGAGACCCAGGTTCTATCGCTGGCTTGGGAAAATCCCCAGGAGAAGGAAATATCTATCCACTTCAGTATTCTTGCCTGTAGAATTTCCTGGGCAGAGGAGTATGGTGGCTACATTCCATGGGGTTGCAAAGAGTCAGACACAACTGAGTGACTAACACTTTCATACTTTTATGTGCTGTGATTTTATACATAATGTCATATGCCTACCATTCAGTGTCATACAGAATAATTTCACTGTGCCTCAAATTTTGTTTCACATATTCAACCCTTTTCCCCATCTCTATTAGCCCTTAAATCTATTGATATATTTAACTATTAGTTTTGTCTTTTCTAGACCACTGTATAATTGGAATCTTACCACAAGTAGCCTTTTCAGAATTTTTGGTTTCACAAAGAAATAAGCACTTAAGATTTAACCATGTTCTTTTTGTGGGTTGATAGCTCATTTGCTTTTTCCATTTATTATTTATTTTATTGGAATATAATTGCTTTATGATATTGTATTAGTTTCTGCTGTACAGCAAAATGAATTGCTATGTGTATACATATATCCTTTCCCTTTTAAACCTCCCTCCCACTTCCTCCAACCCACCCATCTCACCAAGCTGAGATGTTCTGTATAGCATATCTGTGTGTTATATAGTATATCTGCCATGTATTTAACAGCTCCTTATTAGGCATCTATTTCACACATAGTAGTGTACTCTCAGTGCTATTCTCCTAATTCGTCTCACCCACATTTTCCCACTTTATGTTCACATATCTGTTCTCTGTCTCTCTATTCTTGCCCTGCAAATAAGGTCATCTGTACCATTTGTCTAGATTCCATATATATGCATTGACATGTGATATGTTTTTCTCTTTCTAACTGACTTCACTTTGTATGATAGATTCTAGGTCCATCCACATCACTACAAATGACCCAATTTCATTTCTTTTTATGAATGAGTAGTATCCCATTGTATATATGTACCACTCCTTCTTTATCTATTAATCTGCTGATGGACATTTAGGTTGTTTCCATGACTTGGCTATTGTAAATAGTGTTACAGTGAGTATTGGAGTACATGTGTCTTTTTGAATTATGGTTTTCTCAGGATATATGCCTAATATTGGGATTGCTGAGTCATATGGTAGTTCTATTTTTAGTTCTTTACAGAATCTGCATACTATTATCCATAGTGGGTGTATGAATTTACATTCCCACCAACAGTGCAAGAGGGTTCCCTTATCCCTACACGCTCTCCAACATTTGTTATTGGTGAAATTTTTAGTGATGGCCATTCTGACTGGTGTGAGTTGTTACTTCAGTGTAGTTTTAATTTGTATTTCTCTAATAATTAGCAGTGTTGTGTATCTTTTCATGTTTGTTGGCAATCTGTATGTCTTCTTTGGAAAGATGTTTATTTGGATCTCTCACTCATTTTTTAATTGGGTTGTTTGTTTGTTTTTGATATTGAGATGAATGTTGTTGTTGTTGAGTCACTAAGTCCTGTCTGATTCTTTTGTGATTGCATGGACTGTAGCCTGCAGGGCTCCTCTGTCCATGGGATTTCCCAGGAAAGAACACTGGAGTAGGTTGCCATTTCCTTCTCAGGGGTATCTTTCAAACCCAGGAATTGAACCTGTGATTGGGATCCTGCTGCAATCTATATTAAGGAGTGTTCTGCCTGTGTTTCCCTCTAAGAGTTTTATAGTTTCTGGTTTTACATTTAGGTCTTTAATCCATTAGGGGTTTATTTTTTTTTTAATATGGTGTTAAGGAAGTGTCGTAATTTCATTCTTTTTTATTTAGTTGTCCAGTTTTCCCAGCACCACATATTGAAGAAGCTCTCTTTTTTCCATTATATATTGTGCCTCCTTTGTCAAAGATAAGGTGCCCATATGTATGTAGGTTTATCTCTGGGCTTTCTGTCTTGTTCCATTGATTTATATTTGCTTTTCTGTGCAGTACCATACTGTCTTGATTACTGTAGCTTTGTATAGTCTGAAGTCAGGGAGCCTGATTCTTCCAACTCTGTTTCTTTTTCTTAAGATTGCTTTGGCTACTGAAGGTCTTTTGTATTTCCATACAAATTTTTGAATTTTTGTTCTAGTTCCATGGAAGATCCCACTGGTAATTTAACAGAGATGACATTGAATCTGTAGATAGTTTTGGGTAATATAGTCAATTTGACAGTATTAATTCTTCTAATCCAAGAATATGATATCTCTCCATCTATTTGTGCCATCTTTGATTTCTTTTATCAGTGTTTTATAGTTTTCTTCATACAAGTCTTTTGTCTCCTTAGGTAGGTTTATTCCTAGGTATTTTATTCTTTTTGTTGTAATGTTAAGTGGGATTGTTTCCTTAATTTCTCTTTCTGATCTTTCATTGTTAGAGTTTTGGATTATAAGAGATTTCTATGTATGTTTGTATCTTGCTACTTTATGAAATTCATTGTTTAGCTTAGGCTTCCCAAATGGTGATGGGGGTTTGATCCCTGTGTCAGAAAGAACACCTGGAGTAGGAAATGGCAACCTGCTCCAATATTCTTGCCTGGAAAATTCCAGGGACAGAGAAGAATGGCAGAATACAGTCCATGGGGTCACAAAAAGTCAGACATGACTGAGCACACACATACACACAGTTTTCTGGTGACATCTTTAGGAATTTTTATGTACAGTATTAATATCATGTCATCTGGAAACAGAGTTTTACTTCTTTCCCAACCTGGATTCCTTGAATTCCTTTCCACCCCTCCCCACCCCTCTGATTGATGTAGCTAGGAATTCTAGAACTATGTTGAATAATAGTGGCAAGAGTGGGCACCCTTGTCTTGTTTCTGATCTTAAAAGAAATGCTTACAGTTTTTCACCATTGAGAATAATGTTTGCTGTGGGTTTATAAAGAAAGCTGAGCACAGAAGAATTGATGCTTTTGAACTGTGGTGTTGGAGAAGACTCTTGAGAGTCTCTTGGACTGCATGGAGATCCAACCACTCCATCCTAAAGATCAGTCCTGGATATTCTTTGGAAGGACTGATGTTGAAGCTGAAACTCCAATACTTTGGCCACCTGATGCGAAGAGCTGACTCATTGGAAAAGACCCTGATGATGGGAAAGATTGAAGGCAGGAGGAGAAGGGGATGACAGAAGAAGGGATGGTTGGATGGCATCACCAACTCAATGGGCATGGGTGTGGGTGGACTCCAGGAGTTGTTGATGGACAAGGAGGCCTGGCATCATGTGGTTCATGGGGCCGCAAAGAGTCAGACATGACTGAGGGACTGAACTGAACTGAACTGTCATATATTGCCTTTATTATATTGAGTTCGGTTCCCTCTGCTCACTTTCTGGAGTTTTTATCGTAAATGGATATTGAATTTTATTGAAAGGTTTTTCTCTCTGAGTAATATTTCATTATATAGGTATATCACAATTTCTGTATTCATGCACCTATTGAAGGACTCCTTGGTTGCTTCTAGTTTTGACAATTGTTAATATAGCTGCTGTGACCATGCACATAAAAGTTTTTCTGTGGATATAGTATAGTATAGTGATAGTGAAATTTGCTCACTTGTGTCAGACTCTTTGTGACCCCATGGACTGACTATACAGGCCATGGAATTCTCCAGGCCAGAATACTGGAGTGGGTAGCCTTTTCCTTCTCCAGGGGATCTTCCCAACCCAGGGATCGAACCCAGGTCTCCTCCATTGTGGCAGATTCTTTATCATCTGAGCCACCAGGGACATAGATTTTCAAATAAATTGGGTAAAAACCTTGGAGTGTGAGTGCCAGATCAAATGGTAAGAGTATGATTAGCTTTGTAAGGAACTGCCAAATCGCCTTCCAAAATGATTAACTAATTTGTATTCCAACCACAATGAATGAGAGTTCTGTTACTTTGCCCTCTAAATCAACAATTAGTATTATTAGTTATTTTTATTTTCTGGATTCTAGATTTTCTAATACCATTTCTTTTTTTTATATACCACTTTGATTTGCATTTCCTATTGAAAAATAATGTTGAGCATGTTTTCATGTGCTTGTTTTTCCTTTTCATATATTGAGTTGTCTGTACAAATCTTTTGTCAGTTTTTAAATTGGATTGTTTATATTATTATTGAAGTGTAAAATTCTATGAAGGTTTTAGAAACCATTGCATAATAATATATTTGTTTTGTGAAGATCTTCAGGTCTATAGGTTGATTTAGTTCTTTTAATAGTATCTTTAGCAAGTATTTAATCTTCATAAAAATCAACTTTTTCTTTCATGGATAAAGCTTTGATATTATACTTAAATCTGAGATTATGTAAAATTTGCCCTGTTTGTTTTATTTTTTATTTTTCAGTTTTGGTGGCATGGTGGTGAGCATAGCTGCCTTCTCCTATGTTTTCTTTCAGAAAATTTATAGTTTTGTGTTTTACATTTACACCCATAATCCATTTTGAGTCAGTTTTTGTGAAAGATGTAACATCTTTTCTGTTTTTTTTTTTTTTTCATAAAAATGCATATATGGATGCCCAACTGTTCTGCACTGTTTGTTCAAAAACCATCCTTCAATGAATTTCATTGGCTTCTTTGTCATAGATCAATTGTCTGTGTTTAAAAGAATCTATTTCTGTGTTCTCAATTTTGTTCCATTAGAATGAAAGATTATTTTTTTCACCAAGACCATACTGTGTTGCATATTGTAGTTTTATAATAAATCATAGAATCATGTACTCTGAGTTCCCCAACTTTCTTCTTCAGTATTGTATTGTGTGCCATAGGAATTTTGCCTTTCTTTGTAAATTTTAGAGTTTGTTGATATCTATAAAGTGCTTAGTAGTATGGTGGTTTAGTCACTAAGTCATGTCCAACTCTGTGACCCCATGGACTATAGACCACCAGCCTTCTTTCTCCATGGGGTTTTCCAGGCAAGAATACTGAAATGGGTTGCAATTTCCTTCTCCAGGGGATCATCTCCTCTCAGGGAATGAACCTGGGTCTCCTGCATTAAAGGTGGACTCTTTACCAACTGAGCCACCAGAGTGCTTACTATGATTTTAAATATAATTATAATGAATCTATAGATCAATAAGGAAAGAATTGACAGAACAAGAATGTTTAGTTTTACAATCCATGCACATAGAATATCCATTTGTATGTTTAGATGTACTCTTATTTCTTTAGTCAGAATTTTAATGTTTCCCACATAAAGGTTTTGTAAATATTTTGTTGCATTTATACTTAAGAATTTCCTTTGCTGGTGCTATGTTAAATTGTGTCTATAAAACAGTAATGTCAGTTGCTCATTGCTGGTATCTAGAAGGGTAATTGATTTATGTGATTCATTCTGATAGTCTATTTCTGTACTTCAAAAATTTTTTTTCCATAAACAGTCATGTCACATGTAATACAATTTTATCTATAAAATTTTGCATCTCTTTCTCGTCATATTGCATTGGCTAGAACTTTCAGTGTGACATTGACTGGAAGTAGTAAAAGAGGACACCTGTATGTTGCTCTTGATCTTAGAGATAAAATGTACTATGAGATGTAGGCTTTTTGTAGTTGTTCATTTTTACACTGAGAAAGGTATTCTGTATAGGTGTATGTTTTTCTTGTGGTTTTAATTCAAAATGGATTTTTTGTTCAAATTCATTTTCTGTATCAACTGATATGATCATATGGTCTATCTTCTTTGAACTATTGATAGAGTAGATTATATTGCTTTTTGAAGTATTAAACCAGCCTTGCAAATTTGGAGTATATCACACTTTTTCATGGTGTATAATACTTTTTATATATTGTTGGATTTGATTTCATAATATTTTACACATAGATTTTTGCATCCATGTTCATAAACAGTGTAGTCTCTGATGCTTCTTTCTTTTTGCACAGAAGATGATTCTGACCTCATTAAATGAGACAGAAAGAGTCTTTTCTTTTTCTATTTTTTAAAAGATATTGTGAAGATTTGAAGTCATTTCTTCCTTCTGTGTTTATAAAAATTCACTAATGAGACCTTCTGGGCCTGGAACTCTCTCTTTTAGGCCATTGTTAGTCATTGACTCACTTTTTAAATATATACTTATTCATACTATATATTTCTCATTGTGAAAGTTTTCATCTATCAATTTTGAAATATAAATGACATACAGCATTCTATATGCTTAAGGTGTATGGCATGATTTGACATGTATACATCATGAAGTATAACATCCAGTGTTTTATATACATACACAAATAAATAGAAGAGTATTTTCTTTGTGATGAGTTCTCAAGATTTTCTCCAATTATTTTCATATATAGCATACAGCAGTATTAATATTTATCATGTCATGCATTTCATCTCTAGTACTTCTTTATTTTATAACTAGAAGTTATAGAAATATATATAACATAGAACTATAATTTTATCTTATAACTATACCTTCTGTCTGCCTTCATCCAGCTCCTCTACCCTCCTGCCCCTGATTCTAGTAACTACAAATGTGATCTTTTTACCTATAAATATGATTTTGAAGTGTAATTGACCCCAAACAGTGTTAGTCCCTGATATAGAACATAGTGTTTTAATATTTCTATATATTTCAGAATTACCACTGTGATAAGTCGAGATATGATATGTCACCATAGAAAAACATTACATACTTATTGATATTCCTCACACTGTATCTTTCATATCTGTGACTCATTTTGCAACAGGAAATTTGTCCATCTTAATCTTCACTTACATCTTTTCTCATTCCCTCCACCTCTCCTCTGGCGATCATGTGTTTTTTCTTGGTATCTATAATGGTCCGTTTGATTATTTTTTATAACCCACAGGAAAATGAAACGATAAAGACTTTGGCTTTTTCTGTCTGAATTATTATAATCTATAGGCCCATCCGTGTTGTTACACATGGTAAACTTTCCCTTTTTGTAGCTGAGTGATACTATGCTGTGTATGTGTGTGTACACACTGCATCTTTATCCATTCATTTGGTGACGGCAAGGTGCTTCTGTCTTGGCTATTGTAAATAATGCTATATTTAACATAGTGCATATATCTTTCTGAAATAGTATCATAATTTTCTTTGGATAAATATGTATGTAGTAGTGGAATTGTAGGATCACATGGTAGTTTTATTTTTCATTTTTTTAAGGAATTGCTATGCTATTTTAATAGTGGCCCTACCAATATACATCCCCACCAATTTTTCTTTACATCCTCACCAATGCATATTATTTGTTGTCTTTTGATGATAGCCATTCTGACGTATGTGAAGTGACATCTCATTCTGGATTTTATTTGCATTCCTCTGATTAGTGATGTTAAACATTCTTTATGTGCCTGATGATCATTTATATGTCTTCTTTGGAAAATGTCCATTCAGGTCCTCAGCCCATTTTTTAATCAGACTGTTTGAATTTTTTTTTTTTGATGTTGAGTTGTATAAGTTCTTTATATATATATAAAATATATATATATAATATACATAAAATATAATATCCTATATATATATAGGATATTAACCTCTGTTAAGTATGTATTTTGCAAATAAATTCCCCCATTCAATAGTTCAGTTCAGTTAAGTTGCTCAGTTGGGTCCAACTGTTTGTTATCCCATGAATCACAGCATGCCAAGCCTCCCTGTCCATCACCAACTCCCAGAGTTTACCCAAACTCATGTCCATTGAGTGAGTGATGCAATCCAACCATCTCATCCTCTGTCATCCCCTTCTCCTCCTGCCCTCAATCTTTCCCAGTGTCACGGTCTTTTCAGATGAGTCAGCTCTTCACATCAAGTGGCCAAAGTATTGGAGTTTCAGCTTCAACATCAGTCCTTCAAAAGAACACCCAGGACTGATGGCCTTTAGGATGGACTGGTTGGATCTCCTTGCAGTCCATGGGACTCTCAAGAGTCTTCTCCAACACCACAATTCAAAAGCATCAATTCTTCATTGCTCAGCTTTCTTTATAGTCCAGCTCTCACATCCATACATGACTACTGGAAAAACCATATCCTTGACTAGACAGACCTTTGTTGGCAAAGTAATATCTCTACTTTTTAATATGCTACGTTGGTTAAAATTTTCCTGACAAAGAATAAGTGTCTTTTAATTTCATGGCTGCAATCACCATCTGCAGTGATTTTGGAGCCCAAAAAATAAAGTCAGCCACCGATTCCACTGTTTCCCCATCTATTTGTCATGATGTGATGGGACCAGATGCCATGATCTTGGTTTTCTGAATGTTGAAATTTAAGCCCACTTTTTCACTCTCCTCTTTCACTTTCAAGAGGCTCTTTAGTTCTTCTTCACTTTCTGCCATAAAGGTGGTGTCATCTGCGTATCTAAGGCTATTGATATTTATCCTGGCCATCTTGATTCCAGCTTGTGCTTCCTCCACCCCAGCATTTCTCATGATGTACTCTGCCTATAAGTTAAATAAGCAGGGTGACAATATACAGCCTGGACACTCCTTTTCCCATTTGGAACCAGTCTGTCATTCCATGTCCAGTTCTAACTGTTGCTTCTTGATCTCCATACAGATATCTCAGGAGGCAGGTCAGATGGTCTGGTGTTCCCATCACTTTAAGAATTTTCCACAGTTTTTTGTGATCCACACAGTCAAAGGCTTTGGTGTTTTCAATAAAACAGAATAAAACATATTTATCTGGAACTCTTGCTTTTTTGATGATCCAAGGATGTTGGCAATTTGATCTCTGGTCCCTTTGCCTTTTTTAAATCCAGCTTGAACATCTGGAAGTTCACAGCAACTGTATTTGCTCATTCTTCAAATATGGCTCAAAGTTTGTCATCAGAGATGTATATAGTCTATGTCTTCATTTTAATTTTGATCGCTTGATGAAAACTTTTTTCAAGTTAATAACTTATCATGTGCATTTTTCCTAACCCAGGTTTTAATGCCTAACATTGTTTTTTTTTTACCTTATCTATGTGTGATTCTAACATTCTGTTAATTTCAAAGTAGAGTTCTTGGTATCCTAAATTAAAGTCTGCAGTTCTATGATAATCCATTCTATTTTTTTCTTTTTTTACATTCATTGC
This sequence comes from Ovis aries, assembly GCF_016772045.2. Taxonomy (NCBI): domain Eukaryota; kingdom Metazoa; phylum Chordata; class Mammalia; order Artiodactyla; family Bovidae; genus Ovis; species Ovis aries. Next base: position 76,585,380 of record NC_056059.1, read on the forward strand.
TTAACCTCTAAAACTTAATCTTTAGTTAATAAATCTTTTCCAATTTGCAATATATTATTACCTACTATCTCTAGTGTTCTTTCCTTGTGGCTCAGCTGGTAAAGAATCCTCCTGCAATGCCGGAGACTTGGGTTTGATTCCTGGATTGAGAAGATCCCCTGGAGAAGGAAAAGGCTACCCACTCCAGTATTCTGGCCTGGAGAGTTCCATGGACTATATAGTCCATGGGGTTGCAAAGAGTCGGACACAACTGAGCAAATTTCACTTTGTTTCACTTTCTCTAACAGTCACTGCCTGTGTGTGTTCTTAGTTGCTCAGTCATGCCCGACTCTTTGCAACCCTGTGAACTATACCCATGCAAGCTCCTCTGTCCATGGGGATTCTCCAGGCAAGTATACTGGAGTGGGTTGCCATGCCCTCCACCAGGGAATCTTCCCAATCCAGGGATCAAACCCAGGTCTCCCACATTGCAGGCAGATTTTCTACCATCTGAGCCTCCAGGGAAGGCCAGAAACCTGGAATGGGTAATCTATCCCTTCTCCAGGGAATCTTCTCAATCCAGGGATTGAACTGGGGTCTCCTGCACTGACTGTGGATTCTTTACCAGCTGAGCCTTTTAATTTGCCAAAAGTTGAAGTCTCTGAAAAAACTAAGAGATGGGGTGGTACATTACTGGCAGAAGAAAAATTCTGTGGTCACCAGAAAATGCAATATCATAAGAGAGATATTTAGGAGTATTTAACTAATTAATTTTTTCTGTCTGTCAATTTTCTTGGGAGGAGGGGGTGTTGTTTTCCTTTTCTTTCTTTTTTTGAAATTCCTCTTAAGATCATGCATGTGTCCTCAATTTTATTTTTATCTAGTTACATCATTTTATGAATTTTGCAGAAATTTCATGAATATTTTTAATAGACTGATTTCAGAAATTATATATTTTGGTTTCTATGAAATATTATACATTTTATAAAAGAGTTGAAGAGACTGTTAACTAAATGAAATTTCCTAACAAGTTTCAAAAATGGAAATTCACTTGGTAAGTATGTAGTTATTATAGAGGCTAGAATGGAAAGGGAAAAAAGCAACAGGAAAACAACTTGGTAAAAATTATGCTATTTGTTTGAAAATAAAGATTGTAAGGATGATGAATTTTAGCAAATAGGATCTTATATGCAGGTCAGGAAGCAACAGTTAGAACTGGATATGGAATGACAGACTGGTTCCAAATAGGAAAAGGAGTACGTCAAGGCTGTATATTGTCACACTGCTTATTTAACTTATATGCAGAATGCATCATGAGAAACACTGGGCTAGAAGAAGAACAAGTTGGAATCAAGATTGCTGGGAGAAATATCAATAACCTCAGATATGAAGATGACACCACCCTTACGGCAAAGAGTGAAAAAGAAGTAAAGAGCCTCTTGATGAATGTGAAAGAGGAGAGTAGAAAAGTGGGCTTAAAGCTCAACATTCAGAAAACTGAGATCATGGCATTGGTCCGATCACTTCATGGCAAATAGATGGGGAAACAGTGGAAACATTGGCTGACTTTATTTTGGGAGCCTCCAAAATCACTGCAGATGGTGACTGCAGCCATGAAATTAAAAGATACTAACTCCTTGGAAGGAAAGTTATGACCAACCTAAACAGCATATTAAAAAGCAGAGACATTACTCTGCCAACAAAGGTCTGTCTCGTCAAGAATACGGTTTATTCGGTAGTTGTCTGAATGTGAAAGTTGGACTATAAAGAAAGCTGAGCACAGAAGAATTGATATTTTTGAACTGTGGTGTTGGAGAAGACTCTTGAGAGTCAGTTAGACTGCAAGGAGATCCAACCAACCCATCCTAAAGGAGACCAGTCCTGAGTGTTCATTGGAAGAACTGATGTTGAAGATGAAACTCTATTACTTTCTTTGGGCACTGATGTGAAGAGCTGACTTATTTGAAAAGACCCTGATTCTGCATAAGATTGAAGGTGAGAGGAGAAGGGAACAACAGAGGATAAGATAGTTGGATGGCTTCACAGACTCAATGGACTTATGTTTGAGTAAGCTCTGGGAGTTGGTAATGAACAGGAGGCCTGGCATGCTGCAGTCGATGGGGTCACAAAGATCTGGACATGACTGAGTGACTGAACTGAACTGATCTGAAGTCCTCTGTGCATATATATATATATATATATATATATATATATATATATATATAATACACATAATATTTTAGGAGCCTCATGAGCTGTTTGTAAATTTTGGAGATCAGTCCCTTGTCAGTCCCATTTTATGGGTTGTCTTTTGTTTCCTTGCTGTGAAAAGCTTTTGAATTTAATTAGCTTCCATTTGTTTATTTTTATTTTCATTATTCTACGAGGTGAATCAAGAAAGATCTTCCTGTGATTTATGTCAGAGTGTTCTGCCTATGGTTTTCTAAAAGAGTTTTATGGTGTCCAGCCTTACATTTATGGCTGATTCATTTTGAGCTTATTTTTGTGTATGGTGTTAGAGAATGTTCTAATTTATTTCTTTGACATGTATCTCCAGTTTTCCAAGCACCATTTATTGAAGAGACTGCCTTTTCTCCATGGTATAGTCTTCCTTCCTTTTCATAGATTAATTGACCATAGGTGTGTGGGTTTATTTCTGAGTTTTCTATCCTGTTTCTGTTTCGGCATCAACACCATACCATTTTTATGATCGTAGCTTTGTATTATGGTCCAAAGTCAAGGAGTCTGCTTCCACCATCTGTTTTTCTTTCTCAAGTCTGTTTTTGCTATTCAGAGTCTTTTGTGTTTCCATTTAAAGTTTTAAAATTTTTCTTATTGTTTTGAAAAAAAAAAAAACATATCATTAGTAACTTGATAGTGATTGCATTGAATCTGTAAATTCAGTTCAGTTCAGTCACTCGGTTGTGTTCGACTCTTTGCGACCCCATGAATCACAGCATACCAGGCTTCCCTGTCCATCACCAACTCCCAGAGTTCACTCAGACTCACGTCCATCGAGTCCGTGATGCCATCCAGCCATCTCATCCTCTGTCATCCCCTTCTCCTCCTGCCCCCAATCCCTCCCAGCATCAGAGTCTTTTCCAATGAGTCAACTCTTCGCATGAGGTGGCCAAAGTACTGGAGTTTCAGCTTTAGCATCATTCCTTCCAAAGAAATCCCAGGGTTGATCTCCTTCAGAATGGACTGGTTGGATCTCCTTGCAGTCCAAGGGACTCTCAAGAGTCTTCTCCAACACCACAATTCAAAAGCATCAATTCTTCGGCGCTCAGCCTTCTTCACAGTCCAACTCTCACATCCATACATGATCACTGGAAAAACCATAGCCTTGACTAGACGGACCTTTATTGGCAAAGTAATGTCTCTGCTTTTGAATATACTCTCTAGGTTGGTCATAACTTTCCTTTCAAGGAGTAAGCGTCTTTTAATTTCATGGCTGCAGTCACCATCTGCAGTGATTTTGGAGCCCAAAAAAATAAAGTCTGACACTGTTTCTACTGTTTCCCCATCTATTTCCCATGAAGTGATGGGACCAGATGCCATAAGATTTGCTTTCTAAATGTTGAGCTTTAAGCCAACTTTTTCCTTAGGTGATATTCTCATTTTGACACTATTGATTCTTCCCATCCAAGAATGTGGTATATCTTTCTGTTTGTGTCATCTTTGATTTCTTTCATTACTGTCTTAGAGTTTTAAGATAACCAGTCTTTTGTCTCCTTAGTTAGGTTTATTCCTAGGCATTTTTTTTTATATGATGGTGTATAGGATTGTTTCATAATTTCTCTTTTGATCTTTCATTGTTAGCATCCAGGAAATCAAGACATTTCTGTGTATTAATTTGTATCCTGAAACTTTACCAAATTCATTGGTGAGCTCTAGTAGTTTGTTGGTGGTATCGTTAGGGGTTTCTATGTAGAGTATCATGTCATCTGCAAACATTGACAGTTTTAACTTCTTTCTTTTTCCACTTTGAATTCCCTTTATTGATTTTTCTTCTCAGATTGCTGTCATTGGTGACTTTGTATCAGCATTGAGCCATAGCCTCCTCCTGCCTCTACAGAAAGACCCTCCAATGCTAGCAGATAATTCTGGCCGTCTCTTATGATGTCACCTTTTTTTTTTTTTTCTGGGGGACCTGGTGTTCATGAGACCCTGTGTGTGCCCTTCAAAAGTAGAGTTTCTGTTTCCTCTACTCCTATGAAATTCCTGAGATCAAGCCCCACTGTTCTTCAAAGACAGATTCTGTGGGTGAGCCTCCTCCCATTGCCACTGCCCCTCAGACTGGGCAGCCTGATGTGGTGCTCAGAAAGTTGACCCCTGTGAAAGAACTACTGTGGTATAATTATTTTTCCAGTTTGTGAGTTATCCACTGGTGTATATGGGATTTGATTTTATCATGATTGAGCTCTTCCTACCATTTCACTGTGATTTCTTCTCTGCCTTTGGATATAAGGTATCTTTTTCAGTAGGTTCCAGTGTTTCTTGGCCAATGGTTGTTCAGCACTTAGTTGTGATTTTGATGTTTCTTTTTAGAAAACCATGTTGTTCTACTTTGTCATCTTATCTCCTCCCTGCTTTTTTATTCTTTATACCTTACTTCTGAGTACATTTAATTCATTATAATAGAATTATTTTTTGATCCTCTACTAGTAACAGGCACTGTTTTTAAGTGCCAGTGATACACAGTTAAGAAGGTAGGCAGGATCTGTGTGCTTTTGGAGTCTCCATTCTCTGGAAATGATAACCCAATGAATATAGGAGACAGTGAGAAAGAGCAGAGCCAAGTCATAGGAAATGCTATTGAGATTTTTTTTAAAAGTCGCAAAACTTTAGAGTTTTTTAGTCTAATCCTTATTTTGTAAATGGAAGAAAAAATTGGAGTGGCTTGAACTTACCCTAGGCAACAAACCACCTAGCCTGGGAGCACACCTCTATTGCTCCAAGTTTGCTTTTCTTTAACTTCTATTTGAACTTTTTATAAATGGTTTCTAAACTTTGAGTGTTATTCAAAGGTCCCATTGTTTAACATAAAGTGAAAAAAATTTCATATGAATAACAATACTGTAATAAATACAGCTTGTAATTCTTTCTAATATTTCACTTTGCTGTTAGCATTTATCCATTTTGTTACTTATTCTGATACTGTTTTTCTCTGGTTTGTGTATATGATTTACCTAGATCAACAATAGCATTGAGAAGCTTAAGATTTCAGTTTTCCAGAAGACAGGAGTCATATAGAGTAACAAACTTAATGCTATTATTTCATTTAGATCCAGATTTTAAAAGGTAAATCATACACTTTGAATATTTAAAAGAAATGACCTATAGATTCAACATTGTGTTCTGTTCCTGTTACTGAGAAATCTTAAATGATTAATTTAATCATTCAATTGCCTTATCTCTATGAGAAGAGTGATAAAATAATAATAGTAATAGTAATTAACACAATGCTAATATTTGTTATACATACTTTTGGTGTAAGAAAATAAGAAATGCATATTAAAAAATTTATGGAATCAAAAATATATTTAAATGATAAGACAGAACAATGAAAGATAGTCACAAGGGGCAGAAAATGTGAAGCATTAAATAAGATGTTTTCTGTTCAAATGACATGGGAGCTATGCATTCACAATTTTGTCTTAATGTCAAAGACAAAGAAAATCACAGATTTTTAGAAATCAAAGAATCTCTGGTTATTTTTGTCATCTTCCTTCTTTTATAATTCAAAGAGCTTTGAGAAATAAGGCCACCAGCCAAGGTGTCATGAAATTAGAATTAAAACTGGTATTCTGATTGTCTGTGTCTGTATATAATATATATAAAATTCCCAATACACCCTACTGTCTCACAGAGACAACTAGCACATCTAATCTCAGTATGTAGAAGGAAACCAGATAAATGATCACTGCTTACATCCAATTCAGTCTTAAATTCAAATGATTGACATGTTCAAAAATCTACTCCAGGCAATATACTTGCAATGTCAGATAAAAGACACATCACCCAGTACTCACTAAAAATTTTTGAAGATTGTGGATTCCCTTAATACAACATATAATGATGTAGATCCTTGGTCAAATTTCCAATAACCCAAAACACTACAATTCTACTCTGTGATTATCAGTATCTACCTCCTTAGTGCCCTTGGCAGCTTAAGAAACATCAGTGGCACTTTGCCAGATTTGACAGCCTCCCCTCATCTGACACAAAACAAAGAAAAATGTGTTTCCCAGATGTATTAACAGCAACAGCTGGTCCCATCAATGCAGGAAAAAAGATAATCCTCTAAAAAGCAAACGCATAATATGTACTCCAAGGTTGGTACATATCTAGCATTTCAATATGACACAAGTTTCAGCTCTCTTCTGATTTGGCTTTAGTCTCTGATTTAAAGGTTGCCAGCTGCAACAAGAGTGTTTGGAGGAGTCAACCTGGGATTACAGATAAGTCATTCTAGGATGAATGTTTGCTCTTGCTGAACATCAGGATCCTACAAGCCAATTCAAAATGAGAGAAAATGTCATTATGCTTAAAGAAGTTCAATTATAGATTCAAATGCATCTGCTATTCATCACTTTTAATCATTGTCATTGTCTGATAAGAGAACCAAAGAAAGAAAGCTCAGTGTAGTGCTGATGGGTCTGTCTCCAAAAACATTCAATTTGTCAACTCTTTTTCAGATAGAGAATAAAAATAGATCAAATGGTAGTCTGTGTGCCTTTTAATGACTCAGTCTTGCTGAAAAATATATATTACACAATGCCAAAAAAAGAAATACCCCTCTTTTAATTTTTTTTTAATATCTTGTTTTTCCTTTGCTAAAGGAATTTGTAAATCCACAAATTGATCACATATGAGTTTAAGGTTTAATATACAACATAAGTGTTATAATGTAAAGTTGATACAAAATGAGTTACTGATCTGAGAAATCTCTTAGGTCAATGCCCCATTATTGACCCATTTTTTTCTTGAAGAGCTGGTAAAGTGACCAAAAATAATGAGGTAAATCAGAGTTTTCATGGAAAAGTTTCCCACAAATACTTTTAAACTTTTCTATTATATTAAATTATTTATTTTGTAAACAATGCATCCTCCTGGATTGAAGAAGATTTAATATCTTAATATATCTTACTCTAGTTGCTGTCTTTTTTATGTCTACCTGGGATCATGCTCACAACAGAAATGAGAATTTTAACTGAGGTAGAAGAAAAAGAAAAGTTTAGTTTGTAGAATATCTGAAACTATAGAAATCATTCACTGAACAACTATTGGAACATATGTTAAAACAATCACTGAAACAAAAATACTAAACATTTCATTTCCCATTTTAATTAGGTCATACATCGTTGATTAAGAACATGAAGTTTGTGCAAAACTTCATTGTTAAAATATGTTTAAATCAGCTTGATTATTTAATTAGCCAAATCCTAACAAAAATAAAACTTCTCAGAATATTTGCCACCTTAGCAAACCATCAGATTCACCATATACACCAGGTCATTCATACACCCATGCTAAGAGCTTACACAATAAAAATAGGGTGATTATTGTGAAAGACAGATTTAGAAAATGAATTTTTCACTATGTTTTTTTTTTCAGATTTTTGTAAAACTGGATATATAAACCTCTTTGTAAAATAGAGTATTGTGTGATCCTGATGAAACATTGAATCATAGTTAAAATCATTACTCTGCAGTATAAATTACAAGATAAAAATCACTAAATGACTTGCCTGAAGCAATAATGATCAGCATAATAATTGTGAATAGTTCGAATTGATTTCAGTTATTCATATGAAATCTAGGAAAAGACAAAGATCTTATAGTTCTTTTACAGTACATTTTCACAATATTAACAGAGGCTGATTATTTGGTACATATTACATTTCAGGCACTGTTCTGGATCTTTTCCATTTATAGGTGTAGAATAGAATAAAATGTTTATTTGATAACTGTTCTATAGCTAGTAATTTCCATAACTGGGATTTGGATGACTCAAATCTTAATCTCTCCAAAGCTCATTTGTCCTCACTAGAGATCACGTTTGAGTATAATCCATAAAGAATTTTTTCTAGATATTTCACAGAGCATTGTTTTGACCATAAAGGTAATGTCCATACCAAAAATATTTCATTCTTTCATTCACAATTTGTCCCCTTAGACTGAATACTGAATACAATGGTAAAATCAAAACACATGAAACTAGTCCACATGGACCTTTTCTTATTTTATTTGGCTTTCGCTTTTTAGTAAAAGAGACAGATTTCAACCAAATAGTTAAATAGATATACAATTATAACTGGTGTAAGGAATATAAAGGAAAAGAGCAGCTTAATTTGAGGGTGGATAGCAAAAGAATCTTGATTCAAGGTTAAGAACTCAGGAAAAGTCACTCTGAAGAAGTGATATTTAACCAAATACCGACTGCAAGAGCAGGGAAGGCCAAGGGAAGAGTGAGTCAGAGGAATCTAGAGAGAGGAAACATTGGTTGTTAACCCCTTGAGTTTGAAAGAAGTGGATTATGAACCAAATTAAAACAACAATAAAACAAACAAAAATACTATTTAGATCATCTTGATGGAGGGCAGTTTATCATGTGATTAGATTAAAGGATTGGGCAGGAGTACAGGGTCATTATTACTGTAGGTGAGAGACTTATATATAAAAAACAATATATAAACTATAAACAAAATTTAACAAAATCAAAGAGTTACAGTCTTAATCACTGAGAGTAGAATTAAGAATTGAGACTTTTCTTTTGTGTCTGTATGAATTTAGAAAGCTCTACCTTGAGGTGACTATCTTCTTTCTTAAAAAAGTTCTATTTTAGCACAGATCAATTACATAGGAATGTTGACTAAAGCCCATACACATTTCACTGTGAAGACGAAAAATATCTAAGCTATAAATCATCACAAACCTTTTGGTATTTGGCAATAAGTCCTAGGAAAAGATTTTTGAAATATTATTTTTCTTTAAAATTCTTGAAAAGTCTAATTAAATGAATATATTTTTATTTATTATCATCTTTAACAATGTAGCATATTTTTTTTAATTTGTAATGGGAATCACAATTTGTCACAAGATGACTTTTTAGTTTTACAGCTTTTAGCAATCTCACTTATAACACATTCATAGCCTGATTCTCCTTGAGCCCTCATGAATCTTGATTTTACAGCATAAGCACAAATGCAGTAGACATGGTTCTCACTTAAATTATGTGAAATTGATATTGCAATGCATTCAAATGCCATAAAATAAAAATGTACCTGGTCATGGCAGGAGTGTCAGAGGCAGTGAGGATTGAGGCCCTTAAGAAAGAATGCTCTAGACTTTACCTTTTCAAAAACTTCAGAATCCTTTGCAAAAAGAATTCTGATACTGTCAAGGTATTTCTAACACTGGATTTTGTTACATTAGGAAGGCTGCACTACCTATTGTAAGTTCACATAACCCACTGAAAGTACAGATGTTTTAAAGTAATCTATTTTTGCTAGAGATCAAGAGTTTGTTTTACATGAAAGTGGCATTAAACTACCTTCTTTTGGGTCTCAGAAAAACCTATTTGCTTCTAATTTATTCCCCAATGACATTAATATGTCTATCATTTCCAACATAGTGAATCAAACTGTGTAAATGTGAGCAGCTTTCCAGAGATTAACAATGTGTGTAGTTAATTCATGGGGAAAAATGCCTGACAAGATTGTCTTTTGAAGCTGCTTAGAATGCTGTAGAAGAACTGGATTCTACACGCTGTTTCTATTCTGCTATCAGAAAGTGACAGTTAGAAATGCTATTCACTTAGAAATACCAAAGCTTGTCCTTTTAAGATTAAGGCCAAAAATCTGAAGTGATTTCTTCAAGTCTATGACCAATAGGCTTCCCTGGTGGCTTAGACAGTAAAGTGTCCGCCCGCAGTGCGGCAGACCCGGGTTCAGTTCCTGAGTTGGGAAGATCCCCTGGAGAAGGAAATGGCCACCCACTCCAGTACTCTTGCCTGGAAAATTCCTTGGACTGAGAGGCTCCTCAGAGCCTGGTAGGCTACAGTTCATGGAGTCGCAAAGAGTCGGACACGACTGAGCGACTTCACTTCACATGACCAATTGTATTATGTCTGGTTACTAGTGAATAAATAATTTGTTTTACTGATGTTTAGCCTTGTGTACATGCTCAGCCATGTCCAACTCCTTGTGACCCTAAGGACTGAAGCCTGCCAGGCTTCTCTGTCCATGAGATTCTCCAGACAAGAATATTAGAGTGGGTTGCCGTTTCCTTCTCAGGGAATCTTCCTGGCCCAGAAGTCTAACCCACATCTCTTACATCTCCTTCATTGGCAGGTGGATTATTTACACTGAGCCACCTGAGAAGCCCTGATTATTTAGCTTTAGTTGGGTAGGTTTTCAGTTCTGCTTATAAACATAGTAATCCATCCAAGACTGCTTTTTCTACTGAAGTGTAGTTGATGTAAAATATGTTGCAGGTGTACAGTATAGTAATTCATAATTTTAAAGGTTATACTCCATTTATACTTATAAAATATTGGCTATATTCCCTGTATTGTACAGTATATCCTTGTAGCTTATTTTTTATTTACTATTAATTAGAGGATAATTACTTTACAATATTGAGTTGGCTTTTGCCATACATGAATCAGCCATACATATACATTGTTCCCTCCATCTTGAAACTCACCTCCTCTCCAAACCCCATCCCACCCCTCTAGGTTGTCACAGAGCTTCAGGTTGAGCTCCCTGTGTTAAAGAGCAAGTTCCCTTTAGCTATCTGTTTTACATAAAATAATGTTTATGTTTCAATCCTACTCTCTCAACTAGTCCCACCCTCTCCTTCCTCCCATGTCCAAAGTCTGTTCTTTATGTCTGTGTCTCTATTCCTGCCCTGCACATAGGTTCATCAGTACCATCTTCTAGATTACATAATATATTTTATGCATAGTAGCTTGTATCCCTTAATCCCCTAATTTTATATTGCCCTTTCCCACCACTGGTAACACTAGTTTGTACTCTGTATCTGTGAGTCTGCTTCTTATTTGTTACATTTACTAGTTTGTTGTTTTTAAATTCCACAAACAGGTTATATTATATAGCATTTATCTTTCTTGATTTGACTTATTTCACTTAGCATAGTATTTATTTGATCACCTTTATAGTCATTACCCTGAACTCAGGTAGATTGTCTATCTCCTCTTCATTTAATTCTTCTGGGGTTTTATCTTGTTCCTTCATCTGGAACCTTCTCCCTGCTGCTTCATTTTGCCTAAGTTGCTGTTTGTTTTTTTAATGTATCTGGTTGATTATGTTTCTAAGCCTTGAAGAAGTGGCTTTCTGGAGGAGACATCCTATGCATACCAGCAGTGCACTCCCCTTGTTACTGAGCTGTATCATCTAGAGACTTTCTCTATGAAGGCTATATGGGTCCTTCTTTTGTAACAGGCTGTCTGTGGAAATGTCTGATTGTCTTGTCTGACCCCTAGTCCAGTTAGTTGCCAGGCCCTGCCTTGTGCAGAAGCTGCCAGCTGCTTGTTTGTGAGACCTAGTCATGAGTGACTGGTTGCAGAATCTCTGGTGTCCCTGAAGCTAGTGTTGGCTCACTGTGAGTAGAATCAGGGTCCAGAAGGCTCTGGGTCTGTTGCCTGCTCACTGGTGGGTGAAGCCAGGTCATGAGGGTAGTGACAGACTATTGGCAGGCAGAGCTGGTCCTGGAGTCTGATTGTGGGACCCAGGTTCTTCAGAGCTGGTGTCAGATTGCTAGTGGTGAGGGATCCAGTTTGTGACACAGTTGGGTATGGGGTCCAAGGTTCTATTCTTGTGTTGGACTGCTAGTAGACAGAGCCATGATCCAGCAGGTCCAAGGGCAGGATCTGGCCCACCGTGGGCAGATGGGTCTGTAGGTTGCGGGACTGTGACTTTCTTGTGTCCGGTATCTGCCCGCTGGAAGGTGAGACTGGCACAGAGGCTAGCACATGCTTCCTGGAGGGCAGGGCCAGTGCCTGCTCACTGGCGGATGGAGCTGGGTCTTGGTGCTTTATTGGGGAGGACTGTGTATAGGGGCAGCTATGGACCCAGTATGTCTTTAGGTATAATGTCTGCTGATGAGTAATGCTGTGTCTCCACCCAGTTAGTTGACTATTTTGCTTTTTTTACTGATCTACGTTGTTGTGGCTGAGTCACTAAGCCTTGTCTGACTCTTTGCGACCTCGTGAATTGTAGCACTCCAAGTGCTGTAAACATGACTTTGCCCTCGCTCATGTCCACTGAATCAGTGATACTATCCAACTATCTCATCCTCTGCCACCCTCTTTTTTTGGTTCAATCTTTCCCAGCATTAGAGTCTTTTCCAGTGAGTCAGCTGTTTGCATGAGGTAGCCAAAGTATTGGAGCCTCAGGATCAGTCCTTGCAATGAATATTCAGTGTTGATTTTCTGTAAGATTGACTGGTTTTACCTTCTTGCTATCCAAAGGACTCTCAAGAGTCTTCTCCATTACCACAGTTCAGAAGCATCAATTCTTCATTGCTCGGCCTTCTTTTTGGCCCAACTCTCAGAACTGTACATGATTACTCAAAAAATCATAGCTTTGACTATACTGATCTTTGTCGGCAAAGTGATGTCCCTGCTTTTTAATACACTCTCTAGGTATGTCATAGCTTTCTTCCAAGGAGCAAGCGTCTTTTAATTTCATTGCTGTAGTCACATCTGCAGTAATTTTTGGAGCCCCAGAAAATAAAATCTGTCACTGCTTCCACATTTTTCCCTTCTATTTGCTATGAAGTGAAGGGACAAGATGCCAGGATCTTGTGAAAAGTGAAAGTGTTTGTTGCTCAATCATGTCTGACTCTTTGTGACCCTATGGCTGTAACCTGCCAGGCTCCTCTGTCCATGGAATTCTCCAGGCAAGAATATTAGAGTGGGTAGCCATTCTCTTCTCCAGGGGATTTTGCTGACCAAGGGATCAAACTCAGGTTGCCAACATTGCAGGCAGAGTCTGTACTATCTGAGCCACCAGGGAAGCCCATGATCATGATCTTAGTTTGTTGTTGTTTTTTTTTTTTTTTAACCTTGAATTTTAACCCAGCATTTTTTTTTTTTTTTACCTTTCACAAACAGAGGATTTTAAGATTTACTTGTAAAGAAAAATTAAGGGGTTGTTTAGTTAGCTATTATCCACAGTATTTGTTAAGTTAAGTACAAGGTGGACTTTTGAAAACATTTTCTAAAATGATGTATTTTGTATATGTACCACAGCTTTCTTATCCATTCATCTGCTGATGGACATCTAGGTTGTTTCCATGTCCTGGCTACTATAAACAGTGCTGCGATGAACATTGGGGTACATGTGTCTCTTTCAATTCTGGTTTCCTCGGTGTGTATGCCCAGAAGTGGGATTGCTGGGTCATAAGGTAGTTCTATTTGCAATTTTTTAAGGAGTCTCCACACTGTTCTCCATAGTGGCTGTACTAGTTTGCATTCCCACCAACAGTGTAGGAGGGTTCCCTTTTCTCCAGACCCTCTCCAGCATTTATTGCTTGCAGATTTTTGGATCGCAGCCATTCTGACTGGTGTGAAGTGGTACCTCATTGTGGTTTTGATTTGCATTTCTCTAATAATGAGTGATGTTGAGCATCTTTTCATGTGTTTGTGAGCCATCCGTATGTCTTCTTTGGAGAAATGTCTATTTAGTTCTTTGGCCCATTTTTTGATTGGGTCGTTTATTTTTCTCAACAGCTGCATAAGTTGCTTGTATATTTTTGAGATTAGTTGTTTGTCAGTTGCTTCATTTGCTATTATTTTCTCCCATTCAGAAGGCTGTCTTTTCACCTTGCTTATATTTTCCTTTGTTGTGCAGAAGCTTTTAATTTTAATTAGATCCCATTTGTTTATTTTTGCTTTTATTTCCAGCATTCTGGGAGGTGGATCATAGAGGATCCTGCTGTGATTTCTGTCTGAGAGTGTTTTGCCTATGTTCTCCTCTAGGAGTTTTATAGTTTCTGATCTTACATTTAGATCTTTAATCCATTTTGAGTTTATTTTTGTGTGCGGTGTTAGAAAGTGATCTAGTTTCATTCTTTATACACAATGGAGTATTACTCAGCCGTTAAAAAGAATTCATTTGAATCAGTTCTGATGAGATGGATGAAACTGGAGCCGATTATACAGAGTGAAGTAAGCCAGAAAGAAAAACACCAATACAGTATACTAACACATATATATGGAATTTAGGAAGATGGCAAGACGACCCTGTATGCAAGACAGGGAAAGAGACACAGATGTGTATAACGGACTTTTGGACTCAGAGGGAGAGGGAGAGGGTGGGATGATTTGGGAGAATGACATTCTAACATGTATACTATCATGTGAATTGAATCGCCAGTCTATGTCTGACGCAGGATGCAGCATGCTTGGGGCTGGTGCATGGGGATGACCCAGAAAGATGTTATGGGGAGGGAGGTGGGAGGGGGGTTCATGTTTGGGAATGCATGTAAGAATTAAAGATTTTAAAATTTAAAAAATAAAAAACTAAAAAATAAAAAAAAAATTTAAAAAAAAAATAAAGAAAGGGAGAACAGATTACAGAGGAAAAAAAAATAAAATGATGTATTTTGATAGCACTTAGTATATCAGAATATTGAAATCACACTTAGAGTGCAGAGAAATACTGATTTCTTTATCTACAGTAAGAGTTATTCAACATGATACTGTGTGTACTAGATGCTCATACCCAGAAAATATTTCAAAAGGTATACTTATGGTTTTATACTGAAATACAGGTTTGAGTGACACAAGATATTTTCTAAGTAATGACTTCAATAGAATTTTGGTAAACAGTTCTTTGTGCCAAATTATTTTCATGCCACATTAAAAGGATTGGCATTTTGTGAATGGTTTGAAATAGATTTTTTCCCATTGTCTTTTTGTGCCTTTAACTTTATATTTATGCTTTGGTTTGCATATGGTAAGACTGCTGCTCTAACATTGAACTGAAATTAATTATAAACACCAGGAGGTAGGGCATGGCATTATATAACTTTCAAAAGAGGGGGACGAGGGTGCTGTTTACATTCCCTCAGTTCCCCAGTACACTCAATTAATAATTTTAGATATTCCACTTGGAGCCTAACTAATTCCTTTTGATTTTGACAGTTTGAAAGACATTTAATAAAATGCACATCATCCAAGATATGTGTTAATAATTATGTTTTATATTTAGGGAGAAATAAACAAGATACTAGAGGTTAATTTACTGATGAGGGGAGGAAATTTCACTTAAAGAATCCTAAATAGGAGGTCATGTTACCTCAAGGCAAGAATTCAGTTAAAATGGGAGTGCCCTCAAATTCTTTGTAAAGCAAAACAAAACAAATACAATTTTTTTTTTTTAAGAGTCACATTCAGTGGTTGTTTTCAGGAATTTCTATAGTTAGAGCTCCAAGAATAACTAAATCACAGTGGCAAAAAGCAAGAAACAGAAACAATAAAAAACAAAACACAAGCCATCATGAATGACAGAATAAAAAGTCAAGGCTAAGATGAACAAAGATTTCAGATATTTAAATTATTAAGCATTGTGTTCAAATATGTTTAAGGCAATAAGTAGAAATTAAACCTGAGTAAAAAGCAAGGGTTTAAGAACTGGCAGGCATATGAACACAATGTAAATGCATACAAACACTCTACAAATTAAACACAGCAATTTTATATAACTAGTATTAACAGTGAACTATGAGAAGGTGAAGAGAATTTCTATTCTGAAAAGTTGATGAAAATAAATTATCAAAAATAACAGAAATAAAGGGACTAAAACTATAAAAACATTTTGTAAAGACATAGAGAGCAGAGAAAATATGTAATATACATCCAGTTGGGGTTTCTGATGGAAAAGAGAAAGAAAAGGAGAGTATTCAAGAAAATAGATGAGAATTTTTCATAAATGATTCAGTACAATATGCCACTGATTCCAGTATGCTTCTGAATCCCCTGAAAAATATAAAGATAGACACACACCTAGGCACAACAAAATAAAATATAGAACACCTAAGACAAAATTCTAAAAGCAGCCAGAAAAAATTAAAATAAAAAAGATGATTAACTTCAGTGGAATTGATATTAAAGGGACTGCTGAATTTTCCAGTGGAAATAATTGATGCCAGAATACAATGGAGTAATATCTTAAACACACTAAGAGAAAAAAAAGTCAACATCATATGCTACATGAAGTTAAAATACCTTTCAAAAGTTAGAACCAAATAATATTTTAAAGCAAACATTTTAAAATTCTTTACTGAAAAAATAAAAATTTAAAGGATATACATAAAGATAAGGGCAATTATCCTAAACAAAATCTGAAATTCGTTTAAACATACTTTGTAACAGAAATGATAGATGTGAGGATTAATACAGCTCCTCTTTTTAAAAATAATGTTACCATTCTGTATAACTGAAAACAATGAAAGATAAAAAGTAATGAATGGAGAAGATCATGAATTTTTAAATTTTTGTTGAGCTTCAAGTGCCTTTGAGAGATCGTTCCAAAATGCCAAGTACAGAGTTTTATCTGTGGATCAAAATCTCATGAGAGATCCCTAGGATGGAGATAAACTATGTGATTAATATGCTTATTAGTAGTCATTGAGAATAATGGGCATGGATGAGATCACCCAATGAGATGATGAAAAGGATATAGACTAGGACTTGGCATTGAGGAACGCCAACATGTAATAAAGAATCTTGCTTGTAAATTGACCATTTGAATTTGTTTTTTAAAGTGATTTTTACTTCTTAGAGATTTAGGTCATATTAATGTATTTCTCTATCCAAATGTTAATCTCAATTTCTTCTCTTCAATGTAATATTGAGCCAAACAATGCTCTAGAGTCCATAAAGCACATAAAATTAGATGCAAGTATAAACTATTACATTATTGAACATATTAGTTAATTCAGTGACTCTTAATTGTATTAATAAAACACATTGAAGAACTGATCCATGATTCATTCATCACTTCTCCAAGGAATGTTGCCAAGCCCACATTACATGATCCTATCAAATTAGCACCCCTGTAATTTCTGAATTCCAATCCCAGGGAGGAAACAGTAGTTCTTCAGCACGGAGAAAACATTATGTAACCTTGACCACCCAAGTTCAGAGTGTGTCAGCTACTAGATGATCGAACTGAAAACAATACACAGGACGTCAAATTTGTAAACTATATAGATATAAATTTTATTTTTTTCTTAATGAGAAATGGAATATTCTTGCCATTGATTTCAAACCCAAGATCTTTAGTGTCACTTTTCAAATGCATCCTATTTGTTTCCTAGTTAGCTCCCTCATTTAATTATACGTGCCTTTCACTATGGGCTTCCAAGGTGGCACAAATGGTACAGAACCTGCCTGCCAATGCAGGAGACATAAGCAGAAGTGGGTGTGATCCCTGGAAGGGAAGACCCCCTGGAGGAGGGTACAGCCACCCACTCCAGTATTCTTGCCTGTAGAGTCCCATGGACACAGAGGAGTCTGGTGGGCTACAGTCCATAGGTTTACAAAGAGTTGGACACAACTGAAATGATTTAGCATGAAGGAACTTTTCATTACTTTCTGTGCAAAAGTACCCTTCTAGACCAGCTAACATGAAAGTTTTCCTCTTGATACATTTTGAATAATTTTTCCTAAGCTTTGTAAGTCTTTGCTCTAGACTTGAATCAGCTCCACCACTATACCAGCCATCTTCTCCTTCAAATTTTAAAATACCTATTTAAAAATCCCTGGTTGGTGCACTAATTTTATCACTGAACTTTAGTCATCTCAGTGACTAAAGGTAGTCATCTCAGACAGCTCAATGTCTCTTTCAGAACTGAAGTACATGATTTCTTCAATAGGCACTTGACACATTTTCTGTCCTATATTTTAACATCTATTTGCCCTATGACAAATTGCCCCCTTCTGTATAAATTTTAGTTACTCTTAATATTTTTCATAAGACCTAATACAATGCCATTCACAAACCAGGAAACAGCAAAATATTCATTATTATATTTTCTGGTTGATCATTGAATAGTGGCTTGTTTTTCTATCTAATCTATTCACTTTGAGAAACAGCTGATTTCTTAAAATTTGATAGCACTTTATGTATACTTCTTTTAGCTGACCAGTGGGTGAAAGGATCATGGTGGAGACTTCTGAGAAAACGTGGTCTACTGGAGAACACAATGACAAACCACTTCAGCATTCTTCCCTTGAGAACCCCATGAACAGAACAAAAAACCAAAAAGATAGGACACTGAAAGATGTCAGTAGGTGCTCTATATACTACTGGAGATCAGAGGAGATATAATGAAGAGAATAAATGAAGAGACGGACCCAAAGCAAAATAACACCCACTTGTGGATGTGATTGGTGATAGAAGTTAAGTCTGATCCTATAAAGAGCAATATTGTATAAGAACCTGGAATAGTACATCCATGAATCAAGGCAAATTGGAACTGGTCAGACAGGTGATGGCAAGAGTGAACATCAACATTTTAAGAATCAGTGAAATAAAAAGGACAGAAATGAGTAAATTTAACTCAGATGACCATTATATCTACTACTGTGGGCAAGAATCCCTTAAAAGAAATGGAGTAGCCCTTATAGTAAACAAAAGAGTCCAAAATGCAGTACTTGGATGCAATCTCAAAAACAACAGAATGATCTCTGAACATTTCCAAGGTAAGGATATAGTATCACGGTAATCCAAGTCTATGCCCCAACCAGTAATGCAGAAGAGGCTGAAGCTGAATGATTCTATGAAGACCTACAAGACTCTCGAGAAGTAACACTCAAAAAAGATAACCTTTTCAGTATAGGATAATGGAATGCAAAAGTAGGAAGTGAAGAAACACCTGGAGTAACAGGAAAATTTGGCCTTGGAGTACAGAATGAATCAGGGCAAAGGCTAAAAGAGTTTTGGCAAGAGAACGCACTGGTCATGGCAAACACCTTCTTCCAACAACACAAGAGAAGACACTACACATGGACATCACCAGATAGTCAATACTGAAATCAGATTGATTATATTATTTGCAGCTAAAGATGGAGAAGCTCTATACAGTCAGCAAAAACAAGATCAGGAGCTGACTGTGGCTCAGATCATGAACTCCTTATTGCCAAATTTACACTTAAATTGAAGAAAGTAGGGAAAACCACTAGACCATTCGGGTTTGACCTAAATCAAAACCCTTATGATTATATAGAGGAAGTGAGAAATAGATTCAAGGAATTTGATCTGATAGACTGAGTGCCTGAAGAATCATGGACAGAGCTTTGTGGCATTGTACAGGAGGAAGGGATCAAGACCATACCCAAGAAAAAGAAATGCAAAAAGGCAAAATGGTTCTCTGAGGAGGCCTTACAAATAGCTGTGAAAAGAAGAGAACACAAAAGCAAAGGGAAAAAGGAAAGATATAAGCATCTGAATGCAGAGTTCCAAAGAATAGCAAGAAAAGATAAGGAAGCCTTCCTCAGTGATCAATGCAAAGAAATAGAGGAAAACAATAGAATGGGAAACACTAAAGATCTCTTCAAGAAAATTAGAGATGCCAAGGGAACGATTTATGCAAAGATGGACACAGTAAAGGACAGCAATGGTATGGACCTAACAGAAGCAGAAGATATTAAGAAGAGGTGGCAAGAATACACAGAAGAATTATACAAAAAAGATCTACATGACCCAGGTAACCACGATGATGTGATCACTCACCTAGAGCCAGACATCCTGGAATGTAAAGTCAAACGGGTCTTAGAAAGAATCACAATGAACAAAGCTAGTGGGGGTAATGGAATTCCAGTTGAGCTATTCCAAATCCTGAAAGACGATGCTGCAAGTGCTGCACTCAATATGCCAGCAAATTTGGAAAACTCAGCAGTGGCCACAGACTGAAAAAAGTCAGTTTTTATTCCAATCCCAAAGAAAGGCAATGCCAAAGAATGCTAAAACTACTGCACAATTGCACTCATCTCACACGCTAATAAAGTGATGCTCAAAATTCCGCAAGCCAGCCTTCAACAGTATATGAACAATGAAATTCCAGATGTTCAGGCTGGGTTGAGAAAAGGTAGGGGAACCAGAGTTCAAATTGCCAACATAGCTGAATCAGCAGAAAAGCAAGACAGTCCCAGAAAAACATCTACTTCCTCTTTATTGACTATGCCAAAAGTTTTGACTGTATGGATCACACCAAGCTGTGGAAAATTCTGAAAGAGATGGGAATACCAAACCACCTACCTGCCTGCTGAGAAATCTGTATGCAGGTCAGGAAGCAACAGTTAGAACTGGAGATGGAACAACAGACTGGTTTCAAATAGGGAAAGAAGTATGTCAAGGCAGTATATTAACACCTTGCTTATGTAACTTATATGCAGAGTACCTCATGAGAAATTTGGACTGATGAAGCTGGAATCAACATTTCTAGAAGAAATATCAATAACCTCAGATATGCAGATGACACCACACTTATGGCATAAAGCAAAGAAGAACTAAAGAGCCTCTTGATGAAAGTGAAAGAGTAGAGTGGAAAAGTTGGCTTAAAGCTCACCATTCAGAAAAGTAAGATCGTGGCATCTGGTCCCATCACTTCATGGCAAATAGATGGGAAAACAGTGGAAACAGTGACAAACTTTATCTTGGGAGGCTAAAAAATTACTGCAGATAGTGAATACAGCCATAAAATTAAAAGACATTTGCTCCTTGGGAAAAAAGTTTTGACCAACGTAGGCAGCGTAAAAAGCAGAGACATTACTTTGCCAACAAAATCCATCTATTCAAAACTATGGTTTCTCCATTTTTCATGTATGGATTTGAGAGTTGGACTATAAAGAAAGCTCAGCATCAAAGAATTGATGCTTTTGAACTGTGGTGTTGGAGAAGACTCTTGAGAGTCACTTGGACTGCAAGGAGGTCCAACAAATTCATCCTAAAGGAGATCAGTCCTGGGTGTTCTTGGAAGGACTGATGCTAAAGCTGAAACTCCAGTACTTTGGCCACCTCATGCAAAGAGCTGATTCATTGGAAAAGACTCTGATGCTGGGAGGGATTGAGGGCAGGAGGCGAAGGGGACGACAGAGGATGAGATGGCTGGATGGCATCACCGACTCGATGGACATGAATTTGGGTGAACTCCGGGAGTTGGTGATGGACAGGGAGGCCTGGTGTGCTGGAATTTATAGGGTCGCAAAGAGTCGGACACGACTGACTGAACTGAACTGAATGTTAATTATGGGATTATTTCTTTAGTATATATCTCATCCACATAATAATAAGCTTTCTGAAGCAGGCACCATATGTATTTTTGGTCTAACATTGTATTCCTATTACTGTCTCACAATGCAGCATACAGTAGATAATCAGTGTGTGCTGTGCTAAGTTGCTTCACTCACTTCCAACCCTGAGACTCTGTGGTCCATAACCTGCCAGACTCCTTTATCCATTGATTCTCCAGGCGTGAATACTGGAGTGGGTTGTCTTTTTCTCCTCCAGGGGATCTTGTCAATCCAGAGATCAAAGTTCCATCTCTTATGTCTCCTGGATTGGCAAGTGGGTTCTTTACCAGTAGTGCCACCTGGGATGTTCCAGATAATCAATGAAAAGAAAAGAAAGTGAAAATGAAGTCTCTCAATCTTCTGTGACTCTGCGACCCCATGGACTGTGGCCTGCCAGGCTCTTCCATCCAATTATCTTAAATGTTTATGTCATCATCTAACAAGTTTATAGCTACACTAGCTTACTGTAGTAAATGTTCCTAATATTTAGAATTATAATAAATATACAACATTCACAAAGTCAGCTTAGGTTCATGAAAATCCAAGGTATCTCAGAGCTTTTCAGAATTGTCCCTATTACAATTAATATTTCAATTGGATAGTAACTGATAGCTTCCCTAACTTCTATCTCATCTTAAGACCAACCAGAGAAACTTCCAACTTAGGACCAACCAGGGAAATCAAATATGTTCCACTAACCGATCACACAGGATGCCTATTTCTAGTGAGCCGACCTCTAACTTCCTCATGTCAATAGCCTCCAATCAGTGTGTAGCTGGAGTCTTCCTCTTTTTCACTGTTAAGTTTTCCCACTCCTCTGCCTTTGAGTCTCAATCAAACACAAGTGATGGTGACTGACTTCCTCACTATATCAAGCTCTGAATAAGCAGCTTTTGCTTGTTCTCATTTGGTGGTTTAGTCATCATGTTGTGTCCAGCACTTGTGACCCTATGGACTGTAGCCCATCAGGCTCCTTTATCCATGGAATTTCTTAGGCAAAGATACTGGAGTGGGTTGCCATTGCCTTCACCATGGGGTCGTCCTGACCCCGGATTGAACCCCAGTCTCCTGCGCTGCAGGCAGATTTTTTACCAGCTGAACCACCAGAGAAGCTTCTTATTTGACTGGTCTTCATTTGTTTCCAAACAACAAAGTCCTGAATAATCTCTGTCTACTATCTAGATGTTTTTGATTGGTTTTACTCTATAACTAGAGTTCTGTTCCAAAACTCAAAACTTGTATTGCTACTGATCTGCATATTTTTCAGTGGGTCCCCATTGCCTTGGGAACTGAACTAAAGTGCCTCAGCTGATCACACAAGTCTGCAATCTCAAGTCTTACCATTTCCCCACATAAAACATCTTGCTGATTTCATAATACACTGAACACTTTCATTTCTCCAATTGTTTAAACAATCTGGTTTCATTTTCTTTAATGAGTTTATCTGCTTTATCCACCTGTTTAACTTTTTTTCTTTTCCTTTAAGACTGGGTTTAGCTTTTTCCCTAAAGAATTTATGTCACCAAGTTTTGACTTTTTCTCATTTATTGTCCAATAATATCTTGAGGTTATTTCTACTTCACACTATTAAAGATCAAACTTTTTTTTTTCTTTTATTAAATTTTTATTTTTACTTTATTTTACTTTACAATACTGTATTGGTTTGGCCATACATTGACATGAATACACCACGGGTGTACATGCATTCTCAAACATGAACCCCCCTCCCACCTCCCCTCCCCATAACATCTCTCTGGGTCATCCCCGTGCACCAGCCCCAAGCATGCTGTATCCTGCATTGGACATAGACTGGCAATTCATTTCTTACATGATAGTATACATGTTTCAATGTCATTCTCCCAAATCATCCCACCCTCTCCCTCTCCCTCTGAGTCCAAAAGTCCGCTATACACATCTGTGTCTTTTTTTGCTGTCTTGCATACAGGGTCATCATTGCCATCTTTCTAAATTCCATATATATGTGTTAGTATACTGTATTGGTGTTTTTCTTTCTGGCTTACTTCACTCTGTATAATCGGCTCCAGTTTCATCCATCTCATCAGAACTGATTCAAATGTATTCTTTTTAATGGATGAGTAATACTCCATTGTGTATATGTACCACAGCTTTCTTATCCATTCATCTGCTGATGGACATTTAGGTTGTTTCCATGTCCTGGCTATTATAAACTGCTGTGATGAACATTGGGGTACATGTGTCTCTTTCAATTCTGATTTCCTCGGTCTGTATGGTCAGCAAGATCAAACTTTTTAATATATTCTTTTATCTATATATACCCAGTGAATCTAAAGTATTCATATTACTTTTCAGTATAAAAATACTTGGCAGTTTTTTATTTTCATTAATAATTATATACCTCTTATCCTAACAGGTAGCATCAAAAAGACCTAATAGAAATAATGCAGTAAATATGTTCTATAGGGTTTGTTGAATTTTGGGCTTATTTCAAGTGCTTCCTCCTATTCACTCAGGACCATCCTTTCCCAGACTCTAAAACACTGAGAATAATAGCTTAAGCCCATATCATTTTGCTGCCTGGGGTGGACTAGATGTTTGCATTGTAGAAGTAAGCCTTCTTATTTTTCTATCTCTATAAAAGTATACCAATCTACCACATGATCTCATTTTATGATTTCTCCCACCACTTAGAAATTGAATGAGGCACCTACCATAGGGTGTGAGATCTGGCTTCCTGACTAAGTAAAGGTTAGCACCTGAATATTAGAATTGAATAGGAAATTTTCCCTCATAGGGAAACATTGACCATTGAAAAATAAGTCTATACAGATTTTGGCAAATGGATTTGCCCTTTTCCCTATCTCCAATTGCTTATATCATGCTAAGGAGATAAGACCTACATTGCAGAATGGATGTACCTGCTGAATAGCTAGCTGCATCTTTTCACATTTATTGGTGAATTTGATAAAGTATCACTATCAAATCAAAGGATGCTCCCCATCCTTTCCTATTTTACCTTCCATTTCCTTCCTTCTGGTTACCCTTTGATTGTTTTTCCTAAATCAAAAACCAGTGATAATCTTTGCCTCAGGTTTTGTTTTCTGAGGATCAAGGTCTAAAGTAGGATGGATATAAATGTTAGCCGGCAAGAAGAGCTTTTAATTTAAATGAGCAAAAAATATTGTGTAACCAATAGTAACAGAAATCTTGTCTTTGTCAACATGAAGCTTTTATCCTCTTTATATTTTTACATATAAAGTCAAAATCCCAAGAATTTTTGCATATACTTGTTATTCAGTTATATATAACCTGTGTGTACTTGTATGTACAGGTTATGTGCTAAGATAGTGAAGAATCTCAGTAGTTATCTGCTAAGAAAAGTAAAGCTAGTAATGTACTTACATAAGAAATCAATTTTAGAGGGGTCTCTTATTCCAGATATATTTGGAATGGGTTCAAAGGATGGAAAACCTAGTGATCCCTGATTCTGTGAGCCACACTGGCATCACAGGCAGAGTCTCAGAACATGAGCTACGTGCACATCTCACTTCCTGCTTGCCCCTTTCTGTGTTAGTCCTTGAAAACCTCTGATATAAGGCTTTGAGGAAAAGCATGAACAAAAGGTATAATCAAGTACAGAAAAGCAGACATTTGCTGCAATTGATGCCTGACAAAGCTGTAAACCGTTCATGAACACTGGAGACATATGCTTGCCACAGTAGGAGTAAATAGGCCTGCTAGCGCAGAGCCCATGAAGCCAGGGATCCTGTGGAGTCTTTTTTAAGCTCTATATAGAAAGGGAGGTGTTTGTTGTGTCCAAATGTGTACACTGGTTGCTTATATTTATTTATTTATTTTAATATAAAACCCATCAGCTCTACAAGAGTGGCTGTTTATCAGTATTGGCACTCTGGAGGCACCTTAATCTACTTGAAAATAACATTGAATTTGATGCCAAGAAATGCTTCAAACAGAGAAGGCAATGGCACCCCACTCCAGTACTCTTGCCTGGAAAATCCCATGGATGGAGGAGCCTGGTTGACTTAGCAGCAGTAGCAGTAGCAATGCTTCAAAAGAGTATTTCTGTACACAGAGAAAGGTTGCAGTTCAGCAATACTAACTTCACGGGACAGGAACAAAGATTTTCACTGAAATGTCAGCATTGGGCTGTGTGTGGCTGGCTGAGCTCTCCCTGTTATCAGTGTGAGTGTATCAGGACGAGAAAAGAAACAAAAGTTCATTGCTAGATGGTAATATGAACTTCAAAATGAGCAATAAACTTGTAACTTCAAAACACATCAATCCATAGGAGTCTCACCAATTTTTCAAAATAGAAAAATATTATAAAAAAATGACCCTTTTACACAAAATTAAGAATGGATATTCTAGTGCACTATTTAAATGTATACTAGTAGTATGCTTTTAAAACTTTTTAAATAGCAATGGAAATTTTAAAAAAGTTTATGTATTTTTTAAACTCCTGGTATCATTTGAAATCTGAAGCCCTATAGGTAAGTGAGAGAAAGTGAGCAGCTGCAAAAAAGGTATTAAAATTATTACTCTGGTGGCACAGATAGTAACGCATCTGCCTGTAATGTGGGAGACCCAGGTTTGATCCCTAAGTTGGGAAGATCCCTGAAGAGGGAAACGACAACCCACTCCAGTACCCTTGGCTGGAAAAATCCCATAGATAGAGGAACCTGGTAGGCTATAGTTCATGGGGTCACAAAGAGTCGGACACAACTGAGCGACTTCACATATATACATACTGAATATCTATATGTCCATTTTGATAAAGACTTTTTACTTAGTTTATCCTAGGACACAGAATATTGATGCAAAGCTCATGGTTACTTCTCGAACACAGATGTTCACAATGAAATGGGAAATTTGAAAATTTTTTTTCCTCTAAGTCAAAAAACATAATATAGGTACACTCATCTGAACAACAAAAACATACAAACCAAAAAAACCTCCAAAAATTAAAAGTCTAGGCTAAAAATAATAAAGAAAGAAAGAAATCACCTGCACACTTTCATGAAAGTAGTATGAGGCTTGAATTTTTGAAGAATGGAATGAAGTGTATTTGACAAAACATACTATCTAAACTTGAGGCTTCCCTTGTAACTCAGTTGGTAAAGAATCCACCTGCAATGCAGGAGACCCAGGTTAGATTCCTGGGTAAGGAAAATCTCCTGGAGAAGGAAATGACAACCCATTCCAATATTCTTGCCTAGAGAATCCCATGAACAGAGGAGCCTGGCATGGGGTTGCACGAGTTGGACATGACTTAGCAACTAAACCACCACCACTATCTAAATTTATTAACTTCCAGATGTTCTTCAAGTTTTGCTTTATATTAAATATTTTAAAATAAATAACAGAGTATAAGATCCATCATAATTATACTCCAGATTGTGTTCCCACATTCATCCCTCTCATTCATGTACTAAATTCTTTGGTCAAATCACTTTTCTCCAGATCGTACAACATTTTATTTATCTTTGCCATTCTTTATACTTAGTTCACATGATAGTCTCTTTCGTGTTCTTCTTCCCTTATCTGTTCTGTCTCCTTTTTCATCCCACCACTCCTACTCATTTTTAAAGGTGATACTTTCTGTAAAACTTCCTGAGATCATCCCACATCCCTTTCTTCTGCTAGGCAGAGAGAACTTTTCCTGCTAATATATCCCATTTAAATTTTAATTGTGCCTTTATTGCCCTTATCATCCTGTATTATTGTTATTTGCTGCTACCTTATGTTGCCTGAGCTCTTTGTAGAGGAAAAAGATAAATCTTAATTATTTATGTATATTCTGCTCCTCCTTATGAGATAGCACATGGTTACAGGGCAGTAAATATTGTTGGAGTGATGAAAATTAATTTTTATTGCATGTCACTTTAATGTATAGTTTCTAATAGTCAGTTAGCTCTTGTTTCAAAATAGTTTCTTGTAAATGATTTTGTCTCTGTATGTCTGAGAAGACTTAGTTTTCACAATAATGATGGCTTAATTGAACATACAATTCTAGGGTTATAATTTTCCTTCAAAATTTTGGATATAACAACATCTTTTTCTGATAACCAGACAAAATTATAGGGAAATATTTATCTTGCTGCTTTTAGCCAATATCCTTTCTTTTTCAAATTGTTGTCACTTTTTGGCCCAAATGCTTTGTTCTTGTCATTCACTTGGCCACATTTTACTCTGATGTGCCTCTCTGTCCATTGATTCATTGATCATTTCTGTGATTTTCTCATTAAATCATTCTAGTCATGTTCTACAACCGTTTTTGTTGTTGTTTAGTCACTCAGTCATGTCAGACTCTCCGACCCCATGGACTGCAGTATGCCAGGCTTCCCTGTCCTTCACTGTCTCCCAGAGTTTGCTCAAACTCATGTCCATTGAGTTGGTGTTGCAGTCCAATCATCTCATCCTCTGTTGCTCACTTCTCCTCCTGTCCTCAATCTTTCCCAGTATCAGGGTCTTTTCCAATGAATCAGTTCTTCTCATCATAGTCTTCTTTAAACAAATTATCAAGTTTTATTTCTACTTGTTAAAAATGTAATAAAGTCCCTGTAGAAGTAAAATGATTTTTGAGGGCTCAGGATTGCATGTAACTTCACTTTCTAAATAATAAAATTCAATGTTAAGCATACAACTGCCCCTCAAAACAAAATTCTCCAATCAATCAAATGATTGAACAATAGTCTGCAAGTCACTCAACTTTGCTATTACCATTTTCATTAAAATAGATTTAGTACTGGATGAAAAATTTTCTAATTTTTCACATCATGCATCCCTTTAATAAATGACACTGGATTATTCTGAATAATTGTGTATTGTTGAATTTATGCAGAAGTACACTGGGTCACCAATAAACTTTTTTTTTAATCGAATGATGTATTGATCAAAATCTTGTCTGATTTCTCAGTTTGGAAAAATTTAATTTATTAGTGCTCTGCTAGCCTGAGAGAGTACTTTTCCTCATGCTCATTACCTACCTCATGGCATCCTGAAAAAGTAAAACAAATTTTGCAATGGGAAAATGGCTTTTTTAATGGTAATATGAAAAATAGGACTGAGTATATTTTAATTTCAAATATACTGATTAACTATGATAAGGAAATTAATCTCAGTTTTCTTATTGTAAAAACTCTTCTTCACAGGATTGTTGTTAGAATTTAATGTGAATAATAAGTAAAAAATTTGACATGGTGGTCAACCCTAAACATGACTATCTAGAAGAAAGTAAAATTTTTATAATTATTTTCTGTATAAGCCACTCTTAATTGGATAATTAGATAAGAGTATTTAATGAAAAAATTGCTTTTTTAAAAATGGTGTATTTTAGAGGACATTCTTATTGAAGTATAACATTGTTTTACAATATGTTGTGTTGGCTTCTGCTGTACAACAAAGTAAGCCAACTATAGTATTAGTATTAGTCACTCAGTCAAGTCTGACTTTTTGTGACCCCATGGACTGTAGCCTGCCAGGCTCCTCTGTCCATGGGATTCTCTAGGCAAAAATACTGGAGTGGGTTGCCATTTCCTCCTCCAGGGGACCTTCCAAACTGTACATAAAGGAGACTTCATTAATGTGCACTAGAGGATACCCCTGGTTAACTGTCATAGAAAACTGTCTCTTGAGCCTTTAAATTCTATACCAATTCTACATCTCTGATTGGCTGACTGTTTGTTTCTTTATTTAGGTTTTAAGGTGAATGACCTGCGGCTATTTGTTTCCATCAACTTGACTGCAAATCTAAAGGCGCAGTTGAAATGTCTATTTTTCTTGCCATCCTCAGAAGAGATTGCTGCAGATCCAGTCTATGATTCTCATTCTTTTCAGCTTACAATACAAATAGCTTATTATTTTTTGCAACTTATGTGTTATAATAAGGCAGTGCTGAAAAATTAAATAGAAGAATGTTCAGTTGCCATATAGGTTATGAAAATGATTTGCTGGAGGTGATTTTTAAGCTTGATTCTAAATAGATTTATGAACAACAGCACTTGGAAGATGTGGTTCAAATTTTACTATTTAAGGTATCTTGAAATTATAGGCTCACTCTCCCCAAAAATTCAAAAAGCATAGAGCTGAGGCTCTTAAAGGTATAACAGTGATAAAAGCTTTCATAGTCATTTCTAAAAAGCAAACTTCATAGTTTTATGTCTCCAATGGTTCTCTAATATACTTGTAGAAGGAAGGCAACAGAAAACCAGGAATAAAAATAGCTGAGCTCTCCACTATGTACACATAATTCCCTTTTCTCTTGGACTCCCACTTACCCCACCCCCACCTTCTCATTTTACCCGTTTATGTTATCACAGATCACTGAGCTGAGCTCCCTGCGCTATACAGCAACTTCCCAGTAGCTATCTATTTTACATAGTGCAGAATATATATGTCAATCCTAGTTTCCCAATTCATCCCACCCTCCTCTTCTCCTCCTGTGTCCACAAGTCCATTCTTTACTTCTTCATCACTATTTCTGCCCTGCAAATAGGTTCATTAGTACATTTTCTAGAGATTTCAGAGGAAACAAGTAATTTTATCTCCACTTGTTGAGCCTTTTAGGGCAGACTTAAGATGTATTATTAGAACCATAGTTTTTTCAGGAGAGTTCAGAAAAGAATGCCGAATAACTTTAAACTTGGTGAAATCTAATTGTATTTCTGTTTTGCTAAATAAACTATTTGCCTCCCCCTTCCTTTGCCATCCTCCTCCATACTTAGGGGTGTTGCCAGTGATTTGACAATTTGTTCGTAATAGGGAGAATAATGTATAATCAAAACTTGATTTCATGCCTGATTTGATTACAGGGTACTGATTAAACCAATGCTAGCAAATTCTATTTAATTCAGTGATTAAGAGGGGGGTAATTTCCCACATATCTTTGAGAGACCAATCACTGTAGGTAAAACTCCCTATCCTTTAGGTTGGGGAGGCCTGAATCAGGCTTTAAATAATGTATTCAGTCTTTCAAATGTAAATTTATTAACAGACTTTTAGGTTTTCCTGAGAAACTTGGATTTTAGGTCCCTCAGTAAATGAAAGCAAAACTATCTCCTTGTCTCTTGGGTTTAATTACATTTATTACTTCAGAGCTTTGACAAGTCCCATTATTACATTTCACTTTTTTGAAAAGTGGCTCTATGCTAAGCCTAGTACCTGACATAGCATTAGATATCTTGCCCAGTAGGTTTGCAAGTTAATTCATTAAACCAAATCATTTTCATTAGAACACTAGCCTCATGTGTTACTATTAGCACTAAAATAAATCATTTTATCCTGTCCATTATGGTAAGTATTCCATCTGATACGTTTATTAAGTTAAAGTGTTCTCTCAAATTCTCATATTCAATTATTCTTGTCACCACTCACTATGCTGATGACTCTCTCAGGAAGCGTTACCTATAAAGATAAATTTCAACTTTGTTTCTTTGTATTGATGTTCCTCCACAGTCTGGTCACAGCTTCCTTTTCCAACTTCTTCCCCTACTATTCCATACCTAAATCTTCCTCAGAAAGCAGACTGTCCTATTTATGTATGAAGCTTTGCTAGGAACACCTCAGCTGCCCCATACTTCTTCCTTTATAAAGAAGGCTTCACCTCTTCTTAGGTAAATCCTATGCTTTCTCTGTGGTCAGATCCAACCCTACACCTTTCATGGAGATTTACCTTTCTACTTCTCATCTGTACCTCTCCTTTGCAAAGAATATTTAAATGTTTCAGAGGAAAATAGCATTGTAATAAATCTCCCAGGATGCTGGAAGAATAGGCTATACTTAGATTAAAATTTGAAACCACAAAATATGGGTAAATGTGTTTGGATAACTTGTTCACTGGCTCATTTATGTCTGACTCTTTTCTACTCAGTCAGCTCTTTGCATCAGGTGGCCAAAATATTGGAGCTTCAGCTTCAGCATCAGTCCTTTCAATGAATATTCAGGTTTGATTTTCTTTAGGATTGACTGGTTTGATCTCCTTGGTGTCCAGAGAACTCTCAAGACTCTCCTTCAAAGCCATCGTTCAAAAGCATCAATTCTTTGGCACTGAGCCTTCTTCATGGTCCAACTCTCACATCCATACATGACTACTTCAAAAACCATAGTTTTGACTATATGGACCTTTGTTGTCAAAGTACAGTGACATAAAATCAATGATTCACTACTTATATGATTTTCATGTATATTAGTATAATTCTAATAATACTTATTAATATATTTGCAATATTCTTAGAACCAAGGATTTCAAAACTCAGTCCTTGATTTTAGATGCTAACAATACTAAGAAAAAGAGATATGGCATTATATAGCTATAAAATAATGTGCACTCCTCAACTCAGCTCACATAAAATTGTGATGAATTCTTATTGTGTGAATTTTAATAGGCTACAGTCCCTAGTTATTCAATCAAATACTAATCCAGGTGTTGCTCTGAAGGTATTTCCATAGCTGTGATTATAATCAGTTTACTTTAAATAAAAGAGATTATTAAAGATAATCTAAATGTGCCTGATTTAATCACTTGAAATGCCTTAAATCAGAGCTGAGGTTTCCCTGATAAAGAAAACATTTTCCCCTGTAGAAAGTAGTTTCAGTCATGGCTAGCAATGTTCCAGACTGCCTTTCTTGACAGTCTGCCTCAGATTTTGGACTTGCCCAGCCAAGCTCTAATATCCTGCAAGGTGGTGTCCTACAATTGATCTCTTAGTTTATATCTCCTGCTGGTCTGTTTCTATGGCTGAATCTTGACTCAACTGTGCACACTCAGTGTGTGTGTGTGTGTGTGTGTGTGTGTGTGTGTGTGTGTGTGTGTGTTTGCATTTGTGTATAAATATGTAATATGTAGGTTTATATGTACAACACACATATCTATTAGAATAGGTTGACACTTTTTTATGCTTAGAGCAAAAGGGTGGTCAGCAATTAGTCAAGTGAAGAAAGTGGGGGCTGGACAGAGTGTTACCAGCACAGGAACCAGTTTAACAAAGGCCTGGAGATCAGAATGAGCAGAATACTAACTTGAAACATTTGATGAATATGGAGCCAAGATTGCAAGTTGAAGATGGGCAAGAGACTAAACTGGTATTGTCTAGGTCCCAGGGAATTTATCCTTGCAGAAAAATTTGTAATAAATTAAAACCTTGATCTATACCTTCTAGTGTATGTGACCTTGGGCAAGTCCCTTTAGCTTCATAGAATCAGAACCCCCTATTAATTTTGCCTTGAATAATAACTTTCCTAACACTACTTTAGGGCTTCCCAGATGACTCAGTGGTAAAGAAGGAGATGTGCCAAAGCACGAGATATGAGTGTGATCCCTGGGTCAGGAATATCCCCTGGAGAAGGAAATTCAATGGACAGAGGAGCCTGAAGGGCTCCATTCCATGGGATTGCAAAAGAGTTGTACACAATTTAGCAACTAAATGGCAACACTGTTTTTAAAAATACATAAAGAAGTGATTTGTTGTCTAAAGTTAAACATATAGTAGGTACAGCCAGGAGAGTTGTTTGGTAAAAGAGTATCCAGGGCTCTCTAGTAAAAGAGAGTAGCACCTGAGACTTATTATTTAGGAACACAATAGGTGACTTAAACCCATGCTCACCACCATATGCTGGCATCTGAGAATGCTTCAAAGGCAACAACCAGGATAGAAAAGTACACTTTTCAAGGTCCTGAAACCGTGAGTACAAGGGGGTATTGGTGGCCTATTATTCCCTGGAGTTTGGAGTTTCCTTTATGTAACTCTAGGCAGAAGAATTATGTTTTCTCTTGATAAAGAGGGATAGTTTATGACCACAGGAATATTTCCTTAGTATGTTAAATTTAAATGTAATTACACATACCATTGTTTCCAAGTGTACAATATAATGATTCAATATTTGTATATATTGGAAATGATTATCACCACAGTAAGCTTAGCTAAAATCCATCAGTATACAAGTTTTCTTTCACTGATGTGAGCTACTCCATGAGGAGCTTTCAAATATACAGTACAGTAATATTATTAACTAGGGTCACCATACTCTATATTTCAACCCTGTGACTTACTTATTTTATAACTGGAAGCTTGTATATTTTGAGCCCTTTCACACATTTTGCCCAAGCGACCAATCTGTTCTTTGTATATAATGAGCTTGTTTTCTTTTTACCTCCAGATGCCACTTGTAAGTGAGATCACACAGTATCTGTCTTTGTCTGTCTGACTCATTTCACATGGCATAATATCATCAAGGTCCATCCATCTTGTTACAAATTGCAAGATTTCCTTCTTTTTATGGGTAACAGTCCATTGTGTATATAGCAGTTTTCTATATCTATTATTCTGTTGATGAACACTAGGAACATTTTCATATCTCTACTATGATAAATAATGCTGTGCTGAACATGGCAATACAGGTATCTTTTAGAGTTTGTATTTTCATTTTCTTAAGATAAATACACAAAACTGGAATTGCTGGATAATACAGTAGTTCAATCTTTTTTTTTTTTTTTTTGAGGAAACTGCATACAGTTTTCCATAGTGGCTACCCAAATTTAGACTTCCACCAACAGTTTACAAGAGTTCCCTATTCTCGGCATCCTCACCACATGTGTTATTTATGTTTTTGATAGTGGCTATTCTAACAGGCATGAAGTAATATCTCATTGTGCTTTTGATTTGCATTTCCCTTACTGTTAGTGATGTTGAGTATATAACTCTCATCTGACTACATGCCTTCTTTGGAAAAAAAACAAAACAAAACATCTGTTCAGGTTCTTGTGCATTTTTGTTTTTTTTTTTTAATTGTATTTTTTGTGGAAATATAGTTGATTTACAATGTGCTAATTACTGCTGTTCAGCAAAACAATTCAACTATATACTGTTGTTTTTATTCAGCCACAAAATCATCTCTGACTCTTTGTAACCTCATGGACTACCCCATGCCAGGTCCCTCTGTTCTCCACTATCTCCATGAGTTTGCTCAAATTCATATCCATTGAAGCGGTAATGCTATGTAACCACCTCATTGTCTGCCATCCCCTCCTTTTGCCTTCAGTCTTGCCCAGCATCAAGGTCTTTTCCACTGAGTCGACTCTTTGCATCAAGTGGTCAAACTACCGGAGCTTAAGCTTCAGCATTAGTCCTTCCAATGACTAAATCAGGTTTGATTTCCTTTAGGATTGACTGATTTGATCTTCTTGTAGTCCAAGGAACTTTCAAGAGTCTTCTCCAGCACCACAGATTGAAAGCATCAGTTCTTCGGTTCTCAGCCTTCTTTGTGGTCCAAGTCTCACATCCGTGCATGAGTACTGGAAAAACCATAGCTTTGCCTATCTGTACCTTTGCTGGCAAAGTGATGTCTCTGCTCTTTAATATGCTGTCCAAGTTTACCATAGCCTTCCTTCCAAGTAGCAAGAGTCTTTTAATTTCATGGCTGCAATTACTGTCCACAGTGATTTTTTAAGCATTCTTTTCCATTACAGTTTATCATAGGATGTTGAACATAATTCTCTGTGCTGTACAGTAGGACCTTGCTGCTTATCTGCTCCATATATCTGCTCCATATATAAAAGCCTACATCTGCTAACCCCAATCCCCAACTACATCCCTCCCCTAATTCACTCTCCCTTGACAACCACCAGCCTCTTCTCTATCCCTGTGATTCTGTTTTGGTTTCATAGATATGTTCATTTGTGTCACGTTTTAGTTTCCATATGTAAATGGCATCATGTGGTGTATTTATCTTACTCTTTCTGACTTACTTTACTTAGTATAATCTCTAGATGTATCTATGTTTCTGCAAATCCCATTATTTTATTCTTTTTATGGCTGAATAATATTCTATTGTATATTTGAATGACAGATGTCTTTTTTAATTTTTATTTTTAATTTTAGGGTAGTTGCGTCTGAATTTTGTGATGGTTTCCCCTATACATCAACATGAATCAGCCATAGTTATACACAGGCCCCCACAACCACGCCTGCACCTCCCTCCCCATCCCCCTCCTCTAGGTAATCACAGAGCAACAGCTTTGGGTTCCCTGCATCATAAAGCAAATTCCCACCAACTATCCACTTTACATATGTTAATGTACATGTTTCAATATTATTCTCTCAAGTCATCCCACCCCTTCCCTCCTAAACCATGACCATAAATCTTTTTTAGGTCTGTGTCTCCTTTGCTGCCCTGCAAATAGGATCATCAGTAACATCTTTATGGATTCCATATATATATATACATTAATATATGCTATCTGTCTTTCTCTTTGTGACTTAGTCCCTTGTGTATAATAGGCTCTGCGTTCATCTACCTCATTAGAACTGATTCAAATACATTCTTTTTATAGCTGAGGAATATTCCATTGTGTATAGTATCACAAATTATTCTGTCAATGGACATCTAGGTTGCTTCCATGTTCTAGCAATTGAAAATAATGCTGCAGTGAACATTGGGGGAACATGTGTCTTTTTTACTTATGATTTCCTAAGGGTTTATGCCCAGTAGTGGGATTGGTGGGTATGACATCTTCTTTATCCATTCATCTGTTGATGAACTTTAAGTTGTTTCCGTGTCTTGGTTATATGAATAGTGCTGCTATGAACATAAAGGTGCATGCATCTCTTTGAATTATAATATTGTTCAGATATATACACATGACTGGAATTGCTAGATCGTATTGTAACTCAATTTCTAATTTTCTGAGGAACCTCCAAACTGTTTTCCACAGTGGCTGTACCAACTTATATTCCCATTGACAGTATAGGAGGGTTCCTTTTTTTCCACATCCTCTTCCGCATTTCTTATGTGTAGACTTTTTAATGGTAGCTATTCTGACCAGCGTGAGGTGGTACCTCATTGTCATTTTGATTTGCACTTCTCTAATAATTAGCTCTGTTGAGCATCTTTTCATGTGCCTCTAGGCTATCTGTATGTCTTCTTTGAAGTAATGTTTATTTAGTCACCTGCCCATTGTTGAATAGGGTTGTTTGGTTTTTATTGTTGTTGTTGAGTTGTATTGCATTATTTGTAAATATGTTTTCCCATTCTATACGTTGGTGTTTTCATTTTGCTTATGGTTTCCTTTGATGTTCAAAAGTTTGTAAGTTTAATTACGTCCTCTTTTTTTGTTTGCTTTTATTTCTATTGCCTTAGGAGACTGATGTAAGAAGACATTGATATGATTTATGTCAGAGAATGTTTTGCCTATGATTTCTTCTAGGATTCATGGTATCATGTCTTATATTTAGGTATTAAGTCATTTTGAGTTTATTTTTATGTATGGTGAGAGGGTATATTCTAGCTTCATTGACTTACATGTGACTTGTCCAACTTTCCTGTCTTTCCCAATGGCTTAGCCATGAAGAATCCACCTTCAGTGAAAGAGATGCAGCAGATCCAGGTTTGATCCCTGGGTTGGGAAGATCCTCTGCAGGAGTGCATGGCAACCTACTCCAGTATTCTTGCCTGGAGAATCCCATGGGTAGGGGAGCTGGGTAGGCTAGAGTCCATACAGTCATACAGAATCAGACATTATCTAAGTGACTTAGCATGCATGCACACATGCACATTCAACTTTCCAAGACCACTTGCTGGAAAGATTATCTTTTTCTCGTTGTATATTCTTGTCTCCTTTGTTGAATATTGACTCTAAGTGTTAAGGTTTATTTCTGGGCTCTCTATTCTATTCCATTGATCTGGATGGCTTCTTTTTGCCATTGTTGTGTGTGTGTGTGTGTGTGTGTGTGTGTGTGTGTGTGTGTGTGCTGATACCATACTGTTTGTATTTTTGTCTGAAGTCTTTGTATTTTTGTACTATTGTCTGAAATCTGGGAGGGTTACGCTTTCTGCTTTGTTCTTTTTCTTCTGGATTGCTTTGGTAATTCTGGAACTTTAATGTTTCCATATGATATTCAAGATTATTTGTTCTAGTTCTGTGAAAAATACTATGGGTAATTTGGTAGGGGGTCTCATTAAATCTGTAGATTGCTTTGGATAGTATGGCCATTTTAACAATATTGATTCTTCCAACCCAAGAGCAGGAGATATCTTTCCATTTCCTTGAACCATCTTCAGTTTCCTTTATTCATGTTCTATAGTTCTCAGTCTATAAGTTTTTCACCTCCATGGTCAGGATTATTCCTAAGTATTTTATTTTGGAGGGTGTGATTTTAAAATACTTTTTTTTTTTACATTCCTTTTTTATTTTATCAGAAAGCTTACTGGTTTTTTTCTTATCAGAAAACTTATCAGATTCTTAATTGTTAGTGTAAAGAAATGAAATTATTTCTGAATGTTAATCTTATATCATGCTGCCTTTCTGAATTCACTTATCAGTTCTAGTAATTTCTATATGGAATCTTTAGAATTTTCTCTGTATGATATTATATCATCTGCATATAGTGATAGTTTTACCTCTTCCCTCCCAATTTGGATTCATTTGTTTTCATAGTCTAATTGCTGTGTCTAGAAATTTCAATAGTGTATTGAATAGAGAGGTGAGAGTGTCTTGTCTTGTTCCATCTCTGCCTTGTTCCAGATTTTAGCAGGAAGGCTTTTTGATTATCTTTAAATGGATTTTTTTTTTTTTTGCTATTGAGTTCATTAATTTTCTTAACATATTTTGGATATTAACCCTTAATAAGATATAATTTACAAATATTTTTCTCCCAATCAGTAGGTTGCCTTTTCATTTTATTGATAATTTCTTGCATTGTGCAGAGGGTGACATTTTTAAGAGCAATGTCAAGAACAATTAATAGTTACAGTGGAACAGAAATAAACCATGACTATTAAAGACAGAATGGATAAATCTGATTATCCTATATAACTATAACACTCATGAGATTAAGAAAAGGGTTTAAATCTACTAAGATGAAAGCAAATATCTAAGTGTATATTTTCCTACAAACACATATGCATATACGTCCATTTTTAGTCAGTATCTCAAAAGGTTCATGACCCTAAAAGATTAAGAATTACTGAATTTTCTTCTCTTGTCCATTGCAAACACTTTTATCATATTATCTATGTTAGACGCAATTTCTATCATGGCCCTCATTTTTTTATGTTCTCATTATATGCTCTAAAGATTTAATGTGACTCTTTGTTCTCTAATCCTAAAATAGTCATTCATTCACTTCCAAACATTTAATCAGTGTGTGTGCTCAGTCAGTAAGTCATGTCTGACTTTTTGTGACCCCATGGACTCTATGTAGCCCACCAGGCTCCTCTGTCCTTGGAATTTTCCAGGCAAGACTATTGGAATGGGTTGCCATTTCCT
Organism: Ovis aries; assembly: GCF_016772045.2. NCBI lineage: Eukaryota > Metazoa > Chordata > Mammalia > Artiodactyla > Bovidae > Ovis > Ovis aries. Next base: position 76,623,949 of record NC_056059.1, read on the forward strand.
CCTCCAGAGAATCTTCCAACCCAAGGATTGAATTCATTGCCCCTGCATTGGCAGGTGGATTCTTTACCACTGAATCACTTGGGAAGCTATTTAATTAGCACTTACATTGAAACATAAGCTTTTCTATATGCTGGGATATGAAGATGAGTAAGATTTAATTGAGTTACTGAAGAAATCCCTAGCCAGTGAGAATGTAAACAAAGAAACAAAAAAAAGTTGTATTTCTCATAATCCTCTGATGTTCCACAGACTTTTAATCAAATTAATAAAATCACTGGAAATAGAAGATGTTCTCAGTTTAGATTATCTGAATGAACAGTACAGTTGATCACATGGTCTTAAGCTTCCTAACCTCAATAGTGACTTTCTTTTTGATCTCTTGTAAGTGTACTATTCAGTTTCTGCTTTCTGTGTCTTGGTTTGAACTGACTGACATTGTCCATAGAGAAGGATTTCCACATTGAGTTACGACATTTATACACAAGTCTCTTTTGCTATTGGTCTGCTGTCAGGGTATCTGAAGGACTTCCCTGTAGCTCAAACGATAAAGAGTCTGCCTGCAATGCGGGAGACCAGGGTTTAATCCCTGGCTCGGGAAGATCCTCTGGGGAAGGGAATGGTAAGCCACTCCAGTATTCTTGCCTGGAGAATGCCATGGACAGAGGAGCCTGTAGGGCTACAGTCTGTGAGGTTGCAAAGAGTTGGCCATGACTGAGAGACTAACACACACACAGGGTATTTAGTAGACTGGAGTAGGGGAGGTTGCGTTCTTTTGTCTCTGGATTTTCTTCAGGGAAACCACACCCTCCCATCTACTCATTTCCAGAATTAAGAAACATTTCTCTCTGCTCACTTCAGCTTCCCAATTTAATCACTGATGAAATTGTAGGAATTGTTTATCCAAAGTGACCTTTCAGCAGGTTTTAAGCTCTTAAGTTCACCCCAAATTTCAGCAATATTGTCAACAAATGTAGTCCATATATCTCGACTATAATTTGCAAATAACTTTTTTGATCTAAAATCAGATTCTAGACTTCTGCCCTTGATTTTTGCTTGTTCATTCGAATCACACAATAATCCTGTGATTTAAGGAAGAAATGTAGTTCTACTAAATAAAGACACAGGCTTCTACTTTATAAACTTGCCCATGTTTTATATATTATGCCTATTTGTTTTATCAAAGTGTCTTCATTTAAGCCAATAATCTACCAATTTTGGACTGCCTGGTGATTCTGCATTGTTCATAATACTGCAACTTTACCATTACTGTGGTATATCTGAATAATAGAAAAGTGTATCTTTGGCTTGTCTTTTCAGGTTTTTAAATAATTCTAAAAATGCGGCCCTTGAAACAGAGGATAAATCAACCTTTTAATGACTGTATCATGGAATTTAAAAAATACATGTAACCGAAAAGTATCAAATTTCACAAAGCAGCAAGTATCAACAGCATGGGATTGTTCTCTGATTTATACTGCCAAGCCTAAGGCAACATCCCTCATGATTTTTAAGGGAATTGAAGTAAAACACAATGAGAAAGATAATGTGAAATGTATATACCATTTCCCATGAAGACAATCTGGGCTTAGAAATATTTTGATGAACTTCAAACAATTCAATTTTATATCTATCATGCTATGAAAATCAATTCATATTTTAGAATTATTATTTTAAAATTCCTTAAGGAAATGAAGGGTCCAAATCAATTTTGTGATTATCAGCTACATCATCGTAAACCTTGGATATATGCATTGTTGACATAATGTAATCCATTGTACATGAAAATTATAGCTAGTCAAAACAATAAGGCTTCTTTTAGGCAACAGTGCTTTAAACATTTTAAATAAGTTGGTTCTGCTAGCTAACATAGGTTGCTGTAATTAATTAGAGTAGTGCAGTTCATCCAAGGTATCATAATTTTTTATAATGTCATTCCTGAGAGATTAGGAATTGCACACATTTTTGATAGGCCCTTGTATAAAGGAAAATAGATTACATTTCCATAGCAAAGTGTTTTAGAAAATTTATTGTGTAATAAAATATCTATTCCTTTGCTGTTTTGATCTTTTCTTTCTAATACAGTAAAGTATTTTTTCAGCAAGAACACTATAGAAAACTCTTGAAAGAAATCTTCAACAGGAATCTGAGCTTTCTTCTGAAGACTAGGGTTTAGAAAGGGAAATTATGTGCTTGAAAAGCAAACAAAAACCACACAAAATCTCTTTAAACCAAAGACAAAATAAAAAAATATATATATGTCTTTCATTTTCTGAAATCCTTACAATGATTATTTAGTGCTATTCCATATTTATAAACTATCTTTCCTTTATGAAAATAAAACATTCTTACATTGTTTTGCATATTAGTCTTTATCTTCCTTGCTGGCTCATCTTTAATTTTTTTTTAAATTTTTTTTTCTCACTACAGAAGACTATGTTTTGCAAGGAGAAAGGCCTTCACCATCACTTCTTTAAATTTTGTTCTCTGACACTTAACAGGGCCATTTTACAATTTAGAATATTGACTTCTATCTCCTATTTCAAACACACTTTTAAATTACATGATTCCTAATAAGTCTTTAGAGGATGACATCAGACTCATCTATGATGTCTTTTATCTCTCAGTTCCCCTACTTATTGGGACAGGATTAAACTAACCATTAGTATAATGTCTCACACATAGATGGTGGTTAGAAAATGTGGAAAGAATTGGATTCCATTTTTTTCCTACTAGTTATAATAAGAATACATTTTTTATGCTCTTTTATCTTTATTCAGAGTCTGATGTTTGACCTTTTCCAATCTTTTTCTCAGGGTCCTATTTTTACATTCATTCAGTTCAGTTCATTAGCTCAGTCGTGTCCAACTCAATGCAACCCCATGAACCTCAGCACACCAGGCCTCCCTGTCTATCATCAACTCCCAAAGTTTCCCAAACTCATGTCCACTGAGTCGCTGATGCCATTCAACCATCTTATCATCTGTCATCTCCTTCTCCTCCTGCCCTCAATCTTTCCCAGCATCGGAGGCTTTTCAAATGAGTGAGCTCTTCGCACATCAGGTGGCCGAATTTTTGGAGCTTCAGCTTCATCAGTCCTTCCAATGAACACCCAGGACTGATCTCCTTTAGGATGGACTGGTTGGATTTCTTTGCAGTCCAAAGGACTCTCAAGAGTCTTCTCCAATTGAGAGTTCAAAAGCATCAATTCTTCAGCGCTCAGCCTTCTTTATAGTCCAACTCTCACATCCATACATGACCAAAGGAAAAACCATAGCCTTGACTAGATGGATGTTTGTTGGCAAAGTAAAGTCTCTGCTTTTTAATGTGCTGTCTACGTTGGTCATAACTTTCCTTCCAAGGAGTAAGCGTCTTTTAATTTCATGGTTGCAATCAGCATCCGCAGTGATTTTGGAGCCCGCAAAAATATTCAGCCACTTCCCACTGTTTCCCCATGTATTTGCCATGAAGTGATGGGACTGGATGCCATGATCTTTGTTTTCTGAATGTTGAGCTTTAAAGCAACTTTTCACTCTCCTCTTTCACTTTCATCAAGAGGCTCTTTAGTTCTTTGCTTTCTGCCAAAAAGAGTGGTGTCATCTGCATATCTGAGGTTATTGATATTTCTCCCAGCAATCTTGATTTCAACTTGTGCTTCCTCTAATCCAGCATTCCTCATGATGTACTCTGCATATAAGTTAAATAAGCAGGGTGACAATATACAGCTTTGACATACTCCTTTTCCTATTTGGAACCAGTCTGTTGTTCCATGTCCAGTTCTAGCTTCCTGACCTCCATACAGGCTGCTCAAGAGGCAGGTCAGGTAATCTGGTATTCCCTTTCAGAATTTTCCACAGTTTATTGTGAGCCACACAGTCAAAGGCTTTGGCATAGTCAATAAAGCAGAAATAAATGTTTTTCTGGAACTCTTGCTTTTCAATGATCCAGAGGATGTTGGTAATTTGATCTCTGGTTCCTCTGCCTTTCCTACTTCAAACCAGCTTGAACATCTGGAAGTTCACAGTTCACCTATTGTTGAAGCCTGGCTTGGAGAATTTTAAGCATTATTTTACTAGCGTGAGACAAGTGCAACTGTGTGATAGTTTGAGCATTCTTTGGCATTGTCTTTCTTTGAGATTGGAATGAAAACTGACCTTTTCCAGTCCTATGGCCACTGCTGAGTTTTCTAAATTTGCTGGCATATTGAGTGTGGCACTTTCACAGCACCGTCTTTTAGGATTTGAAATAGTTCAACTGGAATTCCATCAACTCCACTAGCTTTGTTCTCAGTGAGGCTTCCTAAGGCCCACTTGACTTCACATTCAAGAATTATTCCAAATGACTATCAAGAAAAAATTTATAACTTTCAAAATTGTTTTATTGAAAAAACTTTTTCATTGGCTACTAAATTAGCCTTGTTGGTTTCCCACGTAGAGGAATATGGGCATAAGTTTGAGTAAGCTCTGGGAGTTGATGACGGACAGGGAAGCCAGGTGATCTGCAGTCCATGGGGTTGCAAAGCGTTGAACACAACTGAGTGACTGAAATGAATTGATCCTGCTTGAGAACAGTTTCTCCTTTTTCAAAACTTTCTGACTAATCCTGTTATCTTAAAATGTATATTATGGTAGTGAGTGTGGTAAGATCTTTCTGTTGTTAGTTCTAATCCCATTATCTTAAGATATGTTATTGAAGTGGATATAGTAATTGATAAGACTAGTGAGTGGGGGCACTCTCCATCCCCCGTCTGATGTCTATATCAGAAGCTTTCTTTGTCCTTTTTTCACATTATTAAAACTCTGCTACACAAAAGCTCTTGAGTGACTAAATCTGGTTGGTCCCAAAGCTAAATCTTCTTTGGAGATCATGAATCTGACATTGTTCACTGTAAGTTATCAATGTGTGTTAGTCACTTAGTTGTGTCTGACTCTATGTGATCCTATGGACTGTAGCCCACTAGGCTCCTCTGTCCATGGAATTCTCCTGGCAAAAATACTGGAGTGGGTTATCATTCCCTTCCCCAGGGGATCTTCTCAACCCAGGGATTTAACCCATGTCTCCTGCATTGCAGTCCAACTCTTTACAATCTGAACCACCAGGGAAACCCAGTTTTATCATATATGAGTGTTAATGCTCATCAGCTAATAGATATTTAATAATACTACTTTTTATCTGGAAAAAAATTTAAACTCTTCTGTGTTTTAAACAAAATTTTATATTCATTCAGCATTCCTCTATATTTAAGCCTGTAGAAAACTATTTTATAATGGACTAAAAATAAATTCTAACAGCTGCATTAGTGCTTTTATCTTTTTTCCTATGACATGGATCTTAAAATGAGACTCTTTAAGTGAAATAGGCTAAGCAGGACAAATAGAGATGCCCCAAAACATGAGCCTGTTTTGAAAGGTGCATATGAAATTCACACTTTGATTCATCAAAGTTTTCTGGTTTTGGTTTAAAATTTTCCATGATTGTACAAAAAATAAGGAAAAGTTTCTTCAACAATAAAGCCAAGAACAAACTGACCAAACTTAAAAATAACTTGGAAGATAGCAAGAAGGAAAAAAGCTAAATCATCATTTGATCAAGAGAAACATAACCCTGTAGATAGGGATCTAACAAATCTTCATGTAAATGGTTTTAAGTGAAAATTTAAATTGAGATTAGTTGAAAAGTTGTTTTGGAGCTTTTTAGACATAAAAAAAGAGCTCTATTTAGGCATTAAAATATCATCCAAATAAGACCTATACAGAAATCACTCAGATTGGAATATGGTAGACATTAAAATACTCAGCTCATATTTTATCAGCAATACCAAATACCCAAAAACTAGTTTCATATAGTTAATGTACATGGTAATATTGGTAAATTGTTTCATTATACAAAAACAGTTCTACCTAAGATATGTGTCAAATATTTAAAAACAGTATATCTCTATTTTTGTACCGAAGAAAGCTAACAATAATATTGCCCAGTGATGCTGTCTGATACTACTACAAAGTTTTTGTTTTCTTGGAGAGTGTGTATAAATTATGTTATCAGTAATGTAAAAATAGGTGACTTTTCTTCCCAGAACATAATCAATCTAATTATCTTCTATAATATATCCATAACAGCCTGTGTAGGAATTAAAATAATGATTTACTCTTTGCATATTAAGACATAGAAATGTAATGACCAACTGTCAGATCAATGAGCACAGATTTAAGTATTCAGTATTTAAATTCCAAACAGTCATGGTTAAGATTCTCAAATTCATACTTCAAAAGACTATTTAAAATAACACAATGAGCACAATATGGGGCAACATTATACCTTGATTTATCAATCAGTTAAATTTAAAACATAAACTAATCATAGGTGCTTATAGGCAAACATTAAAAATATAAACTGAGTTTCTATTCCCTCCTTACCAGAGAATACACTTGCTTGCTCATCTAGGTGCTATCTCTCTTTTTTTTTCTTCTTCTCCCCTTTGCCTTGATTATTTTTTCAGTGAATATTACAGAGCATACTGCAGGATCAAATAACTTTCCATCGCAAGGATCACCATTTCCCACTGTTCAGTTCAGTCGCTCAGTCATGTCTGACTCTTTGCGACCCCATGAATAGCAGCACACCAGGCCTCCCTGTCCATCACCAACTCCCGGAGTTCACTCAGACTCATGTTCTTCGAGTCCGTGATGCCATCCAGCCATCTCATCCCCAGTCGTCCCCTTCTCCTCCTGCCCCCAATCCCTCCCAGCATCAGAGTCTGTTCCAATGAGTCAACTCTTCGCATGAGGTGGCCAAAGTATTGGAATTTTAGCTTTAGTATCAGTCCTTCCAAAGCACACCAAAGACTGATCTCCTTTAGAGTGAACTAGTTGGATTTCCTTGGAGTCCAAGGAACTCTCAAGAGTCCTCCAACACCACAGTTCAAAAGCATCAATTCTTCAGTGCTCAGCCTTCTTCACAGTCCAACTCTCACATCCATACATGACCACAGGAGAAACCATAGCCTTGACTAGACGGACCTTAGTCGGCAAAGTGATGTCTCTATTGTGGTAACATTTGGCTTTTCTAGATTCAGCAACTTTGGTTTGTCCTTTGTTTTTAGCTCTTCCTTTTTCCCTCCTCCTCTCTGCCTTGCCTTTTTGCTCTTACCTGATTTTCTTCAAACTAATCTGAACTTTATTGCTTGCTCTCTCTTTCCAATGCTACTTCCTACCTATCTACATTTCCTTTGCACACATTTCTTTTTGTTTCAAGAACTTTGTTGTGGGCTCAAGCATTCCTTCAGATGCTGCTCTTCTCCTCAGCTAGCGGGAAATACTCTTCAGGAAAATACCATCACAGAATTTTGAGAAGAAATACTGTCCATTGCCACCAGGAGGGCAATCCTTGCCAAGAATCAAAACAAACCTTCTATAGTGTTTGCAGTTTCTTCAGTGTAAAGTGAAAGTGAAGTCGCTCAGTCGTGTCTGACTCTTTGCAACTTCATGGACCAGAGCCTATGGGGCTTCTCCATCCATGGGATTCTCCAGGCAAGAATACTGGAGTGGGTTACCATTTCCTTCTCCAGGGGATCTTCCTGACCTAAGGATCGAACCCAGGTCTGCAGCATTGGAGGCAGACGCTTTAACCTCTGAGCCACCAGGGAAGCCCAGGCAATGCCAGACAGGATAAGTGCTACATATCAAACATGGCAGCTCCAAGGAATAGCAGATATTGAGTTCAGTGTATTAGAAGCATAGCAATTACACTTTTATAGTTTTCTCTTTAGTCTGTTCTCTTCAGTTTCCTTTGGCATTCCCTTTGATGACAAGCTTTAAGAAAGCATTAACAGCAGATCATATACACTATTTTGTCTGTGGGAAGAAGTGAGAATGGAGAAGGCACTAATGAGCAGAAAGGAAATGCTGACATAGTTAACCTCTGGATAGGCTGGGTAGTCTTTTCAGAAGTAGAGGTGTGATTGTTGTCCTGTGCTCACTTGTGTCCAACTTTTTGTGACCCCATGGACTGTAGCCTGCCACGGTCCTCTGTCTATGGAATTTACTGGGGTTGGTTTCCATTTCCTACTCTAGGGGATTTTCCCGACCCAGGTCCTGAACCCACTTCTCTTGCATCTCTGCATTGGCAAGTGGATTCTTTATGACTGGACCTCCTAGGAAGCCTCAGAGGTGTGATTGGTGTACACTGAAAGCTTCACATCTCAAAAACACCTTCCTGGCAGCATGGTAGACTTTTAGATAAGTTTAAGAGTGAGCATATTTTAGAATCCCTATTAGGGAGATTCTATAGACAGAACCAAGAATTAATAAAGACAAACGCAGGGTATGGAGACAGGGGAAGCAGATGAAGTAATGAAAGGGATGAAAAAACTGGAATAGTTGGTCATTTTTAAGACTGATCTACTTCCTGATTATTAACACAATCTCCTGAGACTCAGGGAGTGGTAACTCTGCTTGTCTGATTATAAATAAGATTCTTTTTTTTTCTTTTTTGATTTATTATTATTATATATTTTTTACTTTACAATATTGTATTGGTTTTGCCACACATCAATATGAATCCGCCATGGGTGTACACATGTTCCCAAAAGGATAGGGGAATATAATAGGTCAAGGCTTGAAAAAATGTTTATATATTTTTGTAATGGAGAGAAGAAAGGGGGAATGGGCCTTAGCTCTGGTTCATCAGTTTACTAGTGCATGAGCTTAGAATATACAGTTAGCTCCAGACCACTCAAGTCTTCAAATATAAAATAAAAATCCCCCATGATTTTAAATTCTAAATTTATAGAAGAAACTCATTGAGATTATTTAATAGTAATGATAATTCATATTTATTAACATATTTTTTGCCAGGCACTATGCTAACATTTGAATATACCATCTCACTTAATCTTTGCAACAACTAACAGTGTTATGGATACAATAAATTATTTTCACTTTATACACAAACAAATAAATGAATCAAATAACTTGACCAATATCATATATCTTTCAAGGGACAGTGCTTATATTTAAAATTTGTCTTAGTCCAAAGCCCAGAATATTAACCATTTATATACTCTGCTTGTTTTCCTCCTCAAATTTTTCTTCAAAAAGCAATACTCTTGCCAATCAAGTTATCCATCATATTGTATCCATGTAATCTAGATGGTTTTTACTACATTTTGGAGATTTGGTTTTCATAAAAGCTATCTCTGAAGGAAACATATTTGTATTATTTATATATTATATTATGGAATTATGTTTCCAAGGATGTGAAGATACTTAGAAGTGACTGCTCCTTTCCATATCGTTAGATCCTGAGTGGGAAAGGAAGAAAAGCTAAGAAAAGCTAAATCACAATTCTCTAATACATAGAAATTGGATCTTAATGGTATTGCATGTGTACCTACATCAAGCTGTATCTGAGGACAGGTCTTGCGCTAGTTATCTCTATTGCATAATCCAGGTGATTTGGGTGTCCTACAACTCACAGCAGAAATGGTCATGGCTGGCATTTTCCCTCAGTTATAAGCAGTAGATGTATAATACTTTCAAACTGGAAACAACACAAGTTCTCATAAATAGAAAAGTGGATAAATAAATTATAGTTTATCCATATGATGAAACTGACATATACAATAACACCAAATACTTTGCTACATGGAAGAAGCCAAACATAAAAGATAAAATACTGTAAGAATTCTTACATATAAAAAATGAAAGTGGTGGCTCCCTAAATTGGGAGGGGAATCAATTTGAAAAGAACACAAAGTAATGTTTTGGACTAATGGAAATATTTATATATTGTTTTGGATGGTGGTTTTATGAGAATATTCAATTCTCTAAACTCATCAAATTACTTGAGTTATGAATCTTATTGATTATTAATCATACTTTAATTTCAAAAGATGATATTCTTCTGTTTATATCAGTAACATCTATATCTGCTATCCAACATAGTGGCTATTAGCTACATTTGCTATATAATTTGAGATTAACAATTCATTTCATTAGTTGAACTAGCCATATCTCAAGCGCTCAATAAATACCTACAACTAGTGGCTACAGCATTGGTCAGTGAAGATATAAAACATCCTAATCATTGAGGAATGTTCTACTGGCCAGTATTAATCTTGTAGAATGCCATGCCCATTACCTGCTGATGAGTTGGCTCCACTGAATCAGTTAATTCCACTGAATTTTCTGACGTTATTTCTTTCCTTTTTTATTAATTGACAAATTTTCCCATTATATTTACAAGTTTATTTTCATTCATTTTATTCTTAGTTTAATCCAATTTGATTTACTGTCTTCAGAAAATATAATCACAAGGGATAGTAGTGGACAATTAATCATAAAATCCTTCCAGCCTTTGTTAAACTTATTCTACTGGCAAAGTTAGCATCACTTAATACTAACTGCTTACTTTATTAGTAATTTGTAATTCACATGACCTGCATTTTTTTCTCTCTTTCCTGTTTCTCCAGCTTTGATAATTCTTCTTCCTACTTATCCTTATCCAGACTTTATAGACTTTATTTCAGACTTTATTCACCAACACTCAGTATTAGTCAAAATTATTTTTCTAAACATGAAACACAATTTTAATAGAAACACTACCCAGAATAATAACTAAAATAGATCCTCCAGAACTGCTCTATATACAGTGGTGAGGTAACCAAGAGATCATAGCCTACATTTCCACCTCAAACCATGGCCATGACTTTAAGTCAGGATAACTCTTCTACTCTCAGTCTCAACAAGCACAGGATCATAGTGATTGCTTACTCTCTTATACAAATTGATACTTGAGTTTTAGTTAAAATCTTTAGCTGGACATTTTTTTTTTTTACTTTATTAACCAGTGTTGTCTGAAACAGGCCATTTCCTAAAATAACTTTATAATCTTCTTTTGCTAAATGGATCCCCATATGGCTTCCCTATTTTTCTCTCTCCGTAATAACTTATTCCTATCTATCAGTAATAATCTTATGTACCCTCTTCTTTGATGTCTTCCTTGAGTACTTTGATCAACCTTATACTTTTCAGTCTCTCAACAATAACAGAACTAGTTTGGAGACCATACATAATTATCAAATCATATCATGTCTTGATATGCAATTAAATGTTATTGTGTAATTATAAAAAAAAAAAACAATGTATCCAAATGAGCAACTACCTGAATGATAACGCATACCAAAAATGTTAGCTGTCATCAATCTTATGCATGTATCCTGTCTTTAAACCTAGACAATAAGGCCCTTATTAATATAAAAATATATCCAATGGTTTTAGTGTACACTGGCAGTGCCTGACAGTGTTTTATATGCATATTATTATCTGTACAGCACATATTGATGTTTTGCATATATCAGTAATTGGTAAATTTCAAAGATTTTAATTACAGCATACCTAAATGATTTAAATACATTTATAAACAATAGAGCATAATCCACTGCTAGATGAAAGAGGAATTTAAAGAAAATCAGCCCTGAATTTAACATCAATCCCTGTTGTTTATTTGATGTTTAACTCCCATGTAAACAATATTTAAAAGAAAACATAAGATTCATTGTCAAATACTTCCTGGAAACAAGAGCTAGAACACAATGACACAAGTTACATCTCATCCTACAAAGCCAACTGCTCTAAGCATCCTTCTCTCTCTTCTTGGACAGATGGTACTCATTATGATTACTCTCAGATGACAGAGTGGTTTGCAGCAGGCTTGTATTTACAGTTATGACTCTCACATAAGTAAGTTTACTAAGGTTATAAAGCTAATTAGCTCTGTCCACATATCAATATTTTTTGTCCTTCTAGCCCACATATCTGGAGAAGGGAAAGGCTACCCACTCCAGTATCCTGGCCAGGGGAATTCCATGGACGTCCATGGGATCACAAAGAGCTGGACACAACTATTTTGGCAATAACGAAGAGAGGACAGCCTAGGAAAAAGAGGAAAACTGAGAATATAGATAAGGCTCTTAGACTGTGCTATTTTTGTAATATCAAATTTAAAAAAATAATCTTAAAAGCATTGCTGTGATTACAAAAACTTATGGAGCATAAGACAATTAAAGATACAGGGTGACCTGAATATTTCTATTTAAGAAATAAAGATGTTAAATATTGGTTTCAAACCTATGTTTGCTGTCTTATTCTGAGACAGCCACAGTTGAGAGGAGGTTGGAGGTGATGTATGTCCATTGATGACTCCTTAAGCACAGAAAGATGGAGTTCAGTTAGGAAACATTTAACTGGTGGTGTATATGACTGAGGAATCCTTTTATTTTTTTCACTTAATAAAATGAACATGAATGTATCAAGATATATTGTTATTGTAAAATTCTGAGAGTGTGAGGACAGGGGAAATAAGTGCAGACTGACTTAAGTTTTACAAATAGAAGCAGCATTCCTGAGCGTAGTTAAGCTAGTAAGCCAATCACCATTTATCTCCATACAGAGCAAAATTCAATCAAAAGCAAAAGTATATTAAAAAAGTAAGTTGCTACATGTCACTGATTTTTAATAGTTGCCTATAAATAAAATTTCCATAATCAAGATGCAGTAGACATACCCTCTGGCAGCCTTACAAAAAGAAAAGTTTCAAACAAACCATTTATAGTAATAAAAGTATATAACTTGGCATAATACTCCTGTCTCTTCGTGCCTTTACCATACTGTGTTACTAAACTTTATTGTTAATCTTCTAAAATGTGTCTTTATACTTAATTTTAGTGTTTTGGTTGTCATTCACTAGTTAGGAAAGAAAAAAAATTTAAAACAAATTAATGAACATATTCTGTTTTGAAGTGACTTTATATTAGCAAACACCCTCTTCCAACAACAAAAGAGAAGACTCTACACATGGACATCACCAGATGGTCAACACTGAAATCAGATTGATTATATTCTTTGCAGCCCAAGATGGAGAAGCTCTATAAAGTCAGCAAAACCAAGACTGGGAACAGATTGTGGTTCAGATCATGAACTCCTTGTTGCCAAATTTGGACTTAAATTGAAAAAAGTAGGGAAAACCACTAGACCATTCAGGTATGACCTAAATCAAATCCCTTACAATTATACAGTGGAAGTGAGAAATAGATTTAAGAGATTAGATCTGATAGACAGAGTGCCTGAAGAACTATGGACCCAGGTTCCTGACATTGTACAGGAGGTGGGGATCAAGACCATACCCAAGGAAAACAAATGCAAAAAGGCAAAATGGTCATCTGAGGAGACCTTACAAAAAGCTGTGAAAAGAAAAGCAAAAGGCAAAGGAGAAAAGGAAAGATACACCCATTTGAATGCAGAGTTCCAATGAATAGAAGGGAGAGATAAGAAAGCATTCCTTGGTGATCAATGCAAAGAAATAGAGGAAAACATTTGAATGGGAAAGACTAGAGATCTTTTCAAGAAAATTAGAGATACCAAGGGAAAGTTTCATGCAAAGATGGTCTCAATAAAGGACAGAAATGGTATGGACCTAACAGAAGCAGAAGAGAATAAGAAGAGGTGGCGAGAATACACAGAAGAACTATACAAACAAGATCTTCATGATGGAGATAATCACAATGGTGTGATCACTCACCTAGAGTCAGACATCTTAGAATGCAAAGTCAAGTGGGCCTTAGGAAGCATCACTACGAACAAAGCTAGTAGAGGTGATGGAATTCTAGTTGAGCTATTTTCAAATCCTAATGCTGTGAAACTACTACATTCAATATATCAGCAAATTTGGAAAACTCAGCAGTGGCCACAGGACTGGAAAAGATCAGTTTTCATTCCAATCCCAAAGAAAAGAAATGTCAAAGAATGCTCAAACTACCACACAATTGAACTCATCTCACACGCTAGCAAAGTGATGCTCAAAAGTCTGCAAACCAGGCTTCAGCAATACGTGAACTGTGAACTTCCAGATGTTCAAGTTGGTTTTAGAAAAGGCAGAGGAACCAGAGATCATTGCCAAGAGCTGTCGGATCATTAAGAAAGCAAGAGACTTCCAGAAGATCATCTATTTCTGCTTTATTGACTATGCCAAAGCCTTTGACTATGTGGATCACAACAAAATGTGGAAAATTCTGAAAAAGATGGGAATACCAGACCACCTGACCCGCCTCCTGAGAAATCTGTATGCAGGTCAAGAAGCACCAGTTAGAACTGGACATGGAACAGCAGACTAGTTCCAAATAGAGAAAGGAATACGTTAAGGTTACATATTGTCACCCTGCTTATTTAACTTATATGCAGATTACATCATGAAAAATGCTAGACTGGATGAGGCAGAAGTTGGAATCAAGATTGCCTGGAGAAGTGTCAATAACCTCAGATATGCAGATGACACCATGCTTATGGCATAAAGCAAAGTAGAACTAAAGAGCCTCTTGATAAAAGTGAAAGAGGAGAGGGGAAATGTTGGCTTAAAACTCAACATTCAGAAAACTATGATCATGGCATCTGGTCCCATCATTTCATGGAAAATAAATTGATAAGTGGTGGAAACAGTAACAGACTTTATTTTGAGGGGTTCCAAAATCACTGCAGATGGTGACTGTAGCCATGCAATTAGAAGACAATTGCTCCTTGGAAGAAGAGTCATGACCAACCTAGATAGCAGGGGCATTACTTTGCTAACAAATGTCCGTCTAGTCAAAGCTATGATTTTTCCATTATTCATGTATGGATGTAAGAGTTGGACTATAAAGAAAGCTGAGCACTGCAGAAGTGATGCTTTTGAACTGTGGTGTTGGAGAAGACTCTTGAGAGTCCCTTGGCCAGCAAGCCCATCCAACCAGTCCATCCTAAAGGAAATCAGTCCTGAATATTCATTGGAAAGACTGATGCTGAAGCTGAAACTTAATCCTTTGGCCACCTGATGCCAAGAATTGACCTGATGCTGGAAAAGACCTTGAAGATGGGAAAGATTGAAGGCAGAAGGAGAAGGGGACAACAGAGGAAGAGATCTTTGGATGGCATCACTGACTCAATGGACATGAGTTTGAGTAAACTCTGGGGATTGGTGATGGACAGAGAAGCCTGGCACACTCAGTCCATTGTGTCACAAAGAGTTGGACACTACTGAGCAACTGAACTGAAGTGAAATTGTTCTTTATTATATCCAGCCAGTAATACCCTCCTTTATTTTCCTCTCCTGTTATATTTTGATATTACTGATTAACATACTCTTTATGGATACATGGGTAATTCTTAGTACTGTGACCTGAACCCTTAGATACTATTCTCTTTCATAATTTTGATGTGTATACTTTTCCATTAAGAAAGTAAGAGTGTGAAAATGAAAAAACAGGTATTTTTCCAACCAGTTGTTCACTCTCACTCTCTTATTTAAATACCAAGAATGCAGGTGACAGCTTCCACTAGTCAAGCGAAATTTTAAATATGTAAATCAAAGCAACTTTCTTTACAGAAAAAAAATGACAGTAAACAGAAGAAAGTATTATACATTTTAATCCCAACGTTCATCAATATGTTAACTCTAAAGGAGTTACAATATACAGAATTAAACATACAGTTGCAATATATAGAACTGAAAATCTTTCCTGCAGAACAAAAAGTTATCTCCTCAATATAAAATAATTCTTAGTAATTTTCTTAAGACTCTTTCCAACCAGTCTTTTAGCTTAGTCTATAGATTCTTTGGTATTGCTGTAGCATTTCTTAGTTGTAAGGATAGGGGAAATGTTTAGGAATTTAAGAAGCTACAAAAGAAGCACAAGCATTCCAATGAAGTTATATGTTTGGAAAAAAATTAAAAAAAATAGTTTTGGTCAAGAGAATGCCATATTTGGAGCTTTGATAAAATTAGCCAAATTAAGCTCCAGTAAGCAACAGAAAGTGTTGTCTACAAAATTATTTCTAAAACTTAAAACTGTGAATTAAATGAAAGCATGAACCGAAAAGCTCTAACATAGATAATAGATAAAATCTTGACTTCTGAAAAAGTTATCAAAAAAGTAATGTGCAAGATGCAATCTAAATTCAAAGCCAAGAAGTTCATGAAGTGATATTCTATTTAACTTGGAATATTGTCATACACCACTAATTTTTATATTAATCTTCCTCAAACAGGGGATTGGTTTTAAACTTAAAGACACCATATATCAGCATTTGGTTTCAGCAGTTCAGTATTAATTTGGCCTCAGAATCTGAAGTGTAATATTTTTAATCTTGTTCTATAATTTTAAATGCTATGTACAATAGTGAGAAAGACTTTATAATTATAGATTAACCAATTACATCAAATTATAATTATATAGTTTAATTCACTTCCAAAATACACACAATTTCATAGTAAGTGCTTACAAGCAAAGACAATGCCTTCTGCTTTGTAAAATGTTAACTTCTGTACATTTTTACACACAAATAAATGAAATAAGAAATTAACTATTGAATTGCATGATTGCTAATTTCATAAGTTCAGTTCAGTTCTGTCATTCAGTCATGTCCAACTCTTTGCAACCCCATGGACTACAGCATGCAAGGCCTCCCTGTGCATCAACAATTCCCGGAGTTTACTCAAGCTTATGTCCATTGACTTAGTGATGCGATCCAACCATCTCATCCTCTTATCCCCTTCTCCTCCCGCCTTCAATCTTTCCCAGCATCAGGGTCTTTTCAAATGAGTCAATTCTTCATATCAGGTGGCCAAAGGATTAAGTTTCACCTTCAGCATCAGTCCTTCCAATGAATAGTCAGGACTGATTTCCTTTAGGATGGACTGGTTGGATGGCCTTGCTGACCAAAGGACTCTCAAGAGTCTTCTCCAACACCAGAGTTCAAAAGCAACAATTCTTCAGCACTCAGCTTTCTTTATAGTCCAACTCTCACATCCATTCCCGACTACTGGAAAAACCATAGTTTTGACTGGATGGACCTTCGTTGGCAAAGTAATGTCTCTGCTTTTTAATATGCTGTCTAAGTTAGTCATAAAATTTCTTCTAGGGAGCAAGCATCTTTTAATTTCATGGTTGCAGTCACCATGTGCAATGATTTTGGAGCCCCCCGAAATAAAGTCTGTCACTGTTTTCCCATCTATTTGCCATGAAGTTATGGGACCAGATGCCATGATCTTAGTTTTCTGAATGTTGAGTTTTAAGCCAACTTTTTCACTCTTCAATTTCATAAGTTAACTTGATGTAAAAATCACACTATATCAATACATGAAATTTGTTGAGAAATCACAAGGTTTGTGGTTAAATATTTTGGATATTTAACAAACATTTATAGGTCATAATTACTTAATTAAATAATCTATTTAAATATGACATTTGAAATGATTTCTTGAAGTAGTTACTGAAACTTTTCTTTTCCTAGAAAGTAAATCTTAAACTAGTGGTTTCCTAAGATTTCTTCCTTACTGGAAACAGTTGAGTCTATGACTCTACATGTCAGTTGGTTCTCAAGCTAGAGGAAACATAGGTCATTTATGCATATGAAATCTTCAAGGTAGCCAGGTGGAGAAATTTGGATCCACCAGTGGTTCTGTCAGAGCCACATATTTCAGTCTCATTCTGATTTTAGTTTGAAAAATTTCTAAAACACTAGATTGCTTTTAGTGTAATTATGTCATATTTAACTCAGTTTTGAAAATGAGAGGGAAAAAAAAAAACATGTGCTTCTAGGAGGATAAGTTATATAGTTTAGAGAGCATAAGCTGTGTATCTTCCAGAAAAATAGGAGTATTCCATTAAAGGGTAAAGCTATACAATCCCAATTTAAGAAGTAGCCCCCCCCAAAAAAAAAAGACAAATTACCATTTTCTCTGAGCATACTTTATGTTCTGTATTTACTCCTAGATATAAGGATGGGGAAACTGCAAAGTCAGAACATATAGCACTTGCATGTTTAGACACCTCACGTCTACCCCTGTACCATCTTGGACAATTTTTCACTGTCTTCGTGGAGCCTTCTGAAAAGTGGGCTTTTTTTTTTTTTTTTAATCATTTTGGCTAAAATTCTTGACAGAATAGAGTTAAAAGCAGACTGGTAGGGTTTAGTGGATTTTTTTTCTCCAGGAATGTGATTTGACTGATGGTTGTGGACCAGAAACAGAAGTAGATGTAAACTGATAGCAGTGTAAACTGGGACCTTATACCTATTCTATTTGTTTTAGCCTGTGCACAACAATAACTTGGGTTTTCTTCTCATTTTGAAAGTAAGAAAAGTTGAAATTCAGAGATGTTAAGCAACTTGCTGAAGGTTATAGAGCTAGGAAATGCAGTTCTTACACTGAAACTCTCAAATACTTGATACCCAAAACTTCTTCCCTTTCTACTATACCATGACAAATGAAGAAACAGCCCAAGAACGTTGGGTTTTTAGCAGAATAGAATATCAGAATGTTGTAAACTTTACATGCTGTCCATATGAGAAAGTTATATAATTTTTAATATCTGGAGGCCAGTTAATGTTAAAATGCTATGGTTATCCTGGACGAGCCCAGGTTTTGAGCTTTCCTGATAGCTCAGTCGGTAAAGAATCTGCCTTCAATGCAGGGGACCCCGGTTCAACTCCTGGGTCAGGAAGATCTACTGGAGAAGGGATAGGCTACTCATTCCAGTATTCTTGGGCTTCCCTTGTGGCTCAGCTGATAAAGAATCCACCTGCAATGTGGAAGACCTGGGTTCAATTCCTGGGCTGGGAAGATTCCCTGGAGAAAGGAAAGGCTACCCGCTCTAGTATTCTAGCCTGGAGAATTCCATGGACTGTATTGTCCATAGGGTCACAAAGAGTCAGACACGACTGAGCAACTTTCATTACTACGTCATGGTTATCCCAATGTTAAATAAATAAATCCTCATTAATTAAGGTCAATATTTATAAATTTATATCTACAAGAATTTCATGCAAATCCCTGAAGTTAAGCATATGTAAGGAGAAATATTTGTGCCATATACATATTTTAAGAAAAACAGGTGATATGCAACTTTTAATTTATAAATGGGATTAATTATATTAGTTTCCATTAAAAATTATGAAATGCTCAGGAAAGAATACATACAGTATTTAAAAAGAAACAAAATCAGCTCTTGGTTATATTTCTTCTCAGCAGTTTTATTCCATACATTTATACATTTATAAAGCTCTTCAGCCAGGCAATAGCAGAATGGTTAAGAATATAGCTGCTTAAATCAGAATCCTTGAGTTTAATTCCTGACTATGCTTTGAAATGGAGAAGGCAATGGCATCCCACTCCAGTACTCTTGCCTGGAAAATCCCATGGACGGAGGAGGCTGGTGGGCTGCAGTCCATGGGGTCGCTAAGAGTCAGACACTACTAAGCAACTTCACTTCACTTTTCACTTTCATGCATTGGAGAAGGAAATGCCAACCCACTCCAGTGTCTTGCTTGTAGAATCCCAGGGACGGGGGAGGCTGGTGGGCTGCCGTTTATGGGGTCGGCCAGAATCGGACACAACTGAAGAGACTTAGCAGCAGCATGCTTTGAAAATTGTTTCACCTCTTGCAATACACTGATTTTTTCCCATGGCTGTATTTTCTCGTTATTGAAATGGTACCTAACACATAGATAGATTAGATTAAACAGTTCAGTTAATTTATAGTAAGTAAATTATTATATATGCCTTGTGCATAATAATTTTCAATAAATGTCAGTGAGATGTTATTGTTATAGCCACACAATATGCAATGTATAGTTTTAAAATATTATATATTATTGTACATTTTAACTTTTATTTTGTACTTTTTATTAAACTAAAAATTATATAAAATTAAAACATATTCTTAAAGCCCTCAATTTTCATAACATTATTATAAGTCAGGAAATGTTTTAATTATTTTAATTCACCTTTAAAAGCTCATCTGAGGTTATCAATATTTGTAGTTGTAAGAATCAGATACTATCTGCAAGAAAGGAGTAGGGTTACTTTGAAAACTAAACAGAATGTTAAAGAAATTAAGATAAGATAACCTACTGATAAACAAGTGTTATGTAAATATTTTCTGAAAGACAAATAAATTGCCACATATATATAAAGTAACAAGTTGCTTATTAAAATGAGTACGGCTTTAGTTTTAAAAGAAAGTGTCCAGGTTCGATGCATGATACTGGATGCTTGGGGCTGGTGCACTGGGATTACCCAGAGGGATGGTATGGGGAGGGAGGTGGGTGGGGGGATGGGGAACATGTGTATACCTGTGGCGAATTCATGTTGATGTATGGCAAAACCAATACAATATTGTAAAGTAATTAACCTCCAATTAAAATAAATAAATTTATATTTAAAAAAGAGTAAAAATATGCTTCATAAAAAAATAATAAAATAATAATAAAAGAAAGTGTATTCAGAGTTGAGAACCACCAGAGTAGATTCTTTTAGATACAATAAGAAAATGGTACACATTTTCTTGCCAACTTACTGTATTAACATTTTTATCTCAGATTAAATGTTATTTTAAATATTATGCTATTTTAAGTGAAGTGAAGTCCCTCAGTCGTGTCCGACTTTTTGCAACCCCATGGATAGTAGCCTACCAGGCTCCGCGATCCATGGGATTTTCCAGGCAAGAATACTGGAATGGGCTGCCATTTCCTTTTCCAGGGGATCTTCCCAACTCAGGGATCGAACCCGCTTCTCCTGCATTGCAGACAGACAATTTACCATCTGAGCCATGATATTTTAAACAAATACTAAAAAATATCACTATTTATATATCTTAAAGCATTCCTTTGGTTACTAGAGTCTTTAGCATCTAACTTGCTCCTTATACAAGGATCCCTGAAAATTCTTAAAAATGTTAAACCACTCCCACAGGAAAAGTTCTAAACTCCTAGAAGATATTTTTTTCAACCTTAGGAATAATGGCATTTGGGGCTGAATAATCCATCTTGGTGCATTGTGGGATGTTTACCAGCAGCCTTGATCTCTAATCATTAGATATATATCATCCTTTATCTATGTTTTAAATGTATTTATTTTTAATTGAAGGATAATTACTTTACAGTATTGCTTTGGTTTCTACCAAACATCAACATGAATCAGCCATAGGTTTACCCATGTCCCCTCCCACCTGAACATCCCTTCCACCTCCTTCCCCATCCCACCCCTCTAGGTTGTTACCAAGCCCGGGTTTGAGTTCCCTGAGTCAGACAGAAAATTCTCATTGGCTATCTATTTTATATATGGTAATGTATGTTTTCATGTTACTCTCTCCATACCTCCCACCCTCTCCTTCTTCCCAACCCCACCCATGTCCATAAGTCTGTTCTCAATGTTTGTGCCTCCATTGCTGATCTGCAAATATGTTCATTAATACCATCTTTTTAGATTCCGTATATATGTGTTGCTGCTGCTGCTGCTAAGTCGCTTCAGTCGTGTCCAACTCTGTGCGACCCCATAGATTGCAGCCCACCAGGTTCCTCCGTCCCTTGGATTCTCCAGGCAAGAACACTGGAGTGGGTTGCCATTTCCTTCTCCAATGCATGAAAGTGAAAACTGAAAGTGAAGTTGCTCAGTCGTGTCCGACTCTTCACAACCCCATGGACTGCAGACCACCAGGCTCCTCCGTCCATGGGAGTCTCCAGGGTGCCATTGTATGTGTTAGTATATAATAATTGTTTTCCTCTGTCTGACTTATTTCATTTTGTATAATAAGCTCTAGGTTCATCCACCTCATTAGGACTGACTCAAATGTGTTCCCTTTTATGGCTGAGTAATACTCCATTGTGTGTATGTGTATATATGTATATATGTATATATATACATATATATACCATAAATTATTTATCCATTCATTTGTTGATGAACATCTAAGTTGTTTCCATATTCCAACAATTGTAAATGGAACTGCAGTGAACATTGGGTTACATGTGTCTTTTTCAGTTTTTGTTTCCTATATGCCTGGTAGTGGGATTTCTGAGTAATATGGTGATTTTATTCTTAGTTTTTAAAGGAATCTCCGTTTTATTCTCCACAGTGGCTGTGACAATTTTCATTCCCACCAACAGTATAGCATCCTTTAGTTTTGATGATGAAAATATATTCAGACATTATTAAGTGTCTCTGGTTGAGAATCACTGCTCTATCATCTCCCTTGTCCTTTATGGGGCCTGAGTAGAAAATCTTTATTGACTCTGGTGGATTAAACACCTGTGCTTTCCTCCAGTCCTCATAAAGCCTCATTAAATTGACATAAAAGGTGTAATATAAGTGACAAAAAAAAAAAAAAGAAAGAAAGAACAAACATGAAGGATTGAAAACCTTGTTATGAAGGCTGGGGTTAGAATAAATTCCAGAATAATGGAGTTTGAAGAGTTTGAGACCTGGAAACTCTAGACTATAAAACATCATGAAGAACTGAGGGCAGGAGTCCAAGATTCATCAGAGGAAGGAGATGAAGTGCAAGACTGATTCCTTGTCTGTACCTAGTCACCCAGTGCACAAAATCCTGAGAATGTCAGCATATATTGGTTTAGATCCCATAGGAAACACATTGGAGAATTAGTCTCTGGGGAAAATAAAACTAAAAGAAATAATGCACAAATACAAAAGAACATTCATTAGTTAAATTGACCAGTTGATGAGACTACCTTTAGACAAAGGCACCTTATTTCTAAATATGAAAGGAAAGCCAAAGAGGATCATTCATCTAACAAAAACTCTAAATATAAGAGAAAAGAGGAAAAGAAAGAAATGCAAAGAACAGATTATTATTTTTTTTTTACTTTACAATACTGTATTGATTTTGCCATACATTGACATGAATTTTTTAAAAAGCTAATAATTCATGGTATTTCATAGGAAATGGAAATTATTAAAGCAAGCCCATAAAAATAGAACATACAGATAATACAAAGCATCTGTTAAAAATAGAAACATAATATGATAATCAAATGAATATGAAAAAATAAAGCTGAAGAACAGCACTAAAAAGAATAAAAATATAAACAGAGGGAAATTGGAAAGGAATTAGAGAATGAGAAGATCAGTTAGGAAGTCCAGAATCCAAAGAACAACCTCAAAAAGAAAGAACACGTGAAATAGTTCAAATATAAGCTAACAAAAATTAATTCAAGGAAATATCTCTGAATTAAGGGGACTAACTTAAGTGTTATGGGCTAAATTATGTCCCCTCAAACATATGATGAAGCCTTAACCCACTGTACCTCAGAATGTAATTGTATTTGAAGACAGAGATTTTCAAGGAATGATTAATTTAAAATGAGGTCCTTAGCATGGCCCCTAATCCAGTCTGACTGGTTTCCTTATAAAAGGAATACCAGAAGACACTTAGGGACACACTTAATCAGAGGAAATACCATGTAAGAATACAGTTAAAAGGCAGTCATCTGTGAATAAAAGAGAGAGAACTAGAAAGGAATTAAACTTTTTGGCATCTTGATCTTGAACTTCTAGCCTCCAGAACCATAAGAAAATATATTTCTGTTGTTTTAGCCACTGAGTCTGTGGCATCTTTTTACAACCACTGTAGCAAATTAACATACCAGGAGATGAAGAAAAATGCTTATTGAGATATATCATAGTGATGTTTCAAGACACAAAATTTGATAAAGAATAAGAAAAGTTTCCAGAGAAACAAGTCTCTCAAAAGAGAAGCATCTGAACTGTTATACTTCATAAAGTATAACAATTGCATAAAGTATAACAATTGCACTCATCTCACATGCTAGTAAAGTGATGCTCAAAATTCTCCAACCCAGGCTTCAGCAATACGTGAATCGTGACTTCCTGATGTTCAACCTGGTTTTAGACAAGGCAGAGGAACCAGAGATCAAATTGCCAACATCCGCTGCATCATGGAAAAAGCAAGAGTTCCAGAAACACATCTATTTCTGCTTTATTGACTATGCCAAAGCTTTTGACTGTGTGGATCACAATAAACTGTGGAAAATTCTGAGAAAGATGGGAATACCAGACCACCTGACCTGCCTCTTGAGAAATCTGTTTGCAGGTCAGGAAGCAACAGTTAGAACTGGACATGGAACAACAGACTGGTTCCAAATAGGAAAAGGAGTACATCAAGGCTGTATATTGTCACCCTGCTTATTTAACTTCTATGCAGAGTACATCATGAGAAACGCTGGACTGGAAGAAACACAAGCTGGAATCAAGATTGCTGGGAGAAATATCAATAACCTCAGATATGCAGATGACTCCACTCTTACAGCAGAAAGTGAAGAGGAGCTAAAAGCCTCTTGATGAAAGTGAAAGAGGAGAGTGAAAAAGTTGGCTTAAAGCTCAACATTCAGAAAACGAAAATCATGGCATCTGGTCCCATCACTTCATGGGAAATAGATGGGGAAACAGTGGAAACAGTGTCAGACTTTATTTTGGGGGGGCTCCAAAATAACTGCAGATGGTGACTGCAGGCATGAAGTTAAAAGACACTTACTCCTTGGAAGAAAAGTTATGACCAACCAAGATAGTATATTCCAAAGCAGAGACATTACTTTGCCGACTAAGGTCCATCTAATCAAGGCTATGGTTTTCCCAGTGGTCATGTATGGATGTGAGAGTTGGACTGTGAAGAAGGCTGAGTGCCGAAGAAGTGATGCTTTTGAACTGTGGTGTTGGAGAACACTCTTGAGAGTCCCTTGGATTGTGAGGAGATCCAACCAGTCCATTCTGAAGGAGATCAGCCCTGGGATTTCTTTGGAAGGAATGATGCTAAAGCTGAAGCTCGAGTAGTTTGGCCACTTCACGCAAAGAGTTGACTCATTCGAAAAGACTCTGATGCTGGGAGGGATTGGGGGCAGTAGGAAAAGGGGATGACAGAGGATGAGATGGCTGGATGGCATCACGGACTCGATGGACGTGAGTCTGAGTGAACTCCGGGAGATGGTGACAGACAGGGAGGCCTGGTGTGCTGCGATTCATGGGGTCGCAAATAGTCGAACACGACTGAGCAACTGAACTGAACTGATACTTCATAAAATCAATGCTGGAAACTAGAGGCAGCTGAATCATACCTTGAAAATTCCAAAAGGAATTAATTTCCAAACTAGAATTTTATATCCAGCTATCCTATCAATCAAGAATGGAAGAAAATACTAGTAATGCAAGGTCTAAAAGCATTTACCTTTCATCTATTTCTTCTCAAGAGCACATTGATAAATACATTGCACCAGAGTAGAAGAAGTAATCTAGTAAGAAGGCATGGAACTGGCAACACCAGAGATTTAAGCCAGGCAGGAAGTTAAGGGAATCCAAGAGGTGAAAATGAAGTGCTTATTATAGTGAAGACAGAAATTTCCAAAAGAAGAGTTAGACTAAAATGAAAATGAAACTTTTAGAAAAAACAAACAAACATATTTTGAATATGAGAGTGAATTCATGATAAAAATACAGAAAGCTAACTTATGCAAAAATAAGTATAAAGGATCTTTAATATTTATACACTAAAGGTTCAATCGTGAACAATAATTGCAGAGATGCAATTGTTGCATATCTGCAACAATTGATGCTATTGCAATTAATAATTATGCATACTTCGGATAATAACTTTATGTAATCACTGGCTGTACTGGGAGGACAGTGAAAAGACAAATACATATGAAGTGAAGTATTGGGCTGATATAGAAGCTATATCCTCATCTCCTTTATAAGGAAGGTAAATAAAAGACCATATCCAGAATTAAAATTACAAACTCACAGAACATTGTGTAAACATATTTAGAAATAAGGAAGTGATTACTAGGAGAAATATTCAAAATAGCTCCCTCCATAAAGCAAGAATCAGAAATGAAGAGGAGTAAGGCAGGCACTGGCTTTTGTTGCTCTTAAAAACCTGTGAAAATTCCTGAATTTTAAAACTTTGTGCATTGGATAACTTGACCAAAAACAGGGAACATACTCTTTATCATTCTTCTGAATAAGACTCTTAAAATGGCCCTCTGTTTGTGCTTAGCTTCTTAGTCATTTCTGACTCTTTGAGACCTCATGAACTTCAGCCTGCCAGGCTTCTCTGTTCATGGGATTCTCCAAGCAAGAATACTAGAGTGGGTTTCCATGCCCTCCTCTAGAGGATCTTCCCAACCCAGGGATCAAACCCAGGTCTCCCACATTGCACGTGGATTCTTTACCATCTGAGATTCCAGGAAAGTGAAAGAATACTGGAGTGGGTAGCCTATCCCTTCTCCAGGGGAACTTACTGACCCAGGAATCAAACTGGGGTCTCCTGCATTGCAGGAGGATTCTTTACCAGCTGAGTTATTAATAGCAAATGAACAGTCTGAGGAACTAGGTCCTTGTCTTATTGCTCCTTGTCTGCACTCTTGTTACATAAACCACTCTCACAGTGGTTTACTGTTGGCACTGGGAATAAAGGCTTGCTCTTGACTCTATTGCTAATTGTAGTTCACTCCCCTACATTCTTCCCTCCTTCTTTTCTTCTGTCCTTCCTTTCATCCAATTATTCATGATTCATGAAACACACAGTGGCAATTTATCTGTTGTCAGGCCTCACTAATGATGTTCTTCTTTAAAAAGGATTTGCAAAATCTCTGCCTCTTAAGCCCTGCCTTCACATCAAGTTGCTATCTCTTTACTGATATATTGCTGCCTGGACTGAGTACTACCTCCTCCTCTCATCATTATTTAGAACTTTTCTCCATAAACCACTGATTAAAGTCATGCTGAATTTAGGAAGCATTACTGTGAACAAAGTTTGTGGAGTTGGTGGAATTCCAGTGGAGCTATTTCAAATCCTGAAAGACAATGCTATGACTCAATAATATGGGTTTGGGTAGATTCCGGCAGTTGGTAATGGACAGGGAGGCCTGGCTAGCTGCGGTTCTTGGGGTCATAAAGAGTCCATCACGACAGAGCGACTGAACTGACTCATTTAGGATAACTTCCTCCAAGTGAGTATCATATAAACATGCCTGCCAGAAGACAGAAAAATTCCACAAATTTGTCTTGAAGTTTATTCCAGCTTCAAAATTATTTGTTCTTAAATGTTATTGGTCTTCTCAGATGCAGCTTACTCTAAAAGCATACTATGCTGCAAAGTAACACAGAAGCAAAGAAATGTCTAAAGCCTCAGAAAATAACAATTGACAGGATAAATATTTTAGGAATATATTTTACTTAATTTTAGGAATTTATTTTACTACTGAGTAACTAACATTCGGGGTAGACAGAAAACTTTTTGGCAATTGAGCTCTTGAATAAAGAAAGCTGATGGATTTCTCTGTGGAGAAATAAGGGACACATCCTTGGCTCCTTTCTAGATCTTGTAAGTACATTAATGAATCTTGTTCTCTGGTTTTTATGAATATAAAACTCTCGTTGGCTTGCATGCCCTTCAGTGTTCCTAGACTGCAGTTGGAACTTTGCCTGAGAAAGGACACAGCATAGTATGCCATGTTGTAGGTCTCTAGAGCTAAGAGGCCCTGGACTGTATGCAGATCCTGTACACAGATTCCACTGTGATAAACACTTGTCATTACAGAATCACTTTTTCTTTTTGTCCCTCAAACATATTTTTATAAATTATAAATATATGTAAATTATGCTATATGCTATTTTTCAGTATTTTTCAACATTTACTGGAACATTTCTACTAAAGGACAAATGCTTGCTTTCTAGAGAAGTCATTTCTGAAATGGCAAAAAGAACAAAGACATTTTGACTTGTGAAAGACAGAGGTTTTCCCCCAAGTGCTATTAGAGGTTGTAAAAGCTAAAACTCAATTTCACTACTTTCCTGATGGCCATATAGTCAGGTCCTTGCCAGTGAAACAGCTCTGCTGCTTCTAACTCTCCATCTATGCCCGAACTTTCTGCATTATGCATGGAATTACAACAACCACACTGAAGATGGTAGAATAGGAAGACAGGGGGCTGGTTCCTTGATGGCATCCTTGAGCAGGTAGAGATGGCCTAATTTTTTTCTGGAAACTTGTCTTTTTCATAAATGCTGTAGACTGAACTTTTGTATCCCCACACAACCCCCTGCAAATTCATCTGTTGAAATTCATCTGTTGAAACCTAATCCCCAGTGTGATGGTATTTGGATGTGGAGACTTTGGGGAGGTGACTAGGTCATAATGACAGTGCCCTCATGAATACAGCCTTTATAAAAATAGAGATTCCAGAGAGTTCCTTATGCCATGTCATAAGAGGACATAATGTAAAGATGGCTATGAACTAGGAAGCAGGTCCTTACCAGACATAAAATCTGCCAGCATCTAGATCTCAGACTTCCCACCTTCCTGAACTCTGAGAAATAAGTTTCAGTTTATAAGCCACACTGTCTATGGTATTCTGGTACAGTATCCTGAAAGGACTAAAGCAATAGCTGCAGAAGATTGTCCATACCCATACAAACATGGCCTGTAAATAGAAATTGATGGAAAATCATGGTTTACAAAGGCCAAGCCCTTCATTCAAGTTCTGTAGTCTGAAAGCACATGGCACGTTTTTAGAAAAATGATGTAATCTTTACAGATCTGTAACATGAGTTTACCAAACTGTGCAGTGTACCCTTGAGTATATATCTGAAGGGAAATTATTTCATACTGGACAAAAGGCTTGTCTTGCTCTCCTATTGAGTCTTTTTTCTAACACAATATGCAAAATAAATATTTCAGAATAATTTTAGGAAGATGGAATATTTTTATAGAAATATTTCAGAAAGATCAAAGTTGTGTATGTGTATTCCCAAAGTTAGCACAAAAATGAAATCCTATGAAATACATTAGTGTATATACCTGGAGTATAACTGACAAACATCTGTTTCTTTGTAGAAATTTAGGTTATGGAGTCTGCTCATCACCTAGTTCATTCTACTGCTAACCAGGCAGCAGAGACTCCCTGACCTAAGTTATTTAAGCAGATGTCAGTTGGAGAGGATAACACTGAACAGGGTTTGCCTGCTCTGCCTGTATTATTTCCTGCTGGGGATAACCTCTCATTAGTAGTTGCTTAAAGAGCAGAGGTTTAGAGTAAAATAAATTGATAAGCAGGGGGGAAATGAAGCACTGGGTAGAAAAATCTTAACTGCTAATACACCTCAAGCAGATTTTTTTTTTCCTTTTAAGAATGTCATTGTATATATGAAATACTAAGCAACTACTTCTGAGTGTACACAGGCACACATGCACACAGACATACAGAGATAGTAATTGAAATAAGAATGACTAAGGAGAGGATTCTGTTTTTCTGGCCTTTTGTAAGTCAAGCCAGGAACATGTGAATTAATATTGATACAGAGTACAAGCACTTGTACAATTGTGGGCTGAAGTTGCAATGGGCACTAATGAGCTTGCCTTCTAGCATTTCCTCATTAGACTGCAGTTCTTTTCTTCCATTGTCTGAACACTTTCCATTACAAACTCCAGGTTCAATTAATATTAAAATATTCAGAAATAACTATTTTCAGAGAAAGTCAGCAAACTGCATCATCTTTAGTGTTTTCAATAATACATTGCAACATGACCTTCCTTCACAAATAATTCATTTACCCACTAAAATGCCACATTCTGAAACTAGCTATGTAATCTTAAGAAATCTGCCACAAAGACATGGCTAACAAGAGGAAGCTTCCCCCAAAACTGTCCTAGTTACTGTCCATGAGATATAATTTCTGAGCAATGCAAAAGGAAACTTGAGTTAAGTAACACTTTCTCATCCAGCCTCGAAAACAGTAAGTCATGACAGTCTCAATTATGGATAGTGAAAACAACACACATAGAGTACCAACAGAATTGAACACACCATGGAATTGAAAACAGGTTTGCACATACATTGTACCCTATGA
Organism: Ovis aries; assembly: GCF_016772045.2. Classification (NCBI taxonomy): domain Eukaryota; kingdom Metazoa; phylum Chordata; class Mammalia; order Artiodactyla; family Bovidae; genus Ovis; species Ovis aries. The sequence continues at coordinate 76,653,694 of NC_056059.1, forward strand.
CATATTATTATTCTAATAATTGTTTTGCCAGATAGCTACAAAATAGATTCCTCATGATGTTTTATTACTTTTCAAGTGAAAAAAAAATAATGATTTGCGATAATTAGTCAGATTTAAAGCTGCAGGAGATAACAAGAGATTTCACTGTACTAGGAAATGGAACCCCTTTCTCACTGCCCAGGCAGTTCTTTTTAAACCTCTTCAGCAGTGTCAGTGCAAGTCACCATTAAAGGTATCTAAACATCAATTAATCTGCAGAACGTTTTTTACACCCCAATTACTAATATTCAAAGTTTCAAGTCATCTTAACTAAATTATGATCTGTTAAAAATTTTCCCAAGGATTTTTAGACTTGTCAAAGGGGAGGAGTTTGTACCATTTAGACAAGTTTAAATCTTAAGAACAATTTTACAGATTAAAAATTAAAAGGTAGTTTCTAAGTATACCAGCATTAACTGAAGCCTAGATCCACTTTGGTGCATGTGAGGGTGTTAGAGAGTAATTTACCAGGTGGAGAAAATGCAAAGCCAAGAAGACAAGCAGGTGAATGATTGGCCAAAGGGAATCCTTCAGATTTGCTTTTAAGATTGGATTTCCAACCTCTGACCTCAGCTATTCCAGAAGAGAACTTGAATATTTACACCATTTTTTTCCTACTTTATCTTTTTGCTTCTTGTGTAGGAAAAAAATAGAGTCAGGAAAAAAAAAACAATCTTAATCCAAAATACAATAGAATCAACCTACTTTATCTTGTAAAAATGTTCTCGTTTTCACTGTTCTTTTCCCAGAAAAGCAATCCTTATTGACTGCCTCTTTATTCTTTGCTTGAATTAAAATAATCTGTATCTCCTGGGAGGACTACATGATTAATCAAAAGCAAAAGGGAACACATTGAAGTATGGGGTTGATATTCTAAACTTATCTGTCTAGTGACCTAATAGTGAAGAAATGATTACTTATCCTTTCAACAAATACTTTTTGAGTGTCTACTATGTATCATGCATTATTTCTAGACCTTTTAGATTGCAACTGTAAAGTAAACAAAAATCCTATTCCTTGTGCAAATTATATTTTAAAGCCACAGTATCATCATCAATAGCATTCACTGTGTTCTTGTGATACTAAGATCTTCTCTGTGAAACACAAAGGAAAAAGTTAGTAACTGATTTTCACCATCAAATCTTCAGTAAAAATTCATTTATCAGAGCTTTTCAGTTTATTATTTTTAAAATTTAACTAGGTTTTTATTTCATATTTGTAAATTAAACATATTCCTTAAGTCAATACATTCAGAGAAAACTATGTAAAAACATTTATATTCAACATTCAGTGATCTCAATAGCAGCATCAATAGCTTCAAATCCTTGAGAATGACAAAATGATGTAAATGAATAAGTAACAACCCATAGAGACGGTACTTTCTCATTAACCTGAGAAATTTCTTTTCAAAAAAAAAAAAAGATTAAGAATAAATTTTCCTTAATGTCTTCTAGATTTTATGCAGGCAAACACACACACACACGTATATATACTAAGTTATATTCTACCAATGACTATAAAAATGGTCATTTGATGTTTATAGTTCAAATACAGTACTTTGAAATACAAATTCATATTTCTTATTACTAGAATGCAAGTTTCCACAGCAGAGGCATGTGTGGGTAGAAACTTTTAAAATCTGCTAGCTGGGAACTATAATAGAAAGATACAGAGAATTCCCTAAAGTGATCTTAATATATGTTACATCTGAAAGAATATTTGCTAAAGTAGTGTGTTTAGGGAGCCTAAGTTAATAATATTCTGGGTCAAGAATATTGGAAATGCAATGGACTAAATGCAAACCTTGAGGGTCAAGAACTCATGTTTCTATTTACTTGTCTATCCCAGGGCAGACTGTGGAAAGAACCAACTGGAAATAAAATCAATAAATTTCTAAAAATAAAAGCTGTGCCAATGAAATTTTTAGTTTTGGCACCATAAGAATTTATTAACAAAATATTCACACCTAAGTGGAGAAAATTAAGAACCTTAGCAACAGAAAACTAATGAAATTATTAGATTTGCATCTTTTATTTGGTTTCTTTTCTATGGTAATGATTGGTTTGAAGCCAATTTTTCCTTCTATCACTCTTAAAATAACCTCATAATCACTTACACATTAAAGGAAATCTCTGAATTAGCTTCTCTCAAGCCAAAACCCCAGAAACAATAGGGGCCGAAGACGGAGCTATCTGAAACCCAGTCTGTGATACAGATCCTGTAAGGTAAATGTAATGTAATGTGAAGTGTTATTCACTCAGTCATGTCTGACTCTTTGGAACCCTGCCTGTATTTTGCCAGGCTCCTCAGTCCATGAGACTCTCCAGACCATGCAACAATACTGGAGTGGGTAGCCATTCCCTTCTCCAGAAGATCTTCCTGACCCAGGGATGGAACGCTGGTCTCCTGCATTGTAGGCAGTTTCTTAACCATCTGAGCTATCAGAGAAGCTTGATACTGATCCTGGCTTGGCTTAATGTCTGCTCTATTCAGTTCATACCAAAGCAGATTGGAAAATAAAGTGAGCCTTAGGAAGCATCACTATGAACAAAGCTAGTGGATGTGAAGGAATTCCAGCTGAACTATTTCAAATCCTTAAAGATCATGCTCTTAAAGTGTTGCATTCAATATGCTAGCAAATGTGGAAAACTCTGTAGTGGCCACAAAACTAGAAAAGGTCAGTTTTCATTCAAATCCCAAAGAAGGGCAATGCCAAAGAATGGTCAAACTACCACACAGGCTAGCATTTCACAGGCTAGCAAAGTAATACTCAAAATTCTCCAAGCTAGGCTTCAACAGTGCATGAACCAAGAACTTCCAGGTGTTAAAGCTGGATTTAGAAAACATAGATAAACCAGAGATCAAATTGCCAACATCCACTGGATCATGGAAAAGCAAGAGAATTCCAGAAAAACATCTGCTTCATTGACTACACCAAGGCCTTTGACTGTGTGAATCACAGCAAACTGGAAAATTCTTAAAGAGATGGGAATACCAGACCACCTTACCTGCCTCCTGAGAAACCTGTGTTCAAGTAAAGAAGCACCAGTTAGAATTGGACATGGAACAACAGACTGGATAAAAATTGGGAAAAGAGTATGATAAAGCTATATATTGTCACCTTGCTTATTTAACTTACTTATATGCAGAGCACAGCATGAGAAATGTTGGGCTGGATGAAGCACAAGCTGGAATCAAGATTTCTGGGAGAAATATCAATAACTGTAGATATGCAGACGACACCACTCTAATGGCAGAAAGTGAAAAGGAACTAAAGAGTCTCTTGATGTAAGGGAAAGAGGAGTGAAAAAGCTGGCTTAAAACTCAACATTAGAAAAATGAAGATCATGGCATCTGGTCCCATCACTTCATTGCAAATAGATGGGGAAACAATGGAAACAGACCTTATTTTCTTGGGCTCCAAAATCACTGCAGATGGGGACTTCAGCTATGAAATTAAACGATGCTTGTTCTTCAGAAGAAAAGCTATGACACACCTACATATTGTTAGCAGAGACATTACTTTGTTGACAAAGTCTGAATGATCAAAGCTATGGTTTTCCCAGTAGTCATGTATGAATGGGAGAGTTGGACCATAAAAAAAGGCTGAGCGCCAAAGAATTGATGCTTTGGAATTCTGATGTTGGAGAAAGCTCTTGAGAGTCCCTTGGACTGCAAGGAGATCAAACCAGTCAGTCCTAAAGGAAATCAATCCTGAATATTCATTAGAAGGCCTGATGCTAAAGCTGAAGCTGCAATACTTTGGCCACCTGATGCAAAGAGCTGACGCACTAGAAAAGACCCTGATGCTGGGAAAGATTGAAGGCAGGAGAGGGATTGACAGAGAATAAGATGGTTGGATGACATCACCAACTCAATGGATATGAACTTGAGCAAGCTCCAGCAGATGGTGAAGGACAGGAAAGCCTAGCATGCTGCAGTCCATGTGGTGGAAAAGAGCGGGACATGACTAAGTGACTGAACAACAACAATATCACATTAACAGAAAATATGTTAACACACTTACCAAAGTCGCAAGTCAAAGCATGGTTACTTGATTTGTTTAATAAACTAAGTAGGTGTCTAGACTTTAAATGAAGATTGCATTTAGATTACATCCTTTTCGTTAACGTATTCAAAATCTATTAGTTTGATGCAAACATAATAGTATTTTTTACACTGTTGAACTTTGCTGTTTATAATGGAATACATTCTTAAGAAATGTGATTATATTATACATAATTTTCATGTGCATTTCTCACTTTTTTCCCTAGGGATTTATATCTAGATTTTTTAAAATATTTATTTGGGGCTATGGAAATGATCTTAGGGAAAAAGAAAATCCGAGCAATTTTATCTGAGTTCAAAATGGCTCATAAAACAGTGGATGCAACTCACACCATCAGCAAAGTGTTTGGCCTAGTAACTGCTAATGAATGTACAATGCAATAGTGATTCAAGAGTTTTATAAAGGGGATGAGAGCCTTAAAGATGAGGACCCTAGTGACTGGCCATTGGAAGCTTACAATGACCTATTGAGAGCCATCATTGAAACTCATCACCTTACAATTACACAAGAAGTTGCCTGAGAAATCAGTGTCAACCATTCTATAGTGATTCAGCTTTTAATACAATTAGGAAGGTGAGAAAGCTTGATAAGTGTGTGCCACATAAGCTGACAGCAAATCAAAATAATTGCCACTTTGAAGTGTATTCTTATCTTTTCCTATGCAATAACAAGGAAACATTTCTCAATCGGATTGTGACTTGCAAGGAAAAGTGGATTTTCTACAACAATCAGCAATAGCTGGCTTAGTGACTGGACTGAGAAAAAGCTCCAAAGCACTTTCCAAAGCCAAACATGCACCAGAATTAAGGTTGTGGTCACTGTTTTGTGTCTGATTCACTACAGCTTTTGAATCTTGGTGAAACCATTGCATCTGAGAAGTATACTCAGCAAATCAATGAGGTGCACTGCAAACTGCAAGGCCTACATTCAGCACTCATCAACAGTAAGGGCCCAGTTCTTCTCCACAACAATGCCCAACCACACATCGCATGACTAATGCTTCAGAAGTTGAATGAATTGGGCTACAAAGTTTTGCCTCATCTGCCATATTCACCTGACCTCTTGCCAACTTTGTACCCCTTCTTCTAGCATCTTGACAACTTTTTTCAGGGGAAATACTTCCACAGCCAACAGGATGTAGGAAATGCTTTCCAAGAGTTCAATGAATCTGAAACACAGATTTTTATGCTACAGGAATAAACCAAGTTATTTCTCATTAGCAAAAATGTGTTGACTGTAATGGTTCTTATTTTGAGCCTAGTTATAACAATTTAAAATTCAGGGTTTGAAAATGCAATTACTTTTGTAACAACATGATGGTAGGAGAGAGAAACAGGTAGACATCATATTAAAAAATACTGTAATATGGGAACCTAATTCAAGTCATGCTGTGCTTCTCCAGTGGCTCAATGGTTAAAGAATCCACCCACAATGCAGGAGACATGGAAGATATGGATTTGATCCCTGAGTCTGGAATATCCCCTGGAGGAGAAAGTCGCAACCCAGTCCAGTATTCTTACCTGAAAAATTCCAGGGACAGAGGAGCCTGGAAGACTACAGTCCAAGAGTTCACAAAGAGTTACACACAACTGAGCAACTAAGCACAATTTAAGGCACTCTACCTAGGTATTACTTACAGAATTGGAGTAGAAGAGAAAAGATTATTGTATGAATAATGTTCTATGTTGATAAGGAAGAAATGGGCATCCCTTACAATGAACATAAAATGTAAAAGAGCAAAGAAGAATTTTTTTTTTTTTCAGAAAAATGTGAGTAGTTGCATATGATTTAACCAGAGGTTTTGAGTTGGAGAATTGTTGGAAAACCATTCTAGGTCCATACTATAGAACTTTTGCATCCAGAACAGAAACCCAAACTCTTCTACAGGTGACCATGTACTTATTATAGATCTTAACCAGGGGTAATCTTCCCTGGTAACTCAGTCAGTAAAGAGTCTACCCACAATACAGGAGACCCAGGTTCAATCCCTGGGTCAGGAAGATCCCCTGGAGAAGGAAATGGCTACCCACTACAGTATTCTTGCCTGAGGAATTCCATGGACAGAGGAGGCTAGTGGTCTATAAGCCCATGGGGTCAAAAAGAGCCAGACATGACTGAGTGATGAACACACAATCCTGGTTTACTTTTTAAAAAATCGCACAGATAACTAGGGAAATGGAAAAATAACACAATGTTTAACCCATGGATTCAAAATTAGGTTTTGCCACTTGGTCATTGAACTTCATATCTCAGTTTTACCTTCTGGGAATAAACAGTTACTTCACAGGATTAGTTCAGTTCAGTTTAGTCACTCAGTCATGTCTGACTTTTTGCAACCCCATGGATTGTAGCATACCAGGTTTCCCTGTCCATCACCAACTACTGGAGCTTACTCAAACTCATGTTCACTGAGTCAGTGATGCCATTAAGCCATCTCATCCTCTGTCTTCCCCTTCTCCTCCCGCCTTCAATCTTTCCCTAGCATCAGGGTCTCTTCCAGTGAGTCAGCTCTTTGCATCAGGTGGCCAAAGATTGGAGTTTCTGCTTCAGCATCAGTCCTTTCAATGAACACCCAGGACTGATCTTGTTTAGCATGGAGTGTTTGGATCTCCTTGCTGTGCAAGGGACTCTCAAGAAACTTCTCCAACACCATAGTTCAAAAGCATCAATCTTTGGTGCTCTTTATAGTCCAGTTATCACATCCATACATGACTACTGGAAAAATTATAGCCTTGATTAGATGGACCTTTGTTGTCAAAGTAATGTCCATGCTTTTTAATATGCTCTCTAGGTTTGTCATTGGAGAAGGTAATGGCACCCCACTCCAGTATTCTTGCCTGGAAAATCCCATGGATGGAGGAGCCTGGTAGGCTACAGTCCATGGGGTCGCAAAGAGTTGGACACGACTGAGTGACTTCACTTTCACTTTTCACTTTCATGCATTGGAGAAGGAAATAGCAACCCATTCCAGTGTTCTTGCCTGTAGAATCCCAGGGATGGGGGAGCCTGGTGGGCTGCTGTCTATGGGGTTGCACGGAGACGGTCACGACTGAAGTGACTTAGCAGCATCAGGTCTGTCATAACTTTTCTTCCAAGGAACAAGCGTCTTTTAATTTCATGGCTTCAGTCACCATCTTCAGTGATTTTAGAGCCCAAAGAAATAAGGTCAGCCACTGTTTCCACTGTTTCCCCAACTATTTGCCATGAAGTGATGTGACCAGATGCTAAGATTATAGTTTTCTGAATGTTGAGTTTTAAGCAAACTTTTTCCCTCTCCTCCTTCACTTTCTTTTTTTTAAAATTTATTTATTTTTATTATCATTATTTGTTTATTTATTTATTTTTAGTTTTTTATTTTTTAAATTTTAAAATCTTTAATTCTTACATGCGTTCCCAAACATGAACCCCCTCCCACCTCCCTCTCCACAACATCTCTCTGGGTCATCCCCATGCACCAGCCCCAAGCATGCTGCACCCTGCGTCAGACATAGACTGGCGATTCAATTCTTACATGATAGTATACATGTTAGAATTCCCATTCTCCCAAATCATCCCACCCTCTCCCTCTCCCTCTGAGTCCAAAAGTCCGTTATACACATCTGTGTCTTTTTTCCTGTCTTGCATACAGGGTCGTCATTGCCATCTTCCTAAATTCCATATATATGTGTTAGTATACTGTATTGGTGTTTTTCTTTCTGGCTTACTTCACTCTGTATAATTGGCTCCAGTTTCATCCATCTCATCAGAACTGATTCAAATGAATTCTTTTTAACGGCTGAGTAATACTCCATTGTGTATATGTACCACAGCTTTCTTATCCATTCATCTGCTGATGGACATCTAGGTTGTTTCCATGTCCTGGCTATAATAAACAGTGCTGCGATGAACATTGGGGTACATGTGTCTCTTTCAATTCTGGTTTCCTCGGTGTGTATGCCCAGCAGTGGGATTGCTGGGTCAGAGGAAAATATAAGCAAGGTGAAAAGACAGCCTTCTGAATGGGAGAAAATAATAGCAAATGAAGCAACTGACAAACAACTAATCTCAAAAATATCCAAGCAACTTATGCAGCTCAATTCCAGAAAAATGAACGACCCAATCAAAAAATGGGCCAAAGAACTAAATAGACGTTTCTCCAAAGAAAACATACGGATGGCTAACAAACACATGAAAAGATGCTCAACATCACTCATTATCAGAGAAATGCAAATCAAAACCACAATGAGGTACCACTTTACACCAGTCAGAATGGCTGCGATCCAAAAATCTGCAAGCAATAAATGCTGGAGAGGGTGTGGAGAAAAGGGAACCCTCCTACACTGTTGGTGGGAATGCAAACTAGTACAGCCACTGTGGAGAACGGTGTGGAGATTCCTTAAAAAATTGCAAATAGAACTACCTTATGACCCAGCAATCCTCTTTCACTTTCATCAAGAGGCTTTTTAGTTCTTCTTCTATGGCAGAAGCCATAAGTAATTAGTGTGAGAATTAAATGAGGTATTTATATAAAGTATCTGACAGATGATTATATAGAGTAGAAGAGGAAAGATATATAAGACAAAACTATTGCCAACAAAGTTCCGTCTAGTCAAGCCTATGGTTTTTCCAGTGGTCATGTATGGATGTGAGAATTGGAGTATAAAGAAAGCTGAGTGCCAAACAATTGATGCTTTTGAACTGTGGTGTTGGAGAAGACTCTTGAGAGTCCCTTGGAAGGCAAGGAGATCCAACGAGTCCATCCTAAAGGTGATCAGTCCTGGGTTGATGGATGAAGGACTGATGTTGAAGCTGAAACTCCAATACTTTGGCCATCTGATGCGAAGAACTGACTCATTGGAAAAGACCCTGATGCTGGGAAAGATTGAGGGCAGGAGGAGAAGGGGATGACAGAGGATGAGATGATTGGATGGCATCACCGACGTGAGTTTGTGTAGGCTCCAGAGGTTGGTGATGGACATGGAGGACTGGTGTGCTGCAGATCAGGGAGTCACAAAGAGTTGGACACGACTGAGCAACTGAACTAAGACTAAGATAGTTACGAACATTAGGTTGGTTATAGGTGGTAGTTGAAAATGTAGAAATATAAAGGAAGGCAAAAAGATGTGATGGGAAGAGAACAGAGTTTGGAAAACTACTGAGCCCCTAAATAGAAAGGATGGTCAGTATAAGAGGACTCCATGAGAGAAATAGGGATGGTGTGTGGTCTGCAAAGAGAAAGACTTCAGAAATTTATATTAATAGCCTGATGGCCAATGAAGAATTCTTCCTTCTAGACCTCAGCTTAACAAATTCTGGGAAATGTTTCATACCACCTTTTCTAATTGGATGACTACAAAGATAGGGACACTTTCTGAGTATGTGTAAGTAATGATTTAGTTATTCCTCTGTTTATCTCTTTTTCAACTAAGGGTAGCCATTTTCAGACATAGTTTTATTGCTCACTGTTGTTCAGTTGCTAAGTTGTGTCCAACTCTGTGACACCATGGACTGCAGCATGCCAAGCTTCCCTGTCCTTCACCCTCTCCCAGAGTTTGCTCAAACTCATGTCCTTTGAGTAGCTGATGCCATTCAACCATCTCATCCTGTGTCACCCCCTTCTCCTCTAGCCCTCCATCTTTCCCAGCATCAAGGTCTCTTCCAATGAGTTGGTTCTTAGCACCAGTAGCAAAAGTACTTGTAGCTTCAGCTTGAGCATCAGTCCTTTAGGTGAATATTCAGGATTGATTTCCTATAGGATTGATGGGCTTGATCTCCTTTCTGTCCCAGGGACTCCCAAGAGTTTTCTCCAGCACCACAATTCAAAAGCATCAATTCTTCAGCACTCCACTCTCACATACTACTGGAAAAATCATAGCTTGATTATACAGATATTTGTTGGCAAAGTGATGTTCTGCTTTTTAGTACACTGTCTAGATGTATCATAGCTTTCTTTCAAGAAGCAAGTGTCCTTTAATTTTTTGGCTTTATATTCCTATAGAAGGCTGCATATTCTACTGGTTGTATTTACTGAACACTTGGAAGCTCCTTTGGCTTCCCAAGAATGAAAGTTAACATTTTCATGGAGGCAAACTAATTTTTGGCTTCTATAAAAGACACACTGCAGTTCTAAGTGCACATGAAATGTGCGGCAATGAAAATGCTGTTAGTTATTCACATTTTTTCCACATGGGGCATGCAACAGCTGGGATACATAGGTTGAATTGCCTCCCACATGGCCTGTCAGATAGCTTGTTGGACTTAGTGTTTCCAACTCTGTTTGGATGAATGAGTTCAATCCTTGATTTTGGAAGGACTATGTCTTAGTTCATTCATGCTGCTATAAAAAAATGCCACAGACTGGATAGCTTATAAATAACAGAAATTTATTTCTCACAGTTTTGGAGCCTAGAAATCTGAGATCAGGTGCCAGTGGGGTCAAGTGAGGGCCCTCTTCAAAGTTGTAGAGTTCTTATTGTATCCTCGCATGGCAGAAGGGGCCAGGGACCTCTGTATGGTCTCTTTCCTAACAGCATTAAGCCTCTGTCATTCCACTCACTATGGCTGTCCCCTCATGACCTAGTAACACCCTACATCTAATTCCATGACATTGGGCAATAAGATTTCATTACATGAATTTCATGGGAAATAAACATTCAGATGATAGCAGGCTGCTTGAGAAAAGTCCGTTTGACTAGTTCTATTTCTAGACCACTAATGAGTGTTGTATCAAGGATTCAGTTTTGATGAGAGCATATTAACAGTTTTGATGAGAGCATTGTGGACTGTATTGTGTCCTTGAAAATTCCCATGTTGAAGCTCCAAGTTCCAACACAATGGTAATTAGAGTGAGATGACGTGCCTCACAATGGGATTAGTGGCCTTTTTAAGAGCTATCAGAGTATTCTCTCTCTCTCTCTCCTCTCTGCCATGTGAAAACACAGTAAGAAAATAGTCATCTGAAGCGTAGAAGAGAGCTCTCATCAGAAACCAACCATGCAGGATAGTAACATTTTTTTTTTTTTTAGAGCATATGGATGGGAAATAATATTAGTAGGGAAAATAATGAATCCAAACCTTAAGGCTTTATTTAAGGATGTCTTTCTTTTATAAAGTCTCCACATGGAAAAAGCACTTAAGATACTTACACTGTCAAGAGGTCACTGGGTTATCTGGCTCCAATGGTAAAAATTGTGCCACATCTTGGTGGAATGCTTCCTCTGCAGCCAGAGAGTTTGAGTTCTTCTCATAAGATACTGTAGGCATCTTAGTTCACATAAAGAACCAAGGAGAATGCCCAAGTGGTGCAAAAAATGTCTCCAATATCTAAGAATTAAACAAAATTATGGGCCTCCCTTTTGATCAAGTGGACCTGAAAAGACAATAGCTTTTCTTTGACTGATGCAGAGATTGAATGTTGTGAATCTTCTCATAAAGCCCCAAGAACCTTTACTTGGTGAGCAGGTCCATGAATTTTATTCTGGGTATTTCTGTTTTTAAATTACTCAAATTAAGTGCTCAGTATTAAAATAACAGAATATTCTCAGTAAAATACATAGTCATATAAATATTGAGAATTAGTTATAAAAATAGCATAATGTAGTTCCAGAAAAGGTAACTGTATTTACTTCTGGTTTAAAGTGTGTAATATAAAGGCAATATACTATTTCATAAAGGGATATTCTTCTAATTAAATAAGTTAGCCCGTTTTCAACCTAGCTCTCTCTGGATTCCTGGCTCAGAATCTTCCTTATGTGAAACAGCCTTGCTGTTCAAAAGCAAAGAAAAAATAAAAAGGCAGGAGGGCAGTGGGATAAGGTGGGATTGGAGGTAGAAAATGGGAAAGATCAAATTAAACGGGAACTTCAAAAGGCAGTTGAGGCAAAGGAAGTGAAAAACAGATTATAAAGACCCAAACAAGAGATAAGAAAGTAAACAGAAGAGGGAGCTTGAGCAAAGAAGAACCCAAGTGTCATATGCCTGCAAAGAAATGCATTTCCAAAATCCTTAGTGGTGAAAAGAAATGTGTTAGGTAAAACATCTAAAGGAGCAAATGGAAAGAAATACTTTAAGGGGGAAGAAGGTAACAGGTTAGTTAAAAATAGAACTAAAACCTATTAGGAAACAAAGAGAGAAAGCAAGCAATTAAACCAAACAATTGAAAGATAAATCAGACTCAAAGGAAGTAAATTAATGGAAACAAATTTTAAAAAATTAAAATGACTTCTGTATTTCAAACCAACCCCAAACCATGTGCAACCAATACACACACACACACACACACACACACACACACACACACACACACACGCCTACACTCTCATTCTACAATTAGCCAAAACGTGATTTCAGAAGTTATTGTAAAATGATTTGAAATTTTATTATGAGTTCCAAGCAGTCAGAGATTCATATAAAATGTTTAAATGATAAAGAAAAAAAACCTGTGTTTTCTAGCTAGAACCAACTCTTTTGATATGTGTAATAAATCCAGTAAGTAAGGGCATATCTCTTATTTAATATCATCAAAATGGTCATTTTAAGGTCCTAAAGTAATAATGCTACATACCCAGACAAAAAAGAATATGTTTCTGCACATTTTATAAGGCATTGGCCAGCTTTATTCATTTATTTTGGATCTCTAAATGCTAAATTCATCTGACTTGGCAATGAGGGCTACACTGGCTTTAATTTACTCCATAAGATACTTCCCAACTTCGTGAAGTTTGTCATGTGTTTATGCACATGAAAACCCATTCACGGACTTAAAATGTCTCTTAAATGAATATAAGACTTACTGAGAGGTTTATGGACATTGTATTAAACTATACACCACATTTTAAAAATATTAATCCGGGTTCTTTATATGCCCAGTGTTATAAGGGCTAACATGATGCTTCACATGCTGAGTACTACAAATGAAAATATACAGTGTCTTTTTTTGCCCCCAGAATACTTTGAATATTTACTATGTTCCTGACATTAAACACTCTACCTTTCAAAGGCTAAAAATTTTCATCTGTTTTGCTTGTTTACTCTCAAAATTTAGATTTGCATGTTGAAAAAGTAGGTAATAATTTCTTAGAACTAGAAGTAAAATCCAGAATCTTCCCTTTCTTAGCATGTGTCTTTCATTCAAAATCCAATAGTAAATATTTGAGCACCTTCTATGTTTTATATACTGTTAGGTATAAAGAATATGAGGTTGAACAAGGGACACATGCTTCATTCACAAAGATTTCAGTTTAGTTGGATGTAGCATAATTAATAACACCACATTTCATGAGTACATAAATTAAAGGAAGTATAAGGTTCAATGCAAGTTCAAGTCAGGGACATCTAAGTTAAACTTGGAAAGTCAGAAAAGTTTCCCAAAAATTAGTGACTTCAAAGTTGAAACATTCCAAGTGGATAGATATTAGCCAGATGAAGAATATAAGATGAGATTGGTTGCATAGACATATCCTGGGAGTGCAAGGAAACTGATAATAATTCATTATGATTGCATCACAGATGGAAAGTGATGAGGGAGGAATCTGGAAAGGCAAGCAAATACCAGATTTCAAAGAATCTAGTAAAGTATTCTTAGGATGAGCAATAGGTGTCTCTCAATCAAACAGGTCTGATTTGATGGGTTTTTGACAGCTATTTCACTTGAGGATGTGGGCTTAAAACGGACCCTTGCTTGTTTTAAAGCTCTGATATTTGCACCTTGAAAGTCTCAATTATTTTAAACAAGATTCCCTGCTTTTTTTTTCTTCATTTTTTTACTCTCTTCCACAAATTATACAGCTCATCCTACAATTGGAATTATAACTGGCTACATGTAATGAAAAAACAAATATGTGAATAAATAAGATTAAATTCTGTTTCTCTCACATGAAAGATTGAGAGTAAGCAGGCCAAAACTGGTCTGACCAATCCATAGACATCAAGGACTCATGTTGCCTTTCTGTAGCCCCATCTAAAATCCTTACTATATTACATGGCTTCTAACCTCATAGTCTCAAGTCCAAAATAACTGGTTAAGTTCCAATATCATAACCATCTTATAGGCACAAAAAGGAAGACTGTCAAAAGTGCACACCTCCTTTCTGAGCCTATATTCTTTAAGGAGGCTTCCTGAATATATCTGTGGTTCTGCATTTAAGAAAGAAGAAGGAAAAGCATATAATGTAGCCAATTAAGGAACTCTTATACAGAAAGCCATATAATGCATTCAGAAGGGAAATACCAATGTCAGATTTGCATTTTATAAAGAGTATGTTGGCAGAAGTGTGGAAGAAGTTGAAATCAGAGACAAAAATGCTAGGTCGATAATGTAATCTTGCCCGGAGTTGATGGTGGACCCAAAGAAAGTTGGCAGTAAGGGTAGAAAGAAGTGACAAGTTCACCAACCAGCTAGGACTAGAATGCACAAGATTTAGTGACTGAAAATGTGGAGCAAAGAGAAGGAAGGAATTGAGTTAAAGCTCAGGTTCTTTTGGGGGTAGTTCTAGTGCTATTCAAAGAAACAGAACAAAGCAGGTTAGGCGAGCAGGTAATATTCAAGAAGTGTGGTAATACTAAATTGACAATATTTGAGATATGGTTGTATCTGTGGGCCTGGAGCTCAGGACAAAATAGAAGCTGGAGACATATTTAAGGCATCAGTATAGGAATGGTACTGAAATGGAAGTGGTTAGTTTTGTTCCCTCAGGGAGATCTAGCCTTAAGAAGAAGATGTAGCCTAAAGAAGGAGAATACAACAGATACAGTCATAATTTCACTTAAAGTGCTTGATATATCTTATAAGAAAATAGGTATTAATTTTAATTGACCTGAAAGAAAAGACCCTGTCATACCCATAGTTAAAAAAGGAATCAGTCACAGTAAATAAAGATCTGTAATCCAGTGCCATCATTGGACAGAGGGTGAAATCAAGTGCCATGCAGAGTCCACCTGCATGTCATTTCCTCTGTCTGGAAGGTCACTGCTTCAACTCCTGGATAACTCCTATTATCATCATACTTCAAAAACTGATTTATATGTGACAGACGATGTACAAGGCACACAGCTTACTATGGAGAGCAAGACAGACAAGGTTCTGCCTTTGTGGACTTCACAGGAGAAAACTGTTTTTGAAAAAGTCATTATTACTGTGTCATGTGACTAAAGGGGAAAGGCATGGTCTTCTCTAATTCCTGTGAAGAGGAAGAGGTAATGCCTCTTCCCTTGAGTTACCTCCCTGCCATGTCCCATTATAATAATAACATTGGGCTATATGCTTTTTTTTTAGCAAACACTTCATTTATTTAAATTTAAAAAAAAAAAACACCTTTTACAATAATGTGTTGGTTTATGCTATGCATTCATATGTGCTAAGTTGCTTCAGTTGTCTCCATCTCTGTGCAACTCTATGGACTGTAGCCTGCCAGTCTCCTCTGTCCATGGGATTCTCCATGCAAAAATACTGGAGTGGATTGCCATGCCCTCCTTCATGTTTTCTGCTGTACAACAACACAAATCAGTCATAAATATACATACATCTCCCCCTTTCCTAGCCTCCCTCCCCTCCCCACTATCCCATCCCTTCAGGTCATGATAGATCCCAAGACTGGGCTCCCTGTGCTACATAGCAACTTCTTATCAGCTATCCATCTTACAGCTGATACTGTATATATGTTGATGCTACTTTCTCCATTCGTGCCACTCTTTCTCTCCTCTACTATGTCCACAAGTCCATTCTCTACATTTTTGTCTCCATTCCTTCCTTGCAAATAGGTTCATGAATATCATTTTCTAGATTCCATTTATATCCATTAATATGTGGTACTTTTTTTTTCTTTCTGACTTACTTCACTCTGTAAAACAGGCTCTAGTTTCATCCACCTGACTAGGACTGATTCAAACTTGTTCATTTTTTGTGCTGTGTAATATTCCATTGTATATATGTACCACATCTTCTTTATTCATTGATATGTGGTCAGTGGAAATCTAGGTTGCTTCCATGTCCTGGCTACTGTATATAGTGCTACTGTGAGCATTAGGAAAACAAATAGCCCAATCAAAAAGTGAGCATTTCTCCAAAAAACACATACAGATAGCCAATAAACATGTAAAAGATGCTCAATATCACTAATTATTAGAGAAATGCAAATCAAAACTACAATGAGGTATCACCTCACACCAGAAATAATGCCCATCATCAAGAAATCTACAAATAATAGATGCTGGAGAGGATGTGGAAAAAAATGAACCCTCCTACACTGTTGGTGATACAGCCATTGTGGAAAACACTATGGATAGTCCTTAAGAAACAAGGAATAAATCTACCATATGACCCAGAAATCCCACTATTGTACATATACCCAGAGAAAATCATAATCAAAAAAGACACATGTACTCCAATATTCACAGCAGTATTGTATGCATCTTTATTTGCATTTTTTTTAATTTCGTGTACACATCCTGATTGAGGCTCCCAGAGCATGAATCATAGTATTATGCCTCGTGTGCTCAAAATATCTCACTCATAGTCAAAGCCAAGAATTACCTATTGCACCTGTCCCTTATTTACCACTCTGACTTCTTCTATTCCTCTCTCCTTTGTTCAAACTAATCTGTTTACACTGGTCTCTTGCCCTAAACACATACCAAGAGCCTGCCTTGAACTACCTTAACCTCTTTCAAACTGCTAACCACTCTCTGCTTAGAACATTCTTTCTTCAGATACCTGATTAATTTATGTCCTCACTTCCTTCAGATCTTTTCAGTCTTAGCCTTAACATAGACTTCCTGACTAGCCTATCTAATACTGTTCACTCTCTTTCTCTCCGCATTCTAAAACCCTTTAATCTATTTTATGTAACAAACTGCACACATTACTTATTGTTGCTGTTGATTCTCACTTGTTTACCTCTCTACCCACTAAAAAATGAGTCTCATAGGGAAAGAAAATATGCCGCTTCAGTCATCATTGTATTTCAGCCCCTAGAACAATGGCCAGCACCTAATAATTAGGCACTCAATAAATATGTATTGTATGACAGGGTTTTTTTCAAATACACTGAAAGTTTCTTGAGAATAGACACCATATGTACTTGTCTTTGTGTCCAGAGCATGCACCCCAAATCCTAGTATATATGAGCCTTTCAAAATAATGATTGAGGAATGAATGAATGATGATAGCTTTAACCCAGAGTAGTTTTACCATATGTATATAGATAGTTGGAATATATGAACACTTCATTTGACATTTTATAAAATGTCACTACTCAAGATGAAAAAAATGTCAGGGTTCTCATTTGTATATCATCAAAATATGAGAAAATAAATTTCCTTAAGATATGATGACATTGCTTCAATTAAGACAGTCTAAGTATTGAAAAGGGATAGCAACTAAATCTATAAAAGATTAAAATGTAAATAAAAGTGTATTATAGTACCAGTGCTATACATTAGATCCCCAGAATTTATTCATCTGTAACTGGAAGTTTGTACTCTTTGACCAATATCTCATCATCTCTGCCACCCACCTGGCCCTGGAAACCACAGTTTTAGTCCCTGTTTCTATGAGTTTGGCTTTTTTTAGTTCTCACATACATAAGTGAGATTTCCAGTATTAATCTCTCTCCATCTGAATTATTTCATTTACCATAATGTCTTAAAGGGCCATCCATTACAAATAACAGGATATTCTTCTAACTCATGGTTGAATAATATTCCATCATGTGTATGTATATGTGTATAAAATCTCCATTCATCTGTAGGCAAACACATAAGTTTTATTTTTTTTCCCATATCTTGTCTATTATGAATAATGCTGCAATGAACATGGGAGTGCTCTTTGAGATCCTGATTTCATTTCCTTTGGATATATACCCAGAGGTGGGACTGCTGGATATATGATAGTTCTGTTTTTAATTTTTGAGGAGCCTCTATGCTGATTTCCATTGTCAAAACACCAATACATTCCCACCAACAGTGCACAAGGGTTCCCTTTTCTCCACATGCTCACCAACACTTGCTAACTATTGTCTTTTTGTTAAAAGTCATTCTGACAGGTATTAAGTGATAGCTCATTGTGGTTTTGATTTGCATTTTATGGAAGAAAGTGAAGAGGGACTAAAGAGTCTCTTGAATGAAAGTGAAAGAGGAGAGTGAAAAAGTTGGCTTAAAGCTCAACATTCAGAAAACGAAGATCATGGTGATGGTCCCATCACTTTATGGCAAATAGATGGGGAAAGAGTGGAAACAGTGTCAGACTTTATATTTTGGGACTCCAAAATCACTGCAGATGGTGACTGCAGCCATGAAATTAAGACGCTTACTCCTTAGAAGGAAAGTTATGACCAACCGAGATAGCATATTCAAAAGCAGAGACATTACATTGCCAACAAATGTCCGTCTAGTCAAGGCTATGGTTTTTCCAGTAGTCATGTATGGATGTGAGAGTTAGACTGTGAAGAAAGCTGAACACCGAAGAATTGACACTTCTGAACTGTGTTGTTGGAGAAGACTCTTGAGAGTCCCTTGGACTGCAAGGACATCCAACCAGTCATTCTGAATGAGATTAGCCTTGGGATTTCTTTGGAAGGAATGATGCTAAAGCTGAAACTCCAATACTTTGGCCACCTCATGCCAAGAGTTGACTCATTGGAAAAGACCCTGATGCTGGGAGGGATTGGGGGCAAGAGGAGAAGGGGACGACAGAGGGTGAGATGGCTGGATGGCATCACTGACTCGATGGACGTGAGTTTGAGTGAACTCCGGGAGTTGGTGATGGACAGGGAGGCCTGGCATACTGCAATTCATAGGGTCGCAAAGAGTTGAACACGACTAAGCGACTGAACTGAACTGAACTGAACTGAATGCTCCTAACATAGGAGTACCTCAGTACATAAGACAAACACTAACAGACATAAAAGGAGAAATTGACAGGAACACAATAATAATAGGAGACTTTAACACCCCACTTATGCCAAAGGACACATCATCAAAACAGAAAATTAATAAGGAAACACAAATCTTAAATTATACATTAGATGACATGGATCTCATTGATTACTTCATGACATTCCATTCAAATGTAGAAGAATACACCTTCTTCTCAAATGCACATGGAGCATTCTCTAGGATAAAACATATCTTGGGTCACAAATCAAACCTCAGTAAATTTAAGAAAATTGAAATCATGTCAAGCATTATCTCTGACCACAATACTATGAGACTAGATATCAACAACAAGAAAAAAGAAAAAAAAAAAAAAACAACTGTAAGAAACACAAACACATGGAGATTAAACAACACATTTCTAAATAACCGACATGCTACTGAAGAAATAAAAAGGGAAATTAAAAAAAAAAAACTAGAAACAAATGACAATGAAAACGGAACAACCCCAAACCTATGGGATACAGATAAAGCAATTCTAAGAGGGAAGTTTATAAGAATACAATCCTACCTCAAGAAATAAAAACAAAACAAACAAAACTACAACAACAAAAAAGCATCAAATAGACAACCTAACTTCCCACCTAAAACAACTGGAAATAGACGAACGAAAATACACCAAAGTAAGTAGAATGAAAAAAATCATAAGGATCCGAGAAGAAATAAATGAAAAAAAAGAAAGGAATAATAGTAAAGGTTAATGAAACTAAAAGCTAGTTCTTTGACAAGATAAACAAAATTGACAAACCCTTAGCCAGATTCATCTAGAAAAAGAGAGAGAAGAATCAAATCAACAAAATTAGAAATGAAAAAGGAGAGGTTACAACAGACAATGCAGAAATACAAAGCATTAAAAGAGACTATTATGAACAACTGTATGGCAATAAAATAGATAACCTGGAAGAAATGAACAGATTCTTAGAAAAGTTCAATCTTCCAAGACTGAGCCAGGAAGAAATAGAAATTATGAACAACCCAGTTACAAGCACTGGATTGAAGCTGTGATAAAAAATCTACCAAAAAACAAAAGACCAGGAGCAGATGGCTTCACAGGAGAATTCTATGAAACATTTAGAGAAGAGTTAATCCCTATTCTTCTAAAACTCTTTCAAAAAATTGCAATGTTCATCGCAGCACTGTTTATAATAGCCAGGACATGGAAACAACCTAGATGTCCATCAGCAGATGAATGGATAAGAAAGCTGTGGTACTTATACACAATGGAGTATTACTCAGCCATTAAAAAGAATACATTTGAATCAGTTCTGATGAGATGGATGAAACTGGAGCCGATTATACAGAGTGAAGTGAGCCAGAAAGAAAAACACCAATACAGTATACTAACACATATATATGGAATTTAGAAAGATGGCAATGATGACCCTGTATGCAAGACAGCAAAAAAAACACAGATGTGTATAACGGACTTTTGGACTCAGAGGGAGAGGGAGAGGGTGGGATGATTTGGGAGAATGGCATTGTAACATGTATACTATCATGTAAGAATCGAATCACCAGTCTATGTCCGATGCAGGATACAGCATGATTGGGGCTGGTGCAGGGTGATGACCCAGAGAGATGTTATGGGGAGGGAGGTAGGAGGGGGGTTCATGTTTGGGAACGCATGTACACCCATGGTGGATTCATGTCAATGAATGGCAAAACCAATACAGTATTGTAAAGTAAAATAAAGTAAAAAATAAAAAATTTAAAAAAAAATTCACAGGAAGGAACACTTCCAAAATCATCATATGAGGCCACCATCACCCTGCTATGAAAAACAGACAAAAACAACACAAAAAAAGAAAACTACAGAGCAATATCACTGATGAACATAGATGCAAAAATCCACCAAAAACAGACAGAATTCAGCATTACATCAAAAAGCTCATATACCATGATCAAGTTGGGTTTATTCCAGACATGCAAGGATTCTTCAATATATGCAAGTCAATAAATGTGATACACCATATTAACAAATTGAAAGATAAAAACCATATGATAATCTCAATAGATGCAGGAAAAGACTTTGACAAAATTCAGCACCCATTTATGATTAAAACTGTTCAAAAACTGGGCAAAGAAGGAACCTACCTCAACTTAGTTAATGCTGTAAATGATAAGCTTATGGCAAACATTATTCTCAATGGTGAAAATTGAAAGCATTCCCTCTAAGAAGAGGAACAAGAGAAGGGTGTCAACTTTCACCACTATTGTTTAATGTAGTTCTGGAAGTCCTAGCTGCAAGAATTAAGAGAAGAAAAAGAAACAAATGGAATCTAGATCAGAAAAGAAGTAAAGCTCTCCCTGTTTGCAGATGACGTGATACTGTACATAGAAAACCCTAAAGATAGTACCAGAAAATCACTAGCACTAATCAGTAAACTTAGCAAAGATGCTAGAAACAAAATCACTATACAGAAATCACTTGCATTTCTGTATACTAAGAATGAAAAATCAGAAAGAGAAATTAAGGAATAATCCCATTTACCATTGCAACAAAATGAATTAAATATCTAGGAATAAATTTACCTAAGGAGGCAAAAGAACTGTACACAAAAAATTATAACACACTAATGAAAGAAATCAAAGATGATATAAACAGATGGAGAAATATTCCATGTTCCTCAGTTGGAATAATCAATATTGTGAAAATGACTATACTACCAAATGCAGTCCACAGATTCAATGTGATCCCTATCAAATTACCAATGGCATTTTTTCACAGAACTATAACATAAAATTTCATGGTTCATATGGAAATAGAAAAGATCCTGAATAGCCAAAGCAGTCTTCAGAAAGAAGATGGAGCTGGAGGAATCAAGCTTCCTGACTTCAGATTACAGTCATCAAGACAGTATGGCACTGGCAAAAAAAAAAAAAAAAAAAAAGGAAATATAAACCAATGGTACAAGATTGAAAGTCTGAAAATAAACCCGTGTCCCTATGTTTTACCGTAGTTTTGACAAAGGAGGAAAGAATATACAATGGGGCAAAGACAGCCTCTTCAATAAATGGTGCTGGGAAAACTGGATAGCTACATGTAAAAGAATGAAATTCGAACATTTCTTAACACCATACACAAAGATAAATTTAAAATGGATTAAAGACCTAAATATAAGACCAGAAACTATAAATCTCTTAGAGGGAAACATAGGCAGAACACTCGCTGACATAAATCAAAGCAAGATCCTCTATGATCCACCTCCTAGAGTAACGGAAATAAAAACAAAAGTAAACAAGTGGGACCTATTAAACTTAAAAGCTTTTGCACAGCAAAGGAAACTATAGGCAAAGTTAAAGGATAACCCTCAGAATAGGAGAAAATTATAGCAATGAAACAACTGACAAAGGATTCATTTCCAAAATATACAAGCAGCTCATATACCTCAATGCCAGAAAAACAAACAACCCAATCAAAAAGTGGGAAAAATACCTAAATGGACATTTCTCCAAATAAGACATACAGATGGGTAACAAACACATGAAGAGAGACTAAATATCACTCACTATTAGAGAAATGCAAATCAAAACTACAATGAGATTACCACCTCACACCAGTCAGACTGGCCATCATCTAAAAGTCTACAAACAATAAATTCTGGAAAGGGTGTAGAGAAAAGGGAACATTCTTTTACTGTTGGTGGGAATGTAAATTGATACAGCCACTATGGAAGACTGTATGGGGATTCCTTAAAAAACTAGGAATAAAACCACCATATGACCCAGCAATCCCACTCCTAGGCATATACCCTGAGGAAACCAAAATTGAAAGAGGCACTTGTATCCCATTGTTCATTGCAGCACTGTTTACAATAGGTAGAACATGGAAGCAACCTAGATGTCCATCTACAAGATGAATGGATAAATAAGTTGTGGTGTATATACACAATTGAATATTACTCAGCCATAATAAGTAACACCTTTGAGTCAGTTCTTCTGAGGTAGATGAACCTAGAACCTATTTGCAGAGTGAAGTGAGTCAGAAACAGAAAGATACATACCATATCCTAACACATATATACGGAATCCAGAAAAAGAGTACTGAAGAATTTATTTACAGGGCAAAAGTGGAGAAACAGACATAGAAAATAGATTTATGGACATGGGGAGAGAGGAAGAGAGGGTGAGATATATGGAAAGAGTAACATGTAAACTTACATCGCCATATGTAAAATAGATCACCAACAGGAATTTACTGTATGGCTCAGGAAACTCAAGCATGGGCTTTGTATCAACCTAGAGGGGTGGATGGAGAAGGCAATGGCAATCCACTCCAGTGTTCTTGCCTGAAGAATACCAGGAATGGTGAAGTCTGGTGGCTGCAGTCTATGGGGTCGCACAGAGTCGGACACGTCTGAAGTGACTTAGCAGCAGCAGCAGCAGCAGCAGAGGGGTGGGATGGGGAGGGAAATGGGAGAAATGTTCAAAAGGGAAGAGATATATGTATAACTATGGCTGATTTCATATTAAGGTTTGACAGAAAACAGCAAAATTCTGTAAAGCATTTATCCTTCATTAGAATATAAATGAAAAAAAAGATGAGAAGAGACAAAAGGAAAAAAGGAAAAGTGTGAACTAATAATAATGAATGGTATCTCATATTCTCTCTTTTTATTAAGACAGAGAAAGTATTGCAATCTAGAAACATTTTGCAATATTTATGACAATACTTCTGTGTCCCAGGCATCTGTTATATGCTTAGAATACTAGTAATCAGTAAGAAAAATTGAGTCAGGTATGTACATTATCTTACTAAAGAACTCTTTGTCCACAATATTATAGCTATTGTGACTATGAGTATATTTACACTCAGGAATTAACACTGGGTACTTTGACCTTTTCAGACTTTTGTGAGAGGGCCACAGTCTTTTTGATTTCTTTTGTTTTTTCCTTCTTTCTTGATAGGTATATGATATTAAATACCTTGTCTGTCTTTCACATTATCCAAGGGGCTGTTTTATTTTTGCATGATATGAGTTACCTTTTTATAGCTCCCAATATTAGAATCTTTCCTGTGTATTATCCAATTCAAAACACATAATGTAATTTTATGACATATCAAGATCCTCTTCCTGGCCTCAATTTCTATGAGTCAGGAGAGGATAAGCTTTTCTACAATTGCCAACAACCTAAATAGTGTAATGTCTTAATATAACAAAGGTTGCATCTAGCTCATGCTGCATGTTTATCAGGCGATAAGAAGGATGTGTTTATTTTAGTCATTTAAAATACCAAGTTGGTAGAGTTTGTGTCTCAACGCAGTTGTAATGTTCAGAAAATGCGGAAAAGATATCATGAAAAACCACACATTGAGTCTTAACTCTCATGCCTGGAAGTGACACTTTTAACTTGAATTTATATTTCATTGTTCAAAGCAAGTTATATTTCCATCTGAGAGTTCAAACACATGGGAATATATAATCTTACTTCAGGAAGAACCTCAAGCACCTTTTGGAAAATTAATAGTCTGTCCTACCTGACTCTTTTACCCAGTAAGCCCATCTTGTTTACTTTAAGGTATCTCCAATTACTTGCTCCATTCATGACTTTCATTTTTTTAAACAATGTACATACATATATTTATTTATGGCTTCATCTGTGCCACAAGATAAATTATCATTGTTTTGCAAAGACCACAGTTCATCTGCATATAAGGCAAAGTGTCTCTTTCATTTGGTTTTGGAATATGTGTAAATCTCCTGTATGGTACTCTGTGGGTTGTCTTTTCATTTTATTTATGATTTCCTTTGCTGTGCAAAACTCTTATTTTATTTTATTTTCATTACTCTAGGAGACAGGTTGAAAAACATTGCTGGAATTTATCTCGAAGAGTGTTCTGCCTATGTTTTCCTCTAAGAATTTTATAGTATCTGGTCTTACATTTAGGTCTTTAATTCCTTTTGAGTTTAGTTTTGTGTGTAATGTTAAAGAATGTCCTAATTTCATTGTCATACATGTCCAGTTTTCCCATCACCATTTGTTGAAGAGACTGTCTAATCTTTATCGTATAGTCTTGCCTCCTTTGTTGTAGATTAATTAATCATATTGTGCATTTATTTCTGGGCTTACTATCCTGTCCCATTGAACTCTCTGGTTTTGTTCCATTACATACTGTTCTGATAACTATAGCTTTGTAGTATAGTCTGAATTCAGGGAACCTGAATACTCCAGCTCCATTTTTCTTTCTCAAGATTGCATTGGCTGTTTGGGGTTGTTTGTATTTTCATACAAATTATAAAATTTTTTTGCTTTAATCCTGTGAAAAAAAAATGTCATGATGATTTGATAGTGATTGCATCAAATCTGTAGATTGCCTTGAGAAGTATAGACTTATGACAATATTGATTGCTCCAATCCAACATGGTATATCTTTCCCTATATGTCATCATTGATTTCTTTCATCATAGTTTTCAGAGAACAGATTTTTTTTTTTAGGTAGTTTTATTCCTATGTGTTTTATTCTTTTGATGTGCTGGTAAATGAGATTATTTCTTTAATTTTTCTTTCTGTGTTTTGTTAGTGTATAGAAATGAAACAAATTTCTGTATATTAATTTTGTATCCTGCAACTTTACCTAATTCATTGATAAACAGTAGTAGTTTTCTGGTAGCTACTTTAGGATTTTTTTTTTTTTTAATGTATAGTGTCTACAGTGACAGTTTTCCTTCTTTTTCAAGTTGGAATCATTTTATTTTTCTTTTCTGATTACTGTGGAACAGACCTTCCAAAATCATGTTGAATAAAAGTGACTAGAGTGTACATCTTGTCTCATTCCTGTTCTTAGAGGAGATACGTACAGATTTTTACCTTGAGTATGATGTTAGTTGTAGTTTTGTCATAAATGGGCTTTATTGTATTGAGGTATATTTCTCCTATGCCAACTCTCTGGAAATTTTTTTATCATAAATTGATATTGAATTTTAAAATAAGCTTTTTAATGCATCTATCGGGGCTTCCCTGGTGGCTCAGAAGTTAAAGCGTCTGCCTGGAATGTGGGAGACCTGGGTTCGATCGCTGGGTTGGGAAGATCCCCTGAGAAGGAAATGGCAACCCACTCCAGTACTCTTGTCTGGAGAATCATATGGACAGAGGAGCCTGGTAGGCTACAGTCCATGTGGTCACTGAGAGTCGGACACGACAGAGCGACTTCACTTTCACTTTCACTTTATTGAGATAAGATGATTATATGATTTTTATTCTTCAGTTTGATGATCTGGTGTATCACACTGACTGATTTGTGCATGTTGAAAATCTTTTCATCCCTATAGTTGTGTGTCATAATCTCTTAAGATCCTTGTGTTTCTAAATTTATTGATTTGAGTCTTCTCTCTTTTTCCTTGATCAGTTTGGCTAAAGATTTATCCATTTTGTTTATCTTTTCAAAGAGCCAATTTTTAGTTTCACTGATCTTTTCTGCTGTTTTCTTCATCTATATTTCATTCATTTTTCCTCTGATCTTTATGATTTCTTTCCTTTCCTAACTTTGGGTTTTGTTTCTTCTTCTTTTTCTAGTTGCTTTAAGTGTAATGTTAGACTCTTTGAGATTTTTTCTTGTTTCTGGAGGTAAGACTGTATTGCTATAAATTTCCCTCTTAGAACTGTTTTTGCTGCACTCCATATGTTTTGGATCTTTGTGTTTTCATCATCATTTGTCTCTAGGTATTTTTTTATTTCCTCTGATTTTTTCAGTGACCCACTGGTTATTTAGTAGCATATTGTTCAGTCTCCATGTTTGTGTGTGTGTGAGTGTTTTCGCAATTTTTTCATGTAGTTGATTTCTAATTTCACAGCATTGTTGGGAAAGATTATTGATATGATTTTTGTTCTCTTAAATTTACCAAGGTTCACTTTGTAACTCAGCATGTGTTTAATCCAAGGGAATATTCCTTGTGCACTTGAAAAGAATGTGCATTCTACAGCTTTTGGATGGAATGATCATTTATTCTAACCTGTTATTTAAGGCCTGTGTTTCCTTATTGATGTTCTGTCTGAATGACCTGTCCATTGATGAAATAGGGTGTTAAAATCCTCCACTATTATTGCATTACCCTCAGTTTCTCATTTTATGGTTGTTAGTATTTGCTTTATATATTGAGGTGTCACTATGTTGGGTGAATATATATTTACATTGTTATATGTTCTTCTTGGATTGATTCCTTGATCATTATCTAGTATCCTTCATTGTCACTTATAACCTTCTTTATTTTAAAGTCTATTTTGCCTAATAATGAGGATTACAACTCCAGCTTTCTTTTGATTTCCATTCACATGGAATACCTTTTTTCATCTCCTCACTTTCAGTTGGTATGTGTCCCTAAATCTGAAGTGGGTTTCTTGTAAACAGCATATATATGGTCCTTGTTTTTGATTCCATTCAGCCAGTCTATATCTTTTGTTTGAAGCATTTAAACTGTTTATATTTAAGGTAATTATTAATATATATGTTCTTATTGTCATTTTGTTAATTTTTTAAATTATTTTTATAGGTCTTTTTTATTCCTTCCTCTTCTCTTCCCTTGTGATTTGATGACTAACTTTACTGTTGTGTTTGGATTACTTTTTCTTTTTTCTGTATTGATTACAGATTTTTGATTTGTAGTTACCATAAGATTTTGATGTAGCATTCTATATATAATCAAGATTATTTTGCATTGCTTATATTCACTTCAATTGTGTTTCCAGTATCCTGTGTTTGTACTCCCCTCTTCCTACAATTGATGGCATTTTTACAACTGCTTCAGATTAGTGTGTGAAAGATTTCCTACCTTTACTGGTGAGCTTATCATCTGTAATTGTTTTGTTTCTAGTTGTATTTTTCTCTGCCTCTTCAATACATGTTTCCTAAATTTGTGGTTGCTCCATAGCTTTGTCCCTTATCACTTTAGATTTCACTTTCCAAAAAAGTACTGACCTTTTCCTCCTTCCTAGTTTCAGAAAATGTTACATTAAGATTCATAGCAGAAACTGTGCAGCATATTTTTCCAATTTATATTTAATTTCTATCTTCCTGGTCACAAACGAAGGCTAGTTTTACCAGCTTTGGTGCTTGTTATTGGGTTGATGCTATATGATGGAGTTTTGGGAAGGGACATACAGGCTTCCCTTAGTATCTGAAAGTAAAACTTTCCTATGAAATCCCTTGTGAGTTGAAATAGTGTAAAGCAAAGAAACAAATACCTTAGGACACATCTTGATAACAGATGCACAAAATAAGTTGAGATTAAGTGCAGACGCTCACAGGCATTTTAGAGTCATAGAAGCTTGATGATGAGATGCTGAATGTAGTTTCTGAGAAAGAAGGTTGGTGGTGCCACCCTCTCTGCTTCATGTGTGCACTTCCTCTTTAATGTCTAGTTCCAAAACAAATGCTGAATGCTACTTTCACTTTTTTCTTAAAAGTTAAAATCCTTTTTGGATTCCTTCTGGTTAGCAAAAACAGATACTAATACATGTCCTATATAAAAACTAAGTGTCATGAAGCAAATTTTCAAAAAGCAAGGGATATCTGAATTTGTAGGACATAGTATCTATGGAAGCTTGGTTCTGAAATATTCTATATACATCTTCTCCACCTTTTCTGTGGTTATACCAGAAAGCAAGTATTCATGAAAGTTACATGATAGCATGGAAGGCACACTGTGTTGCCATATGAGGATAGATTGCAAGGTATGCCATTACAGCTGCACTAGACACCAAATGAACAACAAATCTATGTGGACTTCATTTGTAGACATTTCAGTTCATTTGTTACTGGAATTGTGACTCGTAAAAATATGAAAATCAATCAAAAGATAAAAAGTGCTTGCAATGATAACACCTATGAAAATAGAAATAAGCTTTGTGTTGTGTATTAGTCTCTCAGTCATTTCCAACTCTTTGTGACCCCATGGAGTGTAGCCCACCAGGCTCCTCTGTCCATGGAATTCTAGAGGCAAGATTATTGGAGTGGGTTGCCATTTCTATCTCTAAAACTTTGTTTGAATTTCAATTATTTTAAATTTTATAAAATATTAACTTTACATATAAAATTGATGTGTTAAAATAAGTAGTGTAGAAAAAAACTAAACTAAACATAAATCATTAGTTTCAGGGAAAATAATATTTGAATGAAAGTGTAGAAAGAGTTACTAAAACTATGTTTCCATCATAGAAATCAAAAAATACTAACATTCTAAAGAACCACAGTTTATATTAAGATATTTTATATGCATAGACTTCACCCTGGTTTCAAATTATTCAAGAAAAATTCCTGAACCTAACCAATCACTAATAATTCAGAATTATTCTCTCAACCAATTACTCTGTAGGTCCTATAAAAAATCCGTTATGTATAGTTAGTCTTAATACTAAATCTGATTTCAAAGAATATGTGATGAATCTCTCAAATTACAGACAATTGCTAAGCTTGACTCAATTTAGATTGAGTTCAAAAACATGAATCTCACTCTATACTGCAGAGTTCTAAGTAGTCTCACTCCTTCATAAACTCACTGTCTACAGTCTTTTCCCTTCAGCTTTCTACGTATGTGTATCTTCTATATTCCAGGTGAACTACTTATCACCTAAAGCTCATTACAATTACCATTTAGTGTTTCCTTCATTTAAGAATATTCTTATATCCAAGTGACTGTTATAATTTTCACCTTAAAATAATTTGTTTCCTCTTTAGCTCTTTAAATTTGAAACTGTCCTTGCGTCATTATGCTGAAAATCTTCATTCTAGGATCATGTAAGAACCACTCTTGAAAAATAATAAGATTTTAAGCAATATCATCACAATTTGGGCATTGGAATTCACCTAGAAGTCATTTAGACCAACTTATCACCCAACCACATCCTAGAATGTGCTGTTGTTGTTCAGTTACCAAGTCGTGTCTGACTCTGCAACCCCATGGACTGCAGTATACCAGGCTTCCTTGTCCCTCACCATCTCGCAGACTTTGCCCGAGTTCATGTTAGTTGAATCCGTGATGCCATCCTATCATCTCATCCTCTGTCACCCTCTTCTCCTTTTCCTTCCATTTTTCCCTGCATCAGGGTCTTTTGCAGTGAGCTAGCTGTTCATGTCATATCATGTGGTTAAAGTTTTAGAGCTTCAACTTCAGCATCAGTTCTTCCAATGAGTATTCAGGGTTGATTTCCTTTAAGACTGACTGGTTTGGTCTCCTTGCTTTCCAAGGGACTCTCAAGAGCCTTCCCCAGCACCACAGTCTGAAAACATGAGTTCTTCAGTGCTCTGCCTTCTTTATTGTCCAGCATCCAGCTGGCTTTGTCACTCTCTTCCTTTACCCTCATCAAGAGACTTTTTAGTTCCTCTTTGCTCTCTGCCATTAGAGTGATATCATCCCCACTTATAAGGTTGTTGATATTTCTCCCAGCAATCTTGATTCCAGCTTGTAACTCATCCAGACTGTCATTTTTCATGATGTGTTCTTCATATAAGTTAAATAAACAGGGTGACAATAAACAGCCTTGCCATAAGTGTTTCCAAGATTGGAATCTCAGCACTTTTTTTTCCTTTAGAGTTTGTCTGTCAAGAGATACTATTTTTTTGATTATTTTTATTTTTGATTTATTTTTAATTGAAGGATAATTATTTTACAAAACTTGTGTTGGTTTCTGCCCTACAACAACATGAATCAGCAGTAAGTGTGTGTCTATGTGTATATATATTCTCTCCATCTTGAAACGCTGTCCCAATCCCAACCCCATGCCACCCCTCCAGGTCATCACAGAGCACTTGGCTGAGCTCAGTGTGTTATATAGCAGTTTTCCACTAGCTATCTACTTTACACATAGTAGTGTATATATCAATGCTATTCTCTCAATTTGTTCCACCATCTCCTTCCCATCTTGTGTTCACAAGTCTATTCTCTATGTTTTCTATGTCTATGTCAAAACTTTTTTTCTTTTTTTTAAGAAAAGCCTATTCTCTGATTAACAAGGTGAAATGTTTGTACTTAATACTTCTACCAGATTATGCAAATTCTGTCTTTGGAAAAAAAAGGAAATAATTATATTATTTGCTTTGCAAACCACATTAATATATTTTCAAGACAGCTATTATTCCCCAAATATGTCTTCAATATATTTCCCAAATATTTTCTCCTGCAAAGTAAATAAACATACATTCAGAAATGCATGGTTTTCATTATTCATTCTATATATGAGATTAATGCCCTATACTTTATCATTCAACATTTTCAATGTCACCTCTAAATGATAGTGATAGCAAGATTGATTCTGATATGATAATTATATAATGATAGCTAGATAATTTTCTTGAGCATTTCTAGGTTTTAGTTATTACTTTGTGGATTTTGTATTTACTATCTCACTTTTTGCCTAGAGTGTTGTGTTACAGACTAAGTTTTGTCCCCTCAAAATTGAGAGGTTGAAGTCTTAACAACCAATGGCTGTATTTTGATATAAGACCTTTAAGAAGATAATTAAGGTTAAATGGCTTAAAAGCATGCCATAAGTTATCCATGTGGTAACGTATACGCACAAGGATGTGAATAAAAGTTTGGTATAAAAATAAGAAAGAACTATGACTAGTTCCAAATAGGAAAAGGAGTACGTCAAGGCTGTATATTGTCACTCTGCTTATTTAGCTTCTATGCAGAGTACATCATGAGAAACGCTGGACTGGAAGAAACAAGCTGGAATCAAGATTGCCGGGAGAAATATCAATAACCTCAGATATGCAGATGACTCCACTCATATGGCAGAAAATGAAGAGTAGCTAAAAAGCCTCTTGATGAAAGTAAAAAAGGAGAGTGAAAAAGTTGGCTTAAAGCTCAACATTCAGAAAACAAAGATCATGGCATCCAGTCCTATCACTCCATGGGAAATAGATGGAGAAACAGCGGAAACAGTGTCAGACTTTATTTTGGGGGGGCTCCAAAATCACTGCAGATGGTGATTGCAGCCATGAAATTAAAAGACACTTACTCCTTGTAAGACTTTATGACCAACCTGGATAGTATATTCAAAAGCAGAGACATTTCTTTGCCGACTAAGGTCCGTCTAGTCAAGGCTATGGTTTTTCCTGTGGTCATGTATGGATGTGAGAGTTGGACTGTGAAGAAGGCTGAGCGCCGAAGTATTGATGCTCTTAAACTGTGGTGTTGGAGAAGACTCTTGAGAGTCCCTTGGACTGCAAGGAGATCCAACCAGTCCATTCTGAAGGAGATCAGCCCTGGGATTTCTTTGGAAGGAATGATGCTAAAGCTGAAGCTCCATACTTTGGCCACCTCATGCGAAGAATTGACTCATTGGAAAAGACTCTGATGCTGGGAGGGACTGGGGGCAGGAGGAGAAGGAGACGACAGAGGATGAGATGGCTGGATGGCATCACGGACTCGATGGACGTGAGTTTGAGTGAACTCCGGGAGTTGGTGCTGGGCAGGGAGGCCTGGCGTGCTGTGATTCATGGGTTCGCAAAGAGTCAGACATGACTGAGCGACTGAACTGAACTGAACTATGGTATTACAAAGCTTAGAAAAGGCAAGGAAAGCACCCATTTTGAATAGCAAGCAATGCAGAATATGCTGCCAAGAGGGGAATAAATAGTCGACAGGGAAGAACTAACAAGCCAGCTTATGACATGTAAGTTTCTAGTTCTTAATATGTATATAAGACTCCAGTTCACCAATATCCTGTGTTATAAAGCAGGCTCTGGGTTGACATTGTTGATGTAAAAGCTTATTAAAATCCTCTGGTAAGCAAGAGCCATCTATTATATGCCATTACTCTTTAACAACCGAAAGAATTAACAGAAATATTGAAACTGATTTTTACCTTTAAATATAAGATTCTTAAGCAAGGTTTATGTTTCCACTAATCTCTAAAACTAGATTGACAGTTTAGAAATTTGTTTTCCCTAGAGAAAATTTCCTCAGTCATATATATCTTTAATATTTGAATTTGTTTTCTCATAAAGTACCCCATTTCCATATTAATTTATATTCCATATTTTCATTCATTTTTTATGCAATTACTTTAAAAAACTTGTTTGATAGTATTGTTATAGTTTCCATGGCTTCCAAAGTTTAGTTGTCACCATTCTCCCTTTGCTAATGCAGGAAAAATTATCAATTAATTTGTCTTCAAAATATCAAGAAAATGTAAGGTCAAATAGCCTATTCTAAGCTATGTTCTAAATGAAGAGGAAAAAAATGTTAAACAAAATAAGTCTTTGTCCTTAGATGTCATTTTGAAAGGACTTCATGCAATTTTACAAAGAACCATTATGAATAAGCAGTTATTATGAATTTACACATGGCCTTGACTGGAGACACCAAAGGGTCATATATGCATGGATTCAGCCAGCCCAATTAGAAACTATGTTCAGTTTCTTTCAGACATCACAGCTGGATGCAAAGCACTAATAAGGAAATCTATTATTTCAAGATGTGCACTGCAATCATAACTTTATTATTTTGCATTCCATCTGTAGGCAACCACTAGAATGTTTGGTGCATAAACGTGAGCTATAACATAAAATGGAGGCATGTGGCTAGTATGGGTCAAGAGAAAATCAAGAGGCTAGTTCTCATTTATGGATTTAATTTTCTTTTCTATATATATTACTTCAAACTGTGCCGCTACCAATTCAAGTCAGATCTATTGACCCTGTAAATATAATTACATATTGGATCATCAAATTAACAAAGTAAATTAACTTTTACAGGTGGCATTATTCATTATACCTTGGAAAAACGTAAAAATCTTTACTAAAATATATGTCTCCTTCCACACTGACTTCTTGTTAAATGGGCATTTTGACCCAGATGATCCTTTATTTGCCAAGAATGCTGAAATTGCTACATATTATGAATAATTGTCTAAAATAAAATGAGAAAATATTATATAATTAACTCCATATGGCTTTTTCTTTGAGTCATTTGATATAGGCCAAATTCTCACACTTTCCTCAATTAAGCATCTTGAAATAAAGTCTACTTAAAAAACTTATGGGAAATAGATGGGGAAAAATGGAAACAGTGTCAGACTATATTTTGGGGGGCTCCAAAATTACTGCAGATGGTGATTGCAGTCATGAAATTAAAAGACGCTTACTCCTTGGAAGGAAATTTATGACCAACCTAGATAGCATATTCAAAAGCAGAGACATTCCATTGTCAACAAAGGTCCATCTAGTCAAGGCTACAGTTTATCCAGTAGTCATGTATAGATGTGAGAGTTGGACTGTGAAGAAAGCTGAGCGCCGAAGAATTGATGCTTTTGAACTGTGATGTTGGAAAAGACTCTTGAGAGTCCCTTGGACTGCAAGGAGATCCAAACAGTCCATTTTGAAGGAGATCAGCCCTGGGTGTTCTTTGGAAGGAATGATGCTAAAGCTGAAGCTCCAGTACTTTGGTCACTTCATACCAAGAGTTGACTCACTGGAAAAGACTCTGATGCTGGGAGGGATTGGGGGCAGGAGGAGAAGGGGACAATAGAGGATGAGATGGCTGGATGGCATCACCGACTCGATGGATGTGAGTTTGAGTGAACTCTGGGAGTTGGTGATGGACAGGGAGGCCTGGCGTGCTGCGATTCATGGGGTTGCAAAGAGTCGGACATGACTGAGCAATTGAACTGAACTGAACTGGACTGAACTGAAAAAACTTATAAATGTAACCTTGCAAATTTAATAAAAGAATGTATAGAAATGAGTAGTTAAGAACATTCTGTGAATAATTAATACTCATTTGTTAGTTGATAATGTAGAAAGTCAAAAATACGGAGTTTCAAAGGGAAGGAATATATGTATACCTATGGTTGATTCATGTTGATGTTTGACAGAAAACAGCAAAATTCTGTAAAGCAATTATCCTTCAGTAAAAAATAAATTAATTTTAAAAATAGAGTTAATAATATTTAAAGTGCCAGAAAAGTGAAAACATAAATGTTCGATAATATTTAGCATGTTTTATGGGACACAAGGCAAATTTTCAGTTTTAATGTTGTCTTATATTTTAAAGGAATTTAAGTTATTAAAATTGTCTAAAAATTAGATGACACATTTAAATGCACTTAAGACTAGAAACGAGGTGTGTTTGGTTTAATTCTACTTCTGCCACCAAACATACATGTACAATAATGCTTTTGATGATTTATTATTAATTATTGTAATTTTAGAAGGTGAGCCAATAAGAAATCTTTATCATAGATTACTAATTATTGAAATCATATTAGACTTTCTAAGCAGTTTTAGTTAACATATTTTACACTTTTTCAAAAGAGATGGGTAGGAGCAAGTTGTGTGAATTTCCTTCCAGACATATTATTCTGTCAATATATGATAAAAATGCCTTTAAATTATTTCTGACCAGAAAGTTAAATAAACATAGTAGTTTAATATATAATTTATTCTAGTGATGTCAAAACTTCTTAATCACAATCTATAAGAATTACACTTTATATCCTGAACAAGTATTCACATATAAACATACAATCGTGGATGTACATTATACTGAAAAAAATGTCATGCATGGGACATCTTCTTTAACATTACTTGTTGGGGCATAGACTTGGATTATTGCAATATTGAATGGTTTGCCTTGGAAATGAACAGAGATCATTCTGTTGTTTTTGAGACTGAATCCAAGTACTGCATTTTGGATCCTTTTGTTGACTATGATGGCTACTCCATTTCTCCTAAAGGGATTCTTGCCCATAATATGAGTTAAATTCGCCCATTCCAGTCCATTTTAGTTCACTAATTCCTAAAATGTCAATGTTTACACTTGCCATCTCCAGTTCGATCACTTCCAATTTGCCTTTTTTTGTTTGTTTGTTTCTTTGTTTTAATTTTTATTTTTACTTTATTTTACTTTACAATACTGTATTGGTTTTGCCATACATTGACATGAATCCACCACAGGTGTACATGCGTTCCCAAACATGAACCCCCCTCCCACCTCCCTCCCCATAACATCTCTCTGCCTTGATTCATGGACCTAACATTCCAAATTCCTATGCAATATTGCTGTTTACAGCATTGGTTACTTCCACTAACAGTCACAATCACAACTGGGTATTGTTTTTGCTTTGGCTCCGTCTCTTTATTTTCTCTGGATTTATTTCTACACTGATCTCCTGTAGCATATTGGGCACCTACGGACCTGGGGAATTCATCTTTCAGTGTCAAAGCTATGCTTTTTCCAGTAGCCATGTATGGATGTGGGAGTTGGACTCTAAAGAAAGCTGAGTGCTGAAGAATTGATGCTTTTGAACTGTGGTGTTGGAGAAGACCCTTTAAAAGTGACTTGGATTGCAAGGAGATCTAACTAGTCCATGCTAAAGGAAATCAGCCCTGACTGTTCATTGGAAGGACTAATGCTGAAGCTAAAACTCCAATACTTTGACCATCTGATATGAACAAGTGACTCACTGGAAAAGACCCTGTTGCTGGGGAAGATTGAAGGTGGGAGGAGAGGGGGATGACAGAGGATGAGATGATTGGATGGCATCATCAACTTGATGGACATGAGTTTGAGTAAGCTCCAGGAGTTGATGATGGACAGGGAAGCCTGCCATGCTGCAGTCCATGGGGTCACAAAGAGTCAGACACAACTGAGCAACTGAAATGAACTGAAGCATCCTCGTATTCTTTTTAATTCTTTTGCTATTTTTCAGTTTTATTGTGATATAATTGATATATAGCAGGGTATAAGTTTTAAGATGTACAGTAAAATGGATTATGATTTTTTAGTGATTGTATGGTTCCAGGACTCAAATATTTAAGTTTTTAATCCATTTCAAGTTACCTTTTGTGAGTGGTATAAGGGTCTAGTTTATTTTTTTTATATGAATATTAAATTTTCCCTGCACCATTTATTGAAGAGACTGTCCTTTTACAATGAATATTATTTCCTCTATTATAAAATATTAGTTAGCTGTATATGCATGGTTTCATTTCTGGGCTCTTGATTTAGTTCCATTGGGTATGTATCTGATTTTTCCTGGTACTTACAGTTTTGCTTACTATAGCAGTATACTCTAGCTTGGTATCAGGAAATATCATGCTTTCTGCTTTGTTCTTTTTTCTCAGGATTGCTTTGGGTATTCAATATCTTTTATGGGCCCCTATCAATTTTAGGAATTACCTTTCCTACTTCTATAAAAAATACTTTTAGAATATTAGTGGGGATTACTTTGATTCTATAAAGGCTTTGACTATTCTGGAGATTTTAGCAATATTTTTCCAACCCATGAGTAGCTTTCCATTTTTTGTGTCTATTTGATATATTTTATTAATGCTTTGTAATTTCCAGTGTAGAGAGTGTTCATCTCCTTTGTTAAATTTCTTCCTAAGACTGTTCTATACATCTGTGAATGCTTGGGGCTGGTGCAGAGACAACCCAGAGGGGTAGTATGGGCAGGGAGGGGGATTCAGGATGGGGAACACGTGTATACCTGTGGCGGATTCATGTTGATGTATTGCAAAATCAATACAATTTTGTAAAGTAATTAACCTCCAATTAAAATAAATAAATTTGTATTTAAAAAAATTATTCCTAAGCATTTTGTACTTTTTGATACTAACATAAATGGGAATTATTTTCTTTCTTTATTTTTCAGATAATTCATTGTTAGTGTGTAGAAAAGCTGCTGGGTTTTGTGTGTTATTTTGTATCCTGTAAATTTATAGCATTTGGGTCTATTTAGCAGTTTCTTTTTTTTTTTTGATTCTTTAGAATTTTCTGTATATAAAATCATATCATCTGCAAATAGAGACCATTTTATTTGTTCTTTTTAAATTTTAATACCTTTTATTTTTCTGTTACTAATTGCTCTGGCTAGGACCTCCATACTATGTTGAATAGTTGTGATAAAAGTATCTCATTCCTGATCTTAAATGAAAATCCTTCAATATTTCATTCTTGAGTATGATGTTAGCTGCACATTTGTCATACATGTCCTTTATTTTGTTGAGGTACATTTCTTCTATATCTAAATTGTTAAGAGCTTTTACTATGAACACAATTCTTTTACTTTATACATTTCTTGGATATTCATCATCAGTTTTCCATATTTCAAGCCAAAAGATAAGTTTCAAGTTTGTTTTTCAGCTAACTTTAATTTTTCCTTATTACCTTAGCTCAATTCATAGGCAATAGCTCTAAATGAGTCATCATAACTGATCTATAAAGAAAATAATAGGCTTCCATTTTCCTGTCCAGAATGTAATGAGCTTAGAAGTCATCACTCAATTTCAAGAACTAAAATTTTGAAAACAAAACAAAAACTTAAAAATCAACACTTTTTAGATCCATCTGAGAAGCTCTCTCATAGGTTAAGCCATTATCACCCAAACTGGGGAGAAAAATAGGTAGATACATTGAATCCCAACCATCAGAAAAGAAATCCACATGCATAAACATTTGGGATAACCAGTGCCAAAACAGGAAAACCTGAATTGTGACTAACAAATTCCTGGAGGCTCAATGTGGACAATTATAAAAGTTAAAACTTCCAGGGGTAACAAGTATTAGGGAGTGCCTCCATACTATTCTGAGATTTACCTCTAGGATCTCTCCCAAGTTCTTTTGGTGAAGATTAGGGGGAAAAAAATCCTTTTAGGATTCCAGAAGTAGATGAGGAAATGTAACTATTTTGAAATGTACCAGGGCATGTCATTCTTCTAACAAGAACTTCCCTCAAAAGAAACTATTTTTCCAGAACCTATTGGAGTTTTATTAAAGCCTAGCTGAACATGGAGAACAAGAATTACCAAATTCCAGTCTCCTCTAAACAATCCTGTCCCACCTAATGATGGGTTTGGAGGAGAAAGGGGCAAGTCAGGGAATAAACAGAATACTGTAACTAAAGGTCTATTTACTGATTTCCTTTTACTGAGTGCATCATGTCTGGCTTTCAACAAAAAATTACAAAGCAAACTAAAAGGCAAATGTCAAAGATTAAATAGACAGTGAAAACATTAGAACCAAACTCAAATATAACAAGTATTTTAAAATTATCAGACTAAAAATTTAAAACAACTATTATTAATGTGCTAAACGTGTTCTTTCCATTTCTTTTCTAATGGGAAAAAATAACCAACATGCAAGAACAAATGGGCAACATAAGCAGAAAGATGGAAATCCTAAGAATCAAATAGGGATGCTACAGAATAAAGAGAAAAGAATACCACGAGGTTTTATCTAATATGGTAGTCTTCAGTTCAGTTCAGTTCAGTTCAGTCGCTCAGTCATGTCCAACTCTTCGCGACCCCGTGGAATGCAGCCTACCAGGCTCCTCTGTCCATGGGATTTTCCAGGCAAGAGTGCTGGAGTGGGTGGCCATTAAGTAAGTGGAAGAACTGGGTATAAATTGAAGTCATTTGTCTCAATAGCCTGTAGTGCTTACTGGCGCTGTTAATTAGTGCCTGAAATCATTGCAGTACACCTACACTCCCTCAACTTATTAGTCTTTCTCTGAAAGTACACAATATAAAGAAGTCTTAGGCATCTCTCCAGGCACCTAAACTGTAGATTTTCTGGCCATTGTTGGCTTAGTGTTATTCCTTAACTGTTCTCCTTACCCTGCCACTCCTTCTCTGATCCATCATCTACAACACCACGGGAATAACTTAAATGATTATGTTACTCTTGCCTATAAATCTTCAGTGATTCCCATTGATCTTGAGAATAAACAACACAGAATCAATTTGCTCTAATGAAAATAATCATAATGCTTTGTAAGAGTACACAGCTGTAGCATTGAAACAATATCCTGTCTTTGTGAAAAAATTGATTATTTCATAAGCTTAAATTGGAGGAAGTTTACTTAGGTGGAATACAGATTGTTACATGATTTTTCACTACAGAATCTTCCACATTAATTTGCACTTAATGTTGAATTTATTTGTGTTCCCAATATTTAACTCATGGATGGATGATGAATTAATTAGTGAATGAATTCAAATACAGCATATTTTAAATTTTTAAAAATTATATTAGTCATTGTTCAGATTATATGTGATATACCCATATGTACATTTACATTTTAATATTGTGAGATGAAAATATAATCATTAACCAGTCTCTTCAAAAAGTATAAAATTGTAGAGAGTCTTCTTAAAACATTAGCATGGAAGGAGAAAGTAATTTAATACAAAAAGAGTAATAACTTTTTATTGAAACACATATAGATTGAAATTTAAATGTATATAGAAGTTCCCCTTTTGGAGAGATCCTTATGGAAAAGCCAATCTTTCTGAATATTGGTTTGTTTACTGTTTAAAAGTTCAGATTGTTATAAAGATTAAATGTAGAGCAAAAACACTTAAACTCTTAAAGTAAGAGATGATAAACCTAAACCTCTCTACCGCTTAGTTGGCAAGCTGAGCTGAGAAGGAGCAGGTGAGAAAACTGCAGTCACATTCAAGTGAATGTTGCTTTATTTACCAAAGCAAAGATGTCAAGTCAAGAAAGCTGTGGTACTTATACACAATGGAGTATTACTCAGCCATTAAAAAGAATACATGTGAATCAGTTATAATGAGGTAGATGAAACTGGAGCTGATTATACACAGTGAAGTAAGCCAGAAAGAAAAACACCAATACAGTATACTAACACATATATACGGAATTTAGAAAGATGGTGATGATAACCCTGTATGTGAGACAGCAAAAGAGACACAGATGTATAGAACAGACTTTTGGACTCTGTGGGAGAGGGAGAGGGTGGGATGATTTGGGAGAATGGCATTGAAACGTATACTATCATGTAAGAAACAAATCGCCAGTCTAGGTTCGAAACAGGATACAGGATGCTTGGGGCTGGTGCACTGGGATGACCCAGAGAGATGATATGGGGAGGATGGTGGGAGGTGGGTTCAGGATTGGGAACTCATGTACACCCGTGGCAGATTCATGTCAATGTATGGCAAAACCAATACAGTATTGTAAAGTAAAATAAAAAAAAAATTAAAAATGTTAAAAAAAAGAAGTAAAGTCAAAGAAGTAAGAATGAAGAAAAAATTTTAAAGAGCAGAGTTCTGGGACTCCCCTTGTAGTCCAGTGGTTAAGACTCTGTGCTTCCAGTGCAGATTAGATCCCTTGTTGAGAAACTAAGATCCCACATGTTATCCAGTGCAGCAAAAAAAAAAAAAAAGAGAGAGAGAGAGACAGAGAGTTCTTAGACAACAAAAGCCAAAATGAAATGTTCCAGGCTTATGTACTTTGTCTGTAGGAAGTCAAACTCACTTGTATCAGAGACCTACAAGAAGAGGACGAGAGAAAGTAAAAGAAACAGACATCGGATTCATTTATTCATAAATACTTTTCAAATTAACTTTTTTTTTTTTTTTCATGCATTCCCAAACATGAACCCCCCTCCCACCGCCCTCCCCATAACATCTTTCTGGGTCATCCCCATGCACCAGCCCCAAGCATGCTGCATCCTGCGTCAGACATAGACTGGCGATTCAATTCACATGATAGTATACATGTTAGAATGTCATTCTCCCAAATCATCCCACCCTCTCCCTCTCCCTCTGAGTCCAAAAGTCCGTTATACACATCTGTGTCTCTTTCCCTGTCTTGCATACAGGGTCGTCATTGCCATCTTCCTAAATTCCATATATATGTGTTAGTATACTGTATTGGTGTTTTTCTTTCTGGCTTACTTCACTCTGTATAATCGGCTCCAGTTTCATCCATCTCATCAGAACTGATTCAAATGAATTCTTTTTAACGGCTGAGTAATACTCCATTGTGTATATGTACCACAGCTTTCTTATCCATTCATCTGCTGATGGACATCTAGGTTGTTTCCATGTCCTGGCTATTATAAACAGTGCTGCGATGAACATTGGGGTACATGTGTCTCTTTCAATTCTGGTTTCCTCGGTGTGTATGCCCAGAAGTGGGATTGCTGGGTCATAAGGTAGTTCTATTTGCAATTTTTAAGGAATCTCCACACTGTTTTCCATAGTGGCTGTACTAGTTTGCATTCCCACCAACAGTGTAGGAGGGTTCCCTTTTCTCCACACCCTCGCCAGCATTTATTGCTTGCAGATTTTTGGATCGCAGCCATTCTGACTGGTGTGAAGTGGTACCTCATTGTGGTTTTGATTTGCATTTCTCTAATAATGAGTGATGTTGAGCATCTTTTCATGTGTTTGTTAGCCATCCGTATGTCTTCTTTGGAGAAATGTCTATTTAGATCTTTGGCCCATTTTTTGATTGGGTCGTTTATTTTTCTGGAGTTGAGCTGCAGAAGTTGCTTGTATATTTTTGAGATTAGTTGTTTGTCAGTTGCTTCATTTGCTATTATTTTCTCCCATTCAGAAGGCTGTCTTTTCACCTTGCTTATATTTTCCTTTGTTGTGCAGAAGCTTTTAATTTTAATTAGATCCCATTTGTTTATTTTTGCTTTTATTTCCAGAATTCTGGGAGGTGGATCATAGAGGATCCTGCTGTGATTTATGTCTGAGAGTGTTTTGCCTATGTTCTCCTCTAGGAGTTTTATAGTTTCTGATCTTACATTTAGATCTTTAATCCATTTTGAGTTTATTTTTGTGTGCGGTGTTAGAAAGTGATCTAGTTTCATTCTTTTACAAGTGGTTGACCAGTTTTCCCAGCACCACTTGTTAAAGAGATTGTCTTTACTCCATTGTATATTCTTGCCTCCTTTGTCAAAGATAAGGTGTCCATATGTGTGTGGATGCCCAACTAAACACTATGCCTATCAAAGGACAGTGGTACAGTGTATGTTTGTGTGTTACCGGACAGAGAGAAACAAAAGTAATGTGCTGTCAGTAATGAACAATATACACACCATCATCTTCCTGAAATAATAGAATATTCTGAATACTTATGGAGGAAAACAGTATTGAAATGAACATTTATTTGTCATAAATTTAAACAGACATACTGATTTGTCATATGTTGAAATGACAAATTGGAAGTATATTAATGCAAAATAGTAAATAATATGCCATCTAAAGATCACCAAGACATTTAGTTTACTCAAATTCTCCTGAAGCAATGTATTAAATAGCATTTTAAAAAATTGTTGCTATGCAAGTTAATAAAATTTTGTTTAATACATTCCTACCCATTCTTCTGTCATTCTTTAAATGTGAACATCTCATCCTGATTTACATCAACTCAATTCCCCTACAGTCACTGTGGCAAAAAAAAAAAATCCATTGCCTATTCTACATCTATTTCTCCTTTTCCTTCCATATAGATGCTGATTTAGTTGGTGGTGGGAAACAATATGCCCTATTCTAGGCAATCGATTAATTGATTTACGCTAACTGTACTAATCTCATCCTTATTTGAAATTTCAGTAGTTAAGTGAAAAA
Source organism: Ovis aries (assembly GCF_016772045.2). NCBI lineage: Eukaryota > Metazoa > Chordata > Mammalia > Artiodactyla > Bovidae > Ovis > Ovis aries. Next base: position 76,697,043 of record NC_056059.1, read on the forward strand.
ATTCTAGACAATGAACACAAAGGACTTAAGAAAAATATTTAATCTCTAACACGAATGGGGAGATGAAGGGCAAGCATTTTCCTCCATCCACTTTTGTCAGGATGCAATGCCTGGAGTGTCACCAAGAACAAGATTAAAATATAGAAGCCCCTAACCTCCTGTCAATATGTTGAGTTTCGGAACTAACCCTCTAAAATGCTTGTCTTCCTGATAAGTGAAATCTGATAAGTGAAATCTGTGTTATTTAAGTTACTTTCTAGGTGGTCTGTTATCTGAAGCTGAAAGCATGATAATTGATATTACTTCAGTGTTCTTTAGAAACCAGATGAATGGAAAAATAACATTTTTAACAATAATTTCATAGATATATTATTTGAGATTTATGTTTCACTCAATATACCATTATCATATGGGCTGAAAATAGTACATTTCATTATATTGCTCTATTATGCTATTTTTTTACCCCAATAGAAGCAAGTTTTATTCTGCTGTATTGTAAACATCATAAGATCAGATAGTGGATGCTGCACTTCACTGACCAAATGATCTCTCACAGACTGATACATTCATTCTTTCAGCCTCTGGGAAAGCAAGACTATCAGCTAAGAATTTCCTTGAACAAGAGAGCTCCCTCTTCCAAGGATATTCCCTGTCTTGAGGTCAGTCTGCATCTGAATATTGGATGCAAAACATCACTGAAGGATGATCCCAAATTCAGTGCTTCCAATGGGATTGATTGAATTATCTGTTGTCTTTGTATCAAAGTTCAAATTTAGTCTCATTTCAGTCTTGCCACCCTCACTCTCTGATAGGTGTTTCTAAAAGCAGACTGGGATAATACACCTATTTGCAGATTCTGATATCTGGGAAATCTGACCTACAACATTCGATAGCAGAGTCACTATAGGAAACAGATACTAAATTGGCTTTTGGAAGCTTGATTTCCATTCAGTCACCTCACTAGTAAAAGGAACGCTGACAGTCCTTGCTTGGCATGCAGTCTTGGCGAAATTTTTGAAGTTCTCATTGATAATAAACTGGGATTGGTATACCAAAGTAAATGCACTGGCAGATAGAATATCTCAGGTGTTTATGCAGTTTGAAGGGAGAAAAAGTACTTATAAGGACTATGGAAACTGAGAATACATTTTGGAGGTATATACACACATTTTGGAGGAAAATAAAAGGTGATCACTAATCAACTCAATGTAAAATGTGAAGGCAGCATGGTCCCCATGGGAGGTTATTAAACAGACTACTATCAGAGAAAAGTTAAGATATTGCCTAAAATTTTCTTATAAGTATAGTATAGCTAATAGATTGAAATCAGGATCTTGGTTACAAATTAATGAGACTCATATTTAGAGTAGGAGCATTAGTATTGTCATACTCAGATTTTTTAAAACCTGAAGTCCATCTGAACTCTTTGGGATTATAGAAGTGAACCACTTCTCTCAGTCAAACTAGCATCCTCTCCTTCCTTGAAGATGATTCAGAGTCCCCTGCCTTAACTGACAATATGTCACTCTTCAGGCTCTATCATCTTCTTTCATCCCAGCTACTCTACTAATAACTAGAATTAAGTAGCAATATAGTTTGGTCAGGAAAATGCAAGTCTGCTAGGAGAGAAGTGATGACAATATTATAGATCTGTCCTACATGTATCAATGGAGTACAGACAACATGCTCGATCAAGGAGGGTGTTATACAAAGTTGGATTAATGATAATATATCAATATGGGGGTACTCTCCCACAATATGGAATTTAACACCATGATGAGGCCCCATCTAATTGTACTGATCCAAAGCTAGGATGGTTCTTGGAAGCAGCAATGATTGATAACCTACCCTATGTAAAGCAGAAATGATAGAACTTGTCAAGGGCTCTGAGAAGTTGACACGCCAGAACAGATACACAGATACACAGTATAGAGCTAGAAAACCACAATTTAACAACAGTAAGAGAATTCAAAAGCCACTCCATTTACTACAGAGATAAGTGGTGGTCTAGGGGGAATACACTAAGACCATCGGAGATTCTAAACAGAGATGAGGAAACTCTAGTATGAGCAGTACAATACAGAAAAGATAAGTATCAGTTGTATTCCTAAGACCACTACAGTGGGTGGTTTGACCCATTAACTTTTCTCCTGTTAGTTTCCCTAGTAATAGGAACTAATCAGAATCCAAGAGGATCTGTCCAAATATGGGATCAGTTGATTATATGAAGCAAATGGGTCTCTGTAGTGAAAAGGGTGAATTACAGTAGCTGATATGGTGTTCCTTCCAGATAACAATTAGGACTGAGGTGTTCATTAAAAACAAACAAACAAACTCCCCTCAACCAAAGGGAACTGCCACATCTGAGGTTTTCTTCTCTTCAGAGGGTCAGTCTTCATCTGTGTCTGGTCAATACAGGGGTGTGAAATCATGATCACTTTGATTAAAACAAGGACAAAGATTCAGAGCTTCCTGAACAGCATTACAATCTCCTCTCATCCAGTCTCTTGTCCTTCACTTTGTAATAGGAGGTAATGCTGAGCATACTCCCTAATCATTACAAGCTTGAAGATTTGCATCTCTGAGTCTGTTTCCCAGGGAAAACTACTTAAGATAGAGATTATTCATTTTTTTTATTTGCTACATAAATATTATTTTTTTAAGTTTTTTAATTTTAAAATCTTTAATTCTTACATGCATTCCCAAACACGAACCCCCCTCCCACCTCTCTCCCCATAACATCTCTCTGGGTCATCCCCATGCACCAGCCCCAAGCATGTTGTATCCTGCGTCAGACTTAGACTGACGATTCAATTCTTACATGATAGTATACATGTTAGAATGCCATTCTCCCAAATCATCCCACCCTCTCCCTCTCCCTCTGAGTCCAAAAGTCCGTTATACACATCTGTGTCTTTTTTCCTGTCTTGCATACAGGGTCGTCATTGCCATCCTTCTAAATTCCATATATATGGGTTAGTATACTGTATTGGTGTTTTTCTTTCTGGCTTACTTCACTCTGTATAATCGGCTCCAGTTTCATCCATCTCATCAGAACTGATTCAAATGAATTCTTTTTAACGGCTGAGTAATACTCCATTGTGTATATGTACCACAGCTTTCTTATCCATTCATCTGCTGATGGACATCTAGGTTGTTTCCATGTCCTTGAGATTATTCATTTTTACTTTCAGAATTCTTAGAATACTTTTGCACATACTGTCATATAATTTTACTGAGGAAACTCTAAATACCAAGGTTGGATGCACAAATCCTTTCAAAGTTACTCATCCAAACCATTTTTAAGGAAGTCCAGATAATATTTTCTTTGACATGGAAAATAGCAACATCTCTAATAATTATCAGGGAACAAACATTTGAGTATACATTACAGTTAAAATTATATGCCAGACATCTTTATCCATACTTATCGATTGACCTCTTTCTGAAAAGAAGTATGATATATACTGTGTAAATTATACTACACAGAATGTCTTGTCTTATGAAAAATAAGATAGAAAAGGGAGGGGGGAATGAGATGTTGCTAAGTACACTAGATTAAGAAAGACAAAGAAAGGATACACTTATAGCTCAGACTAAATTTAGCAAACAGAGGAAGTTATAAGGCCTGAATTTTACTTCCCTTGCTTCTGTCAAGGAGCAGACTCTTCAGCCTAGAAAAAGTAGGATAAATATATAATCTGAACAGAAGCCAAAGATGATTGAGGGGATAGTAAAAGAAACTTACATGTTCTTTAGTGAATTCAATCTCCAACCACAGAAACAATCCTACCAACTCACTGTGAAGAGTTGTAGTGAGACTGTAAAGGCATTGGTAGTATTTTTAAGTAATCATGACTAGCTAGAAAATGTGAAAGAAAAGATATGGTGGATGATATTTTGAGTTTTGAAAGGGCAAAAATAACAGAAAAATTTACAGACCAGTGAACCTGGATCTAGACAAAATCTTCAAATGGATTATTTAAAGAAGAGCCTGTAAATACTTGGAAAGGGACATAGCCATGGCTAGATACTAGAATGCTAGACTCTCATCAATTCCTATGTTGATTCAGACATTAAAATGACAGATCGTTTTGTTCTTATACACAGAATAGTTCAGAATTTCAACAAGACATTAACAGAATCCCATGGGAATTATACATACAAGATAAAATCTTTGAGCTAGATGATGGCAAAGTCTGAAGTTTTATATAAAAAGAACACACTCAAGTCAATTGGGAAGAAATTCCAGAGCACTATGGCTCAAGCTTCATCCACTGCAAAAATTTAGGACACATTTTTTATATACTTACCACAATGATATAAATAGCCCCATATTATTTTAAGCATAGTAACAAATTTAGACAATGATAGAAATTGAAAATCTGACTTCTATACATTATCAGGATTATATTAACTCAACAAATGAGGTTATACATAATAAGCTATATATTTAAGTAACAACACTTTATGGTGAAAACACTAGCTTCTTGCTGCCGTTCATGTGAAAGAGACTGAGGTTTCAATTGATGACAAGAAATAATGACTGAATCACTAGGAAGAAGCTTCCCAAAAGGAACAGGTCTGTCACATTAATAGTAGGATTATTATAAAAATCAACACAAAGATAGTTCCAAATGTTGGCTTGTGAATCTTGAATTCTGTGTATGGTCCTAACTGTCATTAGTTAAGAGAAAAAGAAAGATCACCAACATTAAACACATACCAAGTACCATTTTAAAGTCACCAGAGAAGCCAATGCTATTTAATTTTTATAATAATTAGTTGAGGTAGTTAAAATTATTCCAATTTTACAGCTGAAGAAACAAAATCTCAAATTGTTTAATAAATTTAGCCAAGCAAACAAAGCTGTAAGTAGAGGCAGTAAGGGCTTCCCAGGTGGCACTAGAGGTGAAAAAACAAACAAACAAACAAACAAAACCCACAAGACAATACAGGAGACAGAAGAGACTCAGGTTGGATTCTGAGTCAGGAAGATCCCCTGAAGGAGAAAATGGCAACCCACTCCAGTATTCCTGCCTGGCGAATCCCATGGACACAGGAGCCTGACAGGCTACAGCCATGGGGTGGCAAAGAGTTGGATACCACCGAAGTGACTTAGCATGCACGCATACAGAGGGAATAAGAGTTAACCAAAATTTGTCAAACTCTGAAACTTTCTTAGAGTTCCTAATGTAAAACTTTAATGTTCTTAATCAAGAAACACAAACCCATGGAAGATGGGATTTCTATTACCTATAATAATTGACCTTTAGCACTTTTCTTGGGATTCCCCAGTGGCTAAGTGTAAAGAATCCACCTACAAAGCAGGAGATTCCAGTTCGATCACTGGGACGTAAAGATCCCCTGGAGGAGGGCCTGGGAACCCACTCCAGTATTCTTGCCTGGAGAACCACATGGACAGCCTGCTGGGCTACAATCCACTGAGTTAGTTGCAAAGAGTCAGACACGACTGTAATGACTGCGCAGGCGTGGACAGCACTTCTCTTCCTTACTATGATTGTGACTATTTTAAGAGTCATAATTCTTCTGGTCCTAGTTAGGATATTTTTTTCTTCTTCTGCACAGCTTTCTTCTCTCTCAAACACTTTCTCTCTCTCTCTCTACCCAACACATGAATTGAATAAATGCTAAAATATTATTTATAACAAATAAACTATAAGAAAAATGCATACGTCCTCACTTGTTTCCAATTCACTCATTCATATCTAGAAATTAATGAGTATCAGAAATAAATGAGGATTTCTTAAGTAAGTTTATTCTATTAATATATATTTTCAATATCAAACAAATTGAAACACATTGATAAACTGCTATAAATTCCTTCACATTGCAAATATTTTTACCAAGTGATGTCGTGGGGATTCTTTCCATAAATTTATGTCTAGATACACATGTACAAGTTATTTTATAGTTGTTTTAAATTGCAATTCTTGACTTTTATTAATATCACTGTAGTTCAAAGTCCAAGTGAAAGTGATGAATGGAAATATTACAAGTCCTAATGCCTAATCTTTAGGACAGTTCTTTAGGTTTAAGAACTATTTAAATATCAGGCTAGTAATGACCAAGATAAGCAGGGTTGATTTTGAGTCTAGTGGCATTAAAAAACGTATAATGTCTGTAACAGAAGACATTTGTTTTTGACAAGAGATCTCTTGAATTATAAGACTACAGGCTTCAAGAATGTTCAGTTCAGTTCAGTTCAGTCACTCAGTTATGCCCAACTCTTTGCAACCCCATGAATCGCATCATGCCAGGCATCCTTGTCCATCACCAACTCCCAGAGTCTACACAAACCCATGTCCATCGAGTCAGTGCTGCCATCCAGCCATCTCATCCTCTGTCATCCCCTTCTCCTCCTGCCCTCAATCTTTCCCAGCATCAGAGTCTTTTCAAATGAGTCAACTCTTCGCATGAGGTGGCCAAAGTATTAAAAGTTTCAGCTTCAGCATCAGTCCTTCCATTGAATGCCCAGAACTGATCTCCTTTAGGATGAACTAGTTGGATCTTCTTGCAGTCCAAGGGGCTCTCAAGAGTCTTCTCCAACACCACAGTTCAAAAGCATCAATTCTTCAGAGCTCAGAGTTCTTCACCATCCAACTTTCACATCCATACATCGCCACTGGAAAAACCATAGCCTTGACTAGACAGAACTTTGTTGGCAAAGTAGTGTCTCTGCTTTTAAATATGCTATCTAGGTTGGTCATAACTTTCCTTCCAAGAAGTAAGCGTCTTTTAATTTCATGGCTGCAATCACCATCTGCAGTGATTTGGGAGCCCCCCAAAATAATGTCTGACACTGTTTCCACTGTTTCCCCATCTATTTCCCATGAAGTGATGGTATTGCTTTTATATTTGATCTCAGTCCACAATACAGTCCTGTAATTCTTTGAGGTTTTTCATTTAGACTTTGGAATACAAAGGCCACCACTCCTCAATTCTGGCCTACTATCTAGATGTTAAAGAATCTACCTGCAGTGTGGGAGACCTGGGTTTGATCCCTGAGTTGGGAAGATCCCCTGCGGGAGTGAATGACAACCCACTGCAATATTCTTGCCTGGAGAATCCCTAATGGACAGAAGGGTCGCAAAGAGTTGGACATGACTGAGAGAATAAGCATACATCTAGTTTAAGGCTGCCTGACTTACACTGTTCCACCATGCTGTTTACTGTCTTGTCTTTTGCATTTAAATAGATATTCCCTCACTGAAGACCTTGAGGCATTTTTATAGTAGCATGTGTTGCCTGGCTGGCTCAAGAGTAATACTTTTCAAAATTTGTATATTTAAATTCTGCTCCTTGTTAATAATAGCTTACAAAACATTCATGTATTTAACCATGTTTAGAGAACATTCTTTTACTTTGATATGGTAGAGAATCTGATTCACTATTGAACTGGAGTATATTAAGTAGTAAAATATTTAATTGTTACATGAATAACTGAGTTCCATATTTTGAGAATAATGATTTGGTGGCTTGTAGCAACCAGTGGGCTTATGATGTTTTATAGCTTGTAAGTCCTCACAAAGGCAGTGGATTCATATACCAGAAAATAACTAGGCTATCAAAATCCTAATCCTCAAGGGATTCATATTTGAAATGGAAAGTTTGTGTTATTCAGTGGAGAAAAGAATTTTTAAATGCCTAACCATAGCATGAAAATGGAATAATTTTTCCAGACTTTAAGCATGTACTGCCTTTGTTGCTGTGGCCTATGATTTTTTATTTATTAATGATTTATATTTATGAACTAAAGTAAGTTAACTATAATCTGTTAAATATGAACTTAAGTATTTTTCTTCAATTTGTGAGATGATATTCAAGAAGCATCTCATATTGGTTTACTTTCAAAGAAAAAGACAAAAAAATACTACGAAAATTTGTGGTGTTTGTTAAAATAGATTATGATCAATTTTCAATTAATAAATATTTCTCATATTTTGGTGTGAATTGTTTTGCTAGGTATACATTGTAATATTGACTTATTACAACCTGTGTTATACTTAAATTGCTCAGTTAACTTTAGCCTCTGTACAATATTTATGTATTTAGAAGTGCTTTGCCTCAACATAGGAACCATATGTAGTATTTGCTGCATTGCACTACTGGAGTATGTTAATAGCTCTTGCCAACAGAGCACAGAAACCAATACAGATGATAATCTAGCTTGAGTTGTTTGAAAAGTGAAAATTATTACAGTGGTATTAACAATGAGTGTACAAATTTAGAATTATGTCTAACATTCTTTATATATATGGTTGCCACTTACTATTCATTTAGGCTTCCCTGATAACTCATTTGGTAAAGAATTCACCTGGAATACAGAAGACCCCAGTTTGATTCCTGGTTCAGGAAAATCCCCTGGAGAAGAGATAGGCTATCCACTCCGATGTTCTTGGAATTCCCTTGTGACTCAGCTGGTAAATAATCCACATGCAATGTGGGAGACCTGGGTTTGATCCCTGGGTTGGGAAGATCCCTGGAGAAGAGAAAGCATTCCAGTATTTTGGCCTAGAGAATTCCATGGATTGTATAGTGAAAGTCACTCAGTCGTGTCCAACTCATTGTGACTGTATAGTCCATGGAGTCGCAAAGAGTCTGAAATGACTGAGCAAATTTTACCTTCACTTACTATTGATTAATGATACAAAAACTCAAAATTAAATCAAGTATCAGTGATATGCCTCATCTATGCTGAGCCCTCAGTTCTAACAGAACCCCTATGAAGTAGATATTTTTATTATCCATTTTATAGATTAAAAGAATGAAATTCAGGAATTTAAGGAACTCTCTCATTTTCAGCTAGTATATAAATTAAGGAGTCAAGATGAAAGACAAGACTGTTGACTTTAGCAGTCCTATTCTTGAATATCTCCTCATTTTATTGTAAAAGGGCCTTTCTCTTTAAGTATTCCTATACTTAATCAAATATTTTTTAACAGTACAAAGTGTGTGTGTGTCTTATGTGTAACATGGCTATAGCAACAAAAAAAAATCCTAACAAAGAATTATTTAAGTTCTGTGAAAATCAGGTAGTTAATAAGGCTCCTCTGTGCAGTGGGTAGCCATTCCCTACTCCATGAGACCTTCCTGACCTAGGGATTGAACCTAGGTCTCCCACAGTGCAGGCAGACTCTTTACTGTTTGAGCCACCAGGGAAGCCCACCTAGTGAGATGACTACTCTCATATTATACGTATATGTACCTTAGGTTTCTAATTTACTGTCAGGTACTATATTGCATAAGTTTTTATACATTTCATTGGTAGAGAACAAAAATATTATTAATTTTGTTGACATATAAAGCAGTGATCAGCCAACTAGGGCTTATAGTCCAAATTCTGCTACTTTTTTCTGTAAATAAAATATGCTCATTCCTTTATGTATTGTCTATAGTTTTACTCTATAACTGTAGAGTTAGGTAATTGCCACAAGATCATGTGACTGTACCAATGCCTCAATCAAAAATGGGAAAATGATTTTTGATGGAATCAGAAAATGTTGTGAAATAATAGTTTTTAGAAAGATTCACAGAGAACACATTTTGTTTTTATATAAATGAAAATTTTTCCATGTGTTTAATAATATATAAGTATCCTATGTGTTTCATTGACTTAATTTGTCTGACTAGCACCCATAGGCATTATAATTTATCAATCACTGTGTCCATATGTGATCTAACCCAGAGTGTTCTTGAACTCTTTTGCATGTTTTTACCTTTTTCAGTATATCTTGTCCTGATTTCATTTTGTTCTTGCTTCTTTGTGTTATTATTTATTCTTTTGCAGAAGGATATAAATGTAGATATAATTTTACATATATGTATATATAGATACACATATGACAATAGTAATGAATATGGATATAGACATACACATCTTTCTAGTTGAACTCTTTTCTTAATGTGTAAAACACTGGAGATACTTTTCAAGACAATGAATTACATATAGCTAATCTCAAGTATCTCCCCTCCATTTTGGAAGATCATATTCCTTCCTCAGGCATGAAGTCTTCCAATGAATTTTGCTTCTTTTAGAGGTTTTATCAGTTTTCTGCTTTAAACAACAGATATCCATACCATCTCTGTTCCTTTCAGTCCAGGCTAGAAGTATTTCTACTGGTATAAAATTCTCAAGCCCTCTTGGCCCTCTGTGAATTTTGAGGAGATCCATGCCATTAGACACCACGATTCTCCGCAGATCCTTTCTGGATAACTCCAGTTTTCTTCCTGGGTTTTAATGATTGTTGTTGCATACATAAGTCACATGCCTAATCATATGCCTAACTGTTATCTTAGTAAATAGTTGTTCAACTACACTCTTGGCTCTACCCCCAGAGCATGCTGTCTGGATGGGCTGAAAACTTTCCAAATCATCAAGCGTTGGTTCCTTTTCATTAAACAGTTAATTCTTCAATTTATTTCTTTTCTCTCACAATATAGTACAAGCAGGAAGGAAAAATCAGGTTGTACCTTCTAAACGTGGCTTAGACATCTCCTCAGCTGAGCATCCAAGTTAACAGTGTACAAGATTTATCTTTCTATATTCAACAGTATAAAACAATCTAGCCTTGTTTTATGCCACTTATAACAAGGATAGCTTTTCTTCCAATTTCCAACAGCAGGTTTCTCTTTTCCATCTAATACCTCACCAGAAAAGCCATTAGTGTTTCAGGCAACATTCTATTTATAATATATGTATACTGTAAGGTGGTAGAAATTTTTATACAGTTCTGTTTATTTCTTTGAGTACACACCAGAATCACCTTTACTATGTATGTATCTCTACCAACAGTCTTTCAAGGTGGTTTAGATTTTACTATCATGTGCTTCCAAACACTTCCATTCTCTATTCATTATCTTTAAGAGAATGTATTCTTAGTGAAAATGAAAAATATCTCCATGTGTTTAATGAAGATACTTACACATCTGAGTATTTGATTCAGTAACATTCAACTTCCTAGCACTAAAATCTAACTTTGTTTCCTAAGACAAATAAGCAGCTTAAAAACAAGCAAACAAAAAGCTTTGTTTCACAGTTCTGGAACCTAGAAGTTCAAATCGAGTTGTCAGCAAGACCATGTTCCCTCTGAGTCTCGGTGAGCAGGTGAGGGAGGAGTGAATTCTAATTTTGCTTCTCCCAGTTTCGGTTAATTATCAGCAATCTTTGGTGTTCCCATCTTTGTCTCCATTTTTCTTAACTGTGTTTTCTTGAAGTATTACAGGTATTATACCTGAAACATTGCAAATTAACTTTGCTTCATATGTATATATCTATTCTTTTCCAGATCATTTTCCATTATAAGTCATTACAAGATATTGAATATCTATACAGTGATACCTTGTTGTTTATCCATCTTATACATAATAGTTTGCATCTGCTAATCCCAAACACCCAATCCATCCCTCCCCCACAGCCCCTTGGCAACCACAAGGTTGTTCTTTATGTCTGTGTGTCTGTTTCATAGATAAGTTCATTTGTGTCCTATTTAGATTCCACATCCAAGTAAAATCATATGTTATCTCTTTCTGACATACTTAACATAAAAATCTTTAGGTTCATCCATGTTGCTGCAAATGGCATTATTTCATTCTTTTCTATGGTTGAATAATATCCCAGTATGTCTCTCTTCGTGTCTGTGTATGTGTGGGCACGTGTGTGTGTATGTGATATATACACCCCACATCTTTATCCATGCCCCTGTTGATGACATTTAGGTTTTTTCCATGTTTTGGCTATTGTAAATAGTGTCCTATAAACACTGGGGTGCATGTAACTTTGCAAGTTAAGGTTTCCTCCAGGTATGCTCAGGAGTGGGATTGTTGGGTCATTTGATAATTCAACGTTTAGTATTTTAAGGAACCTTACCATTGTATTTTCCATACTAATTTACATTCCAACCAACAGTGTAGGAGGGTTCCTTTTCCTCCACATTTTCTCTAGAATTTATTATTTGTAGACATTTTAATGATGGCCATCACTGGTGTGATGTAACACCTCATTGTGGATTTGATTTACATTCCTTTAGTAATTACCAACGTTGAACATCTTTCCATGTACCTGTTGGCCAGCTGTATTTCTTCTTTAAAGAAATGCCTGTTTAGATTTTCCACCTTATTTTTTTTATTAGTTGTTCTTTTTTTTTTTTTCCCCTAGATGTTGAGCTGTATGAGCTATTTGTATATTTTGGAAATTGTTTGCTTGTTAGTTGCATCATTTTCAAGTATTTTCTCCCAGTTCATATGTTGTGTTTTCATTTTGTTTATGATTGCTTTGCTATTCAAAAGCTTTTACATTTAATTAGGTCACATTTGTTTATTTTTGTTTTTCATTACCCTAGGAGATGGATCTAAAAAAATATTGCTGTGATTTATTTCAAAGAGTCTCCTGCCTCAGTTTCTTCTAGGTATTTCATAGTATCTGGCCTTGAATTTACATTTTTAATCCATTTTGAGTTAATTTTTGTTTAAAGTGTTAGAAAACATTCTAATTATATTATTTTATCTCTAGCTGTCCATTTTTCCTAGCACCACGTATTGAAGAGACTGCCTTTTCTATGTTGTACATTCTTGCTTCCTTTGTTGTGGATTAGTTATGCATAAGTCCCTAGGTTTCTTTCTGAGCTTTCTATACTGTTCCATTGATATATGTGTCTGTGTTTGTGCTAGTACTATAATGTTTTGTTTACTGTAGTTTTATAGTATAATCTGAGATTAGAGAGCACAATTTGTCCAGCTCCATCCTTTTTTCTCAAGATTATTTTGGCTATTCGGGAGTCTTTTGAGTTCCCATGCAAATTCAAAAAATTTTTGTTCCAGGTCTGTGAAAAATGCCATGGCACCGAATCTGTAGATTGCCTTGAGTAGTATGGTCATTTTAACAATGTTAATTCTTCCAATCTAAGAACACAGTATATCTTTCTATCTGTTTGTGTTATCTTCATTTTCTTTCATCATCATCATCATACAGTTCTTGAGTACAGGTCTTTTGCCTCCTTGAGTAGGTTTTTTCCTAGTTGTTTTTTTTTTTTGTTGTTGTTGTTTTGGGTTTTTTTTTTTTTTTTGGTATGATGGTTAATGAGATTGTTTCCTAAATGTATCTTCCTGATATCTGTTTCTTTGTCTCAATTTTACGTGACCTTGTGTGTTTCTGTTTCTGTGTCCAAATTTCCCTCCTCTTACAAGTACATGACTTACATTGGATATGGAGCTTATCCTAGTCTTAACTTGAGAATCTTTGCCAAGCCCCCATTTCCACAAAAGGTCACATTCAGAAATTCCAGGTGATCTTAAAGTTTGCAGGGACATGGTTCAATTCAGTAAAGAGGTTTTAAAAACCTCTTTCTCAACCTGTGTTGAGAAACTTATGGAAATTCCTTTTGGATTAGCTAACTCTAAAATTTTAACTTTCCCAGAAAAAGGATTTGTACCACTATTGTTAACATTCACTAATCCCATTCCAAATAAAGAAATTTCAGGCTTTATTTAAGTTGTAAATCATGCTTGGGTCTTCTTTTTCATAGAGGAGAGCCAAACATAAGGGTTTTGGGGGCCAAGTTCAGAATCTCTTATTTTGTTAAAGGAATAAAAAAGAAAACTATTTTAATGAATAAATTATCAGGAAAATTGACATTAGCAACATAAACCTAAATTCAGTATGAGCTAGAGAGCCATTTATGCCTGTGAGGATATCAATTCCTTTTAGACACCAGCTTGATTAAACAAAACAAAGAACAAAATACATCCTGATCTCTCTTCTTTACTTAGGACATTTTATTGCAGAGGTAGATTGGCTCAAGGATTGGTGCCCCTTGCCAAAGGTCTTTGTGTAAATATCAGGTTTTGTTATGGGTCTATGTGACATCAAATCTCCTTCCTTTCCAGGTGATTGTGTTGGCACCCAGACATGAGATTCCTTCATCAGTCACAAATCAAACTCCTATACCAACTGAACTGAACATTCACTAAAGACAGACTTCCTGATGGGAAAAGAACTGGCACATGATATGCCAGACAGGTTTCCAATACTTTCTTTTTATTTCTGTATGTCATTTTATGCTATTCCTTTATAATGTGTGACTGGCCACCCAGAGAATACACTTCCCTTTCAGCACATTCTACCCCAAAGCAAATCAAAGACTGTCACACTACATACATTGTGAAACTTAAGCCTACCAATGTAACAGAAATTTAATGAAAACAGAAAGAACCATTTATAGTTATTAAGATACCATTCATCCATTTAGTTATTTATTAATTTTTTTAATTATTGCACTCCTACTAAATGCCAGATATCTTTGCATATGAAGAGGTTAAAATCTGATTTCATTTTTATTAAAATACAGTGTTAGTAAAATAACAAATTTTATTTTATAGGATTTTTAATGGTTTTAGTCTTGTACATGAAACACTAGCATAGTGCTTAATTATGCTACCTTGAATAAATTGTGCAAATACATTCTGCATGTGAGGTGTTTCTCTGGAATGTTAGCACAGACAAACCTCTAGGAGTATACATTTTCAATGGAAAATTTCAGGAAATCCTTCATTGAATAAAAAATAATCCACCTTTGTCACAGAAGTATAATTTCGAACTTCATAAGGGTCTACAATATTGTCTATTTCAATGAAAATTTTCACCAAGAATAGATTAATTATCATCCTGCATCTGGGAACATAGAATTGTTTTCCAAGTAACTTCAACTATGTGCTAATTCATTCATTTACTTTTGCTTGTTATGCTATTATGGTGATTTTGTGTCTTATGCCATGCTAATTTGTTCCTCTACTTTAAAAAATCAAAATAAATTAAACTGATGAACAAACACACAATTTGCTAATTAGCATCATAACAATTATCATAATAAGGCAAAGAAAATCAAAGAGAAGTAACATATAATCTTAATTTATTATCAATGTGAAGAAAGCGTAACTGGCACTAATCCCCTGCAAGAAAATCCTCCATAGAGAAGTCTAAATCTTTCAGAAGATCTTTGTTCCTGCTTCATTAACACCCATTAAGATCTGTGCTTAAACAGTACTACTGACTTTCAGTATATTTAAGGAAAAGGAATCCTTACAAAGTAAAGAAAGAGAAAAGGATGAATCAAAATGTAAAGGACATCAATTAAAAATTTTCACTTTACTTAATTTCATTAACTGAATTTTTATATAATCCAATTATAAATCTAAAAAGTTCAGGTTTCTTTGGTGACTTGAATTTTCACCTTTAAAGTGTGGTCAATCTGTTACACATCCATGCACAAATCCTTAGAGCCACATCATTTTTGTTCACACACTTCTGAACAAATAACAGTGAATTTCTTCCATTTCAGTACACAAAATGCTGCTTCTTTTCTCTTTTTTATCTATGACAATATATTATAGGTTATATGGTAAGGAAAGAATGCAAAGTAGAGGACATGCAATATGGATCCTAATTCCAAATAGGTGATTAACTTCTTCAGTTGAATGGAGTATGAAAAATAATTCCAGATTTTCTTTTTATTTCTTATAGTTGTACAAAGCAAGGAAATTCAATGGCAATTGACTCCTAAGAATAAAATTAATCTGCATTATTTTCATTTAGCTTGTTAATAACTTGCAATAATGTCCTCTATTTATGTTTGCAGTGCAAGATTTCATCTTTCAAAAATTTACAACCAACAGTTTTAAAAAATATGTTATTCAGTTCAGTTCAGTCACTCAGTCATGTCCAACTCTTTGCAACTCCATGCACTGCAGCATGTCAGGCTTCCCAGACTATCACTAACTCCCAGGGCTTGCTCAAACTCATGTCCATCAAGTCAGTGATGGCATCCAACCAACTCATCCTTTGTCATCTGCTTCTCCTCTTGCCTTCAATCTTTCCTAGCATCAGTGTCTTTTATAATGAGTCAGTTCTTCAGGTGGCCAAAGTATTGGAACCTCAGCTTCAGTAACAGTCCTTCCAATGAATATTCAGGATGGGTTTCCTTTAGGATTGACTGATTTGATCCCCTGGTAGTCCAAAGGATTCTCAAGAGTCTTCTCCAACACCACATTCAAAAGCATCAATTCTTCGGAGCTCAGCATTCTTGATGATCAACACTCACATCCATACACAACTACTGGTAAAAGCATAGCTTTGACCAGATGGACCTTTGTTGGCAAAGTAATGTCTCTGCTTTTTATTATTCTATGTTTGTCATAGCTTTTCCTTCAAGGAGCAAACGTCTTTTAATTTCATGTCTACAATCACCATCTGTAGTGATTTCAGAGCCCAAGAAAATAAAGTCTCTCACTGTTTCCATTGTTTCCCCATTTATTTGCCATGAAGTGATGGATGGTCTCGGCAACTCTCAGCGATCCCAGCAACTCCCTGCCATCGAGTGGTGGTTCTTGTGGATCAGCGCGCAGTGCCAGCCGGGGCATGCTTCTAGACCCCAGGGAGAACCGCAGGAGCCTGCAGGATGCAATGCAAGCCAGTCAGCGATGCCCTGTGCAGTTTTCTTCTTTAGAGGGCTTTGGGATTTCCAGGTTGCTTCTCACGTTTGCAAACGTTCTTTGGATATTTGAGCAGCAGTTGCATTTTCTCCGGGATATGCAGGTGAATGTGGGTCAATTCAAGGAGCAGTGGCTCCATGGGTACAGGAGGGCCAAGAGGAGCTACTCCACATTCAAGGTCAGGAGGGGCGGCTGTGAGGAGATACCTCTCATCCAAGGTAAGGAGCCGCGGTTGCACTTTGCTAGAGCAGCCATGAAGAGATACCCCACACCGAAGGTAAGAAAAAACCAAGTAAGACTGTAGGTGTTGCAAGAGGCATCAGAGGGCAGACACACAAACCATAATCACAGAAAACTAGTCAATCTAATCACACAGACCACAGCCTTGACTAACACAGTGAATCTAAGCCATGCCATGTGGGGCCACCCAAGACGGGTGGGTCATGGTGGAGAGTCTGACAGAATGTGGTCCACTGGAGAAGGGAATGGCAAACCACTTCAGTATTCTTGCCTTGAGTTCCTATGAACAGTATGAAAAGGCAAAATGATAGGATACTAAAAAAGGAAATCCCCAGGTCAGTAAGTGCCCAATATACTACTGGAGATCAGTGGAGAAATAATTCCAGAAAGAACGAAGGGATGGAGCCAAAGCAAAAGCAATACCCAGTTGTGGATGTGACGGGTGATAGAAGGTCTGATGCTGTAAAGAGCAGTATTTCATAGGAACCTGGAATGTCAGGTCCATGAATAAAGGCAAATTGGAAGTGGTCAAACAGGAGATGGCAAGAGTGAACATCAACATTCTACGAATCAGCGAACCAAAATGGACTGGAATGGGTGAATTTAAATCAGACCACCATTATATCTACTACTGTGGGCAGAAATCCCTTAGAGGAAATGGAGCAGCCATCATGGTCAACAGAAGAGTCCAAAATGCAGTACTTCGATGCAGTCTCAAAAATGACAGAATGGTCTCTGTTTGTTTCCAAGGCAAACCACTCAGTATCACAGAAATCCAAGCCTATGCCCCTTCCAGTAGGCTGAAGAAGCTGAAGTTGAAAGGTTCTATGAAGACCTACAAAACTTTTTAGAACTAACATGCAAAAAAGATGTCCTCTTCATTATAGGGGACTGGAATGCAAAAGTAGGAAGTCAAGAAACACCTGGAGTAACAGGTAAATTTGGCCTTGGAATATGGAATGAAGCAGGGCAAAGGCTAATAGAGTTTTGTCAAGAAAACTCACTGGTCATAGAAAACATCCTCTTCCAACAACACAAGAGAAGATTACACTTGGACATCACCAGATAGTCAAAACCGAAATCAGATTGATTATATTCTGTGCAACCAAAGATAGAGAAGCTCTATACAGTCAGCAAAAACAATACCGGGAGCTGACTGTGGCTCAGATCATGAATTCCTTACTGCCAAATTCAGACTTAAAATGAAGAAAGTAGAGAAAACCACTAGACCATTCAGATATGACCTAAATCAAATCCCATATGATTATACAGTGGAAGTGAGAAATAGATTTAAGGGCCTAAATCTGATAGACAGAGTGCCTGATGAACTATGGATGGAGGTTTGTGACACTGTATAGGAGACAGATATCAAGATCATCCCCATGGAAAAGAAATGCAAAAAAGCAAAATGGCTGTCTGAGGAGACTTACAAATAGCTGTGAAAAGAAGAGAAGTGAAAAGCATAGGAGGAAAGGAAAGTTACAAGCATCTGAATACAGAGTTCCAAAGAATAGCAAGGAGAGATAAGAAAGCCTTCCTCGGCGATCAATGCAAAGAAATAGAGGAAAAGTACAGAATGGGAAAGACTGGAGATCTCTTCAAGAAAATTAGAGATACCAAGGGAACATTTCATGTAAAGATGGGCTCAATAAAGGACAGAAATGGTATGGATCTAACAGAAGCAGAAGATATTAAGAAGAGGTGGCAAGAATACACAGAACTGCAAAAAAAGATCTTCATGACCCAGATAATCATGATGATGTGATCATTCATCTAGAGCCAGACATCCTGGAATGTGAAGTCAAGTGGGCCTTAGAAAGCATCACTACGAACAAAGCTAATGGAGGTGATAGAATTCCAGTTGGGCTATTTCAAATTATGAAAGATGATGCTGTGAAAGTGCTGCACTCAATATGCCAGCAAACTTGGAAAACTCAGCAGTGGCCACAGGACTAGAAAAGGTCAGTTTTCATTCCAATTCCAAAAAAGGCAATGCAAAGAATGATCAAACTACTGCACAATTACACTCATCTCACACTCTAGTAAAGTAATACTCAATATTCTCCACGCCACACTTGAGCAATATGTGAGTGGTGAACTTCAAGATGTTCAAGCTGGATTTAGAAATGCAGAGGAACCAGAGATCAAATTGCCAACATCTGCTGGATCATGGGAAAAGGAAAAGAGTTTCAGAAAAAATCTATTTCTGCTTTATTGACACTTTGTGGATCACAATAAACTGTGGAAAATTCTGAAAGCAGTGGGAATACCAGACCAACTGACATGCCTCTTGAGAAACCTATATGCAGATCAGGAAGCAACAGTTCAAACTGGACATTGAACAACAGACTTTTTCCTAATAGGAAAAGGAGTACATCAAGGCTGTATATTGTCACCCTGTGTATTTTACTTATATGCACAGTACATCATGAGAAACACTAGGCTGGAAGAAGCACAAGCTGGAATCAAGATTGCCAGGAGAAATATCAATAACCTCAGATATGCATATGACACCACCTTTATGGCAGAAAGTGAAGGGGAACTAAAAAACATCTTGATGAAACTGAAAGAGGAGAGTGAAAAAGTTGGCTTAAAGTTCAACATTCAGAAAATGAAGATCATGGCACCTGGTCCCATCACTTCATGGGAAATAGATGAGGAAACAGTGGAAACAGTGTCAGACTTCATTTTGGGGGCCTCCAAAATCACTGCAGATGGTAATTGCAGTCAAGAAATTAAAAGATGCTTACTCCTTGGAAGGAAACTTATGAACAACCTAGATAGCGTATTCAAAAGTAGAATCACTACTTTGCCAAAAAAGGTCCGTCTAGTCAAGGCTATGGTTTTCCCAGTGGTCATGTATGGATGTGAGAGTTGGACTGTGAAGAAGGCTGAGCACTGAAGAATTGATGCTTTTTTACTGTGGTGTTGTTGGACTCTTGAGAGTCCCTTGGACTCCAAGGAAATCCAGCTAGTTCACTCTAAAGGAGATCAGTCCTTGGTGTGCTTTGGAAGGACTGATGCTAAAGCTAAAATTCCAATACTTTGCGTACCTCATGTGAAGAGTTGACTCATTGGAACAGACTCTGATGCTGGGAAGGATTGGGGGCAGGAGAAGAAGGGGATGACAGAGGATGAGATGGCTGGATGGCATTACTGACTCGATGGACATGAGTTTGGGTGAACTCCAGGAGTTGGTGATGGACAGGTAGGCCTGGTGTGCTGTAATGCATGGGGTCGCAAAGAGTCAGACACAACTGAGTGACTGAACTGAACTGATGGATGGTCTTGGTTTTTTGAATGTTGAGTTTCAAGCCAGCTCTTTCAATCTCCTTTCACTTTCACCAAGAGGCTCTTCAGTTCCTTTTCACTTTCTGACATAAGGGTGGTGTCATCTGCATATCTGAGGTTATTGATATTTCTCCAGGCAATCTAGATTCCAACTTGTCCTTCATCCAGCCCAGCATTTTGCATGACGTAATCTGCATATAAGTTAAATAAGCAGAGTGACAATATAAGTCTTGACCTTCTCCTTTCCCACTCTGGAACCAGTCCGTTGTTCCATGTCTGGTTCTAAATGTTACTTCTTGCCCGCATACAGATTTCTCAGAAGGCAGGTTAGGTGGTCTGGTATTCTCATCTCTTGAAGAATTATCCAGTTTGTTGTGATCCACACAGTCAAAGGCTTTAGTGTAGTCAGTGAAGCATAAATAGATGTTTATTCTGGGATTCTTTTGCTTTTTTATGCTCCAGTGGATGTTGGCAATTTGATCTCTGATTTCTCTGCCTTTTCTAAATCCAGCTTGAATATCTGGAAGTTCTCAGTTCATGTAATATTGAAACCTAGCTTGGAGAATTTTGAGCATTTCTTTGCTAGCCTGTGAGATGAATGCAACTGTGTGGTAGTTTGAATATTCTTTGGCATTGCCTTTCTTTGGGATTGGAATGAAAACTGACTTTTTCCAGTCTTGTGGCCACTGCTGACTTTTCCAAATTTGCTGGCATACTGAGTGCAGCACTTTCACAGCATCATCTTTTTATGATTTGAAATAGCTCAGCTGGAATTTCATCACCTCCACTAACTTTGTTAGTGGAAAATTCTGAAAGAGATGGGAATATCAGACCACCTGACCTGCCTCTGGAAAAGTCTGTATGCAGGTCAGGAAGCAACAGTTAGAACTGGACATGGAACAACAGACTGGTTCCAAATAGGAAAAGGAGTATGTCAAGGCTGTATATTGTCACCCTGCTTATTTAACTTCTATGCAGAGTACATCATGAGAAATGCTGGGCTGGATGAAGGACAAGTTGGAATCTAGATTGCTGGGAGAAATATCAATAACCTCAGATATGCAGATGACACCACCCTTATGGCAGAAAGTGAAGAGGAGCTAAAAAGCCTCTTGGTGAAAGTGAAAGAGAAGAGTGAAAAAGTTGGCTTAAATCTCAACATTCAGAAAATGAAGATCATGGCATCTGGTCCCATCACTTCATGGGAAATAGATGGGGAAACAGTGGAAACAGTGTCAGACTTTATTTTTTGGGGTTCCAAAATCACTGCAAATGGTGACTGCAGCCATGAAATTAAAACATGCTTACTCCTTGGAAGAAAAGTTATGACCAACCTAGATAGTATATTTAAAAGCAGAGACATTACTTTGCTGACAAAGGTCCATCTAGTCAAGGCTATGGCTTTTCCAGTGGTCACATATGGATGTGAGAGTTGGACTGTGAAGAAGGCTGAGCGCTGAAGAATTGATGCTTTTGAACTGTGGTGTTGGAGAAGACTCTTGACATTCCCTTGGACTTCAAGGAGATCCAACCAGTCCATTCTGAAGGAGATCAACCCTGGGATTTCTTTGGAAGGAATGATGCTAAAGCTGAAGCTCCAGTACTTTGGCCATCTCATGCAAAAGAGTTGACTCATTGGAAAAGACTCTGATGCTGGGAGGGATTGGGGGCAGGAGGAGAAGGGGACAATCGAGGATGAGATGGCTGGGTGGCATCATGGACTTGATGGACGTGAGTCTGAGTGAACTCCGGGAGATGGTGATGGACAGGAAGGCCTGGTGTGCTGCGATTCATGGGGTCACAAAGAGTCAGAAACGACTGAGCGACTGAACTGAACTGTGCTTCCTAAGGCCCACTTGACTTCACATTCCAGGATGTCGGGCTCTAGGTGAGTGGTCACACGATCGTGGTATCTGGGTCATGAAGATCATGTTTTTACAGTCTTCCTTGTATTCTTGCCACCCCCTCTTAATATCTTCTGCTTCCATTAGGTACATACCGTTTTTGTCTTTTATTGTGCCCATCTTTAGCCACTCCAGTGTTCTTGCCTGGAGAATCCCAGGGACGGGGGAGTGTGATGGGCTGCCTTCTATGGGGTCACACAGAGTCAGACACAACTGAAGTGACTTAGCAGCAGTAGCAGTGCCCATCTTTACATGAAATATTCCCTTGGTATCTCTAATTTTCTTGAAGTATTATTCTATTTTAAATAGACATTCATTCAAAACCGTTTTTGTTTTTCATGAAAATCTCTCCAATTTAATCTCCTCATGACTAAGGCTTTTAAATTTTTTATTTATTTGACAAGTTATTTTACTAAGACTGCTTAATATCAATATCATGAAATAAGATAAATGATAGAACGTGAAATGTTTTCATATTAAATGATTTGATTTTTCTTAACATTCGTATTTTCTTTTTCCTCTATTTTTGTATGCAATAGCTTACAAATATACAGATAATTATATGAAGTCCTTATCAGAGTTGTAACTTCTTTATAGAGTTCACATGTATTCTTTTTCTTATTTCCTATCCTTTTGTTTTTCATATCTTAGTAAGTTGGCTAAGTCTTGCAGGAAAATATTGAATAAATACTATAAAATATGAATATTAATCAATGGTATTGGCTGTTTTTGTCTATTTCGTGATTTTACATGTAATGATTTTTATACCCACCCATTGAATATCATGTTTCCTATAAATATTGAACTGACATGATGCATAAGGTTATGGAAGTTCTCTCCTTGTCCTAATATGCTATTTTTCTCATGAATGAATGTTGAATTTTCTCATAGGATTTTTTCTATACCTATTCATTTAATTATTTCCCACCTTTTAATGTTAATGTAATATATTATAATGTAATCTTTTTTTAATAATCTTAAAACATCTTTGTATACTTGGGCAAGTCCAATTTGGCTAGGATATAATTTCATTTTAAACTACTGATGCAATCTAATTCCTATTATTTATTAAGGAGTTTTGTGTTAATGTATATGAATTTGCATGCAGTCTTCTCAGTTTCCTTATCTGGTATGGTGGGCAGCCTTTAAGGTGGTCTCTCTCCTGCAAATCCCTGCCTCCTTGAATTCACACATTTGTGTGACCCTTCTGTCTCTGGACAGAGTACTGCAGGATGAGATGAGATGTCATTTTCAATATCAGATTCTAAAAATACTGTGACTTCTGTCTTGGTTATTCTCACTCATACTTCTCTTTCAGATACCTATCTCTGGGAGAAGCAAGTTGCTATGTGGTGAGCAGCCCTATGAAGAGAACCAGGCGGAAAGCAATGTCTTCCTCTGGTGACTGGCATGTACTCAAAGCTTGCTAAGTCATGAATTCCAAGGAATGAACTTGGAAATGGAGAGTTTTCCAGGTAAGTCCTGAGGTTACTGCAGCTTAGACAGACATCCTGAGCCAGAACCTTTTACATAAGCAACTCTGAGGTTCTAGAGTCACAAAAATAGATATCAAATACTTATTATTTCAATCACTAAAATTTGGGGAAATTTTACATCTCATTCTGGAATTAAATTTTTGCTAGCATTAAATAATTATAATTCCCTCTTTTTCTACTGCCTCTGTTTTTACTCTCTTTATAACTTTGTAAAATATTCAAACTGTTTCTTGACTGTCTGACAGAGTACAATACACATTCTAAATGCTCTTTGACTTGGGTTTTCTTTGTTGGAAAATGTTAAATTATTGATTTAATTTTTTAATAATTACAGCAATTATGTGGATTTTAAGTCAGTTTTGAAAATTTACTTTTTTCTAGGAAATATACAATTTATTTTTAATATTTTAATGACTACTGTTATTGAAGTTGTATTATTTATATTCTAATACTTGTATTTATGTCAGTTATTTTTCTTGGTTCATCTTGAAGATTTATGAACTCTATTAACCTTTTCAAAGAATTATATTTTCTGAGTTTTTAAAATCTTACTTTATCTTGTTTTTCTATTTCATTTATTTACTTATGTTTTCTTCCTGCTTACTCTGTGTGGCATATTGATGTTCATCTTCAAAATGCTTAAGGCATTTGCTTAGTTTTATTATTTCTTTAGTTTTTCTCCTTATTGAATATATGCACCTTAGACTGTAAATTTCATTATAAGTACTGCTTTACCAGCATTTCACAAGTTTGATAGGTAGTATTTTCATTATAGTACTTTAATTCCATTTGATTCCATATGGACTCAGATTTTATTTAGCAAGATATGACATGTAGATTTATAAAGATTTAGTTTTTAATCTTTTTGTACTTTTTTGATTTATAACAACTGCATTTTGGCAAAACTTTGATCTGTATAAAGTCTATATTTTGGGATATATTGGCTCACACTTTAATATATGATTTATTCTCAGTTTCTTAACTGACTTGCCCATCCTTAAAGAAAATGTGTATTCAATAATAGTTGGCTGAATGTTCTATATGTCAATTCGATCACAGATGTAATTTTTTCCATCTTCTACATCTTTAATAAATATATTGCTTTTTGAAAAATTACTGGATATTATAAAAGTATTCAAGCATGCTGATGATATACCTTCCTATTTCCTAATTCTCTGTTCAGTCATATCTCATTTGCCATTTAACCCTGGTATTGCATTTTAATTTCATATATATTTCATTTCTAAAATTTCTAAATTTCTTCTTAAGATATTTTGGTTTATTTTTAATTTGCTATTGCTACTTTTATTGTTTAAAATTCAGCTCTTTACCCTTAAAGATAAAAAAGGTTTTTTTTTTAATTTTATAATATATAACCTTTTTATTTGAAGTTTTTATGATTCTGGCCCTTTTGTTAAAATTTTTTTTCCTCCACACTGTTCTCCATAGTGGCTGTACTAGTTTGCATTCCCGCCAACAGTGTAGGAGGGTTCCCTTTCTCCACACCCTCTCCAACATTTATTGCTTGCAGACTTTTGAATAGCAGTCATTCTGACTGGCGTGAAATGGTACCTCATTGTAGTTTCGATTTGCATTTGTCTGATAATGAGTGATGTTGAGCATCTTTTCATGTGTTTGTTGGCCATCTCTGTCTTATTTGGAGAAATGTCTGTTTAGTTCTTTAGCCCACTTTTTGATTGGGTCTTTGACCCAGCAATCCCACTACTGGGCATACATATGGAGGAAACCGGAATTGAAAGAGACACGTGTACCCCAATGTTCATCACAGCACTGTTTATAATAGGCAGGACATGGAAGCAACCTAGATGTCCATCAACAGATGAATGGATAAGAAAGCTGTGGTACATATACACAATGGAATATTACTCAGCCATTAAAAAGAATACATTTGAATCAGTTCTAATGAGGTGGATGAAACTGGAGATTATTATACAGAGTGAAGTAAGCCAGAAAGAAAAACACCAACACAGTATACTAACCCATATATATGGAATTTAGAAAGAAGATAATGATAACCCTGTATGCGAGACAGCAAAAGAAACACAGACATATTGAACAGTCTTTTGGACTCTGTGGGAGAGGGCGAGAGTGGGATGATATGGCAGAATGGCATTGAAACATGTAAAATATCATATGTGAAACGAATCGCCAGTCCAGGTTTGATGAATGATGCAGGGTGCTTGGGGCTTGTGCACTGGGATAACCCAGAGGGATGGAATGGAGAGGGAGGTGGGAGAGGAGTTCAGGATGGAGAACACATGTACACTCATGGCTTATTCAAGTCAATGTATGGCAAAACCAATACAATATTGTAAAGTAATATTAGTTAAATTTTTAAAAAATTTAAAAAAAAATTTCCTGAAAATTTGCTGATTTTTCTGACTCCAGCTCAAGGTGCCTTGCCATTTTTATGTTATGTGAGTGTGTTAATTTTAGTTAAATAGTTATTCTCAATTTTCATTTGTATTCCTTCAGAGAGTTACTAGAAGACCTGGGTTGAGCCTGTTCTATATGGACTTGTTTTCCTATGACCCTAAGGGATTCTCCAAAAAGGATTCATTAGAGTTGCTAATGGTCTTTTCATGTTATTGTTGTTGTCAGCCCTGGAAGTGAGAGAAAGAAATGCAAATAGTGGGCAATTAGATTCCAAACCCATGGGTGTACACGTGTTCCCAGATTCATGTCAATGTATGGCAAAACCAATACAATATTGTAAAGTAAAAAATAAATAAATAAATAGATTCCAAACCCAAGTGAGGATAAGCTGGGCCTGCTCAGTCTCTCAGTTGTGCCCATGTCCGACTCTTTGGGAACCTATGGTGTAGCCCACCAGGCTCCTCTGTTCATGGGATTTTCCAGGCAAGAACCTTGGAGTGGGTTTATTACCCCTCCACCAGGGGATCTTCTTG
This sequence comes from Ovis aries, assembly GCF_016772045.2. Taxonomy (NCBI): domain Eukaryota; kingdom Metazoa; phylum Chordata; class Mammalia; order Artiodactyla; family Bovidae; genus Ovis; species Ovis aries. The sequence continues at coordinate 76,723,410 of NC_056059.1, forward strand.
ATCCAGGAATTGAACCAGTGTCTCCGGCATTGCCTGGCAGAATCTTTACACCATGTTACCTGAGAAGCCTGAGAATAAGCTAGTAACTATCGAACATTTCCACAAGAGTTTTGTTGTTAATGTTGTTGCAATTGTTGTTTCTGTTATTTTAAATTTCACCTTTTACCTCCATCTAAAGTTTAGTTCCAAAGAGAAGACCCAGCCTATCTGCTTGTACTGGGTAAGTTTTCTTCTGACTTACTTTTTCTTTTCCCCTCATGATTCTGAATTCTGCATTTGCAGAATCACGACTCTATTTGTGTGTGGAGGAGGGGGAGACTTTTATCTAGTTTGTCATCCTGAGGGTGAGGATAGTTTAACCACAACCACATACAAAAAACTTACTGTTTAACAACTGTTAAGCTACTTGATTCTAAAGATGCATTCCAAAAGTACTGGGCTTCATCACCATGTTGTCTTGAATTAATACCTACAGTTAGTTCTAATCTTATGTTATCACCTCTTTTTGATTACATAACTAATTAATTAATTTAAAATGTGAGTTCTAATATTGAATATATTCATAACTAAATAGTGACTATCTAGAAGTTATATTTCTGGAAAATGAATCCCCTTCTCTTGTTATCTCTCTTATAAAATTTTACTTAAAATTTGTGGTCCAGCTATGTCTTTTAAACCCACCTAAAAGCTCTCGACATTTTTTAGTTCCCAAGGCACTTAGCACATCCCTAAATTTTAGTAACTAGTAACCAAGTTTGAGGAAATAAATATATCATTAAATAAAACTTAAGTAAGAGAGAAGAATTTCTAGTCCGTGAAAATGCCATATGACCCAATTGAGGCTACAATTCATTTGTTTAGATACTAATGACAAAATGAAAAACAAAACATAATTGGGGTAGTCAATGGTTATCAAATATTAGACTTTTATGAAGTTTATTATAGTTTGTGAATCTGGTATAAGTTCAAAATGTTATCTAGAGTTCAAATTGTTTTTAAATTTTGAGGGGTAATATTTTAACATTGACTAGTGTTAGGATTACAAAAAGAATTCAACAAGTTAGAAATACACTGGATAGAAAATCCCTCATCTTAGTCCCAAGAAGAAAAGGAATTTTTATTTAATATTATGCTCAAAATTTTGCAGAGAATATTTTATAAACTTAAATTAAGTGGTCTTTCTTAAATGTGAGATAGTTGGAGAATACTAATTATCAAATCCAAATTATCAAAACTTTCATTTTGGTCCAAATGTAATTTCAAAAACATATGAGAATCTAAGAGGAAACATCTATTAAATAATCATCAAGGGAGTGTTTAATCTCATTAGTCCAAAAGGAAACATAAATGCTGAGCTGAATATTTGTCAGCTTAAATTTAATTCTGAAGGTATAGTTGAGAAATGCATATAGCAAATACTTTAAAGGAAAAAATAATACTTTTGTTAAGAATTAATTGAAAATAAAGGCTATTATATTTATTAAATAGTTTGCTAAATATGTATGTACTATTTACATATGTAAATATGTACTATTCTCTTTTAGCTACACTATCTTTCTTCTTTACTAATCACTCTGTATTTAACTAACAAACTATGCCTGGCTTTATCTTCAAAGTCAAGCCCATTATATTAATATTTTCTATTTACCTGCTGATTTATTTTGCCAGTTTTGAACTGAGTGAGGATATGAGCATTATTTGTATAGTTTACTGCCTTGAGTTGGACCTGGCCCAAAGCCTAACATACAAAATAGTTTGCATCAAAGGTATTAAACTAAAGTCATTTTATGTACGTTAGGCAAGTGTAGAAATAAAAAGCAACCAGATTAGCACAAGCAGAAGTTATTTTTTCAGAGCTTGCTCTAGCAAGGGAGTCAACCACTATTACTTTCATTTTCACAGAATCTCAAAGGAAGGCAAAGGGAGAAGAATGGGAAAGCTTTATAGTAGAAAAGAGGGAAAGCTTCAAGTATGCCCTGACTGGAGGGTGTTGGCATGGAGAAGCTGTAGGCAGGCTTACTAGGAGGGTGTATACTATGTATTCGGATAGGTGTGCATATTTAGTTTTCTCAATTAGAATTAAAATGGAAACAGGACAAATATTAGCAAAGCAAGCAATTACTAATTGGATCCTATTCACTTGGAACTGATTGTTATAGGAGTTATTGTTTGTCTATATAGACTATTTTGTAGAGACAGTGGTCTGACTTCCTATAAGTTTGACTTATAGATAGTAAGATGGCTTTCTGGACTGGTTACTGTAGATAGAGTTGGATTTTATATAAAGAGGTTCACAGCTATTGTCCTGATACATAATACTTTACCAAAATAATCTTATTAAAAACCTTGCATCTATAAATGAATAGAGATGCATAAAAATAAAGCATGAAATCCCTCAGTGATCATATTTGATCTAACTTCAGCTACAATAGACAAGCAATTTCAAAATTCTATTTTGACCTTTAGAAGATCATGAATCTTCAAAAACATCAGAACTAGACTAGAATAGATATGCTTCCAATATGAAAATGGGAACAGTAACTATAACTGAAAAGAAAGAGAAAGAGAGTGAACTGGAATTCACCTGTGGATCATGGCATCTGGTCCCATCACTTCATGGGAAATAGATGGGGAAACAGTGTCAGACTTTATTTTGGGGGGCTCCAAAATCACTCCAAAATTTTCATGGTGATTACAGCCATGAAATTGAAAGACACTTATTTCTTGGAAGGAAAGTTATGACCAACCTAGATAGCATATTCAAAAGCAGAGACATTTCTTTGCCAACAAAGGTCCATCTAGTCAAGGCTATGGTTTTTCCAGTGGTCACGTATGGATGTGAGAGTTGTACTGTGAAGAAAGCTGAGTGCTAAAGAATTGATGCTTTTGAAGTGTGGTGTTGGAGAAGACTCTTGAGAGTCCCTTGGACTGCAAGGAGATCCAACCAGTCCATTCTGAAGATTAATCCTTGGTATTCTTTGGAAGGACTGATGCTAAAGCTGAAACTCCAATACTTTGGCTACCTCAGAGTTGACTCATTGGAAAAGACTCTGTTGCTAGGAGGGATTGGGGGCAGGAGGAGAAGGGGACGACAGAGGATGAGATGGCTGGATGGCATCACTGACTCGATGGACGTGAGTCTGATTGAACTCTGGGAGTTGGTGATGGACAGGGAGGCCTGGTGTGCTGCGATTCATGGGGTCTCAAAGAGTCGGACATGACTGAGCGACTGAACTGAACTGAACTTAATATTAAAACCTAGAATAAACCTTGATGTGAAATACACTGGTTTGTTATTAATCACTAGTAAGTGGTTCAGATGACTTTATGAGACTCTGGGACAACAGGAAAAGCTGCCTTATCATAATTTCGTGATTACCAAACCTTAGAGGGTAACTTGAAACCAGTGAGCCAGAAAACCTTTTTTTATAAAAATCTGCATTTAATTTGTATGTCACAGATAGTTTAAAAAATTAATATGTAAATTGTATTAAAATAAGTATCCTAGTTATAGGGGCTTCCCTGGTGGCTCAGATGGTAAAGCGTCTGCCTGCAATGTGGGAGACCTGGATTCGATTCCTGGGTTGGGAAGATTCCCTGGAGAAGAAAGTGGCAATCCACTCCAGGACTCTTGCCTGGAAAATCCCATGGACGGAGAAGCCTGATAGGCTACAGTCCATGGGGTGGCAAAGAGTCAGACATGACTGAGAGACTTCACTCACTCAGTTAAGAATAGGTGGGTTTAATAACAATGGCCACATAAATCTTAAACCCTTCCCTCACCAGTATTGTGGTATTAACAACTTTTGGCAAAAGGCAATAAAAATGAGTAAATTTCATCACTATAGGAAAACAAAATTAGCAAATTTTACATGGCATTTATTTCACCCAATTTTTAGGGAAAAAAAATTTAAAACTTTCCCTTGATTTTAGTTATATTCATATAATATATATGGAATTTAAATCATGTGAGGCAGTAATAATAATCTCATCAGAAAACCCCAAATGCATTTGGCTAACCATAAATAAAACAGGAAGATGTGTTTCAGTACAGTTTCCTTACTTTGATTTATTTTCTTTCCCTTGAGATGTACTTCCTCAGTTCATGCTAACTCAAGTCTTCTGAGAATGTCCCAGCATAGATTTATTTTTCAGAACCTTCTTCTGTGTAAGACTCTGCCCTATGAAAATATATAAACTGTCCAACTTAGTGTTTCAGACTATGCTTATTTTGTTAATATTATTCAAGTTGAGGAAGGGAACATTTTTAGGGACAAATGTAAATCAAGACGCTGGCTTCATAGTAATAATAAACAAAATTCTGCTGTCCTAGAATCTGATAAAGTCATTTGAACTACTTATCATTGATTTATAATAAGCCAATATATTCCATGTCAAAGTTTATCTGCATGTTTTTTAAGTACACTTGTAATGAGTATAATATTTATCAACTTTATATAATGTGCCAGTTACTTTATTAGGTACCTTGAAAAATTATCTCACTTATTGTTTGTATCTGGAAGAGTAGTAATCTCCATTTAGCAGATGATAAAACTGAGTGTCTAAAGGTTAATTTCTTTGTTAAAGGTTGCACAGGCAGTAAGCACTAAAACTGTTACTCAGTCCAGTTCTTTTCTGATCTTCTGACTCCAAAGTCAACATTCTTTATGCCCTCCCTACTGGCTTGTGCTATAACACAAAGGAGTGAACTAACTAATGAAGCTCAAACATGGCCTGGACAGAAAATATATTAAGACTAGAATTATACCTCCTACTATCTTCCCATTAATTTCATTGCCTTCTAGATATGGTTGAAATTCTAAACACTCTAATATGCCAACATTCTCTTTCACTTGTTTGGAAACTGAACCTAGAAAGTTATAAGTCTTTTTCAAGTTCCAAAAGCTATACACACAGATGCAAAACTAGGATTCTGTTCTGACACACTTTGCTGTGGAAGCCACAAGGCCATAATGTAATAGTACCTTTGGTAGGATGATTCTCATTTTAGGAAGAAGTGTGCCTGTGTCAATGTAAATGATCATTTTTTGATGTAATGTCCTCTAAATTAACATAAGTGAGATGGATTGTTAGATCCAGGGATAATTCATGTGCCTTGAAATATATTTTCATCAGTGCTTGCTTATACAGTATATTTAGTAATAACCATTTATATGCTTAAATATTCACAACCTGGAGAATTCCTAGAGGAGAACCAGGAGAAGTCCTGAAAACTTGAATGCAGTGACTAAAAACAAAATTTTGCTTCACTCTTTACTAAATAAATGTGATGATGTAAGCAACTTTACATAATAAAAAAGGAGAGTATCCTTATGCCAAGTAAAAGATGAGGCAGCAAGCTTTCAGCTTAGAATTAATCAAAAGGTCCCTTAATAGTCAATAAAATCTGTCCCTCTTTTGTTATATTTAGTATTTTAATAAGGAATTAATGATCAAAATTAAATTATTTTAAGGTTGGTTAAGCAGAGGCACTTAATGAGAGTGAATTTTGCTCTTGGTTGAAGGATAATAAATGCAAAGTTATATCTCTATCACAGTGTAGTTTCAAAAAAGTGATTGAATTTTTCATGATTACATATCTCAATGTCCTCCCCAAAGGGAATCATTAAAAATATGCCATTATTATTTTCTATAGTATCCTAAATCTACTATGTCTTCATGATGCCAAAGAGCTTTGACATGTGAAAAGTTTAATAGACTCTTTAGTCTCTGTATTCCAAACAATTGGTATCAATTACATTTCTTTTGTTTGACCAAATTAGACTTCCCTGGTTGCTCAGATGGTAAAGCGTCTGTCTACAATGCAGGAGACCTGGGTTCAAGCCCTGGGTTGTGAAGATCCCCTGGGGAAGGAAATGGCAACCCCTTCCAGTACTATTGCCTGGAAAATCCCATGGACAGAGGAGCCTAGTAGGCTACACTCTATGGGGTCGCAAAGAGTTGGACACGACTGAGCGACTTCACTTATGCATTTCTTTTGTTTGACCAAATTGAACAGTGATACCATCCTGGTCACTTTAACATAAAAATAAGATATTTATACTCTCAGCAAACAAAATTCCATGCAATATATATAAATAAAGGTGTATCCTATAAATATCTATTTCCTGATTTTTTTTCCCTAGTATAATACTTCTGAATATATTTACTAATGCCGACAGTATAAGATATGTGCTTATTTGCTCAGTCATATGTGACTTTACAATCCTATGGACTGTACCCTGCCAGGTTCCTTGTCCATGTGATTTTTCAGGCAAGAATACTGGAGTGGGTTGCCATTTCCTCCTCCAGTATATGACATGAGTCACTGTAAAATAATACATTATCATTTTGTGATCACTGGGAGTAAATTGGTAAATTGCATTTAATCAGAGCTAGTTGTAGCAGTTAGGGACGCATTTACCTACAAATAACAAACACACACACACATAACTTCATGAAAAAATATTAATAGGGCTTTTCACCTATCATTGGATGGCATCATCGACTCAATGGACATGAGTCTGGGTAAACTCTGGGAGTTAGTGATGGACAGGAAGGCTTGGTGTGTTGCACTTCATGGGATCTCAAAGAGTGGGACACTACTGAGGGACTGAACTGAACTGAAGAGGAAAATAGTGTTCAGTTCAGTCGGCTAGTCGTGTCTGACTGCGACCCCATGGACTGCAGAACGCTAGGCTTTCCTGTCCATCACCAGCTCCTGGAGCTTGCTCAAACTCATGTCTATCAAGTCTCATGACCACTAAGACCATCAGTTCAGTTCAGTTCAGTCACTCAGTCGTGTCCGACTCTGCAATCCCATGAATCGCAGCACACCAGGCCTCCCTGTCCATCACCAACTCCCAGAGTTCACTCAGATTCATGTCCATGGAGTCAGTGATGCCATCCAGCCATCTCATCCTCTGTCTCCCCTTCTCCTGCTACCCCTAATCCCTCTCAGCACCAGAGTCTTTTCCAATGAGTCAACTCTTTGCAGTCAACTCTTTGAGGTGGCCAAAGTACTGGAGTTTCAGCTTTAGCATCATTCCTTCCAAAGAAATCCCAGGGTTGATCTCCTTCAGAATGGACTGGTTGGATCTCCTTGCAGTCCAAGGGACTCTTAAGAGCCTTCTCCAACACCGCAGTTCAAAAGCATCAATTCTTTGGTGCTCATAGCCTTGACTATATGGATCTTTGTATGCAGAATAATGTCTCTGCTTTTCAACACATTGTCCAAGTTTGTCATCCCTTTCCTTTCAAGAAGCAAGCGTCTTCTGATTTCATGGCTGCAGTCACACTCCACAGCAATTTTTGAGCTCAAGAAGAGGAAATCTATCACTATGTCCACCTTTTCCCCTTCTATTTGCCATGCAGTAATGGGGCTGAATGACATGATCTTAGTTTTTTTAATATTTAGTCTTAAGCTGGCTCTTTCACTTTCCTCCTTCAGGCAGATTGTTTACCAGCTGAGCTACCAGGGAATCCTGATACAAGGCTCTAATTGTTGCTTCTTGACCCACGTACAGGATCCTCAGGAGACAAGCAAGATGGTCTGGTATTTCCATCTCTCTAACAGCTTTCCACATTTTGTCATGATCCACACAGTCAAAGGATTTAGCGTAGTCAATGAAACAGAGATAGATGTTTTTTATCTGAAATTCCCTTGCTTTCTCTATAATCCAGCGAATGTTGGCAATTTGATCTCTAGTTTCTCTTCCTTTTCTAAACCTAGCTTGGACATCTGGAATTTCTTGGTTTACATAATGCTGAAGCCTAGCATGAAAGATTTTAAGCATTGCCTTACTAGCATGGGAGATGAGTGCAATTGCCCTATGGTTAGCACATATTTTGGTACTACCCATTTTGGGGATTGGAATGAGGATTGACCTTTTCCAGTCCTGCAGCCACTGCTGGGTCTTCCAGACTTGCTGATATAATGAATGCAAAACCTCTGTGGCATCCTCCTTTAGGGATTTGAATAGTTCTGCTGGAATTTCTTCACATCCACTAGCTTTATTAACAGCAGTGCTTCTTAAGGCCCGCTTGACTTTGCATTCGTGAATGTCTGGCTCTGCATGCTAATCACACCATCGTAGTAATCCAGTTCATTAAGATCTTTTTTATACAGTTCTTCCATGTATTCTTTCTATCTTTTTCTGATCTCTTCAGCGTCTATGTCTCTACCATTTTTGTCCTTTATTGTACCCATCTTTGGGTGGAATGCTCCCTTGATGTTTCCAGTTTTCCTGAAGAGATCCCTAGGCTGGTATATATTTGCCCTTATATATAATATTTAGGCTTCAAGGTCCCTTCAAAGTAGGTTTCTTGTATGCAACATACAGCTGGATTTTCTGTGTCTCTTTGAGAATAAACGAGTTAAATCCATTTACATTTAATCATATGATTTGTTTTGTTCCAACTGCTATTTTATTGTTATATCTATTTTCTACATATGTGCATTATATTACTTTTATTTTTTTTGAACTCAGTCACAACATTTTATTATTACTTTTAATATGTTTTATTCTTTAGTTTTTTTTTCAATCCCTTTTGATGTGAAGATTGATTTTATTATTTTATTATATGTTATTTATTTTTTAATTTCAGGTAAAATATTATTTTTTTATAATCAGGTACTCTGATTTTATGTATTATAGGTTTTCCTTTACCTGAACTATGTATGAATGTCCTTTTTTACTGATCTTTATACTTTTCTCTATTTCATCATCATGCTTTCTTTTTCAGTTTTCAAGTATCTCCTCAATACAGGCATTAAATTGTGAGTATAGTCTTCCTTTGGTGACTTGTAGTTTTATATTATTTGTATATGTTTTGTTCCTTAGTTTCCTTTATATGTTTTCTTTTTATATGTTTTTATTCCTTAGTTTTATTTTTAGTCCCTTTTGATGTGAGGATTTATTTTATTATTATATGTTATTTATTTGTTTTTTATTTCAGGTAAAAAATATTATTTTTTTATAATCAGGTACTCTGATTTTATGTATTATAGATTTTCCTTTACCTGAACTATGTATGAATATCCTTTTTTTACTGATCTTTATGCTTTTCTCTATTTCATTATCATGCTTTTTTTTTTTTTTCAAATATCTCCTCAATGCATTCATTACATCTCGAGTGAATATAGTCTTCTTTTGGTGAGTTGCAGTTTAGTTGTCATTTTTAAGATGTTGTAGTATTTTTATTCAATATTTTCCTTTGTTTCTTATCTTTCTATTTTTATACATCTATATCCTTGAATTTGTGATTGGTGGAAGAATGTTCACACTTTGAAACATTTTTTACTCTAGTTTTACAGTTTTTTTTTTCCTGAAGTGTTGAAAAAATGTCTCTTTTCATTTCCTGTTTATATACTAATTTTATTTCTTCTCTAGACCAGCTAAAACAGTTGCCCATGGTCATAGAGAAAAGCATGGGGATCTAACTAGATTTCTAAATTCAAAACTGCTCTCTGCATTGGCATATGAAAAATGTAGCTTATTTTATTTATGGTGGAGAATATACTGAACAATAGCCGATAAAATGTGTTCATGTCATCCTAGAATCTGTGTTACGTTATATGGCAAAAGAGAATTTGTTGTTAAATTATCTAAATTAAAGTGAGTGCCTTGAGATAGGCAGATTATCCTGCGTTATAAGAGTGGACCTAATGCAATTATTAGCAGAATGATTACTAAAAGAGTGACATAGGAGGAATCACAGATAGAAAGAAATGTGATGATGAAAGCAGATTTTTGTTTGGTGAGCTTTAAATGTGGCAGAAGGGGCCCCTAGAAGCTTAAAAAAGCAGAAATGTATTTTCCCCAAAAAAACCTCCAGAATAAATCAGTCTTACAATATCTTGTAATAACACCTTGACTTCAGTTTGCTGAAACTGATTTCAGACTTCTGGCTTCCAGAACTGTAAAATAAAAGATTCATATTGGTGTAAGGCACCAAATTATGGTAATTTCTTAAAGCACCAATACAGTGAGAAATTTATAGAGTGTGACTTACAGATGTTTAATTTGTATGTATTTCACCAATATCACTAATTAATTTTCCTGCTTGCTTCTTTTTCTTTCCCTACAAATCTCCAAGGGGTCCATTCTCCTTTTAAGTAAGCCCCTTATTCTACAGAAGTGGTGCCTTCCTAGTACTGTTCCATTGGCCCACAACCTTTCAACTTTCTTCTTTTTGATTTCTCAAGGGCTACTATTCTGATGTATCAGACATTAGATTTCTTCACAGTGTTTACCACTCAGTGTGTGACAAGTCTTTCTGAGAGCAAGTGTACCCAGGATCCATCACACTTACGTGTGGAGTTGTTTTCTGGTAGATTCAGGTATGTATTTTTCAAATGTACAGGTAGTTTGAAGTTCACAGAGTTCTCCATCTCATAGTTATGCCGAATATGTTATTGTTTTCTTGGTGGAAATAAGTAGAGAGATTTTAATTTGTGTCATTATCATTATTCTGTAATAAACCAGAAGTCTAGGCAGTGTCCACTGATTCTTTGATATGAATGACCAGGAATTTGCTGACTTCAACACTTTATATCATTAAATGAAGATTTCACATATATATGTTAAATTTTTTCTACTGGTTATCTTTATAACTGTAAATTATAGTTTTGAGCCTCCATCAACATACAAAAAGTTCTTTCTGGCTTAATGCTTTGTCAGATAATGTTATCTGCTTATATACTCTCAGATCTGCATCTAATTTCACTTTTGCATTGTCGTGCTGATAATAATTTCCCTTTTGTTCTCCAATAACAATTCTTAGGTTTGCTCTTAAATTTAGTTTCCAGTAATTTATATCGTTATGATTTTGTGAATCTTAGTATCAAGCTGTGAGTTAGAATTATATTTCTTTCTACTAGAAAAATAGAAGCCTGCCCCTCTAAAAGAGCATTGTACCTGGGATCAAAGTCAGTTGGAAACTTTTGTTATTCTAAGGGATTCTATATTCAATCCCACTGCTGGGCATACACACCGAGGAAACCAGAATTGAAAGAGACATATGTACCCCAATGTTCATTGCAGCACTGTTGATAATAGCCAGGACATAGAAGCAACCTAGATGTCCATCAGCAGATGAATGGGTAAGAAAGCTGTGGTACATATACACAATGGAGTATTACTCCACCATTAAAAAGAATACATTTAAATCAGTTCTAATGATTTATACATTTAAATCAGTGTATGAACCTGGAGCCTATTATACAGTGAAGTAAGCCAGAAAGAAAAACACCAATACAGTATACTAATACATATATATGGAATTTAGAAAGATGGTAAAGAAAATTAGTAATTCTTATTCATAATTTTCCTAAATCCTGTGTTTTTCCTATTACCATATTCTCATATTTTCTCTAGCTCTTATATACTATTTTCCTTTGTGCCGTGCATTGTTTTTATTGCTTTATAATAATTTTATGTGCTTCCCTGGTGGCTCAGTGGTAAAGAATCCACCTACAGGAGACACAGGTTTGATCCCTGGGTTGGGAAGATACCCTGTAGAAGAAAATGGCAATACACTCCAGTATTCTTGCCTGAGAAATCCCACAGACAGAAAAAACCAGTGGGCTGCAGTCCATAGGGTTGACGAAAGAGTCAGACATGAGTTAGCAAATAAATGACAATAATTAATTTAGTTTCTACAAAAATTTTATTATCCCAGTTACAAACATAAATAAATTGAGGCACAGGGTTATTGATTAATGTAACATAGGCTACAGAGGTGATGATCCTAAGTGAAGCCTCCTATCCTAACTCTAAATTACATAATCACATATATTTTCATTTAAGTACTCTTTTACTTGTTCACTGACCCCCTCCCCACAGAGACCCCTCTTAGTGCTCCTGCTGTTCCAATTTTTAATGCTTTACATACGGGCTGGCTGATATTGTCATCCTATAATTCCCTTGTTCTCCTGATAATACTCTTTGGGATCAGATCCAAAGCTTATTATTAAACATTACTTCACCAACAAAGGTCCATCTAGTCAAAGCTATGGGTTTTCCAGTAGTCATGAGTAGATGTCAGAGTTGGACTATAGAGAAAGCTGAGAACCTAAAAACTGTTTCTTTTGAACTGTGGTGTTGAAGAAGACTCTTGAGAGTCCCTTGGCCAGCAAGGAGATCCAACCAATCCATCCTAAAGGAAATCAAACCTGAATATTCATTAGAAGGACTGATGCTGAAGCTGAAATTGCAATAGTTTGACCACCTGATACAAACAACTGACTCACTAGAACAGACCTTGATGCTGGGAGAGATTGAAGGTGGGAGGAGAAGGGGCCAATAGGGGACAAGATGGTTGGATGGCACCACCAACTCGATTAACATGAGTTTGAGTATGCTCCAGGAGTTGGTGATGGACTGGGAAGCCTGGTGTGCTGTAGTCCATGGGGTTGCAAAGAGTCGGACATGAGCAACTGAGCTGAACTGAATTATTGAACAAGTGCCATACTACACCTACTGGTATCCAAGCTGATTAGTCTATACTTGAATTCTGTAAAGTGCATCTAATTTCTTTCCTAGATTTCCTGGGATATATTCCAAAAAGCTTCCCTAATAAAAGGTACATGTCAGGTGAAAGTACCAAGACCACAATGTATTGAGAATATCTTTATGATATCCTAGCAAATAACTGATAGATTATTCAAGTGAGAATTTTATGTAAAAATTCCAGTTCCAGTTCAGTCGCTCAGTCATGTCTGACTATTTGCAACCCCATGAACCACAGCATGCCAGGCCTCCCTGTCCATCACCAACTCCTGGAGTCCACCAAAACCCATGTCCAATGAGTCAGTGGTGCCATCCAACCATCTTATCCTCTGCAATCCACTTCTTCTCCTGCCTTCAATCTTTCCCAGCATCAGGGTCTTTTCAAATGAGTCAGCTGTTCGCATCAGGTGGCCAAAGTTATTGGAGTTTCAGCTTCAGCATCAGTCCTTCCAAAGAACACTCAGGACTGATCTCTTTAGGATGGACTGGTTGGGTCTCCTTACTGGCCAAGGGACCCTCAAGAGTCTTCTCCAACACCACAGATCAAAAGCATCAATTCTTCAGTGCTCAGCTTTCTTCACAGTCCATCTCTCACTTCCATACAGGACCACTGGAAAAACCATAGCTTTGACTAGATGGACCTTTGTTGGCAAAAGTAATGTCTCTGCTTTTTAATATGGTATCTAGGTTGGTCATAACTTTCCTTCCAAGAAGTAACTGTCTTTTAATTTCATGGCTACAATCACCATCTGCAGTGATTTTGGAGCCCAATAAAATAAAATCAGCCATTGTTCCCACTGTTTCCCCATCTATTTGCCATAAAATGATGGGACCAGGTGCCATGATCTTGATTTTCTGAATGTTGAGCTTTAAGCCAAAATTTTCACTCTCTTCTTTCACTGTCATCAACAGGATCTTTAGTTCGTCTTCACTTTCTGCCATAAGGATGGTGTCATCTGCATATCTGTGGGGTTTGATATTCCTACGGGCAGTCTTAATTTCAGCTTGTGCTTTTTCCAGCCCAGCATTTCTCATGATATACTCTGCATAGAAGTTAAATAAGCAGGGTGACAGTATACAGCCTTGACGTACTCCTTTTCCTATTTGGAACCAGTCTGTTGTTCCATGTCCATTTCTAACTGTTGCTTCCTGACTAGCATACAGCTTTCTCAAGAAGCAGGTCAGGTGGTCTGGTATTCCCATCTCTTTCATAATTTTCCAGTTTATTGTGATCCACACAGTCAAAAGCTTTGGTCAATAAAGCAGGAATAGATGTTTTTTTGGAACTCTCTTGCTTTATCAATGATCCAGTAGATGTTGGTAATTTCATCTCTGGTTCCTCTGCCTATTCTAAAACCAGCTTTAACATCGGGAAATTCACAGTTCAAGTTTGTTAAAGCCTGGCTTGGAGACATTTGAGCATTACTTTACTAGCATGTCAGATGAGTGCAATTGTGTGGTAGTTTGAGCATTCTTTGCATTGCCTTTCTTAGGAATGGAATGAAAACTGGTCTTTTCCAATCCTGTGGCCACTGCTGAGTTTTCCCAAGTTGCTGGAATATTGAGTGCAACACGTTCACAACATCACCTTTTAGGAATTGAAATGGCTCAACTGGAATTCCATCAACCTCCACTAGCTTTATTCTTAGTGATGCTTCCTAAGGCCTGCTTGACTTTACATTCCAAGATGTCTGGCTCTAGATGAGTAATCACACCATCATGATTATCTGGGTCATGAAGATCTTTTTTGTAGATCTTGATATCTCAAATTTTGAAGAGATCTCTAGTCTTTCCCATTCTGTTGTTTTCCTCTATTTCTTTGCATTGATCGCTGAGGAAGGCTTTCTTATCTTTCCTTGCTATTCTTTGGAACTCTGCACTCAAATTGGTACATCTTTCCTTTTCTACTTTGTTTTTCGCTTCTCTTCTTTTCACAGCTATTTGTAAAGGCTCCTCAGACAGTCATTTTGCTTTTTTGCATTTCTTTTCTTGAGGATGTTCTTGATTCCTGTCTCCTGTACAATGTCATATACCTGCATCCATAGTTCATCAGGCACTCTGTCTATCAGATCTAGGCCCTTAAATCTATTTCTCACTTCCACTGTATAATCGTAAGGGATTTGATTTAGGTGGTTTTCCCCACTCTCTTCAATTTTTCCCCACTGGTGGTTTTCCCCACTCTCTTCAATTTAAGTCTGAATTTGGCAATAAGGAGTTCATGATGTGAGCCACAGTCAGCTCCCAGTCTTGCTTTTGCTGACTGTATAGAGCTTCTCCATCTTTGGCTACAAAGAATATAATCAATCTGTTTCATTGTTGACCATCTGGTGATATCCATGTGTAGAGTCTTCTCTTGTGTTGTTAGAAGAGGGTGTTTGCTATGATCAGTATGTTCTCTTGGCAGATCTCTGTTAGCCTTTGCCCTGCTTCATTCTGTACTCCAAGGCCAAATATGCCTGTTACTCCAGGTGTTTCTCAACTTCCTACTTTTGCATTCCAGTCCCCTATAATGAATAGGACATCTCTTGGGGGTGCTTGTTCTAGAAGGTCTTGTAGGTCTTCATATAACCATTCAGCTTCAGCTTCTTTGGCATTAGTGGTTGTGGCATTCTTGGATTACTGTGATATTGAATGGTTTGCCTTAGAGATGAACAGAGATTTTTTTTTCCTTTTTTTTTTTTTTTTTTTTTTTTGAGATTGTGTCCAAGTACTGCATTTCAGACTCTTTTGTTGACTGTGATGGCTACTCCATTTCTTTTAAGGGATTCCTGCCCACAGTAGTAGATATATTGGTCATCTGAGTTAAATTCACATATTCCAATCCACCTTAGTTCACTGATTCCTAGAATGCTGATGTTCATTCTTGTCATCTCCTGTTTGAGCACTTCCAATTTGCCTTAATTCATGGGCCTAACAGGTTCCTAGGCAATATTGCTCTTTACAGCATTGGAGTTTGCTTCTATCACCATTCCCATTCACAGCTGGGTGTCCCTTTTGCTTTGGCTCCATCCTTTCATTCTTTCTGGAGTTATTTCTCCACTCTTCTCAGGTAGCACATTGGGCACCTACCAACCTGGGGAGTTCATCTTTCAGTGTCCTATCTTTTTGCCTTTTCACACTGTTCATGGGGTTCTCAAGGCAAGAATACTGAAGTTGTTTTCCATTCCCTTCTCCAGTGTCCCACATTCTAGTTTTTCCTTAGGATTGTAAAAATTATTGCTATAGTGCCAAAGAAATCAGTTTTATGTTGTAGTTCATCTAAATCTGCTAAAACTAGCATTTGTTTTCTTATTTATCCCAATAGGATAGAAACTAGACATAGAGACTGATATTTTCCACTAATAGAAAGTCTAAACTCTTTTTTTATAGGCCCAAGTAAGATTAACATAGTTCATTAACTTATTTTCCTGCTATAGTCTATAGATTAAATGAACGATAAAATGTTTTGCAATTTAAATAAGACTCTTTTGCACTTGTCTAAGATATTAATAGAGCCTATTTTACCATGCTGCTGGGCTTATAGATTTTAAGTACCTGTATCTTACCCCTATAATGGTATTTTATTTTCAAGGCCAATCAAATACCTTAAAGACTTTTAAGGTGAGATCAAAATATTCAGCTAATAATCTGGTGATGTCATTGTGTAGAATTGTCTCATTTAAAACTGCTAAAACTAGCAGATTTTTGGACTGCATTTTGGACTCTTTTATTAACTTTGAGGGCTACTCCTTTTCTTCCAAGGAATTCTTGCTCACAGTAGTAGATATAATGGTCATCCGAATGAATTCACCCATCCCTGTCCATTTCAGTTCACTGATTCCTAAAATATCGATGCTTACTCTTGCCATCTCCTGTTTGGCCAATTCCAATTTACCTTGATTCATAGACCTAACATTCCAGATTCCTATGTAATATGTTCTTTACAGCATCAGACTTTACTTTCACCACCAGACACATCCACAACTGGGTGCTATTTCAGCTTTGGCTCAGCCTTTTCATTCCTTTTAGAGCTATTTCTCCACTCTTCTCCAGTAGCATATTGTTACCTACCAACCTTGGGAGTTCATCTTTCAGTGTCATAACTTTTTGCCTTTTCATACAGTTCATAGCATTCTCAAGGCAAGAATGCTGAAGCAGTTTGTTATGCCCTTCTCCAGTGGACCATGTTTTGTCAGAACTGTCCACAATGACCCATCCATCTTGGGTGGCCCTACATGGCATGCTTATAGTTTCATTAAGTTACACAAAGCTGTGGGAAGACAGATACTAATCTATGTTTTCTTGTCATTTTCCAGAAAACTTGTTTAATTTCATTTAGTTTAATTTTATTTGGTTTAATTCTCTGAAATCTTTCAGAATTTCTTCTTAATTATTGGTGTTATGAAGTTTCCTACTGATATAATTAAATATATATTGACTCTGTTATGGTGAGCACTTAGAGTTTTAAAAATTGAATATATGCAGCCAACTTTGAGAAACCCTGTTCTCTAGTTATCATCCCACTACTTGCCAGAAAAACTGTTTTTTGGTTTGTTTGTTCATTTTGTTCTTATAATGGCCTTCCTCGATTGACCCACTGTGGGGTGTGCTCCGCAGAAAGAGAGAGGCAGTGGAACTTCCCTCAGCAAAGCCAAGGGGTCCCAAGGAGAGGTGAGCCTGCTGTCTGCCAACCCAGCCCCTCGGCAAGTGAGAGACAATCAGACGCGACAGGGGTTCCGTCTAAGCAGTTCCGCTTTATTGCCACAAACTCTTGGTTTATATAGGCAAGCAAGGGGGTTTTTCGAGGGACTTTCTATAGTTGCACCAATCACGTTAAAGGTCAAGTCTTAATATACCATAGTTGCACCAATCACATTAAAGGTCAAGTTGTCATGCGCTTCATTGTAACAGGAGTCTATGGTGATCATGCGCTGTCCAGGTGCACAGGAATCAAGAGAGCCAATCAAAAGTATTGACAAACAACTTATGCCACGCCCTCATCTCTTCCGCCAGGCGCTATCTTAGCTCTAAACTGCAAAGCTAGCCCTTCTTTTTTAAGCTTTCCCATTTAGGGCTCCGCAACCCACCATGTCCTTTATGTTGTCCCATCATCTAATTCTCTGTTTTGCTTTTATATTCTGTTTGGAATACCTCTAACACATATTTTCCTTATTTTCATTTTCCACATTTCCTATCATCTTCTAAATGTTGTACAGCTGCTATCTCCTTAACTTTATCTATTTTTATGTAGCAGTCATATTTATGAAAACTATTATTTTTTACTTTGTCTGAATATGTTAATTTAACTCTTGAAAATATAGTCTTGTTTTCAATTACTTGAACATTTTATTCTGGAGTTACTTATATTTTCCTAATTATCTCCATTGTCGTTTATATTAGTCATTGTTTTTATATGCCATGGAATCAATTTTCCATTATGAAAGACTGGCTTATTGTGTATATAAGAATCATCTCCTTTTCAATGTTAAATTAATTTTTTTGGAGTATAGTTGCTTTACATGGTTGTTACTTTCTGCTGTACAGCAAAGTGAACCTGTTATACACATACATGTATCCCCTCTTTCCTAAATTTCCTTCCTATTTAAGCCACCACAGAGCACTGACTAGTGTTCCTTCTGCTATACAGTAGGATTTCATACTTATCTATTTTATACATGGTAATGTATATATGTCAGTCCCAATCTCTCAATCCAACCACTCCATTTCCCCCTGGTTTCCATAAGTTTGTTCTCTACATCTGTATCTATGTTTTGAGAATAGGTTAATATGTAACATTTTCTAGATTTCATATGAGTGATATTATATGAAATATTTGCTTTTTCTCGTTCTGACTTCACTTTGTATAACAGTCTCTAGGTTCATCCGTGTCTCTGCAGATGGCACAACTTCATTCTTTTTTTTGGCTGAGTAACACCCATTGTATCTCCCAAGTGATGCAGTGGTAAAGAACCTGCCTGCCAATGCAGGAGATGTAAAAGATGCAGGAAAATGCCAAAGACAGAAGAGCCTGTTGGGCTACAGTCTACGGGGTTGCAGGGAGTTGTACACAACTGAGCAATTGAGCATGCATGCACAATATTCATTGTATATATGTACTATAGCTTCTCTATTCATTCCTTTGTTGATGGACATTTAGGTTCCTTCCATGCCCTGACTATTGTAAATAATGCTGCAATTGACATTATGGCTCATGTATTTTTTTGAATTATGGTTTTCTCTGAGTATATGCCCAGAAATGGGATTGATAGACCTAAAATGGCAATCTGCTCCAGCACTCTTGCCTGGAAAATCCCATGGACAGAGGAGCCTGATAGGCTACAGTCCATGGGATCGCACAGAGTTGGATGTTAGCTCTATTCTCAGATTTTTAAGGATGGTCCATACTGTCCTCCATAGTGGCTGTACCAATTTACATTTCCACCAACAGTGGAAGGCTTCCCTTTTCTCTATATACTCTCTAGCATTTATTATTTGCATATTTTTGATGATGGCATTCTAATTGGTGTGAGGTGATACCTCATTGTAGTTCGGATTTGCATTTCTCTATTAATGAGTGATGTTGAGCGTGTTTTCCTGTGTTTGTTGGTCACCTGCATGACTTCTTTGGAGAAATGTCTATTTCGGTTTTCTGCCCATTTTCTTTCTTTATTTTTTTTTTATTTTTTTTTTTTTAATTTTAGTTTTTTATTTTTTAAATTTTAAAATCTTTAATTCTTACATGCATTCCCAAACATGAACCCCCCTCCCACCTCCCTCCCCATAACAACTTTCTGGGTCATCCCCATGCACCAGCCCCAAGCATGCTGCATCCTGCGTCAGACATAGACTGGCGATTCAATTCACATGATAGTATACATGTTAGAATGTCATTCTCCCAAATCATCCCACCCTCTCCCTCTCCCTCTGAGTCCAAAAGTCCGTTATACACATCTGTGTCTCTTTCCCTGTCTTGCATACAGGGTCGTCATTGCCATCTTCCTAAATTCCATATATATGTGTTAGTATACTGTATTGGTGTTTTTCTTTCTGGCTTACTTCACTCTGTATAATCGGCTCCAGTTTCATCCATCTCATCAGAACTGATTCAAATGAATTCTTTTTAACGGCTGAGTAATACTCCATTGTGTATATGTACCACAGCTTTCTTATCCATTCATCTGCTGATGGACATCTAGGTTGTTTCCATGTCCTGGCTATTATAAACAGTGCTGCGATGAACATTGGGGTACATGTGTCTCTTTCAATTCTGGTTTCCTCTGTGTGTATGCCCAGCAGTGGGATTGCTGGGTCATAAGGTAGTTCTATTTGCAATTTTTTAAGGAATCTCCACACCGTTCTCCATAGTGGCTGTACTAGTTTGCATTCCCACCAACAGTGTAGGAGGGTTCCCTTTTCTCCACACCCTCTCCAGCATTTATTGCTTGCAGATTTTTGGATCGCAGCCATTCTGACTGGTGTGAAGTGGTACCTCATTGTGGTTTTGATTTGCATTTCTCTAATAATGAGTGATGTTGAGCATCTTTTCATGTGTTTGTTAGCCATCCGTATGTCTTCTTTGGAGAAATGTCTATTTAGTTCTTTGGCCCATTTTGATCCTCTACATGGAAAACCCTAAAGACTCCACCAGAAAATTACTAGAGCTAATCAATGAATATAGTAAAGTTGCAGGATATAAAATCAACACACAGAAATCCCTTGCATTCCTTTACACGAATAATGAGAAAGTAGAAAAAGAAATTAAGGAAACAATTCCATTCACCATTGCAACGAAAAGAATAAAATACTTAGGAATATATCTACCTAAAGAAACTAAAGACCTGTATATAGAAAACTATAAAACACTGATGAAAGAAATCAAAGAGGACACTAATAGATGGAGAAATATACCATGTTCATGGATTGGAAGAATCAATATAGTGAAAATGAGTATACTACCCAAAGCAATTTACAAATTCAATGCAATCCCTATCAAGCTACCAGCCACATTTTTCACAGAACTAGAACAAATCATTTCAAGATTTGTATGGAAATACAAAAACCTCGAATAGCCAAAGCAATCTTGAGAAAGAAGAATGGAACTGGAGGAATCAACTTGCCTGACTTCAGGCTCTACTACAAAGCCACAGTCATCAAGACAGTATGGTACTGGCACAAAGACAGACATATAGATCAATGGAACAAAATAGAAAGCCCAGAGATAAATCCACACACATATGGACACCTTATCTTTGACAAAGGAGGCAAGAATATACAATGGAGTAAAGACAATCTCTTTAACAAGTGGTGCTGGGAAAACTGGTCAACCACTTGTAAAAGAATGAAACTAGATCACTTTCTAACACAGCACACAAAAATAAACTCAAAATGGATTAAAGATCTAAATGTAAGATCAGAAACTATAAAACTTCTAGAGGAGAACATAGGCAAAACACTCTCAGACATAAATCACAGCAGGATCCTCTATGATCCACCTCCCAGAATTCTGGAAATAAAAGCAAAAATAAACAAATGGGATCTAATTAAAATTAAAAGCTTCTGCACAACAAAGGAAACTATAAGCAAGGTGAAAAGACAGCCTTCTGAATGGGAGAAAATAATAGCAAATGAAGCAACTGACAAACAACTAATCTCAAAAATATACAAGCAACTTATCTTTATTTTTTTTTAATTGCACTAAATAAATGAGCTGCTTGTATATTTTGGAAGTTGCTTCCTTGTCAGCTGCTTCATTTGTAATTATTTTCCCATACTGAATGTTATCTTTTTGTTTTGTTTATGGTTTCCTTTGTTGTGAAAAAGCTTTGGAGTTTAACCAGGTCCCATTTATTTAGTTTTTGTTTTTATTTTCATTACTCTAGGAGGGAGGTCAGAAAGATCTTGCTTTGATTTACGCCAGAGAGCATTCTGCCTAGGTTTTCCTCTAAAAGTTTTATAGCAGCAAGCCTTACCTTTAGGTCTCTAATCAATTTTTAGTTTATCTTTATGTTCATCAGTGACATTGGCCTATAATTTTCTCTCTTTTATGTGGTATTGTTTTCTGTGTTTCTTTCTTTCTTTTTTTTTTTTTTTTAAATCAGGGTGATGGTGCCCTTGTAACATAAGCTTGGGAATGATTCTTCTGCAATTTTTTGAAAAAGTTTGAGAATGGTAGATGTTAGCTCTTCTCAAAGCGTTTGATAAAACTTGCCTATGAAGCTATCTGGCCCTGGACTTTTGTTTGTTGGAAGAGTTTTAAATCAGCTTCAATTACACATGATTTGTTTGTTCATGTTTTCTATTTCTTCATGATTCAATTTTGGGAACCTGTATCTTTCTAGGCATATGTCCACTTCTCCCAAGTTGTCCATTTTATTGGCATAAAGTTGCTTGTAGTAGTCTCTTATGAGCCTTTGTATTTCTGCAGTGTCAATTTTAACTTCTCTTTTTTCATTTCCAATTTTATCAATTTGTGTTATCTCCCTTTTTTCTTCCTTTGTGAATCAATATAGATTTATTGATTTTGTTTATCTTCTCAAATAACTAGCTTTTAGTTTCATTGATCTTTGCTATTGTTTTCTTCCTATTTCATTTATTTCTTCTCTGGCCTTATGATTTCTTTCCTTTTACTAAATTTGGGTTTTGTTTGTTGGTCTTTCTTTAGTTGCTTTGGGTGCAAATTTAGGTTGTTTATTTGAGCTTTTTCCTATTTCTTGAGGAAAGATTGCTATAAACTTCCCTCTTAGAACTGCTTTTGCTGCATCCCACAGGTTTTGGGTCATTATGTTTTTGTTGTGATTGTTTCTAGGTTTTATTTTTTTTAATTCCTCCTTTATTTCTTTAGAGATTATTGGTTATTTAGTATCATATTATTTAGCCTCCATGTGTTTGTGTTTTATACAGTTTTTCCTGTTACTGATTCCTAATCTCATAATGTTTTGGTTGGAAAACTTGCTTGATATGGTTTAATTTTCTTAGATTTACCAAGACTTAATTTGTGACCGAAGATGTGATCTATCTTGGAGAATGTTATTCTGCTAATTTCAGATAGAATATCTTATGAATATCAATTAAGTCTATCTGGTCTATTGTGTCACTTAAGTCTTATGCTTCCTTAAATTTCTGTCTGGATGATTTCCAGATTTCTTTTGATTCTCATTTGCATTAAATATAATTTTCCATCTCCTCACTTTCAGTTTGTACTATCTATAGGTCTGAAATGGGTCTCTTTTAAACAGCTTCAGTTCAATCACTCAGTAATGTCTGACTCTTTGGGACACTATGAATCACAGCACGCCAGGTCCCTGTTCATCACCAACTACAGGATTTACCTAAACTCATGTCCATCGAGTCAGTGATGCCATCTGGTTATCTCATCCTCTGTCGTCCCCTTCTCCTCTGGTCCCAATCCCTCTCACAATCAGGATCTTTTCCAATGAGTCAACAATTCATATAAGGTGGCCAAAGTATTGGAGTTTCAGCTTCAGCGTCAGTCCTTCCAATGAAAACCCCGGCCTGATCTCCTTTAGGATGGACTGGTTACATCTTCTTGCAGTCCAAAGGGCTCCCAAGATTCTTCTCCAACACCACAGTTCAAAAGCATCAATTCTTCGCTGCTCAGTTTTCTTCACAGTTCAACTCTGGAAAAACCATAGACTTGACTAGATGGACCTTTGTTGGCAAAGTGATGTCTCTGCTTTTTAATATGCTATCTAGGTTGGTCATAACTTTCCTTCCAAGGAGTAAGTGTCTTTTAATTTCATGGCTGCAATCATCATCTGAAGTGATTTTAGAGACCAATAAAATAAAGTCTCACACTGTTTCCACTGTTTCCCCATCTATTTCCCATGAAGTGATGGGACCAGATGCCATGATCTTCGTTTTCTGAGTGTTGAGCTTTAAGCAAACATTTTCACTCTCTTCTTTCACTTTCCTCAAGAGGCTCTTTAGTTCCTCTTCACTTTCTGCCATAAGGGTGGTGTCATCTGCATATTTGAGGTTATTGATATTTCTCCCAGCAGACTTGATTCCAGCCTGTGCTTCTTCCAGCCAGCATTTCTCATGATGTACTCTGCATAGAAGTTAAATCAGCAGGGTGAGAATATATAACCTTGACGTACTCCTTTTCCTATTTGGAACCAGTCTGTTGTTCCATGTCCAATTCTAACTGTTGCTTCCTGACCTGCATATAGGTTTCTCAAGAAGCAAGTCAGGTGGTCTGGTATTCTCATCTCTTGAAGATTTTTCCACAGTTTACTGTGATCCACACAGTCAAAGGCTTTGGTATAGTCAATAAAGCAGAACTAGATGTTTTTCTATGGGTCTTATTTTTGTGTCCATTCAGCCAAGCTGTGTACTTTGGTTGGAGCATTTATTCGACTTACATTTAAGGCAATTATTGATATGTACATTACTACTGCCATGTTCTAAACTGTTTTGGTTTGTTTTTGTAGGTCTTTCTTTTTCTTCTTCTTCCCTTCCTTTTTTGTCTTCTTCTCTTGTGTTTCTTGCCTAGAGAAGTTCCATCAACAATTCTTGTTAAACTGCTTTAGTGCTACTGGATTCTCCTAACTTTTACTTATCTTTAAAATTTTTGAGTTGTCTGTTGACTCTGATCTCCAGTAGCATATTGGATGGGGAGTTCATCACCAAAGAAATAGAGGAAAACTATAGAATGAGAAAGACTAGAGATCTCTTCAAAAAAGTTACAGATACCAGGAAAACATTTCATGCAAAGATGGGCTCAATAAAAGACAGAAATGGTAAGGACCTAACAGAAACAGAAGATATTAAGAAGAGGTGGCAAGAATACACAGAAGAACTATGCAAAAAAGATCTTAATGACCGAGATAACCACAGTGGGGTGACCACTCTCCTAGAGCCAGACATCCTGAAGTGGGAAGTCAAGTGGGCCTTAGGAAGTATCAATATGAACAAAGCTAGTGGAGTTAGTGGAATCCAAGTTGAGCTATTTCAAAGTGCTATCCTCAATATGCCAGCAAATCTGGAAAACTCAGCAGTGGCCACAGAACTCAAAAATGTCAGTTTTCATTCCAATCCCAAAGAAAGGCAATGCCAAAGAATGCTCAAACTACTGCACAATTGCACTCATCTCACACGCTATTAAAATAATGCTCAAAATTCTCCAAGCCAACCTTAAGTAATACGTGAAACATGAACTTCCAGATGTTCAAGCTGGTTTTAGAAAAGGCAGTGGAACCAGAGATGCTATTGCCAACATCTGCTGGATCATCAAAAACGCATAAGAATTCCAGAAAAAAAAAAAAAAACATCTATTTCTGCTTTATTGACTATGCTAAAACCTCTGACTGTGTGGATCACAATAAACTATGAAAAATTCTTCAAGAGATGGGACTATCAGATCACCTGACCTGCCTCCTGAGAAATCTGTATGCATGTCAAGAAGCAACAACTGGACATGGAACAACAGACTGGTTCCAAATAGGAAAAGGAGTACATCATGACTGTATATTATCACCCTGCTTACTTAACTTTTATGCAGAGTACATCATGCAAAATGCTGGGCTGGATGAAACACAAGCTGGAATCAAGATTTCCAGGAGAAAAGTCAATAACCTCAGATATGCAGATAACACCACCCTTATGGCAGAAAGTGAAGAAGAACTAAAGACCCTCTTGATGAAAGTGAAAGAGGAGAGTGGAAAAGGTGTCTTAAAGCTCAACATTCAGAAAACTAAGATCATGGCATCCAGTCCTGTCATTTCATGGGAAATAGATGGGGAAACAGTGGAAACAGTGAAAGACTTTATTTTTCTTGAGCTCCAAAATCACTGCAGATGATGACTGCTGTCATGAAATTAAAAGACTCTTGGTGCTTGAAAGAAAAGCTATTACCAACCTGCACAGCATATTAAAAAGCAGAGACATTACTTTGCCAACAAATGTCTGTCTAGTCAAGGCTATGGTTTTTCCAGTAGTCATGTATGGATGGGAGAGTTGGACTATAAAGAAAGCTGAGCACCAAAGAATTGATGCTTTTGAACTACAGTGTTGGAGAAGACTCTTTAGGGTTCCTTGGACTGCAAGTAGTTCCAGCCAGTCAATCCTATAGGAAATCAGTCATGAATATTCACTGGAAGGACTGATGTTGAAGCTGAAACTCCAAAACTTTGGCCACCTGATGTGAAGAGCTGACGCATTTGAAAAGACCCTGATGGTGGGAAAGATTGAAAGTGGGAGAAGTGGGAGAAGGAGGAGAAGGGACAGAGGATGTAATGGTTGGATGGCATCACCTACTCGATGGACATGAGTTTGAGTAAGCTCAGGGAGTTGGTAATGGACAGGGAAGCCTGACGTGCTGTAGTCCATGGGGTCACAAAGAGTCAGACATGACTGAGTGACTGAACTGACTGTTGACTCTGAGGTAGAGCTTTGCTGGATAAAGTATTCTTAGTTGTATCTTTCTCTCTTTTATAATTTTGAATACATCTGCCTCTCCCTCTGGCCTTCAGAGTTTCTACTGAAAAATCATCTGATAACCAAATGAGATTTCCTTTGTATGTTACTTGTTGCTTTTCCCTTATGGCTTTTAATATTTCTTCTTTGTAATTATTTTTCATTAATTTGACTAATATTTGTCTTGTTGGAGAAGGAAATGTCAACCCGCTCCAGTATTCTTGCCTAAAGAATCCTGTGGACAGAGGAGCCTGATGGGCTGCTGTCCATAGGGTCGCACAGAGTTGGACACGACTGAAATGGCTTAGCATGTATGCATACATTGGAGAAGGAAATGGCAACCCACTCCAGTATCCTTGCCTGGAGAATCCCAGAGACGGAGGAGCCGGTGGGCTGCTGTCTATGGGGTCGCACAGAGTCGGACATGACTGAAGCAACTTAGCAGCAGCAGCAGCATGTGTCTTATAGTTTTCCTCCTTTGTGGGACTCTGTGCTTCCTAGATTTGGGTGACTATTTCCTTTACTATGTTAGGGAATGAATCACTTTCTTTAATGCTATCTACCTGATTGGAATGTAGTGTGAGCAGACAAGCCATGCCAATTCACAGTTCTTATTTTTGAATAAGCTTCCTATCAATTACAAATTCTCATATCTCCAAACTCATGCCAATTTTTCTTTGTTATTGTGTGTGTGTGTGTGTGTGTGTGTGTGTGTGTGTGTGTGTGTGTGTGTGAAATCTCTTGGTCCCTTAAAAATGTTTAGTCTTCAACAAGTTCTCTTCCTAATCATATATTGTATATTCTTTATTCTGGAACACCAAATATATACATTAAAAGCTTTACTTTTATCAAATGTGCTGTAATATTTTGACAAATGTCACTCTTTTCTGCCTGCTTCCCACTTCTAAATTTCACAGGTATAAGAGCATCTTAGGGGTCCCAATGACACACCTTTTCCTCCTCCTCCAATACCCACTTGCAACCATGTCTGTCCCACCTTACCCTCAATCATTCCCTAAGTTTTTCTTCCCAGGGAACTATGTTAAAATGTCTCATCCTTTATTGAATAGCCCATCAACTTCTCCTTCACTTCACAGAAAGTAAGTCATATTTATATTTTTAAACTTATTATTTTAGTAGAATTAGAAGAAAACCTGGAGCTAAGTAAACATGCCTAGTTTGCCACTTTGATGTTAAACATGCCTTTTGAAACTGTTACTAGGGATTAACGATTGATCTTATAGAACCTCAAAAAGAAACAAAATTTTAAAAATAAGTATTTTGAGAAACAGTTAACCTATACGCAATGAGGAGAAATATTCAAATTCCTTTCTCAATAAGAAGCATTATTTGGCCTTAGCTCTGATCATGATGCTGTCATTCCAGAGATCACATAACAAAAGTCTACCATGAATGAATACTGCCCTCTACAAACCCCAGCTACTTTCTACATAGCTTGCAGTGTCAAGATTCAGATTCCTTATCTCTACTACGGTTGCATTGCAAGATTCTAAGTGGTAAATGCTGACTTTAGCCACTATCCCAAATCACAATTCTCCTCTAGGCCACAAAATATATATGTATTGTTAAAGAGGCAAACGGCTTCAAAATGAATCTCTTGTTTCCAAAATATCTCCTAGAAATTCTGAGGCATCTCTTGAGAAATACAGTTTATACACTCCTCTATCATTAACATTATTGTCCCTGTATCTTCTAAGTCCCTACCCCCTGCCCCAGACAACATTATTATACTCAGGATGAAAGTATTCACATCATTAAGTCCTAAAGTTTTATTTTTTAAATAGATATACAGAGAGTATGTTCAGTGCACCAGAATTTTGCAAAGGAGGAATTATCAGTCAGGGTGGTATTAAAATAAATATAAATGGTTAGCTGTTTCAATTTGTTTTTCAAAGGGGAATTCCTGTTAGAATGTGCCATTAAAACTTCTTTATTGTAAGACAGAAATAATAGCCTGTTTCTTTTGCATTAAGAACTGAAAGTGATAAACCACCTAATTCTTAAAAAGTAAAGGGTTTTTCCATTTACATTGAATATAAGATTTTAATGATGTTATTGTTTAAGTGCTTGTCTACAGTGAAAATGTGAAGGAACATTACTCTGGGAAAATTTTCTGAGGGTATTCATTAGTTTTCTGGTAGTTTATTTCTCTATGTGTGTAAAATACTTGAATATTGTTGATAAATTTATAGAAAGACAACATTCTATTTTAAGTATGATGGAATAAAATTCTTTTTAATTATAAAAAATGTATACAAATTATATTAATGTTTAAACTATAATAATATTGCAAGATGCATATATTACAACCAAATGTTATACACAGTATCTTTCCTGTAATACTTGTACTTTTCCTAAATGGTATTTCATTATAAAAGCTATCCAATTCAAAGTAAAAAAAAAAGTTTAAGTTATCACTGAAATATAAGTGCTCTGTCAGATACGTATTACATAATAAAAGCACAGTATTGAATCTTAAACAAACAAAAAAAAATTAAACCCAGGAATCATTCACATATTTTAGCAGTAACTAGTGTGTATACATTTACCAAAATATTTAACTACAACATCCATATCACAGCATTTTTTCCACAAATAGATGGCTCTTTGAATAGAACATTCTGACAAATGGACCACTTGTTTTTTCAAAATATCATGCATATAGATTATAAATTTCCAAACATTGCCTTTCCTATGTAAAAACCTGGCTTCAACTTTGAAAATTTTGTCCTACAATCTCAAGTGGGTGCTCCCCTTGAGCAAGTTAATTTTTCATATTGTGATATAAAATACCTTAATCTAGAGAATTTTTCTAGTACTTTGTTCTAGACTGAGTCAAAACCTATTAAAGAGTGTATTTATCTAAAGAATTTCAAGTATGCTCTAAAATTCTTTTCCTTAAGTAGAAAAACTTGTGCTTCATGTGTGGAATAATCATTTGGCCTGGCGATGACTTTTTTTTATTGAGATACAGTTGACATAAAATTGTATCAGTTTCAGATGTATAACTTTTTGACTTGATTTTTGTATATATTGGAGAAATGATTACCACAATATGACTAGTTAACATCTATCACCGCAAACAGTTTCTTTTTTTTTTTTCTTATGAGAACTTTTAAGATTGCTCTCTTAGCAACTTTAAAATGTATAATACAGGATTGTTAACTGTAGTCACTATATTGTGCATTACATTCCCATTAATAATTTACTATATAAAAAAGAGTTTGTACCTTTGGTCTTTCTTTATCCACTTAGTCCACCACCTACCATATTCCTCTGGAAACCACTGATCTGTATTATTTGTGAGTTTGGAATCTGTTTACTGGTTTGTTTGTTTTTAGCTTTTAAATATAAATGAGATCATACACTGTTTCTCTGTTCAACTTATTTCACCTACCATAATGCCTTCCAGGTCCGTGCATGTTGTCATAAATGGCAAGATTTCTTTCCTTTTTATGGATGTATAATATCCCATTGTGGTGTGTGTGTGTGTGTGTGGTGTGTGTGTGTATCCTATCTTCTTTATCCATTCATTCATTGATAGACATTTAAGCTATTTCCATGTCTTGAGTACTGTAAATAATAGTGCAGTAAACATGGGGGTTCATATAACTTTTCAAGTTTTTGTTTTTGTTTCCTTTGGACAACTACCTAGTTTTTTGAAGAATCTGCATTCTGTTTTCTATCATGGCTGCACCAAGTTTCATTCTCACCAACAGTGCAAAACAGTGTTTTGTTTTTGTTTTTGTTTTCCCCCATATACCTTCCAAAACTTCTCTGTTGTCCTTTTAATAGTAGCCATTCTAATAAGTGTGAGGTAATATATCACTGTGATTTTGATTTTCATTTCCCTGATAATTAGTGACACTGTGAATCTTCTCAAGTATCCATAAGCCTAGCCATTTATATTTCTTCTTTGGAAAAATGTCTATTCAGAACCTCTGCCCAATTTTAGTCAAATTGTTTGATTTTGATATTGAGTTGTATGAGTTTTTATATTTGAATAGTAACTTATTATCAAATATATGATTTGCAAATATTTTCTTCCATTCATTGATTGTATTTTTATTTTGTTAATGGTTTTCTTTGCTGTGCAGAAACTAATTAGTTTAATATTGTCACAATTATTTGTTTTGGCTTCTGTTGCCTTTGCTTTTGGTATCACATCCAAAAGCAAATCACCAAACCTAAGTAAAGTAGGTTAACATTCATATTTTCCTCTAGGAGTTTTAAGAATTCAGGCTTTACATTCGGTTCTTCAATTCATTTGAGTTAATTTTTGTGTAAAGTATAACAGAGTTCAGTTCAGTTCAGTTCAGTTCAGTTCAGTCTCTCATTCGTGTCCAACTCTTTGTGACCCCATGAATCACAGCACGCCAGGCCTCCCTGTCCATCACCAACTCCCAGAGTTCACCCAAATTCATGTCCATCTAGCCGATGATGCCATCCAGCCATTTCATCCTCTGTCGTCCCCTTCTTCTCCTGCCCCCAATCCCTCCCAGCATCAGAGTCTTTTCCAATAAGTTAACTCTTCACATGAGGTGGCCAAAGTACTGAAGTTTCAGCTTTAGCATCATTCCTTCCAAAGAAATCCCCGGGCTGATCTCCTTTAGAATGGACTGGTTGGATCTCCTTGCAGTCCAAGGGTCTCTCAAGAGTCTTCTCCAACACCACAGTTCAAAAGCATCAATTCTTTGGTGCTCAGCTTTCTTCACAGTCCAACTCTCACATCCATACATGACCACTGGAAAAACCATAGCCTTGACTAGACGGACCTTTGTTGGCAAAGTAATGTCTCTGCTTTTCAATATGCTATCTAGAGAGTAGTCCAGTTTGTTTTATAAGTGGTGTCCAGTTTTCTTAACATCATTAATGGGAGAAATTGTCTTTTCACCACTGTATATTATTGGCTTTTTTGTCATTAATTGATTGACAAAATATGTGGGGGTTTTTTCTCCTGAACTCTCTATTCTCTTCTATTGACCTATCTATATGTTTTATGCTAATACCATACTATTTGATTACTGTACTTTGTAGTGGAGTTTGAGATCAAGAAGCGTGATGCATTCAGCTTTGTTATCTTTCTTTTTCCTCATAGAGTTTATATCTCATAGGTGAAAAGTAAGTTAGAGAGGTGGAGTTTTAGCCAAAAATTAGAATTTCCTAGAATGAGGCCATTATTTTCCAAATATGAACTACTTCCTAGTCATGTGGTTTTAATGGTGAAGGACAGGGAACCCTGGCATGCTGCAGTTCATGGGGCTGCAAAAAGTCAGACACATCTGAGCAACTGAACAACAATAATGCTATTTAACTTCACTTTACCTTACATTCTTAATCTATAAGTCAAGATGATAATAATAGGATTTATTTCATAATAAAGTAGATATGAGGATTAACTGAATTAGTATTTATAAGGTACTTAGTAGTGTGTCTGGCAGGAGAAGGCAATGTCGCCCCACTCCAGTACTCTTTCCTGGAAAATCCCATGGACAGAGGAGCCTGGTAGGCTGCAGTCCATGGGGTCGCTAAGAGTCGGACACAACTGAGCGACTTCACTTTCACTTTTTACTTTCATGAATTGGAGAAGTAAATGGCAACCCACTTCAGTGTTCTT
Organism: Ovis aries; assembly: GCF_016772045.2. Classification (NCBI taxonomy): domain Eukaryota; kingdom Metazoa; phylum Chordata; class Mammalia; order Artiodactyla; family Bovidae; genus Ovis; species Ovis aries. The sequence goes on from NC_056059.1 coordinate 76,754,973, forward strand.
ATCTGGAGAATCCCAGGGAGGGGGGAGCCTGGTGGGCTGCCATCTATGGGGTCACACAGAGTCGGACACGACTGAAGCAACTTAGCAGCAGCAGCAGCAGCAGTGTGTCTGGCACATAAAACATACTAAAAAAAAATTGCGATTTGCATTATAGACATAAGGAATCCTAAAAAGTCAGAAAACCATGTTATTTACAATTTAAAAAAAAAAAAACTTCATAGGAGCCAACTGTGTGGTATAACATTCTACAGAGCATTCACATATATTATCTCAATGAATCCATTCCACCATTTAATGGATCTCATTTAGTACAAAGTAAAGAGGTCTTTCCAAGAGCATGCAACCAATGCATGTCACTTGTGAATAACAGCAGCAGAGGAGTGGGTTTTTTTTGGTAACTTTTATTAATCTTAGTTTTTAAGTTCTAATTGTATTCATGGCTGATTGCCTTTTTAAATATTCATTTTGTTCAATTTTAAAAAGTTACTTTCCATTTTCAGCTATTAGAAAATATTGACTAGATTCCTCACGATGTACAATGCATCATTGAGCTTCTCTTGTACACAATAGTTTGTGCCTTCCATTCCCCCATCCTTATATTGCCCCTCTCCTGGTAACCACTAGTTTCTTCCCTTTGTCTATGAGTCTGCTTCTTTTATGTTATATTTATTAGTTTGTTGAATCTTTCAGATTCCACATATAAGTCATATCATTTAGTATTAATCTTTCTGTCTGACATTTCACTTAGCATAATATCCTTCAAATCAATCTATGTTGCTCAAATGACAAAGTCTTTTTTATGACCAAATGGTATTCCACTGTATATGCATAGCCAATCTTCTTTATCCATTCATCTGTTGATGAACACTGAGATTGTTTCCATGTCTTAGAAACTGCGGATAATGCTACTATGAACATTGGGTGCATTTAGCTTTTTGAATTAGTGGGAATTTTTCAGATATATACCCAGGACTGGAATTTTTGGATCCTATGGTAGTTCCACATTTAGCTTTTTAGAAACCTCTATACTGTTTTCCACAGTGGTTGCACCAATTTACATCTCACCAGAAGTGTGTAAGGAAACCCTTTCTTCCACATTCTCACCAACATTTGTTATTTGTAGACCTTTTTGATGGTAGCCATTGTTACCTGTGTTAGGTGCATATCATTATGGTTTTGATTTGCATATCCCTGATGATTGGCAATGTTGAGCATCCCTTCTGTGCCTATTGGCCATCTGCATTTTCTCATTGGAAAAATGCCTGTTCAGCTCTTCTGCTATTTTTTTATTAATTTTTTGATGTTGAGTTGTATGAGTTTATATATTTTGGATACTAATTTCTTATTTCTTATCAGTCATTTTATTTGCAAATATTTTCTCTTATTCAGTAATTTGCTTTTTCATGTTGTTATGGTTTCCTTTGCTGTGCAAAAGCTTTTAAGTTAAATTAGGTCCCAATTTTTAATTTTTGCTTTTATTTCCTTTACCTTAGGAGACATACCCAGAACAAATATTACTATTATTTATGTCAAAGACTGTCCTGCCTATATTTTCCTTTATGAGTTTTAAAATATCAGGTCTTACATTTAGGTCTTTAATCAATTTTAAGTTTCTTTTCATATATGTATTAGAGAATGTTCTCATTTATTCTTTTACATGTAGCTTTCCAGTTTTCTAAGTACCACTCATTTAACAGAAATGTCTTTTTGCCTCCTTCCTCATGAATGAATTGACCATAAGTAGTTAGGCTTATTTCTGAATTTTCTATACTGTTCCATTGATCTATGTGTTTATTTTTGTTTCAGTTGTTGTTGCTTAGTCGCTAACTCATATCCAACTCTTTTGTGACCCCATGGGATGTAACCCACCAGGCTCCTCTGCCCATGAGATTTCCCAGGCAAGAATACAGGAATGGGTTGCTGTTTCCTTCTCCAGGGGGTCTTTCTGACCTAGAGATTGAACCCGTATCTTCCACATTGGCAGGAAGATTCTTTCCCACTGAACCACCAGGGAAGCCCAGTACCACCATACTACTAAAACTCATCAATGAATATGGTACAGTTGCAGAATACAAAATTAATATATAGAAATCTGTTGTATTTCTGTACACTAACAATGGAATGTCAGACATGGAAATTAATAAAACAATCCCTTTTAACATCACATCAAAAAAAAGAAAATACTAGGAAGGAAAAATGACTGAGGAGGCAGAGGCCTATACTCTGAAAACTGTAAGATGATGGTGAAAGAAATTTCAGATGGCACAAAACAGCGAAAATATATGCCATGCTCTTGGATTGTAAGAATCAATAGTGCTAAAATGACCATACTAGTTAAGACAGTCTACAGATTAAATGCAGTACCTATCAACATAGCAACGGGATTTTTCACAGAACCAGAACAAAAAAATTTAGATTTGTATGGAAACACAGAAGACCCTGGATCGGCAAGGAAATCTTGAGAAAGAATAGAATTGGAGAAATACTGCTTCTTGCCTTCAGACTATAACATACCGTCAGTTCAGCTCAGTCGCTAAGTCTTGTCCGACTCTTTGAAACCCCATGAACTGCAGGAGCCAGGCCTCCCTGTCCATCACCAACTCCCAGAGTCCACCCAAACCCATGCCCATCGATTCAGTAATGCCATCCAACATCTCATCCTCTGTCGTCCCCTTCTCCTCCTGCCCTCAATCTTTCCCAGCATCAGCGTCTTTTCAAATGAGTCAGCTCTTTGCATCAGGTGGCCAAAGTACTGGAGTTTCAGCTTCAACATCAGTCCTTCCAATGAACACTCAGGACTGATCTCCTTTAGGATGGACTTGTTGGATCTCCATGCAGTCCAAGGGACTCCCAAGAGTCTTCACCAACACCACAGTTCAAAAGCATCAATTCGTTGGTGCTCAGCTTTATTTATAGTCCACCTGTCACATCCATACATGACCACTGGAAAACCATAGCCTTGGCTAGATGGACTTTTGTTGGCAAAGTAATGTCTCTGCTTTTGACTATTCTGTCTAGGTTGGTCATAACTTTCCTTCCAAGGAGTAACATAGTTACAGTATTCAAAACTTTATGGTACTGTTCCCTTTCTTAGGATTGTTTTGGATATTTAGGGTATTTCATAATCCCATACAAATTTTAGAGTTATTTGTTTGATTTTTTAAAAATACCACTGGTCTTCTAGTAATGATTGGGTTAAATCTGTATATTGCTGTATGGGCAGTTTAACAATATTAATTCTTCCATCCATGGTCATGGGTTATCTTTCCATTTTTTTGTTACTTCTTCAATTTTTCTTCAATCTCTTATAGTTTAGGGTACAGATCTTTTTTACCTCCTTTGTTAAATATATTCCTAGAATTTTTTTTTTTTTGGATGGACATGTCAATGGGAAATGTTTCTTAATTTTTTCTAATAGTTCATTGCTGGTGTATAGAAAAAAGTAATATATAGAAATTTATATAGTATCCTGAAACAAGAGATGTAAGAATTGCAGGTTCAGTCCTTGGGTTGGGAAGATCCCATGGAGGGAGGGCACAGCAGCCCAGTCCAGTATTCTTGTTGGAAAATCCCATATAGAGAGGAGCCTGGTGGGCTATGATCTATAGTGTCACAAAGAGTCAGATACAACTGAAGTGATTTAGCACAGCACAACTTTACTGAATTTGGTTATTCGTTCTTATAGTGTTTTGGTCAAATTCTTAGGGATTTCTATATAGTATTATATTATCTGCAAATGGCGATGGTTTTACTTTATTCTTTCCAATTGGTTCTCTTTATTTCTTTCTCTTTCCTAGTTTCTCTGGCTAGAACTTCTCAAACTATGTTAAGTGGCAAGAGTGGCTGTTCTTGTCTGTTCATTATCTTAGAGGAAATGTTTTCAAATTATCATCATTCAGTATGATGTTAGCTATAGGTTTGTTGCATTTGGCCTTTATTATGTTGAGACATGTTCCCTCTAAAACCACTTCCTTGAGAGTTTTTATTATAAATGGATATTAAGGTTTGTCAATTTTTTCGTATATTTATTTAGATGATCATATGAATTTTATCCTTATTTTATTGATCTGATATGTCACATTGATTTGTGTATATTATTCCATTTTTCAATCCTGGAATAAATGTCATTTGATCATAGTATGTGTGACTTTATTTTATTGTTGAATTTGTTTTACTATTTTTTTTTTTTTTAGCATTTTTGCATCAAAGTTCATAAGGGATAGTGACCTGTAATTTTATTTTCTTCTAATGCTTTCTCATAAAATGTGTTTGGAAGTGGTCCCTCCTATGCTATTTTTTGGAAAAAAAAAAAAAGAGAGAGAGAGAGAAGAATTGTTTTTAATTCTCCTTGAATGTTTGGTAAAAGTCACCAGTGAAGTTTTCTGGTCCTGGTCTTTTGTATTTTAGGTGATTTTTAATTACTGATACAATGTCCATATTACTAATCAGTTTATTCAGGTTTTCCACTTTAAGATTTGGTCTTGGCAGGTTTTATTTCTAGGAATTTATTTCCTTTAAGTTGTCCAGTTTATTGGTATACATTTATATTATTCCTTTATGGTTCTATTTCTATGATAGTGGCTGCAAGTCTCCTCTTTCATTTCTGATTTTATTTGAGTCCCTTCTCTTATTTTCTTGGTAATCATATCTAAAGGTTTGTTGGTTTGGTTTTTCTTTTCAAAAACTAGTACATGGTTTCTGATATTTTCTACTGTGTTTCGGTCTCTTTTTTATGTTTATTTCCCCTCTGGCCTTTGTTATATTCTTTCTTCTGCTGACTTTGGGCTTTATATATTCCTCTTTTTCCAGTTCATTGAAGTATGATGCATATCACAATTTTGGGGTATGATGTGTTTCCATTTTTAAGGTATTTTTTAAATTTATCTTTTGATTTCTTTGAATCAAGAAATGGTTAGTATCATGTTGTTTAATATCTACATACTGGTTAATTTGCTTTCCCCCCCCCCCCCGTATTGATTTCTAGCTGCAACTTCATACCACTGTGGTAGGAAAGGTACTTGATATAATTTCAGTCTTCTTGAATTTATTAAGCCTTGTTTTGTGGCCTGAGTGTGATCTATCCTGGATAATGTTTCATGTGCACTTGAGAAGACTATATATTCTTTTGCTTTTGGATGGACTATTCCATATAAACCTATTAAGTCTGTCTGGCCTACTATGTCACTTAAGGCCAATGTTTCCCTAATGATTTTCTGTATGGATGATCTATTCATTGACAAAAAGCGAGTTATTTAATTTCCCTTCTGCTACTAGATTGCTCTCTTTTTCTCTGTTTAGGTCTATATTTTCCTTATATATTTAGGTGTTCCTATGTTGCGTGCAGAAAGTGAAAGTGAAAATGAAGTCGCTCAGTCATATCTGACTCTTCGTTACCCCATGGACAGTAGCCCACCAGACTCCTCCGTCCATGGGATTTTCCAGGCAAGAATACTGGAGTGGGTTGCTGTTCCCTTCTCCAGGGGATCTTCCCAACCCAGGGATTGAACCCAGGTCAGGCAGATGCTTTACCACCTGAGCCATCAGAAAAGCCCAACAGAGTGGAGTGCAGAAGCATTTACAAATATTATATCCTCTTATCGGGTTGACTCCTTTATCATTATATGATGACCTTCTTTGCCTCCTATTACAATCTTTGTCTTGAGATCATTTTGTTTCATATAAGTATCACTACCCCGGGTTTCTTTTGGTTTTCATTTTTATGGAATATAATTTTACATCCTATAACTTTCAGCCTATGTGTATCTTTAGGTTTGAAGTTCATGTCTTGTAGGCACCATACAGGTGGGTCATGTTGTTGTTTTTATCCACAAGTCACTCTAAGTCTCTTGACTGAAGAATATAGTACAATTACATTTAAAGTAATTATTGATGGGTATTACCTTTTTGCCATTTTGTTAATTGTTTCATGAATATTTTGTAATTCCTGTGTTCCTTTATTCTTCTGTTCTTTCCCTTTGTGATTTGATGATTTTTTATTGTGTTAAGTTTAGACTTCTTTTTTCTCTTATATCTCTAATATAGGGTTTTGTTTTGTGATTACCATGAAGTTTACATAAAATTAGATAACAGTATTTCAAATCAATCACCCTTTAAGGTTAAACACATTCTAAAGCTCTACATTTTCACCCCTCTAGCCCCTCAAGTTTTATGTTCTGATGTCACAATTTGCATCTTTTTATCTTGTGTATCCATTAACAAACTATTGTAGTTATTCTTACTATATTTGTCAACTTTCATAATAGCTTTATAATTGATTAACTCACCAACTTTACATTATATTATCTTGATATGTACTAAATACTTAACCTCTTTAGTGAGATTTATGGTTTTATATGTTTTCCTGTTACTAATTAGTACCTTTTCATTTTAAATTAAAGAAATCCCCTCAACATTTCTCTAAAGGCTGTTCTGCAGTGATGAACTCCTTTAGCTCTTGTTTCTCTAGAAAACTCATTTTCTGTTCAATTCTAACAAATAACTTTGCTGTGTGGAGCATTTTTGGTTTGCAGGGTTTTTTTTCTTTCTTTCTCTCTTTCTTTTTTTCTTCCAATAATTTGAGTACATTGTTCCACTCTCTTTTGGCCTATAATATTTCTGCTGAAAAAATCTACTGATAATCCTTTGGAAGTTCCTTTGTATATAACGTTTGTTTTTTCCTGTCTTGCTGCATTCAAGATCCTCTTTGTCCTTAACATGCAACATTTAATTATAATGTGTTATTCATCATGTTTGGAAGTCTCCAGTCATCTTGGATTTGAATGTCAGTTTCTTTCCCAGGTTAGGAAACTTTTCAGCCATAATTTCATCAATTAAATTTTCTATCTCATTCTTTTCCTTTTTGGACTCTTATAATGTAAATGTTGATCTACTTGATGTTGTTCCACAAATCCCTTAAGCGCTACTCACTTTTTTCATTATGTTTCCCCTGCTGTACTTGTGTGAGTTCCACTGCCTTTTCTCAAGTTCACAGTTGCTTTCTTCACATCATCTAGCTTGCTCTTGAATTTCTAAATTATATTTTTCACTTCAGTTATTTTATGAATATTCTTCATTTCTGTGACTTCTCTTTGGAACTTTCTTGTATTTTATTTTTAATTAAATCTCAATTAATTAATTAATTTTTAAATTAAATTAAATTAAACTTGTTAATCCATTCTTCTGAGTTGAGTGAACATTTATATGACTATTGTTTTGAATCTCTTTATTGGGTAAACTATTTATATCTACTGCATTAAGTTTTGTTTTGTTTTGGTTTGTTTTCCTCCCCTGAGGTTTTATCTTGTTCTTTTCTTTGGAGCATACTCCCTGCTGCTTCATTTTCCTCAACTCTCTGTGTTGGTTTCTATGCATTAGACAAAATAGACACCTCTCTTGGTCTTGAAGGAGTAGCCTCATGTAGGGGATATGTCTTATCATTCAACCCTACTCTAATCTTAGTTGTCTCCCAGACTTTGGTGATTTTATAGGCAGCCTTTACTTTTAGTGGCTCCCAATAGTTCAGGATATGTTAAAACCTGTCAGTGTCCCAAAGGGGAGAATCTTTGTCATCACCTAGAGTCAGGCTGACTGGAAGCCAAACCTGAGGTAGCAAATATACCTTCTTCAGAAGAAGACTTGGAAATGTGCATTTCTGTCTGCTCCCTCTGCACTGATTTTAGGGTTCATATCTAGTTCATAACTCTTTCATTTTTTTGCTGCAGTCCAATTTAACTACTGAGCACAAACTTTGCTGACCACCAGAGTCAGTCAATTAAGTGGTATCCCCTAGGTAGCAGCCACAAAACCAGGGTACCAGACAAAAACAACAAGAGCAGTATCAGACATGTACATAAATTCCACAGGAGGTACTGGCAACCTGGAGTGCAGCAGAGGGAGAAAATGAAGATAGAATCCACCCTTCCATGTCTCTGGAGAGGAGTACAATGAGCCCTTAGTTGTGTGTTTAGTTAAAATCCTGCTCTTTAGGCCACTGCTATGAGGATAAACTAATAGGCCTCTTTCACAGAAAGACTGGACTCCTCAGTCTGTTGTCTCTCTTCTGTGTCTTGAGAGTAATAGCTGTTTAAAAAATCTTTCTCCATTTGTTTTAGTCCTGTGGAACCTATAAGCATAAAGCTATTCTAACCACTAGAACAATGTGATCTAGAGGTGTCCCCTGCGTGGCAGTCATAAAAACTTGGGTGCCAGACAAAGAAACAAGCTCCTTTCTAGGGAAGGAGACACAGAATGAGAGGGGAAAATAAGGCACCCACTGGAAGAATATTTCAGTAGGCTTCTATATGTGTTTTAAATGAGATGCCTACCACTCAGGCAAATCCTTTTAGATAAACAAGGCTTTTTCATCTAAAGTCTGAGCATCTCACAATGGGCTGCCTCTGTGCTGGACCCTAGGGTGGGTGAGTCTGTTTCTGAGTCAATTAATAACTGTTTCTCAATTGTTGCAGACTTGTGAGTCTCATGGACAGAAGCCCACTGTCTTTCAAAGCTAGATGTATTGAGGGATCATCTCTTAGGTCAGTTCAGTTCAGTGCAGTTCAGTCACTCAGTCCTGTCCTTCTCTTTGCAACTCCATGAATCACAGCGTACCAGGCCTCCCTGTCCATTACCAACTCCCAGAGTTCACACAAACTCACGTGCATCGTGTCGGCGATGCCATCCAGCCATCTTATCCTCTGCCGTCTCCTTTTCCTCCTGCCCCCAATCCCTCACAGCATCAGAGTCTTTTCCAATGTGTCAACTCTGGGCATGAGGTAGCCAAAATGCTGGAGTTTCAGCTTTAGCATCATTCCTTCCAAAGAACACCCAGGGCTAATCTACTTTAGAATTGACTGGTTGGATCTCCTTGCAGTCCAAGGGATTCTCAAGAGTCTTCTCCAACACCACAGTTCAAAAGCATCAATTCTTCGGTGCTCAGCTTTCTTCACAGTCCAACTCTCACATCCATACATGACTACTAGAAAAACCGTTGCCTTGACTAGACGGACATTTGTTGGCAAAGTAATGTCTCTGCTTTTGAATATGCTGTCTAGGTTGGTCATAACTTTTCTTCCAAGGAGTAAGCGTCTTTTAATTTCATGGCTGCAATCATCATTTGGATTTTGGAGCCCCAAAAGATAAAGTCTGACACTGTTTCCACTGTTTCCCCTTCTATTTCCCATGAAGTGATGGGACCAGATGCCATGATCTTTGTTTTCTGAATGTCAAGCTTTAGGCCAACTTTTTCACTCTCCTCTTTCACTTTCCTCAAGAGGCTCTTTAGTTCCTCTTCACTTTCTGCCATAAGGGTGGTGTCATCTGCATATCTGAGATCATTGATATTTCTCCCACCAATCTTGATTCTATCTTGTGCTTCTTCCAGCCCAGCGTTTCTCATGATGTACTCTACATATAAGCTAAATAAGCAGGGTGACAGTATACAGCCTTGACATACTCCTTTTCCTATTTGGAACCAGTCTATTGTTCTATGTCCAGTTCTAACTGTTGCTTCCTGACCTGCATATAGGTTTCTCAAGAGGCAGGTCAGGTGGTCTGTATTCCTATCTCTTTCAGAATTTTCCACAGTTTATTGTGGAAAAGGCTTTGGCATAGTCAATAAAGGAGAAATAGATATTTTTCTGGAACTCTCTTGTTTTTTCCATGATCCAGTGGATGTTGGCAATTTGATCTCTGGTTCCTCTGCCTTTTATAAAACAAGTGGTGTTGGGAAAACTGGTCAACCGCTTGTAAAAGAATGAAACTAGATCACTTTCTAACACCATACACAAAAATAAACTCAAAATGGATTAAGGATCTACATGTAAGACCAGAAACTTTGAAACTCTTAGAGGAGAACATAGGCAAAACACTCTCTGACATAAATCATAGCAGGATCCTCTATGACCCAAGTCCCAGAATGTTGGAAATAAAAGCAAAAATAAACAAATGGGATCTAATTAAACTTAAAAACTTCTGCACAAAACAGAAGCTATAAGCATGGTGAAAAGACAGCCTTCAGAATAGGAGGAAATAATAATAAATGAAGCAACTGACAAACAATTAATCTCAAATATATACAAGCAACTCCTACAGCTCAATTCCAGAAAAATAAATGACCCAATAAAAAAATGGGCCAAAGAACTAAATAGACATTTCTCCAAAGAAGCCATACAGATGGCTAATGAACACAGGAAAAGATGATCAATATCACTCATAATTAGAGAAATGCAAATCTAAACCACAAAGAGGTATGATTTCACGCCAGTCAGAATGGCTGTGATCCAAACGTCTACAAGAAATAAATGCTGGAGAGGGTGTGGAGAAAAGGGAACCCTCTTACACTGTTGGTGGGAATGCAAACTAGTACAGCCGCTATGGAGAACAGTGTGGAGATTCCTTAAAAAACTGGAAATAGAACTGCCTTATGACCCAGCAATCCCTCTGCAGGGCATACACACCAAGGAAACCAGAATTGAAATAGACACGTGTACCGTAATGTTCATCACAGCAATTTATAATAGCCAGGACATGGAAGCAACCTAGATGTCCATCAGCAGATGAATGGATAAGAAAGCCGTGGTACATATACACAATGGAATATTACTCAGCCATTAAAAAGAATACATGTGAATCAGTTCTAATGAGATGGATGAAACTGGAGCCTATTACACAGAGTGAAGTAAGCCAGAAAGAAAAACACCAATACAGTATACTAACACATATATATGGAATTTAGAAAGATGGTAATGATAACCCTGTATACGAGACAGCGAAAGAGATGCAGATGTATAGAACAGTCTTTTGGGCTCTGTGGGAGAGGAGAGGGTGGGATGATTTAGGAGAATGACATTGAAACATGTATAATGTCATATATGAAATGAATTGCCAGTCCAGGTTCGATGCATGATACTGGATGCTTGGGGCTCATGCACTGGGATGACCCAGAGGGATGGTAGGGGAGGGAGGAGGGTTCAAGATGGGGAACACTTGTGTACCTGTGGCAGATTCATGTTGATGTATGACAAACCAATACAATATTGTAAAGTAACTAACCTCCAATTAAAATAAATGAATTTATATTAAAAAAAAAAACCTTATTGCTTTCTCTAGGAAAATGATTAACTGGTGGTAGTGAGAAATAAGGGACATCATACATCCATCTTAAAATTTAATAATACTCTTCAGGGAAATGCAACAATTAGCACATATACAAAATTTCACACATTTTCTGGTATTACTACATACTGATCTCTAAGGATGCATTTGAAAGATGTTATCAGGCATTGCAATATTTGCCTGAGAGTGAGGGGAGAGAAGAAAGACCATAATAGCTATATGAATGTCTCAGATGCTGTAAATAAACATTTTGTAAGTGAATAATAGGTGGCAATAGGCCTTGCTATCCTCAGATAATTTAATGACATACTGCAGGCCTTCTGGAGGTGGAAAATAGGAATTATCTTTCCTGAATTACCAAGGATATATAGTATCTCTGGAAATTTACATTTTGTTCTTTAATCATTTATTAAATTATTTCGATTTGAAAAGATTTGTACAAATTGATGTAAAATATCATCAGTGTACTTCCATTTATCAAAGCTAAATAATGTAGTCAATCTCATTTTAACCTGACTTTCAAAAAGTGAAAAGACTCGTGATAATTGACTTACAGTGAAGATCAGAATGTGGACTGTGAAGAAGAACATAAAGAAGGCATGAAGACAGTTGCAAATTGAACAAAATATTTGTCAATGTTGACAATACAAAGCTATCCTTGTGGTTAACATTTTGACCTTGGGAAATTAAGTTATAATCTATTAGCATTTTATGAATAAGACAGATGGTGATCTTGATAGCAAATCTGATAGAAGCCTAGTTTCACAAAACAATTACAATTCAAGATAGTCAAGTTTAAAAACTGTGGCTTCTACTACAGGAAACAGCTCAAAATGCATGAAAAATATTGTATGAGAGTGCTAAGAATCATTTTCAAGAAATAAAGGATTGATTAAGTGTGTGTACCACATGACCCTAATATTTCCCTATTGCCATCAAATGTAATAATCTTTGCAGCTTTCTGTGAAATGAATAAAGATTATTTCCCACAAGAAGAAATTCATATAAGAAGAGGTATAAGAAAAATGTGCAATCTTAACTCTTTTCCTGTGCTTGATGTTTTGCTGTAAGTTTATTCTATGCTGTAATTTTAACAAATAAAAATATGTTAGCTAACATAAAATACCATAGCATTTTCTCTTGAAGAGTAAAGTGTGGACAAATGTTTCCTTGAGTAGAACTTCCTGGATTACACCCACTTTCAATTGTTTGGCTATATTGGGGCGATTATTTAAAAATATTCTATTTGGATGAATTTATTGTACATCATAATTACATAAGAAAATAAGAAACAATGTGTGTAAAAGTGTTTTGTAAACTTTAAAATGTTCTACAGTGTTTTTTAAATTAGAAACAGTAACTGGAGATGACTTCTCTCACCCTCCCACATATTACCATCTGTTTTAAAAAAATATTTTCATGCCCTCTTTCCTGGCTTGAATTGAGAAACGAATTTTGGCAGTTTATAATGTTTCCAGTGAGAATTTTTATAATGTTATCCCATTATTGATAGACAAAATTATGAGATATCATATGATACTTCTTAGTTACTGCTCAAAATATTCACAAATTCTTCTTTTTATTGACATCTTAAATAAATATGATAAATTAAAGAGAGTAGTATATTTTAAAAGCTCCATTCACTAAGAATATTAACTAGAAAGGATAATGGAAAAGGTAAATATCTGATAAGTATTTAATGACTTTGTGAGTATAGATAATATAATTGTTACAGATGATTTGTTATATAGAAAAAAGAACAAATTCATGATGAGGTGCCAATGTTACATTCTTAGATATTCTATCAGTAACATTATATATAACAGAGTTTTTTTATTTATATAGTAATAGTATTACCTTCATGTTTGTTTTGAAGTTTTTTTTTTTTTGTTGTTGTTGTTTTTTTTAAGAAAGAAAGAAACTTGCCACTATAAATTCTGTCTCTAGGCTTCGGGCTTTTGTAGCACTGTTTAAGAGATGAAAAGTAGAAAGGATAATATTTTTCTTATAGATGTTAGTATATTTCAGCATTCCTAGGAAAACACTGAGCCCTTTATCAGTCAAGATTATCTAAAACAATAGCGTATAGATATGCTGCTGCTGCTGCTGCTGCTAAGTCGCTTCAGTCGTGTCCAACTCTGTGCGACCCCATGGACGGCAGCCCACCAAGCTCCCCCATCCTTGGGATTCTCCAGGCAAGAAAGAACACTGGAGTGGGTTGCCAGTTCCTTCTCCAATGCATGAAAGTGAGAAGTGAAAGTGAAATCGCTCAATCGTGTCCGATTCTTAGCGACCCCATGAGCCTGCTAGGCTCCTCCACCCATGGGATTTCCCAGGCAAGAGTACTGGAGTGGGGTGCCATTGCCTTCTCCGAGCATATAGATATACAGATACATATATACAGATATAGATAAAGCTGTCATATATATATATATATATATATATATATATATAGACATATATATGGTATATATATATATATATATGCTGTCAATAAAGAGAGAGAGATTTATTTTAAGGAATTGCCTCACAATTGTGGAAACTGGTAAATTTAAAATCTGTAGGTCAGTCTAATAGGCTAAAAATTCCACTAAGAATTGTTGCTGAGGTCTTAAATCCAAAATCTATAGAATAGACCAGGAGACTAGAAATTCATTCAAGCTTTTTTATGTTACAGTCTTGAGAAAGAATTCCTTCTTCTCCAGGAAGCCTCAATTTTTCTCTTACTGCTTTAAACTAAATGAATGAGGCCTACTCACATTATCAAGAGTAATTTGCTTTACATTAAAAAAAAGTGATTATAAATACTAATCACATTTACAAAATGCTTTCACAGAAACATCTAGACTAGTGTTTGACCAAACAGCAGGGTACTATAACCTAGCTAAGTTTACACATAAAACTAGCAATCACAAGTTACCTAGTAAGTATTTGACATTTACTTTGTAATCTTAACTAAGAGATAATTGAGAGATATTATTTTTGGACCAAGGAGGCAGGAAAGTAATATATGAAATTTATCCAAAACTTTAAATGATCTTGACTAGTTATAACTGAAATAGTTGTAATGGGTATTAAGACATTCTTGATGATTAATTTCAAAAATGACTTAAAATCAGTGAATTTGGAAAAGATGAACAAGCATCCACTGCTAAAGGAAATTTTTCTACCTTCTTATTCAGCTTGTGATAGCTTAAGTAAAGATAGATGTTCAAGTAACCATATCATGCAGCGAAAAGCAATTTTACCTAGCTGCAATGATGAGTTAACATTTTTTCTTTGTTTTATTAAGATACAGTTGACATACAGCATTATATATTTAATGTATATAGCACAGTGATTTAACTTGCATACATCATGAAATGATAACCACAATAATTCGGGTTAACAACTATCTTCTCAGATAGATAAGAAGAAATAATTTTCCTTTGTAATGAGACCTCTTAGAATTTTCTCTTAACAATTTTCATATATATTATATAGCAATGTTAACTACATCTATCAGGTTGCACATCACATCTCTAGTACTTACTAATCTTACAACTGGAAGTTTGTGTCTTTTGACCACCTTGAGCCAATCCTTACTCCTCCAACCTCTATTTCTTTCTGTTTTAAAAATTTATTTCACATTGGAGTATAGTAGATTAACAATGTTATGTTAGTTTCAGGTGTATGGCAAAGTGATTCAGCTATAGGTGTATATGTATCTATTGTTTTTCAAGTGCTTTTCCCATTTAGGTTATTATAGAGTGTTAACCAGAGTTCTCTCTGCTATACAGTAAACCCTTGTTGGTTACCTATTTTATTAATAAACATAGTAGTGTGTACATGTCGATCTTTCTGGTCCTTTAATCTTTCACTACCCCCTCACTGTTTCTTCCTGGTAACTGTCAATTTGTTCTGTGAGCCTGTTTATCTTTTGTAAATAAGTTCATTTGTGTCATTTTTGTTAGATTACACTTTTAAGTGATATCATATATTTGTCCTTCTCTGCCTGACTTACTTGACTTAGTGTGATAATATCCAGGCCCATCTGTATTGCTGCAAATGGCATCATTTCATTTTTTTAATGTCTGAGTCATATTGCATTGTATGTATAGAACACATCTTTATCCATTTATACAATGATGGACATTTAGGTTGCTTCCATACCTTGGCTATTGTAAACAGTACTGCAATAAACACTGGCATGCCTGTATACTTTTAAATCATGTTTTTCTCTGGATATATGCCCAGGAGTGGGATTGCTGGATCACACAGTAGACCTATTTCAGTTTTTAAGGGGCCTTGATACTGTTCTCCATACTGGCTATACCAAATTATATTTCCACCAAAAGTATAGGAGGGTTCTTTTTTCTCCACACTCTTTCCCAAATTTATGGTTTATAGACATTTGATTACGGCCATTCTGACTGATGTGAAGTGATATCTCATTATATTTTTGACTTGCATTTCTCTAATAATTAGCAAACTTGAGCATCTTTTCATATGCCTCATAGTCATCTGTATGTCTTCCCTTCTGGAGAAGTGTCTATTTAGTTCTTCTGTCCATGTTTCAGTTGATTTGTTTTTTGTTTGTTTTTTTTTTTTTAGCCTCATATGCTGTAAATTTTTTATATCATAGTCTTGTTGGTTACATCTTTTGCACATATTTTCTCACATTCTGTGGGTTGTCTTTTCATTTGGTTTTAAAAAAACTTTGCTGTTTAAAAACTTTTGAGTTTAATTACATCCCTTCCCCCCCACCTCATATACTCTAGGAGACAGATCTAAAAATATCTTGCCATTTATATCATTGATGAACATAGATGCAAAAATCCTTAACAAAATTCTAGCAAACAGAATCCAATAACATATTAAAAAGATCATACATTATGACCAAGTGGGCTTTATCCCAGGGATGCAAGGATTCTTCAATATCCACAAATCAACATAATACACCACATTAACAAATTGAAAGATAAAAACCACATGATTATCTCAATAGATGGAGAGAAAGTCTCTGACAAAATTCAACATCCATTTATGATAAAAACCCCACAGAATGCAGGCATAGAAGGAATATACTTTAACATAATAAAAGCTATATATGACAAATCCACAGCAAACATCCTCAATGGTGAAAATTTGAAAGCATTTCCCTTAAAGTCAGGAACAAGGATAGGGTGCCCACTCTCACCACTACTATTCAACATAGTTTTAGAAGTTTTGGCCATAGCAATCAGAGCAGAAAAATAAATCAAAGGAATCCAGATTGGAAAAGAAGTAAAACTCTCACTGTTTACATATGACATGGTCCTCTACCTAGAAAACTCTAAGGACTCCACCAGAAAATTACTAGAGCTAATCAATTAATATAGTAAAGTTGCAGGATATAAAATTAACACATAGAAATCCCTTGCATTCCTATACACTAACAATGACAAAACAGGAAGAGAAATTAAGGAAACAATTCCATTAACCTTTGCAATGAAAAGAATAAAATATTTAGGAATATATCTATCTAAAGAAACAAAAGACCTATGTATAGAAAATTATAAAACACTGATGAAGGAACTCAAAGAGGACACAAATAGATGAATACTATGTTCCTGGATTAGAAGAATCAATATAGTGAAAATGAGTACACCCCAAAGCAATCTATAGATTCAATGCATTCCTTATCAAGCTACCAATGGTATTTCTCACAGAACTAGAACAAATAATTTGACAATTTGTATGGAAACACAAAAACCTCGAATAGCCAAAGCAATCTTGAGAAAAAGAATGGAACTGGAGGAATCAACCTGCCTGACTTCAGGCTATACTACAAAGCCACAGTCATCAAGACAGTATGGTACTGGCACAAAAACAGAAATATAGATCAATGGAACAAAATTGAAAGCCCAGAGATAAATCCATGCACCTATGGACACCTTATCTTTAACAAAGGAGCCAAGAATATACAATGGAGAAGAGACAATCTCTTTAACAAGTGGGGCTGGAAAAACTGGTCAACCACTTGTAAAAGAATGAAACTAGAACATTTTCTAATACCATACACAAAATTAACTCAAAATGGATTAAAGATCTAAATGTAAGACCAGAAACTATAAAACTTCTAGAGGAGAACATAGCCTAAATACTCTCAGACATAAATCACAGCAGGATCCTCTATGACCCACCTCCCAAGGTAGTGGAAATAAAAGCAAAAATAGACAAACGGGACCTAATTAAACTTAGAAGCTTTTGCACAACAAAGGAAACTATAAGCAAGGTGAAAAGACAGCTTTCAGACCATGGAGAAAATAATAGCAAATGAAGCAACTGACAAAGAATTAATCTCAAAAATATACAAGCAACTTATGCAGCTCAATTCCAGAAAAATAAACTACCCAATCAAAAAATGGGCCAAAAAACTAAATAGACATTTCTCCAAAGAAGACATACAGATGGCTAACAAACATATAAAAAAGTGTTCAACATCACTCATTATCAGAGAAATGCAAATCAAAACCACAATGAGGTACCATTTCACACCGGTCAGAATGGCTGCTATCCAAAAATCTACAAACAATAAATGCTAGAGAGGATGTGGAGAAAAGAGAACTCTCTTACACTGTTGGTGAGAATGCAAAGTAGTACAGCCACTATGGAGAACAGTGTGGAAATTCCTTAAAAAACTGGAAATAGCACTGCCTTATGACCCAGCAATCCCACTTCTGGGCATACACACAGAGGAAACCAGAATTGAAAGAGATATGTGTAGCCCAATGTTCATTGCAGCACAGTTTACAGTAGCCAAGACATGGAAGCAACCTAGATATCCATCAGCAGATGAATGATAAGAAAGCTGTGGTACATATACACAATGGAGTATTACTCAGCCATTAAAAAGAATACATTTGAATCAGTTCTAATGAGGTGGATGAAACCGGACCCTATTATACAGAGAAAAGTAACCCAAAAAGAAAAACACCAATACAGTATACTAACACATATATATGGAATTTAGAAAGATGGTAACGACAACCCTATATGCAAGACAGCAAAAGAGATCCAGATGTATACAACAGTCTTTTGGACTCTGTGGGAGAAGGCAAGGGTGGGATGATTTGAGAGAATAGCATTGAAACACGTTTATTATGATATGTGAAACAGATCACCAGTCCAGGTTTGATGCATGAGACAGGGTGCTCAGGGCTGGTGCACTGGGATGTCCCAGACGGATGGGATGGGGAAGGGGGTGGGAGGGGGGCTCAGGATGGGGAACACATGTACACCTATGACTGATTCATATGAATGTTTGGGAAAACCACTACAATATTGTGAAGTAATTAGCCTCCAATTAAAATACATACATTTTAGGGTGATGGTGGCCTCATAGAATGAGTTTGGAAGTTTACCTTCCTCTGCAATTTTCTGGAAGAGTTTGAGTAGGATAGGTGTTAGCTCTTCTCGAAATTTTTGGTAGAATTCAGCTGTGAAGCCATCTGGACCTGGGCTTTTGTTTGCTGGAAGATTTCTGATTACAGTATCAATTTCCGTGCTTGTGATGGGTCTGTTAAGATTTTCGATTTCTTCCTGGTTCAGTTTTGGAAAATTGTACTTTTCTAAGAATTTGTCCATTTCTTCCACGTTGTCCATTTTATTGGCATACAACTGCTGATAGTAGTCTCTTATGATCCTTTGTATTTCTGTGTTGTCTGTTGTGATCTCTCCATTTTCATTTCTAATTTTATTGATTTGATTTTTCTCTCTTTGCTTCTTGATGAGTCTGGCTAATGGTTTGTCAATTTTATTTATCCTTTCAAAGAACCAGCTTTTGGCTTTGTTGATTTTTGCTATGGTCTCTTTTGTTTCTTTTGCATTTATTTCTGCCCTAATTTTTAAGATTTCTTTCCTTCTACTCACTCTGGGGTTCTCCAACTCTTCCTTTTCTAGTTGCTTTAGTTGTAGAGTTAGGTTGTTTATTTGACTTTTTTCTTGCTTCTTGAGGTATGCCTGTATTGCTATGAACTTTCCTCTTAGCACTGCTTTTATAGTGTCCCACAGGTTTTGGGTTGTTGTGTTTTCATTTTCATTAGTTTCTATGCATATTTTGATTTCTTTTTTGATTTCTTCTGTGATTTGTTGGTTATTCAGAAGTGTGTTGTTCAACCTCCATATGTTGGAATTTTTAATAGTTTTTCTCCTGTAATTGAGATCTAATCTTAATGCATTATGGTCAGAAAAGATGCTTGGAATGATTTCGATTTTTTTGAATTTATCAAGTTTAGATTTATGGCCCAGGATGTGATCTATCCTGGAGAAGAAAAATAAACGACCCTATCAAAAAATGGGCCAAAGAACTAAATAGACATTTCTCCAAAGAAGACATACGGATGGCTAACAAACACATGAAAAGATGCTCAACATCACTCATTATTAGAGAAATGCAAATCAAAACCACAATGAGGTACCACTTCACACCAGTCAGAATGGCTGCGATCCAAAAATCTGCAAGCAATAAATGCTGGAGAGGGTCTGGAGAAAAGGGAACCCTCCTACACTCTTGGTGGGAATGCAAACTAGTACAGCCACTATGGAGAACAGTGTGGAGATTCCTTAAAAAATTGCAAATAGAACTACCTTATGACCCAGCAATCCCACTTCTGGGCATACACACCGAGGAAACCAGAATTGAAAGAGACACATGTACCCCAATGTTCATCGCAGCACTGTTTATAATAGCCAGGACATGGAAACAACCTAGATGTCCATCAGCAGATGAATGGTAAGAAAGCTGTGGTACATATACACAATGGAGTATTACTCAGCTGTTAAAAAGAATTCATTTGAATCAGTTCTGATGAGATGGATGAATCTGGAGCCGATTATACAGAGTGAAGTAAGCCAGAAAGAAAAACACCAATACAGTATACTAACACATATATATGGAATTTAGGAAGATGGCAATGACGACCCTGTATGCAAGACAGGGAAAGAGACACAGATGTGTATAACGGACTTTTTGGACTCAGAGGGAGAGGGAGAGGGTGGGATGATTTGGGAGAATGACATTCTAACATGTATACTATCATATGAATTGAATTGCCAGTCTATGTCTGATGCAGGATGCAGCATGCTTGGGGCTGGTGCATGGGGATGACCCAGAAGGATGTTATGGGGAGGGAGGTGGGAGGGGGGTTCATGTTTGGGAATGCATGTAAGAATTAAAGTTTTTAAAATTAAAAAATAAAATAAAATAAAATAAAATACATACATTTTTAGAAAAGAGTTTTCTGCCTGTTTTCCTGTAAGAGTTTTATAATATCCAGTCTTACCTATAGGTCTTTAATTCATTTTTGTTTTATTTTCATGTATGGTATTAAAGAGTGGTCTAGTTTCTTTCTTCATTTTAACATGTAAATGTCCTGTGTTCCCAGCACAATTTACTAAAGTTATTGTCTTTTCTCCATTGTATAGTCTTGCCTCCTTTGTTATAGATTAACTAGGCAATTGTGTTTGCTTCTGGGGTTTCTATCCTGTTTCATTAATCTTTATTTAATATGCAGTATACTCTTGAAGTCAGGAAAGCTGATTCCTGGAATGAAATTTTCCCCTTAATTTCTCTTTCTGATAGTTTGTTGTTAGTATTTCAAAATGCAGCCTGGAATGGGAATATCTCCTTAATTTCTTTTTCTAATAGTTTACTGTTAGTATTTAGAAATGCAATTAATTTCTGTATGTTAATTTTGTATCCTGCAACTTTACTGAATTTATTGCTGCTGCATTCTAAGTTTTATGTGTGTGTGTTAGATACTCTATTAGATACCACCAGATTTCTCTGTTCATGGGATTTCCCAGGCAAGATGTGGGGTGGGTTGCCATTTCCTTCTCCAGAAGATCTTCCAGACACAGGGATCTAACCCACATCTCATGCAGTGAAGGCAGATTCTTAACCATCTGAGCCACCAGGGATGCCCTCTAAGTTTTATGGTTCTGTCTTTAGGATGTTCTGTTCATAATATCATATCGCCTGCCTACAATAATAATTTTCTCTCTTTCGAATTTGGATTCCTTTTATTTATTTATTTTTTGTTTGCTGTGTCAAGTACTTACATTATGTAAAAATTATATAATATACCACATTATATAAAAGTAGTGAGAGTGAACATCCTATCATTTTCTTGATCTTAGCAGAAATACTTTCAGGTTTTTATTAATGAAAATAATATTAGCTATTGGCCAACCTCCAGGAGTTGGTGATGGACAGGGAAGCCTGGCGTGCTGGAGTACACGTGGTTACAAAGACTCAGATATGACTGAAGGACTGAACTGAACTGGTATATATACCCTTCATTATGCTAATGTATGTTCCCTTTATACCTACATTCTGGAGTTTTTACCATAAATTAATGTTGTTTTGTCAAAAGGTTTTCCTTTATCTAATGAGATAATTGATTTTTAACTTCAGTTTGTTAGTGTAGTATATCATATTGTGTAACTTCCTGATATTGAACCATCCTTGTATCCCTGGGAGAAATCCCACTTAATCATGGTATATGATACTATTAATGTATTCTTGAATCTAATTTGCTAATATGTTATTGAGGAATTTTGCTCCTTCATCACTGATATTGGCATTTAATTAATTAATTAATTTATTTATTTATTTTGTGATATCTCTGTCTGGTTTTGGTATCAGGGTGGTGTTGACATCCTAGAATGTGTTGAGAAGCATTCCTTCCTGTGAAAATTTTTTGCAATAGTTTGAGAAGGGTAAGTGTTAACTATTCAAGTGTTGGCAAATTTACTCATGAAGTCATCTGTTTCTAGACTTTTGTCTATTGATGGTTTATTTTATTACTGATTCAAGTTCATTACTGGTAATTGGTCTGAATATACTTTCTATTTCTTCCTGATTCAGTTTGGGAGATTGTACTTTGCTAAGAATTTTTCGATTCCTTGTAGGCTGTCCATTTTATTGGTTTATAATTGTTAATAATAGTCTCATGATGCTTTGTAATTCTGTGGTCTCAGTTGTAAATTCTTTTTTATTTCTGACTTTGACATTTCTCTTGTAATTTTTATCTTTTCAAAAAATTAGGTTTTAATATTATCATTGTTTCTACTGTTTTAGTCTTAATTTCATTTTCTGCTCTAAGTTTTATGATTAATCTCTTTATTAATTTTGCGTTTTACCTGTTTTTTATTCCCTAGCTCTTTCAGGTGTAAGGTTAGCTTGTTTATTTTTAGATTTTCATTTCCCTATGTAGGCTTGTGTCTCTATATACTTCTCTCATGCCATAGATGAGAGAAACTCATCCTGCATGCCAAAGATTTTTGTATTGTTGTGTTTTCATTTTTTTGGTTTTTGTTTTCTACATTTTCTGACTTCCTCTTTGATTTCTTCAGTAATCCATTAGTTGTTAGTATCATATTGTTTAGTCTCTATGTGTTTTGAGGTCTTTGCAGTTTTCTTGTAGTTGATTTCTAGTGTTATGGCATTGGGTTTAGAAAATATCCTTGATATAATTTTAGTTTTCTTAAATTTACTAAGACTATGTACTATCATATTCAGGCTATCTCAGCTTGAGCTGATATTACAAGTTATCGTAGACACAGTGGCTTAAACAACATTTATTACTCAGAGTTCTAGAGCTTGAAAAGTTAAAAATCAATATTCCAACTGATTCAGTGGCTAGTAAGGACCCTTTTTCTTGTTTGCAGAAATATGCATCTTGTATTATCCTTGTATGACTGACAGTGAGAGAGTGTGTCACCTTTTTGTTTTAAGTATGTCAATTACCTCATAGGGCTACACCGTCTTGATTTCATCTAAACCTAATAAACTCCCAAGAGTCCCACTTCCAAATATCATCGCAGTGGGGACTAGGGGTTCCTTAATTCCTTATAGATCAAATAGATCTTGCTTCCATATGACAAATGTCTTTTACTAGCTTGATGACTTCATGATTTGTCTATTTCCCTTTCAACCTTGTTTTGTTATGAAAGCGGTAGATATGTATTCCAATCTTTCCTGGAAGGTAGTATGTTGGATAATTTTGCTTCTATTCAGTATATCTCTCTCTTTAGGAGGGGCTTCTGTGGTAGCCTCAGAGAGTAAAGAATCTACCTGCAACACAGGAGACCCAGGTTCAACCTCTGGGTCCAGAAGACCCCCTGGAGAAGGGAATGGTTATCCACCCCAGTATTCTTGCCTTGAGAATTCCATGGACAGAGAGCCTGGTGGGCTATAGTCCATAGGGTTGCGAAGAGTCTGCCATGACTGAGAAACTAACAGTAACACTTTTCACTTTAGGAATAATAAAATTTATTAAAATTTAACCAAGGAACTGAGCAAGAAAAACAGAAAGTGCTTCTCATGTGGAATGTAATATCCTATCACTATCTTTGCTCAGGCTTCATTATCTTTTCATTCATCTCTCCTTTATAACTGTATTTCACCTTCCAATGTGGAGAATGAAGATAAGATATAAAATATAAGAAAATATTCAGTCTTCAGTTGAACATTCAGAAATCTTTGTGAGATTTAGATTTGTTATTTACAGCAGGCCAAAATCTGACAAATTGAACTAATAGCTTAAAGCTTCTTATAGTATTTCTATTTCCACTAATTTTCATACTGCCTATTTATTTATTAACATTTACAAAGATCATTTAAATAGTTAACTCTTGCTTTATCCAAACTGTTAAAGATTTTAAGCATAACAGTGCAGTGACAAATCTCTGGTACCCCATTAGACTTTGCTTTTAATTAGATTCACTGTGGCTGTTGGCAGATTTCAGGAGCTTTTCAGAACTAAATGACTTCAAATGCAGGCCAATACAGTCGTATGTCTTAGGACATTTCAGAAATGGTAAGTGCATAAAACAATCCTTTGAAAAGTCATAGGAAATAAGGTCAGTGGTTCCCACTGATTTGCATATAGCACATTTTTCTAATTACTATTATTTTATCTACTTTTTTCAGCTGACAATTTCTCAAGCTCTTTATTTCTCACTTATCTACAGTTTAATGAGAAAATCGACAAATAGCATAACAGTACTGTTCCACTTTAACATCATCATTAATGTTCCTACTTTCTGGAGTATTTCTCTGTTAGAATATTTCCCATGAGTATGATACCTTTGTAAATGCTCTTTATTATAATCTTAAAAGCCATTTATGAACAATACAGTCATTCTATATTTGGATTTCTACTTTACTGTTCTTTCTTAAACTCTAGGTAACTTTATATTACGTTTCTTTTCATCTCTTTGCTCCATTTTCAGAATATATATTCCCATTTCCTTCTACAGCAGCTTTTTGATAAGTCACTTTTTAGAAGTTAAATTTTAATTTAATCTATTCACAATATAGTATCTTTTCTAATTTTCTAATTTTCTAGATTTTCATACTTATCTTTTCTTTGTTCCACATTATAAATGCCTTAATTCCCTTAACTTTCTCTAATTGAAGTTAAATATTATTTCCTCTGATACTTAAAAGTAATGTTCTACTGTGTTAAAACAAAGTAATTTCTGGTACAAAGCCTATTTTAAAATTTGCCATCAGACTTCTATAATTATAAAGTTAACAGCATATTTGGTATAGTAGATTTAGATCCGTTTTTTATCCAAAATACCTAATAATATAAAGTATTATATACTGCTGAATAGCAGTCTGTAAAAAATATTTTCAGAAATATTTGTGTTTCTCATGCCATTGTCAAAATTAAATAACAGATAATAATCACATGTTTTTTCATATATCATTCATTCATTCAGCAACAATGTATGCCTTACCCTGGTCTGCATTTAAGAGACAAATGAGACACAGGGAAAACCTCTTAATCTTCCTATGAATTGGAGAAAGACAAAATAATTTACCGATATCATGTATATGCTTTAATGAAAGTAAAGCAGAGTGAAAGTTAAGTAGTGACTGGGGAACTTCTGAGGTGAAGTATTTAGGGAGGGCTTTTTGTAAGAAGGGACATTTGAGGTGAGATTTTAATTATAAATAGAAGAAAGTCTTAAGGAGAGCTACCTAGACTGAGGAAGAGCTAGGATTAAGAGCTATCATAGCAAATAGCTTGTCATGTTTAACTATCAGAGACAAGGCTATGAGTTTGAAGCTTAGAGATTGAAGATAAATAAGGTACCACATATTTTCCTTAGTTCTACTATCTGAAACAATACATAACCTATTCTGAGGACAATTTAAAGAATACTGCCATCTCTTGCTGAGAGTTTCTGTGTTCTGTCCCTCAAGAGTGTATGTGAGTATATGAAATGATCAGTAAAATGGAAAAACTCACAAATTTGGAAAATAAAGTCATTTTCATGGGAGATACCTTAGGCCAAATGAACCTAAAATCAAGGCACATTCTTATACAACAGCAGCAGATGATTTAGTAGAGAAAAAAGTTCCCTAGATCAAGAAAAAAGCAGTATATAAATGAGAGGTCTATAGGAGAATAGACTGAGAAAAATCAGTTCCAATATTGCCAAATGCTGCTTTGAAAATTGTACTTTTACTTGACAACTAAGATTCCCTTAAGATAAATAAGAGTGAGAAAATCCTTAAACTGAAACCAACTGAAACTCTTACAAGTAGTAACAAACTTAAGTGGCCTGAAATCATACAAAATGCTTTTTCTGACCCCAGCGGCATAAAACTATACATCAACAAAAGAGGAAAGTGGAAATTTTTACAACATATGGAAATTAAACAACTCACCTCTGAGCAATCAATGGGTTAAGGAAGAAATCAAAAGGAAAGTTAAAAAATATATCAAAAAAAGTGAAAATGGAAACAAGACATGCCAAAAAGCAGCTCTGAATGGGAAGTTTATAGTAATAAATGCAAATATCAAGAAAATACATCTCAAATAAACAAGCTAACTTTATACCTTAAGAAACTATAAAAAGAAAAGCAAACTAAGCCCAAGTTAGCCAAAGGAAAAGAAAAAGAAAAAATCAGAGTGGAAATAAAGATAAGGAAAAGAATAGGAAAAAAAAATCAAAAGATCAACAAAGCTAAAAGTTACAGATACACTGACAAATCTTTAGCTAGAATAACTTAGAAAGTCAAATAAAATAAAAAATGAAAAAGGAGACATTGTAGCTGATACCATAAAAATATATAGAATCATAGGAGATTACTATGTACAACCGTATGCTAATAATGGAAATAACCAAAAGAAATGGATAAATTCTTAGAAACATGTATCTGCTAATCTTGAATCACAAATAAATAGAAAATCTGATCAAATCAATAACTAGTTAGGAGATTAAATCATTAATCAAAAACCTCCCAACATGGAAGACTCCAAGACAAAATGGCTACACTGGTGAATTCTATCAGATATTTAAAGAAGGATTCATTCCAACCCTTATCAAAGTCCTCTTTCACCACTGTTATTCAATAGTATTGGATGCCCTAGCTTCAGCAATCAGAGTAAAATGAGATAAAAGGAATACAAATTGGAAAAGAAGAAGTAAAACTGTCACTATTTACAAATGACATGATAGCATACATAGAAAATCCTAAAGATACTACCAGAGAACTACTAGAGCTTATCAATGAATTTGGTAAAGTTGCAAGAAGCAAAATTAATACATAGAAATTTGTCACAATTTTATATACTAACAATGAAAGAGAAATTTAAAATAATCCATTTACCATTGCATTAAAAATAAAATATCTAGGAATAATCTTACCTAAGGAAACAAAAGACCTGTACTCAGAAAATTGTAAGAGTGAATAAAGAAATTGAAGATAATCCAAACAGTTGGAAAGATATACCATGTTCTTGGATTGGAAAAATCAATATTATGAAAATGTTTATACAACCCAAAGCAATGTAACCATTCAATGCAATCCATATCAAATCACCAATGGCATTTTTCACAGATCTAAGACAAAAAAAAAAAAAAAAAACTTAAAGTCTGTATAGAGACACAGAAGACCCCCAAATAGCCAAAGAAAACTTGAGAAAGAAAAGGAAAGCTGTAGGAATCAGGCTTCCTGACTTCAGACTCTGCTAAAAAGCTGCAGTCATCAAAACAATATGTTACTGGCACAAAATCAGAAAACAAGATCTGTGGAAAGGACAGAAAGCCCAAAAATAAATTGATGCACCTATGGTTTCAATTAATCTATGACAAAGGAGGAAGGACTATGCAATGGAGAAATTACTATCTCTTCAATAAATAGTCCTTGAAAAACAGAACAGCTACATGTAAAGAAATAAAATTAGAGCATTCTTTAACACCATATACAGAAATAAACTCAAAATAGATTAAAGGTCTAAACATAAGACTGGATACTATAAAACTCTTAGAGTAAAATATAGAGTGAACACTCTCTGACATAAATTGCAGCAATGTCTTTTTCAGTACATCTCCTACAATAAATGGAGATTAAAAACAAAAATAAGCAAATGGGAACAACTAATCTCAAAAGTTTTGTAGTTCAAAGGAAACCATAAACCAAACAAAAAGACAACACACAGAATGGGAGAAAATATGTGTAAATAATGCTACCAACAATGGGTTAATCTCCAAAATTTATAAACAACTCATGAGGCTCAATATCAAATAAACAAGCAATCCAATCAACAAATGGGCAGAAGAACTGAATATTTTTCTAAAGAAGACATACATATGGTCAATAGGCACATGAAAAGATGCTCATCATCACTAATGTTTAGAGAAATGCAAGTCAGAACTACAGTGAGATATCACCTCACATTAGTCAGGATGAAAGAAAGCACAAGTGAAGTCGCTCAGTTATGTCAGACTCTTTGCGACTCCTTGGATTGTAGCCCACCAGGCTCCTTCATCCATGGAATTTTCCAGGTAAGAATACTGGAGTGAGTTGCCATTTCCTTCTCCACTAGTCAGGATGGCCATCATCAAAAAGTCTAAAAACAATAAATGCTGGAAAGGGTGTGAAGAAAAGAGAACCCTCCTACACTGTTGGTGGGAAATTAAATTGATATAGCCAATATGGAGAGCAGTATGGAGGTTCCTTAAAAAAAAAAAAAAAAAAAACTAAACTAAATGCAGAGCTATTATATGATCTTGCAACTCCACTCCTGGGCATATGTCCAGATTAAAACGTGGTTCAAAATAATACATACAGCTAGTGTTCACTGCAGCACTGTTTAGCCAGGACACAGACAAAACCTAAATGTCTATCAACATTTGTGGTTTCCTTGGTGGCTTCCCTGGTGGCTCAGATGGTAAAGTGTCTGTCTACCATGCGGGAGACCTGGGTTCAATCCCTGGGTTGGGAAGATCCCCTGGAGAAGGAAATGGCAATCCACTCCAGTACTACTGCCTAGAAAATCCCATGGACAGAGGAGCCTTGTAGGCTAGAGTCCATGGGGTCACAAAAAGTGGGACACGACTGGGCGACTTCAGTTTCACTTTCACTTTGCTATACAAAAGCTTTTGAGTTTAGTTGCTCCCATTTTTTTATATGGATAAGTATCCAGTAGAATATTTCCTGCTGAACCTCCGGATGAGAACAGTTCCACCGATGCCTTGATTGTAGCCTTGAAAGATTCAGAACAGAAAACTCAATTAAGTCATGACTGGACTCCTGACCCACAGAAACTATGAGAATATGGGTTGTTTTAAGCCACTGAGTTTGTGATTAACTTTTACCCAGCAAAGGATATCTAATACAGGACTTATGTTCAGCATTTTCAGCTCTGTGGTTTATTTGGACATGTATTCTTTGCAATTTTCAAACATAGTTTATTTTGATGCTTCCCATTAACTCTGCTAATCAATCATAAATGCTTTAAAAAATAGTGATGATGCAGTATAAAATCTTACCCAGGTAATATCACTGTAATCCAATAAGTATAAAAATATAAAAACAATATCATAACACAGTACTGCTAATCTTAAAATCATATATTCTAAAATCTACCTATATTTGAGTCTTGGGTCCACTAATTTCTTACCTTCTCTGGGACTATTTCCTCATTTGAAAAGTGGAGAGTAACAGTAATAATATTCAGGTGGGTATTTTTATGGATTAAATTAGATCATACCTTAAATACAAATCCTTAATGAATATTATTTATTATTAACGTTGATAATATCACTATTGTTTCTCAGTCCTTAAGTCATGTCCAACTCTATTACCCCATGGACCCCAGTCTTCCCTGTCTTCACTATCCCACAGAGTTTTCTCAAACTCATGTCCACTGAGTCTATTATGCCATCCAACCATATCATCCTCTCTCTCTCCCTTTTCTTCCTGCTCTCAGTAGTTCCCAGCATCAGGGTCTTCCAATGAGTCAGCTCCTCACATCAGGTGGACAAAGTATTGGAGCTTCAGCATCAGTCCTTCCAGTATTCAAGACTGATTTCCTTTAGGACTGACTGATTTGATCTCCTTGAAGTCCAAGGGACTCTTAAGAGTTTTCTCCAACACCACAGTTCAAAAGCATCAATTCTTCAGTACTCAGCCTCTTTATGGTTCAACTCTCACATGCATTCATGACTCCTGGAAAAACCAAAAAACTTAATATATGGACCTTTGTTGACAAAGTGATGTATTTGCTCTTTAATTCCCTATTTAGGTTGGCCATAGATTTCATTCCAAAGGAGCAAACGTCTTTTAATTTCATGGCTTCAGTCACCATCTGCAATGATTCTGAAACTCAAGAAAAATTCTGTCACTGCTTCCACTTTTCCTCTTTCTATTTGCCATGAAGTGATGACACTGGATGCCATGATCTTAGTTTTTTTTAATGCTGAATTTTAAGGCAGCTTTTTCACTCTTGTTCTCTCGCCCTTATCAAGAGGCTGTTTAGTTCCTCTTTGCTTTCTGCCATTAGAGTGGTATCATCTGTATATATGACGTTAACAAGTTAGTAATAGTATATGTTATACACATCCATATTCCTTTCTCAAATAGAATGAAAGAATATAAATGTTCTTTTTACAAAGACTATCTTAAATTGTATAAATTACCTAATATCATATTTTGAAAATTGTAGCAGCAATAATGTAGTTTTTGGAGAATAATTATGTCCTTTTTGATTATTGTAAGTTTTATTACATTACTCATTTTCTGCCTATAACAGCTAAAAACAAACTAATCAAAACTAAAGAGCAGAAATTTTAAGTAATATAAGGATTTTCTGTGAGTAGGTATAAAACATAAATCTTTCTTAGATATGTTGCCAACTAATGGCTTTATAAATCATTGGTGTATTTCTTGTTAAAATTTTGGTAGATTGGATGAAAAGACAGACTCCACTATACTTTTTTTTTTTTTAATATCAGCATTTCTTAGATTTTTTTCTAAATGGTTAGCAAGTGTTTTATTTTTTTATTGTTTAAATTCAGCAGTGAATACAAAAAAAAAAACACCTTCTGTATTATTTCTAGAAATACTGAATAAATCTGCAAAGATAAGCTGATTTTGCTATCAAATTTCAAGTGGAAAGAATATGTTCGAGTCCTTTTTTCAACCTGATCTTCTCAATGTTACCATGGAAAATTTAGTGGAATCAGATTGATGTATTTTCTCCTCGAAAGTATGATGTAATGGAAAAAATTAATGTAGCCTAATTTCAGTGTGTGAGTCAGTGATGCATGCTCTCATATCTATCTGGTGATTAGAGATAGATCAAAATGTCTCCAAGGATATTTCCTCCTTAAATCAAAAAGAAAAAATTCTTTGTATTTTATGGGGGGGGTTGTTTTTGCTTTGTTTTGTTTTTCATAAGAAATGGATATAAAGTCTCCAACACACAGGCAATTAAAGAAAAATAGAAGCTAAAAAAATAGAAGCTGGTATCACGAAATATAAATACCAATAATCAGGAAAATGAGATATCAATCCATGACTTTAAGTTCTCATCAACTCTGTTTAAAATAAAACCATGTCAATTTTATTTATCCTTTCAAAGAATCAACTTTTGGCTTTGTTGATTTTTGTTACGATCTTTTTTGTTTCTTTTGCCTTTATTTCTGCCCTAATTTTTAAGATTTCTTTCCTTCTACTAACCCTAGTGTTCTTCATTTCTTCCTTTTCTAGTTGCTTTAGGTGTAGAGTTAGGCTATTTATCTGACTTTTTTCTTTGTTTCTTGAGGTATGCCTGTATTGCTATGAACATTCCCCTTGGCACTGCTTTTACAGTGTCCCACAGGTTTTAGGTTGTTGTGTTTTCATTTTCATTCGTTTCTATGCATAGTTTGATTTCTTTTTTATTTCTTCTGTCATTTGTTGGTTATTCAACAGTGTGTTGTTCAGCCTCCATATGTTGGAATTTTTAATAGTTTTTCTCCTCTAATTGAGATCTAACCTTACTGCATTGTGGTCAGAAAAGATGCTTGGAATGATTTAGATTTTTTTGAATTTACCAAGGCTAGATTTATGGCCTGGATGTGATCTATCCTGGAGAAGGTTCCTGTTTATAATAGCCAGGACATGGAAACAACCTATATGTCCATCAGCAGATGAATGGATAAGAAAGCTGTGGTACATATACACAATGGAGTATTACTCAGCCATTAAAAAGAATACATTTGAATCAGTTCTAATGAGGTGGATGAAACTGGAGCCTATTATACAGAGTGAAGTAAGCCAGGAAGAAAAACACCAATACAGTATACTAGTGCATATTTATGGAATTCAGAAAGATGATAATGATAACCCTGTATGCGAGACAGCAAAAGAGACATAGATGTATAGAACAGTCTTTTGGACTCTGTAGGAGAGGGAGAGGGTGGGATGATTTGGGAGAATGGCATTGAAACATGTATAATATCATATAAGAAACGAATCGCCAGTCCAGGCTTGATGCAGGATACAGGATGCTTGGGGCTGGTACACTGGTTTGACCCAGAGGGATGGTACGGGGAGGGAGGTGGGAGGGGACTTGGAATGGGGAACACGTGTACACCCATGGTGGATTCATGTTGATATATGGCAAAACCAATACAAAATTGTAAAGTTTAAAAAAAAAAAAAGCTTAAAATGCACTGATAAGATAAAAAAATAAATAAAAAATAAAATAAAACAAAATTAAGAGATTTGTAATTTAATATGGGAAGGAGTTGAAGAGTCCTCATAGATCATTTTTCAGAGAATAAACATTGAAAACACTAAACACACCATAAAAAAAATAAGAGAAAACCAAGAGATAATATTCAGTGATACTATTCTACATTTTTGCCCATTTCTAGTACCTTTTCATTATTTATTTCTTGTTCTGTAATTACACAGTCCAAAAAGTTAACCTTCTACTTACTGGTATTACATAGTAGCTTGCTACTGAAGAAAAAGTCATATCTTGTTACCCAAAAGATGTCATAAGGTAAAAGGTGGCTACATCTTCATTAGCTCCACTGAGATGACAGATACCAGTGCTGAAGTAGTTGGTTCTACTGGGAGCAAGAATTTCAAAACTACAGATGACCCTTGAAAAATGAGGGATTTACAGGCACCGATCCTTTGTGCAGTCAAAAAACCTCTGCCTAATTTAGTTATCCCTCTGTACCAACAGTTTCTTCACATCCAAGGCTTTGCATTAGTGGATTTAACCCACTTTGGATAAACAAAAATTGGCATTTAAGTGGACCCTACAGTTCAAACCCTCTATTGTTCAAAAGAATTGTTTTTATGTCTGAAAATGACCTAAATGGTTCTGAGGAAAACCACCTCACTCATCTGGTAAAATTGTGAAAAAAATATGCAATAATATGTGATACAGTCATTCGTATTCAAGTATTTTTCACATCAAAGGAAAGGACCTTAAATTACATTATGTAACTATTTAGGTTGAATAAAGAATTTACTTTTTATAAGAGCAGTCAAATGTTAGAATGACATATATATTTTATTGGCTGTCTTATAAAATAGATTATAATTAAAGTGATGAAAATTAAGCCTTTACAAAATATCATCCAAAACTCTACCTATGAGAGGGATTGAGGGCAGGAGGAGAAGGGGGCGACAGAGGATGAAATGGCTGGATGGCATCACTGACTTGATGGACATGAGTCTGAGTGAACTCTGGGAGTTGGTGATGGACAGGGAGGCCTGGCATGCTGCGATTCATGGGGTTGCAAAGAGTTGGACACGACTGAGCGACTGAACTGAACTGAACTGATGACATAATAGATGTTCAATATGTGTTTGTTAAAAATAAACAATGTATGGTAATTTGTGAACACTTTAGTTATTTGGGTAAAAATAGTAATTAAAATTAGCTTCAGGAAAACATTAATTTACTATTTTCTTATTCTTCCCAAAATAACAAATATAAAATTATTAAAATAGGACAAGCTTAACAAGAACTTATATTTTGTTTGTTGAACACTGACAGCTGTCATTTGTAAACAGAAATGGTACTAAAATGGGATAACACATGCTCAAAACAAAAAACTAGATATTGTCAAATCTAGATGTTCCTTTTACTATGTAGCAAGATTTGCAGCAGTGGCTTAAGTTTTTAGTGTATTTTGTATATAACAATGCTTCTGTAGCTATAAGACTCAGTTACTTTTTTCAAAATAAAATACATAAATATCATGGGAAACTTTAATTCCTTGTATATACTTTAGTCCATATTTGCTGAGAGCTATTCATGGCATAATAGTAAAGAATCCTGCCAGTGCAGGAGACGCAGGAGACACGGGTTCCATCCTTAGGTCAGAAAGATCCCTGAAGTAGAAAATGACAACCCACTTCAGGGGTTGCCTAGAAAGTTCCATGGACAGAGGAGCCTGGTATGCTACAGCCCATTGTGTTGCAAAGAGTTGAACACAACTGAATGACTGAGTATGCACTTTCAGGATCAAGTATAATTAAATCTGAGCTCATCACAGATTAAAAGCATTGTATTTTAGTATTCCAGCTTTAACTTAAATATTCCTTCATTGAGTTATACTTTTGCATATTCACTTGATTTTGTAAAGTTTTTAACTCAAATATAATCAATTATTTAACTTCTATGATCTCCATATAGACACCCTGGGGCTTCCCTTGGGGTTCAGCTGGTAAAGAATCTGCCTGCAATTCGGGAGACCTGGGTTTGATCCCTGGGTTGGGAAGATCCCCTGGAGAAGGGAAAGGCTACCCACTCGAGTATTCTGGCCTAAAGAATTCCATGGACTGTATAGTCCATGGGGTCGCAAACAGTTGGACACCACTGAGCGACTTTCACTTTCACTTTCATAGACACCTTGAGTCTCTTATAATCAGTATGAGGGTTTATAAAGATTATTTCCACAATCAGAAAGGGTTAGAAAGGTAGAATTCATTGTTTATTACATTCAGCAAGAACTTACTTTTTTCTAAGATGAAAAATACTCCATCTCTTTACTTCATGTCAAGCACAAGTTAATTGTATTGTTAATAATAACAATTTACCAAATATTCCTGGTAGCTCAGAGGTTAAAGCGTCTGCTTCCAATGCGGGAGACCCGGGTCTGATCCCTGGGTCGGGAAGATCCCCTGGAGAAGGAAATGGCAATCCACTCCAGTATTCTTGCCTGAAGAATCCCATGGATGGAGAAGCCTAGTAGGTTACAGTCCACCGGGTCGCAAAGAGTCGGACATGACTGAGCGACTTCACCTTACCTTACCTTACCTTATACAGCAAGTAGTATGGCATATGCATTGCGCTAGGCACTCTCAGGAACATTAATTAGAATTTTATACTTACTGACAGTATCTTTCCAAATTTGAAAGGTGACAAACACATTTAGAAAACAAATAATGATAGAATTACACCCCAGTTGATCCACACTAATAAAAACATTAAAGGAGTTCCTCTGGCATATAGAAAATTATTCTATATGAAATGACAAAGGAGGGAGAGAGCAAGAGCAACATGATTCAATCTAATATGAGGGTAAGTGGGTGGATAAATCTATTTGCTAATTAAATAATAGTGCCTGGGATTTAAAAGGATTTTAGAATTAAAGTGCATAGATATAATAACAGGAAAAAAAGGCAAGAAGGTGGATAATTAGAGTCAAATGTGTTCCAAGACTATACCCCTTGAATTTAATGAGCATAAGTTCCACTGGAGATTCTTGTAAAACCACAGGATCTGATTCAGTGGTCTAGGGTGTGGTTTGAAAATTCTGCATTATTTCTAACAGTGTACCCAGGAGATGCCAATATTGCTGGTCTGCAGACCACACTTTGCAGAGGAAGAGTCTAATGTACTAGCACAATCTAGAATGTGTTAATATAATGTTACATACAATAGTTAGAATTAGTTTTCAATGCATACGGTAATCTATATAATAATCTCAAAATATAGTTATAGAATATATAAATAATAGCAAGGTCATAAAGAGGAAAATACATTAACATAAATTCTAAGTAGTCCCAAAAATGTCAGGAAGGAAAGTATGCAAGCAGCACCAATTGATAAGAAATAAGATTGTAGGTTTAAATTCAAACACTTACAAAAGAACAAAGAATACCATTAAAAGACAAACATTTTCATGCTGGATTTATAAACAATACCTAGTTTTATCCTTCCTTTAAGAGCTATTCCTGATTGTCAGGATACAAATGAGGCAACAGTAAGTAGAGGAAAAAGGTATAAATAACTAATTGAAAGTTCACTTTAAAGCAAGAGACATTACTAAAAATAATAGAAAGGAATTGTTTTTTTAATGATCCATCAGGCAAGTAAAAAAATTCTACCAGACAAATAAAAAGATTCACTTTTGTAAGCATCTAATATCATAACTTCAAAATATACGGATTAAGGGAATAAAAAGATATTTAAAAGTACAGCAAAAATAAGGGTTAATTAATTTTTTCCAATAACTGACAAGAGACATGGATGTAAATTGTTTGGAAATGTGTAGCCATACTCTGAGCATATGAAATATGGCACTGAAATTCAGAATGCACATTGATTTTTAGGGTTCTTAGAACATTCATATTAACTGGTAGTTTGTATGTTCAAATAGCAAGTGCTGGCAAATTGCAAAATTATGTATTGCAATCTGAAATTAACAATAAAACAAAAAGATAACTAAAAAACCACCAGTATTGTGAAAATAGCAATACTGTTCACAATCATGCCCAAAGAAGAACTCACAAGGAAATTTTTAAAAGGTATTGCAATAATCAAAATTTGTAGGATTTAGCTGAATCTGGGATTTAAAAGACATCTATACCTTTAAAAATATGTTAGAAAGATAAGATTAGAAAATAAGGGAGTAAGAAGGACCTAATAAAAGTCATGCCAAAAGTTAATGTATTAGTCCGTTATACACATCTGTGTCTTTTTTCCTGTCTTGCATACAGGGTCGTCATTGCCATCTTCCTAAATTCCATATATATGTGTTAGTATACTGTATTGGTGTTTTTCTTTCTGGCTTACTTCACTCTGTATAATTGGCTCCAGTTTCATCCATCTCATCAGAACTGATTCAAATGAATTCTTTTTAACGGCTGAGTAATACTCCATTGTGTATATGTACCACAGCTTTCTTATCCATTCATCTGCTGATGGACATCTAGGTTGTTTCCATGTCCTGGCTATTATAAACAGTGCTGCAATGAACATTGGGGTACATGTGTCTCTTTCAATTCTGGTTTCCTCGGTGTGTATGCCCAAGACTCAGAGGGAGAGGGAGCGGGTGGGATGATTTGGGAGAATGGGAATTCTAACATGTATACTATCATGTAAGAATTGAATCGCCAGTCCATGTCTGACGTAGGGTGCAGCATGCTTGGGGCTGGTCCATGGGGATGACCCAGAGAGATGTTGTGGGGAGGGAGGTGGGAGGGGGGGTCATGTTTGGGAACGCATGTAAGAATTAAAGATTTTAAAATTAAAAAACAAACAAACAAACAAAAAAGATACATGCAGGTGGGAGGGCAGTTCATGTTTGGAAACACATGTAAGAATTAAAGATTTTAAAATTAAAAAAATAAAAAACTAAAAAAACAAACAAAAAAAACAAACAAAAAGATACATGTTAAAAAAAAAAGTTAATGTATTGAAACAACAGAATTTTAAAGTCACTAAATTAGAAGTGGTCAAACAGGAGATGGCAAGAGTGAATGTGGACATTTTAAGTCAGTGAACAAAAATGGACTGGAATGTGTGAATTTAATTCAGATGACCATCTTATCAACTACTGCGGACAAGAATCCCTTAGAAGAAATGGAGTAGCCATCATAGTCAACAAGAGTCTGAAATGCAGTACTTGGATGCAATCTCAAAAAATGACAGAATGATCTCTGTTCATTTCCAAGGCAAATCATTCAATATCAGAGTAATCCAAGTCTCTGCCCTGACCAGTAATGCTGAATAAGCTGAAGTTGAATGGTTCTATGAAGACCTACAAGACCTTTTAGAATTAAAACCCCAAAAAGATATCTTTTTCATCATAAGGAACTGGAATGCAAGAGTAAGAAGTCAAGAAACACCTGGAGAAACAGGCAAATTTGGCTCTGGAGTACAGAATGAAGCAGGGTACAGGCTCATGGAGCTTTGCCTAGAGAGTGTCCTGGTCATAGTAAAAACACACTCTTCCAACAACACAAGAGAAGACTCTACAATGGACATCACCAGATGGTCAATATCAAAATCAGATTGATTATATTCTTCACAGTCAAAGATGGAGAAGCTTTATACAGTCAGCAAAAACAAGAC
Organism: Ovis aries; assembly: GCF_016772045.2. Lineage (NCBI taxonomy): Eukaryota > Metazoa > Chordata > Mammalia > Artiodactyla > Bovidae > Ovis > Ovis aries. The sequence goes on from NC_056059.1 coordinate 76,792,727, forward strand.
CGAGAGCTGACTGTGGCTCAGATGATGAGCTCCTTATTGTGAAATTCAGACTTAAATTGAAGAAAGTGGGAAAACCACTAGACCATTCAGGTAAGACCTAAATCAAATCCCTCACGATTATACAGTGGAAGTGAGAAATAGATTTAAGGGACTAGATCTGATAAACAGACTGCCTGATGAACTATGGACAGAGGTCCATGACATTGTACAGGAGATGGGGATCAAGACCATCCCCCCGAAAAAAGAGAATGCAAAAAAGCAAAATGGCTGTCTGAGGAGGCCTTACATAGAGCTGTGAAAAGAAGAGAAGGAAAAAGCAAAGGAGAAAAGGAAAGTTATGCCAGTTTGAATGCAGAATTCCAAAGAATAGCAAGGAGAGATAAGAAAGCATTCCTCGGGGATCAGTGCAAAGAAATAGAAAACAAAAGAATGGGAAAGACTAGAGATCTCTTCAGGAAAATAAGAGATACCAAGGGAACATTTCATGCAAAGATGGGCTCAATAATGGACAGAATTGGTATGGACCTAACAGAAGCAGAAGATATTAAGAAAAACTGGCAAGAATACACAGAAGAACTGTATAAAAAAGATCTTTACAACCCAAATAATCATGATCACGTGATCACCTAGAGCCAGACATCGTGGAATGTGAAGTCAAGTGGCTGCTACAGAGCATCACTATGAACAAAGCTAGTGGAGGTGATGGAATTCCAGTTGAGCTGTTTCAAATCCTGAAAGATGATGCTGTGGAAAGTGCTGCACTCAATATGCCAGTAAGTTTGGAAGACTCAGCAGTGGCCACAGGACTGGAAAAGGTCCATTTTCATTCCAATTCCAAAGAAAGGCAATGCCAAAGGATGCTCAAACTACCACACAATTGCACTCATCTCACAGGCAAGTAAAGTAATGAACAAAATTCTCCAAGCCAGGCTTCAGCAATATGTGAACCGTGAACTTCCAGATGTTCAAGCTGGTTTTAAAAAAGGCAGAGGAACTGCAGATCAAATTGCCAACATCCGCTGGATCATTGAAAAAGCAATAGAGTTCCAGAAAAACATCTATTTCTGCTTTATTAACTATGCCAAAGTCTTTGACTGTGTGGATCACAACAAACTGTGGCAAATTCTGAAAGAGATGGGAATACCAGACCACCTGACCTGCCTCTTGAGAAATCCTTATCCAGGTCAGGAAGCAACAGTTAGAACTGGACATGGAACAACAGACTTGTTCCAAATAGGAAAAGGAGTACATCAAGGCTGTATACTCTCACCCTGCTTATTTAATTTATATGCATAGTACATCATGAGAAACGCTGAGCTGGAAAAAGCTGGAATCAAGATTGCCAGGAGAAATATCAATAACCTCAGATATGCTGATGACACAACCCTTATGTCAGAAAGTGAAGAGGAACTAAAAGCCTCTTGATGAAAGTGAAAGAGGAGAGTGAAAAAGCTGGCTTAAAGCTCAACATTCAGAAAAATAAAATCATGGCATCCGGTCCCATCACTCCATGGCAAGTAGGTGGGGAAACAGTGGAATCAGTGTCAGACTTTATATTTTGGGGCTCCAAAATCACTTCAGATAGTGACTGCAGCCATCATATTAAAAGACACTTGCTCCTTGGAAGAAAAACTATGACCTTCCTAGACAGTATATTAAAAAGCAGAGACATTATTACTTTGCCAAGAAATATCTGTCTAGTCAAGGCTATTCTTTTTCCAGTAGCTTTGTATGAATGTGAGTGTTATAAAGAAAGCTGAGCACCAAAGAATTGATACTTTTGAAGTGTGGTATTGGAAAAACTCTTGAGAGTCCCTTGGACTGCAAGGAGATCCAACTAGTCTGTCCTAAGGGAGATCAGTCCTGGGTGTTCATTGGAAAGACTGCTGTTGAAGCTGAAACTCCAATACTTTTCCCATCTGATGCAAACAGCTGATTTATTGGAAAAGACCCTGATGCTGGGAAAGATTTAAGGTGGGAGGAGAAGGGGATGACAGAGGATGAGATGGCTGGATGGCATCACCGACTCAATGGAGATGAGTTTGGATAAACTCCAGGAGTTGGTGATGGACAGGGAGGTCTGGCATACTGTAATCCATGGGATCCCAAGGAGTCGGACATGACTGAGTGACTGAACTGAACTGAATAAGGACCAAGAAATAAAGGAAAGTTAATACAATTATTTTTAATTTTAGAAAACATGCTAAAAAAATACTATAGAAACCTTAGCATTGAAAACTATGCTATTTCTCAAGTGTATATAGCATTTTCACATTTATTTGATATTGATGTGTTGGAGTCTCATAATATTATGGTGTAGATATATCACAGACACTTTATATAGATTAGAGACATCAATATATATATAATAATAAAGCTTGCAAACAGCAAGCCAGGTATAATATACCAAAAGCTTCAAAATTTATTGATGTTATATTACTTATCTTTTGTTTGTCATATCTTCTAAGTATAAACTCTAGTAGAAGTTACTTTTTCTGCAAATATGATTGTCACTACATTTTCTATTTCATTAATTCTAAACTCTTCAACCTAGCATACAATGTGTGTGCATGCCAGTCTTTCCCAACTCTTTGCAACCTCATGGACTGTAACCCACCAGGCTCCCCTTTCCATGGAATTTTCCAGGCAAGGATACTGGAGTGGGTTGCCATTTCCTACTCCAGGGGATCTTCCCAACCCAGGGATTGAACTTGCTTCTTTTGTGTCTCCTACATTGGCAAGAGGATTCTTTACCACTGTGAAGCCCCCAACATATAATGTACACTCTTATTTGACGCTGTATTAGTCTTTCTGCTTTAGTAGACATAAGTCTTCTACTTATTAACTGTATGACAAATTATAAGAAAATAATCCAATAATAGAGCCATTATTATTAAATATGTGCACTGCAGATATTACTTTTATTTTTAAACTTACTGTTCATTCCAAACATAGATTTTTAGACAACCCCACTCACATGCCTTTCCTAAGTGTTATATTTTTGTCACTATCCATATTTGCTTTCTGCACATATATACGTCAATCTAATTTTTTTTTTTCCTGTGTGCAATTACAAATCACCTATGAGTTTTGGTCAACTGAAAGTGAATTTCCCCTGAGTTTCTACAATTACTTACACAATATTTTATCTTATCTGCTGATGTTTCTAAGAGTTGATTCTAATTTTACTAGCAGTCAAATTTTAGCTTCTTAAAATAAAAGTTTCCTTAGTGCAAGGATTTTTCATTGTATCATTTTAATTCCCACAACAGGATAAGGCAGTCACAAAATACTAATAGGCACTTAAACAACTACTTTTGTTGAATAAAGGAATACTTGATAGAATTTTAAAGCATTATTTTAATGTCATGTACTTGTTGAATAAATTCCACATTCTTTATCTTCAGTTACTATAATTAATAACTGGCATACAAACACTATTGAGGTGTTTATCAGACTTTATCAAGAAGACTTTTATAAATTGAACTTGGAACAGGGTCACAAAATACAACTTTATTACATTTCTTTTGTGCAATTTCTTTCTCTCTCTCTCTTTTTATTTATTTATTTTTTTGCAATTTCTTTATTTAATCTGTAATCGACCTTGTCTTCCAGCAAAGTATATAGATACAGCTAAGGTGGCAAAATTTACCTCAGTATCTAATACAGTTTAAAGTCAAATTAATGTGATAACTGTATAAGAATCTTAAAGTGGTATTCAGTCTTCTCAGATAGGATATTCAGATTGTCATATAATTGACCCTTAAGTCTGCTCCTTCCCCAAAATAGCCTCTGAGAGTAAGGGATGATAGGTTTGTAGCCATACATCACTGTAAGTTGAGGTAAGGGAAACTTTACCCCAGACTATAGTCATAATACTGCCTGCATCAGCTGGTCTGCTGGATAATGTCACATGTCCTTTGGTCATTGATTTTCCTGCCATTTTGTGATGCTAAAATCTGAAAATGATAGAGTCCTTTTTTTTTTTTTTTAATCCATGAAATGCTCACGAGGTATTGAAACTTTTGGTTTCACATACCTAAATCTGTAACCATATCTCCTATCCAGTCTAAAAGCCTAAAGGTCACCAAGGCTTTCCACATGGCACCACAGCAGATCCAGTCACTCTTATCCAAGTTCTCCGCATCATTGGTAAATGCTAACTTATTTTGTCTCAGAAGGGCTGACTCTGAAATCCTACTTTTGTCAGACTCTACTTTTGTCTACATCCCAGATTAACAGAGAAGCTTGAAATTTGAATTCTTTCCAGAGTTCCAAGAGGAGCCGAAGGTGAATATTCCTTAGTTCTGTCTTCATTTCACTTTACACATGTTTCTTTCAGTTCAGAGTCAGAACCATGGAAACTAAGCATTGGCCTGGTTGTTCCAATCTCCTATTTCTCTTTTCTTCCTTCTACATGGCAGTTCCCAGAGGCAGAAATAATTGATCTTTCTTTAAATGCCTCAACCATTTCCTCTCTTCAAACCCTCGGTAAGTTCTAAAATCATACTGGAGTGTTTCACCATACTACTGACCTCTGTGCACTTAATACCCCGAGCTAGATGATAATTGAGGTACTGAATAAATGGGAGTAAAAGAAATGTTTTAAATTCTTCCTGAAAGAATATCTAGCCTGATATGTGGTTATCCAGTTTCATGGTCCTTATTTTGAGTGCCTGAAGCTGAATATTGCTATTAGTAATATCCTTATTTCTCTACACATTCCCTCTGTTCAAAGATCTAATCTCTCTATTCCCTCCTTCTCCATCCCCACAGATGGATGCCTGAGTAGCATTTTACAGAGAAAGATGAGAAAAGTAGAGTACAACATATTTTAATATCATTCCCAATTATATTAATAAATTGCATTAAATATTATAAGATATCAATTAATATTTAGAAAAATGACTATAATTTCAGTGCAGCCTGCTATATTTTAATGTCCCTTCATGTGTATACAGACCCTCAAAACCTTATTTAAATTTATAACTACACTTTCAGCTATTTGAAGCACTTTCAACATGTACTTAGCAAGACTGGAAATCTCTCAGAATATTATTTTTATATATGTTAAACCAGTTGCTTTCAAATAAATTTTCAGTTTCATTTTAATAGAATACCATTTTAAAGTATTAACTAATTCTTTTTGTTTTCTGCTGCTGTATCTAGAATTTTGAAATAGAACATCTATTGCTATTGAATTTTTAAAAATTGTCTAAATATTTTACATTTTTAATTTAAATTGCAAACCATTTTGCATGCTATGTTTTAAGCTTCTATTTATATAAAATATTATTATCTTAATTAAAGTGCAATGAATCTATACTAATGAGTTCTTCTAATAAACTGGCAGACAAGGTCTTCATACACCATATAAATATGTATGGTTTTTGCTATTCAAAATGATAATACAGCAGGTGTCACATCTTCATTTAAAAGCTAGCTGAAAAACTCTTTTAACATATTCTTTTGATAGACTCTATTATTTTAGTTATAAACTCAAACTTGATATTCCTTTTCAAATTTTCATTTTAATTGATAGTAACTTTCTAAATGCCATCATTCTGCCACTGTGAAGGTAATCATGATTGGGGGCTGGCCCTGATGAATTAATTGCAAGGGATGCCGGGAGCTCATGATTCCCTTCCATTGGGGATATTTTTTCCAACTCAGATTTAAGGTGTCTTTTTTATCTGAATGTCTTCTTTATAAAAGTATTGAAATAATCTTGTAAATAAAAGGTCAACAAATTATGGCCTGTGGGCTGTATTCTGGCCCATTGCCTGCTTTTGTCAGTAAAGGCTTTTTAAAAAAATTGCAAATAGAACTACCTTATGACCCAGCAATCCCACTGCTGGGCATACACACCGAGGAAACCAGAATTGAAAGAGACACATGTACCCCAATGTTCATCGCAGCACTGTTTATGATAGCCAGGACATGGAAACAACCTAGATGTCCATCAGCAGATGAATGGATAAGAAAGCTGTGGTACATATACACAATGGAGTATTACTCAGCCGTTAAAAAGAATTCATTTGAATCAGTTCTGTTGAGATGGATGAAACTGGAGCCGATTATACAGAGTGAAGTAAGCCAGAAAGAAAAACACCAATACAGTATACTAACACATATATATGGAATTTAGGAAGATGGCAATGACGACCCTGTATGCAAGACAGGGAAAGAGACACAGATGTGTATAATGGACTTTTGGACTCAGAGGGAGAGGGAGAGGGTGGGATGATTTGGGAGAATGCCATTCTAACATGTATACTATCATGTGAATTGAATCGCCAGTCTATGTCTGACGCAGGATGCAGCATGCTTGGGGCTGGTGCATGGGGATGACCCAGAAAGATGTTATGGGGAGGGGAGGTGGGAGGGGGGTTCATGTTTGGGAATGCATGTAAGAATTAAAGATTTTAAAATTAAAAAAAAAGGAAAACCTAATGAATGGAAAAAAATAAAATAAAATAAAATAAATTAAAAAAATAAAAAAAAAATACAACCACACCCATTAATTTATGTGTTTTCAAAGTCTTCCTTTATGCTTTAATGACAGTGTTGAGTAGCTGCAACAGAGACCCTATGGCTGGTAAAGCTGAAAATGTTTACTACTTGGCCTTTGATGAGAGAAGTTTGCCAACCCATATTTTAGATGAAAGATATATGTGGCCTTGTGATGTAATAGTAATACTCAAATGGAATTTACTATGTGGTAGTCTATTCTGAATAATTTTGGCATATTACCTCATTAAATAATCACAATAGTTTTATGATACATAGTAAGTGGCAGAACTGGAATCCAAACAGCAACAAAAAAGCTGACTTTGAAGTCTTTACTCTTAACCAGCCCTCTATGCTAACTCATGACATTGCTAAGTTCCTCATCATTAGAGATGTTCATCTTGCTTAATGAAAACTTGCCAGAAATTGTCATAAAGGTTGTTGTTGTTCAATTGCTAAATTGCATCTGACTCTTTGCTACCCCATATACTACAGTACACCAGGCTTCCCTGTACTTCATTATTACCCAGAGTTTTCTCAAACTTATCTCCACTGAGTCAAGTGCTGATATCCAACAATTTTATCCTCTGGTGCCCTCTTCTATCCTGCCCTCAGTTTTTACCAACATCAAGGACTTTTCCAACAGTCAGTTCTTCAAATCACATGGCCAAAGTATCAGCTTCAGCTGATATATATATATATATATATATATATATATATATATATATATATATATTTCCTTCCAAGAAATATTCAGGGTTGATTTCCTTTAGGAATGACTGGTTTCATCTCTTTGTAGTCCATGGGACTCTCAATAGTCTTCTCCAACACCACAATTTAAAAGCATCAATTCTTTAGTGCTCAGTCTTCTTATGATCCAACTCTCAAATCCGTACATGACAACCAGAAAAATCGTTGCTTTGACTAGATGGACCTTTGTCAACAAAGTGATCTCTCTGCTTTTTAATATGCTGCCTACGTTTGTCCTATCTTTCCTTCCAAGAAGCAAATGTCTCTTAATTTCATGGCTGCAGTCACCATCTGCAGTGATTTTGGAGCCCAAGAAAATAAAACCGGCCACTGTTTCAATTTTTTCCCCGTCTATTTACCATGCTGCTACTGCTGCTGCTAAGTCGCATCAGTTGTGTCCGACTCTGTGCGATCCCATAGACGGCAGCCCACCAGGCTCCCCCATCCCTGGGATTCTCCAGGTAAGAATACTGAAGTGGGTTGCCATTTCCTTCTCCAATGAAAGAAAGTGAAAAGTGAAAGTGAAGTCGCTCAGTTGTGTCTGACTCCTAACGACCCCATGGACTGCAGCCTACCAGGTCCCTCCATCCATGGGATTTTCCAGGCAAGAGTACCGGAGTGGGTTACCATTGCCTTCTCCACTATTTACCATGAAGTGATAGGAGACTCTTGAGAATCCCTTGGACTGCAAGGAGATCCAACCAGTCCATTCTGAAGGAGTTCAACCCTGGGGTTTCTTTGGAAGAAATGAGGCTAAAGCTGAAGCTCCAGTACTTTCGCCACCTCATGCGAATAGTTGACTCATTGGAAAAGACTCTGATACTGGGAGGGATTGGGGGCAGGAGGAGAAGGGGACGACAGAGGATGAGATGGCTGGATGGCATCACGGACTCGATGGACGTGAGTCTGAGTGAACTCCGGGAGATGGTGATGGACAGGGAGGCCTGGCATGCTGCGATTCATGGGGTCACAAAGAGTCAGACACAACTGAGCGACTGAACTGAACTGAACTGATAGGAATTAATGTCATGATCTTGTTTTTTTTTTTTTTTAAAATGTTGATTTTTAAGCCAGTGTTTTAAATCCTCTCTTTCGCCTTCATCAAGAGGCTCTTTAGTTCCTCTTCGCTTTCTCCCATTGGGGTAGTATCATCTGCATATCTGAGGTTATTGATATTTCTCCTGGCAATCTTGATTCCAGTTTGTCATTCATCCAGCCAGGCATGTCATAAAGGAGACTTTTAAAGTCAGTTTCCACAATAAAATCTCATGAATTTATCATATCCAGATAAAGAGAAAATAATACAAAAAGAAAAAAAATAACTTTTTTAATATCAAGAAGATCCATTGTTTGATCGTTTTATGACACCATAAAATTTAGTAATTTCTATAATTAGAAAGCAAGCTAAGCATCCAAAAAATCAAGTATTTGCGTTTTTAACCTTATGAAAATAAAAGAAGTAAAAATGGTCCCATTGAAAAGGTGGAGCATGCAAAGTACTTTTCTACAGTTCCCCTGGTCTCTCACTTGTTAAATTCCATTAATATATTATGTGGAATTTTTCAATTTTATAGAAAGTCATTTTCCCATTAAATATTAATGTATAAAGTCATTAAACAACAAAATCCAACTCACTGACACATGGCACTGTTAGGTAAAAATATATCTATTTTAGTAATGTTCAAAATAATTTATGGTTCAGACATTAAGAAGTACCTATATCAAAGAAGAAAATATGCCCTGTTTTCCCACTCAGATAAATAACAGAATAATAGAATCTCATGAAACAACCACACCTGTTACCATATTCCCTGAGCACTGTCAGAGGATGCCGGGGTCCAGCCCAGTGGATCCAGGGAATTCAAATCGGGAACGGACAAGAGGAGACAGCTTAGAATTCTGTATCCCAACAGTATTAATCCTCTCTCAAAGGAAATCAAGACTAATAAGATAAATGTATTCCTTCTTTCTTGGTCTCCCAACATTCTCTTAATTTCTGTCCTCACCCTCCTGTTCTGTTTCTTGTTCTTGCATGAAGATCTGACTCTCTCCCTGATTCCTTAGAAAATTAGACCTTAGACTATAGGGTTAGGCAGCAGATTCTGAAGTGTGTACCCAATTAGTGGCTCACCTTTCTTTACTTACCTTCACCTTCCCCATTAAAAACACAGATAATAATATCAACCTTGTAGGATTTGGAAAAAATAAGTGCAAAGGATATATAGAATCTCCTTGAAAAAGTGGTCAATCTGAAATTGAATACTCAATCTTTCTTTTCTAAAACTCAGTCATAGGTGCACTCTAAGTCATGGTTATCTGTATTATTCTATTCTTTCTCACTTAATGTATGGTTTAAATTTTCAATAATAGTATCATTCAGGGCAAATTGTTATGGAAATTAGAATGCTGAAAAAAGTTACATGTAAAATCACTTTATATCTAAGAAAAATGATATTTAGATTCTAATGGAGGAGATAAACTAAGTTCATAAGACACTTTTTTCCAGCAGACTTTGGGTGAGACTAAAATTCTCACCAGTATGAATATTTGCCTCAAATTTATATGTGCATTAAATTATTTTACATTTCATCTAACAATGCTATATGATTTTCCCAAATATTTTGTATAATAGTTACTGTAAGACATGAAGCATAACTGTGGAATTCTGGAGAAAAAATATCAGAAAAACTCAACCTTATGGCAAAAGCAATTGCTAAATCATTTTAAAGGAATGTGTACTTCAGTAGATGCTGGAATTTTAATTAACTTTTCTATTCTTAATTGGAGGATAATTGCCTTACAATTTGTGATGGCTGGAATTTTAAACCTAGCAAAATATAAAAGAGAGGTTAATCTGATGTCCTGCACAGCTTTGGCTCTGTCATAATTTGGTCTTTTTTAGACATATCTATCTTCAAAATAATATAAGAAGGGGTAGACTGTTACACTATGATTTTTTAAAATTTTCAAAAAAAAAATTTTATCAAGTTTTCTTCACCTTCTATCTATAGGCAAAATTCAACTATTCTGAATTAGATAATATTTCAGCTTTACTGTCTGCTGTTGATGCTAAAACAACAGAATGATCTCTGTTCATTTCCAAGGCAAACCATTCAATATCACCATAATCCAAGTCTAGGCCCCAACCAATAATGCTAAAGAAGCTGAAGTTGAATGTTTTTATGAAGGCCTACAAGACCCTGTAGAACTGAAAAAGATGTCCCAAAGAACCCAAAAAAGATGTCCTTTTCATTATAGGGGACTGGAATGCAAAAGTAGGAAGTCAAGAAACACCTGGACTAACAAGAAAATTTGGTCTTGGAATGCGGAATGAAGCAGGGCAAAGACTAATAGAGTTTTGCCAAGAAAATGCACTGGTCATAGCAAACACCCTCTTCCAACAACACAAGAGAAGACTCTACACATGGAAATCACCAGATGGTCAACACCGAAATCAGATTGATTATATTCTTTGCAGCCAAAGATGGCGAAACTCTATACAGTCAACAAAAACAAGACCAGGAGCTGACTATGTCTCAGATCATGAAATCCTTATTGCCAAATTCAGACTTAAATTGAAGAAAGTAGGGAAAACCGCTAGATCATTTAGGCATGACCTAAATCAAATCCCTTATGATTATACAGTGGAAGTGAGAAATAGATTTAAGGGCCTAGATCTGATAGATAGAGTGCCTGATGAACTATGGAATGAGGTTCATGACATTGTACAGGAGACAGGGATCAAGACCATCCCCATGGAAAAGAAATGCAAACAAGCAAAATGGCTGTCTGGGGAGGCCTTGCAAATAGCTGTGAAAAGAAGAGAGGCGAAAAGCAAAGGAGAAAAGGAAAGAAATAAGCATCTGAATGCAGAATTCCAAAGAATAGCAAGAAGAGATAAGAAAGCCTTCTTCAGTGATCAATGCAAAGAAATAGAGGAAAACAACAGAATGGGAAAGACTAGAGATCTCTTCAAGAAAATTGGAGATACCAAGAGAATATTTCATGCAAAGATGGGCTTAATAAAGGACAGAAATGGTCTGGACCTAACAGAAGCAGAAGACATTAAGAAGATGTGGCAAGAATACTTGAAGAACTGTACAAAAAAGATCTTCACGACCCAGATGATCACAATGGTGTGATCACTCATCTAGAGCCAGACATCCTGGAATGTGAAGTCAAGTGGGCCTTAGAAAGCATCACTACGAATAAAGTTAGTGGAGGTGATGGCATTCCAGTGGAGCTATTTCAAATCCTGAAAGATGATGCTGTGAAAGTGCTCCACTCAATATGCCAGCAAGTTTGGAAAACTCAGCAGTGGCCACAGAACTGGAAAAGGTCAGTTTTCATTCCAATCCCAAAGAAAGTCAATGCCAAAGAATGCTCAAACTATCGCACAATTGCACTCATCTCACACGCTAGTAAAGCAATGAACAAAATTCTCCAAGCCAGGTTTCAACAATATGTGAACTGTGAACTACCTGATGTTCAAGCTGGTTTTAGAAAAGGCAAAGGAACCAGAGATCAAATTGCCAACATCCGCTGGATCATGGAAAAAGCAAGAGAGTTCCAGAAAAACATCTATTTGTGCTTTATTGACTATGCCAAAGTCTTTGACTGTGTGGATCACAGTAAACTGTGGAAAACTCTGAGAGAGATGGGAATACCAGACCACCTGACCTGCCTCTTGAGAAATCTGTATGCAGGTCAGGAATCAAGAGTTAGAACTGGACTTGGAACAACAGACTGGTTCCAAATAGGAAAAGGAGTACGTCAAGGCTGTATATTGTCACCATGCTTATTTAACTTATATGCAGAGTACATCATAAGAAATGCTGGACTGGAAGAAATACAAGCTGGAATCAAGATTGCCGAGAGAAATATCAATAACCTCAGATATGCAGATGACACCACCCTTATGGCAGAAAGTGAAGAGGAACTAAAAGGCCTCTTGATGAAAGTGGAAGAAGAGAGTGAAAAACTTGGCTTAAAGCTCAACATTCAGAAAACGAAGATCGTGGCATCTGTTCCCATCAGTTCATGTGAAATAGACAGGGAAACACTGAAAACAGTGTCAGACTATTTTTGGGGCTCCAAAATCACTGCAAATGGTGACTGCAGCCATGAAATTAAAAGACGCTTATTCCTTGGAAGAAAAGTTATGACCAACCTAGATAGTATATTCAAAAGCAAAGACATTGCTTTGCTGATTAAGGTCCTTCTAATCAAGGCTATGGTTTTTCCAGTAGTCATGTATGTATGTAAGAGTTGGACTGTGAAGAAGGCTGAGCACCAAAGAATTGATGCTTTTGAACTGTGGTGTTGGAGAAGATTCTTGAGAGTCCCTTGGACTGCAAGGAAATCCAACCAGTCCATTCTGAAGGAGATCAGCCCTGGGATTTCTTTGGAAGGATTGATGCTAAAGCTGAAACTCCCGTACTTTGGCCACCTCATGTGATGAGTTGACTCATTGGAAAAGACTCTGATGCTGAGAGGGATGGGGGCAGGAGGAGAAGGGGACGACCGAGGATGAGATGGCTGGATGGCATCACTGACTCGATGGACGTGAGTCTGAGTGATCTCCGGGATTGGTGATGGACAGGGAGTCCTGGCGTGCTGCAATTCATGGGGTCGCAAAGAGTCTGACATGACTGTGCGACTGAACTGAACTGAACTTTGATGCTACATAAGTCACTAAGGATTAATGTGAATGGTATGTGTTTCTTATTGTTAACATTCTTTTCCTTTTATTTTTCACAAAAAATAATATAATACTGGAATAATCCAAAAGCAGCTTTGGTTTGAAAAACTCAAAATTAATATACAAAGTAACACCTTACTAAAACGTAGACTTAGCTGTCAGAGTGGCAATCATAGTGTCCAATTTTTAAAAATGGAGTCAAAGACTGGTTGGTATCATAGATTTTACACAGTACTTTGTTTCAGTACTTTATGATTATTCAATTTAATTTCAAAAATAAAAGTGTAGAAAGTGAACTTATATCACTAAATCATTGATTTCTAAAAAACTCATATGGAAAAGAATTTGTTCTTACAAATGTAAGTTTCAGTTCAGTTCAGTTCAGTTGCTCAGTCGTGTCTGACTCTTTGCAACCCCATAATAGCAACATGCCTGGCCTCCTTATCCATCACCAATCCTGGAGTTCACTCAGACTCACATCCATCGAGTCCGTGATGCCATCTAGCCATCTCATCCTCTGTCGTCCCCTTCTCCTCCTGCCCTCAATCCCTCCCAGCATCAGAGTCTTTTGCGATGAGTCAACTCTTTGCATGAGGTGGCCAAAGTATTGGAGTTTCAGCTTCAGCATCATTCCTTCCAAGGAAATCCCAGGGCTGATCTCCTTCAGAATGGACTGGTTGGATCTCCCTGCAGTCCAAGGGACTCTCAAGAGTCTTCTCCAACACCACAGTTCAAAAGCATCAATTCTTTGGTTCTCAGCCTTCTTCACAGTCCAACTGTCACATCCATACATGACCAGAGGAAAACCATAGCCTTAACTAGACTGACCTTAGTCAGCAAAGTAATGTCTCTGCTTTTGAATATGCTATCTAAGTAAGTTTAAGCAATATAAATGAAATCTTTTGGGAAACTTGCATGATGTTCTCCACCTCGAAATTCATTGCCATACTAAGCATAAGATAATGACATCTCTGCCTGGTTATATGTGATTTCATAGAAGCAAAACATTATTTTAAATCATTGTTATTTCAATCATATGCAGTATTTACTAATGGCTGTTATTATTACTGACATTTCATACAGATTAATTCAGATGTCACAGTATTGTCAGAAACCTATCAGTTCTCTCATTACAGTGAATTACTTTCAATTCTATGATACATCCATTAAAGCATTAGACTAGTCCATAAATTAAAGTATGAAATTATTTTATAAAAAAATGTTCAGAAGTATCTGTTCAGTAATTATTTAAAAATTATAAACAAAGTTACAGATTACATTTCTTGGCTCCATTTTGGGTTATTTTGCTCCTCAACCCTCACTTTTTAAGGAGTATTTTACTTGTAAGTCTAAAACAAAGTATACAGAATGATAAAATAATAGTACTATGAAAGAAAGAAAATAGGTACATAATTTATATTTTGAAGACTTCTTTTCATTTTGTAATAACAGAAGCCTCCTTGCTATTTAGAGAACCATATGAGTAAGTAATATCATTATATCAAAGAACTTGATGAATAAATGAGATATTTAAGTAAGACATATCTAGTAACCAGCCCAATATATTTAAAGAAAACCTTACTCCTTTGGTTTCCTGGTTACCCTCCTGGGTGGGAGATTACAAAATCTCCCACCAGAGGCTCAGGACAGTACTATTCCATATGAAGAGGGAAATATATCAGCAACCTCATTCTCAAAAATCTTGAAGGACCTACAATTTATTGACATTTCTAGTCCTGGGATTGCAAGGACAATGGTTATTATTAATAAGTTCTCCATGATTTTCATCACTGCAGCCTAATAACACCTTGGGCTATTATTCCAACAATCCAGGTTTTGATGTGCCCAGAAAGAGCAAGCTGTGTCAAATCCAAGCACTCCCCACTCTCCTTCCTCAATAGTCTAACCCAATACTTCTCAATACGAGTTTCAAAATACATGCATCAGAATTATGTTTAGTCAGTAAAAACACAGCTCCCTAGGGAGTGGGGTGGCAGAGAAGATAAGAACTCTCTCTTGTATTTTCATAAGTTTTCCATAAATCTCAGATTTTCTAAAATAAAAAGCAAATATTTTATAAATGCAGCTCCCTAAGTTCCAAAATGCATCTGTTAAATCATAATTTCTTGAATGTGCACAAAGGAAAATGCATTTAAATAAACACCTCACCTGATTCTTACACACACTAGAGTTTCCATACTTCTAAGGATAAGCTTATTCATTTTAGGATCTCTTTGGTATTGCCTAGTTGGCTGACTAATACATCTTCAATGTGAATCTGTGGCATCGATATTATTACTCTCTGTACATGACTGTTGTCATTGGATATATATATTGTGGCTTATATCTTCCTAGGAATACAAGTTAGGCCTTCGCCCGGAGGCATGCCAACCTGAAAGTGATCTCTTGGCATTAGTAACTGGCACAAATACCAGACTTCCCTCATCAGGTCCAATCTTATTCCAGCAAGGATAGAGCCTTCCTAACAAATTTTATTTTGCTTAGGTCATAAAGGCCGCCCACTGCCACAGTCCTCAGTTAGCATGGAGGCAAGAAAAAGAATGAGAGGTTCTGTTTTGGAAAAGAAAAAAAAGTCTTGCTATCACAAACTTATAGAAAATTTTTAAAAAATGGGTATAGTAAAATGGGAGTATGAAATGGGAGTAAGAAACACATATGTTTCTTACGGTTTTTAAGAATCAGAATGTTAATTATTATGTATTACTTATACAACATTTATTAATTTCCTTATTTAGAGCTTCCTTATTTAGTTTACCATTAGGAATGCTGCTGCTGCTGCTGCTGCTAAGTTGCTTCTGTCGTGTCCAACTCTGTGAGACCCCATAGACAGCAGCCCACCAGGCTCCTCCATCCATGGGATTTTCCAGGCAAGAATACTGGAGTGGGGTGCCATTGCCTTCTCCCCCATTAGGAATAGAAGAGGTAAATTCGTCATTGTATGCACATGACATGATACTTTATATAGAAAAACTTAAAGATTCCACACAATTAATAGAACTAATAAATTTAGCAAAATAGCAAATATAAAATTAATATAGTCTGTTGCAATTTCTTACACTAACAATGAAACATCAGAGAAATTTAAAAAATAAAATCCCGTTTAAAATCACATTCAAAAAAAAAACCTAGAAATAAACCTAAAGAGGTGAAAGACATGTATGTTAAGAACAATAAAACAATGATAAAAGAAACTAATGATGATTCAAAGAAATGAAAAGATATATCATACTCTTAGGTTGGAAGAATTATTGTTAAAATGGCCATACTACCCCAAGCAATCGACAGATTAAATGCATTCCCTTTCAAATTACCCATGACATATTTCACAAACCTAGAACAAATAATCCTCAAATTTGTAACCATAAAATACCCAGAATTTCCAGAGAAATCCTGAAGAAAATGAACAAACTTCAGGCATAACCTTCCTAGACTTTAAATAATATTACAAAGCTACAATACTCAAAAGAGTGTGTCATTGACACAAAAACAGACATATACTTCAATGGAATTCAATAAAGAGTCCAGAAATAAGTCCACACGCCTCTAGCTAATTAATCTTTGACAAAAGAAACAAAAATATTCAATGGAAAAAATACAGTTTCTTCAGCAAGTGATGGTGAGAAAACTGACAGCTTCATTAAACCAAATAAATTAAGACACTCCTTCATACTGTAGACAAAAATAAACTCAGTGTCTTAAAGACCTTAATGTAAGATGTGATACAATAAATCTAGAAAAGAACATAGGCAAACATACTCAGACATAAATTATAGCAATACTATCTTAGATAAGTCTCCCAAACAAAAGAAATAGAAGCAAAAATAAACAAATTTAATTAGACTTTAAAAACCTTGCACAGCAAAGGAAACCATCAAACAGGAAAAGACAACTTACAAATTGGGAGTAAATATTTGTAAATGATGCAACCAACAAGGGCTTAATTTCCAAAATATATAAACAGCTCATACAATTTAATATATACAAAAAAAGAAAAATTGGGTAGAAGAGCTAAATAGACATTCCTCCAAAGAAAACATGCAAATAAGCTACAGGGACATGAATAGATGCTCAACACCATTATTAAAGAGTGCAAATCAAAGCCATGGTGAGATATGACTTCACACTGGTCAGAATGGCTATCATCAAGAAGCCTGAAAATAGTATATGCTGGAAAGTGTGGAGAGAAAAGAAATCCATCCTGGAGTATTTAGTGAAAAAAAAAAAAAAAAAGATATTCACAACCCAGATAATCACGATGGTGTGATTGCTCACCTAGAGCCAGACATCCTGGAATGTGAAGTCAAGTGGGCATTAGGAAGCATCACTATGAACAAAGCTACTGAAGGTGATGGAATTCCAGTTGAGCTATTTCAAATCCTGAAAGAAGATGCTGTAAAAGTGCCACACTCAATATGCCAGCAAATTTGGAAAACTCAGCAGTGGTCACAGGACGGGAAAAGTTCAGTTTTCATTTCAATTCCAAAGAAAGGCAATGCCAAAGAATGCTCAGACTACCCCACAATTGCACTCATCTCAAAGTTAGTAAAGTAATGCTCAAAATTCTCCAAGCCAGGCTTCAGCAATACATGAACTATGAACTTCCTGATGTTCAAGCTGGTTTTAGAAAAGGCAGAGGAACCAGAGATCAAATTGCCAACATCCTCTGGATCATGGAAAAAGCAAGAGAGTTCCAGAAAAACATCTATTTCTGCTTTATTAACTATGCCAAAGCCTTTGACTGTGTGGATCACAATAAACTGTGGAAAATTCTGAAAGAGATGGGAACACCAGACCACCTGCCTCTTGAGAAACCTATATGCAGGTCAGGAAGCAACAGTTAGAACTGGACATGGAACAACAGACTGATTCCAAATAGGAAAACGAGTATGTCAAGGCTATATATTGTCACCCTGCTTATTTAGCTTATATTCAGAGTACATCATGAGAAATACTGGACTGGAAGAAACACAAGCTGGAATCAAGATTGCCGGGAGAAATATCAATAACCTCAGATATGCATATGGCACCACCCTTATGGCAGCAAGTGAAGAGGAGCTAAAAGCCTCTTGATGAAAGGAAAAGAGGAGAGTGAAAAAGTTGGCTTAAAGCTCAACATTCAGAAAACGAAGATCATGGCATCCGGTCCGACCACTTCATGGCAAATAGATGGGGAAACAGTGGAAACAGTGGCTGACTTTATTTTCTGGGCTCCAAAATCACTGCAGATAGTGATTGCAGGCATGAAATTAAAAGACGCTTACTCCATGGAAGGAAAGTTATGACCAACCTAGACAGAATATTAAAAAAGCAGAGACATTACTTTGTCATCCATCTAGTCAAGGCTATGGTTTTTCCAGTGGTCATGTATGGATGTGAGAGTTGGACTGTTAAGAAAGCTGAGCCCCGAAGAATTGATGCTTTTGAACTGTGGTGTTGGAGAAGTCTCTTGAGAGTCCATTGGACTGCAAGGAGATCCAACTAGTCCATCCTAAAGGAGATCAATCCTGGGTGTTCATTGGAAAGACTGATATTGATACTGAAACTCTAATACTTTGGCCACCTGAGGCAAAGAGCTGACTTATTTGAAAAGACCCTGATGCTGGGAAAGATTGAGGGCGGGAGAAGAAGAGGACGACAGAGGATGAGATGGTTGGATGGCATCACCAACTCAACAGACAAGGGTTTGGTTGGACTCCGGGAGTTGGTGATGGACAGGGAGGTCTGGCAGGCTGAAGTTTATGGGGTCACAAAGAGTCAGGCACAACTGAGTGACTGAGCTGAACTGAACAGAAAGTCACTCAGTCAAGTCCAACTCTTTGTGACCCAATGTACTATACAATCTATGGACTTCTCCAGGCCAGAATACTGCAGTGGGTAGCCTTTCCCTTCTCCACGGGATCTTCCCAACCCAGGGATCAAACCCAGGTTTTCCACATTTCAGGTGATTCTTTACTAGCTGAGCCCCAAGGGAAGCCCAAGGATACTGGAGCGGGTATCCTATCCCTTCTCCAGGGGATCTTCCTGATCCAGGAATTAACCAAGGTCTCCTGCATTGCAGGCAAATTCTTTATCAACTGAGCTATCAGGGAAGCCCTGTTTGTGGTAGGAATGCAAATTGGGGCCACCATTATGGAAAACAGTATGAAAGTTCCTTAAAAAATAAAAATAGAGCTACCACATGATCCAGCAATCACACTCCTGGGCATATATCTGGAAAAGATGAAAACTAATTTGAAAGGCACATACACCCCAATATTCACAGCAGCACTGTTTACAGTAGCCAAGTCATGGAAGCAACCTAAGTGTCCACTGACAGATGAATGAATTGATATGAGATATATATATATATATATATATATGTATATATATATATATATATATACACATATATATTCACACATATGTATATATGTACACATACATATACATACATACAGTGGAATATTAGTCATAAAAAAGAATAAAATATTGTCATTTGCAGCAACATAGGTGGACCCAGAAATTATCATATTAAGTGAGATAATTTGGATGAATACAAATATCATACAATATCACTTTTATGTGGATCTAAAAGATGTTACATATGAATTTATTTACAGAACAGAAATAGAATCAAAGACATAGAAAACAAACTTATGGTTTCCAAAGTGGAAAGAGCAGAGGAAAGAAAAATTAGTAGGAGTTTGAGATTGGCAGATACAGTATATACAACTTTACTATACATAAAATAGATGAGTAACAAGGATTTACTTCATAAGACAAAACAATATTAAGTCTTATAATAATCTATAATAAAGTATAACCTGAGAAAAATGTGTGTTTGCATGTGTATATATATTTATAAATATCTGAACCACTTCGTTCAACTTGAAACTAGCACAATATTGTAAATCAACAATAATTCAATTGAAAAAAAGAAAAAATAATAATT
Source organism: Ovis aries (assembly GCF_016772045.2). Lineage (NCBI taxonomy): Eukaryota > Metazoa > Chordata > Mammalia > Artiodactyla > Bovidae > Ovis > Ovis aries. The sequence goes on from NC_056059.1 coordinate 76,812,640, forward strand.
ATCATTAAGTAATCACTAACAAAATGTAAGTTACTAGTTACTTAACTGTAATAATTTAATATAATACAAATATATTAAAATTTCTGTAATTATCCATCAGCATTTGTAGAATCATCGAAAATCTCTCATATTTGCTTTGTATGAAACATTCCTCCTATGAAGTTTGAAAATTACTTTGAGAAAATAACCAGATCACTTTGGACTCTTTTTGTAAATTATCTTTGCTACTCTTTTTACTCAAAGGAGCCCCTAAATAAAGTTAATACTATTTTAAGGCACAAATTGTGACATCTAACCCACTTTACCCTCCCATTTTCCCTCTTAGATCATTTTCCATACTGTTCAATTTAATTGCAACATTCAAGTCTCTTGGTCCCCAAATGATTACAAAGAGTTATGTTTCTAACAGACTTCTTAAATTACTTGCTATCAATCTCACCTTGTTTTCATAATTTAAATTAATGAAGAGAAAATATCTATGTGTGTCTAACTAGAGAAGAAGCTGAAATATTAAAACAATCTGGAGAAAACTGATTTCACATCACCCAGTGCTGGGGAGCCAGGGTCAGGCATCCTGGTCCCCTGCGCTGCTCTTGTTCAGTGGGGACCACACCAGAAACAACTAGTCATTGTGGAGAATTGTTTAAAAATGAATGTGCTGAAGATTTTCTGATTCACATTCATTATCCACTGACCTGTTCTCAATGGATTTCACAAAGAGAAGCAAAACTAATTACCTCAGGCCAGGCTGCCTGGAAAATAATAGCACAGTGATTTAGAGAAAAGCATTCATGCTGTACAGCCCTTCTGAAATAGTGTATATTTTTAAATTAAATATCACACTTTTTTGATTATAAAACTTTTGCATTTGAACTAATGCACCATCATTTCCTTTTTAAAAAAGCTGTACTAAACAACTGAGACCTTTGTGAGCTAAATATCAATAACATTAGTTTGTTTCATGTTAAGTCATTTTAACATACTTGAAAAGAGGCACATAAAATATAGAGATCATATGTGTAAAGGGACAGCTTTAGAAATGAGGAAAGAATAACGTGATAAACTATTTGGGAAGTCTAGATTAAATTGTCTATTTACTAGTTATTATCTGTTTTAATTTAGCACAAAAAGCTTTGTTGTTTCCTAATAAAACACACATAATGGTAAAGAGAATGATTTCTAATGAAGCCTGTCTTGTTAAGGGGATTACTGATCATACAAATATTCAGGGAGATTCTGCAAATCTCTTTAATACATTAGGTAGTGGAGACAATCTCGAAATCTTTTGCATTCTTGGAGGGCAAACCATCAGAGTTGGTTATTATAAATATAACATGAGGTGTCCATGCATTCTGAAAACAGAGTTCACAAGACCTTTGAGAAAAATAGCTAACATAAAAGGGGGCAAGAAATGTAAAACAATTGTATCCTTGTAACCACAAAAGTGAGGCAAATCAAGAACACAGTGGCGGTTTAACCAAATGCTGGATAGCTCAGCTCCCAGAAGCCCTCATTATAGGGTCCTCTCTCTTGCACTGCTAAAGAATAATCACATCCAAATTACTATAAAAGAGTTAGAAATGGAGCTTAATTTAGTGTTCCAGTTGGCTCCACTTTGGATGAAGTCTGGAAGAGTTTGGAAAAAAATTATATTTTATTCTAAACCTCAGATCAAGAGGATAATAAATCAAGTTATACACAAAATATTAATGTAAATTCTCACAGTGGAAGAACTGGGTTAGATCCATGCAAGTTAATTTTCCTCTTGAGCACTGTGATGTCATTTTAAGTAGCAAAAGACACAACTGACCTTTACATGGTTTCACCACATAAACTCACTTGGCTTCCTTATGAAGTGAAAGGGGAACCTGCTGCTTTCAGTCTTCTCTCTATTTTCACACTGGAGATGACTGTGGGGTTGGAACGGAAAATTAACTGCTCAAAACTGTTTTTATTTCTTTTTTCTCCCTTATCTTAATCTATCCTATCACTTGTAGAGAAAAGCAAATAGAAACTTCTCATTCAACTTAATGAAGAGAAAATACAGAAGTACTGTTTTATCTATATTTGTAGACTGATAGTCCCATAAATGTCAAGGATCACAGGAGAAACAAGCTTATTTCCTTAAGCCTAAAAAGGATGAAATTATTAGTATTTTCTAGAACATGTAAGTATATGTATAATCTTTGGTTACTCACAATAGATATAAACAGAAGTGTCCTGCTTCCTTTAATGGTAAGACCAAATATTTATGTATATATTTAGATGCAGTATATTACATAACCTTCTCCAATGGCTAAGCAGTAAATTATCTGCCTAAGATGCAGGTTCAGTTCCCGGGTCAGAAAGATCCCCTGGAGGAGGAAATGGCAACCTACTTCAGTATTCTTGCCTGGAAATTCCCATGGACAGAGGAGACTGGTTATCTATAGTCCACAGGGTCACAGAGTTGGACATGACTGAGTGACTGAGCACAGCACATATTACATGTATTACACTATGATGTGAATTTTATTTTTGTAATATACATTTGATTGGTTGTATAGACAGCATAAAAGACATAATGATAACTGTTCAAAAAATACAGTTTTACTGGAGTTGTATTTACAGTTATATTAACTCTTTCTGTCAAGTTGATTATCATCATGGGTTCTTTGTTTCTTTCTAACTTTTATCATAAAAGTGTCTTTGTCTTTCAAGAAACTATTACTCAAAACACTGTGCAGATCTTTTTTTCATGCCCTACCACAGAACCCACTACCTACTATATCTACTATCTGATAGTTTAGTTCAGTCGTGTCCAACTCTTTGCAACCCCATGAACCACATAACCTTGTGCTTAAGTCTCTATTGCTAAATGTATTGCACCACATTTTAAGCAGAGATTTGCCCTCAATATACTCTTTATTGGAATGCCAAATAGTTGAATGTTAGAATCAATATTACAGGAAGTCAACTAATACTGTCACAGAATGGGACTTAAAAAAAACTCAGAATATGTTTCCAAAAAGGTAATTATGATTATACTTTCACTATTAAAATTATTAAAAGCCAATTCTAATAGTTTGAAGATTTAGTTAGAGAAGAACAGTTTCTCAACTCACTTCCAAATGAGGTCAGTGTGTGTGTAGATGTTTGAAGATAATTCTGTCAGTACAGCCATGAAATTAAAAGATGCTTACTCCTTGGAAGGAAAGTTATGACAAACCTGGACAGCATATTAAAAAGCAGAGACATTACTTTGTCAACAAAGGTCCATCTAGTCAAGGCTATGGCTTTTCCTGTGGTCATGTATGGATGTGAGAGTTTGATGGTGAAGAAAGCTGAGTCCCAAAGAATTAACACTTTTGAACTGTGGTGTTGGAGAAGACTCTTGAAAGTCCCTTGGACTGCAAAGAGATCCAACCAGTCCATTCTAAAGGAGATTAGTCCTGGGTGTTCATTGGAAGGACTGATGTTGAAGCTGAAACTCCAATACTTTGGCCACCTAATGCAAAAAGCTGACACATTTGAAAAGACCCTGATGCTGGGAAAGATTGAGGGCAGGAGGAGAAGAGGACGACAGAGGATAAGATGGTTGGATGGCATCACCAACTCAATGGACATGGGTTTTGTTGGACTCTGGGAGTTGGTGATGGACAGGGAGGCCTGGCGTGCTGCTGTTCATGGGGTTGCAAAGAGTCAGACACAACTGAGCGACTGAAATGAGTGAGTCTACTGTTACTGGTACAATTGCCACTAAGTTTGAAATCTTTCTTTTATCATGAAAGTAACAATTTATCAGCTGTTAAATGCTTGTAAATTCATCTAATCAATTCCTCAAATTACAGATGTCTGCACTGCTTGAAGAGATTCTCTATATTTTTAGAAGAGTTATATCTTCACATATTATTTTATTAGTAATATTTTTGCTTAGGTGCTGTTTTAAGTTCACTTGTGGGGGGGAAAAAATCTCCCAAACTTGGATCTAGAAATATAGTCATGGAGAAATTTGGTTTCAATATGAAAAATCTCTAAATTTCTACCTGCATCTCAAATTTCATTTCATACACAATAATTTCAGCATGTTCTGTGAAGCAAAATATTGGGAGACTCCTTAGAGCAGGCACAAAGTAAGAAATATTTTTGCTCTCAAGTCATAACTGTTTGATTTTTTTTAAATCCAGTTCTAATAAACCATGTTCTCTAGAAGCAAGCTCTCTTGAAAGCTAGTTTTATTATTGGTAGAGTACAATGTTAAATCTTTAATTCAAACATTTTTAAAAATGTAATAGCTTCTGTTCCATTTTGCTTGAGTGTCTGATGTCTGACAAAGCAGTTCCATTGGCTTTTTTATGTCATGTATTAATAGATGTTTTTGAATTAGGTAGAGTGACAACATTGACTCACTATTTTCCTGCCTAAGGGCAGTGATTGTGTTACATTTTTTATGTTATAATTACTCTTCTAATATATAATTGAAAGATGTAAAAAAATACTCCTCATCTGGTTATTTACATGTCATTCCCAGCTTTGCCGCATTTTTCATTGTCAGTCACAATTATATGACATCTGTTTTACTGATTTTCCATTCCATAAATAGTCCATCAATCAGATCCACTCTGTTGTCAGCTATGTGAGACCAAGAAACTTCTCAATGAGTAAAGCAGAATAATTAAATTCTTTATTAACTCAGCATAGAAAAAATATATATATATGGTTGTACCTTTACATGTAAGTAGGTGATTATAAAAAAATCAATTCATTAATATTGCTAACATTTTTGATAATATGTATAGCAGAATATATAAGACAAGAACTAGTGTTTCAGCCACATGTCTTATAATAGAATTTTGTTACTTAAAATTTACAGGCTGGTTTAAACTAAAATGTCTTTGATCTTCATCCACAGTAAATGCTTGCTATTCTATTGCAGTCAGTTCAATAAGACTTTGCTCAAATTTTTTGCCTCTTTAGGCTTAAAATCATCAGAAGATCTATTCCTAAATCATTTGTGAAAACTCTTTTAAAGTTCAATAAATGAAAACAAAATACACTTTTTAGTTCACCATTTACTCTAATTTTTAAAATTCTCTTCTTACCTATTATTTTAATGTCATAATTAAAGATAATTTATCATAGATATTAGGGGAATTTTTCTCATGAAATTTTATAGTGGCATTCTTTTCTTAAATCAATTTCTCAACAGGTACAGAATTCCCAAAAAGGAATAATAAGGTCAAACCAAATTTCCATGCTTCAACTGAAGCGATTTAGCAGCAGCAGATGCAAAAATATCTTTATATGAATACTTTCTCTACCAGACTGTGAGAATCATAAGAAAAGTGACTGCATTTTATTTCTCCCAGTGTCAAGAGTAAACCATGGCAGATACTAGGCACTCAATGAACACTTGTAGATTAAAAATATATATGTGTGTTTAAAATAATACACCATTATATAATAGAAAAGACTTGCATTTAGAAAGACACTTCTTGTAAAAGTTCCAAAATGCAGTACTTGGATGCAATCTCAAAACGACAGAATGATCTCTGTCTCCAGGCAAACCACTCAGTATCACAGTTATCCAAGTCTATGCCCCAACCAGTAACGCTGAAGAAACTGAAGTTGAACGGTTTTATGAAGACTTACAAGATCTTTTAGAACTAACACCCAAAAAAGATGTCCTTTTCATTATAGGGGACTGGAATGCTAAAGTAGGAAGTCAAGAAACACCTGGAGTAACAGGCAAATTTGGCCTTGGAATGCGGAATGAAGCAGAGCAAAGACTAATAGAGTTTTGCCAAGAAAATGCACTGGTCATAGCAAACACCCTCTTCCAACAACACAAGAGAAGACTCTACACATGGACATCACCAGATGGTCAAAACCAAAATCAGATGGATTATATTCTTTGCAGCCAAAGATGGAGAAACTCTATACAGTCAACAAAAACAAGACCGGGAGCAGACTGTGGCTCAGATCATGAACTCCTTATTGCCAAATTCAGACTTAAATTGAAGAAAGTAGGGAAAACCGTTAGACCATTCAGGTATGACTTAATCAAATCCCTTATGGTTATACAGCAGAAGTGAGAAATAGATTTAAGGGCCTAGATCTGATAGAGTGCCTGATGAACTATGGAATGAGGTTCATGACATTGTACAGGAGACAGGGATCAAGACCATCCCCATGGAAAAGAAATGCAAACAAGCAAAATGGCTGTCTGGGGAGGCCTTGCAAATAACTGTGAAAAGAGGAGAGGCAAAAAGCAAAGGAGAAAAGGAAAGATATAAGCATCTGAATGCAGAATTCCAAGGAATAGCAAGAAGAGATAAGAAAGCCTTCTTCAGCGATCAATGCAAAGATATAGAGGAAAACAACAGAATGGGAAAGACTAGAGATCCTTTCAAGAAAATTAGAGATACCAAGGGAACATTTCATGCAAAGATGGGCTTAATAAAGGACAGAAATGGTCTGGACCTAACAGAAGCAGAAGATATTAAGAAGAGGTGGCAAGAATACATGGAAGAACTGTACAAAAAAGATCTTCACGACCCAGATAATCATGATGATGTGATCACTAATCTAGAGCCAGACATATTGAAATGTGAAGTCAAGTGGGCCTTAGAAAGCATCACTATGAACAAAGCTAGTGGAGGTGATGGAATTCCAGTTGAGTTGTTTCAAATCCTGAACGATGATGCTGTGAAAGTGCTGCACTCAATAAGCCAGCAAGTTTGGAAACCTCAGCAGTGGCCACAGGACTGGAAAATGTCAGTTTTCATTCCAATCCCAAAGAAAGGCAATGCCAAAGAATGTCCAAACTACAGCACAATTGCACTCATCTCCCATGCTAGTAAAGTAATGGTCAAAATTCTCCAAGCCAGGCTTCAGCAATATGTGAACCGTGAACTTCCTGATGTTCGAGCTGATTTTAGAAAAGGCAGAGGAACCAGAGGCCAAATTGCCAACATCAGCTGGATCATGGAAAAAGCAAGAGAGTTCCAGAAAAACATCTATTTCTGCTTTATGGACTATGCCAAAGCCTTTGACTGTGTGGATCACAATAAACTGTAGAAAATTCTGAAAGAGATGGGAATACCAGACCACCTAACCTGCCTCTTGAGAAATCTGTATGCAGGTCAGGAAGCAACACTTAGAACTGGACATGGAACAACAGACTGATTCCAAATAGGAAAAGGAGTCCGTCAAGGCTGTATATTGTCACCATGCTTATTTAACTTATATGCAGAGTACATCATGAGAAACGCTGGGCTGGAAGAAACAGAAGCTGGAATCAAGATTGCCAGGAGAGATATCAATAACCTCAGATATACAGATGACACCACCCTTATGGCAGAAAGTGAAGAGGAGCTAAAAAGCCTCTTGATGAAAGTGAAAGAGGAGACTGAAAAAGTTGGCTTAAAACTCAACATTCAGAAAATGAAGATCATGGCATCTGGTCCCATCACTTTAAGGGAAATAGATGGGGAAACAGTAGAAACAGTGTCAGACTTTATTTTTTGGGGCTCCAAAATCACTGCAAATGGTGACTGCAGCCATGAAATTAAAAGATGCTTACTCCTTGGTAGAAAAGTTATGACCAACCTAGATAGTATATTCAAAAGCAGAGACATTACTTTGCCGACTAAGGTCCGTCTAGTCAAGGCTATGGTTTTTCCAGTGGTTATGTATGGATATGAGAGTTGGACTGTGAAGAAGGCTGAGTGCTGAAGAACTGATGCGTTTGAACTGTGGTGTTGGAGAAGACTCCTGAGAGTCTCTTGGACTGCCAGGAGATCCAACCAGTCCATTCTGAAGGAGATCAGCCCTGGGATTTTTTTGGAAGGAATGATGCTAAACCAGAAGCTCCAGTACTTTGGCCACCTCATGTGAAGAGTTGACTCATTGGAAAAGACTCTGATGCTGGGAGAGATTGGGGGCAGGAGGAAAAGGGGACAACCCAGGATGAGATGGCTGTATGGCATCACGGACTCAATGGACGTGAGTCAGTGAACTCTGGGAGCTCGTGATGGACAGGGAGTCCTGGCATGCTGTGATTCATGGGGTCACGAAGAGTCAGACACGACTGAGCGAGTGAACTGAACTGAACTGAACTGAATACTATGATGCTGGGCAATTTAATTAACATCTCTGAACATACATTTCCTTGTCTTCAGAATATTCCTGAAACTCCCTGAGTTATTTAAATATAAGCGTATTTCAAAACACGAGCACAATGCTTGCCATCTAATGTGTGCTCAATATGGTGACTAATAGGAAGGAAAGAAAAAAGAAATGGAGTTATTGTAGCCATTGATTAAAGAACTATTTGTTTCACAATATATGACTACATATGCTGTTTCGTCGCTAAGTCGTGTCTGACTCTTTTGCAATCTAATGGACTGTAGCCTGCCAGATTCCTCTGTCCATGGTGTGTCCCAGGAAAGAATGCTAGAGTGGGTTGCCATTTCCTTCTCCAATAAGTACGTATATGATTGGTGAAAATTTGTTCAGGGTTTTCCATAACATAGTATAATGAACTCCAAACAATCTTTCTGGTCAACCCAATATTTAAGGTTCTAATTTACTGAACCGAATTTATTGAAATGAAAAAAAAAAAAAAACAGCAATCTTTCATTAAAATAAGAAACTATTAAAAATTACAGGATAGATTAGGAATATTACAAACATCAGATATTTTCAGAGAAGTCTCTTGAAGTTTGTCCAATTAACTTTAATTTAAAAATGACCATATCTTATATATTCAATGTCTATGGATGATTTAGCATTTGGGTCATATTTCTGCCAAACTGGGATTCCCTTGTGGCTCAGCTGGTAAACATTTTGCCTGCAATGCGGGAGACCTGGGTTCGATCCCTGGGTTGGAAAGATTCCTTAGAGAAGGAAAAGGCTACCTACTCCAGTATTCTGGCTTGGAGAATTTCATGGGGTTACAAAGCGTCAGACATGCCTGACTGAATTTCACTTTCACTTTCTACCAAACTATAAAGAAATCCCAAATAGATCATTATATTAATATTATCTCCTCACAGTCTTCTTTATTTCTAATAATTAATAGGGCTATTTCTTGGCTTATAACAGCAAACACAAAGGAATCACTCCATTTTGATCTCTGCAGATATCCAGATTCATATGAAAAATGATTTCAATTACTCACATTCTTCATGCTTTCCAATTCCCTTAAGTAATGCATAGCATATTAACCAGAATAATGTTAAAATATTAATATTCTCATCTGTCATTTCAATTTCTCAGTCTTGGTCACTGCTACCAATCACTTTTTGTATGAATGCTAATTAGTTTCAACACAAAAGTGTGCATATACTCTCAAGTTAATGAGAACCTACTATATTGAGTATCTAGTAAATGTTTCCTTATTGATAAATTGATGACTTATTTTCCCACTGAATATATATATATATATATATATATATATATAGTCTGTAAACATATATGTGTATACATACAAGTTAATTTAGTGGAATTATGAAGTTATAAAGCTTAGTAATTCATTGAAAATATTGATAGTTTTCAATCAATTCTTATTAATCATTAAAGATACTATTTAGCTGTTCTATATAATATTACATATATTATAATCTATATAGTATTATAATTGGCTGTTCCTACTACCTGATATTTAAGTTCATAATTTAAACAATACATTGCTGTTGCTTAATTTTAAAACTTCATATGCTTCCTTTATGATGGATGATGATTTAACTTTCTTACAAATACATTCCCCTCAGTCTTCCTCTCAACCTTCATCAAATGTATGTATGTATTACACATTAAGAATGAAAATATGCTCAACCTCACTCATTACTGCTGCTGATGCTGCTAAGTTTCTTCAGTCGTGTCCGACTCTGTATGAACCCATAGAAGGTCTCCCACCAGGTTCCCCCATCCCTTGGATTCTCCAGGCAAGAACACTGGAGTGGGTTGCCATTTCCTGAGCATTCTTTGGCATTACCTTTCTTTGGGATTGGAATGAAAACTGACCTTTTCCAGTCCTGTGGCCATGGCTGAATTTTCCAAATTTGCCAACATATTGAGTGGAGCACTTTCACAGCATCATCTTTCAGGATTTGAAATAGCTCAACTGGAATTCCATCACCTCCACTAGCTTTTTTCATAGTTCCATCATGTCATGGGAAATAGATGGGGAAACAGTGGAAACAGTGTCAGACTTTATTTTGGGGGGCTCCAGAATCACTGCAAATGGTAATTGCAGCCATGAAATTAAAAGATGCTTACTCCTTGGAAGGAAAGATATGATCAACCTAGATAGCATATTAAAAAGCAGAGATATTACTTTGCCAACAAAGGTCTGTCTAGTCAAGACTATGGTTTTTCCAGTGGTCATGTATGGATGTGAGAGTTGAACTGTGAAGAAACCTGAGCACCAAAGAATTGATGCTTTGAACTGTGGTGCTGCAGAAGACTCTTGAGATCCCTTGGACTGCAAGGAGATCCAATCAGTCCATCCCAAAGGAGATCAGTCCTGGGTATTCATTTGAAGGACTGATGCTAAAGTTGAAACTCCAGTACTTTGGCCACCTCATGGGAAGAGTTGACTCATTGATTCTGATGCTGGGAGGGATTGGGGGCAGGAGGAGAAGGTGACGACATAGGATGAGATGGCTGGATGGCATCACCTACTCGATGCACATGAGTTTGAGTGAACTCCGGGAGTTGGTGATGGACAGGGAGGCCTGGCATGATGCGATTCATGGGGTTGCAAAGAGTCGCAGACGACTGAGCTGAACGGAACTGAACTGAACTGAATGCATAAAACTGAAAAGTGAAAGTGAAGTTGCTCAGTCATGTCTGACTATTAGCGACCTCATGGATTGCAGCCTACCAGGCTCTTCTGTCCATGGGATTTCCCAGGCTACAGTACTGGTGTGGGGTGCCATTGCCTTCTCCATCACCCATTGCTGGAGTAATACAAATCAAAACCACAATGAGGTATCATCTCACTTTGGTCAGAATGATGCCATCAAAAAGTCTGCAGACAATAAATGCTGAAGAGAGTGTGGAGGAGAGGGAAGCCTGTCAGACTGTTGGTGGGAATGCAAGCTGGTACAGCCCTATGGAGAACAGTGTGGAGATTTCTTAGAAAACAGGGAATACAACTGCCCTAGGACTCAACAATCCCACTGCTGGGCATACACACACACACATTGACACATATACCACAATGTTCATTCCAGTAGTGATTACAATAGCTACGACATGGAAGCAACCTGAGTGTCCATTGGCAGATGAATGGATAAGAAAGTTGTTGTACATATACACAATGGAATATTTCTTAGCTATGAAAAGAAGGCATTTGAGTCAGTGCTAATGAGTTGGATGAAATTGGAGCCTATTATACAGAGTGAAGTAAGTCAGAAAGAGAAACACAAATACTGCATATTAATGCATATATGTATATATAGAATTTAGAAACAAGTAATGATGATCCTATAGCAAGACAACAAAAGAGGCACGGATGTAAAGAGTGGACTTTGGGCTTTGTGGTCGAGAAGGTGACAGTGGGATGATTTGAGAGAATTGCATTGGAACATGTATATTGCCATATATAATATAGATGACCAGTACAAGTTTGATATGTGAAGCAGGACACTCAAAGCCACTGTTCTGGGACAACCCAGAAACATGGGGTGGGGAGTGAGGTGTGTGTGGAGGGGGTGGTTCAGGATGATGGGACACAAGTGCACCCGTGGCTGATTCATGTCAATGAATAGCAGAAACCATCACAATATTTTAAAGTAATTATACCCCAATTAAAATAAATTAAGCAATGTTTTAAAAGGGAAAAAAAATACATGAAAATTACCTGTGGTGCTGGAGAAGACTCCTGAGAGTCCCTTGGACAGCACAGAGATCAAACCAGTCAATCCTAAAGGAAGTCAACCCTGAATATTCACTGAAAGCACTATTGCTAAAGGTGAGCCTCCAATATTTTGGCCAACTGATGTAAAGAACCAACTCATTGGAAAAGACCCTGATGCTGGAAAAGATTAAGGGCAGGAGGAGAAGTGGGCAACAAAGTATGAGATGGTTGGATGGCATCATCAGGTCAATGGATACGAGTTTGAGCAAACTCCAGGAGATGGTGAAGGACAGGGAAGCCTGGCGTGCTGCAGTCCATGGGGTCACAAAGAGTTGGACAGGATTGAGTGACTGAACAGCAACAAATATTTCTAAAAATATAGGACAATGTATTTTAAATTGTGAATTGATATTTACATTTTTTGACTATGGAAATATTGACTGATGTTTTAGTTATGGAATATTTTTCACAGAATACTGAATATGTTCATCTCTGTATTTCTAGTCTCCAGCTATAGTAGCTGTGAATTATCAGTAACAGGTTCATGATCACTTGCATGAATCATTTTTTCTTAATTCCTAAAAATATTAGACCTTCTCTTAGGCCCTGTCTCCTACAATTTGTAATGTGTCACTGATTTTCTATAACATCACTTCCTAAACTCAAAATTTTGAATCTTTTTTTTATTTGAATCTTTAATATTGTAAATCGGTCATTTAATTTTTCTATCTTTTCCTGAATTTATTTCAGTTACTTCTAATGCATTTTAATTCTCTTTTCTGAAACTTTCTTGAATCTTTAAAGTGAAAGTCACTCAGTCATGTCCAACTCTTTTGTGATCTCATGCACTGTAGCCTGCCAGGTTCCTCTGTTCATGGAATTCTCCAAGCAAGAACACTGGAGTTGGTAGCCATTCTGTTCTCCAGGTGATCTTCCAAACCCAGGGATCAAACCCAAGTCTCTTGCATCATAGGTAGGTTCTTACTGTTTAAGCTACCAGGGAAGCCAATTAACTAATAAATGCTTAATTCTCTATTACTATATTTTTTTTGAAAATTACTCTTTCCTGTTGTGATTCTGTTTTATAACATCTTGTAATAATTGGAAATTATCTAACTCTGCATCTCTTCACATGGATCATTTCCTTCAGATTTTAAGTTCTTTTCTGCTATACTGTCTCATTTTCCTCTTGTTTCTTTCAATTCGTGTTTGCTTTTTAAATGAATTTATTTTTTATTGAAGGATAATAGTTTTACAGAATTTTGTTGTTTTCTGTCAGACCTCAACATGAATCAGCCATGTGTACGTATGTCTGTGTGTGTGTGTGTGTATATATATATATATATATATATATATATATATACCCCCTTCCTCCTGAACCTCTCTACCATCTCCTTCCCCATCCCACCCATCCAGGGAGACAGAGAGCCCCTGTTTGAGTTTCATGAGCCATACAGCAAATTCCCATTGGCCATCTATTTTACACAGGATAATATAAGTTTCCGTGTTACTCTTTCCATGCATCTCACCCTCTCCTCCCCTCTCACCTTGTCCATAAGTCTATTCTCTATGTCTGTTTCTCCATTGCTACCCTGTGAATAAACTCTTCAGCACCATTATTCTAGATTCCATGTATATACACTAGAATATGATATTTATATTTCTCTTTCTGACTTACTTCACTCTGTATAATAGATTCAAGGTTCATCGCTTCATTAGAGCTGACCCAAATGTATTCCTTTTTATGGCTGAGTAATATTCCATTGTATATATGTATCACAATTTCTTTATCCATTAATCTGTCAATGGACATCTAAGTTGCTTCCATGTTCTAACTATTGTAAATAATGCCGCATGAACAATAGGATACATATGTATTTTTCAAGTTTGGTTTCCTCAGGGTATATGCCTAGGAGTGAGACTGCTGGGTCATATGGTGGTTTGTTCCTAGTTTTTTAAGGAATCTCCATACCGTTTTCCTTAGTGGCTGTATCAATTTACGTTCCCACCAACAGTGTAAGAGCATTCCCTTTCACCACACCCTCTCCAGCATTTATTGCTTGTAGAATTTTTGATGATGGCCATTCTTACTGGTGTGAGGTGATATCTCATTGTAGTTTTGGTTTGCATTTCTCTAATAATGAGTGATGTTGAGCATCTTTTCATGGGTTTATTAGCCATCTGTATGGCTTCTTTGGAGAAATGTCTGTTTAGGTCTTTTCCCACTTTTTGATTGGGTTGTTGGTTTTTCTGGTATTGAGATGTATGAGCTGCTTGTGTATCTTGGAAGTTAATGCTTTGTCATTTGTTTCATTTGCTATTGTTTTCTCCCATTCTGAGGGTTGTCTTTTCACCTTGCTTATAATCTCCTTTTCTGTGCAAAAGCTTTTCAGTTTAATTGGGTCACACTTGTTTACTTCTTTTTTTTTTTTTTCATTAATCTAGGAGGTGGGTCATAGAGGATCTAGCTTTGATTTATGTCAAGTGTTCTGCCTATATTTTCCTCTAAGAGTTTTATAGTTTCTGGTCTTACATTTAGGTCTTTAATCTATTTTGAATTTATCTATGTGTATGGTGTTAGAAAGTGTTCTAATTTCATTCTTTTACATGTAGCTGTCCGGTTTTACCAGCACTGTTTATTGAAAAGGTTGTCTTTGCCCCATTGTATATTCTTGCCTCCTTTGTCAACAATAAGTTACCCATAGGTGCATGGGTTTATTTCTGGGTTTTCTATCTTGTTCCATTGGTCTATATTTCTGTTTTTGTGCCAGTACCATAGTGTCTTATGACTGTAGCTTTGCAGTTTAACCTGAAGTCAAGAATATTGATTCCACAAGCTCCATTCTTCTTTCTCAAGACTGCCTTGGCTACTGGGAGTCTTTTGTGTTTCCATATGAATTTTGGAGTTTTTTGTTCTAATTCTATGAAAAAATGTCTTTAATAATTTGATGTGGATCACATTGAATCTGTAGATCACATTTGGCAGTATAGTCATTTTCATAATGTTAATTATTCCTACCCATGAACATGGAATATCTATCTGTTCATATCATCTTTTATTTCTTTCATTAGTGTCTTATAATTTTCCATGTACACTTTTGTCTCCTTAGGTAAGTTTATTCCTAGATATTTTATCTTTTTGTTGCAGTCGTGAATGGGATTCATTCCTTAATTTCTCTTTCTGATTTTTCATTCTTAGCATATAGAAATGCAAGTGATTTCTGTATACTGATTTTTGTATCCTGCAATTTTGTTAAATTCACTGGTTAGCTCTAGAATTTCCTGATACTATCTTTAGGATTTCCTATGTACAGTATCATGTCATCTCCAAACAATGAGAGCCTTACTTCTTCTTTTCCAATCTGGATTCCTTTTATTTCTTTGCCTTCTTTGATTGCTGTAGCTAGGACTTCCAGAATTACGTTGAAAAATAGTGGTAAAAGTGGATACCTTTGTCTTGTTCCTAATCTTAGGGGGAATGCTTTCAGTTTTTCACCATTGAGAATAATGTTTGCTGTAGGCTTATTATATATGGCCTTTACTATGTTGAGGTAGGTTCCTTCTATGCTCCCTTTTTGAAGTTTTAATCATAAATGGGTGCTGAATTTTATAAAAGGCTTTTCCTGTATCTGTTGAGATTATCATATGGTTTTCATCTTCAGTTTGTTAATATGATGTCTTACATTGATAGTTTGCTTATATTGAAAAATCCTAGCATCCATGAAATAAACCGAACGTGATAATGGTATGAATTTGGTAATAAGGAGTTCATGATCTGAGCCGCAGACAACTCCTGGCTTTTTTTTGTTGGCTGTATAGAGCTTCTCCATCTTTGGCTGTGGCTCAGACCATGAAATCCTTATTACCAAATTCAGACGTAAATTGAAGAAAGTAGGGAAAACTGCTAGACCATTCAGGTATGACCTAAATGAAATCCCTTATGATTAAACAGTGGAAGTGAGATATAGATTTAAGGGCCTAGATCTGATAGATAGAGTGCCTGATGAACTATGGAATGAGGTTCGTGACATTGTACAGGAGACAGGGATCAAGACCATCCCCATGGAAAAGAAATGCAAACAAGCAAAATGGCTGTCTGGGGAGGCCTTACAAATAGCTGTGAAGAGAAGAGAGGTGAAAAGCAAAGGAGAAAAGGAAAGATATAAGCATCTGAATGCAGAATTCCAAAGAATAGCAAGAAGAGATAAGAAAGCCTTCTTCAGCGATCAATGCAAAGAAATAGAGGAAAACAACAGAATGGGAAAGACTAGAGATCTCTTCAAGAAAATTAGAGATACCAAGGGAACATTTCATGCAAAGATGGGCTCAGTAAAGGACAAGAATGGTATGGACCTAACAGAAGCAGAAGATATTAAGAAGAGATGGCAAGAATACATGGAAGAACTGTACAAAAAAAGATCTTCAGGACTCAGATAATCATGATGATGTAATCACTAATCTAGAGCCAGACATCTTGGAATGTGAAGTCAAGTGGGCCTTAGAAAGCATCACTATGAACAAAGCTAGTGGAGGTGATGGAATTCCAGTTGAGCTGTTTCAAATCCTGAACGATGATGCTGTGAAAGTGCCACACTCAATATGCAGCAAATTTGGAAAACTCAGCAGTGGCCACAGGAGTGGAAATGGTCAGTTTTCATTCCAATCCCGAAGAAAGGCAATGCAAAAGAATGTTCAAACTACCACACAATTGCACTCATCTCACATACTAGTAAAGTAATGCTCAAAATTCTCCAAGCCAGGCTTCAGCAATATGTGAACTGTGAACTCCCTGATGTTCAAGCTGGTTTTAGAAAAGGCAGAGGAACCAGAGATCAAATTGCAAACATCCGCTGGATCATGGAAAAGGCAAGAGAGTTCCAGAAAAACATCTATTTCTGCTTTATTGACTATAACAAAGCCTTGACTGTGTGGATCACAATAAGCTGTGGAAAATTCTGAAAGAGATGGGAATACCAGACCACCTGACCTGCCTCTTGAGAAATCCTTATCCAGGTCAGGAAGCAACAGTTAGAACTGGACATGGAACAACTGACTGGTTCCAAATAGGAAAATGAGTGTGTCAAGGCTGTATATTGTCACCCTGCTTAATTAACTTATATGCAGAGTACATCATGAGAAACGCTGGGCTGGAAGAAACACAAGCTGGAATCAAGATTGCCAGGAGAAATATCAATCACCTCAGATATGCAGATGACACCACTCTTATGGCAGAAAGTGAAGAGGAACTAAAAGCCTCTTGATGAAAGTGAAAGAGGAGAGCGAAAAAGTTGATATAATGCTCAACATTCAGAAAACGAAGATCATGGCATCTGGTCCATTTCTTCATGGGAAATAGAAGGGGAAACAGTGGAAACAGTGTCAGACTTTATTTTTTGGGCTCCAAAATCACTGCAGATTGTTATTGCAGCAATGAAATTAAGATTCTTACTCCTTGGAAGAAAAGTTATGACCAACCTAGATAGTATAATCAAATGCAGAGACGTTACTTTGCCGACTAAGGTCCGTCTAGTCAAGGCTGTCGTTTTCCCAGTGGTCACGTATGGATGTGAGAGTTGGACTGTGAAGAAACCTGAGCACCAAAGAATTGATGCTTTTGAACTGTGGTGTTGTAGAAGACTCTTGAGAGTCCCTTGGACTGCAGGGAGATCCAACCAGTCCATTCTGAAGGAGATCAACCCTGGGATTCCTTTGGAAGGAATAATGCTAAAGCTGAAACTCCAATACTTTGGCCACCTCATGCAAAGAGTTGACTCATTGGAAAAGACTCTGATGCTGGGATGGTTTGGGGGCAGGAGGAGAAGGGGACGACCCAGGATGAGATGGCTGGATGGCATCACCGACTTGATGGACATGAGTCTGAGTGAACTCCGGGAGATGGAGATGAACAGGGAGGCCTGGCGTGCTGCGATTCATGGGGTCACAAAGAGTTGGACACGACTGAGCGACTGAACTGAACTGAACTGATCATGGTATATGAGTTTTTGATGAATTCTGAATTCCATTTGCTAAAATTTTGGTGAGGATTTTTGCATCTATGTTCATCAATGATATTGGCCTGTAGTTTTCTACTTTGTATTTTCTTTGTCTGTTTTGGTATCCAGGTGTTGGTGGCCTCATAGGATGAGTTTGAAAGTGTTCCTTACTCTGCAATTTTTTGAAAGAGTTTTAGGAGGATAAGCATTAACTCTTCTCTAAATGTTTCACAGAATTCTCCTGTGAAGCCATCTGGTCCGAGGTTTTGGTTTTGGGAGAGATTTTTGATCACAGCTTCAATTTCAGTGCTTGTAATTGGGTTGTTCATAATTTGTATTTTTCTTGTTTTAGTCTTGAAAGATTGAAATTTTCTAAGAATCTATCCATTTCTTCCAAGTTATCCATTGTTTTGCCATGTAACTATTCATAACAGTCTCATAATCTTTTGTATTTCTGCTTTGTCTGTTATAACCTCTCCTTTTTTCATTTCTAATTTTATTATTTGATTCTTCTCTGTTTTTCCTTGACTAGTCTGGCTAAAGGTTTGTCAATTTTGTCTATCATCTCAAAGAACCAGTTTTTAGTTTTAGTAATTTTTTACTATTGTTTCTTTCATTTCTTTTTCATTTTTTTCTGCTCGGATCTTTATTATTTCTTTCCTTCTATTAATTTGGGGCTTTTTTGTTGTTGTTCTTATTATTATTATTCCAGTTGTTTCAGGGGTAAGGTTAGGCTGTCTATTTGATGACTTTTTTTTGTTTGTTTCTTGAGGTTAGGGTTGTATTGCTATAAACTTCCCTCTTAGAACTGCTTTGGCTGCATCCCATAGGTTTTGAGTTGTCATGTTTTCATTGTCATTTTTCCAGAAAATTTTATTTCCCTTTTGATTTCTTCAGTTACCTGTTGGTTATTTAGAAACGTATTGTTTAATCTCCATGTGCTTATGTTTCTTACAGTTTTTTTTTTCTTGTGATTGATATCTAGTCTCATAACGTTTATGTCAGAGAAGATGACTGATAAGATTTCAATTTTGTTAAATTACTGAGGTGTGATTTGTGACCCAAGATGTCATCTCTCCTGGAGAATGTTCCATGTGCACTTGAGAAGAAGGTGTATTCCTCTGCATTTGGATAGAATGTCCTGAAGATATCAATGAGATCCATCTCAACTAATGTATCATTTAAGACTTATGTTTCCTTATTAATGTTGTATTTTGGTGATTCACTGGTTTGAGTGGAGTGTTAAAGTCTCCAAATATTATTGTGTTACTGAGGTGCTCCTATGTTGGGTGCACAGATATTGTCCTTTTTTTTTTTTGTTTGTTCTTTATTTTTTATTTATTTATTTTTTACATTACAATACTGTATTGGTTTTGCCATACATTGACATGAATCTGCCACAGGTGTACATGAGTTCTCCATCCTGAACACCCTCCCACCACCCTCCCCATATCATCTCTCTGTGTCATCCCAGTGCACCAGCCCCAAGCATCCTGTATCCTGTATCAAACCTAGACTGGCGATTCATTTCTTACATGATAGTATACACGTTTCAAAGCCATTCTCCCAAATCATCCCACCCTCTCCCTCTCCTACAGAGTCCAACAGTCTGTTCTTTACATCTGTGTCTCTTTTGCTGTCTCGCATACAGGGTTATCATTACCATCTTTCTAAATTCCATATATATGTGTTAGTATACTGTATTGGTGTTTTTCTTTCTGGCTTACTTCACTCTGTATAATCGGTTCCAGTTTCATCCACCTCATTCAACTGATTCAAATGTATTCTTTTTAATGGCTGAGTAATACTCCATTGTGTATAATGTACCACAGCTTTCTTATCCATTTGTCTGCTGATGGACATCTAGGTTGCTTCCATGTCCTGGCTATTATAAACTGCTGTGATGAACATTGGACTACATGTGTCTCTTTCAATTCTGGTTTCCTCAGAGTGTATGCCCAGCAATGGGAATGCTGGGTCATAAGGCAGTTCTATTTGCAGTTTTTTAAGGAATCTCCACACTGTTCTCCATAGTGGCTGTACTAGTTTGCATTCCCACCAACAGTGTAAGAGGGTTCCCTTTTCTCCACACCCTCTCCAGCATTTATTGCTTGTAGACTTTTGGATTGCAGCCATTCTGACTGGTGTGAAATGGTACCTCATTGTGGTCTTGATTTGCATTTCGCTGATAATGAGTGATGTTGAGGATCTTTTCATGTGTTTGTTAGCCATCTGTATGTCTTCTTTGGAGATATCTTGCTTTTGGAGTGATCCCTTGATCATTATGTAGTGGCCTTCTTTATCTCTTTTAATCTTCTTTATTTTAAGATCTATTTTGTTTGATATGAGGATTGCTACTCCAGTTTTCTTTTGCTTCCCATTTATGTGGAATATATTTTTTCATCTTCTTCCCCTCAGTCTATATGTATCTTTAGCTCTGAAGAGGGTTTCTTTTAGACAGCATATATATGGGTCTTGTTTTTGTAGCCATTCAGCAAGTCTGTGTCTTTTGTTTGGAGCACTTAATCCATTCACATTTAAAGTAAATATTGATATATATGTATCTATTGCCATTTTCTTAATTGTTTGGGGTTGAATTTGTAGATCGCTTTGCCTCTTTTGTATTTCTTGACTATATAAGTCCCTTTAGCATTTGTTGTAATGCTAGTTTGGTGGTACTGAATTCTCTTGACTTGTGCTTGTCTGAAAAGTTTTTATTTCTCCAGCAATTTGAATGAGATCCTTGCCAGATACAGTAATCTAGCTTGTAGATTTTTCCCTTTCAGTACTTCAAATATACCCTGCAATTCCCTTCTGGCCTGCAGAGCTGCTGCTGAAAGATCAGCTGTTAAACATATGGGTTTCCATTGTATGTTCCTTGTTGCTTTTCCCTTGCTGCTTTTAATAGTCTTTCTTTGTGTTTAGTCTTTTTTAGTTTGATTAGAATGTGTCTTGGTGTCTTTCTCCTTGGGTTTAACCTGTATGGGATTTAACCTGTATTTCTCTGTACCTCTTTGGGTTAATTGACTATTTCCTTTTTCATGTTGGGGAAATTTCCACCTATAATTTCTTTAAAAATTTTCTGATGCCATTTCTTTTTTCTCTTCTTCTTCTGGGGCCCCTATAATTTGAATGTTGGTGTATTTGATATTGTCTCAGAGGTCTCTGAGACTATCCTAAGTTCTTTGCATTCTTTTTACTGTATTCTGCTCTTCAGAGGTTATTTCCACCATTTTATCTTCCAGCTCACTGATTTTTTCTTCAGCTTCATAGATTCTGCTATTGATTCCTTACAGAGTATTTTTAATTTAAGTTATTGTGTTGTTTGTCTCTGTTTATTCTTTAATCCTTCTAGTTTTATTAAATGATTCTTGCATTTTCTCCATTTTGTTTTCCAGGTTTTTGATCATCTTTACTATCATTATTCTGAATTCTTTTTCAGATAGTTTGCCTATTTCCTCTTGATTCATTTGGACTTCTATGTTTCTAAATTGTTCCTTCATTTGTGTAGTATTCCTCTGAATTTTCTCTTTTTTTTTTTTAAACTTATTGTATTTGAGGTCTCCTTTCCCAGGCTTCAAGGTTGAATTCTATTGTCCTTTTGGTTTCTACCCTCCTAATGTTCGTCCAGTGGTTTGTATAGCATGAGACTTGTGCTGAGTTTTTGTTTGTTTGTTTGTTTGATTTTCCTCATGAGCAAGGCTGAGTGAGATGTTAATCCTGTCTGCTGATGATTGGGTTTGTATTTTTATTTTGTTTTATTTTTTAGAAGAGGTGTCCTGCACAGAGTGCTACTGGTGGTTGGATGATTCTGGGTGTTGTATTCAAGTGGTTTCCTTGGTGTGAGTTCTCACTATTTTATACTCCCTAGGGTTAGTTCTCTGATATTCTAGAGTTTTGGAATCAGTGCTCACACTCCAAAGGCTCAGGGTTTGGTCTCTGGTATGAATGAAGATTCCATAAGTGGTTTGTTATGGCATTAATTGAGCTTAAAACAAATATCCAAAAGCAAGAAGCCAAAGATGAACCCCAGGCAAATTGTGGTTATAAAATCAGGCAACTAATAAATAAAATCATTGAATATACACCCATAAGTGAAGTCAGAACAGTACAGCTTAAATAAAGTACAATAGATTGACCTGGAAAACAGAGAAAATACAAAAGTATACTTACCAGTTAAGAACAAAACTAACTGAAGCACAAACTGGAAATCAAAACTAAAGCAAAGTGCCAAGTAGGAAATAAAGCAATGGGAACAAAACTAGCAAATATGTTGAGAGGAAATGAAAGTTAAAAAGAAAGAATAGACATGCAAAGTTAAATAGAGGTAGATAAAGTAGATTTATATATGTTAAAGATTAACTGCAAGGGAAAAAAAAAACAGTAAGAAAAGCAAACAAAGGAATAAATGTAGACAAAATAAGCATAGGTTTAAAAAATTAAAAATCAGGAAAAATAAAAAAAGGAAAACTCCAAAGAAACTCAAAAGCCCAAAATATAGGCAGAGCTTTATAACAACAATAAAAAATTTGAGCAAAAACAAACAAACAAATAAATAAATAAATAAAAGCTGAAATGCTTAATTAGATTTCATAGTGCCAATAAAATTGACAACTACAACAGAGGTTGGAAAAATCAGAAAAAAAAAAATCCAAAGAAATAAACAGAAGTCAAAACTTAGGAATGATAAATATTTTTCTTGAGTCACTGCTGTCAGAGTCCTTTCCTTCACTAGGACTCATAGTCCACATCACCTCCCTAGGATGCCTTCCAATGTTGTGCTGATCTCTGGACCTGCTGTGGGGGCAGCTCAGATTCTAACTGTGTGTTCTTGCCTCCAATGTCCACAGCTATCAGAATGAGTGCATTTTTTGTTTTTTTATTGTTGTTGTTGGTGGTGGTTTTTTGTTTTGTTGTTGTTGTTGTTGTTGTTGTTGTTTGGTTGAGAGCTCTCAATAGCTTATTATATATTCCATAGCCATAGAGTCTGCCTAGTTGATCAGCTGATGAGAAGGTTTTGAGTCTTCTTCCTCAGCCAGACTATTCCTGGGTTTCAAATGTGGTTTTATTTCCACCTCTGCTTGTGGGTTGTCCACTGAAGTTTGCTCCTGCGACTGCCCTGGAGGACTTGGGTTTGCCCCTGTGAGGTCCAGGTGTGGAGGTGGTGCAGCTGCTTGGGTCACAGGGGTTCTTGCGGCACCAGATTCTCATGGGAGTTGACAGCTATGACAGCAGGAAATATAGAACTCTAGAAGGGTATGGCACAGCTGCTGCTCCTTACCTTGGATGATGGGTATCTCCCAAGTAAGATGGTAGGTGTTGCAAGAGGGCATCAGAGGGCAGACACACTGAAACTATACTCACAGAAAACTAGTCAATCTAATCACACTGAGACTACAGCCTTGTGTAACTCAATGAAACCAAGCCATGCCTGTGCGGGGCAACCAGGACGGGCGAGCCATGGTGGAATGCTCTGACAGAATGTGGTCCACTGGAGAAGGGAATGGTAAGCCAATTCAGTATTCTTGCCTTGAGAACACCATGTATAGTAAGAAAAGGCAAAATGATAGGATAACAAAAGAGGAACTCCCCATGTCATTAGATGCCCAATATGCTACTGGAGATCAGTGGAGAAATAACTCCAGAAGGAATGAAGGGATGGAGCCAAAGCAAACAATAACCAGTTGTGGGTGTGACTGGTGATAGAAGCAAGATCCGATGTTGTAAAGAGCAATATTCCATAGGAACCTGGAATGTCAGGTCCATGAATCAAGGCAAATTGGAAGTGGTCAAACAAGAGGTGGCAAGAGTGAACATCGACATTCTAGGAATCAGCGAACTAAAATGGACTGGAATGGGTGAATT
This sequence comes from Ovis aries, assembly GCF_016772045.2. NCBI lineage: Eukaryota > Metazoa > Chordata > Mammalia > Artiodactyla > Bovidae > Ovis > Ovis aries. The sequence continues at coordinate 76,836,346 of NC_056059.1, forward strand.
TAACTCAGGGGATCATTATATCTACTACTGCAGGCAGGAATCTGTCAGAAGAAATGGAGTGGCCATCATGGTCAACAAAAGAGTCCAAAATGCAGTACTTGGATGCAATCTCAAAAACGACAGAATGATCTCTGTTCATCTCCAAGGCAAATCATTCAATATCACAGTTATCCAAGTCTATGCCCCAACCAGTAATGCTGGAGAAACTGAAGTTGAACGGTTTTATGAAGGCCTACAAGACCTTTTAGAACTAACACCCAAAAAAGATGTCCTTTTCATTATAGGGGACTGGAATGCAAAAGTAGGAAGTCAAGAAACACCTGGAGTAACAGGCAAATTTGGCCTTGGAATGCAGAATGAAGCAGGGCAAAGACTAATAGAGTTTTGCCAAGAAAATGCACTGGTCATAGCAAACACCCTCTTCCAACAACACAAGAGAAGACTCTACACATGAACATCACCAGATGGTCAACACTGAAATCAGATGGATTATATTCTTTGCACCCAAAGATGGAGAAGCTCTAACAGTCAACAAAAACAAGACCAGGAGCTGATTGTGGCTCAGATCATGAACTCCTTATTGCCAAATTCAGACTCAAATTGAGGAAAGTAGGGAAAACTGCTAGACCATTCAGGTATGACCTAATCAAATCCCTTATGACTATACAGTGGAAGTGAGAAATAGATTTAAGGGCCTGGAACTGATAGATACAGTGCCTGATGAACTATGGAATAAGGTTCATGACATTGTACAGGAGACAGGGATCAAGACCATCCCCATGGAAAAAAAAAATGCAAACAAGCAAAATGGCTGTCTGGGGAGGCCTTACAAATAGCTGTGAAAAGAAGAGAGGTGAAAAGCAAAGGAGAAAAGGAAAGACATAAGCATCTGAATGCAGAATTCCAAAGAATAGCAAGAAGAGATAAGAAAGCCTTCTTCAGCAATTAATGCAAAGAAATAGAGGAAAACAACAGAATGGGAAGGACTAGAGATCTCTTCAAGAAAATTAGAGATACCAAGGGAACATTTCATGCAAAGATGGGCTCGATAAAGGACAAAAATGGTATGGACTTAACAGAAAGTAATAGATATTAAGAAGAGGTGGCAAGAATACATGGAAGAACTGTACAAAAAAGATCTTCACGACCCAGATAATCATGATGATGTGATCACTAATCTAGAGCCAGACATTTTGGAATGTGAAGTCAAGTAGGCCTTAGAAAGCATCACTACAAACAAAGCTAGTGGAAGTGATGGAATTCCAGGTGAGCTGTTTCAAATCCTGAAAGATGATGCTGTGAAAGTGCCACACTCAATATGCAGCAAATTTGGAAAACTCAGCAGTGGCCACAGGACTGGAAAAGGTCAGTTTTCATTCCAATTCCAAAGAAAGGCAATGCCAAAAAATGCTCAAACTACTGCACAATTGCACTCATCTCACATACTAGTAAAGTAATGCTCAAAATTCTCCAAGCCAGGCTTCAGCAATATGTGAACTGTGAACTCCCTGATGTTCAAGCTGGTTTTAGAAAAGGCAGAGGAACCAGAGATCAAATTGCAAACATCCGCTGGATCATGGAAAAGGCAAGAGAGTTCCAGAAAAACATCTATTTCTGCTTTATTGACTATAACAAAGCCTTGACTGTGTGGATCACAATAAACTGTGGAAAATTCTGAAAGAGATGGGAATACCAGACCACCTGACCTGCCTCTTGAGAAATCCTTATCCAGGTCAGGAAGCAACAGTTAGAACTGGACATGGAACAACTGACTGGTTCCAAATAGGAACATGAGTGTGTCAAGGCTGTATATTGTCACCCTGCTTATGTAACTTCTATGCAGAGTACATCATGAGAAAGGCTGGACTGGAAGAAACGCAAGCTGGAATCAAGATTGCCAGGAGAAATGTCAATCATCTCAGATATGCAGATGACACCACCCTTATGGCAGAAAGTGAAGAGGAGCTAAAAAGCCTCTTGATAAAATTGAAAGAAGAGAGTGAAAAAGTTGGCTTAAATGTCAACGTTCAGGAAACGAAGATCATGGCATCTGGTCCCATCACTTCATGGGAAATAGATGGGGAACCAGTGGAAACAGTGTCAGACTTTATCTTTTTCGGCTCCAAAATCACTGCAAATGGTGACTGCAGCCATTAAATTAAAAGATGCTTACTCCTTGGAAGAAAATTTATGACCAACTTAGACAGCATATTCAAAAGCAGAGACACTACTTTGCCAACTAAGGTCCGTCTAGTCAAGGCTATGATTTTTCCAGTGGTCATGTATGGATGTGCGAGTTGGACTATGAAGAAGGCTGAGTGACAAAGAATTAATGCTTTTGAATTGTGGTGTTGGAGAAGACTCTTGAGAGTCCCTTGGACTGCAAGGAGATCCAATCAGTCAATTCTGAAGGAGATTAGCCCTGGGATTTCTTTGGAAGGAATGATGCTAAAGCTGAAGCTCCAGTACTTTGGCCACCTCATGCGAAGATTTGACTCATTGGAAAAGACTCTGATGCTGGGAGGGATTGGGGGCAGGAGGAAAAGGGGACCACAGAGGATGAGATGGCTGGATGGCATCACTGACTCGATGGACGTGAGTCTGAATGAACTCCGGGAGATGGTGATGGACAGGGAGGCCTGGCGTGCTGGGATTCATGGTGTCACAAAAAGTCGGACACAACTGAGTGACTGAACTGAACTGAACAGAAGTGTATGGCAACCAGTATTGACCAATACACTCCTGTACTCTTGCGTGGAGAACCCCCCTAATAAGGAAGCCTGGCACGCCACAGTCTGCAAGGCCACAAAGAGTTGAACATGACCGAAGTGACCCTTTGTGCATAGACACAAGGCCGTGTTTTGCCTATGGCAGCTCTGCCCCAGTGAGAGTAGAGCATGAAGGTGGCACAGCTTCTTGGCTTACAGTGACCCTGGTAGCACCAAGTGTGCAGTTATATGGACTGCCTGTGCTATAGGAGTTACGGCCCTATCAGTCTTTTTTGGCCCTCTTATAGCTGGTAATCAGAAGGCCTCTTTGGCCAGTCTTATCCGTAGCTCTGCCCCTTCAGGCATTTAGAGGGCTCCTTTACCTGGGGTCCTTCTCTGTTGTTCATTGCATCAGGCGAATAGCAGGGGCCCCTGGCTGGGATCCTACTCTGTATTGGCACATCAGTCCCTTAAAAGAGCACCCAGGGTGGGATCCTACTCTGTAGTTCAGTGCTTCAGGCACTCTCTGAGCCAGCCTCTCTATTGTTCAGCTGCTGATGCTGGCTTGGTGGGAGAGAGAGGCTATGGTGATAGCTCCACCCGCTACGTGTGACTCAGCAGTATCACCTTGGTCCATGGCTACCTTGCTTTCCTCCACGGGCATTTTCTACCACAATTTCCTCCCTCACATTCCTTCAATCCTTCTCTCTTCAGTCAACAACAGCCCTCACCCTGGAATTGCTCCACAATCCCTAAACTCCATCTCCCAGCTGCTATGCCTTCCAGGAGACCTGTGTCCCTGTCCAGAGTATGTATGGCTGTGACAGACTATCTGATTCTCATTCCGTTTAAGCTGCCACAGATCAACTGTTTCACTTTCAGCCTTAAATGTTTCTCCTTTGAATCAGGCAATTGCCCCACTGTGGGGAACAGTTCCCCCACCCACCAAGGGAAGGTCCAATCTTACTAACACTCTTGTTTTTCCCCCTACTTCCTTCATCCTACGGAGTTTTGTGTGGTTCTATGTTTTTTTTTTTCTTTCTTTCTTTTTTTCCGCTTGTCAGGTACTCCTATCTGCTCTCAGCTGGTGTTCTGCATGCACTTCTGTTTCTGAAGTTGATTTCCTGATGTATCCATGGAGAGAGATGTACTCCACATCCACCTACTCTTCTGCCACTTTTAAATCGCCGTGTGTGTTTGTTTTCAAATAAATCATATCTTGGAATACATTAAAAATTCTTACAGATCAGTAAGAGAAATGCCAGTTTAAAAAATGGATTAAATAATTGAACAAGAACTTCATAAAAGAGTCTATCTAAATAGCTGATATTCAGTGAAAGTGAAAGTCACTTAGTTGTGTCCAACTCTGTGACCCCATGGAATTACCTAGGCCAGAACACTAGAGTGGGTAACCTATCCCTTCTCCAGGGGATCTTTCTGACCCAGGAATAGAACCAGGGTCTCCTGCATTGCAGGCAGATTATTTTCCAATTGAGTTACTAATGTCATCTATCATGAGGAAAATGGAAAATAAAACATCAGTGTGATACTCCTATGCATGAATGCGTGCTAAGTTGCTTCAGTAATGTCTGACTCTTTGCAACCCCATGAACTATATAGCTCTCCAGGCTCCTCTGCCTGTGGGATTCTCCAGGCATGAATACTGCAGTGGGTTGCCATTCCCATCTCTAGGGGATCTTCCTGACCCAGGAATTGAACCCACGTTTCTTGAGTCTCCTGCATTAGCTGGTGAGCTATTTACCACTAGCACCACCTGAGAAGGTGATACTCCCATCCATGCCTCCAATTGACTGATAATAAGAAGATTTAACAAGAATGTGGAACAATGCAAAGTTGCAATAGAATAAATCCTGTTTCAGGCAACCATGTCACACTTAACTAAAGCTTATTAGATCCTTTTTAAAAACTATAATCTTTATTATTTGTCTATTTTATGTTGCAGGGATGATGATCAAGGTTCTACTGCTATTAAATATTTGCCACTTATCTTCTGTATTTTTATGTATTTTTACTTTATATATTTTACATCATCCAGTACACTGGATACTGTAATATCTTCAGTATGTGTTATGCCCAAGTTGTGAAATCTCCCAATGACCACCAGGGAGCCAATATCTGATGCAAAAGCAAGAGTTTTTATTACCAAGCTCTAGCTGGGGCTCCCACTGTTACCGATGCAGCGGCTAAGGAGAGGAGTCTCGAACTCTGGGTTACATTGCTTATATAGGGTATTCTCGTGTGAAAAATTTGAAAAACGGGAGTTTCCGGGTTGGGAGGCATCTAATTGGTTACCTTCTGTGGAAGGGTTAGGTGTTGGGTTCTGATTGGTTTTCATTTCCTGGGCTTAATTTGAAAGTCCTGAACGTAAAGTCAGGAGATCCTGATCTGGGATCTGATTGGCTCGAAGGTGGTGGGGTGAGGTCAGGGGATTTCCAAAGACTCTTTCCCGACAATTTTTACAAAATGGAGTCCTCTTTAACAAAAATGGGGTGGCTTAGGCTCTTCATATGTACTATTCCATTTATTACTGTAATATAACCCTTTTCTTATTGCCTATTTCTTACCTTCTAAAAACACTGGATCAGATACTAATGTTGACCCTATTGCTTTGGGCATGGATATTTTCCTTCTAATTGACATTATACAACTTTCTGTTTTCATTTATCTTAGGTGTTTCTCATTTTAGCCTGAATAGTCTTCTCTTTCAACTCCTTTAAGTACTCAATTCACTATCAGTTTAAACATCCATTTACTTACCTACTCACAAACACAGAAACAAACACAACACTGCTCTTAAGTCAGAGTTAAGACTTCAGAAAGATGTTTATACATCATCTCTTAAGTAGAGATCCAATTCCTGTCCTTTTTTTTCTCTCTCTCCCCATTTTTTTTTTAACAATTAGAGGCATTCATAGCTGAACAAAGTGCCTTATAGCATAGAAACTAAGGATATTCTTCCCTATCTGTAAATCAAAAAAATAAATGCAACTTCAGTAGGAACTTCATATCTGAAATTTCAGTGAACTTACCCTATCCCCACTCACCATGATCAGAAAAATACCCAGAGAGAGTAAACTTGAGCAGACAGTCACACATGAGAGACAAAATGTGCAGCATGCCTGAGGGGAGATTCCAGCATATTATTGAAACAAAAAAGAGTTTGGATGTAAAAGCAGGGGAGAAACTTACCAGAGTTGATCCTGACCCTGAGTTGATATGTCAAAGGGCTTAAATGTTTGGCAGTGGTGGTGGTGACCTTTCCCAAGGGGAAGTGGAAAGCAGAGACCTTTCCCAGAGAGGAAATTAAAGTCAAAGTGATGAGTCACCCTATCTATCCCAGTTGTACATGTTGTGGCTGGAGAAATCTGTTTCTCCCCAGGACCACTCTGATTTCTGAGGAACAACTTCTACCACTAGAGGTAGGGGTTCAGTTCAGTTCAGTAACTCAGTCGTGTCCGACTCTTTGTGACCCCATGAATTGCAGTACGCCAGGCCTCCCTGTCCATCAGCAACTCCCGGAGTTCACTCAGACTCACGTCCATCAAGTCAATGATGCCATCCAGCCATCTCATCCTCTGTCGCCCCCTTCTCCTCCTGCCCCCAATCCCTCCCAGCATCAGAGGTTTTTCCAGTGAGTCAACTCTTCTTATGAGGTGGCCAAAGTACTGGAGTTTCAGCTTTATCATCATTCCTTCCAAAGAAACCCCAGGGCTGATTTCCTTCAGAATGGATTGGTTGGATCTCCTTGCAGTCCAAGGGACTCTCAAGAGTCTTCTCCAAGGTAGAGGTAGGAGGTAAGAAAAGAAAAAGAAGGAGGCAGAGAAGAATATCAAAGGGTAATAAAGAATCTTGGTCCCTACTGTCTACTTCAGGACTTAAAGGAAGTCAACTCACAGATCTCTATTGTTGCTCAGTTATGTCCAACGCTTTGCAACTCCATGGACTGTAGCTCACCAGGCTCCTCTGTCCATGGAATTCTCCATGCAATAATACTAGAGTGGGTTGCCACACCCTTCTACAGTCACAGACCTCTAGGAGTACCCCATTAGAGGATCTCCCCACTGGATTGCTGAGCACCCCCTAAACCTTGATTGCTAAACCCACAACTCCCTTCACTATGCTGGAAATTAAAGCTCTATTACAACCAAAGCTAAAACTTCATATTCGTTAGAATAGCTATCATCAAGAAGACAAGATACAACAAGGGTTGGTGAGGATGTGAAGAGAAGGGAGCTTTGTGCACTGTTGCTGGGAATGGAAACTTTTTCAATATTATAAAAAAGCAATTTAGAGGTCTCTCAAAATACCTTTAAAAAGAACTATCATATGATCCAGCAATTCCACTTCTGGGTATTTATCCAAAGGAAACAAAACATTAATACAAAAGTTATAAGCACACATATTTTCACTGTATATAAACCAAGTAAAGGCCCACACTCTATTCTTAGATATTCTGATTCAGTTGTCCTAAAATCATGTCTGACTCTCAATAATTTTTGTTTTAATTTTCTCAGGTAATTCTAATGTACAGCCTGATCTGTGAATCACTGATTAGCTCCTGCTCTGCCTTTCTTTCTCTGGAGGTGAGTGGTATCCCAGTTAAGAAAAAAGTTTCATTTAGAAAGAAAAAAAGTTAGATTTAGAAAAATAATTTCATACAAGATATTGAACATGTGATTTAATCTTTCTTGTACTCATATTTCATCTATAAAACCTGGAATATAGTGAATGCCTCCCTCACACTACTCTTTGAAAGAATACATGTGATAATGTATAAGAGGTGGGGTTTTTGTTACAATAGCTACACCCTAACCATATTTTATTCATTAATTCATCTGTTTTTTTTTATTAATTCAATAAGCCTTTAGTATATACCAGATGTTGGTGATTAATTAGAAAACAAAAATAAATTTAAATGTTTTCCTAGAGCTTAGATTCTGAGGGTAGAAAAACAATAAGTAAATAGATGGATAGATAATTTAATGTCAGGTTGCATTGTGACATTATGAAACACAAATAATGGAAATAAAAATTAAGAGGACATACAGTTTTAACTTGGATAATCAAAGAACCCTTGAAAAGGTCATATTTGTGGTAGTTCAGGTAATTAAAAATCTGCCTGCAATCCAGGAGATCTGGGTTCAATCTCTGGGTATGAAAGACCCCCTGGAGAAGGAAATGGCAATCCATTCCAGTATTCTTACCTGGAGAATTCCATGGATAGAGGAGCCGGGCAGGTTACAGCCCATGGGGTAGCAAAGAGGTGGCCACTACTGGGTGACTTCCACTCACTCATTTGTATGAAGACCTCAATGAAAGGATGAAATATACCATAGAATATCCAAAGAGAATATTCCATTCAGAGGTAACAATAAAAAATACCTGAGGTGAGTGCTATTGCTCTTTTATTTTGGTGGGGGTGGGGGGGCGGGGGGTGTTGGCTGGCTTTTGGCTTTGATTTTGCTTGATTTGTTTTTTTTAGAGATTAGCTAGTAAGCCAGATGCCTAACTATGTAATCTTATAGGTACCAAGCATACTACCTTTTATTTTAATGTTGGAAAAAAATCATTTTAGATCTTTAAAAATTAGAATGATATAAACCAACTTTATTTTAAAGGAGCCCAGAAAGTGGTGTATTTTCCTATGGATAAATACTTTTGTATTCAAGACTGAATTCTTTGCATCTAGGTAGGAGTAATGTGCATTGACTGTTCATTTGGCTAAAGGGATATTGGTGTAGGTGTTGAGAAATGGTAATTTCAGAGATACGTTTTGAAATCATAATCTGTTTTGTTGATAGATAAGAGGTAGGCTTGAAAAAAATGTGACAAATCCAGTATAACTCCAAGCTTTATAATATACCAAGGAGTGGATTTTATTTACATACTTTTTCTTTTAACTTGAAACATGTGTAATATTGTATATGAAACGAATTGCCAGTCCAGGTTCAATGCATGATACTGGATGCTTGGGGCTGGTGCACTGAAACGACCCAGAGGGATGGTATGGGGAGGGAGGAAAGAGGGGGGTTCAGGATGGGGAACACATGTATACCTGTGGTAGATTCATGTTTATGTATGGCAAAACCAATACAATATTGTAAAGTAATTAGCCTCCAATTAAAAAAAAATAAATTTTAAAAAATAATAAATAAAAAAATAAAATAAAATAGCCCTTCAAATTCAGTGATAGTATGTTATTTTGCAAATTAGGAAAGAGATTTTAGGGAATTTTAATTTTTGTGCATCACACAAATCTTAAATTGTGTGATAGCTTAGTTGGTAAAGAATTTGCCTGCAATGCAGAAGACCCTGGTTCAATTCTTGGGTGGGGAAGATCCCTGGAAAAGGGATAGGCTACCCATTCCAGTATTCTTGAGCTTCCCTTGTGCGTCAGCTGGTAAGAATCCACCTGCAATGCAGGAGACCTGGGTTTGACCCCTGGTTGGGAAGATCTCCTGGAGAAGGGAAAGGCTACCCACTCCAGTATTCTGGCCTGGAGAATTCCACAGACTGTATAGTCCATGGGGTCACTTTCACTATTGTTTTAATTTTATTCTACATTCTTCATTTTGTAAAGTGTAAGTGAGGTCACTCAGTCATGTCCAATTCTTTGCCACCCCATGAACTGTAGCCTACCAGGATCCTCCATCCATGGGATTTTCCAGGAAAGAGTATTAGAGTGGGCAGCCATTTCCTTCTCCAAGGGATCTTCCAGACCCAGGGATCGAACCTGGGTCTCTCACATTTTAAGTTCAATTCAGTTCAGTTGCTCAGCTGTGTCCAACTCTTTGTGACCCTATGAATCCAGCACGCCAGGCCTACCTGTCCATAACCAACTCCCAGAGTTTACCCAAACTCATGTCCAACGAGTGAGTGATGCCATCCAGCCATCTCATCCTCTATCGTACCCTTCTCCTCCTGCCCCCAATCCCTCCCAGCATCAGGGTCTTTTCCATTGAGTCAACTCTTCACATGAGGTGGCCAAAGTATTGGAGTTTCAGCTTTAGCATCATTCCTTCCAATGAACACCCAGGACTGATCTCCTTTAGAATGGACTGGTTGCATCTCTTTGCTGTCCAAGGGACTCTCAAGAGTCTTCTCCAACACCACAGTTCAAAAGTGTCAATTCTTCAGCGCTCAGCTTTCTTCACCATCCAATTCTCACATCCATACATGACCACTGGAGAAACCATAGCCTTGACAAGACGGACCTTTGTTGGCAACATAATGTCTCTGCTTTTTAATATGCTATCCAGGTAGATCATAACTTTCCTTCCAAGGAGTAAGCGTCTTTTAATTTCATGGCTGGAATCACCATCTGCAGTGACTTTGGAGCCCAAAAAGATAAAGTCTGACACTTTCCCACTGTTTCCCCATCTATTTGTCATGAAGTAATGGGACCAGAGGCCATGATCTTAGTTTTCTGAATGTTGAGCTTTCAGCCAACTTTTTCACTCTCCTCTTTCACTTTCATCAAGAGGCTTCTTAGTTCCTCTTCACTTTCTGCCATAAGGGTGGTGTCATCTGCATATCTGAGGTTATTGATATTTCTCCCAGCAATCTTGACTCCAGCTTGTGTTTCTTCCAGTCCAGCGTTTTTCATGATGTATTCTGAATAGAAGTTAAATAAGCAGGGTGACATTATACAGCCTTGTACTCCTTTTCCTATTTGGAACCAGTCTGTTGTTCCATGTCCAGTTCTAACTGTTGCTTCCTGACTTGCATATAGGTTTCTCAAGAGGCAGGTTAGGTGGTCTGGTATTTGTAGGCAGATGCTTTATTGTATGAGCCACCTTGGAGCTATACAATTGTTACTGTATTTTACGAGCTTTCCCATTTACTTAGTTGATACAATTTTCAATCCAGATTTATTTTCAGTGACATATTGAGAGTACTGTAAGAAGTTCAAATACAGATGAGTTTATCAACATAAATTTAGATTCAATAAGTATAACATATGGGCAGTAAATGACATCACTTTGCTGTTTCTGGAGTATAGGAAAAAATTAAGGATATGTTGGTTCAGATTTCTGGGAGAGATTTGTTCACCACTTTGAGTAACATGGACTTGTCTTTTGAACCAGTTATTTCCTCATAAGCAAAATCTTAAATGGTGGATTTGTTTTCTAAAGCATTGAAATTATGAACCTTAGATAGACTATGGGAAATCACAGCAAAAAGCTAATACTTTAAAGGTAAGTATATATTCTATACCAAAAAACCACCTCAGAATTGACAAAAAAGTATCATAACTATTGTGATATTGTCATTCCCTGCCTGATTTAATGATTTTTTTTCCTGTGTCAAAAAAATAACTTGTTGGAAAATATATTCTAGATTCTTAAATCTTAAGTAGTTCAGTTTTTCAATAATTAATTTTTGTGGATTAATAAACAAATTATTAATACATTAATACATAAATTATAATAGAAAAAGGCTACCAGGTTCATCTCTTTATATTTAATTAGAACAATATGATTTCACTTTCCAGAAATCTGCTAAAAATTCTGGATGTGGTTTTACCACCATGGTAACTGGTAACCATGCCTGCTATGATAAATCACAAAGTTATAATTAGTTGCCTGAAGAAAATATTCCTGCCGCTCTTCTGTCTGCCTCTGTATCTCCATGACTTTAAATTGTTCTGACAAGCAGCACATAATTTCTCTGGATTGAATGCCTCTTCCATAATGAAATCACAGTAAAGAACCTAAAAATAGTTGACAACAATGACCAAATCTCTACACATTCCATTCTAAGATTGTTGCTAAGCTTCAGCACAACTGGTTTTCCAGAGTATAAAGAAATACTTTAATATTCTTATGGTATTAATAATTCATTGTAACACTCTCTCTTTTATGTACAGGAAAAAAAAATAGGTTGGTATAATAGTAACCCCAATTTCAAGCTATGTGTTACACTTTATGAAAATACTTAAGTAGTGTGTGCTTTGGTTTGATTGTCTGTCATCTCCACTTAGAAAATAGAATTACAAAATAAATGGTATTATATATCATTAAAAACTCCTTGTTTCAGGAATACTTATTAACATGAAAAAGTCAAATCTCTAAACAAGAGTGAATTAAACAATTTGTAATTTTTCTGTTGTGCTTGAAAATTTTCCTCAGCTGACTCTTATACCCTCGTATTTTAGAACTGCCCTACTAAGATGCACCACTGTAATTCTAATAGAGTTTGAGTCCTTAGTCTGTGTTCTGATACAAAGAAAATAGGCATTATTTTCATACTTGTTGCCATTGAGAGATGTATTGCAATGTATTGGGTCTCTCTGTATTCAATTAGCACCTTACTCCATTAAAGTTGTATTCACTTGTCAAGGACAAGAAAAATGTAAGATAGGAGTTGTCAAAATGAATAAATGGTAAAGGAAGCCAAAATAGGCCCATTTTAGGGAGCAGGGTAAAATTGTTCCATTCCCATCAAAATCTCTCTTCCTGATGAATCCTGAATCTACATTTGTGACAGCATCTTTTGACATTAAAAGCTTTACCATATATTAATTTACAGATATTCTTAGAAATTATATGATATGAGTCATTACATAGTGGGTACAGAGTTTTAGTTATGCAAAAAGAAATTTAAAGGTTCGTTGTACAACAATTTGAATGTATGGCTTCAGCAATACGTGAACCATGAACTCCCTGATGTTCAAGCTGGTTTTAGAAAAGGCAGAGGAACCAGAGATCAAATTGCCAACATCCGCCGGATCACCGAAAAAGCAAGAGAGTTCCAGAAAAACATCTATTTCTGCTTTATTGACTATGCCAAAGCCTTTGACTGTGTGGATCACAATAAACTGTGGAAAATTCTGAAAGAGATGGGAATACCAGAGCACCTGACCTGCCTCTTGAGAAATCCTTATCCAGGTCAGGAAGCAACAGTTAGAACTGGACATGGAACAACAGACTGGTTCCAAATAGGAAAAGGAGTACGTCAAGGCTGTATATTGTCACCCTGCTTATGTAACTTATATGCAGAGTACATCATGAGAAACGCTGGACTGGAAGAAACACAAGCTGGAATCATGATTGCCGGGAAAAATATCGATAACCTCAGATATGCAGATGACACCACCCTTATGGCAGAAAGTGAAGAGGAGCTAAAAAGCCTCTTGATGAAAGTGAAAGTGAAAGAGGAGAGTGAAAAAATTGGCTTAAAGCTCAACATTCAGAAAACGAAGATCATGGCATCTGGTCCCATCACTTCATGGGAAATAGATGGGGAAACAGTGTTAGACTTTATTTCTTTGGGCTCCAAAATCACTGCTGATGGTGACTGCAGCCATGAAATGAAAAGACGCTTACTCCTTGGAAGAAAAGTTATGACCAACCTAGATAGGATACTCAAAAGCAGACACATTACTTTGCCAACTAAGGTCTGTCTAGTCAAGGCTATGGTTTTTCCAGTGGTCATGTATGTATGTGAGAATTGGACTGTGAAGAAGGCTGAGTGCCGAAGAATTGATGCTTTTGAACTGTGGTGTTGGAGAAGACTCTTGAGAGACCTTTGACTGCAAGGAGATCCAACCAGTCCATTCTGAAGGAGATCAACCCTGGGATTTCTTTGGAAGGGATGATGCTGAAACTGAAACTCCAGTACTTTGGCCACCTCATGAGAAGAGTTGACTCATTGGAAAAGACTCTGATGCTGGGAGGGATTGGGGGCAGGAGGAGAAGGGGACAACAGAGGATGAGATGGCTGGATGGCATCACTGACTCGATGGACGTGAGTCTGAATGAACTCCGGGAGATGGTGATGGACAGGGAGGCCTGGCATGCTGCGATTCGTGGGATCGCAAAGAGTCGGACACCACTGAGCGACTAAACTGAACTGAACTGAACTGAACACTATTGAATCAATCATATGCTAAAAATAATTAAGAAGTTAAGTTTTATGTTATATGTACTTTACCACAATAAAATTTTCTAAGTAAAAAAAAAGAAAAAAGAAAAAAAAGGAGGAGAGACAGCCTCTTCAATAAATGGTGCTAGGAAAATCTGACAGCTACATGTAAAAGAATGAAGTTGGAACACTTCCTAACACCGTAAACAAAGATAAACTCCAAATGGATTAAAGATCTAAACGTAAGACCACAAACTATAAAACTCTTAGAGGAAAACAAAAGCAGAACACTTGATGACATAAATCAAAGCAGGATCCTCTTTGACCCACCTCCTAGAGTAGTGGAAATAAAGACAAAAGTAAACAAGTGGGACCTGATTAAACTTAAAAATTTTTGACTGCAAAGGAAACTGTATACAAGGTGAAAAAAACAACACTCAGAATGGGAGAAAATAATAGCAAATGAAAAACTGACAAAGCATTAATTTCCAAAATATACAAGCAGCTCATATGACTCAATACCAGAAAAACAAGCAACCCAATCAAAAAGTGGGAAAAAGACCCAAAGACAAAGAAGACATACAGATGGCTAACAAACACATGAAAAGATGCTCAACATCACTCATTATTAGAGAAATGCAAATCAAAACTATGATATATCACGTCACACCGTTCAGAATGGCCATTATCAAAAAGTCTACAAACAATAAATGCTGGAGAGCATGTGTTAAAAAGGGAATGCTCTCGCACTGTTGGTGGGAATATAAATTGATACAGCAACTATGGAAGACAGTATGGAGGTTACTTAAAAATCTAGGAATAAAACCATCATATGACCCAGCAATCCCACTCCTAGGCATATATCCTGAGGAAACCAAAGTTGAAAAAGACACACATATCCATTTTTCATTGGAGCACTATTTACAATAGGTAGAACATGGAAGCAAACTAAATGTACAGTGACAAATGAACGGATAAAGAAGTTGTGGCACATATACACAATGAAATATTCAGTTCAGTTCAGTTTAATCTCTCAGTCGTGCCCAACTCTTTGCAACCCCATGAACCACAGCACACCAGGCTTCCCTGTCCACCACTAATTCCCAGAGTTTACCCAAACTCATGTCCAATGAGTAGGTGATGCCATCAAACCATCTCATCCTCTGTCGTCTCCTTCTCCTCCTGCCCTCAATCTTTTCCACTATCAGGGACTTTTCCAATAAGTCAGCTCTTCACATCAGGTGGCCAAAGTATTGGAGTTCCAGCTTCAACATCAGTCCTTCCAATGAACATCCAGGACTGATCTCCTTTAGGATGCACTGGTTGGACCACCTTTCAGTCCAAAGGACTCTCAAGAGTCTTCTCCAACACCGCAGTTCAAAAGCATCAATTCTTCGGCGTTCAGCTTTCTTCACTCTCCAACTCTCACATCCATACATGACCTCTGGAAATACCATAGCCTTTACCAGACGGACCTTTGTTGACAAAGTAATGTCTCTGCTTTTGAATATGATATCTAGGTTGGTCATAACTTTTCTTCCAAAGAGTATGCATCTTTTAATTTCATGGCTGCTGTCATCATCTGCAGTGATTTTGGAGCCCCAAAAATAAAGTCTGCCACTGTTTCCCCATCTATCTGACATGAAGTGATGGGACGAGAGGCCATGATCTTAGTTTTCTGGCTGTTGAGCTTTAAGTCAACTTTTTCACTCTCCTCTTTCACTTTCATCAAGTGGCTCTAGAGTTCACTTTCTGAATTTTCCAAATTTCCAAGTTTTCCAAATCTGTCAATTTCCAAATTTCCAATTTTCCACTTTCCAAGTTTTCCAAATTTGCTGGCATATTGAGTGCAGCATGTTCGCAGCATCATCTTTTAGGATTTGAAACAGCTCAACTGGAATTCCATCACTTCTAATAGCTTTGACATAGTGATGATATTTATCATATTTAAAGGGGAAAAAATCCACATATTTTAAGTCACACTTTTACAGGTGTTACTTCCTCCCTAGTATAATATTATTCCATTTTTCAAGAAATACCTAGTAGTAAAGAAGGACAATATCACTCACCTTAGTATAAGCAAGATTTATGAAGACTGGAGTAACCAGCAATTTGGCCTTGGAATACAAAAATGAAGCAGGGCAAAGGCTAACAGAGTTCTGACAAAGGAACACATTGGTCATAGCAAACACCCTCTTTCAACAACATAAGAGATGACTCTACACATGGACTCTACACATCACCAGATGGTCAATACCGAAATCAGATTGATTATATTATTTGCAGCTGAAGATGGTGAAGCTCTCTACAGTCAGCAAAAACAAGACCAGGAACTGACTGTGGCTCAGATCATGAATTCCTTATTGTTAAATTTAGACTTAAATTGAATGAAGTAGAGAAAACCACCAGGCCATTCATGTATAATCTAAATCAAGTCCTTACATTTATACAGAGGAAATGACAAATTCAAGGGATTAGATATGATAGACTGACTGAAGAACTATGGGTGGAGGTTCATGACAGTGTACAGGAGGCAGAGATCAAAACCATCCCCAAGGAAAAGAAATGCAAAAAGCAAAATGATTGTCTGAGGAGGCCTTACAAATAGTTGACAAAAAAAGAGATGCAAAAGGAAAAGAGGAAAGGAAAGATATATCTGTCTGTATGCAGAGTTCCAAAGCACAACAAGGAGAGATAAGAAAGCCTTCTTCAGTGATCAGTGCAAAGAAATACAGGGAAAAAACAGAATAGGAAAGACTAGAGTTTTCTTCAAGAAAATTAGAGATACAAACGGAATATTTCAATTAAAGATAGGCTCAATATAGTACAGAAGTGATATGGACCTAACAGAAGCAGAAGATATTAAGAAGAGGTGGAAAGAACACACAGAACTATACAAAAAGATCTTCATGACCTAGATAACCATGATGGTATGATCACTCACTTAGAGCCAGACATCCTGGAATACAAAGGCAAATGGACCTTAGGAAACGTCACTATGAACAATACTAGTGGAGGTGATAGAATTCCAGTTAAGCTCTTTCAAATCCTAAAAGATGACGCTGTAAGCGTGCTGCACTCAATATGCCAGAAAATTTGGAAAACTCAGAAGTGGCCACAGGACTGGAAAAGATCAGTTTTCATTCCAATCCCAGAGAAAGACAATGCCAAAGAATGTTCAAACTACCATACAGTTGTGTAGGCAACAGAAGAATAAAAGAAAAGCAGGCCCTGGCAAGGGCCACAAAAGAAATTTATAATTATTGATAAACTGGTCACTATAAGGCATGAGACTCTTGGAACAAGTCCAGAGGGAACAGTCCATAGTCATGAAAACAAGATATGACCCTGGTCTTGGACAACTGACTCCAGGCTGTTTCTCAACTGGCATCTCAGAGTCACATGTTTTACATATCTGGTGGAAAATCTATAGATAATAATATTAGTTTGAGTTACTGATTTGTTATTGATTACTGTTTCTTAGTTACTCAATGGTTAATGATCACTTTGCTCTTTGGCCCTGAAGGCCACATAAGTTATAGCTTAATTCCCCACATATTCTTTCCTTGATGGCTGAAAGTATAATAAAGCTGGCTTTGATTCAGTTTTGGCACCTTCACCTGGCAGCAGTGTTGGTCCTCTGATCCTCGCTTTTCACCAAATTCTGCATCTTGTTTTTCATTCTCTCACCTCATTGCACTTTCGGTTGTCGTGCTGATCTCAACACAATTGCATTTATTTCACATGCTATCAAATTAATGCTCAAAATTCTCCAAGCCAGGCTTCAACAATACGTGAACCATGAACTTCCAGATGTTGAAGCTGAATTTAGAAAAGGCAGAGGAACCAGTGATCAAATTGCCAACATCCACTGGGTCATAGAAAGAGCAAGAGAATTCTAGAAAAAAATAATAATCTGCTTCATTAACTAAAACCTTTGACTGTATGGATCATAACAAACTGGAAAATTCTTAAAGAGATGGGCACATCAGGCCACCTTATCTGTCTCTTAAGAAATCTATATGTAAGTCAAGAAGCAACAGTTAAAATCAGACATGGAACAAAAAAGTAATTCAAAATTCGGAAAGGAGTACATCATGGCTGCATATTTTCACTCTGCTTATTTAACTTATTTGCAAAGTACATCATGCTAAATGCTGGGCTGGATGAACCACAAGCTGGAATCAGGATTGCTGGGAGAAATATCAATAACCTCAGATATGCAGATGAAACCACTCTTATGGCAGAAAGCAAAGAGCAACTAAACCGCATCTTGATGAAAGTAAAGGAGGAGAGTGAAAAAGCTGGCTTAAAACTCAACATTCAAAAAACTACGATCATACAGAGGATCATGTCATCTGCAAACAGTGAGAGTTTGAGTTCTTTTTTCTAATTTGGATTCCTTTTATTTCTTTTTCTGCTCTGATTGCTGTGACCAAAACTTCCAGAATTATGTTGAATAGTAGCGGTGAAAGTGGGCACCCTTGTCTTGTTCCTGACTTTAGGGGAAATGCTTTCAATTTTTCAACATTGAAAATAATGTTTGCTGTGGGTTTCTCATATATAGCTTTTATTATGTTGAGGTATGTTCCTTCTATTCCTGCTTTCCGGAGAGGTTTTTTTTTTTTTTATCATAAATGGATGTTGAATTTTGTCAAAGGCTTTCTCTGCATCTATTGAGATAATCATATGGCTTTTATTTTCAATTTGTTAATGTGGTGAATTACATTGATTGATTTGTGGATATTGAAGAATCCTTGCATCCCTGGGATAAAGCCCACTTGGTCATGGTGTATGATCTTTTTAATGTGTCTTTGGATTCTGATTGCTAGAATTTTGTTGAGGATTTTTGCATCCATGTTCATCAGTGATATTGTCCTGTAGTTTTCTTTTTTTTGTGGCATCTTTGTCAGGTTTTGGTATTAGGGTGAGGGTGGCCTCATAGAATGAGTTTGGAAGTTTACCTTCCTCTGCAATTTTCTGGAAGAGTTTCAGTAGGCTAGGTGTTAGCTCTTCTCGAAATTTTTGGTAGAATTCAGCTGTGAAGCCATCTGGACCTGGGCTTTAGTTTGCTGGAAGATTTCTGATTACAGTTTCAATTTCCGTGCTTGTGATGGGTCTGTTAAGATTTTCTATTTCTTCCTGGTTCAGTTTTGGAAAGTTGTACTTTTCTGAGAATTTGTCCTTTTCTTCCACGTTGTTCACTTTATTGGCATATAATTGCTGATAGTAGTCTCTTATGATCCTTTGTATTACTGTGTTGTCTGTTGTGATCTCTCCATTTTCATTTCTAAGTTTATTGATTTGATTTTTCTCTCTTTCTTTCTTGATGAGTCTGGCTAATGGTTTGTCAATTTTATTTATCCTTTCAAAGAACCAGCTTTTGGCTTTGTTGATTCTTTGCTATCATCTCTTTTGTTTCTTTTGCATTTATTTCTGCCCTAATTTTTAAGATTTCTTTCCTTCTACTAACTCTGGGGTTCTCCATTTCTTCCTTTTCTGGTTGCTTTAGATGTAGAGTTAGGTTATTTATTTGACTTTTTTCTTGTTTCTTGAGGTATGCCTGTAGTGCTATGAACTTTCTGCTTAGCGCTGTTTTTATAGTTTTCCACAGGTTTGGGGTTGTTGTGTCTTCATTTTCATTCATTTCTATGCATATTTTGATTTCTTTTTTTTATTTCTTTTTTTTTTCTTTTTTTCTTTTTTTTATTTTTAGTTTTTTATTTTTTAAATTTTAAAATCTTTAATTCTTACATGCATTCCCAAACATGAACCCCCTCCCACCTCCCCTCCCCATAACATCTTTCTGGGTCATCCCCATGCACCAGCCCCAAGCATGCTGCATCCTGCGTCAGACATAGACTGGCGATTCAATTCACATGATAGTATACATGTTAGAATGGCATTCTCCCAAATCATCCCACCCTCTCCCTCTCCCTCTGAGTCCAAAAGTCCATTATACACATCTGTGTCTCTTTCCCTGTCTTGCATACAGGGTCGTCACTGCCATCTTCCTAAATTCCATATATATGTGTTAGTATACTGTATTGGTGTTTTTCTTTCTGGCTTACTTCACTCTGTATAATCGGCTCCAGTTTCATCCATCTCATCAGAACTGATTCAAATGAATAATCTGCAAGCAATAAATGCTGGAGAGGGTGTGGAGAAAAGGGAACCCTCCTACACTGTTGGTGGGAATGCAAACTAGTACAGCCACTATGGAGAACAGTGTGGAGATTCCTTAAAAAATTGCAAATAGAACTACCTTATGACCCAGCAATCCCACTTCTGGGCATACACACCGAGGAAACCAGAATTGAAAGAGACACATGTACCCCAATGTTCATCGCAGCACTGTTTATAATAGCCAGGACATGGAAGCAACCTAGATGTCCATCAGCAGATGAATGGATAAGAAAGCTGTGGTACATATACACAATGGAGTATTACTCAGCCGTTAAAAAGAATTCATTTGAATCTTTTTTTTATTTCTTCTGTGATTTGTTGGTTATTCAGAAGCATGTTGTTCAGCCTCCATATGTGGGAATTTTTAATAGTTTTTCTCCTGTAACTGAGATCTAATCTTAATGCATTATGGTCAGAAAAGATGCTTGGAATGATTTTGATTTTTTTGAATTTATCAAGGTTAGATTTATGGCCCAGGATGTGATCTATCCTGGAGAAGGTTCTGTGAGGACTTGAGAAAAAGGTGAAATTCATTGTTTTGGGGTGAAATGTCCTACTAGAGCTAATCAATGTATAGAGTAAAGTTGCAGGATATAAAATCAACACACAGAAATCACTTGTATTCCTATACACTAATAATGAGAAAGTAGAAAAAGAAATTAAGGAAACAATTCCATTCACCATTGCAACGAAAAGAATAAAATACTTAGGAATATATCTACCTAAAGAAACTAAAGACCTATATATAGAAAACTATAAAACACTGATGAAATAAATCAAAGAGGACACTAATAGATGGAGAAATATACCATGTTCATGTATCAGAAGAATCAATATAGTGAAAATGAGTATACTACCCAAAGCAATCTACAGATTCAATGCAATCCCTATCAACCTACCAGCGGTATTTTTCACAGAGCTAGAACAAATAATTTCAAGATTTGTATGGAAATACAAAAAAAACCTCGAATAACCAAAGCAATCTTGAGAAAGAAGAATGGAACTGGAGGAATCAACTTGCCTGACTTCATGCTCTACTACAAAGCCACAGTCATCAAGACAGTATGGAACTGGCACAATGACAGAAATATAGATCAATGGAACAAAATAGAAAGCCCAGAGATAAATCCACACACATATGGACACCTTATCTTTGACAAAGGAGGCAAGAATATACAATGGAGTAAAGACACTCTCTTTAACAAGTGGTGCTGGGAAAACTGGTCAACCACTTGTAAAAGAATGAAACTAGATCACTTTCTAACACCACACACAAAAATAAACTCAAAATGGATTAAAGATCTAAACATAAGACCAGAAACTATAAAACTCCTAGAGGAGAACATAGGCAAAACACTCTCTGACATAAATCACAGCAGGATCCTCTATGATCCACCTCCCAGAATACTGGAAATAAAAGCACAAATAAACAAATGGGATCTAATTAAAATTAAAAGCTTCTGCACAACAAAGGAAAATATAAGCAAGGTGAAAAGACAGCCTTCTGAATGGGAGAAAATAATAGCAAATGAAGCAACTGACAAACAACTAATCTCAAAAATATACAAGCAACTTATGCAGCTCAATTCCATAAAATAAACAACCCAACCAAAAAATGGGCCAAAGAACTAAATAGACATTTCTCCAAAGAAGACATATGGATGGCTAACAAACACATGAAAAGATGCTCAACATCACTCATTATCAGAGAAATGCAAATCAAAACCACAATGAGGTACCACTTCACACCAGTCAGAATGGCTGAGATCCAAAAATCTGCAAGCAATAAATGCTGGCGAGGGTGTGGAGAAAAGGGAACCCTCCTACACTGTTGGTGGGAATGCAAACTAGTACAGCCACTATGGAGAACAGTGTGGAGATTCCTTAACAAATTGCAAATAGAACTGCCTTATGACCCAGCAATCCCACTACTGGGCATACACACTGAGGAAACCAGAATTGAAAGAGATACATGTACCCCAGTGTTCATCACAGGACTGTTTATAATAGCCAGGACTTGGAAACAACCTAGATGTCCATCAGCAGATGAATGGATAAGAAAGCTGTGCTACATATACACAATGGAGTATTACTCAGCCATTAAAAAGAATACATTTGAATCAGTTCTAATGAGATGGATGAAACTGGAGCCTATTACACAGAGTGAAGTAAGCCAGAAAGAAAAACACCAATACAGTATATTAACACATATATATGGAATTAATAAATATGGTAATGATGACCCCGTATGCAAGACAGCAAAAGAGACACAGATATGTAGAGCGGACTTTTGGACTCTGAGGGAGAGGGTGGGATGATTTGGGAGAATGGCATTGAAACATGTATACTACCATGTAAGAAATGAATCGCCAGTCTATAGTCGATACAGGATACAGGATGCTTGGGGCTGGTGCACGGGGATGATCCAGAGAGATGATATGGGGTGGGAGGGGGGCTTATGTTTGGGAGCTCATGTACACCCGTGGTGGATTCATGTCAATGTATGGCAAAACCAATACAGTATTGTAAAGTAAAATAAAGTAAAAATAAAAATTAAAAAAAAAGAAAACTATGATCATAACATATAGTCCCATCACTTCATGGTAAATTGATGGGGAAATAAAGGAAACCATGAGAGACTTTATTTGGAGGGGGGCTCAAAATGCAGATGGTGATTGCAGCCATGAAATTAAAGGATGCTTGCTCCATGGAAGAAAAGCTGTGACCAACCTAGATAGCATATTAAAAAGCAGAGACATAACTTTGCCAACAAAAGTCCATCTAATCAAAGCTATGTTATCCTGTAGTCATGTATGAATGTGAGAGTTGGACCATAAAGAAAACTGACCAAAAAAGAACTGATGCTTTTGAACTGTGGTGTTGAAGACTCTTAAGAGCCCCTTGGACTGCAAGGAGATCCAAACAGTCAATCCTAAAGGAGATCAGGCCTGAATATTCATTGGAAGGACTGTGCTGAAGCTGAAACCCCAATACTTTGGCCACCTGATGTGAAGAATTGACTCATTGGTAAAGAACCTGATGCTGGGAAAGATTGAGGGCAGGAAGAGAAGGGGACGATAGAGGATGAGATGGTTGCATGGCATCATCGACTCAATCAAAATGACTTTGAGCAAGCTCCAGAAGTTGGTGATGGACAGGAAAGCCTGGCAGGCTGCAGTCCATGGGTTCCCAAAGATCCAGACACGACTGAACAACTGAACTAACCGGATGAAGACTAGTGAGAGGAAAAGAAATCAGTCTCAAGAAAAGAAAAAGCATGAAATAATAAGCGAAGACCATTCAAAAATTAGTTATCCAGAGCTTTCTGGCCAAAGGAGTCAACTACATCATCTGCCTTGGCCAAGAGTCAAAGTCAGAGAGGGGTGTAGGAAAGCATGATAGTAAAGGAGAACAGAGAAGGCTTCTGGTGTGCTCTATTGGAGGTTGTTGGCATAGGAATCTAATCACAGGCCACTTGGAAGTGGAGCATCATATTTTCCTATGGGATTGGTTTGGGCATTGTACTTGACTTTCTCTAGTTGGTCCTAAGGAACTAAAATTGGGAGTCATTGACCAAGTCTTGACCATTCTGAATGTTTCATACATTATGGTTTGTTTTCTTGGGCAGTTTGCTTTTTAGATCCAAATGTAGTTATCACATATTATCCATTGTACATTCAAGTACCTGGAAATGTTTAGAATATCAAATTAGTAATAAATGGGAGAAAGTAAGTACAAAGGAAGTTTTCAGATACTGGCAAAATTTTCAAAAGGAGTCACACCCAAGATGACATTAAAAGCAAATTGTGGGGCTTCCCTGATGGCTCAGGGGTAAAGAATCTTCCTGCCAATGCAGGAGACACAGGTTTGGTCCTTGTACCTCCCTTATCTGGGAAGACCCTACATGCTGCAGAGCAACTCAGCTTGTGCACCACAACTACTGAGCCTGTGATCTAGAGCCCATGAGCCACAACTACTGAAGCCCATGTACCCTTGAGCCTGTGCTCCACGACATGAGAAGCCACCACAATGAGAAACCTGCACACTGCCACAAAGAGTCGCCCCTGCTGTCCCCAACTAGACAAAAGTCTGCATTGCAGCAATGAAGACCAAGCACAGGCAATAATAAATAAAGTTTAAAAGAAAAAGCAAATTGTGATATCTGTTAAACCTAGAATATTTAAAATCATTGAAGTGATTATTCAAGTTAGTGTATGTAATCGTGGCCCAGCAAGAAAGAATAAAAGGGAAAAAATAAACTCAGTAACAAAATACATGTTTTTAAGACCAATACAATATTGTAAGGTAATTAGCCTCCAACTAAAATAAATTTGAATTTAAAAAATAATAATTCCTCCATATTTTATCAGAAACAATAGTTCTAGCTTCTCTCTCAAATAGTCATCAAGTTTTCAATTCTTGACTACCAAGTGTCTATTATTCATCTAAGGAAGAAATAATTCAAGCATATATAGTTTACAAAAAGAAATTATGTAAAAGCTTTAAGTTGATATCTATTCAGTATATTTTCAACATAGTTATCTTCATGAATTATGTAGTCATTTAGTTGTCTTAAATCTACCTAGCCATATTTCTTCACTTAAATGAGTCAGTTCACATTAACAGCAGTTAAAAATATTTTAAATTGTCATTAGAATATCTTTTTTAAATCATCCTAAGTTAAGAATTAGTTCCAAAGAACAATTTTGCTTTGTTTTTTTTCCATTCTTTCTCCTTGATTTGTTTTCTGTTCTTTACTTCATTACTCCTTTTCTTGCCCTTTCTTCATCCACTCTCTTTTGTTCCTTTCTATTCCTCTCTCACTTTTTTCTTTCATTCTATCATAGAATCATTTTCTTTCCCTATGCATGAATGCATTAATGATGCTTTTTATTTTCTGATGCTTTGATATCTGGGGGCTTACTGACATGGAAGGGACTGACATTCCCAGTGCTAGCCAAATACTAGAGATCGGAATGGACTAGCCTGCAAAGTGCATTTCACATGCAAATAAATCCATCCAAAGCATATACCCTAAACACTCTCCTTTCTCCAGATCTCAGGCCACTTTCTTTCTATACTAATTACCCCACAGCCAGGTAAAAACATCTAGGCACAGCCCTTATATCTCAGAGTCTACTGAAATTATCCAAACTTGCCAACCCTGCCTTGCCTTTCCTGTGAAAGTTACAATAAAGACTCTTCCAGCCTCTTCTTCCTTCTCTTCTGCCTCCTGCCTGACTCAGGTGTTCTTCCACATGGCCCTGTGTGGCATGGCAAAGTCCTTGCCTTGGGAGCTGTGAGAAAAAAACTATCCCTTCAGTGGCAGTTGTACTCAGATTTGTTGGCCTGACTGTACCTGAATAATAAAATCCTCCTTTTAAAATAGTAATATCTAATGTGAAAGTTGGCAGTGGATTGCTGAATGAGAGAAAAAAAAAGCAGCTCACAATTTCTTTTTTCATAGACTTTCTTTGAGTTCAAACAACTGATTGGTTTTCTGATGAATACTCAAGCTTTGCATGTATATAGTCCTTAATGAGCACTAATGCCCTAACCTTGTGTGAGGAAAGCATTCTGAAGTCAATTTATGGTAGATGGAAAATTACATTCAAAGCATCTGTAGCACTTTTAATTTTCTTATCCTCAGAAAATAATAATAATAAGACTTGCCCCTATAACTAGTTATGCATTCCTCAAAAAAAAAATTGAATAGTCTCATTCTTCAAAATACCTAACCTATAGGAGCACCCGAATAATTAAATCCTCTCCTGCAAAATGAAGGATTGAAAGTGAAGACATCTAACTAGAGACACATGCACAAGAAAAACATTACATAAGACTACCAAGAATGAAAAACAGAAAACATAACACTGGCTGGTGTCTAAAACCAGTATTCTTCAAATATTTTTGATGGCCTATCTCCTCAGTAAAAAATGTTGAGTGCATCCCCCAATATCAAAACGTATTTCAAAGTATAAATATGTGTACTGACAAGAGTAGTGAAGCACAATTTACTTCCTAATTTCTAGACTCATGGAAAGTATTCTTATTTTCTTTTTATAACTCAATGCATTATTTATGATAGTCTCTTTAATACACATATTTCTTGGAGAACTTTAGGTAACATATAGCTTACTATCTACTCCAGATTATTGAAACAGCCTGCTGTCTTTGTTTCTTCTTTTCTGGCCACACTCTGCCCCTACTAACATTCTTCACACAGCAACTACAGTGATATTTTAAAAAAAATTAGTCAATTTGTGTCTGCTTTAGGTTCCTCCAAATCTTCCAACTATCAGAGTTTGAGTTTCCCAGATGTAGACTCTGAGATGAGGTTTGGTATGCAAGTGATTTTATAAGGAAATGTTCCCAGGGAAACTGGTAAGAAGCTGTTCCCAGGGGAAACTGGGAGAAAAGAACAGAGAAAGGAAGAAATCCAGGCAGGGTTCTATCACAAGGAAAGTCCCAGAGAGAGTCATTTCAGCCTGATTCCAGAGAACTCTTGAGAGAAAATTACCCTCAGTGTTTTCTCAAACAGAGACTGCACCCATGAATGTAATGAGTGGTAGGAGTCACAGACATAAATTTTCAGATGGTTTACTGCAGTGTGGACAAAGCAGGCCACTGCCACTTGTAGACATTCATCCCTAAAAAGGAAAAAAGAAAAGTAACAGCCACTAGTTCCTGGAGAAAAAGCACACTGAAGCTGAAATACACACAAAAATGGTCATACAGATCCCTGGGAGTTTGGGCATGAATGTCATTCATTACATACTCTCACTGAGAGAAAGAAGAGTGAAAGACAGAGAGGCCTGGCCTGCTGCAGTCCATGGGATCACAAAGAGTCAGACACGACTGGGTGACTGAACCACAACAACATTGTTCATTACATAACCTCACTTAGAAAAGAATGGCTATCTGAGATTTAGCCCTGACTCTTCTGTAACCTCATCCTGTAACTCTCCCACACTGCAAACCAATTAGTGTCCCATACCCAAACTAATCCATGTACATACTCTTGCTTTAGCCAACCAAGTTTGATCCATGTGGCTTTATTCCCTCTGCCTGAACTTGCTGACCTCCTTGTAGTTTGCTCCTCTGTTCAGTTCAGCTCAGTTCAGTTCAGTCGCTCAGTCATGTCTGACTCCTTGCAAGCCCATGAATCGCAGCATGCCAGGCCTCCCTGTCCATCACCATATCCCGGAGTTCACTCAGACTCACGTTCATCGAGTCCGTGATGCCATCCAGCCATCTCATCCTCGGTCGTCCACTTCTGCTCCCAATCCCTCCTAGCATCAGAGTCTTTTCCAATAAGTCAACTCTTCGCATGAGGTGGCCAAAGTACTGGAGCTTCAGCTTTAGCGTCATTCCTTCCAAAGAAATCCCAAGGTTGATCTCCTTCAGAATGGACTGGTTGGATCTCCTTGCAGTCTGAGGGACTCGCAAGAGTCTTCTCCAACACCACAGTTCAAAAGCATCAATTCTTCGGCGCTCAGCCTTCTTCACAGTCCAACTCTCAAATCCATACATGACCACAGGAAAAACCATAGGCTTGACTAGGCGGACCTTAGTCTGGAAAGTAATGTCTCTGCTTTTGAATATCCTATCTAGGTTGGTCATAACTTTTCTTCCAAGGAGTAAGCGTCTTTTCATTTCATGGCTGCAGTCACCATCTGCAGTGATTTTGAAGCCCCCAAAAATAAAGTCTGACACTATTTCTACTGTTTCCCCATATATTTCCCATGAAGTGATGGGACCAGATGCCATGATCTTCGTTTTCTGAATGTTGAGCTTTAAGCCAACTTTTTCACTCTCCTCTTTCACTTTCATCAAGAGGCTTTTTAGCTCCTCTTCACTTTCTGCCATAAGGGTGGTGTCATCTGCATATCTGAGGTTATGAATATTTCTCCCGGCAATCTTGATTCCAGCTTGTGTTTCTTCTAGTCCAGCATTTCTCATGATGTACTCTGCATAGAAGTTAAATAAGCAGGCTGACAATATATAGCCTTGAAGTACTCCTTTTCCTATTTGGAACCAGTCTGCTGTTCCATTTCCAGTTCTAACTGTTGCTTCCTAACCTGCATATAGGTTTCTCATGAGGCAGGTCAGGTGGTCTGGTATTCCCATCTCTTTCAGAATTTTCCACAGTTTATTGTGATCCACACAGTCAAAGGCTTTGGCATAGTCAATAAAGCAGAAATAGATGTTTTTCTGGAACTCTCTTTCTTTTTCCATGGTCCAGCAGATGTTGGCAATTTGATCTCTGGTTCCTCTGCCTTTTCTAAAACCAGCTTAAACATCAGGGAGTTCACGGTTCATATATTGCTGAAGCCTGGCTTGGAGAATTTTGAGCATTACTTTACTAGCATATGAGATGAGTGCAATTGTGCAGTAGTTTGAGCATTTTTTGGCATTGCCTTTCTTTGGGATTGAAATGAAAACTGACCATTTCCAGTTCTGTGGCCATTGCTGAGGTTTCCAAATTTCCTGGCATATTGAGTGCAGCTCTTTCACAGCATCATCTTTCAGGACTGAAAGAGCTCCACTGGAATGCCATCACCTCCACTAGCTTTGTTCGTAGTGATGCTTTCTAAGGCCCACTTGACTTTACTTTCCAAAATGTCTGGCTCTAGATTAGTGATCACATCATCATGATTATCTGGGTCATGAAGATCTTTTTTGTACAGTTCTTCCATGTATTCTTGCCACCTCTTCTTAATATCTTCTGCTTCTGTTAGGTCCAGACCATTTCTGTCCTTTACCGAGCCCATCTTTGCATGAAATGTTCCCATGGTATCTCTAATTTTCTTGAAAAAATCTCTAGTTTTTCCCATTCTGGTCTTTTCCTCTACTTCTTTGCATTGATTGCTGAAGAAGGCTTTCTTATCTCTTCTTGCTATTCTTTGGAACTCTGCATTCAGATGCTATGTCTTTCCTTTTCTCCTTTGCTTTTCGCCTCTCCTCTTTTCACAGCTATTTGTAAGGCCTCCCCAGACAGCCATTTTGCTTGTTTGCATTTCTTTTCCATGGGTATGGTCTTGATCCCTGTTTCCTGTACAATGTCACGAACCTCATTCCATAGTTCATCAGGCACTCTATCTATCAGATCCAGGCCCTTAAATCTACTTCTCACTTCCACTGTATAATCATAAGGGATTTGATTTAGGTCATACCTGAATTGTCTAGCGGTTTTCCCTACTTTCCTCAGTTTGAGTCTGAATTTGGTAATAAGGAGTTCATGATCTGAGCCACAATCAGCTCCTGGTCTTGTTTTTGTTGACTGTTAGAGCTTCTCTATCTTTGGCTGCAAAGAATATAATCAATCTGATTTCGGTGTTGACCATCTGGTGATGTCCATGTGTAGAGTCTTCCCTTGTGTTCTTGGAAGAGGGTGTTTGCTATGACCAGTGCATTTTCTTGGCAAAACTCTATTAGTCTTTGCCCTGCTTCATTCTGCATTCCAAGGCCAAATTTGCCTGTTACTCCAGGTGTTTCTTGACTTCCTACTTTTGCATTCCAGTCCCCTATAATGAAAAGGACATCTTTTTTGGGTGTTAGTTCTAAAAGGTCTTGTAGGCCTTCATAAAACCGTTCAACTTCAGTTTCTCCAGCATTACTGGTTGGGGCATAGACTTGGATAACTGTGGTATTGAATGGTTTGCCTTGGAGATGAACAGAGATCATTCTGTGGTTTTTGAGATTGCATCCAAGTACTGCATTTCGGACTCTTTTGTTGACCATGATGGTTACTCCATTTCTTCTGAGGGATTCCTGCCTACAGTAGAAGATATAATGGTCATCGGAGTTAAATTCACCCATTCCAGTCCATTTTATTTTGCTGATTCCTAGAATGTCGATGTTCACCCTTGCCATCTCTTGTTTGACCACTTCCAGTTTGCCTTGATTCATAGACCTGACATTCCAGGTTCCTATGCGATATTGCTCTTTACAGCATCGGATCTTGTTTTTATCACCAGTGACATCCACAACTGGTTATTGGTTTTGCTTTGACTCCATCCCTTCATTCTTTCTGGAGTTATTTCTCCACTGATCTCCAGTAGCATATTGGGCATCTAATGACATGGGGATTTCCTCTTTTGTTATCCTATCATTTTGCTTTTTCATACTGTTCATGGGGTTCTCAAGGCAAGAATACTGAAGTGGCTTGCCATTCCCTTTTCCAGTGGACCACATTCTGTCAGACCTCTCCACCATGACCTGCCCATCTTGGGTTGCCCCGCAGGCATGGCTTGGTTTCATTGAGTTAGACAAGGCTGTGGTCCTAGTCTGATTAGATTGACTAGTTTTCTCTGAGTATGGTTTCAGTGTGTCTGCCCTCTGATGCCCTCTTGCAACACCTACAGTCTTACTTGGGTTTCTGTTACCTTGGGCGTGGGGTATCTCTTCACGGCTGCTCCAGCAAAGCACAGCCACTGCTCCTTAACTTGGACGAGGGGTATCTCCTTAACACCGCTGTTCCTGACCTTCAGTGTGGGATAGCTCCTCTAGTCCGTCCTGTGCCTGTGCAGCCACCCCTCCTCTGGTTGCTCCTCTGGGTCACCAGCTCTGGCTTGGGCGTGGGTGGCTCCTGCCAGCTGCCGCCCCTGGCTTCGGGCTTGGGGTGGCTCCTTAGGGTCACTGCCCCTGGCCTCGGATGCAAGGTGTCTTCTCCCGGTCACAGCCCCTGACCGTGGACATGGGGTAGCTCCTCCAGGCTGCCACTGACCTCGGATGCAGGGTAGCTCCTCTGTATGATTCTAATTTCAGTTAAAATGGTTTCTTTTATCAGAGTCCTTCCAAAGAAGTTTCTATCCCCCTCAGACTCTTGGCTATAGGAATTTATTCTTTACAGTATTGATTGTAATCTGAAGTCATCCTACTGTTTTAGTCTCTATCACCTTCATTACAATGTAAACTTCATGTCTATCTTATTCATCCTTTTATTCTCACCACACAAAATGTTGTCTAACATATGCTAGGTGATCAATAGTTACTGTTTAAAATAAATAAAGGGCCATACATTACCTGCTTGTATTTTGTTTTCTACTTCATCTTATCCTCCTTGAATTCCTATTCTCTATTAATAGGGCTGTTCTTAGGAAATGGAAAGCATCTCATCAAGAATAATTTGGAGAAAGAATTTAAGAAGGAATTTACTCAACATAAAATGAAGCAGCTATATAAGCTATTAGAGTGCATTGCCATGTAGTTCAAACTGCCTGTTTGTGAATCTCAATTAATGCATTTTTGATTGATTTCACTGAGGTCACTTGCCTTGGATTTCGCAGCTTAGAAAAATAAAAAAATCTGTTTGTATAAACTATAGTCTAGGAGGCAGCAGTATACCTGAACATGATAGAAACAGAATACAATCTGATATTGTTGATATATAAAATGACATATATGGGTGTCAAAATTTAACTCACAATACTTCGCATATACTAAGGGAAATATGCCTAATTTAGTTTGCCTATAAGCAATGACCATTACTCCTCAAGTCTCCACTCTTGAGTTAGAGAAAACTTTCAATTTGGAAACTTTTGGTTTAAAACTTAATCCAGTTCAATAATTTAAAGAGTCTATTTAATAATTTAAATAATTTAAATCCAAGTCCATGATTAAAAACTCCATGTAGATGACGATCAGTCTTACGAGAAAAATTGCTCAGTCATTCAAATATCTAAGGCATCTACCACTTACCCTGAATACTCTTTAGGGTTGGATACAAATTTATGAAGGAAGAATGTGCCTTCTGTACATGTCTGGCCAGAGGAAAGTTTCAGGGGCTTTCATTGTGATGTTTGTCCCCAGGACTATGTCCCTAGTCTGTCCCTTGGCTACTTTCAAATGGGCAAGGTATGTGGCTGCTTTGACTCAAAGTCTTACTTTTCTCTCCCTTTATATTTGGTTTAAATCCTAAGATACTCTTTTATTACAGGTAGAAAATACAAAGGTACAAAAATAATTTTATAGAATATGTATAGCTCAAAATTTATATATTGAAATAAAAAGTAATTTTATTAAAATAATTATGTGTTTATGTTTATGACAAGTCAAAATTATTTATGTTACTATATATAATCTCTTGCATTTGGTGACAAATTCTAACATTTTATAAATAAAATAAGTCTTGAAAATTAATACATTAAATCCTTTTATTTTTTAAATGGTTTTATAAACTAAGACATATAGAAAAATATGGGACTTTTTCTTCCCCAGTCTCAAAACTCTGGGAGTTTCAAATGTGGAACTGAGGTCTCAATTCCCAGCATAATATATTTTCTTCTTTTCTACAAAGTTTAACATTACATTCTATGTATTTCCACAGCTAATCTTAAAATACAGGGGACATTTCTTTATTTCTTTTTCTCTTTGATTTCTCCTTGGCATTTGACAGTCTTGACAGCATGTAACATACTACTACACTCCTCTGGGAGTACTGCATCTCCTCTGGGTATTAGTAGCTTCTTCCTCTTCTTTTTCTCTTTTTTGCTTTCCTTTATCTCATTCTGAAATTTAACTAAAAGAGCACAGACTTCTCTCCAAAGCCGTTACCCACTTTCTAGTATCTATTCTTTCGCAGGACTCTCTCTGAGTCAACTTTTTCTTCTCAGTTGTTACCACTAAGTAGATGATTCACTAATCATCTTTTCAGAAAATGTATTTCAACTTCCTCCTGTTATTTTCCACCCACACAAGCTGAATTTCTTCCGAGATAATCACAGTCCTGAGAGTAAAGAGCAATTTCCCCACAATTTTAGGTATTTGGTATAACCCAAACACAAAGTCAAAAGTACAGTCAGAGTTAAAATAAATACAGATAATCCGTGCCTGAGTTGTTCATATATAGAGAGAGATACACACACACTTTTTTTTTTTCCTTTTAAATCAAAAGTGGGCATTTCTGGTGGGGGTAGAGGTAGGGAGTGGGACTCACAACCCTGAGGTTCCAGTGATTCTCACATGCTAACCATCCTGAAAAGGGAAAAATTCTGTTTCTACTGTGTCTGTACATAAGGCTTCTCTCCATGCATTGTATTGCATGTTATGTATTCCATAAGATCTTATGGGAAACCCAAGTGAATGTCTTGGCCAACCAAATAAATATACTTTACATTATAAAATCCCATTCTCCTCTGCCACAGATTATAGTCATATGAAATTCAAAACTCCAAAGTTTTGTAAGAACCTGGTTATTCATAATTAACAGGTAATTTCTATTCAGTCTATGTAGCATTTAGTCTGGACCGAGTGATGGAGACTATGATATTATTACAGCCATTGAATGTTTTTAGAGAATGTGTTAATACTGGAGAATATTTAGTCAATAATATTATGAGGAAAACATAGAATAATATCTAAAGGAAAACCTGAGTGAAAATATGTCAAAAATTTAATGATGGACTTCCCTGGTGATCCATGAGCTAAGAATCTGCCTGTCAGTTCAGAGGATGCAAGTTTGATCCCTGGTCCAGGAAGATTCCACATGCTGTGGGGCAACTAAGCTTATGGGCCACAACTAATGAGCCCATTCTCTAGAGCCTGGGAGCCTCAACTATTGAGCCCATGAGCTGCAACTACTGAAGTCCATCTGCCCTAGAGTCCATGCTCTGCAACAAGAAGCCACTTGTTGCAACTGAAGAGTAACCTCCGCTTGCTGCAACTAAAGAAAATTTATACACAGCAATGAAAACCAAGTGCAGACAAATAAGTAAAATTAAATGAATTTTAAAAAAACCTTATTTCTAAACAAATAAAATTATTTAATAGTTTCCCTTTTGAAGAATGTGGGAAGACTATGCTGGTTATATTTTTGTGTTCTGATTCTCAATACTTCTATTGATTTTCAATTAAAACAAACTCTCACTTCTATAATTGAAAAAATTAAGATATAAATGGAAATGTATGGTTAAATTATGTTTTAGGTATTTGTGACTTTGTCAAGGAAATTTTATTAAGCATATACCATGGAGAAGGAAATGGCAACCCACTTCGGTACTCTTGCCTGGAAAATTCCATGGATGGAGAAGCCTGGTAGGCTATAGTCCATGGGGTCGCAAAGAGTCAGACATGACTGAGCGACTTCACTTTCACTTTTGTTCAGTAACCTGTATTGTGAGTTCAAGAATTGCTTTTGTTTATTTATTTATATTTTTTCTGGCATATAATAAATCTTCTCAAGCATATTTTCTTATTTTATGTCTAACTGCTTCAAATATGTTTGTATTCATTTGTATACCTAGTGCTGTGCTATAAAAATAAGTCAATTTTTGCATGTTTCACTCATTAACATGTTTTAAAAATCTAGACATGTTGCTTTGTATAAATACTTTTCTCCCAGAAGGTGAAGTTGAGTTCCCATATCCCTACATTCTACCAACATGTTTTCTAAGTTAACTTACTCTATTTTAGCCCTTTATTCTTCCATAAAAGCTGAAAATAATTTCCTTAAATCCCTCAAATAAATACAACCAGAATTTCAGAATGACATATTCACAAATTAATTTTTAATATTAATTTTTATTAATTTTATTAATCACTTCTCATTATTTAAACCTTTAGGCTTTTGGGGATTTTTAATATTTTTCCATATCAGTTAGATATTCTTAGCAAATTCTAATTATTTTTATGAATGCTTATATTAGTGATGTCTTTATAATAATCTCTTGTTTGTTACTGCTTTAGTATGGAAATACAATCAGTTTTTGTGAATAATCTTGTATATAGTGACCATGAACTGTGTTACTTCTAACTGATTAAATTAGACCATCAGATTGTAAACATTTCCCACAGTAAATCTATTTTTTTTGTAATTTGAAATAAAGTTTGAGTTAATATATTTGAAAATGTTACCATACGCTACATATACTTGAATTCTGTCAGAAATTTTCCTTATCACTATAACAGAGGAAATTGTCAACCATAGGACTGAAGCAAAATCTAATTAACCAACATTTATAAACTATGATCCATTCTGTCACTAATCTCTAGAAAGGCAATCTTTCTAGACCATTTTCAGAAGGACTTTGAGACATTTAATATTATGGAGTACTACCCCCAACTCTGTGCTCCACATTTCATTCATTCTGAGAAAATGCCATTAGACTTAGTCCTAAGCATTAGAAAAAAAATGTATCTCTTTCTGTCCTAAAGTTTCTTTCTACATAATAGCATTTTTCATCAGAAAAACTCTCCTAGTTTCTCATCACCTATTCATTCATTTTTCCTGGGCAAACACTTGACTTTTCTGATAATGGGGCTTTAGAAGAATGAGCTAAACCTGTGATAATTACCTTCTCCATATGTGGGATCTTCCTGGTAGCAAAAGTCCTACCCTCTCTGCTTGGTCTCCAGCTGATCATAAAATTCAATTTTATGATTAAATATAGTTCTCATCTATATATTTAATTTTATGATTAAATATATAGCTAAATATAGCTATCATGGTGGAGAAGGAAATGGCACCCCACTCCAGTACTTTTGGCTGGAAAATCCCATGGACGGAGGAGCCTGGAAGGCTGCAGTCCATGTGGCTGCTGAGGGTCGGACACGACTGAGCGACTTCACTTTCATTTTTCATTTTCATGCATTGGAGAAGGAAATGGCAACCCACTCCAGTGTTCTTGTCTGGAGAATCCCAGGGACGGGGGAGCCTGGTGGGCTGCCGTCTATGGGGTTGCAGAGTAGGACACGACTGAAGTGACTTAGCAGCAGCCATCATGGATTTAGTTTTCCAATAATATAATGTAACTTCACTCACAAATGGCAGATTTTTCCTAATAAATACAGTATTAAAGAAAGAGACTATGAAAATATCCTATCTACTTGTATTAAAACAGATAAACAATTCAACGAAATGACTGGAAATCTAAAGGCTGAAGAGGTTCTTACAAAACCTGTGCTTGGAACTTAGGCCTCTAAGAGTAATGCTTGCTCAGAGAATCAAGGTGAAACTGGGGTGATCAGAAAAACATGATTCAATTCTCTCATCAGATAAAAGATAGCAAATGAGTTAAAACAAAAGAAATTCCATTTATTCTGGTGTAAAGAAAGAGATGCCTCCTGCTATTCCAATTCTACAAGATCAAGTGGTTAGTCACTGCAGTTGTCCACAAACAGTTGAGTGGAACAAGGATGGAGAGAAACAGGAAGCATTCCATGCCTTGTTTTTACTGGTCCCTAGACAGTCACAGTATGTATCTGAGGAAATATTTTATGACCCCAGAGTCTTGCCTCTTCCCATAAAGAGAAAAGCACTAAATCATTACTTGAGACATCTCTTTTTTCTGAATGTCAGTCACTTTTTTTTTATGCTTGTTTACTGCATGATTTTTTTCAGTAAAACAATCCATATGTATCCTGGCTCCTCCCTTACCTCTTCAGAGTATTTCACCCAAGCTACCACAGAGGCTGGCACCTAGACTATAGTCCTCAGTAAGTCTTTGAAATAAAACTTAGCTTACCACTTCTAGGTTGAGCATTTTTCTTTCAGCCAATATGGAAAGAGAGAAATTTCCTCATGCAGGGAAAGTTGAACCTTAGAAAGATGTTAAACAGATAGAAACCGGAAAATGATCTGCAAGATCAAGATAAAGAGATACAAAGGTGAAAATGAGGTCAATTTGAATGTAACTGCTCTTAGAGAGTATCTGGAAAGATTTATGTTTCTCTAGTTGTTTTCTATCAAATAGGATTACTCTGGCCCAAGAATGTCAAGATCACAGAATGCAGATTAATATGACTTCCCAAGCAAGATTCAGGATCTGGAGAAATATTGAGGACAGTCCCTTATGCCTGCAGATGAAGTGTCTAACATACCTAAGGATGGCTACAGAATATCCAGTGGCTTTTGAAAACTTGAGCAAATTTTAGAGAAGACCAGAAAGATCATTGTAAAATACTGATTCAAAAGTGAACTTTGCTAGAGGGTAAAGTACAAGGTTACCTGTGCCCTGGACACACATGACTGAAAATGTATTAAATAAGGATTCCAATAAAAGATAGAGAAAACTTTAAGCATGGCCACAACTTTTCCATAAGGCAAAAGTAAGTAAATTAAAATTAAGGCAAAAAGTGTGTTGTGCCATGTACCAACATAAAGCCCTAGGATGGAAACACAGGTTGAATACCTCCTTTGCAGTTCCTCATCTAAAAAGCAAGTTCAACAGTCTGAAACTAACCACACTGAAAGTAAGTCATAGGGAAGAACTATAGTATACACATTGTAAGGTTGAAGAAGATGTTTGGGTGATGGGAATATAGTTCCTAGGCAGGATTATCTGACTTAGAATGAAGCAAAGGGAAAATACTATTTTGACCTGGATATACCTGGCAGGCCTGTATTTCTCATGAAGGGAGACCCACAAGGAAAAATATCTAGAATAACATGTTAAAAACAATAATAACCTATAAGATAAAATCATAGAAATTGTAAAAACAAAAGTAGGCACTCAACATCAACAAAAAATATCCCTTCATGTGTTTAAAATGAGGAAAAGGGTGAACCCAAGAAACAGGTTAAAATGTTAAGAAGGCTCATCCAATCATTTCTAAAGTAATAGGAAAGTGGTTCTTAACACTGCACATAGTCATGCACCTAAGGAGCTTCAAAAACAAAAAAATAATAACTAGAATTCAGCTGTGAAGCCGTCTGGTCCTGGGCTTTTGTTTGTTGGAAAATTTTTGATTACAGTTTCAATTTCTGTGCTTGTGATGGGTCTGTTAAGATTTTCTATTTCTGGTTCAATTGGTTCAATTTTGGAAATTTGTACTTTTCTTAGAATTTTTCCATTTCTTCCAAGTTGTCCATTTTATTTACATATAGTTGCTGATAAAAGTCTCTTATGATCCTTTGTATTTCTGTGCTGTCTGTGGTGATCTCTCCATTTTCATTTCTAATTTTGTTGATTTGATTTTTCTCCCTTTGTTTCTTGATGAGTCTGACTAATGGTTTATTTATCTTTTCAAAGAATCAGCTTTTGGTTTTGTTGATTTTTGCTATGGTCTCCTGTTTCTTTTGCATTTATTTCTGCCCTAATTTTTAAGATTTCTTTCCTTCTACTAACCCTGGGGTTCATAATTTCTTCCTTTTCAAGTTGCTTTAGGTGTAGAGTTAGTTTATTTATTTGACTTTTTTCTTGTTTTTTAAGGTAAGGCTGTATTGCTATGAACCTTCCCCTTAGTACTGTTTTTACAGTGTCCCATAGGTTTTGGGTGGAGAAGGTGATGGCACCCCACTCCAGTACTCTTGACTGGAAAATCCCATGGACAGAGGTGCCTGGTAGGCTGCAGTCCATGGGGTTGCGAAGAGTCAGACACAACTCAGCAACTTCACTTTCACTTTTCACTTTCATGCACTGGAAAGGAAATGGCAACCCACTCCAGTGTTCTTGCCTGGAGAATCCCAGGAATGGCAGAGCCTGGTGGGCTGCCATCTGTGGGGTCACACAGAGTCGAACACAACTGAAGCGACTTAGCAGCTGCAACAGCATAGGTTTTGGGTTGTTGTGTTTTCATTTTCTTTCATTTCTATGCACATTTTGATTTCTTTTTGTATTTCTTCTGTGATTTGTTGGTTATTCAGCAGAGTGTTTTTCAGCCTCCGTATGTTGGGATTTTTAATAATTTTTCTCCTATAATTGACATCTAATTTTACTGCATTGTGGTCAGAAAAGATGCTTGGAATGATTTCTTTTTTTTTTTTTTTTTAATATATCAAAGCTAGATTTATGACCCAAGATGTCATCTATCCTGGAGAAGATTCCATGTGCACTTGAGAAAAAGGTGAAATTCATTGTTTTGGGGTGAAATGTCTTATAGATATCAATTATGTCTAACTGGTCTATTTTATCATTTAAAGTTTGTGTTTCCTTGTTAATTTTCTGTTTAGTTTATCTGTCCATAGGTGTGAGTGGAGTATTAAAGTCTCCCACTATTATTGTGTTACTGTTAATTTCCCCTTTCATACTTTTAGGATTTGTCTTACATATTGTGGTGCTCTTGTATTGGGTACATATATATTTATGATTGTTATATCTTTTTCTTGGATTGATCCTTTGGTCATTATGTAGTGTCCATCTTTGTCTCTTTTCGCAGCCTTTGTTTTAAAGTCTATTTTATCTGATATGAGTATTGCTACTCCTGCACAAAGATATGGAGTGGAGTGCCACAAAGAAAGCTGAGAAAACACAATGTCTTAAGACAGTCATGGTAATGCTGCTGTGTACTTGGGCCCCTAATGGAACCCCTCTGTTAGGATTAAGAGTTCCTTCAACTCAGGAATCTTCAGGGAGTAATTCCACAGAAGGTCCCTGGGACATAAGTTTCACAGAATAGGCAATTCTAGAGCAAGAGAAGATTACATTCACCAGCGAGCAGGACAAGAAATGCCTGATCAAGAGACTGAAAAGGGCACATCTCTACACAGAGCTCATACTCAGTATTATGCAGGAAAAACAAACATATGGAGATTTATGGGGAAATAAAAACTAGATGGTTCCTAATTTTTATTAGGAAATAAAAATTTATCATCAAATACAAATTAGATGGTAAAGAGTCTGGCTGCAATGTCGGAGACCCAGATTTGATCCCTGGGTTAGGAAGATCTCCTGGAGGAGGACATCACAACACACTCAAGTATTCTTGCCTGGAGAATCCCACGGACAGAGGAACCTGGCATGCTAAAGGCCATAGAGTTGCAAAGAGTTGGACACAACTGAAGCAACTTAGCACGCACGCACAAAAGCCAGGCATCTTGAATTATTCTGCATTAAGACCTGGGGCTTAACAATATTGCAAACTCTATTATTAAAGGTCAGAAATGTTTCACATAACACTCTGCGAGAGAATCAAATAGAAGTTATTTTATACATTTAAAAATTAACCATAGATTCCTGAACTGGGAAACAAAACAAAAACAAAACCACTACAAGCTCTTGTTTTTCCTAATGTTGATGCCGCCACTTCTCCTGTCTGTGTCTATTGCTTATGAAATAAACCATTGGGATAGTTTTCTTCAGATGGACTTCCTTACCCCTTTTCTGCTTCTCACTTTTTAAGAACAGCCATTCCAAAAGCTCAAAATGCTATCAGCCAGGATTCCATCCTTCCATCATGAACCCAACCATCTTACCTCTCCACCAACAAACCATTTTACTCAGCAGGGAGTCAACAAATTCAGATTATCTTACATTTGTCTTTCTTCTCCAAGTTTTAATTTTCTTTTCTTATTTGAAAATGCAACCCTATAAAGTGTGAGATATAGGGTCTAAAAATTCATTCATGTAAAATGCTGGGTCATGTTTTTGTGAGATTAATGAAATGAGTAGGACAAACCCATGCAGCTAGTTGGTCAGAAACATCAGAGTCTGGGCGATCCAGCTTCCTCCAAGTCCTGCCTGCAGTCTGGTGCCACCTGGTGGCAGTTGTCCAAAGTAGCTGAAATAGCAAATGGGGATAACTCTGGGTCTGAGATACAAGCAGTGATGCCAGGAGTCTGCCTAGGAATAGACTCATTTTGTTGCCCCACCATTGAGCAATTGGATTAGAAGTATAATGAGGATATGAAGACACCTTCTCAAGATACAGGTGCCTGCTATTTCCCTCCTTGGCCTTGTCTTCCCTCCAGAATGAAAAGACTTTATTTCTATTCAAGAATGTGGTTTAGGAACAGAATAGGAACTAATCACTAATGTCATTATTTCCAACTTGGATAAACTTGGATTAACTCAGGGCCAACTACCACAGGGTTTTGCTATATTATTTTTCTAGCTCATGCCTAATTTTAGCTTCCTTTTTAAAAGATATTTGTCATGCTTTTCCTAAACAGTGACAGCAGCTTCTCGGTTTGTTTTCCTGCATCTTCAAGATTTAGCTCAAATAGAATCGTTTCCAAAATGCTTCCAGTCTCCTTCCCCTGGCTTTCATGTCCTTCCTCTGTGCCTCTTTAGCATCCTGCATAAATATTTATATAAAGCATATCAACCTTTCATAATATGTTGCTTAGTCATCTGCCCTTTTGATATGAGCTGCTTTAGGGGAATGTCCTGTAATCGTTTTATTCCCATCATTGACTGTAGTGCCTAGAAAATTGCAGATGATTATCTAAGTGTAACTATGTATCCCCCCATTTTAAACATTCATAACACTACAGATCATTTATTCATTGGCACTCTTCTACTTTACAGAACGTTTTACTCATAGCAGCAGAATCACAGCTTATTTGAGCTGAAAGAGTCTTTGTCTACAACTTAAGTATTTACTTTGTTGATCTAACATAAAAACTAAATATTGACCCCAGGATATTAATTTTGCTGTCCACAGAAATTCATCTTACCTTTTCTTTTTCTTTTTTTTTCTCCTCTTTCTTCGTTAATATCAGTCAGCAATTAATCAATAATTTTCTGCGCACCTACCTTGAGCAAGACATACTTCTGGGAAATTTGGAGGTTATAAAAATACTGTAAGAGCTTAGGCTTATCCACTTGGACATAAAACATAGTTACAGAAATGATGTTGAGAATGAGGATAAAACACAGTATCATCTTATAAAAGCAGACTATATACCATTTAGTATACTTTTTGTTTTATAACAAACTGAAAAAGCAAATAAAGATTTCCTACCCCATGGATGTTCACATGAGGAAGGCTTAATGATACCAAAACCTGCCCAGACATATAGAGTGAATAAATGTAGAGAGAGTACCTCAACCTTGACTCTTCAGATCAGTGGCTCATGTTCTAAACTATGACATTATTCACATATTAAAAAAGGCAAAATAGGCAGGATAGAAAATTTTGATGCTGAAGATGAAAAGAAAATTATTACCTTTCAGTGGACTTTTCAGGAAAAGTTCTGCAAAGGATTTGAACTGAAATCTTAGAATCTTAGAATCTGTGGAAGGAAAGGAATGGCAAGGTGAATTAAGGAAATATGTTTGGAAAAGAGGTAACTAAATACCACGTTTTGTACTAGATAATTCTATAGAATTCTCTTTCTTTGGTTTTTAATAAATAAAGCTCTCATATCCTCCCTCTCAATATGGTATGCACACTAATTTATTGTCCCAAGAGAGATTTAGAGTTTTTTCTAACTAACTTTTTTGTAGAGATTTTTCTAACCAACTTTTGTCCTGGAGCCTTTGGGAAAAAAACGATAATGCAAAAAATAATTATTCTAGATTATGTCTAAGTCTGTAGTCATGGGGCAGGACAATGTAAGTATAGAGATCAAAAAAGTAAACATTGGTACTAGGCATTTTTACTACTCTCTGGC
Source organism: Ovis aries (assembly GCF_016772045.2). Classification (NCBI taxonomy): domain Eukaryota; kingdom Metazoa; phylum Chordata; class Mammalia; order Artiodactyla; family Bovidae; genus Ovis; species Ovis aries. The sequence continues at coordinate 76,878,403 of NC_056059.1, forward strand.
AAATGGTATACAAAATTGTCAATATGTCTGCATATCTTTTTAATTTTAAGATCATATAATTTAAAAATCAATATATTTTTATATTTCACTTAGGAAAACAATAGTAACTTTTTATGAACCTTAACATAATGGCTAGAGAAGTTTCCTTGTTGTCTCATTAACATGCTAAGAGACCACAGAAATAAAACATATGAGCAAAATGTCAGAAGCCTATATTAATTCTAAGCTAACTAGAGTATTAATAAAAGAATGAGCATTACAAATATTAGAGTCATCATGTTTTGATACATCAGTAAAATAGTTGGTCGTTAATAAAATGTTTTATTGGGTAGAGAGACTAGATACACTCCCTTTCAAAAATACTTTAAGACATACAATATTTCATTATTGATTTTTGCTGGAGTAGCTCAGCTGTTAAAGATTTCACCTGCAATGCAGGAGACCCCAGTTTGATTCCTGGGTCAGAAAGATCCACTGGAGAAAGGATAGATTACCCCCTCCAGTATTATTGGGCTTCCCTTGTGGCTCAGCTGGTAAAGAATCCACCTGCAATGCAGGAGACCTGGGTTTGATCCCTGGGTTGGGGAGATCCCCTGGAGACAGGAAAAGTTACCCACTCCAGTATTCTGGCTTGAAGAATTCCATGGACTATACAGTCCATGGGGTCACAAACAGTCAGACACGACTGAATGACTTTCACTTTCACGGAAATATTTTTAAAATACCATCTCCACTTAGTAGCAATGACAGAAAAACTATTCAGAAAGAAACTATAGTTTTTATATTCTGGTATGATCCATTTTGCCAATGTTAATTACTGTTTGTCAGACTGAGTTTTACTCTGCACAGGCAAGGTGTCTGTGACCTTTGAGCAAAAGGAGCAAAACTCTTTCTGCTTCCTTTGTAGTTTATTTGCCCAAAAGCTTCCAGCAGTCTGCAACTGTGTGGCTGGATCAAGTGTACTGTTTCATGATTCATGAATCATTTTTTGAAATCAGGTAATAAATATAAAACTTCTCTGAAACTGAATGGTGATTGGGAACTCTATGATATTGTCATTACTATTATTTCCTTACTATTATCTACTTACTGTCAGTTCAGTTCAGTTCAGTTGCTCAGTCGTGTCCAACTCCATGCGACCCCATGAACTGCAGTACACCAGGCCTCCCTGTCCGTCACCAACTCCCGGAGTTCACTCAAACTCATGTCCATCGAGTCGATGATGCCATCCAGCCATCTCATCCTCTGTTGTCCCCTTCTCTTCCTGCCCCCAATCCCTCCCAGCATCAGAGTCCTTTCCAATGAGTCAACTCTTTGCATGAGGTGGCCAAAATACAGGAGTTTCAGTTTCAGCATCATTCCTTCCAAAGAACACCCAGGACTGATATCCTTTAGAATGGCCTGGTTGGAACTCCTTGCAGTCCAATGGACTCTTAAGAGTCTTCTCCAACACCACAGTTCAAAAGCATCAGTTCTTCGGCACTCAGCTTTCTTCACAGTCCAACTCTCACATTCATACATGACTACTAGAAAAACCATAGTCTTGACTAGATGGATTTTTGTTGGCAAAGTAATGTCTCTGCTTTTGAATATGCTATCTAGGATGGTCATAACTTTCCTTCCAAGGAGTAAGCGTCTTTTAATTTCATGGCTGCAATCACCATCTGCGATGATTTGGAAGCCCCCCAAAATAAAGTCTGACACTTGTCCACTGTTTCCCCATCTATTTGCCATGAAGTAATGGGACCAGATGCCATGATCTTAGATCTAGTTTCCTGAATATTGAGCTTTAAGCCAACTATATACATATAAATCTTCCCTCAAGACATCCAAAAATCATCCTTTCTAAAAAAAAAGAAAAAGAGAGAAAAAAAAAAAAAAAACACAGATGGAGCTAAGAATTCTCTTGTTCCAATCTCAGTTTTGTCTGTCTTACTGAGAACTTTTGTGTCCAGAATAAGCACATCCTGACATTTGCTTTTGTGTCTCTCTCATGCATAAAGGCCAAGTTAAGAGTGAAAATAATGGTAGATCAAAGTTTCACCATGCCAATGAAAGTTTTAAATTACCATTTTCCTGGACTTTTCATTTCTCTAAATACATTGTATAAAATACATTCACCAAAACATAATATCTCAGGACATTAACAGATAACATACAACAAGCAGTTCTGTGGTTTTAAAATGTACTTACATTACCATATGTAAAATAGATACCCAAAGGAAATTTGCTGTATGGCTCAAGAAATTCAAACAGGGGCTCTATATCACCCTAGGGGGTGGATGGGGAGGGAGATGGGAAGGAGGCTCAAAAGGGAGGGGATATATGTATACCTATGGCTGATTCCTGTTGAGATTTGACAGAAAATAACAAAATTCTGTAAAGCAATTATCCTTCAATAAAATAATAAATTTAAAAATGTATTAGATTAAAGTAGTTATATAAGCATAGTAATAATAGTTCTGTTAACTAGAATTTATTCACAGTTTCAAGAAAAATGTTAGCCTGTAAATAGCTTTAAAATATTTTCTCAGTCTTTACATTTCACAGGTGAAGAATCAGAATTTTAGAGCCTTTAAATAAATGTTGAAAGTCACATAATTAGTAGTAGAACCAAGGCTTAAATCAAGGTTTTTGTACTCACTTTAAAACTTATTTTATACTAAAAGATAGTTCATAAAGGCAGAGGAACCAGAGATCAAATTGCCAATATCTGTTGGATCATGGAAAAAGCAAGAGAGTTCCAGAAAAACATCAGGTTTGCTTTATTGACTATGCCAAAACCTTTGACTCTGTGGATCACAATAAACTGTGGAAAATTCTGAAAGAGATGAGAATACCAGACCACCTGACTTACCTCTTGAGAAACCTGTATGCAGGTCAGGAAGCAACATGGAACAATAGACTGGTTCCAAATGGGACAAGGATTACGTCAAGGCTGTGTATTGTCACCCTGCTTATTTAACTTATATGCAGAGTACATCATGAGAAATCCTGGGATGGATGAAGAACAAGCTGGAATCAAGACTGTCATGGAAATATCAATAACCCCAGATATGCAGATGACACCACCCTTATGGCAGAAAGTGAAGAGGAACTAAAAAATCTCTTGATGAAAGTGAAAGAGGAGAGTGAAAAAGTTGGCTTTAAGCTCAACATTCAGAAAACGAAGATCATGGCATGTGGTCCCATCACTTCATGGCAAATAGATAAGGAAACAGTAGAAAAGTGTTAGACTTTATCTTTTTGGGCTACAAAATCACTGCAAATGGTGACTGCAGCCGTGAAATTAAAAGACGCTTACTCCTTGGAAGGAAAGTTATGATCAATCTAGATAGCATATTCAAAAGCAGAGACATTACTTTGCCAACAAAGGTCCACCTAGTCAAGGTAATGGTTTTCCCAGTGGTCACGTATGTATATGAGAGTTGGACTGTGAAGAAAACTGAGTGCCGAAGAATTGATGCTTTTGAACTGTGGTGTTGGAGAAGACTTTTGAGAGTCCCTTGGACAGCAAGGAGATCCAACCAGTCTATCCTAAATGAGATCAGTCCTGGGTGTTCATTGGAAGGACTGATGCTAAAGCTTAAACTCCAATACTTTGGCCACCTCATACGAAGGATTGACTCATTGGAAAAGACCCTGATGCTGGGAGGGATTGGGGGCAGGAGGAAAAGGGGACGACAGAGGATGAGATGGCTGGATGGCATTATAGAGTAGATGGACATGAGTTTGAGTGAACTCTGGGAGTTGGTGATGGACAGTGAGGCCTGGCATGCTGCAATACATGGGGTCACAAAGATTCAGACATGACTGAGTGACTGAACTGAACCAACTGAACTTATTCTTTACTCCAAAGTGGCTCAGAGTCATTGCCATATTAACATGTTACTGTTTTATATGCTGTATTATTCAGGGTTTTAAAGAAAAGCAAAACTAATGTGTGTGCGTGTGTGTTTGTGTATGTGTAAACACAGAGGAACCAGAGATCTAATTGCCAACATCCGCTGGATCATCAAAAAAGCAAGAGAGTTCCAGAAACACATATATTTCTGCTTTATTGACTATGCCAAAGGCTTCGACTGTGTGGATCACAAAAACTGTGGAAAATTCTGAAAGAGATGGGAATAGCAGACCACCTAACCTGCCTCTTGATAAATCTGTATGCAGGTCAGGAAGCAACAGTTAGAACTGGACATGGAACAACAGACTGGTTCCAAATAGGAAAAGGAGTACGTCAAGGCTGTATATTGTCACCCTGCTTATTTAACTTATATACAGAGTACATCATGAGAAATGCTGGGCTGGAGGAAACACAAGCTGGAGTCAAGACTGCTGGGAGAAATATCAATAACCTCAGATATGCAGATGACACCACTCTTATGGCAGAAAGTAAAGAGGAACTTTCACTTTTCAGCCTTTTTCATCAAAAGCTTTTTGATAAAAGTGAAAGAGGAGAGTGAAAAATTTGGCTTAAAGCTCAACATTCAGAAAACGAAGATCATGGCATCTGGCCCCATCAGTTCATGGCAAATAAATGGGGAAACAGTGGAAACAATGTTAGACTTTATTTTTGGGGTCTGCAAAATCACTGCAGATGGTGATTACAGCCATGAAATTAAAAGGTGCTTACTCCTTGGAAGGAAAATTATGAGCAACCTGGACAGCATATGCAGAAGCAGAGACATTACTTTGCCAACAAAGGTCCGTCTAGTCAAGGCTATGGTTTTTCCAGTGGTCATGTATGGATGTGAGAGTTGGATGGTGAAGAAAGCTAAGTGCCAAAGAATTGATGCTTTTGAACCGTGGTGTTGGAGAAGACTCTTGAGAGTGCCTTGGACTGCAAGGACACACAACCAGTCTATCCTAAAGGAAATCCGTCCTGGATGTTCTTTGGAAGGAATGACGCTAAAGCTGAAACTCCAGTACTTTGGCCACCTCATGCGAAGAGTTGACTCATTGGAAAAGTCTCTGATGCTGGGAGGGATTAGGGGCAATAGGAGAAGGGGACGACAGAGGATGAGATGGCTAGATGGCATCACGGACTCGATGGACGTGAGTTTGAGTGAACTCCAGGAGTTGGTGATGGACAGCGAGGCCTGGGGTGCTGCAATTCACGGGGTCGCAAAGAGTCAGACATGATGAGTGAGTGACTGAAGTGAACTGAACTGAAACCTTTCTCATATATATATGTATATATAATATTATATATATAATTATATATATAACTCATGTATAAATATCATACACACACACACACACACACATTTATGTAAATATCCCAGATGGATGGGTCAACTTTTTACAAGGAATTTGTTCACATGATTATGGAGGCTGAGATCCAAGATCTTCAGTTGGAATTGACAAGCTGGAGACACAGGAGAGCTGATGGTATGTGAGTGAAAGTCAGTCAGTCATGTCTGACTCTTAGGGACCCCATGGACTGCAGCCAGCCAGGCTCCTCTGTCCATGAAATTCTCCAGGCAAGAATATTGAAGTGGGTTGCCATTCTCTTCTCCAGGGGATCTTCCCAACCCCCAGATCGAATCCAGGTCTCCCACATTGCAGACAGATTCTTTACCATCTGAGCCACAAGGGAAGCTTAAGAATGCTGACTGTATAGTTCAGTTCAGTCATTCAGTCATGTCTGACTCTTTGCCACCTGATGGACTGCAGCACACTTGGCCTCCCTGTCCATCACCAACTCCTGGAATTTACTCGAAGTCATGTCCATTGAGTTGGTGATGCCATCTAAACATCTCATCCTTTGTCGGCCCATTACCCTCCCACTGACTGTATAGTTCTAATTGATTCCAAACGCCTGAGAACCATAAAAACCAATGGTGCAATTTCTAGCCCCCAAACCAATAGGCTTAAGGCCTTAAAGAGACACTTTTTCAGATTGATTCTGAAGGCAGGAAAAAGACCAGTATCCCAGCTCATCAGTTCCTTTTGCTTAGGCTTTTTGTTCTGTCCAGTTCAACTGATTGAATGAGGCCCCCTCACATCAGGGAGGAAAATATGCTTTCTTTAGTTTACTGATTCAAATGTTAATCTCCTACAGAAACACCCTCACAGAACACACTCAGAACACTGTTTGATAAAATGTCTGCGCATCCCATGGCCCAGTTACACTGATCAAAAAAATTAACCATCATACATTCTGATATGTAAACCTTGGAACTGAAATAAGCCAAGGAAATGAATATTTTCTAAACATTTTTATAAAGAATCCCAATCCTTTGAAAAGTATATCTCGGAAACAATGTGCCACAGAATATCATTGAGATTTGTTAGTCAAGATTTTGAAGATTTATTGAATTATATCACAGTCTTTATATAATCTTTGTAAAGTTTTGTTCTTTCATTTATTTTTGAATCAATTAACCCTGAGAAAGCAACAACCTTAACAGGCCTACTGGAATGGAGGGGATTTTTCTTTTAAGTAATTCTGGCAGATTGCTGTAATAATAATCTCAAATTTGTATATACCTCTGTGTACTAATGATCTTGATTCCCTCACATACTGACACTAGATTTGGCCTTGTCATTTTCTTTGAACAATGAAGCAGCAGCAATGAAACTTAAGCAAAGATCTGAAATGTGATTGATCATTAAGGTTTTTCTTTTCTGACTTTGAAAACTTGTTAGATGAGAAGGCCATGGCTAAATTTTCCCCAACACTTCAGCTGACAGACAGCCAACCTTCAGAGCTGTTGACATCGAGCTGACAATAAGTTGACTACAGACTCTTGAGTAAGCCTGGCCTAATCATCAGAATAACCACCCAGCTAAATTCAGTCCAAACTGCTGAACTGTAGAAGCAACCATGTTATTTTAAGCCACTAAGTCTTGGAGGAGGGAGGGGAGAATTTTTACTAAGAGTCTTGAGTCAAAAGACCTAGTTTTACCTACCATGTTTGGGCTGTGTGACTCAGCCCATGAAAACCTTAGCTTCCTCTTCTTTAAAGTTAAGACAGTAATAAAATATATTAAATAATTTTGTTTTAATAGTTATTTAATGGATGATGAATTCTGGAACTATTTTATAAACTATAAACACTGTATATATGAGTTATTACTATTTTATATGAAATTTTATCAGTTATTTTTATTAATCATAATGCTAGCTATGATTGGTATAATTTGTATGATGTTATTTAATGCCTGATCAATTGAGTGTTCAACAGCTATAAAGATTATTTTGTCTTTTGGCCAGCTCTATATGGACCTGGTTCCAAGGTTAAGGCAGAAAAAAGGTTGAGAACGGATATATGACCAGAATTTTGTGTGGCTTGTTCAATGAGCCCCTTATGTTGGTCACATATTTTGTTGAACATCTTCAGAAAGCCCAGGACATGTAGAAACCCTTGTACAAAACTCTCACACCAGGCCTTGTTAGGCCCTCTATTATTTAGGAGAAAAATGGGGCCAATATGACCCGTCTCAGGCAACCTATAATGAAGAGTCTCTGTCCTTATGTTTCTTGATTTTTCTCTGCTTCAGTTTCTTCTTCTACTATAGCATGAAATCAATAGTAACTACTGCATAGGATCATTATGACAAGTAAGTATTATTAAGTGCTCTAAACCATACCGGTAACACTATAAGTACTTAATAATAGATGTTGCAAATATTCAAGAAGTAGATAGCTGTCAGTACTCTTCCTATTATTGTGAAATAATAGTACTATTATACTGTTGCACTCATCTCACATGCTAGTAGTAATGCTCAAAATTCTCCAAGCCAGGCTTCAGCAATACATGAACCGTGAACTTCCAGATGTTAAAGCTGGTTTTAGAAAAGGGAGAGGAACCAGAGATCAAATTGCCAACATTCGCTGGATCATCGAAAAAGCAAGAGAGTTCCAGAAAAAACGTATGCTTTATTGACTCTGACAAAGCCTTTGACTATGTGGATGACAATAAACTGTGGAAAATTCTGAAAGAGATGGGAATAGCAGACCACCTAACCTGCCTCTTGAGAAATTCTTATCCAGGTCAGGAAGCAACAGTTAGAACTGGACATGGAACAACAGACTGGTTCCAAATACGAAAAGGAGTACATCAAGGCTGTATATTGTCACCCTGCTTATTTAACTTATATGCGGAGTACATCATGAGAAATGCTGGGATGGATGAAGCACAAGCTGAAATCAAGATTGTCATGAGAAATATCAATAACCTCAGATATGCAGATGACACCACTCTTATGGCAGAAAGTGAAGAGGAACTAAAAAGCCTCTTGATGAAGGTGAAAGATGAGAGTGAGAGAGTTGGCTTAAAGCTCAACATTCAGAAAACGAAGATCATGGCATCTGTTCCCATCACTTCATGGCAGATAGATGGGGAAACAGTGGAAACAGTGTCAGACTTGAGTTTTGGGGGCTCCAAAATCACTGCAGATGGTGACTGCAGCCATGAAATTAAAAGACGCTTACTCCTTGGAAGGAAAGTTATGACCAACCTAGAGAGCATGTTAAAAAGCAGAGACAAGCCAGAAAGAAAAACACCAATATAGTATACTAACACATATATATGGAATTTAGAAAGATGGCAATGATGACCCTGTATGCAAGACAGCAAAAAAGACACAGATGTGTATAGCGGACTTTTGGACTCAGAGGGAGAGGGAGAGGGTGGGATGATTTGGGAGAATGGCATTGAAACATGTATACTATCATGTAAGTATTGAATCACCAGTCTATATCCAATGCAGGATACAGCATGCTTGGGGCTGGTGCACGGGGATGATCCAGAGGGATGTGTGGGGAGGAAGGTGGGAGGGGGGTTCATGTTTGGGATCGCATGTACACCCGTGGTGGATTCATGTCAATGTATGGCAAAACCAATACAGTATTGTAAAAGTAAAATAAAGTAAAAATTAAAAAAAAAAAAAGAAAAAAGCTCAACATTCAGAAAATGAAAAAAAAAGCAGAGACATTACTTTGTCAACAAAAGTCCATATAGTCAAGGCTATGGTTTTTCCAGTGGTCATGTATGGATATGAGAGTTGGACTATAAAGAAAGCTGAGCACCAAAGAATTGATGTTTTTGAACTGTGATGTTAGAGAAGACGCTTGAGAGTCCCTTGGACTGCAAGGAGGTCCAACTAGTCCATCATAAAGGAGATCATTCCTGAGTATTCATTGGAAGGACTGATGTTGAAGCTGAAACTCCAGTATTTTGGCCACATGATGTGAAGAGATGACTCATTTCGAAAGACCCTGATGTTGGGAAAGAAAGAAGGCAGGAGGAGAAGGGAACAACTGAGGATGAGATGGTTAGATGGCATCACCGACTCAATGGACATGAGTTAGGGTAAACTCCTGGAGTTGGTGATTGACAGGGAGGCCTAACGTGCTGCAGTTCATGGGGTCACAAACAGTCGGACAGACTGTGCAACTGAACTGAACTGTTACTGTTTTGTTACATTGTTTCTCTTTGGACTTTTCAGTGCGCAACTTTTCTTATTTTTTCTTATTTTTCTTATTTTCTTATTTTTTTAAATACACATAGAAAGAAAGAAAAACAAAGTGGAGTCTCGCAGTCATGTCCAACTCTTTGCGACCCCATGGACTTTAGCCTACCAGGCTGCTCCTTCCGTGGAATTTTCCAGGCAATAGTACTGGAGTGAGCTTCCGTTTCCTTCTCCAGCGATCTCCCCGACCCAGGGATGGAACTCAGGTCTCCCGCATTGTAGACAGACGCTTTACCGTTTGAGCCACCAGGGAAGTCTAAAAAGCAATTATAAATGTGCAAATATTCCAGGTTGATCATCCTGACAACTTTTATCAGTAGCTACATCATACTCAACTGTTGAAACATAATCCTAAAATAATAGTCTTAGGAGGTAGGGACATCAGGATGATTAAATCAGGAGGGTAGAGCCTTCATAAATGAATGAGACTATCAATCTTGTAAAAGAGACACTAGAAAGCAACCTTGTCCCTTCCACCATGGAGGACACAGTGAGAAATGGTACTCTGTAACTTGAAAGAGGGCATTCTCTAGAACCTGACCATGCTGATACCCTGAGTTTGAACTTCCAGCCCTCAGAACTATGAAAAATACATTTCTGTTCTTTATAAGCCCCTTGGTCTGTGGCATTTTGTTACAACAGCCCGGATAAACTAAGATATTATGAATGTTATCTTTAGATAAATTAAGTCAATACATTTTTGTGTAAGTTATTGTAATTATAGGAATAAACATGGGACTTCATTAATTCTAAAATCATGAACATGCTTCCATCATGGCTAATGTTAGCAAAATATCTAAAAATTTTTACATTGTGCTTTTTTCACCTTTTGTATTTGCTTTCTACTGCTATGTAACAAATTACCACAAACATATGGGTACAAAACAACATATATTAATTATCCATGGCTGAAAAAGCTGGGTATGATCTAGTTAGGACCTCTGTTCAAGGTCTCACCAGGCTGAAATCAAGATGTTGGTTATTATTTTGTTTTCCTGTATTATTCAAAATTCTCTTCTGATCTTACTGGTTGTTGGCAGATTTTAGTTTCCAAAAACTATAGTTCTGAAACCCCCATTTTCCTTCTGCATATTAACAAGAGTTCACCCTCAGTTTTGGAGACCACCTTCAATTTCATGCCATGTAATCTCCTCAATTGGCAGTTCAAATGTGAATTTTGCTTCTTGAAGGCCAGCAAGAAAAATTTCTCCTGCTTCAAATATTTTTAGTCCCCTTTTTAATGGCCCACATGTTTAAACTGGTTGAACCGGAATAATCTCTCTTTTGATTACCTCAAAGTCACTGATTAGGAATTCTAATTACATCTTTAAAATCTCTTTGCCATATAATGTAACAATCACAGGAGTGATATTTCACAAGTACCTTTCAAAAGGAAGAGATGTTATACAGGATATGTATAGCAAGTTCGTGAGAATCCTGGGGATCAATTTAGTAAATTGAATGTTTATGATAGCTGCTAAACAGCAAACTCTCAAATGTTCAAGAACAAAACTTTAGCTTTTAACATGAACTCAGAAGTTGCTACCTATAATGATTATGTACAATGTTAACTGACAATAACAATTAAATGTTATTTGTTCCAAGTACATATATAAAATTATTAGCATTGTGCTGAGCTGTCTAAATAGCTACAGATGTTTATTATGAGAGTCAGAAATTATGCTTTTGAACTGTGGTGCTGGTGAAGACTCTTGAGAGTCTCTTGATAGCAAAACCAAACCAGTCAATCCTAAATGAAATCAACCCTGAATATTCACTGGAAGGACTGATGCTGAAGCTCTGATATTTTGGCCAAATGATGTACAGCTAACTCATTGGAAAAGACCCTAATCCTGGGAAAAAATGGAAGACAAAAGGAGAAGAGGGCGACAGAGGATGAGATGACTGGAAGGCATCATCAATTCAATGGACATGAGTATGAGCAAACCCCAGGAAAGAGTGGAGGACAGGGAAGCCTGGTGTGCTGCAGTCCATGAGGTTGCAGAAAGTCAAACGTGATGACTGAACAACAAAGGTAAATATTTTGCTACTTAAATCTTTAAAAGAAAACTATGAGAGTGCAGATTTTAGGTCTGGCATGAAAATAGATTTTCTGTTGTCACTTCCAATCTTAAAATAAGAAAAATCTGAATAAATGAAAGATTAATAATTTTTAACTTATCAGAGAATGGTGGTTTCAGGACAACTTACCATCCCAAAAGTTAGAAGAGAAAATACAGTCACAGTGCCTAGATAAGCTTAGCTAGAACAGAAGCTGCTAGAGCCACAAATAGGTAAGAACACATACATGATGAAGAGAGTAAGAAATTTCTGGAAGCTGCAGTCTTAGGGAGTTATCCTCAGTTTCATAGATTTTATCATCTGTAAAAGGGTAAAATCTGTACTAGATTCTATACTAGGATCTCATAGTGAAGAATCAAGCAAGCTTTTATTGTGGTTCTGGCAGGAGGAGGAAAAGAGTGCTTGGGAAATATGCTAAGATAATTCTCTATAACAAACTTTTACTTTCCAGAGGAAAGACTTTGCCAGAGTCTTTTTCTAGCTATGGGTTTCCCAAGTGGTACTAATGGTAAAGAATCCACCTGACAATGCAGGAGACATAAGAAACAGGGATTTAATCTCTGGGTCCAGAGGATCACCTGGAGGATGGCATGGCAATCCACTCCATTCTTGCCTGGAGAATTCCATGGACAGAGGAGCCCAGTGGGCGACAGTCCATATAGGATTGAAAAGAGCTGGACATGACTGAAGTGACTTAGAACACATACATGCATCCCAGTTACAGGAGAGAACTCCTCTCATTCCCCAAAGCTTTCCTTTCTCAACTAAGGTGGGGCTAATGCTATATACTGGAAAACACTTGTGAGAGCACTAGCCTAGAGATACAGGCCCAAGAAAGGACTGCAGTTTAATCAGAAGGTGACAGAACATTTCCCTCCTCACCTCCATGCCACCACACCAACAAGGTTATATTATATTAAAAGGAAATTACCACTGATCAATGTAGCCCCTTTCTGAAGAGGAATACTTAAGAGAGTTTAAAGTCAAAAGCAGAAAACAAAACAAGATACATTAGGTTTGGGCAAAACTAAGTTAGGTTTCAGGCCATGAATTTTAAATCATTATAAGTAGGCTCAAACATAACTTTATTAATCAAAACAGAAACCTTTATAATAAACACATTTTTGCCAAAGAGAAGTAAGTTTGTTTATCCTGAAGCATTAAAATCATGCTTCAGGATTTGATTAACTCTTGAAAAGTATTTTCTGCCTCCTGATGGTTGAGGAAGCATTTCCCTGCAAGAAGTCATCAAGATGCTTGAAAAAGTGGTAGTCATCTGGTGAGAGGCAAGGTGAATATGGTGGATAAAGCAAAATTTCATAGCCTGATGCGTTCAACTTTTGAAGCATTGGTTGTGCGATGTGTGGTCAGGCATTGTCCTGCAGAAGAATTGGACCCTTTCTGTTGACCGATGCCAGCTGCCGGTGTTGCAGTTTTTGGTGCCTCTCATTGATTTGCTGAGCATCCTTCTCAGACATTATGCTTTCATCAGTATTCAGAAAGCTATAGTGGATCAAACCAGCAGCAGACCAAACAGTAATCATCACCTTTTTTTTTTTTTTTTTTTTTTTGGTGTAAGTTTGGCATTGGGAAACATTATTTTACTGACAAAGCAGAGACATTACTTTACCAAAGCTGTGTTTTTTCCAGTAGTCATGTATGGATATGAGAATTGGACCATAAAGAAAGCTGAGTGATGGAGAATTAATGCTTTTTAACTGCAGTGTTGGAGAAGATGCTTGAGAGTCCCTTGGACTCCAAGGAGATCAAACTAGTTAATCCTAAAGGAAATCAATCCTGAATGTCCATTGGAAGAACTGATGCTAAAGCTGAAACTCCAGTACGTTGGCCACCTGATGTGAGAAGCTAACTCATTAGAAAAGACTCTGATGCTGAGAGAGATTGAGGCAGGAGGAGAAGAGAACGACAGAGGACAAGATGGTTGCATGGCATCACCGACTCGACGGACATGAGACTGAGCAAGCTCCAGGATTTGGTGATGGACAGGGAAGCCTGGAGTAGTGAAGTCCATGGGGTCACAAAGAGTCAGATACGACTTAATGACTAAACTGAACTGAACTTGGCATTGGGAAGGGCTTGAGAGCTTCTTCTTGGTCCAGCCACCAAGCTGATTATCACCAGTTGTATAAAATTCACTTTTCACTGCATATCACAATCCAATCAAGAAATGTTTCATTGTTGTTGCATATAATAAGAGAAGACAACACTTTGAACCTATGATTTTTTGGATTTCCAGTCAGCTCATGAGGCATCCACTTGAAATTTTTCACCTTTTCAGTGTGCTTCAAATGCTGAGTGATCATAGAATGGTTGACATTGAGTTATCTGGCAACTTCTTGTGTAGTGGTAAGAGGATCATCTTTGATGATCGCTCTCAAATTGGTCGTTGTCAATTTCTAATGGCCAGACACTGTGCTCCTCATCTTCAAGTCTCTGTCTCCTTTGCAAAACTTCTTGACCCACCACTGCACTGTACATTCATTAGCAGTTCCTGAACCAAATGCCTTCTTGAAGTTGTGAGTTATCTTTGCTGCTTTACAACCCATTTTGAGCTCAAACTTTCAAAAATCACTCAAATTTGCTTCATGTCTAACATCATCTGTATATTCTAAAATAAATATAAAATAATAGCAGATAATAAATCTTTAGCAAAAAAAAAACCATAAAGCAAGATATGTACATTAAAATGATGCATAACTCATTTATTTAAGAATATATTCCAACATATAATGGCAAAATTCAACAATGCAATATTGCAATTTTTTTGCATCAACATAATATGTAGCCTGTGGTACCTATCCTTGGAGGAAACTTTAAACACAGCCAATTACTAGCCAGATTAACATAAAAATACATGCTGTAAGCCTAGTCACTTCAATTTTGATCACTTAATACAACATGTGTCACTTTGAGCAAACAGCTACATTCACCAAGACAGACAAACACTCTGGACCATAAAAAGATAACTAAATACAAATTAAAAAATAAAAATTATACAAGGTGTGTTGTCGGATCATAATGGGATTAAATTGGGAACACATGTACACCCGTGGCAGATTCATGTTGATGTATGGCAAAACCAATACAGTATTGTAAAATAAAATAAAATAAAACCTGAAAAAATAAGAAATCAATAATAAAATGATACTTGGAACATACCTGAATACTTGCACATCAAATAATAAATAAATAAACCTGAATCAAAGAAGTAGTCTCAAGGAAAATTCAGAACATATTTTAAACTAAATTACAAGAAAAATACAACCTATCAAAATTTGTGGAATACAGCATAGACAGTGCTTGGAGGAAAAATATAGCATTAAATGCATGTATTAGAAAATAAGAAAGGCCTAAATCAGTAACCTAAGATTCCATGTTATAAAACTAGAAAATGCAGAGCAATTTAGCTTAAAGTAAGTTGAAAAAAAAGAAAAATATTGGCAGCAATCAATGAAATTGAAAACCAAAGAAAAAACTGAATGCTAATTATTTGACAAATATATTTGATAAATCTGTTGCCTGGCTAACCAGAGAAAGAGAGAGAAGAGAAAGAAATTTCAGTATTAGAAATGAAACATGTAACTGTACAATAGAGTATTATTCAGCAACAAAATGAAATGAGCTCTCAAGATGCTAAAACACGTAGATGGCATGTAAATACATATTGTTGTTATTCAGTTGCTCAGTCATGTCCGACTCTTTGCAACCCCATGGACTGCAGCACTCCAGGTTTCCCTATCCTTCACACTTTCCTGGAGCTTGCTCAAACTCATGCCCCTTGAGCAGGTGATTCCATCCAACTATCTTGTCCTCTGCCATCCCCTTCTCCTCTTGCCTCAATTTTTCCCAGCATCAGGGTCTTTTCTAATGAGTCAGCTTCTTGCATCAGGTGGCCAAAGTATTGGAGCTTCAGCTTCAGCATCAGTCCTTCCAATGATTATTCAGGATGGATTTCCTTTAGGATTGACTTGTTTGATCTCCTTGCAGGCCGAGGGACTTTCAAAAGTCTTCTCCAACACCACAGTTGTTCTTCAGTTCTTTGGTGGTCAGTTTTCTTTATGGTGCAACTCTCACTCCTATACAAGACTACTGGAAAAACCATAGCTTTAACTAGGCAGACCTTTGTTGGCATAGTTATGTCTCTGCTTTTTAGTGTGCTATCTAGGTTTGTCATGGGCTTCCCTGGTGGCTCAGAGGGTAAAGCATCTGCCTGTAATGGGGGACACCCAGGTTCAATCCCTTGGTTGGGAAAATTCCCAGAGAAGAAATAGCAACCCACTCCAGTACTCTTACCTGGAAGATCCCATGGATGGAAAAGCCTGATAAGCTACAGACCATAGGGTCACAAAGAGTTGGACACGACTGAGTGACTTCACTTTCACTTCACTAGGTTTATCATAGCTTTTCTTCCAAGGAGCAAGCGTCTTTCAATTTCATGGCTGCAGTCACCATCTTACTAAGTAGAAAAAAGCCTATCTGAAAAGTTTACATATTCAATTATGTAATTGTATTAATTCTGTAAACACCAAAACTATAGAGATGCAAACAGATGAGTGGTTGGCATTGTTTGAATAGATGCTACTTCCTCTCAGAGAATAAAATATGAAAAGGTAGAGGCAAAGGAATAAGGAGAAATCTGAGAAGCTCTACCATAGCCAAGTAATCAAGGCTAACACCAACAATGATGTCACTATGATAGTATGTATGCTTGATACGATATGTGATGAAAACAGCACTTTATCTCTGTGGTCTTCCTCCCCAGAAACACATAACCCAGACCAATCATGAGCTAACTATCAGAAAATTTTCAGTTGATTCTAAAAAATACCTAATTCCATCCAAAACAAGGAAAGTCTGATAAAGTGTCACAGTCAATAGGAGCCTCATGAGAAATGACTACTAAAAGTAATGTGATATCCTGAATGGGACTGGGACCAAAAAAAACCCAACCAAACAAACAAAGAAAAGGTGAAAGGAAATGAAGAAGCTAAACGAGACAGTGACAGAAGGAACAGTAAGTAGAAACTAAAGAACTCTGAGTATATTATAGGCTTTAGTAAACAACAATGTATGGAAACTGATTCATTAATTGTAATGAATGTATCATGTTAATGTAAAATGTTAAATATATGGCAAACTGAATGAGGGGCATAGTGGAATATTCTATACTTATCTTTGCAATGTTCTATATACCCATAACTGTTTTAAAATTAAAATTAATGTTAAAATATTATTTAAACAATCTATTATGGACTGATTGTATCCCCCCCCCGGCCCTACAAATTCATATGTTTATGCCTCTAACTCCCAATATGATTATTTTTGAAATTAGGGTCTTTACACAAGTAATTAAAGTTGAAAGAATTCACAAGAGCTGGTATCCTTATAACCAAGAGTCACCAGAGATCTCCCTCCATCCTCCATCCCTTCTCTTTCCCTTGTCCCCCCACCACCCCTTCCCGTGCCATATTAATAGATAAGCTATTCGAGGTACAACTGAAATAAAAATAGAATGCCTCGTCTATCACTGGGGAACTGCTTTTGAACAATGAACAAGATTAGCATTTAAAGAAAACGAATTGGGCTTGGGCAATGACTGGAATTGTAACTCATCTACATCTAACATTTACTGTGTTTTTAGCATTTCATAGTACTAAAGGGTTTTACTTGACATATTGTTTCATTTAAATGGGATATGTTTTTATTTTTAAACATGTAGTGGTGACTGAGGTTAGTCATGTAATGGTGCCTGAGGTTAGTCATTAACACTTGTAATCTACTTAATTTGGAAGTCAAATTATTATACAACTTGTTACTTATAACTATTTCTTCAAAGTAGGAAACAGTTCCATGTGTCTATACTCTTGGATAATGCCCCTCCTCCTCCTAATATTTTGGACTAGATAAATGTAGTCTTAAAATAGAATGGAAAGTGTATACAAACCCCACTGGTACATTTTATTCACACTCCTCATTTACGAGAATTTAAACCCTAACTAGAGCAACAACCAGAATTGTATGTTTAAACTAGATTAATATGCCACAGTTTTGCTGGGTACAAATTCAAACAATGAGGCTTGGAGTTATGATGTCTGTCCTTATTTAACAATACATGCCCTCATTTTTTACTTAATTTAAAAGAATCATTGAAGTAATTTTCCATTTTAAATAGAATTCACAAGGATTTCCACCCACTCCAGGATCAACATTTGGAGGGCTTGAAATTGGAGTTTTAATTATAGCTCTTCTCAAAGAATAGTGAAATTACATAAAAAGTTTATTTGACTACAAACAACAGAAAGCTATTAACTCATTGGACTATGCACACTAAAGATATGATTCTTAATAACCTTTGTTAAATATCAGGCCATACTTTTATTCACTATAAAAGCTAATAATTGATGCTTGAAGCACTAAATTTATTCATAAAAAATATAGTTCTGAAAAGTACATCACAGTTCACCATTTTATGTCTTAGGTGATGCTTTCCTTATTTAGAATATAAGTTCTTTGGTGGCAGGAATCTTTGTTTTATTCATTAAAATATCCCCAGTAATAAAAAAGTGCTGATATAACAGGCAATCAGTAAATATTTGTTGAATGAATGAATGCAACCACCATGATTTTCACAAAAAGTATGAACTTGAATAGTAACATTTTTTTTTCATTGAACATTTTACCAAGAAAGACATATAAATTTCCAATAGGTACATGAAAAGATGCTTAACATCACTAATCATTCAGTTCAGTTCAGTCACTGAGGCATGTCTGACTCCGTGATCCCATGAATCGCAACATGCCAGGCCTCCCTGTCCATCACCAACTCCCAGAGTTCACTCAGACTCACATCCATCGAGTCAGTGATGCCATCCAGCTATCTCATCCTCTGTCATCCCCTTCTCCTCCTGCCCCTAATTCCTCCCAGCATCAGAGTCTTTTCCAATGAGTCATCTCTTCCCACGAGGTGGCCAAAGTACTGGAGTTCCAGCTTTAGCATCAGTCTTTACAAAGAACACCCAGGGCTGATCTCTTTCAGAATGGACTGGTTGGATCTCCTTGCAATTCAAGGGACTCTCAAGAGTCTTCTCCAACACCACAGTTCAAAAGTGTCAGTTCTTCGGCACTCAGCTTTCTTCACAGTCCAACTCTCACATACATACATGACCACTGGAAAAATCATAGTCTTGACTAGACAGACCTTTGTTGGCAAAGTAATGTCTCTGCTCTTCAATATGCTATCTAGGTTGGTCGTAACTTTCCTTCCAAGGAGTAAGCGCCTTTTAATTTCATGGCTGCAATCACCATCTGCAGTGATTTTGGAGCCCCCCAAAATAAAGTCTGACACTGTTTCCCCATCTATTTCCCATGAAATGATGG
Organism: Ovis aries; assembly: GCF_016772045.2. Classification (NCBI taxonomy): domain Eukaryota; kingdom Metazoa; phylum Chordata; class Mammalia; order Artiodactyla; family Bovidae; genus Ovis; species Ovis aries. The sequence goes on from NC_056059.1 coordinate 76,897,363, forward strand.
GACCAGATGCCATGATCTTCGTTTTCTGAATGTTGAGCTTTAAGCCAACTTTTTCACTCTCCTCTTTCACTTTCATCAAGAGGCTTTTAGTTCCTCTTCACTTTCTGCCATAAGGGTGGTGTCATCTGCATATCTGAGGTTATTGATATTTCTCCCAGCAGACTTGACTCCAGCTTGTGCTTCCTCCAGCTCAGCATTTCTCATGATGTACTCTGTATAGAAGTTAAATAAGCAGAGTGACAATATACAGCCTTGATGTACTCCTTTTCCTATTTGGATCCAATCTGTTGTTCCATGCACGGTTCTAACTGTTGCTTCCTGACTCGCATATAGGTTTCTCAAGAGGCAGGTCAGGTGGTCTGGTATTCCCATCTCTTTCAGAATTTTCCACAGTTTATTTTGATCCACCCAGTCAGAAGCTTTGGCATATGGAAATGAAAATTTAAACCTCTGTGATCTTTCAACACAAACCTGTTAGAAATGCTATTATTGAAAAGATAAGAAATAGCAAGTGCTGGCATGGATGTGGAGAAAAGAAAACTCTTGGAAAATATAAAGTAGTGCAGCCACTGTGGAAAACAACCTGGCAGTTTTTCAAGCAATCAAAAAATAGAACTATCATATGACACAGCAATTGCACTTCCAGGTATTTATCTCAAGAAAACAAAAACACAAACTTGAAAAGATATCTGCATCCACATGTTCACAGTAGTATTATTTACAAGAGTCAAGATATGAAAATAACCTAAGTGTCCACTGATGGATAAATGGATAAAGAAAGTATGGTGTATATAAGATGAAATACTATTCAACCAAAGAAAGGAGGTACATCCTGGCATTTATTACAGCATAGATGGACCTTGAGAGCATTATGCTAAGTGAAGTGAGACAGGGAAAAGACAAATACTGTATGATCTCACACATATGTAGAATCTTAAAAAAAAAAAGTTTCAGAAACAGAGCAGATTAGCAGTTACAAGAGGCAGGGGGTAGGATAGGAGGTAGGTAAAATGGGTGAAGGTAGTGTAATTATTTTTGTAATTTTTTCTTTTTTTCCCTTAAATACTACTGTGGAACTTATAACCCTAGTAGAACCTGTGTGAATTGCCTCTTGACAAAGTCTGAAGAATAAATTCTCTAATGCAAATATAGATGCATATTGCTATGTGGCTACTAAAATATAAACAAAATTATAGGCTGAACCAAAGACAAAACTAAACTCATATCAGAGTATATTTCATACTCTTTTAGTCTTTGATAATCACTAATAGACTGAGAACCAGTGTTCTGAGAAATACAAAATCAAAGGCAGACAAACAGTACAGGGAGAAATCTAGAAATTCTTACGATATGAATACTTAGCTGTATTTAAATTGCTGAAGGACTGTCATGAAGAAGTGAATATGACCTACTCTTTGGTACTCTAGAGGTTATAATTTATTTTGGAGGCAGTTTTGAAATCAATATGAGGAATATTTAACAACTATTGCAGTGGATTTACAGAGTGAGTCCTAACAAGTTAGGGAGACTCCTGGTACTGGATATATTTAAGAAAAGTTTGCAAGGATGTTTGACAGTCAGACTTGGATAAATATTCATGAAGACCATTTGTAGTCCTAAAAGTCCACAAGACTATTTCTTTACAGATATTTACAACAACCATCTATTTTGCTACTCTAGAATCAGAAAGAAGTATAGATGTAGTATGTAATATCTTTAGTTGGAATAGTGATTCTGCACACTACTTTTGAGAAATTGGATTATTATATCTGGAAGTGTTAATGCATTCTTCAGAGAACAGTCAGGATTCAATAAGATCTATAAATTCTAAAATACGATATATACTAAACCATGTATTTAGCACTCATATGCAATTTTCATTTATTTCCCAAATATTAATTTAGTAGGGCTACTGTTTACCAGGAAAATAAACAGCTTGCAAGACATATAGAACTGTACTAGCAAGATACAGCCCTCATAGATCCAACAGATTGCTTGTTATGTGTCCCTCATGATATAGTCATTGTAATACATACTTTATAGGATACAGAAGTTCAGATCATGTAATAACTTGTTAAAAACTATACAACTATCTAAATAGTTGCCTTTTATTGATTATCCAGGAGATAGAACAGGTTTGAGGTAAATGTATCGTTTAATTGTTTTCTATTCACATAGATAACCTCTAGAGCTCCATTTATGTTTCCCATCATGAAGCCTTACTCTAAATGTTTCTTCCCCTTCAGAAAACCTCTTTGTTTTCAATTTGTTTGTCATTGTCATATTCCATCACAGTGGTAATCTCAACAGTATTCACTCTCCAACTCTGTCTTTATTCAGTATGAGGCAGGAAATAAAACATAGCTTCTTTTAGTTCAACACATCAGAGGAAGCTAGAAATTCAATTTTCTGATTCCCAGTTCAGTTTTCTCTCTATTACAAACTTAATACCACTGAATGAACTTTAGCTACCATGTCCACAGAAAGTTCTGACATTCATAGTCGCACATCAACATCCATACAGTTTTCTTCAAATTCAAAAGGTACGAACAAAAGGGAATAAGGGAAAAACAAAGCAGCTGTGAGTAACGTATTTGGGTGGGGATTTGATTTATAAACTTTCTGCTCAGTTTACACTTGAACTTTACAAACCCAGTTTTCATAGTATTGTCCCTTAAAGCGGCTAGGGTTTTTGACTCAGAAAAGACAAAAACAGAGGACTTCTGATTAGGAATAAGAAAATAGGAATAGTAATAAATAAAGTTAATGCCTAGTTAAAGGATTATAATTGTATACTCACATACACAACTATACATAAAAATATCCAGACGTCATACATAATCAAGACAATACCTTGGAGGCACGTCATTGAAAAATTAGAAACCAAGCTTCCACTCATAAATTTTTCCCTCTGATAGCAAAATTAGAAATATTAAATCAAACATCATCAAATATTACTGTACTATAAGGATGTTGCAACTTCCCTGGTAGCTCAGATGGTAAAGCATCTGCCTGCAATGCAGGAGACCTGGGTTCGATCCCTGGGTCAGGAAGATCCCCTAGAGAATGAAATGGCAACTCACCCCAGTATTCTTGGCTAGAGAATTCCATGGACAGAGTAGCCTGGTAGGCTACAGTCCATGGGATTACAAAGAGTCAGACACAACTGAGTGACTTCACTTCACTTCACTTCATAAGGATGTTGCTCTGAATTATACTGAAATTGAACAGAATGCTGAACAGTATCCAAATATTACTTGTGTTACTCACATAAATATTACAAAATGAAATGACACACTAAGAATAGAGAGAGGCATTTTTATAAAAGGAAATTCTTTTAAGTGATAGTTGGTGTCATCATTGCTTTTTGTTTGTTTGTTGACTACAGTGTGAATTGAAAGCAGGGGTATAGCAGAGAAACAGGGAAATTACTGGTAATAGCAAGTTCTAAATTATCTCTCCCATCACAACATCAATCACTACAAATAATGGTCAATAATAAATATCAGCATAGAATACTTCTTTGTAACATTCATTTTTAAAATCTGTATTTTAAAAATGCACAAGTGGGAAAATTATAGGAGGAATGCTCTATCACAATATTTTTCCTCACTTTTATATTATATGTTAGCTTGAAAATTAAAAGAGCCTTCTCAAAAAAAGATATGTTAACACAGTATTTTTTTAATTTACAAAATACTAAGTTTAAAACATTTTAACAGTTACTTGAATAAATCATCTACAAGTTAGACATTTGCTGAAGTGAAATTTCTATATCCTTGTCACATTTAAAATATTTGTTATATTGATAAAAGATGATTTGGTTTCTGGGATATCAAATCACTGTGTAGGAAAATTATCATCAAATTCATTATTGATGTCTTTCAAGAGTCACAGTAAAATAAACCAAATAAGAGCATAGCAAATAAAAAACAGCAACAACAAAATCCTCTCATACAATACTATACAACTAAGAAAATTAATAACTTGTTTTCAGGACAATAAATATGAAAAAGAAGGGAATGAAATCTATCAAATAAGTACCAATCACGAATCACATTTTTACTTCAATCTTACATTTCTGATGTTATAACTTGCCATGTTTTCAGATCAGTTCAGTTCAGTTCAGTTCAGTTCAGTTCATTCGCTCAGTCGTGTCCGACTCTTTGCGACCCCATGAATCACAGCACGCCAGGCCTCCCTGTCCATCACCAACTCCCGGAGTTCACTCAGACTCACCTCCATCGAGTCCGTGATGCCATCCAGCCATTTCATCCTCTGTCGTCCCCTTTTCCTCCTGCCCCCAACCCCTCCCAGCATCACAGTCTTTTCCAATGAGTCAACTCTTCGCATGAGGTGGCCAAAGTACTGGAGCTTCAGCTTTAGCATCATTCCCTCCAAAGAAATCCCAGGGTTGATCTCCTTCAGAATGGACTGGTTGGATCTCCTTGCAGTCCAAGGGACTCTCAAGAGTCTTCTCCAACACCACAGTTCAAAAGCATCAATTCTTTGGCGCTCAGCCTTCTTCACAGTCCAACCCTCACATCCATACATGAACACGGGAAAAACCATAGCCTTGACTAGATGGACCTTAGTCGGCAAAGCAATGTCTCTGCTTTTGAATATACTATCTAGGTTGGTCATAACTTTTCTTCCAAGGAGCAAGCGTCTTTTAATTTCATGGCTGCAGTCACCATCTGCAATGATTTTGGAGCCCAAAAAAATAAAGTCTGACACTGTTTCTACTGTTTCCCCATCTATTTCCCATGAAGTGATGGGACCAGATGCCATGATCTTTGTTTTCTGAATGTTGAGCTTTAAGCCTACCTTTTCCACTCTCCTCTTTCACTTTCATCAAGAGGCCTTTTAGCTCCTCTTCACTTTCTGCCATAAGGGTGGTGTCATCTGCATATCTGAGGTTATTGATATTTACTAAACTGAATTATATATGTAAAATCTGAACTATAAATTATCCTAAATTTAGTAGGTTTCATGGGCAACTACTTTTTCATAATATTAAATTACATATATTATTTTTATAAATAGTGTTGCAAAATTCAAGTTGAACAAAAAAAGAGTCAACATAAGAAATATTCAAACACAGATTTCCCATACATCATTAGTAATTTGTCTGAGGCTTGATGGGAAAGAACATCATGGTTGATCTCATGTATTGACTCACTCCCAATTCTGCAGACACTCACAACATAAAAACTACATTTCCTACACTACTTTGAAACTAAAGTTTTGGAGGTAGAATTGATTTCACTGAATAACTGCATTCCTATCAGTTTTGAAAGACAGAAATCAAGCGGAAGCTCTCTTTCAGGCATTCATTCTGATTACAAGCAGTATCATAACAACATCAGTACAGAGAGATAATTTTAGTGGCCATACTCCATATCTAGTGGACAAACCTTCACAGAAAACAGAAGAAATTGTAGACAAAGTAGCAGCAGTTTCCCGATCTCTGGGTTGCAGGCAGGGGAGGGTTCTTAAAACCAGGTGGCCCCTCCACCTAGCCCTTCCAATCATGCTCTAAGTAATTAATTACCGGTATAAAAATCCTAGTAATTGACATATCTAAGGGGCCATATTTTCCCTCTATACTTAATGATAAGAAAGAAAAATATGCTGGATATTAACAAAGAAACCTAAATACATACAGCTATATAAAACTATATACATAAAGATATTATGGAAGATATAAATAAATGGAGATACACATCATGTTTCAGGAGAAGTATAAAATGCTTTCTTAATTAACACGTAGTGTTAAATAAATCCCAATCAAAGTACTAGGGGAATTTTTATGACATTTTAAAAACAGGTTTATAAAGTTTACCTGTAAACATAAGTAGTCAGGAATAGATATAAAGTGTTCCAAAAAGTGATATAGATATAGTACTAGATATTAAGATGCATCAAGACATTAATATGGTAGAGAAGAATCTGTAAATAGATGTAAGAGCCAGAATCAATGTCAGCATGTAAAAATAAAAGATTTTAAAATTTAAAAAAAATTAAAAAAGAAAAAAAAGAAAAAGAAAATGAATGTTGCTATATCTAAGTAATTATACAATAAAGCAATCATCAAAATCAATATGGAAAATAAAAGATAAGCAACAAATGATTTGGTGGAAAATAAAAACAAAAGAACTTTTCTGGTGCTTTATATCATAATTCAAATTTAGTTCCAGGTTGATTAACTAAACTTAGAAATCGATATCACATATACTAAAGAAATATGAAGTTATATTTAAACATTATCTAAATGGCATTGTTTTTGCCAGAAAGATTGTTTTGCATATCTAATAGCTACAATAGTTATTCTAATAGAATTATGCCTGTATTTTATTTCATAACAGATTTTGTAAGTTTTTTTACAAACAAATGAAATGTGTAACTTAAAAAATACAATTAAAATAATAAAAGGAAAAAAATGGGCATGGACTTTTTTGAACAAAAAGTCATTGTAACAAATCACAAAGAAAAATAAAGTTTGAAACATGCAGATATAAGATTATTTTGTTTGACCTACAATCTCTTTTATCAGAATGGAGAGAAAAAAAAATTGAGAGAAATATTGGCAGTGAACATGAGAGAGAAAGGTTAATTTAATTATGCAAAGAATACAAAGTGGAGAAGAAAGCATGTCAATGGAAAAATGAGGAAAGAACTTCAAAGATATTTTACTTATGTAGTAATAAACTAACGAATGATTTTAAGTATAAAAATAATCACATTTTTAAAATAAGCTTCTAGGAATTTTCATTATTAAATAATTACGGATACAAAAAATAGATGGTACAATAAAGAACATTGTAGTGTTGTTTACAATTATGAAAATTACGAAAGATCTAAATTTCCATACTAGAGGAAATGTATGTTGTCTTTAAGATAGAATGATGGGGAAAGGGTTAAAATCCCATTTTCTTATAATAAAAAAGAGAAAATGCTCAAAATGTATGAGTGCATGATGGAAACAAGAACTTACTACTTTAATTAAGATATCAGTCATTTAAAAATATTAAATAAATACCTATTTATTTAAATATACCTCCTGAAAATAAAAACACCAGAGCATCAGTTGATTGCAGCATTAGAAGTAATTTTTGTCTAAACTTTTCTCTACTTTCTGTAATAGCATATATTAATTGGATAATTCAACAAAGTAAATAATATTTGGGAAATAGTGACAAATTTAACCTATACTAACTTAAGAAGGAAATGTATTGGCTTGTCAAACAGAATTTTCCCGCCAGTGTGAACTTCTAAAGCAGGCTTGATTCTGCGATACAGTTTCAAAACATCTTAATTCCATAATTTCTCAGCTCTACCTCATCTGCATTAGCTCGATTGTCAGGCTGACTCTTACATCTATTTGACCAGAATTTTTTATATTTTGTTAATTTATGTTTCCAAAATGCCTGTGCTAGACATATGATAAATGTATAATAGTTTGTTGAGTGAGTAAATAAGTTAATTAAAGAGAAATAGCTGTAGTATAACCAGCTTCCCATTGTCCCAGCTTCATTCAGCAGAGCACAGTTGATTCATCTGTAGCAGTATTCCTAGTCCAAAGCTCATGAATTCCCTTAGTCCATCTCTGAACCAAGCAATGCAATACTCTGTCCAGACACAGTTCAGTTCAGTTCATTTCAGTCGCTTACATGTCCAATCCTTTGTGACCCTGTGGACTGCAGCATGACAGGCCTACCTGTCCATTACCAACTCCCAGAGTTTACCCAAACTCATGTCCATTGAGTTGGTGATGCCATCCAACCATCTTATCCTCTGTTGTCCCATTCACCTCCTGCCTTCAATCTTTCCCAGAATCGGGGTCCTTTCCAATGAATAAGTTCTTCACATCAGGTGGCCAAAGTATTGCAGTTTCAGCTTCAATATCACTCCTTCCAATGAACACTCAGGACTAAGCTCCTATAGGATGGACTGGTTGGATCTCCTTGCAGTCCAAAGGAAAATAAAGAGTCTTTAACACCACAGTTCAAAAGCATCAGTTCTCCAGTGCTCAGCTTTCTTTTTAGTTCAACTCTCACATCCATGCATGACTACTGGAAAAAACATAGCCTTGACTAGATGGACATTTGTTGGCGAGTAATGTCTCTGCTTTTTAATATGCTGTCTAAGTTGGTCATAACTTTCCTTCAAAGGAGCAAGCATCTTTTAATTTCATGTCTGAAGTCACCATCTCCAGTGATTTTGGAGCCCCCAAAAATAAAGTCTGACACTGTTTCTACTGTTTCCCCATCTATTTGCCATGAAGTGATGAGAGATGTCATGATCTTAGTTTTCTAAATGAGTTTTAAGCCAACTTTTTCACTCTCCTCTTTCACATTCATCAAGAGGCTCTTTAGTTCATCTTCACTTTTTGCCATAACGGTGGTATCATCTGCATGTGAAAGTCGCTCAATCGTGTCCAACTCTTTGTGATTCCATGGGCTGTACAGTCCATGGAATTTTCCAGGCCAGAATACTAGAGTGGGTAGCCTTTCCCTCCTCCAGGGGATCTTTCTAAGCCAGGGATTTAACCCAGGTCTCCCACATTACAGGCGGATTCTTTACCAGCTGAGCATATCTGAGGTTATTGGTATTTCTCCTAGAAATCTTGATTCCAGCTGGTGCTTCATCAAGTCCAGAATTTCTCATGATGTACTCTGCATAGAAGTTAAATAAGCAGGGTGACAATATACAGCCTTGACATATTCTTTTCCTATATGGAACCAGTCTGTTGTTCTATTTCCAGTTCTAACTGTTGCTTCCTGGCCTGTATACAGATTTCTCAAGAGGCAGATCAGGTGGTCTGGTATGCGCATCTCTCTCAGAATCTTCCACAGTTTATTGTGATCCACACAGTCAAAGGCTTTGGCATAGTCAATAAAGCAGAAATAGATGTTTTTCTGGAACTCTCTTGCTTTTTCGATGATCCAGAAGATGTTGGCAATTTGATCTCTGGTTCCTTTGCCTTTTCTAAAACTAGCTTGAGCATCTGGAAGTTCATGGTTCACGTTTGTTGAATCCTGGCTTGGAGAATTTTGAACATTACTTTGCTAGCATGTGAGATGAGTGCAATTGTGCGGTAGTTTGAGCATTCTTTGGCATTGCCTTTCTATGGAATTGGAATGAAAACTGACCTTTTCCAGTCCTGTGGCCACTGCTGAGTTTTCCATATTTGCTGGCATATTGAGTACAGCACATTTACAGCATCATCTTTTAGGATTTGAAATAGCTCAGCTGGAATTCTATCACCTCCACTTCCTTTGTTCATAGTGATTCTTCTTTAAGGCTCATTTGACTTCACATTCCAGGATGGCTGGCTCTAGGTGAGTAATCACACTATTGTGATTATCTGAGTCATGAAGCTCTTTTTTGTACAGTTCTTCTGTGTATATTTGCCACCTCTTCTCAATATCTTCTGCTTCTGTTAAGTCCATACAATTTCTGTCCTTTATTGAGTCCATCTTTGCATGAAATATTCCTTTGGTATCTCTAATTTTCTTGAAGAGATCTCTAGTCATTCCCATTCTATTGCTTTCCTCTATTTCTTTGGACTGATCACTGAGGATGGCTTTCTTATCTCTTCTGGCTATTCTTTGGAACTCTGTATTCAAATGGGTATATCTTTCCTTTTCTCCTTTGCTTTTCACTTCTCTTCTTTTCACAGCTCTTTGTAAGAACTCCTGAGACAGCCAGTTGGTTTTTTTGCATTTCCTTTTCTTGGAGATGGTCTTGATCCCTCTCTCCTATACAATGACTTGAACCTCCATCCATAGTTTATCAGGCACTCTATCATATCTAGTCCCTTAAATCTATTTCTCACTTCCACTGTATAATCGTGAGGGATTTGATTTAGGTCATACCTAAATGGTCTATTGGTTTTCCCTACTTTCTTCAATTTAAGTCTGAATTTGGCTATAAGGAGTTTATGATCTGAGCTACAGTCAGCTCCCAGTCTTTTTTTTTTTTTTCCCTGACTGTATAGAGCATATCCATCTTTGGCTGTGAAAAATATAATCAATCTGATTTCAGTGTTGGCCATCTGGTGATGTCCGTGTGTAGAATCTTCTTCTGTGTTGTTGGAAGAGAGTGTTTGCTATGACCAGTGCATTCTCTTGGCAAAACTCTATTAGCCTTTGCCCTGCTTCATTCTGTACTCCAAGGCCATATTTGCCTGTTACTCCAGGTGTTTCTTGGCTTCCTACTTTTGCATTCCATTCCCCTATAATGAAAAGGACATCTTTTTTGAGTGTTAGTTGTAGAAGGTCTTGTAGGTCTTCATAGAACCATTCAATTTCAGCTTCTTCAGCATTACTGCTTGGGGCATAGACTTGGATTACCATGATATTGTGTGGTTTGCCTTGGAAATGAACAAAGATCATTCTGTTTTTGAGATTGCATCCAAGCACTGCATTTCAGACTCTTTTGTTGACTATGATGGCTACTCCATTTCTTCTAAGGGATTCTTGCCCATTGTAGTAGATGCAGGGCAAACTCATAAGATAAAAACCTACCTCAATCAGGGATGCAAGAATGGCTAGTACCCTAGATGAAAACTCAAGTATCATTATCAAAAGAATGCAGTACAGTTGTTAGGAACTCAAAAGATGGCAGTCACTGCTGTATGTCTATGTAATAAAAACATCCATATTAAGCCCATTTTAATATTTAAGTCATACTTATGAAGCAATAAACACATTTTTCTCAGTAAAAGGAAGACTGAATAAATACCCCATACAATCATTCGAGGTTAATGCTTTGCAAAATGCTTTGGGTTTGGTTGATTGAGCCAAGAAACTCCAAGTTTGCAGTTGTCTGCTCGAAGTGAAATCAATAAATGCTTTTCTTGGTAGTGGGGATCACAAGGGATGGAGTCTAAGTCTGAAGCACACTAAAACCTGCTGACCTATTAAGATGTATTGGATACCTTTTATTAAAAAGTAAAAACAAACTATAAGAATGGATGACTCCACTCACTAAATGCCTTTCCATTATACTTTTGCCTTCAGTATTCTTCAATGAATTGGGAAAATGGCTTTTGAATGGGTTTCAAGGCACGAATACATTGATTCACTGAGAGGCTTGGCTATCAATACAGTGTCTCCAGGATGTCTGGCACACCAGTCACCTCCAGGCAGTGTTTTAAATGAAGAGTGGATAAACGGCCTCTATATTTATTGTAGACTTTCATCTATTGATTAAGAATTATAGTAAATAATGAAATATGAAAAATAACTCCTTGCCTAGTATTTTCATACAATATGTTGATGATGAAACTCAATATGATACTATAAACCATTCCATAAAGTCCTTTTAAAAGTGCTTTGTAAATATTTCACAAGGAGACCCTAACAGTTTTCTTGAGGTTTCCTCAAATAAACCATTTTCCCATTCTGCAAATATGGATATTGAAATGTGAATGTTAATATTTCAACTTTGGGTCCTGGAGTATATCAGCTATTTGAAATAGCTACACTGTAGTCATTCAGGGGACCCCTAATGAGAATTCAGTCTTCTAAAGGCAGTATGGCATACACACTTTGGATTCAAACCCTTGCTTTACCACATACTAGCTATGTGACCCAGGTATAATTTTTTATATTTCCTCTGTTTCAGTCTCTTCAACTCTAGGAGATATGAGAGCACCTACATTTATCAGGTTTTATAAATAAGTTAGGGCTTCCTAGGTGGCACTAGTGGTAAAGAACCTGCCTGCCAATGAAGGTAGATGCCTGAGACAAGGCTTCAATCCCTGTGTCAGGAAGACCCCTGGAGGAGGGCCTGGCAATCTGCTCCTCTTCTTGCCTGCAGAATCCCCATGGACAGAGGGGCCTGGCAATCGATCATCCATAGGGTTGCAAAGAGACATGATTGAAGTGACTTTGCATGCATTCATGCATAAATAAGTTAATACATGTAAATCACATAGGAAAAACTGGCACAGTAAATGCTCTATAAATGCTGACTATATATTATATGGAGGGAGTTATAACCACCGAACTTGACAGAGATTAGTAGGTGAACACCCAAATTATGTGGATTAGAAATATATGAGACTCATTTTCTGTTAACTGTGGCCATATGACTAAGCTGCAGCTAAGGGAAATAAGTGAGTTGGGCCATTTGGCTAGAATATTCCATTGGCTGGAATATCAATGCCAATATTAGCTTTGTAAAGTACTTTGGTAAAGATTTCAGAATTTCTGACAGCTTGGGTTCCTGAATGTGTACAAGAGAACTGCCCAGTTAACCTGCCCACTTGCCCAGAACTTTTCCATGGTCATGAAATAAGCTTCTATTGAGAAGAGGTATTACTTTGGAGGATTTTTTTTTTTACTATTATATATCCTATGCGTTTCTAATTAATATAGTTAGCAAGAAATAAAAGATCAATAATACACATCATTTTACTAAAGGAAATTTTAAGCTTATGAAAAGCAGAAACAGACACAAATTAAAAGCTTAATGTTGTGAGACATTTCCAAAAGAAAAATATCATGAATTATCAGAATTCAAAGGGTTTCCAGGAAGTCAAAAGATAATTCACTCTTAGGAAATATTTGAATATTTCTTGCAGTTGTGCCTTTTGAACAATGCCTTCAAGGAAGAATGGGATTATGGCAAATATATATAGCCTCTCAGGCACAGGAAATGGCATGAACAAAAAGGCACACAGAGAGTGTTGAATATTTTAGGAGATCAGCAAATATTAAATTCAGTTCAGTTCAGTTCAGTTCAGTTGCTCAGTCATGTCCTACTCTTTGCGACCCCATGAATCACAGCACACCAGGCCTCCCTGTCCATCACCATCTCCCAGAGTTCACGCAAACTCACAACCATCGAGTCGGTGATGCCATCCAGCCATCTCATCCTCTGTCGTCCCCTTCTCCTCCTGCCCCCTATCAGAGTATTTTCCAGTGAGTCAACTCTTCGCATGAGGTGGCCAAAGTACTGGAGTTTCAGCTTTAGCATCATTCCTTCCAAAGAACACCCAGGACTGATCTCCTTTAGAATGGACTGGGTTGGATCTCCTTGCAGTCCAAGGGACTCTCAAGAGTCTTCCCCAACATCACAGTTCAAAAGTATCAATTCTTCGGCGCTCAGCTTTCTTCACAATTAGCATGGAGTAAAAGATTGAGTTACCAGGAATGGGAACGTAGGCTAGCACCAGGTTTTTGAAAAAAAAAAAAAAAAAAATTCCCCGGGATAATTAAAGAAGATATGATCCATTTTGTTTTTCATATTCTGTAATTCAGCAATGTTAAACTACTTAAAATATTCCCAACTTTTACTCTTTCACGTCCCTGTATCTAAGCAAATGTTGTTGTTTAGTTGCTAAATTGTATCTGACCCTTTTGAGACCCCATGGACTGTGGCCCATCAGGTCTCTCTGTCCATGGGATTTCCTAGGTAAGGATACTGAATTAAGATGCCATTTTCTCCTCTAGAATATCTTCCTGACCCAGAGATTGAACTCTACATCTCCTGCAGTGTCTGGCAGAATCCTTACCACTGAGCTACCTGGGAACCACCATGCAGTACCACCTAGCTTAGATATCATCTTCTAGAAAACCCATCTAACTTTCTTGAAGTTAAATATTTCATTTTTTAACAACTACACTATGTATATGAGTCTGGCACATAGAGTGTCCAATAACTGTGTTTAATGAATATATTTTTACAATAGAGTACCTCACACTTTCTTATAACAAAATGAACTCATGAAATACTCTTAGTATATCTCACCCAGTATTATAACACTAGCATTTAACACATTTTTTGATTCATAGCGTACCCTTAATGCTTTTTGAGGTAAACTGATGTGTGCTGTGGAATAACATATTGAGAAATAGAAGCAGGAAAACTCTCATTTATAAATGTACCAAGTTTTCACCTTTAAATAAGCACCATAACATTTTTTTCAAGCTCATTGTCCACATTATTAAATCAAGAAAAAAAAGCAGCACGTTACTGAATTAGTAGCAAATACAATATTAATGAGTTTGGGATACCACCATCCATTTTTAAAAGCACAATGTCCTTTGGATTGATGTTTTTAAATGGTTGTGAGACTAGAGTCAATGCAAGCTTAGTGGTATTACAAAGATATAGGCTGACATACCAAAAGTTCAACTGTGTAGATAATCATACTACAAATCTAAGTCAGATACAATTTTAAATATAACATTAATAAAACCTAAAATATGACAAAGTATGGTAATATTGTAATTTTTTAAGATTTATGAAACAGACTTAGAAAAAATTCTCTGAGGAATGCAACCTACTTGATCAATGCTCTCTGACCACTAAAATCTTAACTACTGATGTCAGCTTGGTCTCCTTGTTTCTTTTCAAAAATATTTAAATTTTTTTAGTGTTTTTGCTTGATGAGTTGAAATTAATAGAGTCATTATAAGACATTATCTAAATAGTAAATTGTAATGTTAGTGTATTGGTAGGACCTCCCAGATGGCTTAGCGGCAAAGAATCGACAGGCCAAGCAGGAGACACCTGCCATGCAGGAGATGCAGGTTCAATCCCTGTGTCGAGAAGATCCCCTGGAAAAGGAAATGGAAACTCACTCCAGTATCTTGCCTGGGAGATCCCATGAAAATAAGAGACTGGCAGGCTATAGTCCATAGAGTCTCAATGAGTCACACAGTATAATGATATATATAAAGATAACAAAATATATGTGATATAAAATCGATTGGGTTCTTAGCTATAAAACATACATTCATGAACGGTTAGGGAATTGTCAAATTTTTGTCTTGTATTTTGCCTAACTTGGAATGATCTTATCTTTACAATAGAACTGACATGCTAATTTCAGAGATAGCTCAATCTGTTACAGAATACCTAGCCCTTAAAATACAAATTTCACCAAGCGTGCTTATATGGTCCTACCATTTTATTTATATTACTACTAATCCTTCAGGGACTAACATAAATACCATAGTTGTATCTGATTGCCTAGGAATGACTTCCATGCTGAGATGAAAGATAATTTATAGATTTTTCTAAGATTCTGATTAGAGTAAAACACCTTCCACAGAGCATCATAGATGTTTCTTCCATTCTTAAAGGTTATGCCATCTGTGATTATATCTTGTGTTAAACTATTAAGTATTTCCACTAGTTACAATAAACGAAACTGAAGAAATATGCTCACTTATTGTCATTCTATATTTTTTTCTTTTGGTTTACCTCTTCTGGTTTTATATCCTCTTAGCGTAGTTTAAACTAAGCAGGGAAAAGGTTAACAGTTATGTCAAGAGAATATGCTGATCTTAGCAAACACCTTCCTCCAACAATACAATAGATGATTCTACATATGGACATCATCAGATGCTCAGTACAGAAATAAGATTATGTTCTTTGCAGCCAAAGATGGATAAGCTCTATACAGTCAGTAAAAGCAAGACATGGAACTGATTGTGGCTCAGATCATGAAGGCCTTTTTAAGATAACAATGCAAAGAAATAGAGGAAAACGATAGAAGGTGAAAGACTAGAGATATATCCAAGAAAAATGGAGACACCAAGGGAATATTTCATGCAAATATCAGCAAAATAAAGGAGAGAAATGGCAAGGACCTAATAGAAGCAGAGAGATTAAGAAGAGGTGGTAAAAATACATGAAGAATTATACAAAAGAAGGTCTCAATGACCAAGATAACCACAATGGTGTGATTACTCACCTAGAGCCAGAATTCCTGGAGAATGTGGTCTAATGGGCCTTAGACAGCAGTACTACAAACAAAGCTAGTGGAGGTGATAGAATTCCACTGCGCTGTTTAAAACCCTAAAAGATGATGCTGTTAAAGTGCTACACTCAATTTCAAAAACTCAGCAGTGGCCACAGGACTGGGAAATGTCAGTTTTCACTTCAATCCCAAAGAAGGGAAATGCCAAAGAATATTCAAAGAACCATACAATTGTGCTCATTTCACATGCATGCAAGGAAATGCTCAAAATCCTTCAAGCTAAGCTTCACCAGTAAATAAACCAAGAACTTCCAGATGCACAAGCTGGATTTGAAAAGGCAGGGGAACCAGAGATGAAATTGCCAACATTTGTTGGATCATAGAAAACACAAGAGAATTCTAAAAAAACATCTACTTCTTTATTGACTATGCTAAAGCCTTTGACTGTGTGGATCACAACAAAATTGAAAGTTCTAAAAGAGATGGGAATACCAGACCACCATAACTTCCTCCTGAAAAACCTGTATGCAGGTCAAAAAGCAACAGTTAGAAGGAGACGTGGAAAAAGGACTGGTTCTAAATTGGGAAAGGAGTACATCAAGGCTGTATATTGTCACTCTGCTTATTTAACTTATATGCAGAGTACATCATACAAAATGCTGGGCTGAATGAAGCACAAGCTGGAATCAAGATTGCCGGGAGAAATATCGATAACCTCAGATATGCAGATGACACCACCCTTGTGGCAGAAAGTGAAGAGAAACTAAAGAGACTCTTGATAAAGGTGAAAGAAGAGAGTGAAAAAGCAGGCTTAAATCTTAACATTCAAAAAATGAAGCTCATAGCATCTGGTCCCATTATTTCATGGCAAATAGATGGGGACACAAGGAAAACAGTGACAGACTGTATTTTCATGGGCTCTTGGGGATGGTGACTTCATCCATGAAATTAAAAGTCTCATGTTCATTGGAAGAAAAGTTATGAAAAACCAAGACAGTGTATTAAGAAGCAGAGACATTACTTTGCCAACAAATATCCATCTAGTCAAAGCTATGATTTTTCCAGTAGTCAAGTATGGATGTAAGAGTTGGACCATAAGGAAGGCTGAGCACTGAGGAATTGATGCTTTTGAACTGTGGTGTTGGAGAAGACTCTTCAGAGTCCCTTTGACTGCAAAGAGGTAAAACCAGTCAATCCTTAGGGAAATCAGTCCTTGATTTCCAAATATTCATTGGCAGGACTGATGCTGAAGCTGAAGCTCCAATACTTTGGCCACCTGATGCAAAGAGCTGACTCACTGGAAAGGTTGAAGCCAAAAGGAAAGGGGGCAGCAGAGGATAAGATGGTTAGATGATTCAGTCTGGTGTGCTACTGCCCATGGGGTCACAAAGAGTCGGATAGGTAAGTGACTGAACAACAATGCTTCCTAAGCCCCACTTTGACTTTCTTAATCTCTTCTGCTTCTGTTAGGTCCATACTGTTTCTGTCTTTTATCATGCCCATCCTTGCATGAAATATTCCCCTGATGTCTCCAATTTTCTTCAAGAGATCACTAGTTTCCCATTCTATCGTTTTTCTGTATTTCTTTACACTGTTCATTTAATAAGGCATTATTATCTCTCCTTGTTCTCTGGAACTCTGCATTCAGTTAGGTAAATATATCTTTCCCTTTCCCTTGCCTTCTGTGTCTCTTCTATTTGCAGATTTTTCTAAAGCCTTAAACAACCAATTTGCCTCCTTTCTTTTGTTTTTCTTTGGGATGCTTTTGGTCACTGCCTCCTGTACAATGTTACAAACCTCTGACCATAGTTCAGACACTCTATCAGATCTAATCCTTTGAATCTATCCATCACCTCCACTTATAATCATTATGATTTAGGTCATAAATGAATGGCCTAGTAGTTTCCTCAACTTTCAATTTAAGCCTCAATTTTTCAATAAGGAGCCTGTGATCTGAGTCAGCTCCAGGTCTTGTTTTTGCTAACTACACAGAACTTTCCCAAATTCAGTTGCAAAGAATATAATTAATTTGATTTTGGTATTGACTATCTGGTGTTAATTCTGAAAGGTCTTATAGGTCTTCATAGAATGGGTCAATTTGAGCTTCTTTGTCATTAGTGACTGGGGCACAACGTTGGATTACTGAGATGTTGAATGGTTTGCCTTGGAAAGAACCGAGATCATTCCATTGTTTTTGAGATTGCATTCAAGTACTCCATTTTGGACTCTTCTGCTGACTGTGAGGGCTACTCCATTTCTTCTAATGGATTCTTGCCCACAATAGTAAATGTAATGATCATTTAAATCAAATTCACCCATTCCCATCCATTTTGGTTCACTTGATACCTAAGATTCATTGTTCACTCTTGCCATCTCCTGCCTGACTATGTCCAAGTTACCTTGATTCATGAACATTCTAGGTTCCAATGCAATTGTTCTTTACAGCATCAAACTTTACTTTCAACACCAGTTACATCCACAACTGAGTGTTGCTTTTGGTTTGGCCTAGTCATTTCATTTTTTGTGGTGCTATTAATATTAGTAAGTGTCCTCTATTCTTCCCCAGTAGCATACTGATTACCTTCCAACCTGAGAGGCTCATCTTCCAATGTCATATCTTTTTGCCTTTTCATATTATTCATTGGTTTCTCATGGCAAGAATACTGGAGTAGTTTGCCATTCCCTCCTCCCGTGAAACATGCTGTATCAGAATTCTTCACATGAACTGTTCATCTTGGGTGGCCCTCCATAGCATGGCTCCTAGCTTCACTGTGTTATCCAAGCCCCTTTGCCATGACAAGGCTGTGATCCATGAAGGGGATATATTAGTTACAACTAAGTAAATTGTTTTAAAGAATATTTGTGGGAAAAAAAAGTGTTTGCTTTTGGAATATACAGTGATTTGTTTTTAGTGTGAGATTATATTAGAATGAATCAATAGCTTGAATTAGAAACTATTTTATAATATAGTTACTAAAATTACATACAGTTATTTAAATCATTGAATAAAAACCACTACAAATCTAAAATTTGGGTCTTTAATATTCCCTAGGAAACTTTCTTTCAAGTATCTCTCCTATTCATTATCCTTAGTAGATATATGTAAATTTTCACCTGTCTTTTCAAAGTGCCTAATTATTTATTTATCAGGTTAAGTTTACTTTACTCAGTAAGTCAAGAACAACAACCAAGCCCTCTTTCAACTTCCTTCCAGGCTAAGAACAAAGCTACAGAATCCACACTTTCCCTTTTTCCTTCTCATTCAATGAGAGAATAATCATCAGTTCTGTTTTCCGTGTCATCACAACTCTCCTTTTTGGAGTCTGGTCTATCATCAACTCTGTACTGAAACAAATCTCCTTGGAGGTTTAGAAGTACCTCAAACCCAGAATATCCCAAACTGGATTTGGTCATTAAACCTCATAAGCCAATTTTTTCCATCTCTTTTCTAGCCTAGTGAATGAGACCACCATCTATGCAGTTACCCAAGCTTGATCCTGAAGTCATCCTTGAATACTAACACTTCATAATTTGTCACTTTTAATTTAAAGCATTTTATTTTGTTTAAATCCAAGTATTCTTCGCACTCTCCCTAAAAGTGCCCTACCTGTTTAACATCATCCATATTCTCATGTTTGAAGAGCTGTAGCAAACTTTTATTTGAATATTCTACCTCTAAACCTGAGATACTGGGTGGGGTCGGGGGAGAACAATAATACCTAAAATTCCACTCTCTGGCCAGTGGTATATTGGAGATGGCTCTCACTGGTTCATGAGAACCAACTGCTAAGTATTCAGGGATACTTTTAAGTCAATTGTCAAACCACAGGTAGCTTGAAATTGGTCATGGTGCAAGTATTTGCATCATAGAAATTAATAAATACTTTAGCTAAATTATTAGCACATAACAGGTTTTTACTCTGAAGCAAGACTAACACTTCTGAAGTGTAATACTGATGATGTCATTCTCAGGCTTAAAATAAGCTGGTGGCCCTACCTCTTTCTGTTTAAAATGGTGGTTGTGGTGGAATAAGATCTATCAACCTCCACACCTTTATTGTTTCCCTACTTAGTAAACCCTTCTGTCCCTGTGAACAGACTTATCACCCTGTTGTGGCTCCTGCATCTCACTGTTTTATTTATATGTGTTATTTGTATGTATATAATATATCCTTTTTCGGGGGCCTTTTGTCCCATATTTTGGGTAATGTTATCGTATGACTCTGGTCTGAGACATCCGTTCTAATCTGACCTATCCTCTCTCCTCCCATCCCATCTCCTCCTTCTTTCCAGCATGTCTGGGACCCCAGCTACTTTGCTGCTGCTGCTGCTAAGTCTCTTCAGTCATGTCCAACTCTGTGCAGTCCCAGAGACAGCAGCCCACCAGGCTCCTCCGTCCTTGAGATTCTCCAGGCAAGAATGCTGGAGTGGGTTGCCATTTCCTTCTTCAATGCATGAAAGTGAAAAGTGAAAGTGATGTCGCTCAGTCCTGTCTGACTCTTTGCGACCCCATGGACTGCAACCTACCAGGCTCCTTCATCCATGGGAGTTTCCAAGCAAGAGTACTGGAGTGGGTTGCCATTGCCTTCTCTGCCCAGCTATTCTAGCATAAGTTTAAAAAAATCTGACATATTTTTTTTTTTACTTTAGTTCAGTCATCAGGGACAAAAGAGGCAAAGAGGCACTAGGTCATCACTTGTTATCAGGAACCAGAGAATAAAAATACACCTCACACTCTAGGCAAATGTAGGTCTTACTGTACTCTTACATAACGATAAGATAAACTTGACTATCTTGAGTGGCTTGATAGGGTGTGTGGGGGGGGGAGGGTGGCAGGCAAAAATCACAAGATCAAATAGCTCCTGCAGAAAAATGTCCCTAATTGTCCCTCCTCACTATCACCACTAAAATTAAAGATGATCAAATTATGAAGTTACTGAAAATGATTTTTTTTAAAAAGCCTAAGAAGCATAACCTAAATGATTAAGGAATAAAAGAACTTTCCCCAGTAACATTACTTCCTGTCACTGTGCTGAGTAGAGATGTAATGATAGAACTGAGAATTCTTATCAATGGTCTACCACTTCATCATCAGTGACTGTGAGACATGCATGTCAGCAAATGATCTGACTATCACCTTCTAGCACTTATCCATAAGTATTAGAATCTTTAATTCAATGACAAATGCTCCCTGACTCTAACCCATTCTTGTCATATACCTGGTGTCATCAATAAAAAGAACGGCAAGAACAAACCAAGTCCTACCAGCTTACCAGTTCCTGTGCACAAGCTAAACTGAAATTCTCAAAGAGTTTATACCCTGAGGTTGAATTACTTTTGACCACATGTTTGATGTCCAGACCATAAAGAGAAATGTGACATGTGTGATTTCCCTCTCTTTTAAGTAATCACAGTTGGATAACAGGCATGTCCCAATAAGGCATTAAAACATAGTCTATGGTTGTTTATTTCTGAATGAGACAAAACTTAAACTTCATGTGGGCAGAAACTTTGTATTTTTGGTCACTGCTATATCCCCTAGACATAGAAAAATGCTGGGTATATTTTCAGTTCAGATCAGTTCATTTCAGTCGCTCAGTTGTGTCCGACTCTTTGCAACCCCATGAATCACAGCACACCAGGCCTCCCTGTCCATCGCCAACTCCCGGAATTCACTCAAACTCACGTCCATCGAGTCCGTGATGCCATCCAGCCATCTCATCCTCTTTTGTCCCCTTTTCCTCCTGCCCCCAATCCCCCCCCCCCCACCCCCCAGCATCAGAGTCTTTTCCAATGAGTCAACCCTTCACATGAGGTGGCCAAAGTATTGGGGTTTCAGCTTTAGCATCAGTCCTTCCAAAGAACACCCAGGACTGATCTCCTTTAGAATGGACCATTTGTATCTCCTTGCAGTCCAAGGGACTCTCAAGAGTCTTCTCCAATACCACAATTCAAAACCATCAATTCTTCAGCATTCAGCTTTCTTCACAGTCCAACTCTCACATCCATTTTAGAGGTTCAATAAATATTTGTTGATTTAATAAATACATGACAGCATGAACATGCTGTTAGTGGGATGCAGAGGAGAGAGTTGATAATTACATTTCAGACGGACCAGACACTACTCTAAACCCCATGATACAGAGTAAATCACTAATTCTGCCTTCAGGGCACCAGCCATTGGGATGAGGCTCTAAATTTTGGGTTAAAATCTTGGTTTTATTTTCCTCTCAATATGCAACATAGAACTTAAGTGTCTATGCTCTGGCAAATGTTTTAAATAAAGAAAAAAAAAATCTCTAACTGTATCTAATGTCCTTAGTTTGAAATGAGAAGAGATAGTTCAGATATTCTGGAATATACTTATAATTAAAAGAAATGCATCCTGGTTATTAGAAGTGCCCAGGCATCAGGCCTCTGTGTATCTCTAAGCCTCCAAATCAGGCCCCTGGAGCTGGTGAAGAAACTCAGTGTACTTCACTTCAGGAAGGCAAAAAGTGGCATCACTCTGGTTTTGGTCCATGACTCAGGCAACATAGACATAATTAGTGAATCCTGGCTTCCCTGGTGGCTCAGACGGTAAAGTGTCTGCCTGCAGTGTGGGAAACCCTGGTTTGATCCCTGGGTTTGGAAGATCCCCTGAAAAAAGAAATGGCAACCCACTCCAGTACTCTTGCCTGGAAAATTCTGTGGACTGAGGAGCCTGGTAGGCTACAGTCCATGGGGTCACAAAGAGTCGGACATGACTAAGCAACTTCACTTTCAATGTCTATTATAACTTTCCAACAAAATAATTTAGGTCAAGAGTGGTGTAGAGATAAGACACAGTTGGATAAAATCTCATGGGGACCTCATGTAGCCTATAGAAAGACTCAACATAATATGAAGCAAAAAGGTCACACTCCCCTTCTTGGCAATAACCCATCCTCTGGCTGGGACTGTGACCTTGATTTGGGGATAATGAGGATTTTGAATGCTGGCTCTCATGTTCTTTCAGTCCTCTGTACTTGAGGTTTCATATTCAAGCCATCTGACTTAAAACATGGAACATCAACTCATAGCTCTCCTTAAAATTAGTCAAATGCAAAATATTACCTGATGTTGGTTTATGCATTAAATGAAGACCAATAATATGTATCATTTACTAAGCTTATCATCTTAGTATTCATGTCACTAGGTCTGGACAACAGCGAAGGTCAATTACTAAAAATTGATCAAGTCATCTGCTGAAATCCATGTCTCAAGTGGCTTGTAAGACCCAGTAAACCTTTCAGCTTCTCATCTGAGTCACTATAATTAATAATAATAATAATTTTCTTGAACTAATTCTATAAATTATGTCAACATTTTACAGTTGCAAAAATTGTAAAAAAGAAGATTGGCTGAAAATGAAAAAAGGTGAATTTAAAAGAAGAAAAATCAGAAATAATTAGTAAAAGAATAACCAAAATATATGATGAATTGTGAATGTGCATAGTGACTTGTAGCACTGGAGAAGACTCTTGAGAGTCCCTTAGACAGCAAACAGATCAAACCAGTCAATCCCAAAGGAAATCTGATGTTGAAGCTCTCATACATTGGCCACCTGATGTGAATAGATGACTCACTTGAAAAGACTCTGAGGTTGCAAAAGATAGAGGATAAGAGGAAAAGGGGATGACAGACAATGAGATGGTTGGATGGAATCATTGATTCAATGAACATGAGTTTGAGCAAACTCTGGGAGATAAGTGAAGGACAGGGAAGCATGGCATGCTGCAGTTCACAGGTTCTCAAAGAGTTGGATATGACTTAGTGACTGAACAACAATGATGATTCATGAATTAATACAAATGATGCTTACATGTGCCGAAAACAGTGTTAAAAATGACTTATCTTTTGCAAAGATGATGGAAGCATAAAGAGAAGTAGAATACTGGGTATTTTAAAAGTAATGGCTGAATGACTGTAATAGTGAAACATGGATTCTATGCAGGTCATGAGGCAAAATGAACACAAATGGAACTGGTGGATAATGAAAACACAAAGGCATTAAAAGATTAGAGGTCATGACTTGGTTGAAGAATCATTGTAAGTAGATAGTAGCTGTTCAGTTCACTTTAGTTCAGTTGCTGAGTCGTATCCCACTCTGCAATCCCATGAATCACAGCATGCCAGGCCTCCCTGTCCATCACCAACTCTTGGAGTTCTCTCAAACTCATGTCCATCCAGTCGGTGATGCCATCCAGCCATCTCATCCTCTGTCATCCCCTTCTTCTCCTTCCCCCTATCCCTCCCAGCATCAGAGTATTTTCCAATGAGTCAACTCTTCTCATGAGGTGGCCAAAATATTGGAGTTTCAGCTTTAGCATCAGTCCTTCCAAAGAATACCCAGGACTGATCTCCTTCAGAATGGACTGGTTGGATCTCCTTGCAGTTCAAGGGACTCTCAAGAGTCTTCTCCAACACCACAGTTCAAAAGCATCAGTTCTTTGGCACTCAGCTTTCTTCACAGTTCCACTCTCACATCCATACATGACCATTGGAAAAACCATAGCCTTGACTAGACAGACCTTTGTTAGCAAAGTAATGTCTCTGCTTTTCAATATGCTATCTAGGTTGGTCATAACTGTCCTTCCAAGGAGCAAGTGTCTTTTAATTTCATGGCTGCAATCATCATCTGCAGTGACTTTTGGAGCCTCCCTGCAAAAAGCCAGCCACTGTTTCCGTTATTTCCCCATCTAATTCCCATGAAATGATGGGACCAGATGCCATGATCTTTGTTTTCTGAATGTTGAGCTTTAACCCAACTTTTTCACTCTCCTCTTTCACTTTCATCAAGAGGCTTTTTAGCTCCTCTTCACTTTCTGCCATAAGAGTGGTGTCATCTGCATATCTGAGGTTATTGATATTTCTCCCAGCAATCTTGATTCCAGCTTGTGCTTCTTCCAGCCCGTGCTTCTTCCAGCCCTGCTTTTCTCATGATGTACTCTGCATATAAGTTAAATAAGCAGGATGACAATATACAGCCTTGATGTACTCCTTTTCCTATTTGGAACCAGTCTGTTATTCCATGTCCAGTTCTAACTGTTGCTTCCTGACTTGCCTATAAGTTTCTCAAGAGGCAGGTCAGGTGGTCTGGTATTCCCATCTCTTTCAGAATTTTCCACAATTTATTGTGATCCACACAGTCAAAGGCTTTGGCATAGTCAATAAAGCAGAAATAGATGTTTTTCTGGAACTCTGTTGCCTTCTCGATGATCCAGCGGATGTTGGCAATTTGGTCTCTGGTTCCTCTGCCTTTTCTAAAACCAGCTCAAACATCAGGAAGTTCACGGTACACGTATTGCTGAAGCCTGGCTTGGAGAATTTTGAGCATTACTTTACTAGCATGTGAGATGAGTGCAATTGTGCAATAGTTTGAGTATTCTTTGGCATTGCCTTTCTTTTAGATTGGAGTGAAAACTGACCTTTTCCAGTCCTGTGGCCACTGCTGAGTTTTCCAAATTTGCGGCTGTTAGCATTTATCAAATGTTGGATAAAATTAAAATATCAATTTCAGAGTTCTTGTGTATTGCCAAGCTTAAAACAGCACTGAATTGTAATCAGTGGAGACTACAAAACTGAAGGTTGTTGAAACTTGAAATTTGACCTAGGAAGTGATTTCCCAGGACTGTGTGGAAACTTCATCCTATACAATGAAAACTGCAATGTTAGAATCATGAGCATGCCTACTCATAAAATATTGAGTTTAGGTATTCATTGAGAAATTAACAGAAGAATAAAACACTTTAACAAATATTTTGTTTCCCTCCATACTCCTTCTGCATGAGGAAAGTACTTGCATCTTAATGTTTTCTGAGTTTAAGGAAAAAACTGTCCTCTAAAGCAGAAGTTAAACACAGTTAAGCAGGCATTTCACTGACATTATAGGTCAAAAGATAAAATACTCAAAATACACACTAAGAAGAGAAACGACATTTTGAAAAAGTTGTGTTCTTAATTTGTGTTCTTAAAAAATTAACTTTTCAAACTTGTTCCAGAAAATTAATGAAATCGTATTTTAAGTATAAATAGAAAAAAATCAAACCCTATAACTGGATATATTGATTTTCAAATATTCATTTTAGACATACTGTCCAGTTGGCCAATACGCTTTTGGCCAAACTGTTCTTAGCCAAATCACCTGGCACTAGAAGGCAGGCAATTACAAGCATTGGGAAATACACCAAGGCTGGGTAAGTGTAAGATGCCAAGGAAGCTCATAACCCAATCTGCCTGGGAGGTACAATGGGTCAAAGGAGAAGTCCCAGAGTAAGAAATACATGAGGTGGGAACTGGGGGAACAAATAGGAGTAAACAAGGTAAAAGTGGCAAAGAAAAAATCAGAGGGAACCACACATGCAAAACTCTAGAATGACAGGAAGGAACCTTCCTTTGACTAGAACAGAGAGGATAAGAAGTTGTTGGCACACATCATAATACCTCATATGTTGTGAAAGTGAAAGTGTTAGTCGCTCAGTTGTGTTCTACTTTTTGTGACCACATGGACTGTAGTCCATTGGGCTCCTCTGTCCATGGGATTCTCCAGGCAAGAATACTGGAGTGAGTTGCCATTTCCTTCTCTAGGGGATCTTCCCAACACAGAGATCAAACAATAGTCTCGTGCATTGCAGGCAGATTCTTTACCATCTGAGCCACCAGGGAAGAAAATTCTACACATATTAGGCACACTATAAATATTTGTGCATAATTTATTTTATTTTGCTTATATATATATTGCATAATAAGCATGTATCACTTTAGCATTAAAAAATACAAACATTAAAAGGAAACAGTAGAAATCAGTTTTTTAATAAATCCTATGGTACCCAAAATTAACAGATTTTGCAAGATAGATGAATGGGGATGTGCATTTTTACCTAGACAATTCAACTATATTTTTCACTTGCAACAATTTCTAATTGTACCTCTAAACAGTGTACCTCATTGCCCAGGAGACTGCAAACAGTTTCAGGAAAGGTGTCTAGTTCACCACTGACTCGCCACACCTGGCTCAGTAACTATGGCACACTATAAACATGGGATAATCTGGAATGAATAGCCTCTCTTTTCAATAATTGTGCATTTAGTTTAGAAGTTTCTGTTGATCACAAATCTCTATATTCAATACCTCTTGAATATTTTTCACTTGAATGTCTCACAGACAGCTCAAACTTTCAAAGCATGCCCTTTTCCCATGCTCCTTGTATTAGGAAATGGCACTACCACAATTGTTGTTATTAAATTTTGATTATCCTAGATATCCCACTTCTCAATTACTGACTCCTTTTATTAATTACAAAGACCTATAGATTTTCCCCTTCTAAGTATCTTGAAATCATTTCAAATTGCTGTTTCTCTACCATTCTCGATGCTCTTAATTAACTGGATTATAGTCATATCCTTTTCTAATTCCACTAACTTTCATCTCATTATTACTACAGTGATCTTTCTAGAACGAAATTTGATTAAGTTTACCCTTTTTAAAGTCTTTTAATTTCATTGGGATATTTTTTAGGATAAATTTTAGACTCTAAGGTCCCTTCTAATAATATTTTAGCTTAAGAATATCCAGTTTTATAAAGAATTTATAGACCCCAAGGGAATGTATAAATACTCCCAAAATTCTGCTATAAAATATGAACTGTCTGCTATGTAGGTATCAAGAGTTATTTATTAAAAGTAAATTGTAGAGTAATTTCTTCCATGATTTTAACATTATCATCAGATTTACTCCCTACTGCAAGTATTCATAAAATCCATAAATTTTTCATTTATCTTTTTGCTCACTCTTTTCACCCAGTGCTGATTTTGATATTCCTAGATATACAGATGTTTTAGCCTAGGTAACATGACACCCCAACATTCTATGTAGCACTCACTATAAATCATAGAACTGTGAAGGGATTAATAAAAATCCCTTACATATTTTTTTTTCCGAAATTCTCTCTTTTCTTTCACTAATTTCCAAAATGTTTCCCTGCCTCATTAAGTATTTAAGCTGCAGGGAACAGTCAGTATTCTTGCTTTGTTCAACATTATACCTTGTCTCTTAACTGCCCGTGTCTCTTAACTGCAAACTCCCTGGAGCAGCAACCTGTTATTTGTCTAGGATTGGTCCACCATGTACATTTTTTGCCTTAAACAGTAAATAATAATAACCATCCGGTAGCTGTAATGTAAAAGAACAGCATGAACAGAGCTACAAAGCAAATTATGATTCTGAATGTCACAATCATTTGGGGCACTCTGATTTGCATCAAAGTGGTAGAAATTCCAATTTCCCTTTTCCTCTTCATCTAAAATAGTCAGCACATCTATATATTTCTATGTGCTATGCTACATAGTTTGTTTTTTTTTTTTTTTCCACTACATACTAAAATTCTATCTGGTTCATTCACAGTTAATTTAGGTATTTCATTGCTGCTGGTATATTTTCTGACAAAATATGGCTTCTTTGTATCAATTTTCATTTATTATTTTTAAGTGATGAGGCTCCAATTTGGTCAGACAAGCAGTTAACTTCATTCAACTTCTGTGCCCTTTCTTCCTGTGATAGCACATTATAGTTGTTTCTTTCTTATGCAATCAAAATTTGCTACTGAGCATCTCATTTTCAACTGATGCAAAGGCCCTCATATTTATCTAACTTTATTCATAACATTATTTTATTCTTATGCTTTCTGTTACACAATATAGAGTAAAATAGGGGGAAGTTCCATGAGAATGTCTATAAGTATAAACAAATGTCCTGTGTAATACAGCTATATTCAGATCCCAGTGATTACCCTTAAAAATAAAATATTGTTGTTTGTTATAAAAAATTGCATAATTAATTCTACAGAATGTGTGTCCTATTGTGTAAAACCGTATGTTGGTAGACTGCAAAAAAAAAAAAAAAAAGGCCACAAATTCCTCTACGCATCCATCTTTGTATTGTGGCTTTACTTTCAAGTAGTGAACTCTATTTCTCTACCTGTTGCATCAGCATTTGGTCATGTGGCTTACTTTAACTAATTAGATATTAGCTAGCAGGATATAAGCAGAGTCTTTAAAACTGTTTTTACACTGCAGCTTGTTCCATCTTGCTCTTAGGAGTGTTTTAATCACCCTGTGAAACAGCTCAGGTTAGCATATTGAATCATAAAGAACCACGTGAAACAGAAACAAGTCATACCAGTATAAGCGCCTTAGACTGCCAAATGCCAAAATGAAAATCAAATCATCCTATATACCTCAGCCTTAGTCAAATCAACACAGAGATCAACTATGCTAAACCAGAGCAGTGGAATTGCCTAGAAGCTGACCCAGAGGATTGTGAACAAATAAAATGGTGGCTGTTTTCTGTTTGGGGCTAGTCTGAAATGCCACAATAGATAACTGATTGAACAGGTAGCTGCTTGCTTTTTTGTGTGATGGACAAGCAGAAAAGACAACGGTGCTACATACAGCTGCAAACCAAGTTATATCTTGTTTATTCCCACCAAGAACTAATTATTCTTTAACTTCTTTTATTCTCCTCTATGTTTTTTTCTGTTTCTTTCATCTCAACCACCAAAAAAAATAATCTTTCCAAAATCTCAAACCACCTTAGAAAGATCAAAGAAACAAGAGGAAGTTCAGAAACGAGAAAAAAAAAATTGTTAAGTACATATTTTTAAGTGATATCATTTTCATTGTTCTACTGCTAAATTTGATCATAACACCTGTATGTATTTCTAGAACATCAGAAATCAAATGTGCTTTATAGAATCCTATCAATTTTAAACAATAACCATTATAAAAACTAGCTAATTCAGAAAGTTATAATAGAACTCAACAATGTAAAAATTACATTTAACAGAGTTCTGTGATTTAAAACCATGTTAGCTTTTGGTAGTAGAAAAGTACTGGAAAATGATGACTCTATAAGTAACTAACTTAAAGAAATAATCATATCATTGTTCACTTGACTGTTTTCTTCTGGCAGGTAATGTTCCATAGACCTCTAAGTCTTAGATCTAGTTAATAAATAATATAAATTATTATAAAGCATGACGTGAATCATACACATAATATCTACTGGTATTTTTTTATTGTAATTGCTTATGGTTCCAAGCACCAGATAATCTTTAAATAATGTCAAGAAATTGTCTGAAGTCTGACAGTAAATCTCTCAGAGAAAAGAATCAAAATCACATCCTATGTGGTTCATTTTTGTAATTGAAACATTACAGACTGGTTTCACTGAGCATAGACACAAAAATTCTTAGCAAGACACTAGCAAATAGAATCCAACAACATATTACAGGATCACACTCAATGATTAAGTGGGATTTATCCCAGGATGCAAGGATCCTTAAATGTATACAAATCAATGTGATATATTATAATAAAAACTGAAGAATAAAAACCATACAATCATCTCAACAGATGCAGAAAAAGCTTCTGACAAAATTTAACACCCATTTGTCATTAAAAAAAAAGAAAAGCTCTTCAGAAAGTGGCCATAGAGGGAACCTACCTCAACATAATAAAGGTCATATATGACAAATCCTCAGCAAGCATTATTTTTAATGGTGAAAAATTGAAAGCATTTCCTCTAAGACCAGGAACAAGACAAAGCTGTCCACTCTCACCACTATTATTCAATTCTAAGCCATTTAATGGACAGGGAAATAGCAACACACTCCAGTATTCTTGCCTGGAAAATTCCATTAACAGAGGAGTCTGGAGGACTATCCATGGGGTCGCAAAGAGTTGGACATGACTGAGCATGCACACATTAGCCATTTCAATGTAATCTACAATACTCTTTAGTTGCAAGTAATATTTTCAGTGTTTTTGTTTTATTTTTTTGACTTGGAGAAAATTATTCACCTGCACCAATAGACTGCATGTTTCCCCAGTAGCTCAGTTCAGTTCAGTTCAGTTCAGTTGCTCAGTCGTGTCCAACTCTTTGCAACCCTATGAACTGCAGCATGCCAGGCCTCCCTGTCCATCACCAACAAGAATAAACCTGCAATGCAGGAGACTCGGGTTCAATCCCTGGGTAGGGAAGATCCCTTGGAGAAGGAAACAGCAACCCACTCCAGTATTCTTGCTTGGGAAATCCCATAGACAGAGGAGCCTGAAGGGCTACAATCCATGGGGTCACAAAAGAGTGGGATAAACTCTTAATGACTAAACAACTACCACCAATAGACTGCCTTGCTCAGATAAGCTTTGTTTCTCTTCTAGGTGAAGAAACGCCAGAAAATAAATATCTAGGTAACAGTGTATTTACATCTGTATCCAATAGTTTGTTTGTTTGTTTGTTTTTGTCATTTTTCATTCTTTTGTTTGTAGTAGATTCTGGACCAGTCTGCCTTAAGCCAGATGATAGCATTAAGAAACAGAACACAGGTCTAGATAACACTGTCAAAGCAAGAATGGTAGAATGACCTTATAGTAACAGAGGAGACCTTTAATTATGATCTGGACCTGTCTTCAGACTAATTTTTTTAAAGCCTGCTTTCATGGTCTGCTTAAACATGATAGATTTCTTACTGTGGTTCAAAATTTGAAAAGAAGTATAACAAGGCTGTATATTGTCACCTGCTTCTATGTAACAACTTCTATGCAGTGTACATCATGTGAAATGTCAGGCTAAATGAATGACAAGCTGGAATCAAGATTACTGGGAGAAATATCAACAACCTCAGGTATGCAGACGATACCATTCAAATGGCAGAAAATGAAGAGGAACTAAAAAGCCTCCTGATGAGAGTGAAAGAAGAGAGTGAAAACGCTGGCTTAAAACTCAGCGTTTTAAAAACTAAGATCATGGCATCTGGTCCCATCACTTCATGGCAAATAAAATGGAGGAAAGTGGAAACAGTGAGAGAAAACAGAGAAAGTTTATTTTATTTTCTTGGGCTCCAAAATCACTGCAGGTAATGACTCCAGGGATGAAATTAAAAGACTGGCTCTGTGGAAGAAAAGCTAACAAACCTAGAGAGCATATTAAGAAGAAAAGACATCACTTTGCAAAGAAATGTCCATATAGTCAAATTTATGGTTTTTCCAGTAGTCATGTATGGATGTGAGATATGGACCATAAAGAAGGCTGAGCACTGAAGAATTGATGCTTTTGAATCATGGTGCTGGAGAAGACACTTGAGAGTCTGTTGGACAGCAAGGCGATCAAAGCAGTTAATCAGAAGGGAAATCAACCCTGAATATTTATTGGAAGGACTGATGCTGAAGCTCCAATACTTTGGCTAGCTGATGCAAAGCCCGATGTAAAGACCCTGATGCTGGGAAAAATTGAGGGCAAGAGGGAAAAAAAAGCGGGCAGCAGACGATGAAATGGTTATATAGCATCATCAACTCAATGGACATGCGTTTGAGCAAACTCTGGGAAATAGTGAAGGACAGGGAAGCCTGGAGGGTTGCAGTCCATGGGGTCTCAAAGAGTTGGGCACAACTTAGTGACTGACAAATAGGAGTCAGACTGACCACTGAACTTGGGGTGTGCACTCAGAATTTACAGGGCAAGCAGCAGAACTGGCCCACACTTTGGTGTTGATCTCTTTTACTCTTTGCTTGCTAAATGATTAATTAAAATGAAAGAGAACATCAACCAAATATAAATGGTCATCTTAATGTGTCCTCTAACTTGGACCCCCTTCCTCACCTAGCAAAAGGTATCTTCACATTCTACCTTAGGGCTACTTCACAACTTCAACTAGTTGGGCTTTGTGCTTTCTAGCAACTGTTTTCATGGCATAACTACAGTCATAGTGAGCATATTTATAGCATTGTCTAGCCTTAAAACACACCCAAATGCAGCATTATAGTTTTTTAAATCCTCTCTTCTCAAAATAATAATTTACAAACTTTGCATATACTCTTTCCTGTGTCTATGGAAATTAACTAGGACTCTAATATAATGCATTATTTATATTGCTCCTAGTATTTAAGCTCACTGATGATTTAGAGTATTGTAATTTATGAAATTATCTTTTCCCAATATCATATGACAAATAGGTCATTACAGTCCTTCTCCTAAACTAATTAAGTGGTGCAAAATGAAGCACAATATCAAAACATAAGACCTGAAATCTGTGAGAACCAGACAGGGAAGGGAATACTGAAGCTTTTGCTCTAAAGTATACTGTCTGCTAGACATTGAGTTGAATATTTTTTTGTATTATCAACTTAAAGATTGTAAAGGTTATATGCAAAATAAGCACAAATAAAAACTATAATTAGTAATGGTGATTTTTTTTTGTCATTTATCAGCAAGTGCCTAAGATATACTAGAAATTTTGTGCATGAACAAGACAGTACAAAACTAAATCAGAGACATGGGATAAACTACTTACTGCAACTAAGCTCTGGATTTAGCTTCTATTTTTCCTGTCAAATAAGGCAATAAGGAAAATACAGTAAATATAGATTTCATTGCTAGACAAATAGGAACATCAAAGTGCATTTTGACAGCAAGCACATTCTTCACACTAAAATCTTGGCAGCACTCATACTGTGCTTCTCAAAGTAAGGTTATCATAATGAACAGTGTCTTCAGATTTGATTTTATAAAAGATATAGAATCATTCTTCAAAAGGCCATGTCTTATAATAAGCCTCAGAAAATAAAGTCCAGGATGTGAAACTAAATGATAATATAAAAAGGCCTTTGTATAAACAACTAAAATAATATAACCCAGGTATTTTAATTATCGTGCTCTAAATTAATTGAAGGAATGCATTTCAATAAACTACTCACTAAAGAGGATGGCATATCTGACCTGCTCCTTAGACTCCTTTTCAGACGCTAGATGTTTTCACAGAGATTTTGGCAAGTGCTAGATTACACAAGATTCAAAGTTCAATATTCTATTTCTATAGAATTTGACCCTATAAAATGGTTACACAAGCAAAGTCTGATACTTTTATAGATATTTTATATTTTATAAAACCCTTTTTATACTATCTCATCTTAAAAAAACTTGGATTATATAAATTTTTACTTTCCATTTTACAGATAAGAAAACTGAGGCCTTGGACTTCCCTGATGATTCAGTGGTTAAACATTCGCCTGCCCATACAAAGAACATGGGTTTGATCCCTGATCCAAGACAATCCCACAACTAAGTCAGAGCACCACAACTACTAAACCTCTGTGCCCTTGAGGCTGAGCTCCTCAACAAGAGAGGCAATTGCAGTGAGAAGCCTATGCGCCCCAACGAGCATATCCCCCACGCTCCATAACTAGAGAAAACCAACACACAAAAAGGAAGACCCAGCACAGCCAAAAAGAAACATTAATTTTTAAACAAGTAAACTTAGACCTTTAGAGAAAATGGGGTTGTCTAGATTAGTTTATTTATTCGATTGGTAATAAGTATCTATTCACTACCTTTTCTTCTCCCCCCAACCATTCTAGGTACTGTGTTTGTAGTGGATATACACTGATAAGTGAGAGCAAGACAGAAGTGGTCTCTAAGCCAGGCCCGCCACATAAATCAATCTTTTCTCAGCCATGTTATCTGACTTCCACTGCAAGGCTCAGCACAACTTTTATCTCTAGGCCAAGACAAACCTCTACAGAGAGATCTAAAACACCAAAGAACATGTTCTGAAAATGTGTCTCTAATATTTTAAGAGATGGGTAGCCTATCCTTTCTCCAGGGAATCTTCCTGACTCAGGGATTGAACTGAGGTCTCCTGCATTGCAGGTGGATTCTTTATCAGCTGAGCTATCAGAGAAGCCCAATATTTTATCCAAGAGAAAGTAATTTTCTTTTTTTTGGTAAAGGCTAGTCCCATTTTTCACCTAATTTCTTCTCATCATTGTGAATGTAAACAGCAAAATCTCTAGGTAAATTCTTACAGTCAAATCTTCAGTCAGCCATTAACCAACTTTCCAAAGTATGAGAATATTACTGAACATACACAAGATTCAATGTCTTTAGCAGTAAAAAGTAGGTATTAACAGTATCTATCTCAAAGGATTTTCAAGACCGTCAGACGTAATATTTTATTTAAATAGTTAAAATATTAGGCACTGAGTAAATGCTCACTAAAACCAAGTGCTTGTTATTACACTAATCCTTGCCAGTCTCACAGCAGCATATGTGGAACTCAGCTCACATTAGAACTTCATTTTCTCCAACCCAGCTTAACTACCTACTCCAAATCCATTCTGCTCAGATGGCTAAGCACATAACCTCAGTTTTCATCCCTACACTAGGGGTATGCCAGGGCCCTGGAGCTGTCTGTAGTGGCAAGCTCTTGACTTGGGAGGAGGCTGGGGAGATAAGGTCCCCTGTCATCAGCAGACTTTATTAACTGCCTTCATCTTCTGTGCTACACAGTGGCTAGAAAACAATGGTCATGCTGCCTTGGGTTCTCTCTGCTGAGATGTTCCAGGCCACCACCCTGCTCTTGGGCTTTGCTATCTCTCTGTTATAGCACCCCCATATTTCCATGTGCTCTCACTTCTAGTTTTCCACTGACAATTTCCTCTTACACAAGAAAAATATCCTTTTCCCCTCATCATGTCAGTTTTAAATCCTCTTCCTAATTCAGAGTTTAAATTTTTAGAGGGAAAGAAAAGCCACAAAACTTTTCCCATCTTTCTTTCCCCATCCATCTTCTAAATAAATGAAAGGGGGGAAAAACATACTCTACTGCCTGAAAATGTTCCTTTAAAGTCGAGAGCCGGTAGCTGAGTGTGGTACTATCTGTGGGTAGTTTTAAACCTTGGGTTCTGTTTAGTGCTAGGAACGCGGCAACCCTCTTACCTCTGACAAGTCTGGCTCCAAGAGCAACTCTGTGCCCACGGTTTCAGGCCTGAAGACAGGCAAGAGTAAAAGCCTTAGCTGGGAGACTTCTCAGGGAAGAGGTCCTCCCTACACAAGGCTTGGATGCATGCAGTTCAAGGCAGCTCCCAGAGTCAAGACCAGAGTCTCAGGTCACCCTATTGGCCTTGCCCTTCCCCCATCACGATGTTCCTAGCCCAGGAACCTTCCTTAAGAGGCCTCTTTAGAGGTTGTCTTCAGCTGAGCCCTCTACCAGGTGCCTCTGCTGAGTCTGCCCAATGCGTGAGGAGGAAACATCAAGACATTTGTCCCACTCTGAGTCAGTGCTTTTCCACTGTTAGTTTCTCTCTCTTTCTCTTTTCAGACCACAGCAACATACAATGTCAGGAGACTTCTGTCAGAGCTCCACTGGGAGTAAGGCATTCCTACAAGGGTGCTGATCTATCTCATCTTGAATTGGTGCATTTCATGGGGGTAAATGCCGAGAAGGCAATGGCAATCCACTCCAGTACTCTTGCCTGGAATATCCCATGGAAGGAGGAGCCTGGTAGGCTGCAGTCCATGGGTGTCTCTAAGAGTCAGACACCACTGAGCAACTTCACTTTCACTTTTCACTTTCATACCTTGGAGAAGGAAATGGCAACGCACTCCAGTGTTCTAGCCTGGAGAATCTCAGGGACAGGGGAGCCTAGTGGGCTGCCATCTCTGGGGTCACACAGAGTCAGATATGACTAAAGCGACTTAGCAGCAACAGCAGCATGGGGGAAAATGAAAACATTGAGAGTAGGGTTTTCACTTATTTAGCCTCTTACATATATCACAGTACGTGATTAAAGGTGTGACCACTACTCTGATTTTAGCTTGTTGAACCCCAGCAGCTCTGGCTTGTCCCAGCTCTTGGCAATCTCCCACACTTAGAGCAGGTCTGGACTTCTGTCTACTGCTATATTCCCCAGAACCATATTCTCTCTACATTATTCAAGTTCTTTATACTTATTACTGTTTCTGTGGCCTTTTCTCCCTTCTCTTACATAAATCTGAATTCAGGTCCCAGGATGATCTGGTTTGTTCCTCTGCAGACAACAGGGACCTCAGCAGTGCAACCTTGCCATCAAGATATGTCCTAGAAAAGGATGTGCTTCCAACTTCGATATTTCTCATCTATTTAAAAACATGTCCTTTCAGTTCTATTCAGTTCAGTCGCTCAGTCATGTCTGACTCTTTGCGACCCCATGAATTGCAGCATGTCAGGCCTCCCTGTCCATCACCAACTCCCAGAGTTCACTCAAACTCATGTCCATCGAGTCGGTGATGCCATCCAGACATCTCATCCTCTGTCGTCCCCTTCTCCTCCTGCCCTCAATTCCTCCCAGCATCAGAGTCTTTTCCAATGAGTCACCTCTTCACATGAGGTGGCCAAAATATTGGAGTTTCAGCTTTAGCAACAGTCCTTCCAATGAACACCCAGGACTGATCTCCTTTAGAATGGACTGGTTGGATCTCCTTGCAGTCCAAGGGACTCTCAAGAGTCTTCTCCAACACCACAGTTTGAAAAGCATCAATGCTTTGGCACTCAGCTTTCTTCACAGTCCAACTCTCACATCCATATATGACCACTGGAAAAAACAGACGGACCTTTGTTGGCAAAGTAATGTCTCTGCTTTTGAATATGCTATCCAGGTTGATCATAACTTTCCTTCCAAAGAGTTATTGTCTTTTAATTTCATGGCTGCAACCACCATCTGCAGTGATTCTGGAGCCCCCCAAAAATACAGTCTTATAGTATTTCTTTAGATACCATAAAATTCCCTTTGTGGTTTGGAAACAGGAAGAAAATTGCATGAACTTATTATTGGAAAGTTTTTAATTTGTTTTTCCTCCAACGAATCTCTCACATAGTTTTTATGTCGAATTTTGTATTTGCTTTGAAATCAGATGATCTCAGCTCCTCCACTTCCTAGCTCTAACCTTGAGTTTCCATTTTTAATGTAAAAATGGTCATTAATACCCCCACAGGGTTGTTAGTAAGTAAAATCAGATAGCATATGTAATGTATCCAGGAATGCCCTTACCCCATGTTATACACACAACAAAGATTAATAAAATTTTGTTTACTTAAGTTGAGAGTAAAAAATGTATAAAAGAGATTATTAGAATTTTTACCTTAAGAGAAGAAAGGAGTGCTATTAATTTAAAATAACCTGTTGATCTGTTGGTTTTTAATGGCACTCAACCTTAAAGTGTCTAGCACAGTGAATAATAAACACACTTTCAAATGGCATTTTTTAAAACTGAAGTGTAGTTGACATATATGAAAATAACATATGAATATATGAAAATAACATTGACATATATGAAAATAACATTATGCTACTTTCAGGTGTGCAATGTAGTGATCCAATATTTATATATAATGTGAAATTATCAACTATAGTAAGTCTAGTTAATGTCTGGAGAAGGCAATGGCACCTCACTCCAGTACTCTTGCCTGGAAAATCCCATGGATGGAGGAGCCTGGTAGGCTGCAGTCCATGGGGTTGCCAAGAGTCGGCCACAACTGAGCGACTTCACTTTCACTTTTCACTTTCATACATTGGAGAAGGAAATGGCAGCCCACTCCAGTGTTCTTCCTTGGAGAATCCCAGGGACGGGGGAGCCTGGTGGGCTGCCGTCTATGGGGTCTCACAGAGTCGGACACGACTGAAGTGACTTGGCAGCAGCAGCAGCAGCATCAGGTATTATCTTTAGGTAGTCAACCTGACCTCAGGCTTTCAGTTCCAGGGCAAGAACGAGCTTTCTATAATTACTGATCTCTGGATTATACATCAGTAATTATAGAAGGCTCGTTCTCACCCTGGAACTGAAAGCCTGTGGTCAGGTTGACTACCAAAAGAGATAATACCTGATACATCACATTAAATTTTCAGTTCGGTTCAGTTCAGCCGCTCAGTGATGTCTGACTCTTTGCGACCCCATGAATTGCAGCATGTCAGGCCTCCCTGTCCATCACCAACTCCCAGAGTTCACTCAAACTCATGTCCATCGAGTCGGGGATGCCATCCAGCTATCTCATCCTCTGTTGTCCTTCTCACTTATATTCTTACAACAATAGGCACAGTAGGGGCTTCCCATAATTACTGAAGTTTAAGTAAGCCACAGCTCCCTACTATTCACTTCTTAAAACCTTCCAGTACTGTTATAAGCGATTACTTGCAGTATTTACCTCTCTGTTTGAAAAAGTACAACAGTTTCTGTTTTCCTGTATGGACAATAACAGATATATTGTGAACATCAGTGGGTGAGTGATATCTACCATCATTTGATCCATAGCTACTAGAAGGGGATTACATCTAAGAAGTTAGGAATAATGTTTGCTGATTTGAAATTAAATGTATTTAATCTTATTGGTTTGTGAAGTAAAACATTATTTTAACTGATTCTTACAATGGTTGAAGGCTAGGGTAATAAGTAATATTTCAGTTCGTTCAGCTCAGTTGCTCAGTCATGTCCAATGCTTTGCGACCCCACGAATTGCAGCACACCAGGCCTCCCTGTCCACCATCAACTCCTGGAGTTCACTTAAACTCACGTCCATCAAGTAGGTGATGTCATCCAGCCATCTCATCCTCTGTCGTCCCCTTTCCCTCCTGCCCTCAATCCTCAGCATCAGAGTCTTTTCCAATGAGTCAACTCTTTGCATGAGGTGGCCAAAGTGTTGGAGTTTCAGCTTTAGCATCATTCCTTCCAAAGAACACCCACACTGATCTCCTTTAGAATGGACTGGTTGGATCTCCTTGCAGTCCAAGAGACTCTCAGGAGTCTTCTCCATCTCCACAGTTTAAAAGCATTAATTCTTCTGTGCTCAGCTTTCTTCACAGTTCAGCTCTCACATCCATACATGACCACTGGAAAACCATAGCCTTGACTAGACAGACCTTTGTGGGCAAAGTAATGTCTCTGCATTTGAATATGCTAACTAGATTGGTCATAACTTTCCTTCCAAGGAGTAAGTGTCTTTTAATTTCATGGCTGCAGTCACCATCTGCAGTGATTTTGGAGCCCCCAAAAATAAAGTCTGACACTGTTTCCACTCAAACATGTAAATTTTTACATATGAGCATTGAGAGTTTAAATGGCCTATTAGTAATCAGAAGGCTAATTATTTATGGCATCAGTATGATAACTATGTTATTGGCAGCATCCTTAGCTGTAAGCAGCTGAAACTGAATTTGGATATTTTAAACATAAGAATAGTACATTAAAAATATTGGATTACTCATAGAATTATTGGAAGGTTCTGGTACCAAGCTTTAATAGTGTGCAGCAATAAAGGGATGCTGGACAGCACACTGGTTTAAACACTCAGATACCAACATCATGCTACCTAAGTTTGAATCTCAAGTTTGCCACTTAATAGCTGCCTGATTTGAGGCAAATTGCTTATTTTTTTTATATTCTTTTATTATTTCCTCTGTGTAATGAGGGTAAAAATAGTGCCTATCTCCGAAAACTTTATTAGAAAGAATAGATGGGCTTAAACAATGTAATCTGTTTAGAACAGTGAAATCTCTGAAAATATTCAAAATAACAAATGAAAGTCTGGGGATAACAACCATACTATCTCCTCTGCATTGATTACTACACTTTCTACCATCAGACTCTGGATACTGCCCCTGTCAATGCAGCACATCTGTAGCTGAAACACACAGCTATTCCTTCCATGGCCATGTTGAATGCTCTACTCTCCCTGTCCCCAGTACCACACTCTGAATGTTGATGGTAAGTCACAAATTCATTTAAATGGCATAAAGCTCAAAATATCTTGCATAAGTTCTATAATTGCATGTAGATTCTATGCAACCAAGGCCCATAGAATAGAAAATTCCCAAAATATAAGAAGGGAGTTCATATACAAAAGAAGGAAGGGAAAGAAAGAGAAGAAGAGGAAGAAGGAGGAGGAGCAGGGAGGATGAGAAGGAATTAGTAGCAGTAAAAGAAGAAGAAGAGGAAAGGGAAGAAGGGAAAAAAGATTAGGGAGAAGAAGAGGATGAAGAAGAGGAAGGAGAAAGAGGAAGAAAGTGATGGGGAGGGAGAATGGAAGAAGAAAAAGAGACAAATGTCGTCTATAACTTCTTAATACCAAAAAAGACAATATTGCCACATATTAACAGCAGGCATTTAGGAGTGAAGATGGTAACCTACTCATCTTTTACATGACTAAACAATGTAATTCTGTGAACAAGCCTGCAATTACAAATTTCCTTTAGAACTCATATCCGAGTTCTACATGTTGATAATCTTAAACAGATTAGATTGCATTTTTCTTATTTTTTTTCCTTTTAAAATCTTTTTTACTCAGCACCCCGATGTTTTTGACCTCTATTTAGAAAGAGCTTACATAGTGAGTCAAAATAGAGAACTTCCGTCATGCAACAACCAGCAATCTCAATGCATCAGGTGCAATCGTTGGGTAATATCAGGTATATTATTTGTGCCTGGAAGATTGTTTCCTCACTTCAAAGTGTTCAATCCAGCTGATATTTGCACATAAATAGGGCTTAACAAGTCTTTCATTCTCTTTTATTCAGTGTCTTCTCCCAATATATGAAACTTTTAGGGAGTATCTTGCATT
This sequence comes from Ovis aries, assembly GCF_016772045.2. Classification (NCBI taxonomy): domain Eukaryota; kingdom Metazoa; phylum Chordata; class Mammalia; order Artiodactyla; family Bovidae; genus Ovis; species Ovis aries. The sequence goes on from NC_056059.1 coordinate 76,938,529, forward strand.
CATAGAACAAATGCAGAAAATTTTATTCTATAAGAGGTGATTTGATTTATTTACAAATATAATGGTACTTAAATATACAAATAAGTGCTCTAAAAGTAGTGTCCTTTGATGTCTATATGTTATTTTAATGATATCTATTTTGGTTCAATCACATCTAGAACTTTCAGAAACCATCTTGTCAATCAGTTGAGAGCCTACAAAGTTATTCTCTTTTCTCTAAACAATTTTTTTTTTTACTAAATGTATAAAATATTAGCAATGATAATAAGATTTTAAATTATATAATTTGTTAGACTTTGCTGTATATAACTTTGCACTAAAAAAAATTCCAATCCATATTGTAAAGATGGTTTTTCTCCTAAAAAGGATTTTTTAAAACAGTATTGGCTTTGGAAATAATTCCTAAGTATAAATTTTGCTGTGTGAATTTTTGAAACCAGTATAATTTGGTTGTACCAAAATTCATGGTTGTAGTATTCATAATATATTAATGAATCTCTTTTCCTTAAAAAATATATAATCTGAAACTGATTTAAGATCATGTTATATCATATGGAATCCTTTCTTTTGATTGTAGTTTCTAGTTATTTCACAATACATACTTACCAACAAGAGAAATATAAAATACATGGCAAGAAAGAATCAGAAAGAAAATGGAACAGAGTAAATAAATGATACAGTTCCACCATTACATAGGCAGCTATTTAACCTAAGAACCTTCACGCCTCCTAGCTAGATTTCTCTGAGACAACATCTTGAAAACTAATTCCATTTCCTTAGAACTCTCTAAAAGCTTCAATTAAATTGTGTACATACACAGAAGCTGAACCAAAGGTCACCTACCCAAGCAAACAGGGAAAACAAATAATTGTAAAACATTCAATAAATGTATTTTAAACAACTGCTGAATGTGCCAGGTTAACCTCCAAATTACACAGTAGAGTAGGGAGCTAGCCTAGAAAGCTGGCACATATTTGTTTTTTCCACTTCAACCTCACTCTTTCTAATAGAGGCTTTGATGTTTCTTAATCATTAAGAAATTCCCATTATTATTTAATGTGCTTCCTTAAATTCCAATGAATCACATCCATTATCTTCATATAGATAAGCACATAAATGAAAATGTTATAATAGGCTTTGGACTCTTAAAACTAAAAAAAAAAAAAAAAAAACAACTTCAAGAATTAAATGAATCTTTACAAACCTGATGCCCCATATATGCTTAGGTCACTGAAATATGTACCATTCCATAATCAAACAAAATCCCATTTCAACAAATTCAAGAAGGAAGAAAAATAAGTGGATAGGTAGAAAAAAATGACTTTTTGTGGCAATTGTTCCTACAATATTTGGAAAAGCAAAATTCTGTCACTTTCTCTAGCTTTATTTGCAGTATTTCCATAGGCAAATCTATGTTCTCTACTTCATTTGTTGAAGTACTTTTTTGCAAGGCTATGGCAATAGAGACAAATAAAGTATAACTACAGTGCATCATATTGCAAGACCACTGTTTTATCATTTCACAAGTATGACAGTAGAAATAGAGCTGATATTTACTTTAGAAAGTTAATTCCTTTTTCAAAATGCAAAAGGATAGGCAGTTTTACAAGCAAATATTGTCCATTTATTGTGCAATAACTGGATAAAAAGAGGGAAAATGTTGAGGAGGGGTGTAAGCTATTTTTAAAAAATAAATCAAAGCCTAAAATATGTGAAAAAGAAAGGTCACACTGTTATAAGAAGGTATGTTCAATTTAGAATGTGTTCCCTAAAGGTTTCTGAGATACTCCTATACTTAAATAATAAAGGATCATACAAGATAATGATCTGGCATGAACTACTTGTATGCTGTTATGAAATTAATCTGGAGAAGGTAAGAAGCCAAGGAGAACTTGGTCTTAAACCAGGAATTAAAAATGACAGCAACAGAAAACCCATAGTAACAACAGAAATGTCAAGCCCCTGGGCAGACAGTTTCTTGAGCTAGAGTATACTAGATGCAGGAACAATGAGGATCAGTGAGCCAACATCGGTGCAAGGAGAGTCACAGGGGTTTACATTCTGTTCTTGCCTTTCCCTCAGTCTAGAGTCTGGAAAATTTTCCTGGGCCCTTCACCAGAGCAATCCAGATATAAGCATGAAAGAGTATCTCCACAAGAGAGTATCTCCATGGGAGAAGTGTCAGACAGGCAAAAGCCCTGCTCCCTACTGAGGGAGTTGAAGGAAACAGAAGCGGACTGACCAGAAAAACAAGAGAATTCACTCCTATCCTATGCCCCATTCAAATTTCAGTATGACTGAATTACAGCCTGGAGACAGTGGTGCTCACAAAGCTGCTTCTCTTTAAGGGTTTATAATGACAGCCTCAGCCAAGACAATTCTTGGCATGTTATGGCATTGGAGTTATTCACTCAAGCACTCAGTGCTAACTTCTTCCCAAGTTCTACCAGCCAGACACAGACGAATGCCTGTTTTTAACCATTTTCATACACAATCCAGATGGGGCAGCTGATACTCCTCCCTAGAGGAGCATGAAGTCACACCTGATGTATATAACTACCTGAAGTATAAAATAGCTTACTGGAAAACAAATCATTCAGAGCAAGTTACTGAAACAGATGTAAAATAATTTTAAATAATAATAACATAAACTTATTCTTAGGAGATAAGATATGATATAATTAAAATTAAATCAGGACGAAAATATAATAATCAAAAGGAAGAAAAAATAGATGAAACAAATTATATAATATATGCAATGTATTAGATGAGTAAGCAAGATATAGCCTGATGAAGAACAAAGTAGCGAGCTAGAAGATAAGATGAAAGACAAATTTAGCAGAAAATGATAGAGATATAGAGACATATGGAAGAAGATACATATGCCAATATCAGATCATATCATTTCCAAAAGATGAAAAGCATACATGACAGATAAAAGATGAAAAACCCCAAATTTAAATGATCTATATATTAACATTTTGACTGTGTGGATCACAATAAACTGTGGAAAATTCTGAAACAGATGAGAATACCAGACCACCTGACCTGCCTCTTGAGAAACTTATACGCAGGTCAGTTAGAACTGGACATGGAACAAGAGACTGGTTCCAAATAGGAAAAGGAGTACGTCAAGGCTGTATATTGTCACCCTGCTTATGTAACTTATATACAGAGTACATCATGAGAAATGCTGAGCTGGAAGAAGTACGAGCTGGAATCAAGATTATTTGGGAGAAATATCAATAATCTCAGATATGCAGATGATACCACCCTTATGGCAAAAAGTGAAGAGGAACTAAAAAGCCTCTTGATGAAAGTGAAAGTGGAGAGTGAAAAACTTGGCTTAAAGCTCAACATTCAGAAAACTAAGATCATGGAATCTGGTCCCATCATTTCATGGGAAATAGATGGGGAAACAGTGGAAACAGTGTCAGACTTTATTTTTTGGGCTCCAAAATCACTCCAGATGGTGACTGCAACCATGAAATTAAAAGATACTTACTCCTTGGAATGAAAGTTATGAGCAACCTACACAGCATATTCAAAAGCAGAGACATTACTTTGCTAACAAAGGTCTGTCTAGTCAAGGCTCTGGTTTTTCCAGTGGTCATGTATGGATGTGATAGTTGGACTATAAAGAAAGCTGAGCACCAAAAAATTCATGCTTTTGAACTGTGGTGTGGAGAAGACTCTTGAGAGTCCTTTGGACTGCAAGGAGATCCAATCAGTCCATTCTAAAAGAGATCAGTCCTGGGTGTTCATTGGAAGGACTGATGCTAAAGCTGAAACTCCAATACTTTGACGACCTCATCCAAAGAGTTGACTCATTGGAAAAGACTCTGATGCTGAGAGGGATTGAAGGCAGGAGGAGAAGGGGACGACAGAGAATGAGATGTCTGGATGGCATCACCAACTCAATGGACATGAGTTTGAGTGAACTCCAGGAGTTGGTGATAGACAGGGAGGCCTGGCATGCTGGAATTCATGGGGTCACAACGATCAGACACGACTGAGTGACTGAACTGAACTGATACATTAACAAAAAGATAGATAAAGTGAAATGGAAAAACAGCAAAGACAAATGAAAATTCTATAAGTGTACCACAAGAGATCACCTATTAAAGTACAAGGATCAAAGAATTTCAGGTCAGTGGATACAGGAAGACAGAATAATATTTCAAAGATATTAAAAGAAAAGCTATTGAGCCAACAATTTGATATTATAATTTAAATTGATGATATAGTAACAACAACAACAATCCCTGACATGCAAGACCATGTGCCATAGAGAGGTCTGAATTGGAAGTGCTTTTAAAACAAAGACTCAAATAATAAAGAAACTTAAAAATATTTTAACTGGTATTTGAACCTCAATCAACATGTTTATAAAGTTATTCTTTTCACTTCATCATACGTGCAAGCATGCTAAGTCACTTCAGTTGCATCTGATTCTTTGCCACCCCATGGACTATAGCTTGCCAGGCTCCCCTGTCCATGGGATTCTCCAGGCAAGAATATAGGAACGGGTTGCCATGCCTTCCTCCAGGGGATCTTCCCAACCAAGAACCAAACCCAGGTCTCCTGCATTACAGGCAGATTCTGTACTGCTGAGCCATCAGGGAAGCCCACTCACTCCACCATACTGACTCTAAAATTAATAGGAAAAGTATCTGTTTTCGATGTGTGCTCTTAAAAGTATGGTAAAGAAGCAAAAACTAGAACCATGGCTTTAAGCTGTTAGTTGGGCTTTCCAGGTTGCGCTAGTGGTAAACAACCCATTTGCCAATGCAGGAAAAGTAGGAACACATGTTCTATCCCTGGGTCATGAAGATCCCCGGGAGGAGGGCATGGAAATCCACTCCAGTATTCTTGCTTGGAAAATCCCATGGACGGAGGAGTCTGGTGGGCTATAGTTCATAGGGTCGCAAAGAGTTGGACATGACTGAAGTGACTTAGCACACAGCACAGGATTTAGATGATTATTTAAAACTCAATTTACTTAAATTACATAATTTCATTATATATTAACCAGAATATCTTTCATTATATTTAGAAGATTACAACATTATGATCATTGTGTAAATCAATATGTTTGAGAATGAATGTAAGATAACCAAAATAACTAGGAGCAGCTAACTTTCCAATTGAATCGATTATAGCATTTATGTCAGGGCTTCCCTGGTGGCGCAGACAGTAAAGAATCCACCTGCAATGCAGGAGACCCAGGTTTGATCCCTGGGTCAGGAAGATCCCCTGGAGAAAGAAATGGCAATCCACTCCATTATTCTTGCCTGGAGAATTCTTCAGATAGAGGAGCCTAGTGGGTTCTTGTCCACAGGGTCACAAAGAGTTGAACACGACTGAGCAACTTTCACTCACTCACTCATAGCATTTATGCACCCCTCATCATGTGTGAAACATTGTTGTGGTACTTAATGTGAGTGAAGGGAAATGATGGTTATAATAGCATAGAGATAAAAAGGATAAAAGGAAACAGTCATTTTAACTATCTCCCAGTCCACATAAGTAAATTGGGTTTGTTCACTGTCAGAATAAATCTAAATACAACCACTTCTTACAACTCCACTGGCACCAAACTCTTCCCTTATCACTTCTATTACAGGGCTGTTCTTTTTTTTTTTTTTTTTAATTAGTTTTTTATTTTTTAAATTTTAAAATCTTTAATTCTTACTCTTTTCCCCCTACATCTACACTTCTCTTCTTTCTATATAATTTCCTAGAGTGATCACTTTAAAAATATGGAGAGATGGCAACATTCTCCTTACAGCCTACTACTATGCCTACTACTCAGTCCTGCTCAGTGGCTTCCCATACATTGAAATAAGCAGGTTTCACATGTACAGCACAGTTCTAAGTCAATGCACAGTCATGCATTGACTGACTTTTCTGAAACATATCTCTGCTCCTCATGAATAAACTAAAGAGTAGAGAAATGAAGTATCTTACCCAATGTCACCTAACCAGTAGGTAGCAGTCAACTGTGGAGTTCATAAACTTTGTCTCTTTTCAACTCTGTTTAAACTACCTGATTGATAAATATATGCTTCTCCACTATCTTTTTTCCTTTGACCTCTTAATATTATACTCCCACCTCTATCTAGAAACCTGGATACTTCAGATAAAGATCATACTGCCCAATCACTCTTGTGGCTAGTTGTTGGTCATGTGCCTAAGTTATAGCCAAAAAGATGTAAGAAGAATTGTTCTGAGGAACCTAAATGAGAACTTCTTCACCAGATGTCTAGAGGGTGCCCTTGACTTGTTTTTGTTTTTTTTTTCTTCCTGATTTTTGGGATACAGACATGATGGCAAGTGTTTGAATGGACATCTTGGAGCTTGCAGAAAAGGCCTAAACTTTAAGGAGCAAGCAGAATGTTAGAAAGGGCTTGGGTTCCTGATCATAATGGGTTATCCCTGGTATCCTACCTCCAGACTCTTCTTACCTGGGGAAAAAATATAACTTTATCTTGTTTACACAGTCTTATTTATGTGCTTTTATCACATATGGCCTAGCTAATCCTGCCTTAAAAAACTTCAACTAAAAATGTTAAGTACTTTAATTAGATATAAGAGCAGTATGCCATTTATATTAGATATGAGTTATATATGTCATGTGGAGTTATAAATAGCACATATATACTATTCAAAGGCAGGAAATGGATGAATATTTAGAATACTTCAGAATGTCACACTTCTGAAGCAATAAGATGAATATACAGGTTTTATTATAATATATAGGATATGAAGGGAAAGCAAAATGTTTGTAATATGTTTCCAATTTCTGAGATTGATTATCGAGTCTAATAATGATAAAATATATAATAAAGATTTACTTTGTTCTGGGTATTACATATATCACAGGGATTGATTTATTTGATATTTATGACAACCCTAGGAAACAGGTACTAATTTTATCTCCATTTGAAAGATAGGAAATTGAGGTGCAGAGAAGTAACTAACAAAAAAATCAAAGTATTTGTAAGCATTGGAAGCTGGAGTTGAACTCCAACCAGCTGACAGTCTATACATACATATTTGATGCCTCTGTGAGAGACTGCATAATTCTGTTTTATCATGATTACTTATTTAGTGTTGGTTTTCCCTTAGTTTGTGATACTCTCTGGACCAAGAAACAAGCCATATGCAGCAGTAACTTTAAAGCCAGTAAAGTGCCTGGCATTCAAGAGTCACATTGATGGATTATTAATTGAACTGGGTGTCCCAATTCTCACTTTCTTAAATACAACCAAAGGAATAGAGTCTAAAGCCATCTCTATTCCCAATATTAAAGATTTAAATTTTCACCACTTATGCTCTTTTTTTTTTTTTTTAGGCTGAAGTAAATCTATTCCTTAACATCAGTGAAATGAACTAACAGGCAATTCACATAGTACCCTGTCTGACACAATCAAAAAATTATCCTGGAATTTCCATTTAAGAAGGTAAATCTGTACATATTAAGATTGAAAGTCAAAACATGTTTGATTTCAATCAAAACATGCAACTTGATTGCAAGATAATGTAAAGGACAAATTCCCTGTAGATAAAACCTTCCAATAACACTTCTATGATGCTTGCTGCTTTTAAAATGTTAGAGTAGCATGATAAAAGATCAGACATTTTATCTGGGTTTTGTGTTATCACATTGGCTTTCTTCCCCTTCTGAATCTAATTTTTGTTTTGTTTCATACAGCCAAAGCCTGAAAACGCTACGATTTTTGTTCATTATTGCCCATTTGTCAGTTTTATACCCATTTCCACACATATAACCACAGAGTCACACAGCTAGAATTTTAGAGATGCCAATAAATTGCACAGTCCCTTCCTAGTAAATAAGAGGCCACATACCACTCACTCCTCCCTTCTCTGCCTTTGTTTGCAGAGTTGCATATGTGGAAGCACAGATGACTGGTCTATGCTGTCAAAAGTCAAATGCTTTCAGCAGTTGCCCTGGCTCAATTCCTACCTCCCAGCAGATGTATGGATATTTCCCCAGCCCTCCATCACAAATCAGACCTGAATTCTGCGTATAGAGCCAACACATTCCAGAAACTGAGGAAAGAGAGACTCATGGTACTGAATAAAACCAAAATAAGCTCCTAGTAAGATATTCGAACCATTACCAGGGTTCACCTGACCCCTTTCAGGTATAAACATCACTAACAAGTGTCAGAAGCTGGGGAAACATTAACAGAACAGAATAAAGAAGCTTCTCACAACCTATTCAGGAAACCCCAGTAAAATCCTCATGACTCTCACTTGCCAAAGCATGAGCATGATGAATGAATGTGATGGATTATACACATTTATATGAGCAAACTTTCCAAATGTGAGCACTAAAGAAAAAAAAAAAAAAGAGAGAGAGAGAGAGAGAGATGATTCACATGGCATGATTTCCTTTTTTTTTTTTTTTCCTATACTAAACTGAGTTGTTTCAAGCTGGAACTATCTTTGGATCCCCAGAAAAAAGACATTTGATTTTCAGGCCTGGACTCTTTCTTTTTTCAATTTGGACATTGGGTTGCACTGCCAATCCCCACTACCATCATTAGTTACACACAAATTTCAAATTCCCTAGTGGAAACCCTTTCCAAAATTTTCTGCAGGCCCATACCTAATCTGTGCACTCATGTGCGTGTATCTCCAATCGTGCCCAGCTCTTCTGTGACCCCCATGGAATGTGGCCCACCAGGCTCCTCTGTCTGTGGAACTCTTTTAGGCAGGAATACTGGAGTGGGTTGCCATTCCCTTCTCTAGGGGATTTTCTCAACCCAGGGATCAAACCCCGGGTCTCTTGTGTATCCTGCCTTGGTAGGCAGATTCTTTATCACTGCACCACCTGGGAAGTCCCACCTAATCTGTAATAGCAGGAATGCCTTTAATGCCAGCTCTTTCCCAGGTTCCATAGTTTTCACCAAAGGCTGAAAGATCAAAGCCATTAAGTACAGAGGAAGGGAGTCCAGGCCACCTCTGGAAAAAGCCAAAACAAAGGAAGGGATCTCTTATTAAGCACCTAAATGTGCCAGCACCATCCAACATTCCAAATGTATTTTAAACCTCTGAGCCACTTCCTAATATGGTTGTCATCATTAGTGACATTTGTTTTCACAGATGAGGAAACTGAGTCCTGGAAAATTTAAGCTGAGTGTCTAAGATCACAACAAATAAAGTGGTATGTTGTGATTCAACCCAGGCTATCTCATTCCGTAGTCGTGTCTCTTAACTTCTATACTCTGCTTCCTTTCATCAGTAATGATAGCAAACATTATTAATATTTAAGCATTTTCTAGGGTTTTTCTAAGTACCCTGTAAAAGTGGGGCCATGAGTAGCTGTCTCTTTCTGATGTGCTTAGCAGACTGAGGAAGAATCTTACTTTCCCAGATATCCACATCATGTAAAAGTGATAGTGTTGCAGGAACGGGGACCGCTTCCAGGGCCCAACACTGAGCTCTTGTCTAATACTCAGAAATGAATTGTCCGAGGAGACACATATGCTGACAAAGCAAGAAATTTTATTGGGAAAAGGCACCTGGGCAGAGAGCAGCAGGGTAAGGGAAGCCAGAAGAACAGCTCTGTCACATGGCTTTGCAGTCTCGGGTTTTATGGTGATGGTATTAGTTTCTGAGTTGTCTTTAGCCAATCATTCTGACTCAGAGTCCTTCCTGGTGGTGCATGCCTTGTTCAGCCAAGATGGATGCCAGAGAGAAGGATTCTGGGAAGTGGTCAGACATATGATATCTCCTTTTGACCTTTCCCGAACTCTGCTGGTTGGTGGAGGCTTATTAGTTCTGTGTTTCTTACTGGGACCTCCTGTTGTAAAACACCTCATACAAATGGTTGCTATGGTGCCTGATGAGGGTGGGTGGTTTCAATCGGTGTGCCTCCCCTAACAGCAGAACCCAGTATAGTTGTCAGTCCACTTTTCCATGGTGGACTTTAGGAATGAGAAGCAAATATATGGTTTACCTGGATGAAAGCGGTGTCCTTGGCTCACCTCATTAAGGCTAACCATGCCCCTTGCAATGTTAGGAAAAGTAGTGCAAGACTGGTGTTCATATTTCAATTTACTGTGATTTACTATTTTCTTAACAATTGCTTTATCCCACTTGGCACTCTCTTCCTATACGCCCAGTTCAGTATTTAAATATGAAGGGGAAACTACTCTGAGCAATATGAAAGAAAATTTAGTCATAATGCAATGTGGTGCATGTCTGCTGTTTCTTTTTTTACCAAAAATCTTCAAAAATGATTTAGATCATTGAATTCTGAGCTCTGATTCAAATTATAATTGGAAGAGGAAATGTATAAGCAATCTCAGTAGGTGGTGGGGGAGGGGAAGGTATAACTAGAGATGTATCAGGATCATGTATTGCTTTTAAAAAAGAAAACAGTTTTTCATGTCTTTTAGCATATTAAATACTTAGTACAGACCTGCTGTGTCCACGTCATTAGAAAAGTTGATGGTTTCAGGGCCCGCTTGAGCATGAGTGAAAACAAGGAGATGAAATTGCTCTGCCCAGGAATGTAAGAGTACTGTGACAGTTTGCAGTTTGGTGGCCTAGTGAAGCAGCAAAGGGCATCAGGCAGAGAAAAGGCCTCAGGAGTTGGTGATAAGCTGAGTTCTAATGAAGAATACAGCCGGCAAGAAATTCCTTAGAACGTGAAAGAGATGATCAAATTTAGGACGGCGGTTTCTATTTGAATTTGGGTTTTGTTCTTCCTTGGGCTCTAATTACCCTTTGCTACATCTTTAGTAAGTGTCCATTATTGGCAATAACCGTGCGTCAGAGGTGATTTAGGAAAATGAAGGGCTGGGTCTGACATGATGGCAGTTGCAGGAGCTTAGAGTGATGATAAGTATGAGCTTAACTCATGGAGCCAGGTGCAGTGACTTTTAGAAGAGAATTGCAAGCCTCCTGAAAATGATGTGACCCTAGAAAGTCAGACAGAGAAAGATCAAAAAAAGAAAAAAAAAGAAAGAAAAGAAAGAGAGAGGGAAGGAGGGAGGGAAAGAGGGAGAAAATAGGAAAGAGTGCTTATTCTCTTAAGGAATTGAAATTATTTAATAAAGGGGCCACAAAGGATATATCCACTCTTGCACCTCACCCCTACCCCCATGAATAACAATAGAAAGAGCCAGAGGGGATGACTCTCACAGCAGTCACTGCATCAAAACACAGACCAGGATCTCAAACTAGAGATATGATAATAATGTTATCATCTTTTCTCAAATAAAAACAAAGATCTCAATCCAATGGCTTTATTCAAAACAGTGGAAAAATATTGCATTAGGCCTGTAATTGTTTACCTTTGTCTGCCAATAACACATAGAAGTATCACATACATGAAGGAAAGGAAACAAATTTTAAACAGAGTTGACAGTTTTAAAGTCCAGCTGTGCATCACCTTTCATTTAATGACCAGAATGCCGGTGAGCACATGCATAAATGAAGTAATGAAAATGCATTTTTGAGTTGATGGTGAAACTTTTTTGGTATTTTAGAAAATAAATAGTCATATAAACCAAACAGTTTTTATCTAGAAGACGAAAGAAGGGAGACAGACACATGTTATGTTATATGTATGTTTACAAAAATAAAATATAGATGAAAACCCAGCTTTAAATAATTAAAGTTAGTAAAAAAAAAAGAATTTTTTTAAAATAGGAAAGAGTTTATTATCTGCAGATGTCCATTTTTCAAGACTAATACAAAGATAAAGATAATAAACAAAACTATCATGCCATAACAAATACACTTTCCTGAACTCTATATACTTGTATTTGGCTTCCCTGGTGGCTCAGCTAGTAAAGAATCCACCTGCAATGTGGGAGACCTGGGCTCGATCCCTGGGTTGAGAAGATCCCCTGGGAAAGGGAACAGCTACCCACTCCAGTATCCTGGCCTGGAGAATTCCATGGATTGTATAGTCCATGGGGTCACAAAGAGCTGGCTATGACTGAGTGAATTTCACTTCCATTTCACTTTCACATACTTGTATTAGAAATGCATGTCTTACAGTTACTTCACCTGTACCCCACATGGATGGTGTCTTAGTCTTTTTGGTTTACTATAACAAAAATACCACTGACTGGGGAGTTTAAACAACAAACGCTTATTTCTCACAGTTCTGGAAACTGGAAAGTCCAAGTTCAAGGCACTGGAAGATTTACTTTCTGATTCACAGACAGCTTTCTGCTGCTCTGTCCTTACATGGCAGAAGGAGTGAGAGAGCTCTCTGGGGTCTCTTTTTATAAGGGCTCTAACCCCACTCATGAGTGATCCCCCTTCATGACCTACTTAATCACTGCCAAAATGCCCACCTCCTAATACCACTTTCATGCATTGGAGAAGGAAATGGCAACCCACTCCAGTATTCTTGCCTGAAGAATCCCAGGGACAGAGGAACCTAGTGGGCTGCCGTCTATGGGGTTGCACAGAGTCGGACACGACTGAAGCGACTTAGCAGCAGCAGCAGGCTCTTTCTATGGAGAAGGCAATGGCAACCCACTCCAGTACTCTTGCCTGGAAAAATCCCAGGAATGGGGGAGCCTGGTGGGCTGCCGTCTATGGGGTCGCACAGAGTCAGACATGACTGAAGTGACTTAGCAACAGCAGGCTCTTTCTAACTCAGTGAAACGTATGTCATATAGTGGATACAACTTTTCTTGGAGTTTTATGTTATTTAAAAATGAAAAATTGTTTCCAGTCTTGTGTCCTGGCCCTTCTTTGCTCTAGTGACTGAGTGTTCCTAAAGACTCCATCTCTGAATCTCTAACAAAGTGTTGAGTACCCCCTCCACCAGAAAGATACATACATCTATCTTTTCTGGGCTTCAAATATCCTATGTCAGCAGTTTTGAATTCATCCTGGAAAAAATTACTGTGTCTTCTCAGTATATAACACATATCTCTCACATCTCTCTACACACTGTAATTTGGAAATGAAGAACTAAATGTTCATAATCACTTAAATTATAATATTTTACAAATCTATAACCACAAATGCTAATGACCTTATTTCTGTCTCTACTATATTTAAAACTGTGTACATACAACCACTTTGAAGAAAAGTTTGGTAGTTTCTATCAGATTAAACATATAACATAGTAATTCAAATTCTAGATATTTTTGCGAGAGAAAAAAATACATGTATAACTCCCTTTCTGAAGGACTTGTTAAAATAATCATAGTAACTTTAGCCAGAATTACCCAAAACTGTGAACAACCTCTGAGAAGGCAATGGCAACCCACTCCAGTACTCTTACCTGGCAAATCCCATGGACAGAGGAGCCTAGTAGGCTGCAGTCCATGAGGTCGCTAGGACTCGGACACAACTGAGCGACTTCACTTTCACTTTTCACTTTCATGTGTTGGAGAAGGAAATGGCAACCCATTCCTCTATTCTTACCTGGATAATCCCAGGGACAGGGGAGCCTGGTGAGCTGCCATCTATGCGGTTGCACAGAGTCGGACATGACTGAACCGACTTAGCAGTAGCAGCAGCAGTGAACAACCTAATGCCTACATTCATGTGGTACATTCATACAATGGAATACTACTTAACAATAAAAAGAATCAATACATACATACATATTCAATGTAATAAATCTCACAGATATTATAGAACAACAACAAAAAATCATACCCAAATGACTGAAAGTGTGGAAGACAAAGTCTCTTAGTCATGTCAGACTCTTTGTGACCCCACAGACTATACAGGCCATGATATTCTCCAGGCCAGAATACTGGAGAGGGTAGCCAGTTCCCTTCTCCAGGGGATCTTCCTAACCCATGGATCGAACCCCAGGCTCCTGCATTCCTGGTGGATTCTTTACCAGCTGAGACACCAGAGAAGCCCAAGAATATTGGAGTGGGTAGCCTACCCCTTCTTGAGGAGATGGATCTTCCTGAGGAGATGGATCTTCCTGATCCAGGAATAGAACTGGGGTCTCCTACCTTGTAGCTGGATTCTTTACTAGCTGAGCTACCAGGGAAGCTCCACCCAAATGAAAACATACTCAATCTGTGTATGTGAATATATGTGAATTTCTTGAACATGAAAATTAACTTATGGTGAAACAATTTAAAATACTTGTCACAAGGAACTGATTGCATTTGGAGAGGTAAGAGAACTTTCTTTCCAGATAACACATTCTATTGTTTGCCTACCCTTTCTTCTTCCTAATAAAATCTTTCCATTTTAATTAATTTTTTCATCTAGTCATTTATTCATTTATAGTTATCTGTCTCATCCCCATTTCCAGAGAGGGAGCTTGCTGACTGTAATTGTTGAAATGATAGCTCAAGTGGACTTAACATACTTAAAAAGAGGGAATTACAATCCACGTTTATGTTAGAGCCTTCTCTGTTGCTCTTTCACTGAACATGAACAAATGAACGTTACCTTAGGTATTTCTATCAACTCTCTTAAGAATATGATGAGAACCAGTATCAAGTGAAGTCTACAGTTAAAATAATGGTACATTGATGTAGAAGGAACTTGGATTTTGGTCACAGCCTAGCCATTAACTAACTCTGGAGACTACCTTTCCCTGTATTTCTTCATATTGAACTTTATATACTTACCCAGTGTTCAGCAGACCCTGTGAGATATCTGCTGCAGAAAGTCAAAACATGCTAAATGGAATGGCTCCATTCTTCATTGGGATTCCTGTAAACATTATTCCAATAAAATCATACTGGTACCTGGGTTTTCCTATTTTATGCCATCCCAAACAAGATTTTATTGATTATAAGAAACATGTGTGCTCAGTAACTCAATCATGTCCAGGTCTTTGTGGCTCCTTGGACTGTAGCCTATGAGGCTGCTTTTTCCATGGAATTTTTTTTGGCAAGAATACTGACATTGGTTGCCATTTCCTCCTTCAGAGAATGAGAAACCTTCCACAACACAAACTTTTAGATTATGCCCTACCCCAACCAATATCTAGGTAAGAATGGTGGGAAATTAAATCTTTATGACTTCAAACCTGATTTTCTTGCAGGTTTCCTCATCTAGGTAAATGGTATTTCCATACTTCCCATTGTTCCTACCAAAACCTTGAGAAATATCATTGTCTCTTCTCTAACGTCTCACAAATAATCCCTCAGGAAATATTCACAGCTTTGCCTTCAAAATACTTCCTAGTATTTTATTTTTATAGGTTTAAAATATTAGAATATGTAGTTTTGGGAAAATACTGATTCTAAAATATAGTTGTTATTTTTTTTTTCCAGAACCCAACCACATCTTGCTACCTCCTAACAATCATTACTGCTTGTTCTTAGCTACGCTCTTCTTCTCCCTGGGCTATCAAAGTAGCCTTACAACACTTCTCTTCTACTCATATAACTCAATAATCTATTTTGAATTGTAGCACAAGTAATTTTCCTCAAAACTACAGCACATCATTCTATGCTTAACATTTTTAATGGCTTCGTAGCTCCATCATAGCCAAAAATTTGACCATAGCTTAAAAGGCTCAAAGTCATGTAGCCATCTCTGACTCTTGGTTCTCTGACTCGCCCTTGGCCAATGCACACCCACTACAATCACTTTTTTGACACTACTCTGAAAGAACATTCTCACTCGCTTGCTCAAGATCTTCACATTTGCTATTCTTTCAACCTAAAATGTCTTCATTTACAGAGCTACATGGTTTACTTTACCATCTCCTTCAAGTCTCTGTGCAAATGTTAAATTCTTGGTCAAAAATGTCTTGATTTCATGCAACAAACAGAGCTATGCCTCCACCAAAAGTGGGTTTCTTCTTCTTGATGTAGAGCTATTGCTGGCAAGTGGCTGCCTCAATAGGGACTACATTTTCCAAGTAACCCTGCATCTAATGGGACCATGTGATTATATAATACTCAGTGAAATCAGCGAAGGGAGAGTAAAGTCCATCAGATCTATGCTGGAGCCATAAAATCTCCTGTTAGATCTCTACACTTACTCTGTTTATCAACCATCTAGATATTGATGTTCCAGGCAATATCAGGAGCCACACTTTGAAAATAGAGGAGGCCTCCCTGACCTGAGTAAAGAAGGACTTCAAAGAGGAGAATATCCCACTGCCACCACTGCCATTTATACCTAAATATGAACAAGAAATTTCTATTTGTATAAGCCATGGATATTTATCTGTTACAGTAGCTGCTGTATACGGTAAGTACTACATTGTCTTACGTACAATAGAAAGCCTATGATCTCCATCTATTACCCTAATTTATCTGCTGTCTGTTTCCCCAGTAGATCATAAAATGAATGATGCTAGATAACCTGTTTTGTTTTTGTTTGTTGTTGTTTCACCATTACCTGAAGCATGCATTGGCATCAGCCCCACCATTCACAATCTGCTCTATCACACCTGACAGTGGCACCTCTTTACCTCTGGTTACTTGAAGGAACCCTTTCTTTTTATCATTTTTCTCAAAGCCTGCTTCCTATCCATCAACAAATCTTTTGGTTCTACCTTCAAAACATATCCAGAATGTCACCACTTCTTACTATTTCCACTGTTTCAGCATTACCTTCTAGGGGACTACTGTAAGAGCCTCCTATGCTCTTTATTTTATTGGTATGCCCCACTTCACTCTATTCTCAACAAAGTAATCTAAGATATTCAGTCAAAACCCAAGTTAAATCATACTACCACTCTGTTTAAAACCACATCATCTCAGAGTAACAATTCATGTTTACTATGATCTCCCAAGTCCAGGACTGAAACCCACTCTTTTCTTCTTCATTTCTTAATACTTTCTCCTCAATCACTGCTCTAGCTATAGTGGCTCTACTGTAATCCTGGATTAAATTTGTTAAGCTCTCAAAGGAGGGCATTTTTACTTACTATCCTCTCTTCCTCAAAAGCTTATGTGTCAGACCACTGCAGGGCTTTCTCTCTCACATATTTTGAGTCTTAACTTAGATGTTAACCTGTAAATGAGGGCTGCTCTGACCACCCAATATTTTCTAACGTCCTTCCTCATTTGTTTTTTCCATGATATTTATCACTCATATAAATATTACATATTTTAGCTTAAAATTTTATCTTCTATATCTCTGAGCTAGAATTTATTTCTTTAAAACCAGTGATTTTTACATGTTTGTGTGTGTCATATCCCTATGTGTAGGTAAGTATTTGCTATAGAGTAGATGCTCCATAAACACCATCAAATAAAATAGCTATAAAATGTAGGAAGAAATATAAAGCAGCTAAATATGGAATGGCAGGTAGTGACATCTTACATAAGGGTGTCAGGAAAGTCCTCTCTAATATTTGCAGATACTTGAATCAAGTAATGGACAAAACCATTCAGATATCTGCAGGATGAGAGATTCAGGGAGAGCGAATGGAAATACAAAAGCAATGAGGCAGGTGTGGGCTTGGTGTTTTCTAGGAATAGCAAAGAGAAAAGTATGGTTACAGTTTCAGAAAGTGAAAGCAGTAGGAGAAATAGTCAATGGTTTGCCAGGTGAGATTAATCTTCTAGGACATGAAAAGAAATTTGGATTCTATTTCTAAGAATTGACGATTTAGTTTCAGGATCTGTGGTAGAAGATAGGAATATGATAGTGACCAAAATTTCTCAGGCCTGATCTATTGACAATCCAATGAAAAAAATACATGTCAATCAACAAAATCACATACATACATGTAAATTATGACTATGTTATAACTTACTCATAGTAAACTTCATTTACCTAAAACAGAGATGTTCAGAATAGTAGGGGTATAACATTACACTAGGAGTGGTGGCTGCATGGGTGCAGGAGGGCCTAGAAGAAGTATTCCACATTCAAGGTCAGGAAGGGTGGCGATGAGGAGATAACCCTCATCAAGGAACGGAGCAGGGGCTGTGCTTTGCTAGAGCACAAGTGAAGAGATACCCCATGTCCAAGGTAAGAGAAACCCAAGTAAGATGGTAGGTGTTGCAAGAGGGCATCAGAGGGCAGACACACTGAAACCATAATCACAGAAAACTAGTCAATCTAATCACACTAGGTCCATACCCTTGTCTAACTCAATGAAACTAAGCCATGCCATAGGGCCACCCAACAAGCGGGTCATGGTGGGGAGGTCTGACAGAACGTGGTCCACTGGAGTAAGGAATGGCAAACCGCTTCAGTATTCTTGCCTTGAGAAGCCCATTGAACACTATGAAAAGGCAAAATGATAGGATACTGAAAAAGGAACTCTC
Organism: Ovis aries; assembly: GCF_016772045.2. NCBI lineage: Eukaryota > Metazoa > Chordata > Mammalia > Artiodactyla > Bovidae > Ovis > Ovis aries. The sequence continues at coordinate 76,956,753 of NC_056059.1, forward strand.
CAGGTCAGTAGGTGCCCAATATGCTACTGGAGATCAGTGGAGAAATAACTCCAGAAAGAATGAAGGGATGGAGTCAAAGTGAAAACAATACCCAGTTGTGGATGTGACTGATGATAGAAGCAAGCTCTGATGCTGTAAAGAGCAATATTGCATAGGAACCTGGAATGTCAGGTCCATGAATCAAGGCAAATTGGAAGTCGTCAAACAGGAGATGGCAAGAGTGAACGTGGACATTCTAGGAATCAGTGAACTAAAATGGACTGGAATGGGTGAATTTAACTCAGATGACCATTATATCTACTACTGTGGGCAAGATCCCTTAGAAGAAATGGAGTAGCCATCATGGTCAACAAAAGGGTCTGAAATGCAGTACTTGGATAAATCTCAAAAATGACAGAATGATCTCTGTTCATTTCCAAGGCAAACCATTCAATATCACAGTAATCCAAGTCTATGCCCAAACTAGTAATGCTGAACAAGCTGAATTTGAATGGTTTTATGAAGACCTACAAGACCTTTTAGAACTAACACCCCAAAAAGATGTCCTTTTCATTATAGGGGACTGGAATGCAAAAGTAGGAAGTCAAGAAACACCTGCAGTAACAGGCAAATTTGGCCTTGGAATGCGGAATGAAGCAGGGCAAAGACTAATAGAGTTTTGCCAAGAAAATGCACTGGTCATAGCAAACACCCTCTTCCAACAACACAAGGGAAGACTCTACACATGGACATCACCAGATGGTCAACATCGAAATCAGATTGATTATATTCTTTGCAGCCAAAGATGGAGAAGCTCTAACAGTCAACAAAAACAAGACCGGGAGCTGACTGTGGCTCTGATCATGAACTCCATATTGCCAAATTCAGACTAAAATTGAAGAAAGTAGGGAAAACCACTAGACCATTCAGGTATGACCTAAATCAAATCCCTTATAATTATACAGTGGAAGTGAGTAATAGATTTAAGGGCCTAGATCTGATAGAGAGAGTGCCTGATGAACTATGGAATGAGGTTCATGACATTGTACAGAAGATAGGAGTCAAGACCATCTCCATGGAAAAGAAATGCAAACAAGCAAAATGGCCGCCTGAGGAGGCCTTACAAATAGCTGTGAAAAGAAGAGAAGCGAAAAGCAAAGGAGAAAAGGAACGATAAAAGCATCTGAATGCAGAGTTCCAAAAGAATAGCAAGGAGAGATAAGAAAGCCTTCTTCAGCGATCAATGCAAAGAAATAGAGGAAAACAACAGAATAGGAAAGACCAGAGATCTCTTCAAGAAAATTAGAGATACCAAGGGAATATTTCCTGCAAAGATGGGCTCGATAAAGGACAGAAATGGTATGGACCTAACAGAAGCAGAAGCTATTAAGAAGAGGTGGCAAGAATACACAGAAGAACTGTACAAAAAGATCTCCATGACCAAGATAATCACGATGGTGTGATCACTCACCTAGAGCCAGACATCCTGGAATGTGAAGTCAAGTGGGCCTTAGAAAGCATCACTATGAACAAAGCTAGTGGAGGTGATGGAATTCCAGTTGAGCTATTTCAAATCCTGAAAGATGATGCTGTGAAAGTGCTACACTCAATATGCCAGCAAATTTGGAAAACTCAGCAATGGCCACAGGACTGGAAAAGTTCAGTTTTCATTCCAATTCCAAAGAAAGGCAATGCCAAAGAATGCTAAAACTACTGCACAATTGCACTCATCTCACATACTAGTAAAGTAATGCTCAAAATTCTCCAAGTCAGGCTTCAGCAGTACATGAACTATGAACTTCCAGGTGTTCATCTGGTTTTAGAAAAGGCAGAAGAACCATAGATCAAATTGCCAACATCCGCTGGATCATGGAAAAAGCAAGAGAGTTCCAGAAAAACGTCTATTTCTGCTTCATTGACTATGCCAAAGCCTTTGACTGTGTGGATCACAAGAAACTGTGGAAAATTCTGAAAGAGATGGGAATACAGACCACCTGACCTGCCTCTTGAGAAATCTGTATGCAGGTCAGGAAGCAACAGTTAGAACTGGACATGGAACAACAGACTGGTTCCAAATAGGAAAAGGAATATGTCAAGGCTGTATATTGTCACCCTGCTTATTTAAGTTATATGCAGAGTACATCATAAGAAACTCTGGGCTGGAATCAAGATTGTCAGGATAAATATCAATAACTTCAGATTATGCAGATGACACCACGCTTATGGCAGAAAGTGAAGACCTAAAAAGGCTCTTGATGAAAGTGAAAATGGAGAATGAAAAAGTTGGCTTAAAGCTCAACATTCAGAAAACAAAGATTATTGCATCTGGTCCCATCACTTCATGGGAAATAGAGAGGGAACCAGTGGAAACAGTGTCAGACTTTATTTTTGGGGGCTCCAAAATCACTGCAGATGGTGATTGCAGCCATGAAATTAAAAGACGCTTACTCCTTGGAAGAAAAGTTATGAGCAACCTAGATAGCATATTGAAAAGCAGAGACATTTGCCAACAAAGGTCCGTGTAGACAAGGCTATGGTTTTTCCAGTGGTCTTGTATGGATGTGAGAGTTGGACTGTGAAGAAAGCTGAGCGCCAAAGAATTGATCCTTTTGAACTTTGGTGTTGGAGAAGACTCTTGAGAGTCCCTTGGACTGCAAGGAGATCCAACCAGTCCATTCTGAAGGAGATCAGCCCTGGGATTTCTTTGGAAGGAATGATGCTAAAGCTGAAACTCCAGTACTTCGGCCACCTGAAGCGAGCAGTTGACTCATTGGAAAAGACTCTGATGCTGGGATGGATTTGGAACAGGAGGAGAAGGGGACAACAGAGGATGAGATGGCTGGATGGCATCACGGACTTGATGGATGTGAGTCTGAGTGAACTCTGGGAGTTGGTGATGGACAGGGAGGCCTGGCGTGCTGTGATTCATGGGGTCGCAAGGAGCTGGACACGACTGAGTGACTGAACTAACTAACTAACCTTACTCTAGATCTTTTAATTAATTGGCTTTAAAATAATTAATTAGTTTTCTGTTGTTCTGATTTCTCTCTAGGTATTTCAGGATAGTATTTCTACAGTGAGATAGTGTGAAACAAAATACTGAAATTATATTTAGAAATGAAAAAGAAAGCCCTAAATAAATGGTTTTTTCATACCATGCCATATATGTGAAAAATGTTTTTGCTTCTTTTTCACCCATGAAATCTTCTTTCCTTCCACTCTTTCCCCATAACCAAATTTTCCCTTTAATTCTTTTCTTTTCTTGTTGTCGTTCTTTGTAACGTGGAAATATTCTGGAATCAATCTCTTCTAACTTTCAAAGGACAATCTGCCTTAGGCCATTATTCTCCAAAAAATTAGGAAAGATCCATTGATTTAAAGAAAACATAATAGTTACATTTTATATAAAAATAATTGCAATATGTTAGTTTACTAATAAAAAATATAAGAATAGTACACTATGTAAGTGGAAAACAGATTCACATGTATTAGAGATGATTGCCTTTAAAAACCACAGCAACAAACAAATGAACAGAAACTGATGTACATGTATCCAAAGAATGAGAAGAGCACTCCTGTACCTATAGGCACAAACAGAACACTCTGTCTTTGCTTTCTTCTGCCATTTGGAACCTTCTCTCTATGTTAGAATCTGAACTTTTGTTCCTGACTTCAAACTAACTACTCTTAATTATCATTAAGCATATATTCACAAAATTATAATAATCCACCTGCTATCACATTGAACTTTTCAAACAAGCCCCAAATCTAGGTACCTTTATCCCTGTCTTATAAGCAGGGAAACTACTGCTCAGAGTGTATAAATCAATCTGTAGCCATAATAGGGAGAAGTTGTGTCTGTTTAGTTAATTGTTCAATCCTCAGCCTTCAAAATGTCAGATATGCCCTAGCTCACCAATCAATATTTGTTGACTAAGTGGTCATGCTTAGATCTAAATCCAGTCTTCTAGACATCAACATTACATTACCTTTTCCTGTACATGCTAAGAGATTTCAGTTTTATTTTTGCAAAAATAGGGGAATATCTCAGATAAATTTGAAGTGGACTGGGAATGGTATTTGGTCATTTTATGGCTAGATGTGGCATTTGAATAATGAATTTTGCCACAAATTGGTAGGCAGTCAAAAGCATTAATAATGATGCTTATGAAGATAATATATAGTAACTATTTATTATAGATAATATATATTTTATGTTTGTATATATAGTGTCATTTTATTCCTTCTCACATTCTTTAGCTATAAGTACCATTTAGCAAATTTTTTAGGATCCAACAGACTTTAAATGGCTGTACTAGGATTTATGACCTGTGCTGTCTGGCTATGAAGCCATTCTACTAAATATTTAAGGGAGGCCTTTCCTGGTCCAGGTGAGATATGATGAGGCTAAGTACCAGAAATGTATATGCAAAGGAGCGAGTCTATTACATAGATAAATTGGTGACAGCATTGCCTATTTTTGAAGAATAAATAGGTATAGAAATAAAAGATAAATATCAAAGATGAATTTAATGTTTTTAACCATTGTAATTGTAACATCATTGGCAGAAATCATAAGAAAAGAAGGACTAAGAGGATGGAGGTGAGGTGAATAATGATTTAAAATATGTTTCTCAGAACATTCATTTCTGATGAAGTAGACTGTAAATCACATTTTGCTGTTGGTATTCAGTCACTAAGTCGTGTCCTACTCTGAGACCCCAAGAACTACAGCATACCAGGCTTCTCTCTTCTTCACTATCTTCCTTAGTTTCCTCAGGCTCATGTCCATTGAGTCAGAGATGCCATCCAACCATCTCATCCTCTGCCACCACTTTCTCTTGCCCTCTATCTTTCCCAGCATCAGGGTCTTTTCCAATGAGTGAGCTCTTGCATCCAGTGGCCAATATATTGGAGCTTCACCTTCAGTATCAGTCCTTCCAATGAATATTCAGGACTGGTTTCCTTTAGGAGGCAGGTAGTGTGGTCTGGTATTCCCATCTCATTAAGAATATTCCAGTTTGTTGTGATCCACACAGTAAAGGCTTTAGCATAGTTAATGAAGCAGAAGTAGATGTCTTGTAAATTACATTAGGGAAGTTGGAGAGAAAAGGTAAAGTTGAAGAAATGGAAAAGAATATCTTAGAATATATAAATAGGTTATATAAAGATGAAAGATATAAAGTATAAAATTGCTATTGCTCAGATAATTTACTTGTGCTTATGTGAAGAGGAAACCATAAATCTTTTCTCTGAAAAATTGTTTATAAATGTACTACCTTACAAGTAGTACTGTGGAAAATTCTTAAAGAGATGGGAATGTCAGACCACCTTACCTGCTTCCTGAGAAACCTGTATGCAGGTCAAGAAGCAAGAGTTAGAACCAGAAATGGAACAATGGATTGGTTCAAAATTGGGAAAGGAGTATATTTCAAGACTGTATATTGTCATCCTGATTATTTAAAATATATGTAGAGTACATCATGTGAAATGCTGGGCTGGATGAAGCACAAGCTGGAATCAAGATCACTGGGAGAAATGTCAACCTCAGATATGCAGATGACACAACCCTTATGGCAGAAACTGAAGAGGAACTAAAGAGCCTCTTGATGAAGGTGAAAGAGGGGACTGAAAAAGCTGGCTTAAAACCCAACATTAAAAAAAAAAAAAAACTAAGATCATGAAGCCATCACTTCATGGCAAATAGATGGGGAAATAGCGACAGACTTTATTTTGGGGGGCTCCAAAAATTATTGCAGATGGTGATTCTAGCCAGTAAATTAAAGGATACTTGCTCCTTGGTAGTAAAGCTATGACAAACCTAGGCAGCACATAAAAAAGTAGAGACATCACTTTGCTGACAAAGGTCCATATCTTCAAAACTATGGCTTTTCCAGTAGCCATGTATGGGTGTGAGCTGGACCATAAAGAATGCTGAGAGCCAAAAAATTGATGCTTTTGAACTGCAGTGTTGGAGAAGACTCTTGCGAATCCCTTGGACTGCAAAGAGATCCAACCAGTCCATCCTAAAGGAAATCAGTTCTGAATATTCATTGGAAGGACTGAATCTGAAGCTCCAATACTTTGGCCACCTGATGCAAAGAGCCAACTCACTAGAAAACACCTTGATTCTTGGAAAGGTGGGAGGAGAAGGGGATGACAGAGGATGAGATTGTTGGATGACATCACCTATTCAACAGCCATGAGCTTGAGCAAACTCGGGGAGATGGCAAAGGACAGGCAAGCATTGTATGCTGCTGTCCATGGGGTCACAAAGAGTCGGACATGGCTGAGTGACTGAACAACAACAAAAACCTTACAAGCAGCATGGATAGAGTAAATGATCAGTATGGTTTTTGTAGTTGATATGATACTTATTTGGGAAAAATATCTATATCCAATTTTTTTTTCAAGAAATATCTTGTAGACAAAGCTTTACATTTTTGTCTTCTCCAACAAGCAGTGATTTCTAGCCTTACTTTAATACACAACAGATCTATAATGATGAGGCTTAAATGTTTGAGATTTACAAAGTTGATTCATTGCTCAGCTAGAGTGGTAGGTCATATCCCCTCAGCCATACGGAGCAAGATTGCACACCAAATGCTGATTCCATACAAATTGGTGTCAATGTGCCTTTCTTAGTCAAATACAACATACGTTCTGGCTCTTGAATGTGCTTGCCCAGGTCCATATGCCATGATGGCAGTATGCCCATTCATAAAATGCTCTGCCAGGTTTAGCTGGACAAAGGTATAGCTAAAGAGAGGTCAGAAAAGAAATTTGCTTCAGCTGCAAATGAACATGCTACGATAAGAAAATACGCCTAACCATGAAAGACATCAGTCTGAACTATGAACACTGAAAACATTTCATACCATTTGATCAGCATCATCAATAGCCTGAAAAGATTTGCAGATTCAGTTTGTTCCCCAACATGTTAACCATAGGTCTCTTTCATTAAAACTGCAGGAACTAACTGCTGACTCTTCAGCAAACTGCCTAGATTTTAAGAGCAGTAAGTCATTGTAAAGATAAATTTATATAATAAATGTTAATATACAAAATTAGTAGGGTTGTAGACGAATAACAGAACATTCAATAATCACACGCTTCTTGATAATGGCTAGATTATCATGTTCAAAGTGATCATTTTATATTCTATATTACTTGGCTTGCTATTTATAAATACATTAATTCCTCAACTTATTTTTCTGTCACGTGAGAATTCCACCACCATAATATGTCATAGAGTTTCTAATGAAAGTATGACATTCACCTGAATTATGTTTTTCCAGAGATTCTAGTCATCTGAGAGATCATCACCATGCCCTTTAAGAAAAAAAGAGAAAAAAAGCGTTTTTTTTTTATGGTATTTGGAGGCAACAATTACATAAGTAGTTATCAGAAATAAATAATTATTGATGGTTTTGCTAGGTCATCGAGTTGCATTCTTTTCATTGATTTATCTGGAGAAGGAAATGGCAACCCATTCCAGTATTCTTGCCTGGAGAATCCCGTGGACAGAGGAGCCTGATGGGCTGCTGTCCATGGGGTCACACAGAGTCGAACATGACTGAAGTGACTTAGCAGCAGCAGCAGCAGCATTGATTTATCATCCATCAATATCAGACAGATAATGGCTTTTACTTATTTAACCACTCTTTTATTCAACTATCTATTATATTACTAATGAATGCAAAATTCACCATAAGTTCTTATGGCACCAAACACATTTCTCACCTTGGGAACTACAGATATGTATCACCACATGCTTGCTAGTTGGCGTCTTTTCATAAACTCTTATGATCTAGCTAGTTTTTTTTTTTTTTTTTAATCTCATCCCTTCATCTCACTGATTTTCTTCTTAGCACTAATTATTATTTTAGCATATATTTATTTATCTATTTACTTGCTATTTATGATAGATTTTTTTATGATAGATTTTTACTTCTTACACTTAGAATTACCTGTTTTAATTCACCAGTTTTTGTGCAGTATCTAACCCAGTATCTTAAGCTCAATAATTATGTTGAATGGATATATATATATGAAGGAAGATTATCTTATATTAATAAACTTTAATGAGAAGAAAGGGACCCTTCTTTCAATGTTTGAGAGTGCTGTATTACTTTAGGATTCTTAGTTGTAGATGACAGAGTCCACTCCAGCAGGTTTAAGAAGAGCCTTTATTACAACCTAGCAATAATTCACAGAATTGGTGAAAGTTCAGGGAACTAAATTTGATGGTAAACAGTCAAAATGACCCAAAAGATGTATCCAATATTACTACCCAAAATGTAGCTGATTTTACCACCTGCTGTTCAACAGTACATATATTCAAACATCAGAATCCTCTTAGCAGATGTGGAAATCAAAGGACTCCCAGACTATGCTCATGAAAGAAACAGCTAGCCTTTGCCCCCAGTGTTTATTTTTGCCTTCCAAGTCTCATGTGTGTGTGTGTGTGTGTGTGTGTGTGTGTGTATCTATTTGATGGAAGAAAGTCTTATTGGAATCTTGAATCTAAGAAATGTAGCTTTGATGTTTTAGTCTCTGTTTTTGGTTGCACCACTTGACTTGTAGGAATTTAGTTCCCCAACCAAAGCACAGAATCCTAACCACTGCACCACCACAGAATTCCCTAGCCTCTGGTTTAAAGGAAAGTGGGCAACAGGAGGCATAACTAGGGTCAAATTAGCCAATCTACAATATTGTACACAATCTCTGTTGCTGAAGAGAGTGTAATGCAATCAAACAATGGAAAAAAAAAAAAACAGTATAGCTGAAACACAATGAGGGTGAATGTGCACTCTATACATATCTTCTCTCTTGAGTCTCACCACAATTTGCTAACTCAGGCAATCAACTCTTTAAACCCGATTATTTGGCTCCAGAACTAATTACCTAAAATTGACCTGTATTTCTTTCACAGTATTACTAAATATTGAACAGCACAAACATGCAACAATTACTTCCTGAGGGACTAACACTTTCACTTTTCCATATTATATATGAAATACCAGTGGATGTCTCAAGATTTTAATAACTTTAAAAAATTCCCATAATGTTAGAACTCATTTTCCAGTAACTTAGTTGTCTTTTATTTTAGGACTTAAGTTTTTAAATTCCCCATTATTGCCCATTTGTAAAGCCTAGAGTAGCCCCGCATGATTCCAGAAAATGAGCTGTCAGTGTTAGTCCATCTTGTGGGAAACAGTCCAAAATATCCTGTTGGTCTACTTAAACTCAGTCATGCATAATTTACTGGATAATCACTAGTGTCCTAATCAATATCTCTATCTATCTACTCACTAATCCAGTTCGAAAACTGTGTGACTTAACATGCATTGGACTCAGGACTAGCCCTTGGCAAATTTGAAATCTGTCTGTGATGTCTTCACTTTTCCTTACCAGCTATCCTTTCCGAAACTCAGACTGTTGTTATAAAACTTAAACCAAAAAGAAAAGGATTTTACATTTTTTCTTCACTTATTTTCTCTCTGTACGGAAATTGAAGCTTTAAATAGTAAATGACTGACCTAAGACCATTAAATAAAACTGTGACAAAGTCAAAGCTAACAACATTCTTATAAGGTATGCTGATTCCACATTCCATGAAACTTCCCATGTTTCTTTCTAAAATATTTTTCGGACTGTCTGTGAAAGCTAGTTAGCCCTATCACACAGGTCACTAGTTTAAAAAAAGAAATAAGAAGAAGAAAATCTCTGCCAGTATGTGATAGAATAAGTACATGGTAAACTAACTAAGGTTCTATACATCCCTTTTAATTTCACCCAAAGAAATACACGTTTGCCTTAAAGCAGACTTGAATGCATTAAAAAAAAATTCATTGGATTGTTAGTCTAGCCATAGTACTAACTAGATGTTATCTTAGGCAAATAATTTCTTCTCTGTGGCCCCTAAAAATAAATAAGAAATTGAAATTCATGGCCTCTAAATTTTCTTCTAGCTTAAGAAATTCATGAAGCAGCAGCAGTGCCACTATATTCACAAAAAGAATGACTCAGGCCAACATTGGCAAATTCACATTTTCTATATGACAACCATCTGTCCCAGTTTGACCAGGACAATGTTAGTTTATGCCTGTGATCCCCAAGTAATTAAACACTTTCATCCTCAAAATTAGTCTATTTTGAAAGAAAAACTGTAAAAAATAATCTTATAAATGTAGGAGAGGTCAATGCTGTGTCAGGCTGAGATATTTATGTATCATATTGAGCACAGATAATGATAATAACAATTTCTACACTTACAAGAGCAAACATGATATCTTTAGACACTTTTTCTACATTATGACATTCCAGGAATACAGTGTTATTGCTGAGTATGATCTCTTGAGTCAGACTGCTGGATTCTAACTTAGGTTTGCCATTCACTTGCTATGGGGATAACAAAATATCTTAGTTCCTCATCTAGAGAATCTTGTTATAAGGTTTCAGTTCAGTTCAGTTCAGTCTCTCAGTCGTGTCCAACTCTTTGCAGCCCCATGGACTGCAGCATGCCAGGCCTCCCTGTCCATTGCCAACTCCCAGTGTTTACTCAAACTCATCTCCATTGAGTCGGTAATACCATCCCGCCATCTCATCCTCTATCCACTCCTCCTCCCACCTTCAATCTTTCGCAGCATCAGGGTATTTTCCAATAAGTCAGTTCTTCTCATCAGGTGGCCAAAGTATTGGAGTTTCAGCTTCAACATCAGTCCTTCCAATGAATATTCAGGACTGATTTTGTTTAGGATGAAATGATTGGTTCTCCTTCCAGTCCAAGGGACTCTCAAGAGTCTTCTCCAACACCACAGTTCAAAAGCATCAATTCTTCAGTACTCAGCTTTCTTTATAGTCCAATTCTCACATCCATACATGACTACTGGAAAAACCATAGTTTTGACTAGATGGAACCTTGTTGGCAAAGTATTGTTTCTGCTTTTTAATATGTTGTCTAGGTTGGTCATAACTTTTCTTGCAAGGAGTAAACATCTTTTAATTTCATGACTGTAGTCACCATCTGCAGTGATTTTGGAGATCCCAAAAATAGTCTCTCACTGTTACCACTGTTTCTCCATCTATTTGCCATGAAGTAATGGGACCAGATGCCATGATCTTAGTTTTCAGAATGTTGAGCTTTAAGCCAACTTTTTCCACTCTCCTCTTTCACTTTTCTAGAGGCCCTTTAGGTCTTCTTCACTTTCTGCCATAAGGGTGGTGTCATTTGCTTATCTGAGGTGATTGATTTTTCTCCTAGCAATCTTGATTCCAGCTTGTGCTTCATCCAGCACAGCCTGTCTCATTATATACTCTGCATAGAAGTTAAACAAGCAGGGTGACAGTATACAGCCTTGATGTACTCCTTTTCCTATTTGGAACCAGTCTGTCATTCCTTGTCCAGATCTAACTGTTGCTTCTTGACCCGCATACAGATTTCTCAAGAGGCAGGTCAGGTAGTCTGGTATTCCCATCTCTTGAAGAATTTTCCAGAATTTATTGTGGTCCACACAGCAAAGGCTATGGCATAGTCAATAAAGCAGAAGTAGATATTGTTTTCTGAAACTCTCTTGCTTTTTCCATGATCCAGCAGATGTTGGCAATTTGATCTCTGATTTCTCTGCCTTTTCTAAATCCAGCTTGAACATCTGGAAGTTCACAGTTCATGTACTGTTGAAGCCTGGCTTGGAGAATTTTGAATATAAGGTTTAAATGAGTAGATTCAGAGCAAGTGCTTAAAATTGTTGCTGTCCAGTTGCTAAGTCGTATGTGACTGTGACCCCATGGACTGTAGCACTTCAGGCTTCCCTGTTCACCATTGCTCAAACTATGTCCATTGAGTTCATGATGCCATCCAACCATCTCATCCTCTGTTGCCCTCTTTCCCTCCTGCTTAATATAATACCTGGTAAATGAGATTTCAGAATGTACACTAAGTTCATTCCTAAAGAAGTATTGATATGTGGGCTAGATCACATTATATCTATTTTTAACAGATTCTTACTGAAGTTTCTGAGAAGTTTAAAAATCTTGCCAAAAATGTGTTGCATTTTCTTTTATTCAGTTCCCTAACGTGTTCAGCTCTTTCACATCATGTGGCTTGAAGATCGAATTTTACCCGCATTGTCTCAATCACTCTTCCTTCCAGTTCCCAAATAGCTGGCTTCACTACCTTTCAGAGTCTCAGTTTATATGCCCCTTTTTCAGAGAAGCACTTTTTGGATCAACCAACACCAACTAAGCTACAAACTCTAAGTCCTATTACTTTCCCTCATGCCATTCTTCTTCATAGCATGGATCTCAATGTTTACTTATATTTATTTTACTGGTTGGCAGCTTATGTCTATTTTCTCTGCTAGAATAGATACTGAGTGAGATCAAAATGCATGTCGGTCTTTTTCATTACTGTGTATCAAGGATTGAATCTAGTACATGGTACATAGCAAGCATTTTAATAATTTTGAAGGAGTTCAATGAATGGAAAACATGTAAGTATCTAATTCAAGATTTAAATCTGTATCTACTCACTTCAAATCTCTCTACACTATGTGACATGCTTTATTTGTTAGTCATTGTACTGCAACTCCTTGTTAGTTGAGTAATTCAGGAAATCTTATGTGACCATTGAAAACCATTAAAAATATAATTTTGAAATTGTATTGAAATTTGAAATTGAATTTCTAGATATTCCTGCAGATTGTCATTTTTTTCAAACCTAGGATAAAAATAGTTGTATTAGTTATTAGCCACATGAAGATATCATTTTTGTGAGTCAATATCAGTTAAATAATTGCTAACTCCAAAGTATTATTCATTTATAAAAGTGTGTCTTCTTGGGTTATAATTTCCTGCTATGCAGAGCCAACCTGGTAATAGAAATAAAGGAGACAAAAATTGACTAATATAAAAGAACAAAAGGAAGTTCTGCAAAGTTGGGTATTTATCATAAGTGCCAAGGAATAAATTTTAAAAACTATTTTTAATAAATCATATTTGAGGATTTTTATCAATGAAAATATTCCTATGATGAATTATAATTTATCTTTGTTATTCAATTTAGGCTAGACTACAAACACAAAGTCAGTATTAATATTGTGTTCAGATAATTCAAGAATCATTCAAGGAAAGAATAAAATGAACTAAGGCAATTATATTAGAGAAAAAACAATATTTAATGGCTGAAAATTAGTAATATGTGAGATGGTCATGTTTCTATTTTTGACCAGAGTTACTTTTTTTCTTTTATTTTTTAGTAGGCAGTCTATAACCTAGTTTCATAGTCTCTCAGGGACTGAGGTTCTTTAAATAAAGATTAAATTACATACCACAGCGGATTCCAGTATTACAAAAAATAATTATTTCTAGATTGTGTCTAAGTCTTCTCATCATATTCAGTTTAGATCTTAGCATCTTGAAAGCTGTACATTTTATATTTAAGCAGGTAATTGAGTAAAATTGTAACCAATAACTAATTAAATCTATGAAATCACCTCTCTCCTTTCTGTTCTCGCATGAATCATACACTAGAAGAAACATCATCTGCAGAATTGGGAAGATTAGCAGAGGAGAGACTGTTTAGTCAGTTTTCACATTAACAGTCAGACCAGTTGAAATCACTCCCCAGACTTGATTTGGCCTGAAGCCAGATGGTTGATACTGTTAATAGAGAAAACATCTGTTTATACTAATGTGTTAGTTTACTGTGCTTAGAGGCCATCAATATGAGCTGCTATGTGCACAGGTATTATGAAAGGAATGAATAATCTTTTTTCATTTGAAAGTCAACAGTAGATAGAGGACTCTTGTTTCATAGTCCCCATATCAAGTCCTCCTCAGATCCTGAAGATAAAGAATTATAGACAAACAAGGGACCACACAGTATTCTCATTAACTTTAAATGCCTATTTCCCTTTCTTTAGTTTTGAGTGAAATCAGAAGACTATATTCTTGAGCAATTGGCTAAAATGATGCAATTAAAACATACACTGCATGTAGCTAATTAGCAAATTCAACAATATCACCTATGATTGAATTCTGTAACTTGCTCTGAAACTGCCTCAGAACATCAGTCTGGAATTGTTTTTCATCTCAAAGAGAAATACCTGTTTTGCACATTTTACAGAGGCCATATCAAAGTCACTAATGGCAATAAGAAGCCATCGCTGCAAATAGATGAAGCCTTACAAAGTGTATATATTTGTGATAAAGGTACAGAAGTGGGGTATCACCTCAGAAACTTGGAAATGACACATTCAGAGAAGTTCTTATGAAAGTCATAATGTGACCAAGCTCCTGTACTATCTTGGGTAATTATGCAAACCTTCATAAATAATTATTGGTTATTGAAGTATAAGGAAAACAAGTTTTAGTTTATACAGAGAAGGTCATTACTTAAATGTAGACCTTCTCACTGCTTTGTGGGATAGGCTAATGAAAAATGTACTTGCTCACCGCAGCAAGAATCAGGGCATGAACTAAAGCCATAAAAGTTTTATAGAGCTTCTCCACAGATACCACATTGCTTTCTATGCCTCACTCTTTGCAGTGCAGTTGGTAGGAAAAAGCTAAGTGCAGTAGCTTCATTTCAAAAGGATTGCTCAAACTTCAATTGTTTTGCTTTGGAGCCAAAGCAGAGTCTTTTTGATCATTTCACTGGCTGCAGGTTTGGTGGGAGGTAAACCTGTGCTTCATACAGTGTTACAAGTATGAAGTATAAATCAGGTTTTACAAATATGCCCATTTGGTGTACTCAATTGACTGTAAAATAATTATTCTCTGCTGTGTAATTGTTGTGCTGTGGAAGAAAGCAGGACTTCTAAACATTTAATGGAAAATAATTATGTGACCTGAATTAGGACTGTATTTTCTCCCACTAAGTTCTGTAGTGCAACAAAAGCATTTTGTAATGATTTCATGTTAAATCTACAGTGTGCAAGCCTGCCTAGGTAATAGTTGTTGCTGTCTGTACTTGTGTATGTTTTCATAATTTTTTTCTGATTGTCTGCTTGTCCTTCTGCACCACCATTTGAGAACAAGGGCGTAAACACAACACATTTCAGTGAAAGGATCAGGAATTTCTTTTTCTCTAGTAACATTTTACGAACCAACTAAAGGCTCAGATGCAAGCTTTGGTGGTGGCGGGGGTTGGGGGTGGGGAAGGGGGTGGGCAGTACTCATTAACTAAATCTTTTTGTTTTATCTTTTTGTTCTGTTAAAAGCTTTTGATGAAAACTTGGTAGTTTATGTTTCAAAGACTATTCCTTATCTAGGAAGCTTTGTACATATTTATAATGTAAACATTTCAGATACATTTGAAAGGTATGTTCAGTCATATATCAGGATCTATTTCCCAACCATGGTATAATCAAACAGAAATGTTCCAAGTTCTGTGCCCATTTTCCCCCCAGATATTTCTGTTAACCTAAGAAGAAAAAAATTACATTAGAAAATGAGTTTAGAGCTTTCATTTGTAATATATTCAGTTCTGTACTCAGTTTATAAAATCAGTAAGTGCTCATTGTGTGAACTCATGACAGATTTAATACAATCCTATTGTTGACATTTCCATTTATCAAGTGTACATTTTAATATGAAAATATTTTCCCACATCTAATCACCAGGGTTCTGACCATTTCCCAGTCAGTATGTGGCCATGTTTCTTGGTACCCTGAGTAATGGATTGAATGTGAACCACAGTGTAATATGTCCTAGATTATAAATGCTATTATATGGCTGTATTAAAGTTTCTTTAGAAGTGTTATATCATTCCCTAGACTTCATACCTAAAAATGTTAGCTTTTAATATTTTTCTTATGAATCTAGAATTTTAAGAAAATATTAACTGTGAGCTCATTAGTCTATCTTTGTTAATTTCCCTTTTAAAATGTAGGGTTTGCTCCAGCTTGAGTTTATGAACATTATCATGTGGTCGCTATTACAATAGTCATACCCAATCTAATATATGAATCTAAGGGCTTTGACTTTTAATTGCTCCTTATATGAAAAGCCTATTTCATCATTTTTTCCTTATTCATCTTAAAATTTTCAGTAGCTGAAGAACTTTGGAATGTCTAGGGTAAAGCCATTATTTTTAAGTCTAGGTTTCTTCAAAGACCATCACAATCTATAGATGGTACTTTGAAGTTTATCTTTTTTTTTTTTACTTGTCCTGTGAATCCCTAGGGGGCAAGCATTTAATATTTCTTTAATCTGAAGCCAAAATGACTTCCTGCTCCAGTGCTGGCCTCAATTATGGTGCTAGAGAATTATCCTTTCTTAATTAAAGGAATCACAGTGCTGTCTGGGAGCACTGAGCATTCTATTGCAAGGGGTGGAGTGATTAAATTTACATCTTCAGATAAATATAAAATACTCTATTTTTACATGTGTTCTGGGCAGATTTTTGGAATAGGGTTATTTCCACCAACTTCATATGTAAATAGCATATGTACATATCTAGAAACTTTCTAATTATAAAGTCAAAGACTACAGATTTAAAAAAGAATAAAGTCAATAAAGCAGTTATAATGACAGTACTTAATTTATTTAAAATCATTGAATTGAAAGTGATGTTTCTCTGGGAAAAAAAGGATAATGCTAGAGTACCTCTCATGAAAGCTATTAGAATAATTTGGTGATACTGTGAAATTGTTTCTCATTTAGATGTCATTTATTAATTTTCAGAAATTACCTAGTATTAAATGGTTGATTGACCAATTTTCCCCCACATATTATTTTCTTAGGTGAATATTTGTCTTTAGATACATCTTTATTTTTATGAATTTGCTGTCCTAATTCTCCATTAAATTTCTGTGAAGTGTTCTCATACTCAGTACTTCTGTTAGAGCAGAAATAGAACTTTCTATGAAGATGAAGACATTTTATAGCTTGCACTGTCTGGTACAGTAACCACTACTTGACATGTTTATTATCAAGCACTTATAATGTGGCTAGTGCAACTAGGAAACTAATATTTAACTTTATTTAATTTTAATTATTTAGCTTTTATTTAAATTTAAATGGCCGTATGTGGCTAGTACTAGGTTTGGACAGTGCATTTAGAAGAAAACATAGGGCAAAAACTTCACAACCCCAAGGTTGGCAATGCTTTCTTGGATATAGCCACAAACAAACAGGCAACAGCAAAGCAGACAAACGGGACTTCATGAAAATGAATAGTTCAGAGATATTAAAGGACACTATCGAGTAAAAAGGCAACCTGCAGAATGGAAGAAAACATTTGCAAATCACCTGAATACGGGATTAATATCCAGAATATATACAGAAATCCCCAAACTCAACAACAACAGCGAAAACATACAACCCAATTAAAAAGTGCACAAAGGATGTGAATGGACATTTCTCCAAGGAAAATATATGAATGACTAACCAGCACATGAAAAGATGCTCAACATTGCTAATCATTAGGGGAATGCAAATCAAGACCACAAGATGACACCTCGTATCCACCAGAATGGCTATTTTTTAAAAAGCAGAAAATTATAAGTGTTGGCAAGGATGTATAGAAATTGGAGCCCTTGTGTTCTGTTGGTGATAATATAAAGTGCTACAAAAACTATGGAAAAAAATAAAATAAAATAAAATAAAAGACATTCATACAAATTTTTTAACAACTTATTTAGCCATGATTCATAAGACAAATTTTTTTGTGTGTTTAGCCATATTTATGCAAGTAGATATTTTGCAGCAGTTAACTTTATTTATTTCATTTTTTACTACCCTAAACATAAGAATTATTGACAGCTTAAATTCTCATCTATGCTTTATCATACCCCTTTAGGAACTGAGAAAATCAGCAGAATTATTAATACCAGATCAGAATACTTGTGGCATAACATTTTAAATCAGAAATCCAGATGGTTTATTAAGCTAGGGTGAACATTATTAACATAAAAATAGATTTACATGTGATTTAAATATGTTTAAGATAAAGTATGTCTAAAAGAGAGCTAAAACATATCATGATATACAAAGTCAATTCTTAATTTTTCTCCATCTTCCTTAAACACAAGATCCCACCACAAGGCCTCTGCACTGGCTATTTGCTACACTCTTCCTCCAAAGAGCCATAGGCCTCACTACCTTATCTCCCCCAAGTGGACACCAATATTACCTTCCCAGGGCAATCAACTTTACCCTATTCAATAACATAACTCACTGTCCCCTCAACACTCCAAAATTTCCATACCTTGCTCTGTTTTTCTCCACATCACTTATTACTTTCTGACATATTATATAATTTACTCACTTCTTTTATTTCTTTGGATCCTAAATTGATGTGAGATTCATAAAAGCAAGTAATTTGGATCTTTTTTGTTTCTAATGTGTTACCAACCCTAGGACATAACTAGGCAGTTGGTAGTCCTCAGTAAGTTTTAGATACCATTGAAAAGACTTAATGAGTAGTCTAATTGACAGATTCGTAATGGTGAACTTTTTCTATTAAGTGCTAAATAGTATGTATTTTAAGGTTTATAGGCCACATGTGGTTTCTGTTGCATTCTTTAAAAATGTTAAAATTTCTTGACTGGTAGACAGCATAAAAACAGATTGTAGGCCAGACTTGGTCCACAGGCCACAGTTTACTTATCCTTTGTTCAACTAAATGGAAAGATGTAGCAGACAATATTCCCATGATGGTTAGCCCTAGAATTGTTTTTATTTTATATTATGGAAAGTTTTGATTTGGTGTGTTGTGTCCCACTTTAAACTAAAGAAAAATTAATGTGATAAATTGAGTCAGAATGGCTGAAAAGTGGCCTTGGCAACCTAAGGCCTTTGCATTCCCCAGTCTACGAAAACTATAATTGTAGTCTCTTATAAAACGTGAATACTAAAGTGATGTTTGGCCCTTCAGTTCAGTTCAGTTCAGTCGCTCAGTCGTGTCCGACTCAATGTGACCCCATGAACCGCAGCACGCCAGGCCTCCTTGTCCATCACCAACTCCTGGAGTCCACCCAAACCCATGTCCATTGAGTCAGTGATGCCATCCAGTCATCTTATCCTCTGTCATCCCCATCTTCTCCTGCCCTCAATATTTCCCACCATCAGGGTCTTTTCAAATGAGTCAGCTTTTCTCATCAGGTAGCCAAAGTATTGGAGTTTCACCTTCAACATCAGTCCTTCCAATGAACACCCAGGACTGATCTCTTTAGGATGAACTGGTTGGGTCTCCTTGCAGTCCAAGGGACTCTCAAGAGTCTTCTCCAACACCAGAGCTCAAAAGCATCAGTTCTTCTGTGCTCAGCTTTCTTTATACTCCAACTCTCACATCCATACACAACCACTGGAAAAACCATAGCCTTGACTAGATGGACCTTTGTTGGCAAAGTAATGTCTCTGCTTTTTAATATGCTCTCTACATTGGTCATAGCTTTCCTTCCAAGGAGTAAGCAATCACAATCTGCAGTGATT
The DNA here is from genome assembly GCF_016772045.2 of Ovis aries. Classification (NCBI taxonomy): domain Eukaryota; kingdom Metazoa; phylum Chordata; class Mammalia; order Artiodactyla; family Bovidae; genus Ovis; species Ovis aries. Next base: position 76,976,172 of record NC_056059.1, read on the forward strand.
TTGGAGCCCCCAAAAATAAAGTCAGCCACTGTTTCCACTGTTTCCCCATCTATTTGCCATGAAGTGTTATTTTACATAGATCGTGAGCCCTGTCTAAGAAACGAATAAAACTCATACTATCTTATCAAAAAAATGTGCGTATGCATGATTCTGCACAGATTTTCAGGGTTTTTGAAATCCCTGAGGCCTATGAATAAGAATCTCATCCTTTCTTTTTAGATTGACTGTCTCTCTCGCTTGCATTTGTTTTGTGCATCTAATAGAATGTAAACACTGGCTTTAAGCGGGCTTTTGCTTCTTACAAAATGATGAACTGGAGACTGTCAAAGAAATTTAGTCAAACATAGCACCTAATAATTCAGTAAATACTTAAAAGCATACTTTGCTTGAAGTATCATTTCAATAATCAGGATTTCATCACAATGAGGAAACAAGTTTTTGTTGCTTTCATTTTTACTGATCAAGACTATTCCATCCTTACACTCCTTCAGGTTGATGAAATCCTCATTCTTTTGACTATTGAAAGTCATAGTATAATCAATAACAAGACCATAGTAAGTACCAATATTCTTTTATTTCTTCACTGGTATTACAAAGATTTCTAGGAATTGAATGTTTGTCCATCTTCCTAACATGAATCATTAGCAATATCATTAGAGCATATTCTATAAATGAGGTACAGCCATTTACTAGTCTCTGAGAATTTTCAGTGTCAAGTTTTGGCCTAGTGTCTTGGATATTACCTAGAACAGCAATTCTCAACTAGAGCCATGGCATTGATACACCACACTGGTGAGAGAAAGGCATGTTAAATGATTTGTTGCTGATAATATGTAAAACATTGCTTTTCCCAAATATTTTATTTTGCAAAAAATGTTTAAATTTGGTTGTATTTATTCCTAAAATAGTAGTTTGCTGCCTTGTAGTTGAACATTTCTGAACATGTGGAAAACAGTGAACTCAATGAGAGACTGAGAGTCCTTCAGCATAAACCCATGCTAGAATGTTGGTTGTAAGAACATCATCTTTCATATGTATTTCTGCAGAAAATAATAAATGGTGAGGATAAATGATCTCGCAAATTATCTCTCTTTATTGAAAATATATACTTAGCATACTTATTAAGGAGAAATGTTGCACATAGTCACTACTATTAGTGGACACCCTGTTTAATAATTCCCATGCACATTAACTGCTTAGGCTCAAATATAAGCTGAAAATTATTCTGTTGCCTAGTTAAATACAATCTACTTACTAAGGTTTCTTGGGAGGAAATGAAGATAAAGTTATAGCAAAGCACATCCAGGATTAACAATGTCAAGGTCAAATTCACACATATTGCTTAGAAATGATAGAAATTACAAGAAGAAAAATTGTGACAGAATTAGGATAATGACAATGTTTGAAATAGAAATAGGTTGTGGCCAAAAAGAATAAATAAATAAAAGTGGTTTACCTATGTGATGATTCACAAATCCCATTGCCCTTCAATAAGACATCCCTTTGTTTTGTCTTGTCACATTTGTAGATAAAGAAAAGGCAAAATGTATCCCACTAGCCAAATATCAGATAATATAAACAGATAAGAGTTTGAGATTTATAGCAGTAGTATGAGGCTCAATAAATTATGGATAGAGGGTATTCTGAACAAGCTATCTCCTCTCTCTTCCAAATATAACAAATTTTTTAAGATCAGAGTGCATATCACATGAAGTTAATAAAGTAGAAAATGACACTATTTACCTTCATCAAATAATATGTCAAAAATTTATAGCTCAGCTCCTTGAAAATCTGTCTTATTTAGCCTGGTGCTTTGTGTAACATTTTAATAGCCAAAAGCAAATGAGGAACATAAAGCATGTTAAGCTAAGAAAAGTTTTTAAAAACCTTTTCACTTTGTTTGCAGATTCCTCATGAAATATCACTTTTTTTTTCCTGTGGTGTCATCTATAATGTTACAAATATTAACATGTAATATCAAGTAGTTGGAGGTGGCAGAGTTGCATGATGAGTAACCAGCTTAAGCACCGGAGGAAGGCTAATTGGCAAGATGACCACATGAAAAAGAGTTGTTGTTATCCCAGGTCTGTCTACAGATTACTGCCTGTCCCCAAGTCACCAGGCTAAAGGTCACATTTCAAAGAATGCTAGTTTATCTGTGCATAAAAGGGAAGGATCTGTCATTCCAAATCATATTAATGATCCATTTAGTTTAATATCCTTCCTAAGGCAGTGGTCAGTTTTTTTAAATGCAAGGAGAGGGATCTTTCTAACCTCATTTTTACCATTATCAGAAAGGGATGAATTCCATCTAAACTCTTTTTGGAAAGATGAATTCATTGTTCTTGCCGTGAATTAAGAGCAAGTTTCTTGTTTTACCTGGCATTGCTAATGACAGCAGCAATACAAAAAATAAGCACTAAAGAGAACCAACCCAGCCTCTTTTAGTATTATATTAAATCATGTAGTTACATAAAGTTGAATAAATATAAGAAACTCCCATAGGTGAGAAAAATTTTAAATCATTCTTTAGAATTCATTGGTATTTTTAAACTGCAGTATTTTTACTCTTGTTAGTTAATCCTCAGATGGTGACTGCAGCCATGAAATTAAAAGATGTTTGCTCCTTGGAAGAAAAGCTATGACAAACCTGCTGCTGCTGCTACGTCGTTTCAGTCGTGTCCAACTCTGTGCGACCCCATAGACTGCAGCCCACAAGGCTCCCTGTCCCTAGGATTCTCCAGGCAAGAACACTGGAGTGGGTATGACAAACCTAGATAGCATATTAAAAAGCAGAGACAGAGACATTACTTTGCCAACAAGGGTCCATCTAGGCAAAGCTATGGTTTTTCCAGTAGTCAGGTATGGATGTGAAAGTTGGACTACAAAGAAAGCTGAGCACCGAAAAATTGATGCTTTTGGACTGTGGTGATGGAAAAGACTAGTCCCTTGGACTACAAGGAAATCAAACGAGTCCATCCTAAAGGAGATCAGTCCTGGGTGTTCATTGGAAGGACTGATGCTGAATCTGAAACTCCAATACTTTGGCTACCTGATAAGAACTGACTCGTTTGAAAAGACCCTGATGCTGGGAAAGATTGAAGGCAGGAGGAGAAGGGGACAACAGAGGATGAGGTGATTGGATGACATCACCAACTTGATGGATAGAAGTTTGAGTGAGCTCTGGGAGTTATGATGGACAGGGAAGCCTGGCATGCTACAGTTCATGGGGTCACAAAGAGTCGGACACGACTGAGTGACTGAACTGAACTGAGTTAATCCTCATTACCTGTTCATGTGAAAAATGCTTTTCAATATCAGTTTTATAAATGCAAACAAGGAGATTAAACGAGACAGAAAAATCTTTACAGATAAAAATCTGGAAGGCTTATTTGTGCTATGTCAAAATTTCGAGATTCTATTAGTAGTCATATATGATTAAATGCCCACTAAATTGCATTGTATACTTTGGCTGAAAATTGCTTGACCATTCACTGCTACCTGAGCTCTTTTCACTCTTTTGGCAAAGTTGAATTTTAAAAGTTGTTTTCTTTTTAATTTTCAACTGCATCTAATCCCCTAATATTAATGCCATTGCTTAGTGTCATATAGAAATAAATGGCATCCCACTCCAGTATTCTTTCCAGGAAAATTCCATGCACAGTGGAGCCTGGTGGATTATGGTCCATGGGATCGCAACTTAGAGACTAAATAGCAGAAGTGAAAACACTTCTAAATACACTGCTTCTGTATATTTTAACTGCATAAGTTTGAGATGTAATCAGGAAGTTCCTATAGGAATCATTTTAATGTGTGCCTTTTTAATATGATGAAACATTTCATCTGAAATGTGAAATGAGTGCAATTGACAGCTAGGCAAATAGATCATCTATACCTATCATTTATGTAAAGAAATAATGGATCACATCATAATACATTTAAAAGCTTTTAAATACTTTTGGGCTTCCCAGTTTGCCATACTGGTAAAGAAACTGCCTGCCAATGCAGGAGACATAAGAAACCCAGGTTCAATCCCTCGGTAGGGAAGACCCGCTGGAGGAGGACATGGCACCACTTCTGGTTATTTTTTTCTTTTCCTTCCCAACTTACCTACTCTCCTGAATATAATATTTATCCATTATATGGATTCTCTCATTATTTTAACTTACGTATTCTCTTGTTGTTCAGTCGCTAAGTTGTATATGACTCTTTGTGACCTCATGGACTATAGCACACTAGGCTTCCCTGTCCTTCACCAACTCCCAGAATTTCCTCAAATTCATGTCCATTGAGTCAATGCTGCCATCGAACCAACTCATCCTCTGCCGACCTCTTCACCTTTTGCTTCAATCTTTCACAGTATCAGGGTCTTTTCCAGGGGTTTTTGACTCTTCAAGTCAGGTGGTCAAAGTATTGGAGATTCAGCTTCAGCATCAGTCCTTCCAATGAGTATTCAGGGTTTATTTAACTTGAGGGTTGATTAGTTTGATCTCCTTGCAGTCCAAGGGACTCTTAAGAGTCTTCTCCAGAATCACAATTCAAAAGCATCAATTCTTCAGTGCTCAGTCTTCCTTATGATCCAACTTTCACATCCATACATGACTACTGGAGTTATGTTGCAGTCTGAGAATCACAGGAACTTAAAGCTGTATTTCCTTTGGAATGATGATTCAGTAATTGCTAGTTCTGTATCTGCAGAAACTTAAACCTTGCTTCTGTGTGTTTCAGTTTAAAGGCACCTTATTTAATATATTTTGACTTATTAACATTGCATTAATAGCAAGCACTATAACTTCCTCCTAAAAAAAGCTTATTATGTTTTTTCCCTATTGCAAAATTCAGACTTAAATTGAAGAAAGTAGGGAAAACCACTAGGCCACTCAGGTACGAGCTAAATCAAATCTCTTACAAATATACAGTGAAAGTGACAAATAGAGTCAGTGTATTCAATCTGACAGACAGAGTACCTGAAGGATTATGGACGGAAGTGCATAACATGTACTTGTTATGGAGGCAGTTATCAAAATCATCCCCAAGAAAAAGAAATACAAAAAGGCAAAATGATTATCTGAGGAGGCCTTATAATTAGCTGAGAAAAAAAGGAGAAGTTAAAGGCAAAGGAGAAAAGGAAAGATACACCCATCTGAATGCAGAGTTCCAAAAAATAACAAGGGGAGATAACAAATCATTCCTGAGTGACTAATGCAAAAAATAGAGGAAAACAGTAGAATAGAAAAGACTAGCAAGCTCTTCAAGAAAATTAGAGATACCAAGGGAACATTTCATGCAAAGATGGGCACAATAAAGGACATAAATAGTATGGACCTAACAGAAGCAGAAGATATTAAGAAGAGGTAGCAAGAATACACAGAAAAGTGTTAGTTGCTCAATCGGGTTCCTCTGTCCATGGAATGCTCCAGGCAAGAATACACAGAAGAATAATGCAGAAAAGATCTTAATGATCTAGATAACCATGATGGTGCAATCACTCACCTAGAACCAAATATCCTTGGGTGTGAAGTCAAGTGGGCCTTAGAAAGCATCATTACTAACAAAACTAGTGGATAGTGGAAGTGATGAAATTCCAGCTGAGCTATTTCAAATTTGAAATAGTACATCATGTGAAATGCCAGGCTGAATGAAGCACAAGCTGGAATCAAGATTGCTGGGAGAAATATCAATAACCTCAGATATGCAGATGACACCATCCTTATGGCAGAAAATGAAGAACTAAAGAGCTTCGTGATGAAGGTGAAAGAGGTGAGTGAAATATCTGGCTTAAAACTCAACATTCAAAAAAGGAAGATCATGGTGTCTGGTCTATTCACTTCATGGCAAATAGATGGGGAAACAATGGAAACAGTGACAGACTTAATTTTCCTGTGCTGCAAAATCACTGCAGATGGTGACTGCAGTCATGAAATTAGAAGATGCTTGCTACTTGGAAGAAAAGCTATGACAAACCTAGACAGTATGTTAAAAAATAGAGACATTACTTTGCAAAAATTGTCTGTCTAGTCAAAGCTATGGTTTTTCCAGTAGTCATTATGGTTGTGAGGGTCCAATCATAAAGAAGGCTGAGCACCGAAGAATTGATGCTTTTGAACAGTGGTATTGGAGAAGACTCTTGAAAGTCCCTTGGACTGCAAGGATGGCAAACCAGTCAATCATAAATGAACTCAATCCTGAATATTCATTGGAAGGATGGATCCTGAAGCTGAAGTTCCAATAATTTGGCCACTTGATGTGAAGAGCTGACTTGTTGGAAAGGACCCTGATGCTGGGAAAGATTGAGGGCAGGAGGACAAGGGGATGACAGAGGATGAGATGGTTGGATGGCATCACCAACTTGATGGACATGAGTTCGAGCAACCTCCAGGAGATGGTGAAGAACAAGGATGCCTGGCACGCTGTGGTCCTTGGGGTGGTAAAAAGTTGGACAGGACTGAGTACCTGAACAGCAACACATGCATCTTCTGTTAAGGCACTGCATAGTTTTCTCTCACTTAGGAGAAATGGACAGCACTTCAATACTACATTTGGAAATTATTTTAAGCAGCAAAATCTTCAATAAAATTTACAAAAATGTAGAAAACATGGCACTAAATAGACTGAAAAAGGATACTTTTTTGTAGTATTAGAGCTGAAACCAAAAGACTGAAGTCTCCTTCTTTGACATGAGATGAGAATATATGCATTGGGTGCTTCAATTTTTTCTTTTTCTAATATGTGGATGTCCCTGAATGACTATGAAAGAATCATGAATATTGATTTCAGGGTTACAATGAAATTATAGTGATTATTGAAACCCACAGATTCAGACTCCACAAATGAGGATAAATTGTATCTTCTTTTAAAATCAAGTTCACAAAGTGAAGTAGATTTTCTGGGTATAGCAATAAACTCAAAGTTCAATAATTATTGCTCCGTATCATGCAAACTTTTGTTACTATATCAGATATCTGAAGTCAGTCTGAATATCAGTTTCTTTTATATTTGTTTCTTGTTTTCTGTTTGTTTACTGATGGGATTTTGTAGGAATTTTTTCTTTGTTTATCTGAAAGAACTATTATCTCTAAAAATTAAAGACATGACATTAGTAAATGCCTAGTATAGCTGTTTTTAACTGTCAATCTTGCCTGGCAACTAAGAACTAAAGAGAAAGTCCTTTATTTAGTCCTTTTGTTTATTTATTTATTGCTATTTTGTAATGTTTTCTTCTCTTGTATCTTTCATTATAGTCTGTCTCTCACTTGTTTTATTCTTTCTTTCTTCAAAGTACCTAAATAAAAAATTGTTTTAGTCTCTCAGTGCCTGACTCTTTGCGACCCCATGGACTGCTGCCACCAGGCTCCTCTCTCCATGGGATTTTCCAGGCAAGGATACTGGAGTGGTTTGCCATTTCTTTCTCCAAAATAACGAGTTATGTTTCTAAATTCCATGGGTTTTTTTTTCTCCCTTTTTTCTTTTAAAACTTCTTTTTCTGATCCTTCTTCAAGTAGAATTCTATTTCTTCCTCGTTTATTTTTTTAATTTATTTATTTTAATTGGAAGCTAATTACTTTACAATATTCTATTGGTTTTGCCATACATCAATATGAATCCTCCACTGGTGTGCACGTGTTCCCAATCCTGAATCCCCCTCCCACCTCCCTCCCCATACCATCCCTCTGGGTCATCCCAGTGCACCAGCCCCGAGCATCCCGTATCCTGCATTGAACCTGGACTGGCGATTCATTTCTTATATGATATTATACATGTCTCAATGCCATTCTCCCTAATCATCCCACCCTCTCCCTCTCCCACAGAGTCCAAAAGACTGTGCTATACATCTGTGTCTCTTTTGCTGTCTCACATACACCGTTATCTTTACAATCTTTCTAAATACCATATATATGAGTTAGTATACCATATTGGTGTTTTTCTTTCTGGCTTATTTCACTCTGTATAATAGGCTCCAGTTTCATCCACCTCATTAGAACTGATTCAAATGTTCTTTTTAATGGCTGAGTAATACATTAGGGTGTAATTAGTAATACATTAGTAATACAAAGGGTGTAATTTCTTCACCCTTTAGAACTGTTTATTTCATTACTCCCTATTAATGTCACTTTCCAAGTAGCAAAATATCTTTTATATTTTTAAATCAATTCACCATAGATCCTGAAATTATTTTTCTTATATCAGTTTATGAGTCAAAATATTCCTGTGAATAAATAGTATAATTATTTTTATTTTTTCCTTTGTCTCAATGAAACACTTGTTTAGATTATTCACTTGTGTTTTCTTTGTTCATATTCCTAAGTTAAGGTCAAGGTTGTTTATCATTGGTAAATATCATGGCTCCATCAGCAATTGTGTAAGTTACATTTTAATACCTACTACCTGTCTTAGGTCAGTGCTATAAGACTGAATGTTTGTGTTCCCTTCTAAATGCATATGTTGAAAATCAACTCCCAACGTGATATTATTAGGATGTGAGGTTTTCAGAATGTGATTAGGTCCTAAGAGTGGGGCCCTCATAAATGAGAATAGTGCCTTATTAGAGAACCCGGAACACTTCCCTCTACATGAAGTTTTAGGAAAAGAATGGCCTTCTGTGAAAAAGGAAGTGATCTCTCACGAGGCATTGAGTCTGCCAGTGTGTTGATCTTATGCTTCCCTAACTGCAGAACCATGAGAAATAAACTGCTATTTAATTCATCAAGTCTATGGTGTTTGTGTTACAGTAATCCAAACAGACAAGGACAGTAGGCACTCAAATTTCCAACTTGCACCTCCAACTCAATGTATCTCATCCAAATACATCTCTCTTTTTGCTTCTAGTATTACCCAAGATAGGAATCTGGGAGTTCCTAGAAATCTCATTCATTTACAACAAATTAATATTTAGAGTCCCTTGGACTGCAAGGGAGATCCAACCAGTCCATTCTAAAGGAGATCAGTCCTGGGTGTTCTTTGGAAGGAATGATACTAAGGCCGAAACTCCAGTACTTTGGCCATCTCATGGGAAGAGTTGGCTCATTGTAGAAGACTCTGATGCTGGGAGGGATTGGGGGCAATAGGAGAAGGGGACGACAGAGGATGAGATGGCTGGATGGCATCACCGACTCGATGGACGTGAGTTTGAGTGAACTCCGGGAGTTAGTGATGGACAGGGAGGCCTGGCGTGCTGCAGTTCATGGGGTCACAAACAGTCAGATACGACTGAGCGACTGAACTGAACTGAACTGAATATTATCTGTAACCTACTATTATTGATATATATGATTTTTTATTACAAATCTTTATCTAAATTTCCACCATTCACCCCACATTCACTGTTTCTCACCTAAATTCTTGCTGAGATCTCTAGTTGCTTACTAATTTCCCAGAAATTTCTATTTACTCTGTGTGTGTGTGTGTGTGTGTGTGTGTGCGTGCGCGTGTCTGTGTATGTGTATGTGTGCTCAGCTCTGTCTGACTCTTTGTGACCCCATGGTACTGATCCTAAATTTTCAGATGTTTAGAAACAGCTCAAGAGCTAATGAAGGAACACAATCATACCAAATACTTTTAGACTCTCTTACTTGAAAAGAAAGTTGGCCAGCACCTCACTTGTATTTCTGTCTCTATGCTATCCCCTCCCCCCAACTTTCTTTTAGATTGCAATATAATTAACCATGGAAGTTATTGTTTTTCTTTGCAATTTGTCAATTGAGAATGCAATAGAATCCACTGGGGCAGAACTATTTATTCCAGAACTGATTTATCACTATTCTTTCTTTCATATGCCATGTGTCACAGTGTATGATAAATTTGTTGCTTTTTTTTTTTAATGTTTGTCATCACCATTACTGTATGGTTTTCTCAAAGACAAACGTTTTTCAATTTTATTTATGTGGCCTAAAGTGAAGTGAAGTCGCTCAGTCATGTCTGACTCTTTGCAACGCCATGGACTGTAGCCTACCAGATTCCACCATCCATGGGATTTTCCAGGCAAGAATACTGGAGTGGGTTGCCATTTCCTTCTCCAGGAGATCTTCCCAACCCAGGGATTGAACCTGGGTCTACTGCATGTTAGGCATTATAGGCAGATGCTTTACCATCTGAGCCACCAGGGAAGATCCTATTATGTGGTCTAACTGATCAATAAATACATAAAATAATGAATTAATGATATAGAAAACGACAGTGGCAATTTCCTGAGTACTACATCTTTTTTTATCTGCTCCTTCACATCAACATACAAATGAAAAGCAAAAATCAACTTCCAAGGATAACTAATATATGGATTTTTCTTCGTATAAAACTCCTACAGTTTTAATGTTCATATAATTGTAATTTTCCTGATCTAGTCACATATTAAACCAGAGAGATAAATTTAACAGTTTAAAGGAGAGAAGTTTTTATTAGCTTGGTTGTTAATATACCAATTACTTCTAACAACCTTTATACTAATTAATAAAATTTTGTTCTTTCAAGAATTTGGTTTAGTCCATTAAGTCTAAATTTCTATTTACCTCTTTTCCCATTGTTTCAAGTTGTTTTAAACCCCAGGTGTCTCTTTATAAATTAAAACTTTATAATGGACCACTAGGTTTAAATTCGTTTTCAGTTAACATTCTCTTAGCTCTGGAAGTTGACTTAAATTAGTACATATGCACAATGTTCTCAGACATGGCAAATGATTAGAGACAATACCCACCTGTTATCTCAGAAAAGACAAAGAATATAACAGCAAAGGGAGATATTTAAGTAAAATGACTGAAATAACTATCCCTGAGATTTATATGACAGGATAGATTCTATGAGCAATTGACACTATAAAGTCAAAATTCTGAAGAAACTTTGAACACTGGAAGTTGACATATTTATAAAAATACAGCTTAAAAATAAGCTCAAGTTGTATTCATTCTATGAATCCCTTCCCTGGAGACTTCCATCTCCCAAAAGTCTTAAAAACTTTTTTGCTTTCATTTTCTCACCTTTCCAAAGGTATTTTCAATTTTTTCCAGTTCAGTTCCTATATATTAATATCAACCTGATCATCATCACCACCGATTTCTTTCTACTCTCATATTTCTTAAAGTATCTGCTACATCTGGCATTTTCATCATCTTACCCTTTATGAACTCTCTTCTCCTGAAATCCTATGGATGGAGGAGCCTGGTAGGCTGCAGTCCCTGGGGTCGCTAAGAGTAGGATAGACTGAGCGACTTCACTTTCACTTTTCACTTTCATGCATTGGAGAAGGAAATGGCAACCCACTCCAGTGTTCTTGCCTGAAGAACCCCAGAGATGAGGGAGCCTGGTGGGCTGCCGTCTACGGGGTCGCACACAGTTCGGACATGACTGAAGTGACTTAGCAGCATATATATCTTTATTGCCTCTTCTTCCTTCTTTGTAAATTTACTTACTATGAAACCTCATCTACCTTTACACATGCAAGTATCATAGCTATGCTTAAGAATCTTCTTTCATTAAACACATGGTTATATTTTGACTGTCTATGGGTCTCAGCCTAATGACTCACAGACATCTCCCACTCGATAAATCCAAAATGAATTTTCCATCTTTTCTTTTGAGAAATATTATTAAAATGTTGTGGTGATTAAAAGCTTGGTTCTGGAACTACACTCTGTGTAGGACAGCCCAAGCTGTCCCACCATCTACTAACTTATCATCTTGAATAAGCTTTTAACTTCTCTGGGCCTCAGTTACTATATCTGCAATATCTACTATATATAGCACTAACTTCATAAAGTCGGTGTGACATTTTAATAGGTTAATACATATAAATTGCTTTTCACCATACATGTTAAGTGCTGATAAAAAAAGAACCATTTACAATTTTATTGTTCTTATTGTAAACTTCCCTCTCAGTAAAGATGATCAGTATCTGCACATTTGCCCAAGCTGAGACCTTGAAATAATTATACCAACTGCATCACTGCCAGATAACAACTTTCTTGCCAAATGCTTTCTCTTCTGCTTTGAAAGATTTCTTGCTGATGCCTTCCCCTCTTCATCCTTTTGTTGATGCCATAATTCTTCTACTTACTGCCAAAGTATTTTTTAAAACGTTTGAATCATGCTGTCTGTCTATATTGTTTCTTCTTCCATGAGTGTGATATTTTTCAAAACAGAGCTAAATCAGTTACTTCTTTCAAAATTAGCATCTACTGATTGACTTCAGTATAAATTCCAAATTTCACAGCATTGTACCAAGGTCACAATCCAATCTTTCCTAGCATTGTATTCCTATGTCCCAATCCTGTTTACTTAGACCATGTCTGTACCTGAAAACTTTGTATAAAGTGCCCTGTCCCTTGTCCTAAATACATCTCCTCTCTGTATAGCTCCCTAAATCTCTTGATGACCTGCCTTCACTCTCGATTGTTTCTCTGCATTTTTCACTCTATTAAAAGTTTCTCCACATTTCATTATCATTACTTGGAGTTCTATTTAGTCTACTTTTACACATTGACATTCTTAAATGACAGAAATAATGCCTTCTCCTACATATTTTATTACCAAGTAGATTGTTTGGTACTATAATAATTGCTAAGTCACTTCAGTTGTGTCCAGCTTTTTATGACTCTATGGACGCTAGTCCCAGGCTCCTTGATACACGGGACTCTCCAGGTAAGAACACTGGAGTGGGCTGTCATGCCCTTCTCAAGGGGATCTTCCAGCCCCAAGGATTGAACCTGAGTCTCCTATGTCTCCTGCATTGCAGGTGGATTCTTTACCACTAGTACCACCATAATTGGAGCTGGTTAATTATAACAATTAGTCTTAAATTAAAATAATGGCTTAAAAACAATACCTTTGTTTCTTGCTCACATGAATTTCTACTTCAGCAGGGAGGCTCTGCTTCACAAACTGATTTAGGGACGTGGATGGAAGAAGAGGTTGGACTCTTCAAAGGCAATAAAGATTGTTCATGGAAGAAACCTTTAACTGACAGAAAGGGAAGACTGTGGATATGCTTTTATAGAAAGATTTATTTTGTTGAAATCTCAAATCACTTCTGTTCATACTGTACTGGCCAGAATTTGGCCGCATGGCCACCCCTAACTGTAAAGGAGATTGAGAAGTTCAATCTATCAGGAAGAGAACAATGATTCTGGTGTGCAGCTGCTAGAATGTATTTACTGCTCCACACCGCCTCACCACACCCACTATGCACACAAACGTACACAAAATGAACTGGATGGTAAATTAGCCTTTACAGTCATAGTATCTTTGGAGCTTTTTAAAAATGCAAATATCTGAAGCACTATCATAAACCTTCTTAGACTAAACATCCAGCTATAGAATTTTATAGTTACACAGATGATTCTGCTCATAGGAATGATAACTCTTCTACAGGTGCTGACTAACTAGACTACTGAACAGACCTAATAACATGCAGAAATAGGAAATGGGAATAGCCTCCTTAGAGCACAGACTAACTCAGAAAACTTTTAAAAATAGTTTTAATTTGAAATAGAACAAATAGCTCATCTATCTCATTAAAAATTCAATAAAATGAATGTTAGACTCAACAGCTCAAAAACTCTACATTGTTTTGCAGGTTTTCTTAAATTTTCTCCTGTAACAAATGCATTCTACATATGATCAACTGAAGCATAAACACTAAGACAACATTTTTCCTCCTCTAAGAGAGCCTCCAACAATAATTAGTACTTATTTGGAAATCAATAAATATCAAAACACCAATTGTCCTCATTTTTCCTTTGCTTTACAATAGGTTTGAATACAAGATTGTATATAAATTAGTGAGTTTCTTGAGGGAAAGGGCAAGTGGTTTTACTTAACTGACAATAATATCTTTTAGGTTACATTCAGTTCAGTTCAGTCACTCAGTTGTGTCTGACTCTTTGCAACCCCATGAATTGCAGCACGCCAGGCCTCCCTGTTCATCACCATCTCCCAGATTCACTCAGACTCACGTCCACCGAGTCCATGATGCCATCCAGCCATCTCATCCTCACTTGTCCTCTTCTCCTCCTGCCCCCAATCCCTCCCAGCATCAGAGTCTTTTCCAATGAGTCAACTCTTCTCATGAGGTGGCCGAAGTACTGGAGTTTCAGCTTTAGCATCATTCCTTCCAAAGAAATCCCAGGGTTGATCTCCTTCAGAATGGACTGGTTGGATCTCCTTGCCATCCAAGGGACTCTCAAGAGTCTTCTCCAACACCACAGTTCAAAAGCATCAATTCTTCGGTGCTCAGCCTTCTTCGCAGTCCAACTCTCACATCCATACATGACCACAGGAAAAATCATAGCCTTGACTAGACGGACCTTAGTGAGCAAAGTAATGTCTCTGCTTTTGAATATACTATCTAAGTTGGTCATAACTTTTCTTCCAAGGAGTAAGCGTCTTTTAATTTCATGGCTGCAATCACCATCTGCAGTGATTTTGGAGCCCCCAAAAATAAAGTCTGACACTGTTTCCCCTGTTTCCCCATCTATTTCCCATGAAATGATGGGACCGGATGCCATGATCTTCGTTTTCTGAATGTTGAGCTTTAAGCCAACTTTTTTGCTCTCCTTTTCACTTTCATCAAGAGGCCTTTTAGCTCTTCACTTTCTGCCATAAGGGTGGTGTCATCTGCATATCTGAGGTTATTGATATTTCTCCCGGCAATCTTGATTCCAGCTTGTGTTTCTTCCAGTCCAGCATTTCTCATGATGTACTCTGCATATAAGTTAAATTTACGTGCAAATCAAGTTTCATATTGTTTCAACTTTATACTTACGTTCCTCATTCACTTCAGGGACACCTAATCAGTTTATAACTTGTAATCAATTTAGCCTTTCATTATCCAATGCAAAAATATTTATTCACAAGTGGAAATAATTAGCAAAGTCATACAGAAGACACACTGCACTATATTACTGTGTACACTGAGTTCTGTAGACTTCTGTCAGTTCACTGAAATAAATATCAAATCTAAACAGGCATGAACACACCTAAATGCAATGGTTTTAAAATAATAACTAACTAAGCACTGAGGAATTGATGCTTTTGAATTATGGTGCTGGAGAAGACTCTTGAGAGTCCCTTGGACTGCAAGGAGAGCCAACCAGTGCATCCTAAAGGAGATCAGTCCTGGATGTTCATTGGAAGGACTGATGCTGAAGCTGAAACTCCAGTACTTTGGCTACCTGATGCGAAGAGCTGACTCATTTGAAGAGACCCTGATGCTGGGCAAGATTGAAGTCAGGAGGAGAAGGGGATGACAGAGGATGAGACTGTTGGATGGCATCACCAACTCAATGGACGTGAGTTTGAGTAAACTCTGGGAGTTAATGATGGACAGCGAGGCCTGGCATGCTGCAGTCCATGGGGTTGCAAAAAGTTGGACACAACTGAGAGACTGAACTGAAATGAACTGAACTGAAGCCTAGGATAAGTCTAGATGAGCAATTCGAGTAACCTTATTCACTATACTGAAAACCATGAGTCAGTAACTGGCTTATTTGCAAGAGCAAAAATGAGGCTTCCAATTTTCAAAATTATTACCTTATTTCTTATCATTGAGAGCTATTTCAAAGTTTTCAACATTTCTTGACATGGGAATATTTTACTCAGATCTATACTGCTTTTGGATTGGTTCCGAACTTATGTAAAGATGGATTATGTCAGATCCCTTGTGAAAACACTATTAAGATACACTTGTTTCATAGAGATGTGGTATTGGTTTGTCATTGAAGCTTGAAGGTTTGCATAGCAGTTGATTTCTGCTTTTTGTCTAGATGGTACTAAAGCTATAGCCATGGAGGTACTTTCTGTAAAAGGCTAGATGCTAACAATAATGAAAAGGTTAAAGGAAATTGTAAAACAATTACTGTAATAGAAGGAAAGAGAATCATATTTAGCACATCTATGTACCAGGCTTTAGGATAGTATTTTGTTTTGTTTTTTTAAAAAAGCTGTTGCAGTTATAATGAAATGAACCAAAAATTATATCTATGGAGACCAAATAACACTTTGTTAAGACAAGAGAAAGTTGAAGGACTTTGGTTGGTTTCCTCATTTCAGAACCTAGTCTTCAACTTTGCATTTCCAGAAAATCAATTGTTGGACCAAAGAATTGGACAAATTCACAGAAATTACTTATGAGAAACAAGTGCAAATGTCAACTAAATGAATAATAGAATACAATAGTATTTCTTCCAGTGGCTAACGATGCAAGAGTACTGTAACAAAGCAATCAAGGGATTAAAAACTTATTATACAAAATATTATGTGGTATGTTATATGCAATTATTATTTTATACATTATTGTTATAACTAATAGAAACTGCCATTGTCTACTAAAACTGGTCTCATATATATATATAGGTTTAGGAAAATACATGGTCATACAGCAATTTCATTTTTAGCTATCTACTCAACAAAAGTATATGTATACGAACAGCAGCAACAGGAAAATGTACGGGGATATTTAGAGCAACACTACATGAAAAATAAAAAAATAAAAACAATCCAAATGTCTATCAATACCAGAATTAATAAATAAATGATGCTATGTTCATACAAAAGAATAACAAACAGCAACCAGATGAATGAACAATTTACTATATGAAACACCATGGATAAATTCATAAATATACAGCTAACCAAAGAATTAAAACACAAGATAAGACACACTGTATGAATCCATTATAAATGTTTAATCACAGGCAAAATTCATAAATGGCTTTTCAGGGATAGAGATTGCTTTGAGGGTATCAGAGGTCTTCTGGGGAGCTAATACTATTTAAATATTTGGCTGAGATTTTGAATATACAGTAAAAGCAAAATTGTTAATCATTTAGTCATGTCCTACTCTTTTTGACCCCATGGACCTTAACTGGAGAGACTCCTCTGTCCATGGAATTTTCCAGGCAAGAATACTGGAGTGGGTTGCCATTTCCTTTTCCACAGGATCTTCCTGACTGAGGGATCAAACCCAAATCTCCTCCATTGCAGGCAGATTCTTTACCATCTGAGCCACCAGGATAGTCCAAAATATACATACATGTATGCAATATAACATAGAGTGAAATGTTTTCACTTTTGTGAAAACTTGAATTAGACACTTATGATTTATAGGCTTCTATGTATGCATCAATAATATGGTTTAAGATATTAATAACTTGGGTGTATATAGAAGTAGGAAGAAATAGAGATGAAGCAAGATTGGCTTTGAGTTGATAACTATTGAAGACGGGTGATGAATCCATTTCAGCTCATCACATCATGTTTTCTTCTATATATGTTTGAAATTTGCATAATAAAAATCTAATTTCTAGGAGAAGCATGGTAGTGTTCATCAACTTGTATTACACATTTATCCAAGCTGTTTATAATATCAAAAGCACAATTCACAAAATATTGATAAATTGGACTTTATAAATTTAAAAACTTCTGGTCTTCAAACTATTCTGTTAAGTGAATGAAAAGACAGACACCATGAGGAGAGAATATTCACCTAACACATATTTGATAAAGGACTTTAATTCTGTATGTATAAATAATTCTCAAATTTCATTAAGCTTATAAGCAATCCAACTTAAGAAATGGGCAGAAGATTTGAACAGACATTTCAGCAAAGACAACATAGGGATGTCAAATAAGCTCATGAAAAGGTGGTCAACACAATGAGACACTAAGGGAATGCAAATTAAAATGACAATGACATGTCACTAATAATCTATTTCAATAGCCAAAATTAAATACATTGACAATAACCAAATTTTCATGAGGATATGGACAACTTTGTTGTCGATGAAAATTTAAAATATTACTACTCCTTTACCTACCTTTTAACTCACTATTTTCCTAGACATTAAATAGAGAAAAATAAAAGCATATAAAGACTTGTACCTAAATCTTCATAATGACCATTTGTAAGAGTCAAAATTGAAAACAGCACAAATATCCACCAACAGGCAAATGGATAAAAACATTTTGATAAATCTAGTCAATGGACAATCACTCTACTATAAAAATAATAAAGTACTTATATATGCAACATGGATCATCTAAAAATACTTGTGATGGATTTTATAAAGCCAGATTAAAATGCATAAATTTAATAAATGCAAATTTCCACATTTATGCAAAATGTAAACTAATTTATAGTGTAAAAAAAGAGTAAGGATTGAGGGCGGGGTGGGGAACAGAAGAGAGGGATTACAAGTGAGAATGGAAAAAAATAATGAGCATGGGAAAACTTTGGGGAGTGTTGGATATTTTCACTTTATTCATTGTAATGATGGTTTCATGAGTGTATATCTAGGTCAACATGTTTCAAGGTGTACACTCTAAATTCTGCAATTAATATATCTTCCTAGTATGACTTTACTCAATATACATCTCAATTTACAATAAAATAATCCTGAAAAATTTAGTGATTCTTTTCAAGCTATAGTGCAGGCTGATCACCTGTCTCCACTTCTCAAAAATATATACATCCTCAATGCCCAAAATATTTAAATCCATTTTTATAGACTAACCTGAAAAAGTGTGAAACTAAATTCTGCTTATTTCAATGGCCAAATCATTCTATGGTGCTTTCCCCCATATTAATATATTTTTTTTTCTTTTAAAGAATGGCTACAAACTGAAGAGTCCACGACTTTACTAGAGCTAGAATCTTACAGTGTGCTCCAGCCACCATAAAATTATTTTTATATAATCACTTTTGTTTCCTCTGATAAATCTTACATGTGGCTCATCCATAACTTTAGTCTCAGAATGAAATATTATCTTTTGAGGAATAGTACATTATGTTTTCCTTCTGCACTGTAAAAAATATCTGTAAACTTCACACACTCTCAAGTAGTTATGATAACAAACTTTTGCTGATGAGGAACTCAGATTCAAAGAGTTAAATTTATCTGCCAAAAATTACGCATATGTTAAGTTGTTAAGGAAGGACACAAACCCAGATCTGATGTTTTGTCCTATTATCCCACTTTCCAACAAATGAATGTTTATGGCATTTGTAAGTCCATGGGGTCGCAGAGTCGGACACAACTGAGCAACTGAACAGAACAGAAGATACTAGAATTTTTCAATTAATTTCCTCCTTCATATCATTTTCTCTCAGGATAAAAATTCTTTTTAAATGACCCAAATCCAAGGGCACTTATGTAATGATACATAATACATAATAATCTTTTTCAGTGAGAAATTCAGGCATTGACAATGATGGTATAAAAGGAAAAAAAAGTCAGCTGCCAACAATGTACATGAGCTTAGGAAAGTTATTTCAACCCCCTATAATTCTATTTCCTCATTTTGTAAAATTTTGAAATAATACTTAACCTGTTGACCACTGTCAAGTTTCAAGGTAATGTGTACACATGTAGCATCCAAGTGCTCAGTGAATGGCTGCTCCAAAAATCAGGGTTGCTGAGTAAAGATTACTCCAAAGGCAGTCATTAGATACTGCTACCACTTTGAAACAATTGTTTATATTTCTGAAGACACATTTCTGGAAATGCATTACAAAAATACTTGAAGAGAATAAAAGCAAAACAAAACTAAGCTCTGTATGTGTGCATAAAATATCTGTTTTTTATAGTAAATCACAAATAAGTTTTTGAAAGATACAGTTGGAGATTTAAAAGACACACAGATATGAATCAACATATTCCACTTACTCTTCTCTACGTATTTACTAGGAAGGAGGTAAAAAAGCTAAGATATATGATTATCATGTTTCCATAACCTCTCTACCAGCCCTGACTGCCTTGTGTGATTTTGGGCAATTTACAGCCAAATTTCTACCTATTATAATACAAGACAATAGAAATTCTCTAAGTTATAGTGAAACACAGAAATCCTCTCCTTACTCTATTATTTTTCCTAATTAAAGAATATAAAACTAGCACAATGTCGACTACTACTTCTATCCCACAAAATTAGCACTCTATAGGATAATAAATTAATCTATGCCAACACAATTCACCACCCCTACTATTGTAGAAATGTAGTGAATCACATTCTCTGGCTTTTTCAGGTTAGCTGTTATGGGTTAACGCCGTGGTGGGAAATTCTGAGTTTTGTTCTTAATTTTGCAGTGCACAAGTTTAAATTATCAATTCAGCCAAAACAAACAGACATATCCCAGGGATTTTATATACTCTATAATATTCAAATTCTGTAATGATTCTCTTTTTCTGCAGCATCTATTTATCTCTGTGGGAACATTGTCAGTCTGCACACAAATAACCTTGAATAAAACTCAGAATCTCTAGACCCTGAGTCCTCCTCTAATCATTATCCCATTTCCCTCCCCATTGGCCCTAGTATCATTTCTCTGTGTCTATATGATTTGGCTGTTCAGTAATATTTAATACTTTTGGCCATCCCTTTTTTTTTCTCTTTATAGACATCCAGGATATCTTTTCCTAGTTTTCTTCCTTCTTTATGCACTACTGCTTGATCTCCTATGTCAACTTCAGTTCTACTAGTTATCAGTGTTCATGGATATTATCTAGAACTCCTTCTTTTCTCTGAATCTTCATTGACAATCTCATTTATCTAATAGCTTTTAAATGCAATGATATGCCTTTGACTTCTAAACACACACATTTAGATTTGAGGTCTTAGCTCAACTGCAGACTCATATGCTTATATTTTTTGATATATCCTTTTAGGATTCTAACAGACATCCAAAATTAATGTTTTTAAGGAAGAATGGTTTTCACCCTCCTCCAGCCCCACTCTCCAACAATTCTGATGAACTTAATGTTCTGATGAACTTAATTTAATTCTGATGAACTTAATCTCATTATATTTGCAATTCTCACTGAAACCGTTATCTTTCATCCAGATTATTGCAAGAAGCTTCTAATCTGTCTGTTTCTACTCTTGCGATCTTTCAATCTGTTCAAAACAGAGCAAACAGAAGGACATTTTTCAAAATATAAATCAAATTGTCTTGTTCTCTCATTAAATCTAGGCTTCCCTGGTGGCCTAGATGGTAAAGAATGGTAAAGAATCTGCCTTAAATTAGGGAGATCTGGGTTCGATCCCTGGGTCAGGAAGTTCTCCTGAAGAAAGGAATGGAAACCCATTCCAGTGTTCTTTCCTGGAGAATTCCATGAATAGAGGAGCCTAGTGGGCTACTGTCCATGGGGTCACAAAGAGTCAGGCATGATTGAGTGACTTTCACTTTCAACTTCTGACTAAATCAACCAACATCTTCCCTTTAAACTTAGAATATGGTATGTGTACATAAACAGCACTCAAAATCTATCCCCCACTGGTTTCTGACCACATCTGCTACCACTCTGACCCTTGTTCAGAACACTCTAAGTATACTGACCTTCTTTCTGTTCATGGAATATATCAATATCACTCAAATATTAGAGTCTTATCCTAATATATTTGAATAGGTGATTCCTTAAAACTCAGGAATCAGCTGAAAATTTATCTCCTAAGTGTGACCTGTACTATCTGCATTATCCTGTTTTATAGTCAACATATAGTACTAATCATTTCATTATATATTCATCTATTTGCTTATTGTCAACTTTCCCTGTCAATTAAAATCTCTAAACAGAACCTTGTCTAGCTTACCTAATTTTTATACCTAATACCTAAAATAGTATTTGTCTCAGAGGAAACTATATATGTTGAAGGAAAGAAGTGCAAGTATATATAGATGTATCTATTCACAATATGTATGAAAATGGTATCAGATATTTGAGCAGACTTGAATAGTCTCCAGGAAATTATCAAAATGACAACTTGGCTTAGGCTAAGAGGAGATTTATATAATTTGGTAATAATCAGAAATCAATAATTTTTAGTACTTGTGAACAGCATAGAAGAAATTATTTTTTGTCTTTAGAACCTGTGTTTATTTTGTAAAGAACGTCTTTCCCACACCAAAGCAATTCTAGCATGCAGCACAGTGGTAAAGAATCTGTGCCAATGCAGGAGATGCAAGAGCCACAGGTTTGATACCTGGATCAAGAATATCCCCTAGAGTAGAAAATGGCAACACCCTCCAGTATTGTTCCCAGAAAAATTCCATGGACAGAGGAGCCTGGTGGGGTACAGTCTATGAAATGGCAAAGAGTCATACATGACTGAGCAAATGAGTACACACACACAGGCAGCCACTGAAAACAATAGATACTAGAGGAAAGCAGTGTCTACAGGTCAATAACTGTTGGCTTGTTAACAGTTGTGCTAGTTGGCATATAAGTGTGAATCCGTAATTAAGTCTCTGTCTCTAACTTAACCTGAACAGGAAGAACTGGACAAAACAAGTCAGGACAACCATTTCTATATAATTTCACTGGCAAGCTCAGTTTTGGGGGGTTCCAGGCACAGGCCTGATAGTTTCATTCTTCCAGAGGTCATTGTATTGATATATGGACACAACACAAATCTTGAGATTTGGGACTGGGCCACATTTCCTAAGTCAAGAGTCAATTTTCCTATTGTTTTTGGAAAATCTAAAATTGCCTCTAATAATTTATACTATTGTTGGCATATCTTTAAGGATTACTGATATAATGGGACACAATTTCCTTAAGAATTTTCTAAAGAGTTACCACAGTATTGGAAATAATATGTGATTAACCTTAAGTATCTCTAATAAGCACAAAGAAACCCCTTCCCTGCTATGTAATTCAGAGCTTCACTTGGCAAGGAAAAGGTTAGTATTTAGTGACCTGAATCTTCCAAGTACTTTCTTGAGCGGCTGTTGTCAAACAAAGACTGCATTGCTGAGGGTTTAGAAACACTTGCCTATTTGCAGATTCTCATCTCTGTAGACAGCTCACCACTAGACCAATGTAACAGGACACAGACATCCCTCTTTTTCACAAAAAAATTATCTTTCCTTATTCTTTTCCTCACCAGCACAAAAAAAAAAAAAAAAAAAACCTGCTAATGACACGTTCTTTAACAAGCCTAACCTCATTTATCACTATATGTGGTCTAATTTGATTTCTTTAATTATTATCCATTTTGCTAATTGTGATTATCCAGAGTAGCACAATTTATCATATTCCTCTACCTCTTAAAAGACTCATTTACGGTTCTTGTTCTTTCATGAATTCTTATTAACATTTTCAATTGCAGCTACTTTAAAGGACCTTCCATACTTCCCTCTTCTTCTCAAAGGGTAGCAGTATTTATCTTTAATGTTTCTAATTATTTTTTCTAATTTGCTCTATTCCATGTTGCCTTTGTAAGTGTATTTTCTTACTGTAGGCTTCTCTACAAAGGAAACTTAAGTCTGTCATTGACTTTCTGTTAAGATAGTAATGACATGAATGTCACCTTAGGAATGTAAAAGCAGATAACTTGAATGTTTTATTTAATAACCAATAAAATACACTGGACTCAATTCAATGAATTAGATTTAAAAATATTTCACAAATAAATAAATAACACCTAAGTTCTACAAAACAAACATGGATTTTCATGCAAAGTTTCTAATTTGTGATATCTTGACTTTCACCTATGTCTATATTCAAGAAACATGTATTGTTTATCCACAGATTTACAATACTATTTTAAGTGATGATAAAAACTAAAGATGGCTTCCCAGGTGGTGGTAGTGGTAAAGAACCCTCCTGCCAGTGCAGGCAGACTTAAGAGATGTGGGCCCGATCCCTGGGTCAGGAAGATATCCTGGAGGAGGGCATGGCAACCCACTCTAGTATTCTTGAGTGGAGAATCCCAAGGAAAGAGGAGCTTGGCAGGCTGTAGTCCATCGAGTTGTGCAGAGTTGGACACGACTGAAGTGACTGAGCATGAAAACAAAAGATGTATTCCTATATTAAATATGTAGCACCTTATAGATGTATAAGATATGTATGGTAATACAGGAAGATGCAATGTGCTTTAAGAAGCCAGCAGAAGTTTCTTCTAACTAGGAAAGTCATGGAAGGCTTTTAGGAAGAGATGACATTTGAGTTGGAACTTGAGTAAGATTTGGAATATATTATACAATTACTAAAGCTTGTATCCCAATAAAACACAGAAGCAAAAAAAAATATATGGGATATATTCTGAGAAAATAAATATGGTAAGGAGAGAGGAAAAGTTACAAATGGAATGGTATAAGATCAAACTTAAGCATAATTTGGGCTTTGATCACAGGGAACCTGAAATTAAAATATTGCCCTATTAGGCAATAGGTAAGCATTCAACAATTTAAGTTTGAGAGGAATATGGCTGCCTGTATAATTGGAAAACGAATCTTATAATGAAAGGCAAACCAGTTATAAGCCTACTAAAATGACAAGAAGTGAAAGAGAAGCAAGGTTGATTTAATGTTAAATTTCAAGATAAAATCAATATATTGGTAGCTAATTAGATTAGAACAAAGCTGAAACTAAAGCAAGTCCAATATTCTGTAGCCAGGTTACTAAAAATAATAAAAACAATACCTAACACTTTCTGAGAGGTTGTTAAATTATAAGTGTCCCAAATGTATTCATGTGTTTATTCCTGAGACCATTTATATGAAGCTGAGGAACCAGTGTGCCATTAACAGAAATTAGAGAATTTAATGAGGGAGTAGATTTGGAGTGAAGGATAATGAGTTCTGCTTCAATTTTGTGGTTTTAGACACAGTTTTAGTCAAGCTAGGGTAAGCAAGGCTGCAAAAAGTTATTTCCCATATTTTAGAAGTCAAATCCAATGCAGGTTGATTCTTCACACTGATTAAATATCCCACAAAGATTGTCTGGGAACTTTTTCTATATAGTACCAGGATGGTAAAGTTTTTGCCCTCTTTCATTCTACATCTGAAACAGAGGACTTCTGAACAATCCACACAAGGAGAAAATAGGAATGGAGGATGTATGCATTTTTTACTGCATCAGCCGAGACAGCACAGGCATCACTTCCTCTCACAGTTTTTTGTACAAAATGTATCACATGGCTTTAACACACTAGTTGCAAGGGAAGCTAGGATATGTAGGTGAGCAGGTGGGTTTCCAGATGCCGCTTGTGGCAAAGAACCTGCCTGCCAATGCAGGAAGACCTGAGAGATGTGAGTTCGATCCTTGGGTTAAGAAGATCCCCTGGCGGAGGCGATGGCAACCCACTATTCTTGACTGGAGAATTCCATGGACAGAGGAGCCTGTTGGGCTACAGTTCATGGGGGTCACAAAGAGTCGGGACAGGACTGAGTGACTAACACTTTCACTTTCACACATGGACTACTTGGTGAACACTACCATCTCTGCCCCAGTCACCATCTGTTCCTTTAGAAGACATTGTATTGTAATAGAAACATGATCCCAAACGAAGTGTAGAATTCCAAACTAATTTTTCCACTTATGTGCCAAACAGGAAAAGGAGTACATCAAGGCTGTATATTGTCACCCTGCTTATTTAACTTCTATGCAGAGTACATCATGAGAAATGCTAGGCTGGAAGAAGCACAAGCTGGAATCAAGATTGCTGGGAGAAATATCAGTAACCTCGGATATGCAGATGACACCACCCTTATGGCAGAAAGTGAAGAGGAACTAAAAAGCCTCTTGAAGAAAGTGAAAGAGAAGAGTGAAAAAGTTGGCTTAAAGCTCAACATTCAGAAAACGAAGATCATGGCATCTGGTCTCATCACTTAATGGGAAATAGATGGGAAACAGTGGAAACAGTGTCAGACTTTATTTTGGGGGCTCCAAAATCACTGCAGATGGTGACTGCAGCCATGAAATTAAAAGATGCTTACTCCTTGGAAGAAAACTTATGACCAACCTAGATAGCATATTCAAAAGCAGAGATATTACTTTGCCATCAAAGGTCC
Source organism: Ovis aries (assembly GCF_016772045.2). Lineage (NCBI taxonomy): Eukaryota > Metazoa > Chordata > Mammalia > Artiodactyla > Bovidae > Ovis > Ovis aries. The sequence goes on from NC_056059.1 coordinate 77,001,949, forward strand.
GTCTAGTAAATGCTATGGTTTTTCCAGTAGTCATGTATGGATGTGAGAGTTGGACTGTGAAGAAAGCTGAGCGCCGAAGAATTGATACTTTTGAACTGTGGTGTTGGAGAAGACTCTTGAGAGTCCCTTGGACTGCAAGGAGATCCAACCAGTCCATTCTGAAGGAGATCAACCCTGGGATTTCTTTGGAGGGAATGATGTTGAAGCTGAAACTCCAGTACTTTGGCCACCTCACGTGAAAAGTTGACTTATTAGAAAAGACTCTAATGCTGGGAGGAATTGGGGGCGGGAGGAGAAGGGGACGACAAAGGATGAGATGGCTGGATGGCATCACTGACTCAATGGTCGCGAGTCTGAGTGAACTCCAGGTGATGGTGATGGACAGGGAGGCCTGGCGTGCTGTGATTCATGGGGTCACAAAGAGTTGGGCACAACTAATCGACTGAACTGACCTGAACTGAACTGATGTGCTAAATTAATTATAGGTTCTAGATTCCACTATTTTATTAATTGTGCTGTTGTCTTTCACCATTTGACCGCATTTGCTGAAAATCCCTTTCTGTCTACATAGTTAATCCCTATTAATTATTCAAAATGGTGCTGTGGTGCTTAGCTATCTGTATCAAAGGGAAAAACATTCATCTCAAAAAAATAGATGCTGAGTAAAATGAAGATTAAACATTAATTTAAAAATTTATTAAACATTAGAAGAAAATCTAAGTTAAAATTTTAACTATGCCCCGGGCTTCCCTTGTGGCTTAGTAGTTAAAGAATTCACCTGCAATGCAGGAGACCTGGGTTTGATCCTCTGGGTTGGAAAGATCCCCTAGAGAAAGGAACAACTACCCACTCCCGTATTCTGTCCCGGAGAATTTGATGGGCTGAGGAGCCTGGCAGGCTACAGTCCATGGGGTCACAAAGAGTTGGACATGACTGAGTGACTTACAAATAAATAAATAAATATATGTATAGGAAGAGTCACAGAAAAGATCAATTTGATCTCAGATCAAAGATCTAACTATATAACTACAAAGTTTCTAGATATAAAATCATTGAAAAATAAAAAAAAATAAGCAAAAAACATTTGCAAGAAGTAAATCTTAAAAATACTTTGCATCCCCAAAATGAAAATTAAAAAGAATAAGCCAATTTACAAAATAAATGTCAATAACCATGAGAAACTTTTAAAATTAAAAATTATTAATTACTGAAGAAATTTTTAGATGTTTGTAGCAATGAGGTTTACTTCTACTTCCCTAATACTGGCACTCAGAATTCTAAACACAAGTAATGAAAATGCTGACATTTTTGTCAGTATCATTAATAGAGACCATTCCTGGAAAGTATTTTCTAAATTTTTTCATTCATTCCATAAATATTTGCATATTTACTCTGTACTTGATTCTATTTTAAGCATTTGAGATATGATAATTAAAAATACTACTAATAATAATAAAAGAAAAAATTCTTTCTTTATGAAACTTACACTACTGTTGATAGCTTGGTTTCCTTCAGAAGCAGATTCTGAAAAATATGTTGATATTTGAGTGCAAATAATTTGTATCTTCTTTGACTTAGAAGATATGGTAGTGGGTAATCGAATTAGAAATAGAAAAACAACCAATCAGTGATGGATTTTTATGTTATTTATCATGATGGGAGACTGTCAATCTTGTTCAGAAAGTCTGGCTCAGAGTGCAAAATATAGGCTTGAGAATTACCCACAAGAGGATTAAGAAAGTCCGCATATTTATGAACTAACTCATGTGAGTTGGTGGAGAGCTGGTTTGGGGGTGCTGGTGTCTCCACACATTCAGTCTGCCACACATAGACATCTACAGATCCAGAGGAAAGTCATAGTCCATAGTTTCAGAAACTGGCCCTCAGGTAGGTGTAGGAATATGATAAAATGTCTACTAGGTATAGGTAAGATATTGACAGATATGCTATACTCAGAAAAACAATAAAGAACAAACATTATGAAATATAAGTCACAAGTATGCAAGATAGCCCATGTTATTGGCAAAAACAAATAGAAAGGTGAGAAATATTGGTATTTCTGGGCAGAAAAATGCCAGTTTCCAGTATCTAAATAGGGAGATCAGGGAAAACTTGAAGGAAAACTTGATCTGGAAAAACCTGAAGGAGGATAGAAAATCAAGCAAACAGACATCTATGCAAGATTATTATAGACAGAAAGAACATTTGAGCAAAGGAAACATTGCATTTTGTCTGGAAAGTTTGAGGAACAACAATGAGGCTAAAGTAACAGAAATAATGGCAACAGTAGGAGAAAAGCTAATAAGTTGGCTAGAGAAAGATGGTGTGTGAATTGTGTAGAAACTTAGAAACCTTGCAAAGTTTTTTTTTGTTTGTTTGTTTTGTTTTGTTCACTGTAACTGAAATGGGAATGAACGTCAAGTTTTAACAGAGGGAGATACAAAATGTTTTCTCTTACAAAGACATTGTTCTAGCATTTTCATTTCTGGTCATGAGAAAGTAACTGGTGTCAGACTTACTTTAAAGGAATAAACAAAATAATAAATGAAACAGCTGAGGTAACTTTTTGCATACTTTAGAAAAGAGGCCCTGATTCTTGAAAGAAAAGAAACTTACAAGTTCACATAAAAACACTATAAATAGACTTAATGAACAACAAGCATAACCTTTACAGTGAAAACACTGCTAGGAGAAAATAAAGAATATCTAAATGTGTGCTGAGCTCAGTCAGTGCAGTCATAACCGACTCTTTGTGACTCCATAAACTGTAGCCCTCCAGGATCTTCAATCCATGGGATTCTCCAAGCAGAAATACTGTAGTGTGTTGCCATGTCCTCCTCAAAGGAAACCTAAATAAATAGGTAAATATACCATGTTCATGAATTGTAAGACTCAGTATTGTTAAAATATCAGTTTATCCAAATCAATCCAAATATTTCAATATAGCCTCAATCAAAAACCCAATACAAATTTTGGTAGAAATTTGGAAGTGAATTTAAAGTTTATATAAAAATGCAAAGATATAGCATTAGTAAAACTATCTTTAAAACATTTTCCCCAGCTTTATTAAAATATAAATTAAATATAACATTGTGCATTGTGTATGTTTAAGTTTAGTTCAGTCACTCAGTCATGTCCAACTCTTTGCAACCCCATGAATCACAACACGTCAGGCCTCCCTGTCCATCACCAACTCCTGGAGTTCACTCAAACTCATGTCCATCAAGTCGATAATGCCATCCCGTCATCTCATCCTCTGTCAATCCCTTTTCCTCCTGCCCCCAATCCCTCTCAGCATCAGAGTATTTTCCAATGAGTCAACTTGTCGCATGAGGTGGCCAAAGTACTGGAGTTTCAGCTTTAGCATCAGTCCATCCAATGAACACCCAGGACTGATCTCCTTTAGGTTGGACTAGTTGGATCTCCTTGCAGTCCAAGGGACTCTCAAGAGTCTTCTCCAACACCACAGTTCAAAAGCATCAAATCTCTAGCGCTCAGCTTTCTTTATAGTCCAATTCTCACAAACATAGATGACCACTGGAAAAACCATAGCCTTGACTAGACGAACCTTTGTTGGCAAAGTAATGTCTCTGCTTTTCTATCTAGGTTGGTCTTAACGTTCCTTGCAAGGAGTAAGGGTCTTTTAATTTCATGGCTGCAATCATCATCTGAAGTGATTTTGGAGCCCCAAAAAATAAAGTCTGACAGTTTCCACTGTTTCCACATCTATTTCTGATGAAGTGTTGGGACGAGATGCCATGATCTTCGTTTTCTGAATGTTGAGCTTTAAGCCAACTTTTTCACTCTCCTCTTTCACTTTCATCAAGAGGCTTTTAAGCTCCTCTTCACTTTCTGCCATAAGGGTGGTGTCATCTGCATATCTGGGGTTATGGATATTTCTCCCGGCAATCTTGATGCCAGCTTGTGCTGCTCCCAGCCCAACATTTCTCATGATGTACTCTGCAAATAATTTAAATAAGCAGGGTGACAATTTACAGCCTTGACGTACTCCTTTTCCTATTTGGAACCAGTCTGTTGTTCCATGTCCAGTTCTAACTGTTGCTTCCTGACCCGCATATAGGTTTCTCAAGAGGCAGGTCAGGTGGTCTGGTATTCCCATCACTTTCAGAATTTTCCACAGTTTATTGTGATCCACACAGTCAAAGGCTTTGGCATAGTCAACAAATCAGAAATAGATGTTTTTCTGGAAATCTCTTGCTTTTACAATGATCCAGTGGATGTTGGCAATTTGATCTCTGGTTCCTCTCCCTTTTCGAAAACCAGCTTAAACATCTGGAATTTCACAGTTCACGCATTGCTGAAGCCTGGCTTGAAGAATTTTGAGCATTACTTTACTAGCATGTGAGATGAGTGCAATTGTGCGGTAGTTTGATCATTCTTTGGCATTGCCTTTCTTTGGGGTTGGAGTAAAAACTGACCTTTTCCAGTCCTGTGGCCACTGCTGAGTTTTCCAAATTTGCTGGCATATTGAATGCAGCACTTTCACAGCATCATCTTTCAGGATTTGAAATAGCTCCACTGGAATTCCATCACCTCCACTAGATTTGTTCATAGTGATGCTTTCTAAGGCCCACTTGACTTCACATTCCAGGATGTCTGGCTCTAGGTGAGTGATCACACCATCATGATTATCTTGGTCATGAATATCTTTTTTTGTACAGTTCTTCTGTGTATTCTTGCCACCTCTTCTTAATATCTTCTGTTCCTATTAGGTCCATACCATTTCTGTCCTTTATTGAGAACATCTTTGCATAAAATATTCCCTGGGTATCTCCAATTTTCTTGAAGACATCTCTGGTCTTTCCCATTTTGTTGTTTTCCTCTATTTCTTTGCATTGATTGCTGAGGAAGGCTTTCTTATCTCTTCTTGCTATTCTTTGGAACTCTACATTCAGATACTTATATCTTTCCTTTTCTCCTTTGCTTTTTGATTCTCTTCTTTTCACAGCTACATGTAAGGCCTCCTCAGACAGCCATTTTGCTTTTTTGCAATTCTTTTCTAGGGGATGGTCTTGATTCCTGTCTCCTGTACAATGTCATGAAACTCCATCCATAGTTCATCAGGCACTCTATCTATCATATCTAGTCTCTTAAATTTATTTCTCACTTCTATTGTATAATCATAAGGGATTTGATTTAGGTCATACCTGAATAGTCTGGTGGTTTTCCCTACTTTTTTCAATTTAAGTCTGAATTTGGCAATAAGGAGTTCATGATCTGAGCCACAGTCAAATCCAAGTCTTATTTTGGCTGACTATATAGAGCTTCTCCATCTTTGGCTGCAAAAAATATAATCAAAATGATTTAGGTGTTGACCGTGATATCCATGTGTAGAGTTTTCTCTTGTATTGTTGGAAGAGGGTGTTTGCTATGACCAGTGCATTTTCTTCACAAAAATCTGTTACTCTTTGCCCTGCTTCATTCCGCATTCCAAGGCCAAATTTGCCTGTTACTCCAGGTGTTTCTTGACTTCCTACTTTTGCATTCCAGTCCCCTATAATGAAAAGGACATCTTTTTTGGGGTGTTAGTTTTAAAGGTCTTGTAGGTCTTCATAGAACCATTCACCTTCAGCTTCTTCAGCATTACTGTCTGGGGCATAGGCTTGGATTACCATTATATTGAATGGTTTGCCTTGGAAACGAACAGAGATCATTGTATCATTTTTGAGTTTGCATCCAAGTACTACATTTTGTACTCTTGTTGATCATGATGGCTACTTCATTTCTTCTAAGGGATTCCTGCCCACAGTAGTAGATGTAATATTCATCTGAGTTAAATTCACCCATTCCAGTCCATTTTAGTTCACTGATTCCTAGCATGTCAACATTCACTCTTGCCATCTCCTGTTTGACCACTTCCAGTTTGCCTTGATTCATGGACCTAACATTCCAGGTTCCTATGCAATATTGCTCTTTACAGCATTGGACCTCGCTTCTATCACTAGTCACATCCACAGCTGGGTATTGTTTTTGCTTTGGTTCCATCCCTTCATTATTTCTGGAGTTATTTCTCCACTGATCTCCAGTAGCAATTAGGGCACCTACCAACCTGGCAAGTTCCTCTTTCAGTATCCTATCATTTTGCCTTTTCATACTGTTCATGGGGTTCTCAAGGCAAGAATACTGAAATGGTTTGCCATTTCCTTCTCCAGTGGACCACATTCTGTCAGACCTCTCCACCATGACCCGTCTGTCTTGGGTGGCCCCAAACTGCATGGCTAGGTTTCATTGAGTTAGACAAAGCTGTGGTCTATGTGATCAGATTGACTAGTTTTCTGTGATTATGGTTTCCGTCTGTCTGCCCTCTGATACCCTCTTGTCTTACCTGGGTTTCTCTTACCTTGGATGTGGAGTATCTCTTCATGGCTGCTCCAGCAAAGCACAGCTGCTGCTCCTTACCTGGGACGAGGGGTATCTCCTCATGGCCGCCCCTCCTAACAAACGTGGAGTAGCTCCTCTCTGCCCTCTATGCCAAGTATGTAATAAATTGATGTATGTATTTATTGCAAAGTGATTACCATAAAATTTTTAATTAATACATCTGCCATCTCATTTAGCCACAATCTGTGTGTGTTTGTGTGTATGTATATGTGTTGAAAACTTTAAAATCTATTCTCTTAGTAACATTCAAATATGTAACACAGTATTATTAAGCATAATCATCATGCTGTACATTACATCCCCAGAACCTAATCATCTTATAAATGGAAAAAAATGGTTTTTTTTAATATGTATATTTGGAGAATTTTCATTATCTGATTTCAACAATTACTGTAAAAGTACTGTAACCACACAATGTAGTATTGGTATAAGGAGAAAAGAGTAACTCAATATATCCAACAGAGGGTTCAGCAATAGAACTTACAGAAACTTGATTTTCATCAGAGGTGCAAAGCAATTCAATGGGGAAAAGGAAATCAATAAATGATATTGGAACAATTAGATAAATATATGAAACAAGATAAACTGCAAGAGCAACATCACACTTTATACATTATATATATATATATATATATATATATATATATATATATATATATATATATATCCAGGACTATTGTCTGGAAAACCCCATGAACAGAGGAGCCTGGTTGGCTACAGTCCATGGGGTCACAAAGAATCTGACACGACTGAGCAACTTCACTATAATTAATTTGAAATTGATCACAAACCTAACCATGCAAGATAAAAAATAAACTTCTTGGGGAATTCATACGACCTTAGAGTAGGCAAAATTTCCTTTAAGATGATACTGAAAGTTATAACCACAAAATAAATTCGGCCTTATTAAAATTAAGCACTCAAATTTCTGTTTCAGTATAATGTGGCACTATTTGGAAAGCTAGGTATTTCATCACCTTTACTATACCCTAATAATTTTACTCTTAATTATGTACTCAAAGGACATGACATCCATACACAGAAAGAGTTGTGAAAAAATGTTGATAGCTGTTCATAATCATCACCAGCTGAAAACTACCAAATGTCCAACAAGTGAATGGACAATATAAGTAGTATATGTATAAAATATAAGCAGTTTACAAAATCAGCGATTGATTCCACTAACAGAAGAATCTCTAAAGTATTAGGTTAAGCACATAAAATAAATGAACTATCATTGTGATGGACCAATAAATCTGATAAGAAGGAATTAACTATCATTATAGTTGAATAATATATGTGATAAGAAGTCAGAAATGTCTGTAGCTAAATTCCTCCAATTATAGATCTGCATGAGAGGCAGAAGATAGCTATGGAGTTTTTCATGAATAATCAGATCAAATTATTTAGAGTACAGTGTTTCTCATCTCTGCACTCATGGTGTCATAGAAAGTACTGAACTCCCTAAGAGAACTGTAGAGTTATATGTAGTTAGTTGCTTTTTCCCAGTATGACATCCTTGCCAGGCTTCTGTGGTGTCTAAAACTGACTTTGCCTCTTGAATGTCTTTTAGGGGATGATCCAAGGGACAGCTGTATTGTTCTGCTGTTTTAGGTGCAAACACCGAGGGTAATAGAAAGGCGGGGAAAGGCTGGGTGGAGGAGCCCCAAGAAAAATCCAGTGTAAGTGTTGATTTTGGAAATTTGGGACTTCCTTGCTGAGGTGTATGATACTATCAACTCTTTTCACCACAATTAATATATTTAGGTTGGCTTTTATTATTCTTTTTGGTAGGGAAAAAAAAAAAAAGGAACACGTAATCTTCTTGGCTCATGAGCCTGTGATTCTTTGGAATAGTTTTTGTCTCAAAATTGAATTCCAGATGGATAATGTGACATTTTTATAAAAAGGAATGAATATTGAAGTGGGAAATAGAAATTCTAGTGAAGTTGTATTTATTATGCTCCTACCTTTCATACTTTGTAGCCACACTTAAAAGGGGCAACTTCATTAGTAACTCAAACTTCCTTTATACTCATTGTCTTCCACTTGTTCAACCAATGACCTCAATTGGGTAAAGTTATAGTTAATGCAAATGAGCCTAAATTTGAAGGAACAAAAGCTAAAAAACAGCGTATTGGACCTTCTCTAAGGGTCTAAACTGAACATATTCCTCATTAAAATCAAGAATTCTCCTAATTTTCCCAGTTTTGGTAATTATAGATAGGATTCAGAAGGTAAATGGAGACCACTTCAGGAATATTTCATGGCTATACCCACTAAGCTTAGAAGTCTCTGAGGAGTTCAATTATTTTTAATTACACTAACTTTGGTCTGCACCTTTCCTTATATCTTTCCATTAAAATTCTTTACTATGCAAAGCTTCCAGAGGAGGCCCACATAATCTGGAAAATTTAGGCAAATATGACTCAGCTTTCTAAAACTTTAAATTTTTAAAGGAAAAAAGCTCATATAGAAAGAAACAGAATCCAGTGATGCAGCTGTCTATAAAATCTGGGAAAGTGTGTTAAGTGGGTGTCTCTACAAGTAGTTAGATGGAAACACAAACTGTGAACACAACAGGATTTCCTTTTCATTTCCATGTTTTTGTTTTTGTTATTTTTAGGCACACAGGTACACATACAGTTGCTATATCATGGAGCAGCTGAACCAGAAGGGGTCAGGGTTTACTGGAGTGTATCAGTAAGGATCATAACTCCATAAACGGAACATGGAAATCCTGAGGACGTATGACTGTCAGTGGCTTTGTTGTCACTGTGGAAGTTTCCAGAGACAAACTTTTAATCTTCGGATGCTTCTCTCTTTCCCTTGTTCGTTATATTCTGGTAATACAAGGCCATTGTCATGGGTGAACAACATTCATGGTGATTTAATGTTTATCCGTTGATATTTAGATTTTGGCTGCTGTGTATTATTGCCAAAAGAATGGGTTTCTATGATTTTGTATTCTGATGTTCAAAATGACCAGAACCAGAAAAGCAGAAAAAGTGAGCAAAAAGCCTAGCGGGCCATAAAAGGCAATTTTAACTCTATGGTTAAGGGCTGCAAAAGTTCATCAAGATCATCCTCTTTTCTTGAAACAGGACTTAATCTAAAAACACATTTCTCAGACTTCTCTGGCAGCCCAGTGGTTAAGAATCAGTCTTCCAATACAGGGGATGGTTGGGGAACTAAGATCTCACATGCAACAAAGGCTGTGTGTGCCTCTTAAGATCTCACATGCAACAGGGGCTGTGTGTGCCTCTGAGGCTATGCCTCAGCTAGAGATCCCACATGCTCTAGAACCCACACAACACAACTAGAAAGAAGCCTGTGCACTGCAATGAAAGATCAAGAGTGCCACAATAAAGATCCCACACACTGCAACTAAGACCCAAAACAGCCAAAAATAAATAGATGAAAATAACTCATCTAATAAATGCATCTAAGAACTCTTAACAGTCAGAAATACTGTCTACCACCTCTTGTCAATTTCAAACTTCTACCCCAGGAACTCTAAATTTCTGCCTGTCTTTCTTCTCCTGCCTGTCTCTCCCACAGTGAACATGTGATTTAAGTGCTCACCATTCTCATTCTTTCTATATTTCTCTCCCTCTTACACACATACACATAATTCTGTTAAAATACCTTAGAATATTTTCTCTTGAATATTAGTATTATAATATCAGTAGCTCCAATAACATTGTTCTAAAAAAAAAGCATATCCAGAGATATATATGTGAACATATCTCAATAACCTATTTTCACAATAAAAATACAGCAATCCCCCAGTCTTTGCTTGTGCAACACCAAACTCCCAATGGCATTGTTCTGGTTTTTCTCAAAAGGTGGCGGCAAACACAGTGTTATCATTACTCCTGTTAGCTGCTTCATATTGTGCTAGGTTGACATACTACACGAGGGTGGGGATGAGGAATGGTTGCCTGATCTTGGCCAGTGTGGATCCCATTACAGAGGATTAGGTTGACACTAATGGGGTTGATTCTGCAGCCTGTTCATCCTTTGTCTGCCAATAGTCCGAGGAACAGCCAGAGAACAGAACAGCTGACTGTTCATGCCAAATGACTGCAATAACCAAGGCTTACTGCTATCAGGGCCTCTCCAGAATGGAAGCAGAAGGGAGCTTGGACAAGGATATGCAGCAGTAGAGTTTTCACAGTCACCTGGCAGGATGTAGCCGGGACTGTCAGGTGTCATGCTGTGCTGTCAATGCCTTTTGTTTAGGAAGGGTTGATTCCCATCCAAGTATGCCCCTCATACTCTAAATGCTGATTTGGGGAAGAGTCTGGGATTATTACAAATTCAATAAATAATGTTTTCTGCTATGCTTGGGATGATTTTTTCCTATATTTGGCGTGCCATAGATAAGATTGCGTTCATATTTTTTTTTTCTTGGCACAAAATCTGGCAAAGGGGTAGAATTTGCACTCCAAATTGAAAGTTTCTATATATTTCCACATGAGCCTTCTTTGATGCCAGTTGATGCAGCCGCAGCTGATATACACAGCAGAAACCAGGAGCCAATTACCAGAAGCAGGAAGGAGGGGAAATTATGTCCAAAAGCAGATCCTAAATATTTAGTCCCCTAACTTCTCAGAATGGCATATAAGCATTTGATAGACCATAATCTTTGATTTATTTTTCTAAGAGAAAAGAAGAGGTTTCTTTTTTTCCTTTCTCAAAATCAGTAGTAATGTCTTGATTGCACAACTGGCATTTTAGGTTTAGGTCCTTAGATGCTTCTATACTGTTGTCTCACTTGCCCAACCTTGACAACAGCATTAAAACTGTTATACTATCGTGTGAGTATTTCTTCAAGTAAGAACAAAATGCCAACAAACTTAGAGACTAACATTTTAAATGTTTTTTTAAAGTGTTTATTATGTGCCATATATTTTACAAAGTACTTCAAATTCATTACTTTTATATTTAATTTTATAATTTTGTATCTAAACATTTATACATTGTTTCAGTCATTTCCTGGAAACTCCTATAGATTTCTTTTTTTTTTTTTCCTTTCTTTCTAAGTTGCTATAGATTTCTGAGACACCCTCTCATTTCTTGGTATCAGTCATCAGGACAAAACACCCTTTTTTTTTTTTCTCCATGATGTAGAAGGTATTATTCCAGGATAACTGAATAAGAATATGAGACAAAGTCTCTGACTTCCAAATACTAGCATTTCAAATAAGAATTCAGGGTAAACTCATGATTCAAAATGGTATACATATCTATATGCACTTCAATAGGGAGAGATGTTAAATATGACTGTATTTGAAATTCTTTCTTTTGAAGTAAGAAAAAGTGACACCATCAACAAACTATTAACAATGTACCTAAACCCTTTCTTATACAAATTCCTTTTTTCATAGAAATACATATAAATTTTTTTTCTTAATGTTGCAATTCCTATTTTTCAAGATATTTTAGATGGATTAATTCTATCAAACCCACCTTCATGAAAACAGGGTAAAAATATATACTTTACTGTTTTTTAAGAAAAAACAAATATAAATTAAACATACTTACCTTCAGAAATAGTGCACACTACCAATTTCTTTTTTAATATTATAATCTCATCATGCTTTATTTTGCACTGCACTCTTATTATAACATATGCTACTCATTACTCTGCCTAGTCTGCAATGAAAAACCTTACCAGGCAACTCAAGAATATAAGAATGTGTGGCTGGGATGAGATTACTATTAAGAAATGGGTTATTTGTTTCACCAGTGTTGAAATTTGTGCCTATAGAATCGATATCAGAAAGCCACTTAACTTTTTCCTTCCATAATTCTGAAATCTCTTTCAGAAACTCAAATATAGCCTTGTCTGTGCCTTAGACATTTTAACTAGCCTGTGCAGTGATCCAGTCCTATGTTTTTTGTCAGAATCCAGTCATGAGGTAGACGTCAAAAGAGTTATGCAACATAGAATATTTAATATCAGTAATTGTTAACCAGGTATTATAGAACTGAAAAGGGAAAAAGGAACACTGGGGTATCATGAAGTAGTAACTGCAAGAAGCAGATGCTAACCCAAGGCTTTGAGACAAAAGTTTAGAATTATTAAAGATTAGAATCCTGGAGAAGAAGCCTCAGGGGAACCATGACTCAGATCTCATAGCAGAGAGTGGGCACTGCTTGGGTATTACTGAGCCTCAGGAACTCGTAGGACGGACCCTACAGAGCTGTGATTCAAAATTCATAAAAGGATGTCTTTAATGAGGCTGGCTCTAGGATTGCTAAGAAAACCAGAACTTAAAATGTGCTGCCATTCTGTGAAGGAATGTTGCAATGGGGACACTGGCAGACAGAAAATCTTTTCCACCCTCAATGCTCTATCCTTCCTGTGGTGTCGCCTACTGGCAGAACCGGACAGGAACCAGCTGGCAAAGGGAAAAGCATGATTTGAGCGTCTCAGCCCCAGCATAACCAAGCAGCATGTGAAAGGGTAGGTTTGAAGCGGAGACACACTGTTTAAATAACTGTGACATATAAAGAGAATGTAAAAAAATAATTAAAATGTTCTGACAGGTTTTTTCACCAGTATTTATTATCCCAATTTCATAGAGGGAGTCTCAAATGTGAAACTGCATGTATAAGAACACAAAATATTTATTAATGAATTTTAGTTATTCTCAATCCTAGGTAAAGATGACTAACCTTTGAAGTACTTTATGTAAATGCCAGGATCCACAGTGAACAAATGAAAATCAGAACTTTCAAAATAGATATTATTGTGGTTTTATAATTGACAAAATAATTTTCTTTTTTTTTAATTTTTATTTTTACTTTATTTTACTTTACAATACTGTATTGGTTTTGCCATACATTGACATGAATCCACCACGGGTGTACATGCGTTCCCAAACATGAATTCCCCTCCCACCTCCTTCCCCATAACATCTCTCTGGTTCATCCCCGTGCACCAGTCCGAAGCATCCTGTATCCTGCATCGGCCATAGACTGGCGATTCGTTTCTTACATGATAGTATACTTGTTTCTATGCCATTCTCCCAAATCATCCCACCCTCTCCCTCTCCCTCAGAGTCCAAAAGTATGCTCTACAAGTCTGTGTCTCTTTTGCTGTCTCGCATACAGGGTCATCATTACCATCTTTATAAATTCCGTATATATGTGAGTTATATACTATATTGGTGTTTTTCTTTCTGGCTTACTTCAGTCTGTATAATAAGCTCCAGTTTCATCCATCTCATTAGAACTGATTCAAATGTATTCCTTTTAATGGCTGAGTAATACTCCATTGTGTATATGTACTACAGCTTTCTTATCATTCATCTGCTGATGGACATCTTGGTTGTTTCCATGTCCTGGTTATTATAAACAGTGCTGTGATGAATGTTGGGGCACATGTGTCTCTTTCTATTCTGATTTCCTCGGTGTATATGCCCAGCAGGGGGATTGCTAGGTCATAAGGTAGTTCTATTTGCAATTTGTTAAGGAATCTCCACACTGTTCTCCATAGTGGCTGTACTTAGTTTGCATTCCCACCAACGGTGTAAGAGGGTTCCCTTTTCTCCACACCCTCTCCAGCATTTATTGCTTGCAGACTTTTGGATTGCAGACATTCTGACTGGTGTGAAGTGGTACCTCATTGTGGTTTTGATTTGCATTTCTCTAATAATGAGTGATGTTGAGCATCTTTTCATATGTTTGTTAGCCATCTGTATGTCTCCTTTGGAGAAATGTCTATTTAGTTCTCTGGCCCATTTTTTGGTTGGGTCATTTATTTTTCTGGACTTGAGCTGCATAAGTTGCTTGTATATTTTTGAGATTAGTTGTTTGTCAGTTGCTTCATTTGCTATTATTTTCTCCCATTCAGAAGGCTGTCTTTTCACCTTGCTTATATTTTCCTTTGTTGTGTAGAAGCTTTTATAATTGATAAAATAATTTTCATGTTTAACCCAGGTTAAGTATCATTCATAAAACCAGACTGAAGAAGAAATAAATTGGCAATAAAAATGAGACTTCAAAATAAATTATAAATAATTCAACCTCAATAATAAAGAAAATTCAAACTATACAAGACACTATTTTTTTACCCAAGAAGTTGACAGTATATGTTTTTAATATAATACCTTTTTATTTGATGAATGTTTGAAAAACAGATATTCCCACCCATTGAACTAAAATTTAAGAAAATCTGTCCAAAAGAAATTTAGCTATTTGTTACAGAACACAATATTTTTACCATGTGGTTCAGAGATTCCACTTCTAGAAACTCATTCCAAGAACATTCACCAATTTATTTACCAAATGTTACTGAAATGTTATTATGTACTGGATGATGTTAGCAGAACTGAGATGATAAAAGCTCACCAGAAAACAGGAATAGACAGAAAAATTGCCTCAACATGATAAAGTCCATATCTGACAAACCCACATCCAAATCATTCTTAATGGTGAAAAGCTGAACATATTCCCTCTAAGATCAAGAACAAGGCAAGTGTGTCTATTGTTACCACTTTTTTCAACATAATATTGGAAGTCCTAGCCATGGCAATCAAGGAACAAAAAAAAAAAATAAAAGGAAGGCAAATTGGAAAAGAAGAAATAAAATTGTTACTGTTTGCAGATGATATGATACTATACATAGAAAATCCTAAAGATACTACTAGAAAAACACTAGAGTTCATTAATGAATTTGATAGAGTTGCAAGGTATAAAATTAATATATAAAAAACTTTCATTGCTACATGATAATGATGAAATATCAGAAAGTGAAACTAATGAAAGAATCTCATTTAACATCACATCAAAGAGAATAAAGTATCTAGGAATAAACTTACCTAAGGAGACAAAAGACCTATATTCTGAAAACTATATGATGCTGATGAAAGAAATAGATAGGACACAAACAGATGGAAGGATATATCATGCTCTTGGATTTGAAGTATTAGTATTTTCAAAATTAATATAGTATCCAAAGAAATCTACAAGTACAATGTAATTCCCATCAAATGGCAATGATATTTTTCACAGAATTAGAACAAAAAAAATATTTAATTTATATGGAAACACAAAAAAACCCTAAAGAGCCGAAGCAATCTTGAGAAATAAAAAAGGAGCTGGAAGAATCAGGCCTCTTGACTTCAACTATACTAAAAAGCTGCAGTCATTAAAATAGTATGGCACTAGTACAAAAACAGAAACATAGATCAACGGAAAAGGATAGAAAGTCCAGAAATAAATCCATGCATCTATGGTCAATTGATCTTTGACAAAGGAGGCAAAAATATGTGGTGGAGGAAAGACAGTCTCTTCAAAACTGAACAGCTACATGTGAAAGAATGAAATTAGAATATTTCTAACACCACACACAAAAATAAACTCAAAAGATTGAATATCAAAATGTAAGGATCAAAGATCTAAATGTAAGGTGAGACAAAATACTCAGAGGAAAACATAGGTAGAATGTTACATGACATAAATCATGGCAAGATCTTTTTTGACCCACCTCCTAGATTAATGAAAATAAAAATAAACACATGGAACCTAATTAAACTCTAAATTCCAAAAACAATCCAAAAATGGGCTCACTAGACATTCAGAAATAGAAATATCTAAATAGGCATTTCTCCAATAAATTAACATGAAAAGATACTGAGCATCACTACATATCAGAAAAATACATACCAAAACTACAATGAGGTATCTCCTTCCACTGGCCATCATCATCACCAAAAAGTATATAAACAATAGATTTTGGACAGGGTGTACAAAAAGAGGAATCCTCCTGCACTGTTGGTGGGAACGTAAATCAATACAGCCACTATTGGTAACAGTATGGAGGTTTCTTAGCAAGGCTAAAAATAAATTACCATATGATACAGCTATCACATTCCTGGACATATATTTGAATAAAATCATAATTCGAAGAGACACATGTACCTCAATATTACTGCAACACTATTTAAAGCAGTTAATACATGGAAGAAACTTAGATGTTTATGACAGAAGAATGGATAAAGAAGAATTGGTACATGTATACAATGGAATATTATCCATCCATAAAAAGAATGGAACATTACAATTCACAGCAACATGACCTAGAGATTATTGTAATGAGTGAAGTAAATCACACACAGAAAGACAAATATCATATTATATCACTCATAGTTCAGTTCAGTTCAGTTCAGTCCCTTAGTCGTGTCCAACTCTTTGCGACCCCACTAATCGCAGCACACCAGGCCTCCCTGTCCATCACCAGCTCCAGGAGTTCACTCAGATTCATGTCCATCGAGTCAGTGATGCCATCCAGCCATCTCATCCTTTGTCGTCCCCTTCTCCTCCTGCCCCCAATCCCTCCCAGCATTAGAGCCTTTTCCAGTGAGTCAACTCTTCGCATGAGGTGGCCAAAGTACTGGAGTTTCAGCTTTAGCACCATTCCTTCCAAAGAAATCCCAGGGCTGATCTCCTTCAGAATGGACTGGTTGGATCTCCTTGCAGTCAAAGGGACTCTCAAGAGTCTTCTCCAACACCACAGTTCGAAAGCATCAATTCTTCAGCGCTAAGCTTTCTTCACAGTCCAACTCTCACATCCATACATGACTACTGGAAAACAATAGCCTTGACTAGACAGACCTTAGTTGGCAAAGTATTGTCTCTGCTTTTCAATATGCTATCTAGGTTGGTCATAACTTTCCTTCCAAGGAATAAGCGTCTTTTAATTTCATCGCTGCAGTCACCATCTGCAGTGATTTCGGAGCCCAAAAAAATAAAGTCTGACACTGTATCTACTGTTTCCCCATCTATTTCCCATGAAGTATTGGGACCAGATGCCATGATCATCGTTTTCTGAATGTTGAGCTTTAAGCCAGCTTTTTTACTCTCCTTTTTTACTTTCATCAAGAGGCTTTTTAGTTCCTCTTCACTTTCTGCCATAAGGGTGGTGTAATCTGCATATCTGAGGTTATTGATATTTCTCCCAGAAATCTTGATTCCAGCCTGTGCTTCTTCCAGCCCAGCGTTTCTCATGATGTACTCTGCATAGAAGTTACATAAGCAGGGTGACAATATACAGCCTTGACGTACTCCTTTTCCTATTTGGAACCAGTCTGTTGCTCCATGTCCAGTTCTAACTGTTGCTTCCTGACCTGCATACAGATTTCTCAAGAGGCAGGTCAGGTGGTCTGGTATTCTCATCTCTTTCAGAATTTTCCACAGTTGATTGTGATCCACACAGTCAAAGGCTTTGGCATAGTCAACAAAGCAGAAATAGTTTTTCTGGAACTCTCTTGCTTTTTCAATGATCCAGCAGATGTTGGCAATTTGATCTCTGGTTCCTCTGCCTTTTCTAAAACCAGCTTGAACATCAGGAAGTTCACAGTTCAAGGATTGCTGAAGCCTGGCTTGGAGAATTTTGAGCATTACTTTACTAGCATGTGAGATGAGTGCAGTTGTAAGTGGAATCTAATTTTTTAAAAGATACAAATGAACTTTTTTCACTATTTTTTATTTTTTAAGACATAGATTCACAGACTTAGGAAGCAAATGTATATGGTTACTAAGGAGGAAATGTGGCAGGATGATAATCAAGAGCTTGGAATGAACATACACATACTACTATATACAAGATAGATGACTAACAGGGACCTGTTCTAGCAGCAGTCCTAATCTTTTTGGCCCTTTGGACCAGTTTCATGTTAGACAATTTTTCCATGGACCAGGAAGAGGGATGGTTTCAAGATGCTTCAAGTGCATTATATTTATTATGAACTTTATTTCTATCATTATTACATCAGCTCCACCTCATATCATCAGGCATTAGATCCCAGAAGTTAGGAACTAATGCTGTATAGCATAGGTGACTCTACTCAGTATTTTGTGATAACTTATATAAGAAATAAATCTTTTTAAAAATAAATATATGTATATGTATAATGCAGTCACTCTGCTGCACACGTGAAACTAGCACAACATTGTATATCAACTTTACTCCAGTAAAATTTTTAAAAAGAAGAAAGTTATTTAGGTAGACATATTCCTATGTATTTTATTCTTTTTGTTGCAATGGTGAATGGAATTGTTTCCTTAATTTCTCTTTCTACTTTCTCATTATTAGTGTATAGGAATGCAAGGGATTTCTGTGTGTTGATTTTATACCCTGCAACTTTACTATATTCATTGATTAGCTCTAGTAATTTTCTGGTGGAGTCTTTAGGGTTTTCTATGAAGAGGATCATGTCATCTGCAAACAGTGAGAGTTTTACTTCTTCTTTTCCAATTTAGATTCCGTTTATTTCTTTTTCTTCTCTGATTGCTGTGGGCAAAATGTCCAGAACTATGTTGAATAGTAGCAGTGAAAATGGACACTCTTGTCTTTTTCATGACTTTAGGGAAATGCTTTCAATTTT
Source organism: Ovis aries (assembly GCF_016772045.2). Taxonomy (NCBI): domain Eukaryota; kingdom Metazoa; phylum Chordata; class Mammalia; order Artiodactyla; family Bovidae; genus Ovis; species Ovis aries. Next base: position 77,020,752 of record NC_056059.1, read on the forward strand.
TCACCATTGAGGATAATGTTTGCTGTGGGTTTGTCACATATAGCTTTTATTATGTTGAGGTATGTTCCTTTATAGAAAACTATAAAACACTGGTGAAAGAAATCAAAGAGGACACTAATAGATGGAGAAATATACCATGTTCATGGAACGGAAGAATCAATATAGTAAAAATGAGTATACTACCCAAAGCAATCTACAGATTCAATGCAATCCCTATCAAGCTACCAGCGGTATTTTTCACAGAGATAGAACAAATAATTTCAAGATTTGTATGGAAATACAAAAAACCTCGAATAGCCAAAGCATTCTTGAGAAAGAAGAATGGAACTGGAGGAATCAACTTCCCTGACTTCAGGCTCTACTACAAAGCCACAGTCATCAAGACAGTATGGTAGTGGCACAAAGACAGAAATATAGATCAATGGAACAAAATAGAAAGTCCAGAGATAAATCCACACACCTATGGACACCTTGTCTTCTACAAAGGAGGAAAAAATATACAATGGAGTAAAGACAATCTCTTTAACAAGTGTGCTTGGAAAACTGGTCAACCACTTGTAAAAGAATGAAACTAGATCACTGTCTAACACCACACACAAAAATAAACTCAAAATGGATTAAAGACCTAAACAAAGATCAGAAACTATAAAACTCCTAGAGGAAAACATAGGCAAAACATTCTCTGACATAAATCACAGCAGGATCCTCTATGATCCACCTCCCAGAATACTGCAAATAAAAGCAAAAATAAACAAATGGGATCTAATTAAAATTAAAAGCTTCTGCACAACAAAGGAAACTATAAGCAAGGTGAAAAGACAGCCTTCTGAGTGGGAGAAAATAATAGCAAATGAAGCAACTCACAAACAACTAATCTCAAAAATATACTAGCAACTTATGCAGCTCAATTCCATAAAATAAACGACCCAATCAAAAAATGGGCCAGAGAACTAAATAGACATTTCTCCAAAGAAGACATACGGATGGCTAACAAGCACGTGAAAAGATGCTCAACATCACTCATTATCAGAGAAATGCAAATCAAGACAACAGTGAGGTACCATTTCACACCAGTCAGAATGGTTGCGATCCAAAAGTCTACAAGCAATAAATGCTGGAGAGGGTGTGGAGAAAAGGGAACCCTCTTACACTGTTGGTGGGAATGCAAACTAGTACATCCACTACAGAGAACAGTGTGGTGATTCCCTAAAAAATTGCAAATAGAACTGCCTTATGACCCAGCAATCCCACTGCTGGGCATACACACCGAGGAAACCAGAATTGAAAGAGACACATGTACCCCAATGTTCATTTCAGCACTGCTTATAATAGCCAGGACATGGAAACAACCTAGATGTTCATCAGCAGATGAATGATAAGAAAGCTGTGGTACATATACACAATGGAGTGTTACTCAGCCATTAAAAAGAATACATTTGAATCAGTTCTGATGAGATGGATGAAACTTGAGCCGATTATACAGAGTGAAGTAAGCCAGAAAGAAAAACACCAATATAGTATACTAACACATATATATGGAATTTATAAAGATGGTAATGATGGCCCTGTATGCAAGACAGCAAAAGAGACACAGATGTGTAGAGTGGACTTTTGGACTCAGAGTGAGAGGGAGAGGGTGGGATGATTTGGGAGAATGGCATTGAAACAAGTATACTATCATGTAAGAAATGAGTCTCCAGTCTATGTTCAATACAGGATACAGGATGCTTGGGGCTGGTGCATGGGGATGATCCAGAGAGATGATATGGAGTGGGAGGTGGGAGGGGGGTTCAGTATTGGGAACTCATGTACACCCATGGTGGATTCATGTCAATGTGTGGCAAAACTAATAGAGTATTGTAAAGTAAAATAAAGTAAAAATAAAAATTAAAAAAAAGAAGAAAGCTATTTACTCAAATATCTGTATACACTGGAGGTTTACAGTAACATTATTATTGACTTCACACTGATAAAAGAAAACTTGGCAGGAGGGGTAGGGGGCACCGGGTGTAAGGATTTAAGAAGAAAATAAAGATAATGTCATTACTAATATGGAATTTTTATTCAAGAGGGCAAAAAATGTATAAATATACATGATCAGATAATATAGCACTTTAATGAAAATCAATTCAAATAATGGGTGCAGAATGAACTTACCTAGGATAGTGAGGGATGGTCTCTTAGAATCTAATATTTATAGACTCAAACCCAAACAGATTTCTGATAGTTGTATTTCTTTATAGGCCAAATTCAACAAAGGGCAAAAGATATAGAAAAGAAAGAGAGTTATTCAGGAACCAGTTCAAGTAGAACCTTGAAGGCCACCATAAACAGGAGTCTGAACTTTGCTCAGAGTCCCAATGATAAGTAACCTGGAGAGTTTTAAGAGAAAAATAACAATCTAATTTTAATTTTAAATATCACTGTGAAAGCTGGAGTGAGGAGAAAGGAGGAAGGAAGTGTGTAATTAGGGGAATTAGCAGGGACACTTTTAGAATTATCCAGGTGAGAGTTGAGAGTGATTCAAACTAATAGTCATTGCAAAAGTAAAATACATAGATAAATATGGACATATATTTGAAGTAAAGGATTGCATATTGAGTGAATAAAAATGAAAACTACCTGTGGTTTTACAAATTAAGTAGTCATTGTTACTGTTTAGTGAGTGCAATACTGAGGCAGAGAAAAAAGCTTTGGAAAAATACTAAGAAATGTTTACTTTTATGTTTTAGAGCATATGCCAATATCATGACTGGATACAAGAGTCTGTCCATGGAGAGAGCAGAATTAAAAGTATGTATTTTGGAGTCTTTAGCAGATAGAGGTAATCGGAGACACTGACAAATGTCTTCACAAAGGCATTCACTGCAACATTTTTTGTAATGGAAAATGTTGAAAATCGTATGATAAAAATTAGTAAAGTACTATATAGTGTCCAACGGAGAAGGCAATGGCACCCCACTCCAGTACTCTTGCCCGGAAAATCCCATGGACAGAGGAGCCTGGTGGGCTGCAGTCCATGGGGTCGCTAAGAGCTGGAAATGACTGAGTGACTGAACTGAACTGAACTGAACTGAAAGATTATTTAAACATTAAAATGAGAGGTGTCCATGATTCACAGGCAAAGTTTTCTATAAATAGGAAATCTCTCCATGCACTAATGCATCAGGATTAGGAAGACCTGGCATATCTTGGTTAGGTTTATGATTTAATAGCAGTCAATGTTAGACAGTTTTACAATTTTAACTATAAAATACAGACCCCTCTACTTATTCCTAAGTAAGTAAATAATTAAGTGAAGTCACTCAGTCCTGTCTAACTCTCCGACACCATGGACAATAGCTCACCAGGCTTCTCTGTCCATGGGATTCTCCAGGCAAGAATACAGGAGTGGGTTGCCATTTCCTTCTCCAGGGGATCTTCCCAACCCAGGGATAAAACCCAGGTCTCCCGCACTGAAGGCAGATGCTTTAACCAGGGAAGCTCAACTCATTCATAATTAAGTCTAATTATTCTACTTTGTCTTCATCTATTATCTAATGGGCTTTCATTTAAAATTATTCTTAACTATCTGAAACTGACTAGAGATCTCTTCAAGAAAGTTAGATATACTAAGGGAACATTTCATGAAAAGATGGGCTCAATAAAGGACAGAAATAGTATGGACCTAACAGAAACAGAAGATATTAAGAAGAGGTGGCAAGAATACACAGAAGAACTGTGCAAAAAAGATCTTTATGACCCAGATAACCACGATGGTGTGATCACTCACCTAGAGCCAGAAATCCTGGAGGGTGAAGTGAAGTGGGCCTTAGAAAGCATCACTATGAACAAAGCTAGGGAGGTGATGGAATTCCAGTTGAGCTATTTCAAATCCTGAAAGATGATGCTGTGAAAGTGCTACACGCAATATGCCAGCAAATTTGGAAAACTCGGCAGTGGCCACAGGACTGGAAAAGGTCAGTTTTCTTTCCAATCTCAATGAAAGGCAATGCCAAAGAATGCTCAAACTACGGAGCCAGTAAAAAATTGCTCAAAATTGTCCAAGCCAGGCTTCAGCAATACGTGAACCGTGAACTTCCAGATGTTCAAGCTGGTCTTAGAAAAGACAAAGGAACCAGAGATCAAATTGCCAACATCCGCTAGATTACCAAAAAAGCAAGAGTTTCAGAAAAACATCTATTTCTGCTTTGTTGACTATGCCAAAGCCTTTGACTGTGTGGATCACAATCAACTGTGGAAAATTCTGAAGGAGATGGGAATACCAGACCACATGACCTGCCTCTTGAGAAACTTATATGCAAGTCAGGAAGCAACAGTTAGAATTGGACATGGAACAATAGACTGGTTCCAAATAAGAAAAGGAGTACATCAAGGCTGTAATATTGTCACCCTGCTTATTTAACTTATATGTAGAGTACATAATGAGAAATGCTGGGCTGGAGGAAGCACAAGCTGGAATCAAGATTGCCAGGAGAAATATCAATAACCTCACATATGCAGATGACACCACCTTTATGGCAGAAAGTGAATAACTAAAGAGCCTCTTGATGAAAGAAGAGAGTGAAAGAAGAGAATGAAAAAGTTGGCTTAAAGCTCAACATTTAGAAAACTAAGATCATGGACTCTGGTCCCATCACTTCATGGCAAATAGATGGGGAAACAGTGGTGAGTTTATTTTTTTAGGGTGTAAAATACTGCAGATGGTGATTGTATCCATGAAATTAAAATACACACTTACTCCTTGGAAGGAAAGTTATGACCAACCTAGACAGCATATTAAAAAGCAGAGACTTTATTTTGTCCACAAAGTCTGTTTAGTCGAGGCTATATGGTTTCTCCGTAGTCATTTATGGATGTGAGTATTAGAATATAAAGAAAGCTGAGCACTGAAGAACTGATGCTTTTGAACTGTGGTATTGGAGAAGACTCTTGAGAATCCTTTGGATTACAAGGAGATCCAACTAGTTCATCCTAAGGCAGATCAGTCCTGGGTGTTCATTGGAAGGGCTATGTTGAAGCTGAAACTCCAATACTTTAGCCACCTGATGCAAAAAGCTGACTCACTGGAAAAGACCCTGAGGCTGGGAAAGATTGAGGGCAGGAGGAGAAGGGGATGACAAAAGATGAGATGGCGGGATGGCATCACCAAATCAATGGATATGGATTTGGGTGGGCTCCGGGAGTTGGTGATGGATAGGGAGTCCTGGCATGCTGCTGTCCATGGCATTGCAAGGAGTCAGACACAACTGAGTGACTGAAATGAACTGAACTGAACTAATCTGAAACTGAACAGACCCCACACTGTCCAAAACAACCCCAGAGAAATTCTTAGATATACTTTTACTATTATCACTTATGGAGAAGGCAATGGCACCCCATTCCAGTACCCTTGCCTGGAAAATCCCATGCAGAGAGGAGCCTGGTAGGTTGCAGTTCATGGGGTTGCTAAGAGTCGAACACTACTGAGTGACTTCCTTTCATAATTTAAAAAAATAAAATTATTTATTACTCATTTAATTTCCATTTTTATAACCTACTATTACCTTGCAAAAAATACCCTATTTTTAAAGCAAATTTCATATATATATTTATATATTTATAATTTTGTGATTGATTTTATTTTGTATTTTTAATATTGGATTTTTGAGAGTTTAACCCCAACTCTATATTTTAATCTTATTTTTGGTATTTGTTATAAATTTTGTACTTTTAAGAATCCATTATCCATTTTCACTTTGGGGTGTGATTCCTGGCTTGATTGGTCTCTCTCATTTTGTCTCTGTTTTCTTTCCCAGGTCGCCTCTATCTCCCTCTCTCCATTCTCTTCTCTACTTATCTCTGCAAATCTCTCTGCATGTTCTGGGCTGTGGAGAACACATAGGGAACTGATTGCTGGCTAGATTGGTCTCTCCTCTTTTGACTTCCACCTCTTCTCCTCCTGGTCACCTCTATCTTCCTCCTCTCTCTTCTCTTTTCTCTGTAACTCTGTGAATCTCTATGGGTGTTCCAGACTGTAGAGGGTACACAGAGAATTGGTTACTGGCTAAATTGCTGTCACCCCGTTTGACACTCCCTCTTCTCCTCATGATCACCTCTACCTCCCTCCTCCCACTTCTCTTCTCCGTGTAACTATGTAAACTTCTCTGGGTGTCCCTTATTGTGGAGAATAATTTCACCATTAACCTAGAAGTTTTATCATCTGTGCTGTATGGATGGAGAAGTCTTGAAGCTACAGTAACAATATGATTGAAAGCAAAAGGCAGGAGGCTTAACTCCAAAACTTGAGAACATCAGAGAATTCCTGATTCCAGGGAACATTAATAGACAAGAGCTCATCCAAAGCCTATATACCTACACTGAAACCAAGCTCCACCCAAGAGCCAACAAGTTCCAGAGCAAGACATACCATACTAACTCTCCAGCAAACCAGGAACACAGCACTGAGCATTAAAAGACAGGTGGCTCAGAGACATATCAAACCCATAGACACCCCAAAACTCAATATTGGACACTTCATTGCACTCCAGAGAGAAGAAATCCAGCTCCACCCATCAGAACACAGACACAAGCTCTGCTAACTAGGAAACCATGGCAAGACACTAGTCCAACCCCACCCACAGGGAGCAAACACCACAATAAAGAGGAATCACAAACTTCCAGCTCACAGAAAAGACACCCCAAACACAACAATCTAAACAAAATGAAAATGCAGAGAAATATCCAGCAGGTAAAGGAAAATGATAAATGCCCATCAAACCAAAGAAAAGAGAAGGAGATAGGGAGTCTACCTGAAAAGTAAATTCAGAATAATGATGGTAAAGATGATCCAAAATCTTGAAAACAAAATAGAGTTACAGATAGACAGATTAGAGACAAGGATTGAGAAGATGTAAGAAATGTTTAACAAGGACCTAGAAGAAATAAAGAAGAGTCCATCAATAATGAATAATGCAATAACTGAAATTTAAAGCACTCTGAAGGGAACCAACAGTAGAATAACTGAGGCAAAAGATAGGATATGTGAGGTAGAAGCTAGAATGGTGAAAATAAATGAAGCATAGAAGAAAGAACAAAAAAGAAAAAAGAATGAAAAGAAATGAGAACAACCTCAGAGACTTCTGGGACAATGTTAAATGTACCAACATTAAAATCAAAGGTGTCCCAGAAGAAGACAAAAAAGAAATGGCACAAGAAAATACTTGAGAAGATAAAACAGTTGAAAATTTCCCTAAAATGGAGAAGGAAATAGCCACCCAAGTCCAGGAAACCCAGAGAGTCCCAAAAGGATAAACCCAAGGCAAAACACCCCAGTTCAGTTCAGTTCAGTTCAGTCACTCAGTCATGTCCGACTCTTTGCAACCCCATGAATCACAGCATGCCAGGCCCTCCTGTTCATCACCAGCTCCCAGAGTTTACTCAAACTCATGTCCATCAAGTCAGTGTTGCCATCCAGCCATCTCATCCTCTGTTGTCTCCTTCTCCTCCTGCTCCCAATCCCTCCCAGCATTAGAGTCTTTTCCAATGAGTCAACTCTTCACACGAGGTGGCCAAAGTACTGGAAGTTCAGTTTTAGCATCAGTCCTTCCAATGAACACCCAGGACTGCTCTCCTTCAGAATGGATTGGTTGGATCTCCTTGCAGTCCAAGGGACTCTCAACGGTCTTCTCCAACAACACAGTTCAAAAGCATCAATTCTTCAGTGCTCAGCTTTCTTCACAGTCCAAGTCTCACATCCCCACATGACCACTGGAAAAACCATAAGACACATATTAATCAAACTAACAACAATCAAACACAAAGAGCAAATATTAAAAGCACCAAGGGAAAAGCAACAAATAACAAAAAGGGATCCCAATGAAGATTACAGCTGATCTTTCAGTAGAAACTCTTCAGGCCAGAAGGGAATGGCAGGACATAATTAAAGTGATGAAAGAGAAAAACCTACAACCCAGATTACTATACCCAGCAAGGATCTCATTCAAATATGAAGGAGAAATCAAAAGCTTTACATACAAGCAACAGCTGAGAGAATTCAGCACCACCAAACCAGCTCTCCAACAAATGCTAAAGGATCTTCTTTAGACAGGAAACAGAAAAAAAGTTTATAAACTCAAATCCAAAACCACAAAGTAAATGGCAATGGATCATACTTATCAATAATTACCTTAAATGTAAATGGGTTGAATGCCCCAGCCAAAAGAGAATGACTGCCTGAATGGCTACAAAAACAAGACCTCTATGTATGCTGTCTACAAGAGATCTATGTCAAACCAAGGGACACCTACAGACTGAAATTGAAGGGCTGGATAAAGATACTTCATGCAGATGGAGACCAAAAGAAAGCAGGAGCAGCAACGCTCATATCAGATAAATAGACTTTGAAATAAAAGCCATAAAAAGAGACAAAGAAGGACAACACTACTTAATGAATAAAGGATCAATCCAAGAAGAAGATATAATAATTATAAATATATATGCACCCAACATAAGAGCACCTCAATACATAAGGTAAATGCTAACAAGTATGAAAGGGGAAATTAACAGTAACACAATAATAGTGGGAGACTTTAATACCCCACTCACACCTATGCATAGATCAATCAAACAGATAATTAATTAGGAAACACAAACTTTAAGTGATACAATGGACCAAATAGACCTAATTGGTATCTATAGAATATTTCACCCCAAGACAATGAATTTCACCTTTTTCTCAAGTGCACAAGGAACCTTCTCCAGGATAGATCACACCCTGGACCATAAATCTAGCCTTGTTAAGTCACTTCAGTCATGTCCGACTCTGTGCAACCCTATAGATGGCAGCCCACCAGGCTCCCCCGTCCCTGGGATTCTCCAGGCAAGAACACTGGAGTGGGTTGCCATTTCCTTCTCCAGTGCATGAAAGTGAAAAGTGAAAGTGAAGTTGCTGAATTGTGTCCAACTCTTAGAGAGCCCATGGACCGCAGCCCACCAGGCTCCTCCATCCATGGGATTTCCCAGGCAAGAGTGCTTGAGTGGGATGCCATTGCCTTCTCCGAAATCTAGCCTTAGTAAATTCAAAAAAATTGAAATCATTTCAAGCATCTTTTCTGATCACAATGCAGTAAGATTAGATCTCAACTACAGGAAAAAAACAAAACTATTAAAAGTACAAACATATGGAGGCTAAATAACACACTTCTTAATAACACATAAATCATCAAAGAAATCAAAAAGAAAATCAAAATATGCATAGAAACATATGAAAATGAAAACATGACAACCCAAAACCTATGAGATTCAGTAAAATCAGTGCTAAGGCTAAGGTTCACAGCATTACAAGCTTACCTCAAGAAATAAGAGAAAAAATCAGATAATCAAACAAATAACCTAACTTAACACCTAAAGCAACTAGAAAAAGAAATGAAGAACCCCAGGGAAAGAAATAATTTAAAAAATAGGGCTGAAATAAATGAAAAAGAAAAAAGACTATAGCAAAAATCAACAAAACTAAAAGCTGGTCTTTGAGAAGATAAATAAAATAGACAAAACATTAGCCAGGCTCATCAAGAAAAAAAAAGGAGAATAATGAAATCAACAAAATTAGAAATGAAAATGGAGATATCACAACAAACAACACAGAAATGCAAAGGATCATAAGAGACTACTATCAGCAACTATATGACAATAAAATGGACAACTTGTAAGAAATGGATGAATTCATAGAAATGCATAACCTTCCAAAACTGAACCAGGAAGAAATAGAAAATCTTAACAGACCTGTCACAAGCACGGAAATCAAAACTGTGCAATCTTCCAACCAGCAAAAGCCCAGGACCAGATGGCTTCACAGCTGAATTCTACCAAAATTTAGAGAAGAGCTTACACCTATCCTACTCACACTTCTTCCAGAAAATTGCAGAGGAAGGTAAACTCCCAAACTCACTCTATGAGGCCACCATCAACCTAATTCCAAAACCAGACAAAGATGCCACAAAAAAAAGACAACTACAGGTCAATATCACTGATGAACATAGATGCAAAAATCCTCAACAAAACTCTAGCAAAGAGAATCCAACAACATATTAAAAAATCATACATCATGACCAAGTGGACTTTATCCCAGGGATGCAAGGATTCTTCAATATTCACAAATCAATCAATGTGACACACCACACTAACAAACTGAAAGAGAAAAATCATATGATGATATCAATAGATTCAGAGAAAACCTTTGACAAAATTCCACATCCATTTATGATATAAACCCTCCCAGAAAGCAGGCATAGAAGGAACATACCTCAACATAATAAAAGCCATATGTGATAAACCCACAGCAAACATTATCCTAAATGGTAAAAATTGAAAGCATTTCCCCTAAAGTCAGGAACAAGACAAGGGAGCCCACTCTCACCACAACTATTCAACATAATTTTGGACATTTTAGCCCCAGCAATCACAGAAGAAAAAGAAATAAAAGGAATCCAGATTGGAAAAGAAGAAGTAAACTGTCATTGTTTGCAGATGACATGATCCTCTACATAGAAAACCCTAAAGACACCACCATAAAATTACTAGAGTTCATCAATGAATACAGTAAATTTGCAGGATATAAAATTAATACACAGAAATCCCTTGCATTCCTATACACTGAAAATGAGAAAACAAAAAGAGAAATTAAGGAAACAATCCAATTCACCATTGTGATGAAAAGAATAAAACACAAACAAATTTACCTAAACAAACAAAAATACTTATATGGAGAAAACTATAAAATACTGATGAAAGAAATTAAAAATGACAGAAATAAATGGAGAAATATAACATGTTCATGGATCAGAAGAAACAATATAATGAAAATGAGTATACTACCCAAGGCAATCTATAGATTCAGTCCAATCCCTATCAAGCAACCAATGGTATTTTTCAGAAAACTAGAACAAATAATTTCATCATTTATAGGGAAACACAAAAAACCTCGAAGAGCCAATGCGATCTTGAGAAAGAAGAATGGAATTGGAGGAATCAACCTGCCTGACTTCAGACTATACTACAAAGCTACAGTCATCAAGATAGTATGGTACTGTCACAAAGACAGAAATACAGATCAATGGAACAAAATAGAAAGCCCAGAGATAAATTCATGCACCTATGGACACCTTATCTTTGACAAAGGAAACAGAAATATACAATGGAGAAAAGACAATCTCTTTAACAAATGGTGCTGGGAAAACTGGTCAACCATCTGTAAAAGATTGAAACTAGAACATTTTCTAACAACATACACAAACGTAAACTCAAAATGGATTAAAGATCTAAATGTAAGACCAGAAATTATAAAAATCCTAGAGGAAAACATAGGCAAAACACTCTCCGACATAAATCACAGCAAGATCCTCTATGACCCACCTCCCAGAGTAATGGAATTAAAAGCGAATGGCTGCGATCCAAAAATCTGCAAGCAATAAATGCTGGAGAGGGTGTGGAGAAAAGGGAACCCTCTTACACTGTTGGTGGGAATGCAAACTAGTACAGCCACTATGGAGAACAGTGTGGAGATTCCTTAAAAAATTGCAAATAGAACTACCTTATGACCCAGCAATCCCACTGCTGGGCATACACACCGAGGAAACCAGAATGGAAAGAGACACATGTACCCCAATGTTCATTGCAGCACTGTTTATAATAGCCAGGACATGGAAACAACCTAGATGTCCATCAGCAGATGAATGGATAAGAAAGCTGTGGTACATATACACAATGGAGTATTACTCAGCCGTTAAAAAGAATTCATTTGAATCAGTTCTGATGAGATGGATGAAACTGGAGCCGATTATACAGAGTGAAGTAAGCCAGAAAGAAAAACACCAATACAGTATACTAACACATATATATGGAATTTAGGAAGATGGCAATGACGACCCTGTATGCAAGACAGGGAAAGAGACACAGATGTGTATAATGGACTTTTGGACTCAGAGGGAGAGGGAGAGGGTGGGATGATTTGGGAGAATGCCATTCTAACAGGTATACTATCATGTGAATTGAATCGCCAGTCTATGTCTGAAGCAGGATGCAGCATGCTTGGGGATGGTGCATGGGGATGACCCAGAAAGATGTTATGGGGAGGGAGGTGGGAGGGGGGTTCATGTTTGGGAATGCATGTAAGAATTAAAGATTTTAAAATTTAAATAAATAAATAAATAAATAAATAAATAATTTAAAAAAAAGGAAAAAAGAAAAAAAAAAAGCAAATGGGACCTAATTAAACTCAAAAGCTTTTGCACAACGAAGGAAACTATAAGCAAAAGTCAGCCTTCAGAGGAGGAGAAAATAATAGCAAATGAAGCACCTGACAAAGAATTCATCTCAAAAATATACAAAGAGCTCATGCTGCTCAATACTAGAAAAATAAACGACCCAATCAAAAAATGGGCCAAAGAACTAAACAGACATTTCTTCAAAGAAGACATACAGATGGCTAACAAACACATGAAAAAAATGCTCAATATCACTCATTATCAGAGAAATGCACATCAAAACTACAATAAGGTGCCATCTCATGCTGGTCAGAATTGTTGCTATCAAAAAGCCTACAAACAACAAAAGCTGGAGAGGGTGTGGAGAAAAGGGAACCCTCTTACACTGTTGGGAATGAAAACTAGTAAAGCCACTATAGAGAACATTGTGGAGATTCCTTGAAAAACTGAAAATAGAACTGACATACAGCTGCTACTGCTGCTAAGTCACTTCAGTCGTGTCCGACTCTGTGTGACCCCATAGATGGCAGCCCACCAGGCTCCTCCATCCCTGGGATTCTCCAGGCAAGAACACTGGAGTGGGTTGCCATTTCCTTCTCCAATGCATGAAAGCGAAAAGTGAAAGGGAAGTCGTTCAGTTGTGTCCGACTCTTCACAACCCCATGGGCTGCAGCCTACCAGCCCCCTCCATCCATGGGATTTTCCAAGCAACAACCCAGCAATCCCACTGCTGAGCATACACACCAAGGTAACCAGAATTTAAAGAGACACATTGTACCCCAATGTTCATCACAGCATTGTTTACAGTAGCTGGGACATGCCCATCATCAGATGAATGCATAAGAAAACTGTGGTACATATACACAATGAAATATTACTCAGCTATTAAAAAGAACACATTTGAATCAGATCTATTGAGGTGGATGAAACTGGACCCTATTATACTGAGTGAAGTAAGTCAGAAAGAAAAACACCAATACAGTATATTGACACATGTATATGGACTTTATAAAGATGGTAATGACAACACTTTATCTGAGATAGCAAAAGAGACACAGATATAAAAATATAATTTTGGAATCTGTGGGAGAAGGTGAGGGTGGGATGATTTGAGAGAATAACATTGAAACATGTATATTACCATATGTGAAATAGATCATCATTGCAAGTCTGATGCATGAAACAGGGTGTTCAACACTGGTGCACTGGGACAACCCAGAGGGATGGTATGGGGAGAGATGTGAGATGGAGGTTTGGGATGGGAGACACATGTACACCCATGGATGATTCATGTCAGTGTATGGCAAAAGCCACCACAATATTGTAAAGTAATTAGTCTCCTTTAAAATAAATTAATTAATTTTTAAAATAATAAAATAAAATTATTTCTAAACAATAGTTTTTAAAATGTATGGCAATTGTATACAGGGTATTAAATAATAAGGCTGCTGCTGCTAAGTCACTTCAGCTGTGTCCAACTGTGTGTGACCCCACAGATGGAAGTCCACCAGGCACTCCCATCCCTGGGATTCTCCAGGCAAGAATACTGGAGTGGGTTGCCTTTTCCTTCTCCAAGGCATGAAAGTAAAAAGTGAGAGTGAAGTCGCCCAGTCTGGTCTGACTCTTAGCAACCCCATGGGTTGCAGTCTACCAGGTTCCTCCGTCCATGGGACTCTCCAGGTAAGAATACTGGAGTGGGGTGCCATTACCTACCCTGAACTATTAAGGAGTAGTATATATGACCATCAGATAATGGCAGTGGTGAGAAATAGATTGGGAGTTTGGGACTGGCACATACACACTGTTATATTTAAAATTGATAACTAGCTAGGACTTAGTGTAAAAAGATTAATTTTAAATATTTACTTGTTGAAAGGAAAGAAAATTGACAAAAAATGATGGATTAGTAATCAGTGATAGAAATAATTAGTAAAGAACTAAACATAACAACTGGAATAAATTCAGAGTTTAATAGAAAATAATTATGTTTTTCTGATGGCCTTTCATTCCCCATTCTCTCCAAGGTGCTCTTAATCAATTGTATCTTCAGACAAGATAAGGAGAAATCAAGAGAGAAGGAAAAAGTGAGGGGAAATGAGGTTTTATAATTTTTGATAGTTTAGATAGGAAAGAAGCAAGAGAGAACCTAATTATCCTCCTTTAAAATTAGTCTCCCTGTTCCTAACATGTGAGTTTAAAAACAAAACTAACAAGTGTCATTAATTAATCTTGGAGCTTATATACATTAGGTATCATATTTCCTGTAACTTGAAAAGTACCTAACCAATGAGCCACTTTCTACTACTCATAATTATAAAAAGTATACACGCTCATATTCAGAGACTTCACTATAAATAAATATAGAACCATCCTTAAATTAGCACTGCTTCTCTGTCACATGTCAGATGTATGACAGTTTTTCAAATGAGGCATGTTTTATCTGTTGAAGGGAGAATGATGAAAACTCCAAATAAATTGATTGAGAAAGAGAGCACAATATTCTTTTCATTATATCAAAAATATTGAGAGATTATCATTCATGGGCATGCAGATATTATACACAATAAATTCCCGAATAATAGTTCAGCTCCACAATTCTATAATAGTATTTCTCACCAATTATTATATAAATCCCCCCAAATTCTGTGCTGCAGGGTTGTGAAAACATTGTCATAGTACTCTTAATGTAGTGCTACAGTTGCTCAGTCTTGTCTGACTCTGCAATTCCATGGAGTGCAGCATGCCAGGCTTCACTGTTGTCTGTCACCAACTCCCAGAACTTACTCAAACTGAAGTCCATCAAGTCGGTGATCATTTCATCCTCTTTTGTCCCCTTCTCCCTCCTTCGATCTTTCCCAGCATCAAGATCTTTTCAAATGAGTCAGTTTTTTGCATCAAGTGGCCAAAGTATTGCAGTTTCAGCTTCAGCATCAGTCCTTCCAATGAATATTCAGGACTGATTTCCTATAGGATGGATTGATTTGATCTCCTTGCAGTCCAAGGGACTCTCAAGAGTCTTCTCCAACACCACAGTTCAAAAGAATCAATTCTTCGATGCTCAGCTTACTTTATAGTCCAGCTTTCACATCCATACACGACTATTGGAAAAACCATTGCTTTGACTAGACGGAACTTTGTTGGCAAAGTAATGTCTCTGTTTTTTAATATGCTATCTATGTTGTAGTGTTACATGGTGCTCAATATCTAAAACCCTCACATAGGCAGAAGGAACTGCTGATGGTATTTCAAAACTAATTTTTTGTGCTAAGTGGCTTCAGTCATGTATGACTCTTTGTGGTCCTATGGTCTGTAGCCCACCAGGCTCCTCCAGGCAAGAATACTGGAATGGGTTACCATTTCCTCCACCAGAGAATCTTCTAACTCAGGGATCAAACTTGTGACTCATGTCTCTTCCATTGGCAGGCTGGTTCTTGACCACTAGCACCACCTGGGAAGTCCCAGAGCTAATTTTACCAACTCACAAATAAAATAAAGCAAAATTACTGGTAATTGAGAGAACTGAAAAGCAAGTTTTTTTTAACTCAGCCTCAAACTCTTGTAATTTTTTCAAAAAAGAATTATTTAAGTAAAACATTTAATGGAAGTGAAATATTCATTTGTTTTCACTTTTTGAATGAAATCAATAGTGACTACTGAGGTTATTTTCTGTGCACAATATTATGGAAGACGCAAAGAAACATCTTGCTCCTAAAAAATCTGAAATCCGGCTGCAGAAACAAAACATTGGGATATGAATGGATCAGCAAAAACAAAACAAATAATGGACACCATAAAAAAAATACACATATCTAAGAAAAGGTGATCAGTGCAAGTTAAAATTCAAGATATAAGAATTTGGGACAGTGGCAAATATAAGATTTATTCATTTGTATAGTCTGCTTTATTAAATACATTTTGATATATTATAGGTTTTTTGCTGATGTTAGAAAAAGCCAAGATGAAAAGAATGCAATTCCTATCTTCTACATGTGAACTAATTTGTAAACCATTTTGTTGTGTGCTATATTTGAATGTGAACCAGAGGTTAGAGAAGTTCAGGAAATTTTATAAAACCTAGTTAAGTCAGGAGATGGCAGAGAAGGTATCATTCAAAAAGTAATATTTGAGTCACTGTAAATGACAAATAAGAGAACATCTTAAGCAGAAGAAACCACAGGTCAGTGAGCAGGCATAAAATATTGATCATTTGCTGGGGTTATCTCCTAGGAGAAATGTTCGTAAGTATCACAAATACAACAAAGATAAGCAAGAATTGGACCAAGAATCCCTTGCATGTGATATTAAGAATTTTAAAATGTATCACATGAGATTTGTGAAATTATGGAAGAACGTTAAGACTGGTTGGTAGGATTTAAAATTTACAAGATGTAGCTGGTGGTACTGTAGAAAACAGACTAGATGAAATAAAGAAGGAAAAGGAGTTAGGAGCCGTGTTAGACACCTCTGAGGAAACGCTTCAGATCCTCTTTGGCTCAGCTGTCTTTGTATGGCTCCATCTGACCTCAGACAGCTGCAGGCTGACAGCACTTTCCCACATGGCCTACTCTGATCATATGCTTTGTACTGCTAGTCCTGAGGCTTCCCTGTTGACCTTTGTGGTCCCACTTGATAACCACATATGTGCAACCCCAAAGTGTAAGGCTGTAAAAGCCCCATGATAAATCTTTGACTAATGGGACATGAGAACAAGTTGATGTATTCTTCTAATTTTAGTTTACTAGTTATTTAGTATTATTATAATTTTAGAATCTATTATAGTTCTTCTAATAATTCTAATTTCCTTAACCATGCTCTTTCCTATAAATGCAGGTTAAAGGACTTCTCAGGGATGGTGTTTTGAGGACTAGAAGTCACACTTAGTGGCAGCCAGCTAGATACTGTGTCCACTGATATGTTCTCTTTCCTTCCCTTACTTATACCCCAGGTATTCCATAAAATAATTTATTTTAACTGTAGCAGTGAAAAAAGGAAGAGAACGGATTTAAGAGGTATTAAGAAGATAGACTAAACATGGACATGTGGCTGACTGGTGATAACTGAGTAGTAGATAGTAAACTAGAGCAGCCTCTAAGACAGTAGTCTGGATGATATTTTGGAGAGTAGTGCCATAGAACAAATTAACAAATACAGAGAGAGAGACAGGCTTCAAAATGCAGAATATATTCAAGTTTAGATAAGACATCATTTATCATTGAGAAGGAACAATAAAAAGGTCATTGGAAATATGAGTATAGAGCTCAGAAAAAAAAAATGACTATAGAGCTCAGAAAAAGTTTAGTCTAGTAGCTACAATTTGGAAGTCATCAGCTTTAAAGTAGCCAGGTAAAATCATAGAGAAGAGGATCAAGGATAATATTCTTGTGTGTTCTATAAGTGAGGTACATAGAAGAAGAAAATTAAGAAAAAATCTTACAAACAGTAGTAAATGTGAAAGGAAGAGAGGAAAAATAATAAAAGGCTTGGAGCCAAGGAAAGAAAGCACTTCAAGAAGAGAATGATTAACTGTTAAATGTGGCAAGATTAGATAAATAATAGAGTGAAAATCATGAACTGGTTTGATAGTTAAATCATTGTTGACTTGAGCATTTTCAGTAGTAGAATAGGGGGAGAAAATAAATCTATAGAATAAAATAGCTGAAAATAATGTGAAGCAGGAAAACTGTAGAAACACACAGGTAAATATGTATGTAGGGTTTCCCTGGTGGCTCAGTGGTAAAGAATCTGCCTGCCAGTGTAGGAGATATGGGTTCGATCCCTGGGTCAGGAAGATCCCCTGAAGAAGAAAATGACAACCCACTCCAGTATTCCAGCCTGGGAAATCCCATGGGCAGAGGAGCCTAGCAGGCTACAGTCCAAGTTGTCACAGAAGAGTCAGACACAATTTAGGGACCAAACAACAACAACAAATATTTGTGTAACAGGTATTTCTCAGTTTGTTCCATCTTGTTCCATCAGGATTTTCTCCACCAGTACCTTGAAGACACTTTCTTTCTTTCTTTTTTTTTTTTTTCATGAAAGCCCACAACTCAGTCTATATTTAATAGTCTTATAATCAATACATTCAGTTTTGTTGTCATTCATCCATGAATATCTTTAACAGTACTGCTATGAGCTGACTTCTAAGGCATGAATGTGTGCATAAGTTTAGACTGTTTATCTCCTCCATTGGCAGTAAATATATTCTTCCTGGTATAGATATTTCTGGATAGAGGTCTGGCTGGCAAATCCTCACTAAAACATGACATGGACTTAAGCCTTTCATTGTTCTCCTAGAGATTCACTACTGCTATTATTGGCAATTCTCTCACCTTCTGTTTTCCACTGACAAGATTCCTTGTTTTAATCCCTCTAGTGAAATGGTAGAATCAGGAAGACTTATCCATTGTTTCAGTTTGAAGAAGTACAACATGTTTCCATTGAAATAATTAGCCATGGCTTTTATTTATCCATTCATTCATGGGAAGTATTTTCACAGAACACTGGGAAACACTTAGTGTCTAGAGCAGAGCTGCACTGAGATAGGCAGAGCCACTTTCTCACACTACACTGGAAACACATATCCAGGATATGCATGATATTCATGGAATAAACAAATCTCCACCACTTCCCTACTCCGTCCTCCACCCCTCAACAACTTAAAAACAAATAAATAAGCAAACAGCGTATCTCTCTCCTTTCTCTTCTCTCATTTTCCACTACATATATTGCTTTTCACAGTTCTAAGTCAAGCATCTTGTCCCATTTGGAGATTCACTAAGTAAGAAAGAAGACTGTAAAGCAATGAGAATCCTATATTAATATATTCAATCTTTAATGAGGTTTATTCTTTAGTAAGCAAGGACTATGCTTCTTATTGAATAAGAGGGATTTCTAGTATTTTAACATGATTCAGAACAATTAGAATGTATCTTTATGTAAAGTGGAATTAAGAAAAGGTGATTTATGACTGCAAAGTTACTGTTTGAATAACAATTATGTGGGGATTTATTTTGTCACTGAACACATCAAATTGACTTGGGACATCATTATGAATCTAAAAATTTATAAGAATATGAAAGAATTCCTGCTCAGTTTCCTTTTCCAGTAAAAGCAAATCCTGAACATACCAGTATGTTAGAAACTATGTGTAGGGCATGCAGGATCAAGTTTACTAATAATTTGTGATGAGTAAAATAATATTGCTAGATTATTCCAGTAAAAATAAAATAAGTTGGCACTAATGTATGCAAATATATTCAAACATGTTCTGAGACTCTGGCAGAAATGAGAAATAAAACCCAAAGTACAGATAAAATAACAAGAGAGGGATACAGGAGAAGAATGATAAAGAGATCTGACCTGCTCAGAAATGGAAAAGAAAACAAAATTCTAATAGCTCTAAATCATACTAAAATACTAGAAATGTGTCTGATTCAATAAGAAACACAGTTCTTGATTCACAAAGAATAAGCATAGCTCATATCTGACGTAGAGATATGGTCAGCTTTGTTCACCAAACTAAGACTAAAAAGAGTTGAGTAGCTCTTAAAAATTGCCAGTTTTGAGGAGCTACTTCTGGAAGGGTTAAGTAAGGCCCTTCTAAAATATCCCTTGTGAATATAATTGCAAATGATACTTAACAAAATACTAGCAAACCTAATCCCAGAAACATAAAAAGATTATATACCATAACTATGTAGGATTTATACCAGGAGTGCAAGATTTGTTCAACTTACAAATGAACCACTTAATACCCCATATGACTAAACCAAAAAATACATGTTCATCTAAGTAGATACAGGAAAAAAAAAATTTACAAAATTCAACATTCTTTCCTAACTAAACACTAAACAAACTAAGAATAAAGAGTAACTCCTCAGTCTGATTGTTAAAGGAGAACTAAAGAAAAACTCACAGCTAATATTATACTTTGTGTAGAAAGACTGCAAAACTTCTCTTTATAATCAAGAAACATAATTATATCTGTTCTTACCACTTTTATTCAGCATTGAATTGGAGGTTCCAGCAAGGGCAATTGGGAAAGAATAAAAAATAAGACACCCATATAGGAAAGGAAGAAGTAGTTTATCTCTATCCTCAGATGACATGAAAAATCTTACAAGATACTTGATCAAGATACAAAGATAATTTTGTATC
Organism: Ovis aries; assembly: GCF_016772045.2. Taxonomy (NCBI): domain Eukaryota; kingdom Metazoa; phylum Chordata; class Mammalia; order Artiodactyla; family Bovidae; genus Ovis; species Ovis aries. The sequence goes on from NC_056059.1 coordinate 77,041,151, forward strand.
TTTTTTGTATCTTTGTATCTTTTTATACATTAACAATGAACAATCTGAAAGTGAAATTAAGAAGGTAATTCTATTTATAATAGCATAAAAGAATTACAAATAAATAATAATTCAACAATACAAAGTAAGATTTATACACTGAAAAACTACAAAACATCATTGAAAAATGATAAAGAAGACCTAAATAAATAGAAAAAATATCTTATCTACATGGATGAGAGGATCAAATATTGAAGCTGGTATAGCAGTCTGTTCCCTTAAAACTTCTATGTGGAACCCTAATCCTCAGTGGAATGTGTTTTTATTTGGAAATAAGGTCATTGCAGATGTAATTAGTTAAAGTAAGTTTAGGTTATATTGGAGGAGCATGGGTTCCTAATCCAATAAAACCTGGTTTCCTTATGAAAAGAATGCCATGTGAAGAGAAAGAAATGTGTATAGAAGTCATGCAAAGGCACAGGAAGAATGCCATCTACATGGAACCTCGAAGGTTGCCAGCAAGCCACCAAAAGCTGAAAGAGGCATGGAACAGATTTTAATTCATAGTCTTCAGAAGGAACCAGTTCTGCTGATGCCTTGTTCTCAGTATTCTAGTTTCCAGAACTGTGAGAAAATAAATTGCTGGTATTTAATAAATTTCTGTCAGTTTGTGATACTTTGAACAGCAATCTCAATAAATTAATAGATTAAGCAATACTCTCAAAATTTACCTGCTGATTCAGTTGTATTGGAATTCAATACAATTACAAGAAGTATTCCAGCTGCCTCTTTTGCAGAAATAGACAAACTGATCTAAAAAAGTTCATAGGGTAATTTGTGAGACTCAATATATCCAAAAAAAAAAAAAAACGAGAGAGAGAGGAAAAATCTTGCTCCCAATTTCAGAACATAAAAAGTCACAATAATTAAGTACAACGTGGATGGCAATAAGAATGAACATATATACAAATGAAATGGGCTGAGCATCCAAAATAAATCCTTATACTCTTGGTCAACTGATTTTAACAAGGATGCCGCTATAATTGGGCTTCCAATGTGACCGCTATAATAAAAAGGAGAAAGACCAGTCTTTTCAACAAATAGTGTCATGGCAACTGGATGCTGCTGCTGCTGCTGCTGCTGTTACTGCTACTGCTTCTGCTGCTGCTGCTGCTGCTGCTGCTGCTGCTGCTGCTGCTGCTGCTGCTAAGTCACTTCAGTTGTGTCCGACTCTGTGCGACCCCATAGATAGCAGCCCACCAGGCTCCCCCATCCCTGGGATTCTCCAGGCAAGAACACTGGAGTGGGTTGCGATTTCCTTCTCCAATGCATGAAAGTAAAAAGTGAAAGTGAAGTCGTTCAGTCGTGTCCGAATCTTAGCGACCCCATGGACGGCAGCCCACCAGGCTCCTCCGTCCATGGGATTTTCCAGGCAAGAGTACTGTAGTGGGGTGCCATTGCCTTCTCCTGCAATTGGATATCCATCTGTAAAAGAATGAAATTGAATCCCTTCCTCCTATCTTATACAAAAGTTACTCAAGACAGATCATGAAACTAAAGCTAAAACTATAAAACTATTAGATGAAAACACAAGAAATGTAAACCTTAATTATCTTGGATTAGGTAATGGTTTCTTAGCTATGATACCAGAAGTATAAGCAGCAAAAGATACAATAGATAAATATGATGACTTTAAGTTGCTTCACTTTTGTGTTTCCTTTCCATATTGCCTTCTCATATGCACATATCTTTTGGATTATTTTTAGACATAAGCAAAAAATTATTATTCACAAAGAGTTTATTCATCATTCCATCATAATTATTTTTATAACATCATCTTCTAATTTTATGCTTATCTGTATAAGTAAGATTATATATATTTTTGTTGTTTTTAGTTATTTTTAAATTTATATTTATTTATTTTAATTGGAGGTTAATTACTTTACAATATTGTATTGGTTCTGCCATATATCAACATGAATCCGTCACAGGCATACACGTGTTCCCCATCCTGAATACCCCTCCCACCTCCCTCCCTGTACCTGACCCTCTGGGTCATCCCAGTGCACCAGTTCCCAAGCATCCTGTATAGAACCTGGACTGGCGATTCATTTCTTATATGATATTATACATGTTTCCGTGACATTCCCCCAAATCATCCCACCCTCTCTCTCCCTCTCCCACAGAGTCCAAAAGACTGTTCTGTATATCTGTGTCTCTTTTGCTGTCTCACATACAGGGGTATCGTTACCATCTTTCTAAATTCCATATATATGTGTTAGTATACTGTGTTGGTGTTCTCCTTTCTGGCTTATTTCACTCTGTGTAATCAGTTTCATCCACCTCATTAGAACTGATTCAAATGTATTCTTTTTAATAGCTGAGTAGTAGTCCATTGTGTATATGTACCACAGCTTTCTTATCCATTCATCTGTGATGGACATCTAGGTTGCTTCCATGTCCTGCCTATTATAAACAATGCGGTGATGAACATTGGGGTACACGTGTCTCTTTCAATTCTGGTTTCCTCAGTGTGTATGCCCAGCAGTGGGATTGCTGGATCATAAGGCAGTTCTATTTCCAGTTTTTTAAGGAATCTCCACCCTGTTCTCCATAGTGGCTATACTAGTTTGCATTCCCACCAACAGTGTAAGAGGGTTCCCTTTTCTCCACACCCTCTCCAGCATTTATTGCTTGTAGACTTTTGGATGGCAGCCATTCTGACTGGTGTGAAATGATACCTCATTGTGGTTTTGATTTTCATTTCTCTGATAATGAGTGATGTTGAGCACTTTTTATGTATTTGTTAGCCATCCATATGTCTTCTTTGGAGAAATGTCTATTTAGTTCTTTGGCCCATTTTTTGATTGGGTCATTTATTTTTCTGGCATTGAGCTGCAGGAGTTGTTTGTATATTTTTGAGATTAGTTGTCAGTTGCTTCATTTGCTATTATTTTCTCCCATTCAGAAGGCTGTCTTTTCACCTTGCTTATAGTTTCTTTTGCTGTGTAGAAGCTTTTAATTTTAATTAGATCCCATTTGTTTATTTTTGCTTTTATTTGCAGTATTCTGGGAGGTGGTTCATAGAGGATCCTGCTGTGATTTATGTCGGAGAGTGTTTTGCTTATGTTCTCCTCTAAGAGGTATTTTTGTTTGTTTGTTTGTTTGTTTGTTTGTTTTACTTTATTTTACTTTTACAATACTGTATTGGTTTTGCCATACATCAACATGAATCCGCCATGGGTGTACATGGGTCCAACCCTGAGCCCCCCTCCCATCTCCCTCCCCATACCATCTCTCTGGGTCATCCCAGTGTAGTTTCTGGACTTAGGTTTAGATCTTTAATCCATTTTGAGTTTATTTTTGTGTATGGTGTTAGAAAGTGTTCTAGTTTCATTCATTTACAAGTGGTAGACCAGTTTTCCCAGCACCACTTGTTAAAGTGAGTGTCTTTAATCCATCATATATTCTTGCCTCCTTTGTCAAAGATAAGGTGTCCATAGGTGTGTGGATTTATCTATGGGCTTTCTATTTTGTTCCATTGATCTATATTTCTGTCTTTGTGCCAGTACCATACTGTCTTGATGACTGTGGCTTTGTAGTAGAGCCTGAAGTCAGGCAAGTTGATTCCTCCAGTTCCATTCTTCTTTCTCAAGATTGCTTTGGCTATTTGAAGTTTTTTTCGTATTTCCATACAAATTATGAAATTATTTGTTCTATCTCTGTGAAAAATACCGCTGGTAGCTTGATAGGGATTGCATTGAATCTGTAGATTGCTTTTGGTAGTATACTCATTTTCACTATATTGATTCTTCCAATCCATGAGCATGGTATATTTCTCCATCTATTAGTGTCCTCTTTGATTTATTTCACCAGTGTTTTATAGCTTTATATATATAGGTCTTTAGTTTCTTTAGGTAGATATATTCCTAAGTATTTTATTCTTTTCATTGCAGTGGTGAATGGAATTTTTTCCATAATTTCTTTTTCTACTTTCTCATTAGTGTATAGGAATGCAAGGGATTTCTACGTGTTGATTTTATTTTTTAATGTGTTGATTTTATATCCTGCAACTTTACTATATTCATTGATTAGCTCTAGCAATTTTCTGGTGGAATCTTTAGGGTTTTCTATGTACAGAATCATATCATCTGCAAACAGTGAGAGTTTTACTTCTTCTTTTCCAATTTGGATTTCTTTTATTTCTTTTTCTGCTCTGATTGCTGTGGCCAAAACTTCCAGAACTGTGTTGAATAGTAGTGGTGAAAGTGGGCACCCTTGTGTTGTTCCTGACTTTAGGGGAAATGCTTTCAGTTTTTCACCATTGAGGATAATGATTGCTGTGGGTTTGTCATATATAGCTTTTATTATGTTGAGGTATGTTCCTTCTAGTCCTGCTTTCTGGAGAGTTTTTTTTTTTTTTAATCATAAATGGATGTTGAATTTTGTCAAAGGCCTCCTCTGCATCTATTGAGATAATCATATGGCTTTTATTTTTCAATTTGTTAATGTGGTGATTTCTGATTACAGTTTCAATTTCCATGCTTGTGATGGGTCTGTTAAGATTTTCTGTTTCTTCCTGGTTCAGTTTTGGAAAGTTGTACTTTTCTAAGAATTTGTCCATTTCTTCCAAGTTGTCCATTTTATTGGCATATAATTGCTCTTAGTAGTCTCTTATGATCCTTTGTATTTCTGTGTTGTCTGTGATCTTTCCATTTTCATTTCTAATTTTTTTGATTTGATCTTCCTCCCTTTGTTTCTTGATGAGTCTGGCTAATGGTTTGTCAGTTTTATTTATCCATTCAAAGAACCAGCTTTTGGTTTTGTGGATTTTTGCTATGGTCTCTTTTCTTTCTTTTGCATTTATTTCTGCCCTAATTTTTAAGATTTCTTTCCTTCTACTAACCCTGTGGTTCTCCATTTCTTCCTTTTCTAGTTGCTTTAGGTGTAGAGTTAGGTTATTTATTTGACTTTTTTCTTGTTTCTTGAGGTATGCCTGTATTGCTATGAACTTTCCCCTTAGCACTGCTTTTACAGTATCCCACAGGTTTGGGGTTGTTGTGTTTTCATTTTCATTCATTTCTATGTATATTTTGATTTCTTTCTTTATTTCTTCTGTGATTTGTTGATTATTCAGCAGTGTGTTTTTCAGCCTCCATATGTCGCAATTTTCAATAGTTTTTCTCCTGTAATTGAGATCTAATCATACTGCATTGTGGTCAGAAAAGATGCTTGGAATGATTTCAATTTTTTTGAATTTACCAAGGCTAGATTTATGGCCCAGGATGTGATCTATCCTGGAGAAGGTTCCGTGTGAACCTGAGAAAAAGGTGAAATTCATTGTTTTGGGGTGAAATGTCCTATAGATATCAATTAGGTCTAGCTGGTCTATTGTATTATTTAAAGTTTGTGTTTCCTCATTAATTTTCTGTTTAGTTTATCTATCCATAGGTGTGAGTGGGGTATTAAAGTCCCACTATTATTGTGTTATTGTTAATCTCCCCTTTCATACTTGTTAGCATTTGTCTTACATATTGTGGTGCTCCTATGTTGACTGCATATATATTTATGATTGGTATATCTTCTTCTTGGATTGATCCTTTGATCATTATGTATTGGCCTTCTTTGTCTCTTTTCACAGCCTTTGGTTTAAAGTCTATTTTATCTGATATGAGCATTGCTACTCCTGCTTACTTTTGGTTTCTATTTGCGTGGAATATCTTTTTCCAGCCCTTCACTTTCAGTCTGTATGTGTCCCCTGTTTTGAGGTGGATCTCTTGTAGACAACATATATAGGGGTCTTGTTTTTGTATCCATTCAGCCAGTCTTTGTGTTTTGGTTGGGGCATTCAACCCAATTACGTTTAAGGTAATTATTGATAAGTATGATCCCGTTGTCATTTACTTTATTGTTTTTGGTTTGAGTTTATACACCCTTTTTGTGTTTCCTGTCTAGAAAAGATCCTTTAGCATTTGTTGGAGAGCTGGTTTGGTGGTGCTGAATTCCCTCAGCTTTTGCTTGTCTGTAAAGCTTTTGATTTCTCCTTCATGTTTGAATGAGATCCTTGCTGGGTACAGTAATCTAGGTTGTAGGTTATTTTCTTTCATCATTTTAACTATGTCCTGCCATTCCCTCCTGGTCTGAAGAGTTTCTTTTGAAAGATCAGCTATTATTCTTATGGGAATCCCCTTGTGTGTTATTTGTTGTTTTTCCCTTGCTGCTTTTAATAATTGTTCTTTGTGTTTGACCGTTGTTAATTTGATTAATATGTGTCTTGGGGTGTTTCACCTTGGGTTTTTCCTGTTTGGGACTCTCTGGGTTTCTTGGACTTGGGTGATTATTTCCTTCCCCAATTTAGGGAAGTTTTCAACTATTATCTGCTCAAGTATTTTCTCATGGTCTTTCTTTCTGTCTTCTTCTTCTGGTACTCCTATGATTTGAATGTTGGGATGTTTAATATTGTCCTGGAGGTCTCTGAGATTGTCCTCACTTCTTTTAATTCATTTTTTTCCTCTCTGATTCATTTATTTCTACCATTCTATCTTCTACTTCATTAATCATATCTTCTGCCTCCGTTATTCTACTATTTGTTGCCTCCAGAGTGTTTTTGATCTCATTTATTGCATTATTTGCTATATATTGACTCTTTTTTATTTCTTCTAGGTCCTTGTTAAACCTTTCTTGCATCTTCTCAACCCTTGTCTCCAGGCTATTTATCTGCGATTCCATTTTGATTTCAAGATTTTGGTTCATTTTCACTATCATTATTTGGATTTCTTTATCAGGTATATTCCCTATCTCTTCCTCTTTCATTTGGTTTGGTGGGCATTTCTCCTGTTCTTTTACCTGCTAGGTATTCCTCTGTCTCTTCATCTTGTTTATATTGCTGTTTTGGGCCGGCCTTTCTGTATTCTGGCAGTTTGGGGAGTTCTCTTTATTGTGGAGTTTCCTCTCTGTGGGTGGGGTTGTACAGGTGACTTGTCAAGGTTTCCTGGTTAGGGAAGCTTGTGTCAGTGTTCTAGTGGGTGGAGCTGGATTTCTTCCCTCTGGAGTGCAATGAAGTGTCCAGTAATGAGTTATGAGATATCAGTGGGGTTGGAGTAACTTTGGGCAGCTTGTATATTGAAGCTCATGGGTGTATTCCTGTGTTGCTAGAGAATTTGCATGGTATGTCTTGCTCTGGAACTTGTTGGCCCTTGGGTGGTGCTTGGTTTCAGTGTAGGTATCGAGGCATTTGATGAGCTCCTGTAGATTAATGTTCCCCAGAGTCAGGAGTTCTCTGATGTTCTCAGGATTTGGACTTACGCCACCTGCTTCTGGTTTTCAGTCTTATTTTTACAGTAGTCTCAAGACTTCTCCATCTATACAGCACCATTGATAAAACATCTAGGTTAAAGATGAAAAGTTTCTCCACAGTGAGGGACACCCAGAGAGGTTCACAGATTTACATGGAGAAGAGAAGTGGGAGGAGGGAGTTAGAGGTGACCCGAATGAGATGAGGTGGAATCAAAAGAGGAGAGAGCAAGCTAGCCAGTAATCACTTCCTTATGTGCACTCCACAGTCTGGACAGTTCAGAGATGCTCACGGAGTTATACAGAGAAGAGAAGAGGGAGGAAAGAGATAAAGGTGGACAGGAGGATAAAGGGAGGAATCAAAAGGAGAGAGACAGATCCAGCCAGTAATCATTTCCTTAAGTGTTCTCCACCATCTGGAACACAGAAAGATTCACAGAGTTGGGTAGAGAAGAGAAGGGGGAGGGAGGAGATAGAGGCAACCTGGTGGAGAAAAAGGAGAGTCCAAAGGGGAAGAGAACAATCAGGCCATGATCTTGCTCCCAAGTAAAAATGGGTAATGAAGATTGTGTTCTTAAAGGTACAAAATTGATAGCAAATACCAAAAGGCAAAGATTAAAAATCTAGAGTAGAGGTTGGATTTTCAAAAATACAATATTAAAGAAAAGAAATAAAGAAAAAAGTCACAAAATTATAAATATATATATATATATATATATATATACATATGGCATTTGCTTTAAAAAATATGGTCTCTCTTTTTTTTTTTGCAAAGTAATAGTAGGTTATGAAAATGAAAATTAAAGGAGTAATAGAGGACTTAAAAATTAAAAAAAAAATTTTTTTTAAAGAATGATAGTAAAAATAGTAAAAATATATCTAGGACTTTCTCTGGTGCTGTTGTGGGCAGTGTGGGGTCAATTGATTTTTGGATAGTTCCTTGATCTGGCTTATATTTCCCAAGGTCTATAGGCCCCTTCCTATGTAGTCAGTACTAACTACAGGGTTTTAATCTATTGCATCTGTCACTTCCAATGTGGTTCCCTCTGTTTTAGCTTGTTCTGTTTGCTGGTCTCTTCAGTGTCTGATTTCCACCCTGACACAAGGGGTGGTGGTGGACACTTTTTAGGCTCACTTGTTCAGTTGCACTGTGGGGAGGGAGGGATGCTGCAAACAAATAACACCAGCTGTGCTTGCAGTGTCTCAGCCACACTGGACCTGCCCCCGCTCACAGTGCGTGTGCCCTCCCTGCCCACACTGCTCAGGCTCTAGGTTGCTCTGCCAGGAACTGTCTGATGCTGGCCCTGGGCTGCATGTACCTCCCAGGTCTAAGCCACTCAGGTTCAGGAACTCAGGTAGTCCTCAGAGGCACAGACTCGGTGGGGCCTGCATTTTGTGCCCTTTCCAGGTCTGAGCAGCTCAGGTGATGAGGTGTTTGGTGAGCATGGTCACTGTGATTTATCACCGCCCCCGTTCCTGCCCCTCAGTTTTCTGGGTGTAAAACCGGCGCACCTTCTTGGGTGGATGTTGACCATCCAGAACCCCAAGAAGTCTTAGTTAACAAAGAAGCCTGCTTACAGTTTGGTAGATAATGTCTCTCTGGGGCTGTGATTGCCCCCTTCCAACTCTGACTGCCTGTCACTGGAGGGGGGTGGTCTGCAGCAGGCTAGCTCTGTTCAGTCCTTTGTTCTGTGAGTGGGCCTGATGGTGGCTTAGGTTAGGGCTTTTCATATGATAGCTATGCCACAGTCTGGTTTGCTAGCCCAAGTGAGTTCCCTCAGATTGCCCTCAGGGATTTCAGGACCAGTCCTTACTCTAAGCAATGCAGCCTGTGCCTCCCTGCCCAGCCCCTGCTTGCTACTGGCTGGTGCAGGCATCTGTGCTGCTTCTCTTTCTGGGGAAGTTACCGTTGGGCATGTAATCTGTGGGATTTAATTATTTATTTATTTTTCCTCCCAGTTATGTTGCCCTCTGTGGTTCCAAGGCTCATCACAGACTCGGCAGTGAGAGTGTTTCCTGGTGTTTGGAAACTTCTCTCTTTTTAAGGCTCCCTTCCCGGGATGGAGTTCAATCCCTACCTCTTTTGTCTCTTTTTTTGTCTTTTATATTTTTTCCTACCTCCTTTCAAAGACACTGGGCTGCTTTTCTGGGAACCTGATGTCCTCAGCCAGCATTCAGAAGTTGTTTTGTGGGATTTACTCAGCGTTTAAATGTTCTTTTGATGAATTCGTGGGGAAGAAAGTGGTCTCCCCATCCTATTCCTCCACCATCTTAGGACCACCTCCAAGTAAGATTATATTACACATAAATTCTTATATATTTAGTATCATAGCAACTGCAATGAAGTGAACCAGTAAATCAAGATGAGATATATTTTTATCTCATTTTATCTCAATATAATGGAGATAAATATATCTCAATATATTGGAGAACATATTTGCAATCATATAGCTGATAAAAGACTTGTATCTGTAATATATGAAGAACCACTGCAATTCAACAATATAGGCAGGACACACTTGGACATAAATCCTAGCAAGATCTTTTTTAATCCACCTCCTGGAATAATGAAAATAAAAGCAAAAATTAAAAAACAGAACCTAACTAAACTTAAAAACTTTGCACAGCAAAGGAAATCATAAACAAAATGTAAAGACCACACTCAGAATAAGAGAAAATATTTGCAAGGAAGCACTAACATGAGATTAATCTCCAAAATACACAAACAGTTCATGCAGCTCAATATAAAAAAATAAATAAATAAACAGCAGAAGACCTAAATAGACATTTCTCAAAAGAAGACACAGATAAACAACAAACACATGAAAAGTTGCTCAACATCTAATTAGTAGAGAAATGCAAATCAAAACTACAATGAAGTTTCACCTCACACCGGTCTGAATGGTTATCATCAAAAAATCTACAAACAGTAAATCTTAAAGAGGGTGTGAAGAAAAGGTAATTCTCCTGCGGTGTTGGTGGAATATATATGGGTACAGCCACTATGTGGAACAGTATGCAAGTTCCTTAAAAAACTGAAAATAGAGCTTTCATATAATCCAGCAATCCCACTCCTAGGAATACATCCAGATAATACCATAATTTAAAAAGATATATGCACCCCAATGGTCATTACAGCACTATTTACAACAGCCAGAGCATTGAAGCAACCTAGACGTCCATCAACAGAGGAATGGATAAAGAAGATGTGTTCCATATATATAATGGAATGTTATCCACCATAATGAAGAACAAAATCATGCCATTTACAATCACATGGATAGACCTAGAGATTGTCATGCTGAGTGAAAGTCAGATATAGAAAGACAAATATCTTATGATATCACTTATATGTGGAACCTAAAAAATAGGGTACAAATAAGCTTATCTACAAAGCAGAATTACTGATGTAGAAAACAAACATGGTTACAAGGGAGCAAAGTGGGAGAGGAATAAATTGGAAGATTGAGATTGAAGCATACACACTACTATACATAATAACTGGAGAAGGCAATGGCACCCCACTCCAGTACTCCTGCCTGGAAAATCCCATGGACGGAGGAGCCTGGTAGGCTGCAGTCCATGGGGTCCCTGAGGGTCGGACAAGACTGAATGACTTCACTTTCACTTTTCACTTTCATGCATTGGAGAAGGAAATGGCAACCCACTCCAGTGTTCTTGCCTGGAGAATCCCAGGGATGGGGGAGCCTGGTGGGCTGCTGTCTGTGGGGTCGCACAGAGTCGGACACAACTGAAGCGACTTAGCAGCAGCAGCATAAAAAGTGTTATAAAGTGTACAGCAAAATGATTCAGTTATACATATATATTATATACTAAAAATGTGAAAACAACGTGTATCCATCAATTAATGAAGAGGTAAACAAAACATACAATGAAATATTATTCAGATTAAAAAAGAATTAAGTTCTGATATATGCTACAACATGGTTGAACCTTGAAGATCCTATGCTAAATGAATGAAACCGAACACAAGGACCACATACTCTATGATTTCATTTATATGAAAAGCCTAAAATAGGGAAATCCATAGGGACAGAAATAGATTAATGGTTATCAGGAGCTGGGAATGTCTGCTCATGTGTAAGTGGTCTTTTGGGGGTTGATAGACACTTTCTACTTTCATGCATTGGAGAAGGAAATGGCAACCCACTCCAGTGTTGCCTGGGACGTGGCTGCTGTCTATGGGGTTGCACAGAGTTGGACACGACTGAAGAGACTTAGCAGCAGCAGCAGCAGATATATTTTGGAGTTAGATGGTGATGATTGTACAACTTTACCAATATTCCACTCTGTACACTTTTAAAATAATACAAGTGAATTGTACACTTTAAAATAAATCAATAATAATGCTAGCACATAAACTATTACGACTTCCAGCATTGGGTATGACATAGACTCTTGAAATCAAAATTTCTAAAGATAGGCTGAGTGTTAACATTTTGAATACTTTCAAATAGAAACTAATAGAAACAAGTAGCCCATTTCCTCATAGGCAAATGTATGAGACTCCTTATTAGATAATTACTTTGAGATATCTCCTTCGTTTATCATGATTATTTTTTATATTAGGGGAAAACTATAAATGCTAAAAAATGTTTAATTACTTATCATCCTACAATTATAACATAATTATTTCCATTTTAAATACCTTTCAATCCTTATTCTTTCCCTTATAAATGAAATTATGTTATATATTTAAATATTTTAATCATCATACAATTACATTGTGCTGAAATTAACAAGTAAAATATCTGTTACTAACAAGTTAATATTTCAATAATGAGATAATCCTAAAATTAGAATCTTGGTACACATAGACTTTCTTGTCATAGACTTTCTTGTCATAGACTTTTTCCTTAAGATTATCTTCCAGAAGTGATTTTTGAGCCAAAGTCTTTAATATCAGCATAGTACACAACTCTCCTTCCCAGAAAAGGTGGTACTAATCTAATGTCATTGTTATTTAAGTAAAATTTTTGCCACTTTTCACAAGCATATTATCATGGCCATCAATTATTTTTGCTAGATTAGTGTTGTCATAATACAATGTTTAATGGTCAAAATTGTATTGTTTGTTTTGGTGTTGTTGCTTAAGCAGATGTCAAGTTAGGCCCTCCTAGAGAGTTGTTCCAGATAATACTATGAAACTACAATAGTAGGTTAATTAAACTAGCAGTATTCCAGAATAATCTGTAATACTATCTGTTTTGGAAATCATCAGAGCTGAGCTTTCTAACATTCATACTACATTCATAAAACCTTCACAATATAGTCCTGAGTAAAATTATGAAAACTATAAGAATTGCCATCTCTCATAATGACCCCTTCCCACTTAATAGCCCTGTTACTGCCACTCTAATTTTGATTTTCATTCTTCTTTACATTGCATAAAAATTGATACATTCTTTATAACAAACAAAACACTGCAAGGATATGTAAATTTTAAAATTGCTTATCCATCCCCCTCATTATTCATACCAGTCAAATCCCAACTGTATGATAACAAATATTAACACTCTAGAATGTATCTTTAATTCTTTTCCTCTATTTTTATGCAGTCATATACAGAAATGTTTAGCATCCATTTTTCTCTATGACTACTAAGACTGTCATAATTATTCCATAAGCTTCCCACTAAAATATATCCTCTATTTATTTTCATTCATGAATGACTAACCACTTATGGTGTTAATCTTCCAATAATAATTTATTGCCAATAGGTCAAAAATTTGTAAATTAAAAATCAAATTGTGACAGCAGAACTGCAAGCATACATCAGTGTATAAAAGAGGATTGTGGATAATTGGAGTAGGGGAAGGAAAGTAGGTGACCTTCCAAAACCTCAGAAATATCTTTGAGTTATTAGCCTTTCTTAAATTATAAAATATATATGCAGTAGTCTTTGAGCAATTCTTATTTACCAAGTGTACATTACCTGGTAGGTTTCTGTTTACAGACAGATGTTACAGTAACCTCACAGTCACATACAAACATGGTTATTCTTCCATCCATTTGAAGAATATATTAGTTCTTTCATGTTACAGAAGAACAATACATGTTCATCAGTGAAAAGTGTCTTTGTGATTTATGATCTGACTTTTTATATGAGAATAAAATAGGGGGACTATGGTTTTTCCAGTAGTCGTGTATGGATGTGAGAGTTGGACTATAAAGAAAGCTGAGTGTCAAAGAATTGATGCTTTTGGACTGTAGTGTTGAAGACTCTTGAGAGTCCCTTGGACTGCAAGGAGAGCCAACCATTCAATCCTAAAGGAAATCAGTCCTGAATATTCATAGGAAAGACTGATGCTGAAGCTGGAACTCAAATACTTTGGCCACTCATTGGAAAAGACCCTGATGCTGGGAAAGATCGAAGACAGGAGGAGAGGGGGACGACAGAGGATGAGATGGTTGGGTTGCATCACCGATTCAATGGACATGAGTTTGAGTAAACTCTGGGAGCTGGTGATGGACAGGGAACCCTGGCACATTACACCACTATATCTCTAACTGTATAGCTTAGTTGAAGAAATTATTTATTGGGATTACAGAAAATTTGACCACTGACTGCACTACACAGAGAACATTAATCGTTATCCTGTTTAAGAAAAAAATCAAAACTCTAAAACACCGTTTAAAAAATTGTATGGTTCTGAAACAGTAATGAAGACAGTTTAAAATGAAATGTTACCAAATGTCGTGGGAACACTGTTTAGAGATTTTTCAAGATAGATAATATTAGAAGGTAGATGTTTATCATTTCATGCATTCCTCTAGGATTATTTTTACTTACATTTCCCTGAAAATGGCAATGAAACCATTTCATGAAATAATAAACTAATTTATTGTGCCACCATGAAATCAATATATTTCTGACATTAAAGGTAGCTGAGTTCACTTGGGTCATTAATGTCTACATTCTAAGTATGGAAGTAACATTTCAACACTGGAAACCTATGATTTCGTTTTGTGTATTATTTTCTAAAAATATTGTTGAGTGTATCAACTTTGCTTCCATTTTCTCATCTTTCTTCCTTAACACAAACCTGCTTTGTTTCCAAAAACCTAGTGCAAATCACAATCAAAGAGGAAAGATGAAGAGAGGGGAAACAGTAGTGAAACCCAGTTTTGATGGGTGAATTAAGATCCAAGACATTAATAGTGTTCATGGTAGGAGTGTCTGAGGATTTTAGAAGCAATTTGGAAAGTAAGGTAGAATAAGGTAATGGTTACCAGGTCTATGACAAAAGAGACAAAGGATGGGTTTTATTATCTGGCAGCTGACAGCCCTGAGATAAAACTTCAAGGTTAACACAGCTATAAAACTGGATTTCTGTGTTATATTAGCAGAACTATTTGTGATTGTCCAAAGCTTACTTGATCTAATATTTTATATCCATTAACATATTAAAAGTGATTTATTATGTAATCTTTGGAAAATGGGACACAAAATATGTGGTAGAGATAAAGGTTAGGGCCAGAACATAAATCATACTTAAGGTGAAACATCTAAAATATGGTACCTGCTAAGTCCTGGGGCAGCATGAGGCAATTGATAACTCAAAGGACAAAATGTATACATGATTACAGTCATCTATGCCTGCATAAAAATATACATTTTCCTCAATAAATTGCCATTAATATTTTTAGAACTGAAAATGGACCATAACAAAAGATTTACAGATCACAAAAACAGCTTAGGAAAATAATATTTTAAGAAAACACCAACTAATTTTCAAATATGTTTTTTAACAATGATCAAGTGCCAGACTTAAATATGTCCTCAAAATTTCAATAGACAATATTCAAAGATTTTAAATGCTATTACAAATTGTTCTCCAAACAAAACAAAAATATGCACAAAATCTTGTATAATCCTACTTGAAATTAATGGGTTCATGATTTGCAAAAAGTGTATAATTTAACTAGAAGATACACGTCCACAGCCTTCGTGTATAAAAATATATACACTATGTTATACAGCGACTTCCCATTAGTTATCTATTGTTTATGGTAATGTATAGGTTTTGATATTTATCCCACTCTCTCAATTTGTCCCACTTTCTCCTTCCCTCACTGTGTCCAAAGTCTGTTCTCTATGTCTGCTTCTTTATTGCTGCCCTGTTAATATATTCATCAGTACCATTTTTCTAAATTCCATACATATGCATTAACATAAGAAATTTGTTTTTGCTCTTTCTGACTTACTTCACTCTGTATAACAGGCTCTAGGTTCACCTCACTAGAATCGATTCAAGGGAGCCCAGCCTGGTGTTCTGTGACAAGCTACAGGGGCAGAATGGGGTGGGAGGTGGGGGGAAGGTTCAAGAGGGAGGGGACATATGTACACACATTTTTGTATGGCAGAAGCCAACACAATATTGTAAAGTAACTATCCTCCAATTTAAAAAAATTTTAAAAAAAAATGCTTACACTAGCTTTATGTTTCACAGGAAAAGAAAAAAAAAAGTATTTCTTAATGAAATGGATATAATTGCCTAAATTTAAATTTACTCTGATCCATGGGAGGGAAATGAACACCCAGGGGCCAATAAAGAATTACAACAATTAGAAATGTTAAAGCTTTGACACGGTTATTAGATTCTAGACATTAATGAATGGACTGCTATGATGACAAATATGATTTGTTTAGTCTATGAAGCACAATTATATGAGCCAATTTTTGAAAATTGTAAAATATTTCTAGTTTTGATTAGTTAAAAAGGATAGTCTGTATATTTGAATTTAAATTTACTTAGGTCTAAACGTTATTTACAGAAATTAAGTTGTATACTTTTAAGAAAAATCAAACAAGAATTTCTGCTTATTAAACTAAAAAAAATGTTTTGGCATATCAAAGTACCATCCTGCCATTCAGTTTCTTATCACACTAAAATGACCTAAAATGCTTAAAAATAGTGCCTTCTTTCCTGAGGGTAAACAGGCTCCTTGACATTGCCTGAGGATATTTGCATTAAAACCTGCCTCTTCACAATTGGTGCTAAGCAAACCATACTTTAACCCTTTCACTTCTCTCATTATTACAAACAGAAAATTTTGATGTCAAGCAAAGCAAAAGATAATCTAATCCTTGTTCACACTTGTATTTGCATGCTCAGTTTTGTCCAGCTCTTCATGACCCAATGCATTATTACAATTAGAGATGCCTGAGGTAGTGAGAAGGGCACTGAAAGGAAACATGAGAGAAACATCTGGGTGCAGGTCATTGCTTACCACTAGTTTGCAGTAATGCTTTGGTCTCATCACCTTTTCTTTGATTCTAATTGCTTTCACCTCTATACTGAGGGCATTGAATAAGAGAATGTATCACCGATTTTCCAACTGAACTGATGAAGTAATAATTAATGTAAAATTACTGTTCTAGACTATTTGATTTAATAATCTACTGTGCATTGATGCTTTAATAAATCAGTCAAGACAGTTGGCAATAAATGCAATGTAATGTAAGACTTATGCTCAAACTTTCAGAGTTGTTTGATATATTTTTAAGAACATATTTAATTGTCAGCTCTTGTTAGTACTATATAACTAAGTCTTCTAAAAATATCTAAGATAGAATTAAAAAAAACAGCAGTGTATGAGTTAAATCTCTTCAGCAGTTGATGTTTAGCTCTGTGTTCACATAAAAGAAAAAATAAACCTTTCAAATTAGGAAAACTATGATTTAAAAATAAGGATTCTAACTTCTTTAAAAAAAAAATGGAAGGTTTGGAAAAACTGGTCCACTCATTAATACGGAAAAACAATTGTCAGATGAAGGCATCTGTGGCCGTTTGATGGAGCAGTTCTCAGCTCAGTTTCCATTCAGCCTCACTTTCTTATTTACATTGTAGGTTTTGGGTTTTTAGATCATAATCTATTTCAAAGATTCATCAAGTGATTAATCTGAGTTGAGAGAATAAAAGGAGACTTGGTCATCAGGGAAAGTGATGACCTACAGGAACTCTAGCAGAAAACGTGAAATCAGCAACTTTAACTATTACCTTTCTCTATTTGTCACTAAGAAACATATCATCCTAAGAATATGCAAACAAAAATTTTTCCTCTAAATATGTACAGACAAAAGGGCATTTTTAAAATTGTTATATAAAATATATAGTGCCTGAGCTGTGTGTAATTTTGAGTTGTAGCAGTAAAAAATTAGCTATGTGAACAGGAACCAAAAGACAGACTGTGCACTATATTTCCTGCTCATATGTTGTCTCAGCTGTTTTGCACTTTACAGTTTCAGCTGAAGAATGTCCATTTATCACGTAATGCTAATCAGTTATCATTCTACTCTACATTTTGTACAAAACATTGCTGGGAAGTCTGTTCTGGATTTGATGGATAGCCAGAATGGGACAGCACATAACCAAAAAAGGCATAAATACTCACAGATGTCTGGTCATAGAGATGAGCTAAAATCAAAGAAAATTAGAGCTGGATAAGACAGACGTGATCATAGAGCACATCAGAGGAGCATAAACTTGCCTTTTCTTCACCTTTTTCATCCAAATGGTCTTTTTTCTCATTCAAATAAATATTCAAACCAGAAGGCCTTTCATTTGTTTCCTTAAACTAGTAGACTTTTTTTTTTTCACCTCAAATGTAAACCCCACATCAAGAAGACATAAAGCAGAAATCCTGTTTATTACCAAAGACATCCAAAAAGCTGTCCAAATCCAAATGAGAGCATATGGTACAAATACCCCCCTTTTATCCTCCAGCATTCCCCATCTCATCCCCTCATCTCACTGTCTGTATGGTTTGAGAAATCTGTATATCTTTTTAAATTCAGGAGCCACCTAGCAAAAGTCATTTTTCCATGCTGAAATAATTGACTAGCTGAGAATAATGCAATAAGTTTACTGTCTTCTTATTCCATCAATGATTTTGTATTTTTGCCAAGCAGTATCTGATTACTGTGAATGTTTCTCAAATGTTAATTTTATTGTTGAATATTATTCTTTCAATGTATTGTTATCTGTGCCTCAGGCTTTCATTTGTTCATACTGTTGGTATTCTTTTAAGATTGCCAACCAAACGTTGCTCTCATAGCCACTCATGAAAATTATTCCATATGAACTAGACTCAACCTGAGCATTATGACTTTAACATTTCTGCCTGTAAAAAGAGTTACTGCTGTTTTCTCTTATATCATGTCAACTAACGGAAATTTAAAATTAGAGAATGGTAGTTGTTTTCTTCTTGAAAATTGTCCTTTCACTTCATGATACAACAAAATATATTTTATGTGGATATTCTATCATATAGTTAATGTTCAATACACAGCAGCAGCAGCTCTTTCAAAGTTGTATTGTTTTCCAAATTTCTTGAGAGATTTAAATCATAATATTTAAACATATAAAAGATACTTTTAAAGTATTAGATATTTGCCTAAAACATGTCAAGATTTCTAGTCAATTGGTGACTGTGTGGATCACAATAAACTGTGGAAAATTCTGAAACAGATGGGTATACCAGACCACCTGACCTGCCTCTTGAGAAATCTGTATGTAGGTCAGGAAGCAACAGTTAGAACTGGACATGGAACAACAGACTGGTTCCAAATAGGAAAAGGAGTATATCAAGGCTGTATATTGTCACCCTGCTTATTTAACTTCTATGCAGAGTACATCATGAGAAACGCTGGACTGGAAGAAACACAAGCTGGAATCAACATTGCCGGGGGAAATATCAATAACCTCAGATATGCAGATGACACCACCCTTATGGCAGAAAGTGAAGAGGAGCTAAAAAGCCTCTTGATGAAAGTGAAAGAGGAGAGTGAAAAAGTTGGCTTAAAGCTCAACATTCAGAAAATGAAGATCATGGCATCTGGTCCCATCACTTCATGGGAAATAGATGGGGAAACAGTGGAAACAGTGTCAGATTTTATTTCTAGGGGCTCCAAAATCACTGCAGATGGTGATTGCAGCCATGAAATTAAAAGACGCTTATTCCTTGGAAGAAAAGTTATGACCAACTTAGATAGTATACTCAAAAGCAGACACATTACTTTGCCAACTAAGGTCCATCTAGTCAAGGCTATGGTTTTTCCTGTGGTCATGTATTGGTGTGAGAGTTGGACTGTGAAGAATTGATACTTTTGAACTCTGGTGTTGGAGAAGACTCTTGAGAGTCCCTTTGACTGCAAGGAGATCCAACCAGTCCATTCTGAAGGAGATCAACCCTGGGATTTCTTTGGAAAGAATGGTGCTAAAGCTGAAACTCCAGTACTTTGGCCACCTCATGCGAAGAGTTGACTCATTGGAAAAGACTCTGATGCTGGCAGGGATTGGGGGCAGGAGGAGAAGGGGACGACAGAGGATGAGATGGTTGGATGGCATCACGGACTCAATGGACATGAGTCTGAGTGAACTCCAGGAGATGGTGATGGACAGGGAGGCCTGGCCTGCTTTGATTCATGGGGTCGCGGAGAGGCGGACATGACTGAGCGACTGAACTGAACTGAACTGAAATGGTGACATCAATTCCAGAAAGAGATTTGAAGATTAGGAAAGCATTGTAGATTATAACTCTTCACACTAGATTTTTAAAGGGAAATCTTGTCACTTCAGCAACCTTGTAAAGACCAAGGTAAGAATTATAATAAGGAAGGCTCAAAGTAATCATCCACTTCAAACTCATATCTCCTGAAGATATTTTTCAGCACAGATTTTTGAAGACATATTTCTTTACAGTTTATTTTTAGTTGTAGTTGCTAGAAGGAAATTTACTTGACTTATACATTATTATGCTTTGTTTCCAAGAAAGAAAAATATCACATTATTAAGCAGAAAAGTTACTATTTCTCAAAACTAACAGTTCATTCTTTACATACATGACCATTAGTTCTATTTCATTCTTTAACAGAATTGTACAATTCTTGCCAATAGTTCTAAATGATTTAGCAAAAAAAAGACCATCCCCTCTTCTTCCAGCTCAAATATTTTAAAAGGTAAGGGGAAAATTGTGAATTATAAAATCTTGTTAGCATATTTTACCTGGTGGGTAGCAAATGAGAAACATAGAAAATAAAAATAATCATATAAAATGAAAAATAAGCAAAAAAATATGAATTTGAAACATACCTTTTAAAATTTAAAACAACCATCTGATGATTTATATATAAATTTAAGACAGAATCTACTTAGTTCATTAATTTATTCCATTTAAAAATTTTATTTATTCAATACATAATTACTGAGTAATTGCTATTTATAAGACACTCCACTAACATGTGAAAACATGTTATTAGAATCAGACTTCTAGAGTCAAGGCCAATTAATTTCAGCTTGATTAGAGGGCACAGAAGATATGTTTTGCTACTCTCTATTTGACAAAAATCTGTATTTGGTTAAACTGATAATACAAATTCAGGATCAAAATTAATTCACTAGCATTGGGTATGTCACCAATGAATGCTAACAACACAATTTCCCATTCAAAGAGCACTGCAATTAACTGCATCAAAAAATGAAAGGAAACATGAAAACTCCAGTGCTTCATAATAATGCTTTTTATGTTTTGGCAAACATCTTAAATGTATTGATTCATCATTAATTTTATAAATGGTTGTGGAGCATCTACCATGTGACTTAATTCTGAGTTAGCTGTGGTGAATAAGTATAAAGATCCAACAAACTAGAGAGGAAGACAGACAGGAGAGCAGGCAATGTCAATATAAGCAGTTGAATCAAGGGAGACATCTCGGAGAAGATGGAGAGGAGAGACCATGTTTAGGGATTTCAGATTTTATCCTTCAGATAACAGGAAGATACTAAGGATAAATAAGCTGGGAAGTAACTTAATACATTTCTTTTTTAAAAAGATAATTCTCATTGAAAGTTTGAGAAAAGGGAAAATATAATAGAAAAACAAAATACTAGAAGTAAAAAGAGCAGTTGGAGGATATTTTCAGGAAATAAGATAAAACAGAATAGTGTCTGGAACTAAAATCATGATTATAAAGATGGAAAGAAGTAATTTGATGTGAGATAAAACAAAAGAGTTAGAAAAGGTTTACTAAAGTGATTGATTTGATATTTTGGCTGGTGAAAAGAATATTATAGATGGCACTGAGGAACATGTATGATAACTCAGATTCACCATATGCAAAAATCATTCAGCTAGATGAACATTCATCACATATATTTATTATTTCTATGCTTAAAATTAGGTTATTAATTTGATATATAAGTTATTGCCCCCCCAAAATTCAAACACTGATTCATTCTTTATTCATGCATTCATTCAGTTATTAATCTGTCAGGTATTTAATGAGATTCATCTGAATAAACACAGTTCCATACAGTATCAAGGTAAATGGGGCATAACTAGTTAAAAAGAGATAGAAGAATAGAAGAAAAAAACATGTGCAAATGTGATAGTAGGGACCCAGCATGTACAGTGAACTTAGAAAGGTAGAAGATAAGAACTGAAAATGCAAAGAAAATGTGATGCAAGTAGGAGCTGATTGAGAGACCATGCTGAAACCTATATTCAACATATTACTTATAATTAATCTAAGAAAAACTGGCAAACTTCCAAGAATTTTAAGCAGAGGAGAAAAAGGTAGTGCCATTACTACATTTGTGTTTTGAAAAGGTTATTCTGGCTACAATGTGAAAAAATGGATTGCCAGTTGTTAAGGAAATAAATAAGAGAGTGCTTTTAGGGGATATATTTAATGATATTAAGCAGCAGAACAGTGAAGTGAAGAGTATGGAGAACAGATAAATATATTTAGAATACATAAGCTACAAAGTTTAGCAAAAAAAATATAAAAAGGAGGGAGAAAAGAAGGGTTATCAAGATTTCTGGCTTGAATTACTATATGACTAGAACTACCATTTACCAAGATAGACAACTTTGGAAGGAGACAGTTTCATTTGGGGAAAGATCATACTTTTGTTCCTTTAAGACAAGAAAAAAGATCTCATAGGTGGCTGGATATACAGTGTGATCCAAATAGACTAATAAGCTTGACCTCAGAAAGGTGAGCACTTCTATTTTCACTGTGAAGTGGAATATAACATCAGAAATGGAGTAGGAAATAATGGAAATTGGGGTTAGTGAAGAAAATAAAAGTTTTAAATATTTGAATGAACAAATTGATCAAGGAACTATTAACATGTTAAGGTTGGCAAGCAATGTGGAGATAAGTACCATGCATTTGTAGTGGAACTTGTTTCCACTGGGATTTCTCTTTCAGTGTTGGGTCATAGGCAAGACATAATTAGGTTCACCCATGATTTTCTGGAAAGAAAAACAAAAGTGAAACAAGGATGTTTTGTATCTTGATAAGATTACAACTGAAAATATTAATCATTGACTTTAATTTGGATAAAAAGAAAACAAAGGAAGAAGCCTTAAATATTGGGAAAATTAGTTATAACTGCTTTCTTATGGTGCTGAGGAAGAATTAAAATGGCAATTGTAGAACTAGAAAGGTGGAAGAGAGCAAAGTGGCATTTAAGTGAGAAATTTTGGAAACAGGGCTGTTATGGGCAATGATAGTCCAAAATGTTACTGTGGAAGAGAAAAACTTAAGAAATCAAAGAGCTGCATGAAACAGATTATTAGAGGATGATACATTCATGTTGATTTGAAATCATTCAAGATGAAGGCAAAGCTTGTATAAATAAGGTGCTTACATTTCTGCTAGGTGAGAATGAATAACATGATAAGAGAGAGAATAGAAGCTTAATTTTCAAAGATGCAAGACCAAGTAGGAGGCTGTCATGGGCTGAATTGCTACCCCCTTCTTAAACATATATGTTGAAGTTCTAACCGCTAGTATATCAGAACATAACTCTATTTGGAGATGAGTTGTTTTAAAAAGCAGTTAAGATTGAATGAGGTGAGTAGGGTGGGCTCTAATCCAATAGGTCTGGTGCCCTTATAAGAAGAGAAGATTAGGTCACAGATGCTCACAGAGGGAAGACAGTATCTAGATAACAGGGAGAAGATAGCCACCTATACATCAAAGAAAAGCCTCAGAAGAAACAACCCTGCTGACACCTCCATCTGGGACTTAGTCTCCAGAACTGTGAGAGCATAACTTTCTGTTTTTAAGCCACTCAATCTGTGGTACTTTGTTGTGGCAGAAAATTGACATAGGGGAATTAGGGGAAGAACGGAGAAGCAATAGGGAACTACCAACCCCTATTCTTGGCCCTGAGGTTCTTGGACTATGATTTTTTAAAAAAAAAGAAGAAGACATTCACTGAAAAGTACTATACAGGATATTAGTCCTTAAAGTTTCAGTTATGACGAGGAAGTAGAATAGTTCTCGGTAAAACACATGAGGATATTTTTTAGGGAGTAATATGGATACTTTTCTATTTCCAATAATTTAAACTCAATTTTAAGGAAGACAGCAATCAAAGGATATCAAACTCTCTAGCAGCTGAGGTCAGGATGTAAGCCAGTGGCATTAACTTTTCTAAGAGGCACTCCTAAATACAAACAAAATAGTTTAATTAAGTGCACCATTTAGATCAATCCAGATTTAGATAGCCAATTTAGATAGCAGCCAGTCTGGTATAAAACAGAGAGAAAAACCAACAATCTGTCTTTCACATTTCTTCTATTTTCATACTGACTAAAATATGCTCTTTTTCAAACGGATATTTGCTATACATTCTTAATAAGAATAATGGAAGGGGAACTGAAGGCAGAAACTCTTATTGACCTGTGTAAAGTTGGAAATTTCCTCAGGTGAGAGTTCAAGATCCTAGCGGCCTAACTAGACAGATAAGAAAAAGAAAAATGATATATCCAATTACAAATCCTTTTTAAGGATGAGTATAGAAAAGTGAAGATATCCAAATTATTTTCTTAGAAAAAGTGCCCAGGACTCAAGTGCTTTAAAAGGATAATAAGATTTGCCAAAGTAAGCTGAATTCAAAGTAAGCGTCTTCTGAATCCTAAGAAGAAAAGATGAAGAAACTATTGAGGCTCTCTGAACCCATAGAAAAGAGTTAGTATTTGCAGCAACTGGGGAACTTATTTTTCATGAACAAATTGACTTCATTAGAGGTGAACATATTTGAAAGAGGGAAAACTAGAAAATCATGGATGAATACTTTTGAAGCCATTTAGCAGTTTCAAAGGGACAGAGTTTATTGTACATGGGGAATCAGTTCTGCCCTGTGTGAAGGTCCAGGGAAGGTGAAGAGAAGAAAGGGCAGTGGCCAAATCCACTAAAAAGAAGCCAGATGAAACGATTTATCCAAAACTATTATAAAAGTGTGCCTCCTGTGTGAAAATGTCACAATCAGGGAAAAGATAAGGAGAAAGTCTTTTGTTTAGTTTGTTTGTTTGTTTAATATAATAGATGCTTTGGAGACACCTACTATTCATTGGTTTTGAAAGAAACTAAGGCAAAATTTAGAAAAATATGCTCAGAAAATAAATGTTCAAGCCTGAAACAAAGAAAAAGGAAACACTTTAATTCTACCAGGAATATGATATTATTTCCTATAAAAAACATAAAAGAAGCATGTACAATTAAAAAGTAGATTGGATATGTTTAAGCTTAAATATTTGAGAGGATTGGGGTATATCAGGGAAAAGTGGAAGCCTTGCAAAATGGGACCTTTGCTTTAGAAGTAAAGGAAATAAGAGTTTTTCTGGTGCCTTAAAAATAGCTAATAAAAGATATTATGAATTGGAAAATTAAAACTCTGAAGGGAAGCACATATTGTGAAGTACCAAAAAATACATTTTTTTTTATTCCCTGAGTCATTGAACCTATAAGTTTATTTATTTATTTATTTGAACCTATAAGTTTAGAAATGTCAGTCGCTCACTTAGTCGCTCAGTCGTATCCGACTCTTTGTGACCCCATGAATCACAGCACACCAGGCCTCCCTGTCCATCATCAACTCCTGGAGTTCACTCCAACTCACGTCCATCGAGTCAGTGATGCCATCCAGCCATCTCATCCTGGGTCGTCCCCTTCTCCTCCTGCCCCCAATCCCTCCCAGCATCAGAGTCTTTTCCAATGAGTCAACTCTTCGCATGAGGCGGCCAAAGTACTGGAGTTTCAGCTTTAGCGTCATTCCTTCCAAAGAACACCCAGGGCTGATCTCCTTTAGGGTGTACTGGTTTGATCTGCTTGCAGTCCAAGGGACTCTCAAGAGTCTTCTCCAACACCACAGTTCAAAAGCATTAATTCTTCAGCGCTCAGCTTTCTTCACAGTCCAACTCTCACATCCATACATGACCACTGGAAAATGTCATTAACAGCACCTTAAATTCAGGACTCTGTTGAGAACGGTCCTCTAGTTAGCAGTGAGAATACCAGGAGGAAGAATCCTTAGAGGGTAGCAGCAGGAGGCTCTACAGCACAAGGCAAAAAAATCGGAGGGTTCCATTTGTGTTGAAAAGTACAAATACAAGCATCTGATTGGGCTTGCATGGAATCATAACAGTTTACATCACTTGAAGAGCTAGCTGCAGCAAAGGCGAAGTATCCTACTCATATGTGTAGAAGATACCAGAAAGCAAGCCAAGCTTTATAGTGTGGAGCTGATGTAGAACTTTTTATTCTTATTCAATCATGGGAATTTTGAAACTGAAAAACAGGAAAAGTCTGGGGTTAGAATAATTCCCCTTTGGAGTGGAAGAATGCCCAGGCTAAAACTACTAGTGCGTGTGCGTGCATGCACAGTCTCAGTCATGTCTGACTCTTGCAATTCCATGGACTGTAGCCCACCAGGGTCTTCTGTCCTTGGGACTTCCCAGGTAAGAATACTGGAGTGAGTTGCCATTCCTACTCCAGGGGATCGCCACACCCCGGAATCAAGCAAACATCTCTGGAATCTCTGGCACTGACAGGTGGATTCTTTACCACTGTGCCACCAGGGAAGCCCCTAATATTAGCATATAATTAAGAGTTGTATTGTTGAAAGGGTTAATATATATGGATGAATTCAGGATTTAACATCCTTGAAATTGAATTTCTCCAATCAATAAGGCAATTTCATTTTGTATTATAATTTCACTCTGAAATGTATAGGGAGGAGTGATTTGTCTTGTAAATGTCCTCTCCTACACAGTATGATTAGATTAATTTTTAGGGCTTTCAAATCTTCTGGTGGAAGAGCAAGTTTTTTTTTTTTTAAGTTGAAATATTTAATCAAATGGGTTAAATTTCAGTTTAATGTACAAAGTTTCTTTGAATTGTTTTAAATTACTGTTCTATTTAAATCAATTTCAAAAACTAAATTTCTGAGAACAAAACTACTCATTTTGGTGTGTGTGTGTGTCTATGTGTGTGTGTGTGTGAGAGAGAGAGAGAGAGGGTGTGTGTGTGCTTGCATATCAACCAGAAGCCCAAGGTGGACCCAGACCTGTCTTCCCAGACCAAAAAGAGGTTCCACAAGCTGGATTACCATAGTCTCTCTCGGTATCCTAATGAGCTAAGAGAGGACAGGCATAGAGCATCAGGAAAGAATACTTACCCCTTCTCATAGCCTAGCAGAGCAACCTAGCATTGTGAATTAAAACATTGCTATCATCCTAATTTCACAAATTATCAATATTTAATCTTGAATGAGTTATTTATTAGGTCAGGAGCAGCGGCTGAGAGGGGCAACCCCACATCCAAGGAGTGGTGGGTGCACGGGCACAGGAGGGCCAAGGGGAGCTACTCCACATTCAAGGTCAGGAAGGGTGGCTATTAGGCAATACCCCTCATCCAAGGTAAGGAGCAGCAGCTGCGCTTTGCTGGAGCAGCCGTGAAGAGATACCCCACGTCCAAGGTAACAGAAACCCAAGTAAGACGGTAGGTGTTGTGAGAGGCATCAGAGGGCAGACACACAAACCATAATCACAGAAAACTAGTCAATCTAATCACACGGACCACACCTGTCTAACTCAATGAAACTAAGCCATGCTGTGTGGGGCCACCTAAAACGGGCGGGTCAAGGTGGAGAGGTCTGACAGAATGGGGCCCACTGGAGAAGGGAATGGCAAACTACTTCAATATTCTTGCCTTGGGAACAGTATGAAATGTATGAAACAGGATGAGCAGTATGAAAAGGCAAAATGA
This sequence comes from Ovis aries, assembly GCF_016772045.2. Classification (NCBI taxonomy): domain Eukaryota; kingdom Metazoa; phylum Chordata; class Mammalia; order Artiodactyla; family Bovidae; genus Ovis; species Ovis aries. The sequence continues at coordinate 77,068,512 of NC_056059.1, forward strand.
TAGGATACTGAAAGAGGAACTCCCCAGGTCAATAGGTGCCCAAATTGCTACTAGAGATCAGTAGAAAAATAACTCCAGAAAGAATGAAGGAATGGAACCAAGGCAAAAACAATACCCAGTTTTGGATGTGACAGAAGCAGGGTGCGATGCTGTAAAGAGCAATATTGCATAGGAACTTGGAATGTTAGGTCCATGAATCAAGGCAAATTGGAAGTGGTCATACAGGAGATGGCAAGAGTGAACATTGACATTCTAGGAATCAGATAACTAAAATGGACCTGAATGCATGAATTTAACTCAAATGACCATTATATCTATTACTGTGGGCAGGAAACCCTCAGAAGAAATGGAGTAGCCATCATGGTCAACAAAAGAGTCTGAAATGCAGTACTTGGATGCAATCTCAAAAATGACAGAATGATCTCTGTTTGTTTCCAGGATAAACCATTCAATATCACAGTAATCCACGTCTATGCCCCAATCAGCAATGCTGAAGACACTGAACGGTTCTATGAAGATCTATAAGACCTTTTAGAACTGACACCTAAAAAAGATGTCTTTTTCATTATAGGGGGCTGGAATGCAAAAGCAGGAAGTCTAGAAACACCTGAGGTAACAGGCAAATTTGGCCTTGGAATACAGAATGAAGCAGGGCAAAGGCTAATAGATTTTTGCCAAGAGAACGCACTGGTCATAGCAAACACCCTCTTCCAAGAACACAAGAAAAGATTCTACACATGGACATCACCAGATGGTCAACACCGAAATCAGATTGATTATATTCTTTGCAGCCAAAGATGGAGAAGCTCTATACAGTCAGCAAAAACAAGACCGGGAGCTGACTATGGCTAAGATCATGACCAACCTAGACAGCATATTAAAAAACACAGACATTATTTTGCCAACAAAGGTCTGTCTAGTCAAAGCTGTGGTTTTTCCGGTAGTCATATATAGATGTGAGAGTTGGACTCTAAAAAGCTGAGCACTGAAGAATTGAAGCTTTTGATCTGTGGTGTTGGAAAAGACTCTTGAGAGTACCTTGGACTGCAAGGAGATAAAACCAGTCAATCCTAATGGAAATCAGTCAGTCCTGAATATTCTTTGGAAGGACTGATACTAAAGCTGATGCTCCAATTCTCTGACCAACTGATGTGAAGAACTGACTTATTTGAATACCCTGATGCTGGGAAAGATTGAAGGCAGGAGGAGAAGGGGACGACAGAGGATAAGATTGTTGGATGGCATCACCCACTCGATGAACATGAGTTTGAGCAAGCTCTGGGTTTTGGTGACGGACAGGAAAGTGTGTTATGCTGCAGTCCATGGGGTCGCAAAGAGTAGGACATGATTGAGCGACTGAAATGAATTGGTATTTTTCAATATTTGTAAAATCATCAGATATTATAGAAAAAATAAAACAAAATAAAATATAAAGTTTAAAACCATTAATAAAACAAACTCCAATCCTCATTATCTAAAAAGAAACAATATTATAAATATCCTAAATAACAACTTTTTGTTAATTTCCTTCCTTGAATAATACTAATACTAATAATACTAATAATACTAATAATAATACTTCCTTGAATAATAATAATAAAACTTTCTCATCATAAAATGTTCTCTACAATTTTTTAATGAAATCACAATAATCGATGTTAATGTATTCCTAAGTAATATAGTACAATCAGATACACCATTATTCATCTTTATGTCATTATTTGATTTGTAACATTGAAATATCAACTTTTGACATTCTGGACTTCTTGAATGTAGATTTACTATGCATTTTAGTAGACTTAGTATACTCTGATAACAAGATTTGGGGAAGGAAATGGCAACTCACTTCATTGTTCTTGCCTGGAGAATCCCATGGACAGAGGCGCCTTGTGGGCTACAGTCCATGGGTTGCCAAAGAATTGGGCACAACTGTAAAGGTCTTTGTCCAAAAGACCACTGAAAATAATTTTGCACATAGTAGTATAGACAGGGAAATTTTCTGTAGGGAAAATTGATCATAAGTAACAAAATAAGCTTATTTTTCAATGAAGTATAGTTGATTTATAATATTGTATTAGTTTTAGCTGTATAGGAAAGTGTACAGAGGTACATATGTATTTATCTATTTTCATTTTTTTTTCTTTGCCATAATAGTTTACAAAATAAGCATTTTATATTTCCTTGAATCAGTAATTCAAACTTGGGTGTTTAAATATATATTCAGAGAAGTGTGCAAACATATGTATGCTTATTGTAATAGTTTTGTTGCTTTTGCTGCTGTTTATGACAATGTGAAAATAGCCTAAATACCTATTACTAGAAGAGTGGGTAATTAAAGTAAATGTCTTTATATCCCAAAATGCTACACAGTAATTAAAAGGAATTTAGGAGAATTATGTCTATTAAAATGGTTCAAAATAATTGAAAAGATTACCAAGAACATATATAGTATGATTTCATTCACTTTTTTAAGGTGTAAAACTTTTAATGGTAGGCACTAAATTGTTAACAGAGGTTATCACTCAGAGCTGAAAAACTACGAAGACTTCCCCTTTTTTAAATTTTAATACTTTAACATTATACAATTAAGTGTATATATGAACACATTTTATTTCAACAAGTGAGTGAGATGAAGTTGCTCAGTCGCGTCTGACTCTTTGTGACCCCATGGATGGTAGCCTACCAGGCTCTGCCGCCCATGGGATTTTTCCAGGCAAGAATACTGGAGTGGGCTGCCATTTCCTTCTCCAGGGTATCTTCCCAACCCAGGGATCAAACCCCGGTTTCCTGCATTGCAGACAGACATTTTCCATCTGAGCCACCAAGGAAGGAAACAAATGAGAAAAGAAAGGTCCCCTGAATATTATTTTCTTCAGTCTTCTGATATTCAATGCCATTCTAACATGGATTATGTAAAAGTAACTAGTCAATATTTAAAGTACTTTTATAATCTCATGAAGATGAAGGAATATATACAAAACAAGTCCATTTATAAAAGGGCAGGGAAAGAATACAGGATGGTGCTTAGTGAAGAAGAAAGAAAAAAATAATTAAAAGCAAAAAAAAAAAAAATAGAGAGAGAGTTGTATAGTGGGGTTAAGAGAAACTTGGGCAATAATTTGTTTATGCTCCAATTTTTGCAGGTAGCAAGACTTACTATTCAAAATTCGTTGTTGTGTTAGTCACACAGTCATGTCTGACTCTGCAACCCATTGGTCTGTCCCTGGACTTATCTAGGCAAGAATACTGGAGTGGGTTGCCATTCCCTTCTCTAGGGGATCTTCCCTGCCCAGGGATCGAACTGCATTACAGGAAGATTCTTTACCATCTAAGCCACCAGGAAAGCCCGAATTTGGGGTGTCTTAAAACATATAAAGTAATCTCTAATGAGCCAGAATTAGGAGAATCACATCAAAAGAATAAGCTGGCATGGCTCTCCAATGTATTTTCCTACACCAATGTTAAAATTGAATTGACATCTTGCTTTTGAACCTGTTAATAGAATGAAGTATCCAATTCTTGGCATTTCTTCTGATGTCTACCACAAGCCATTTCTGCAAGCAGTTTCAACAATAAAACAACATCAAGCAATGTAATTGCTGTTTGAAAAATCCAAAAGATACAATTAAGAAAAGAACCTCTCACACAAAAGTAAATAGAGGGGAAAAGCACAACTTCTCCTACCCACCACCAACCTCTTTCATGATTCATTCATGGTCCCCTTCCTTGTTGTTATCCTAACACCAGAAGTTCTATATCTGAAATTCAAAGCAACTCTAAATAAATGATATACAGGCAACTAAATGCTAGTTTTTACTTCCCATGACTTCCACATTTTATGCATTTTCCGTTTTAACAAATGGCTTTCATTTGTGCTAAATGATTAAAATTGAGTTTTCCTTGTTAATCACTTGAGGTGTGTGTGCTCTTAATGTATTGCACAGAGTAGAACTGAGTTTGCAAGAAAAAATATTCTGGTGATCATAAGGCCTTTAAAAGCCACTGCCTCTAAAATAAATGGTTAACACTTTCTCCTGTGTGGTGAATAAACTTTGACTGGTATTAATAGAGCTTATAAATATCTACTCATGAACTGGTTCTTAAATCTGCTTTCCCATTTCAAACCTTACAAATATGCAAAGGGTTTCTTATTTGGAAAAATGGAGTACATTACTGAGTAACTGTTGAGCTGCCTATGATGTAGCCAAAAAATACAAATAGTTCCACTTACTGAGGCCTCTCCTGAGGATTTTAAAGACCACAATTTGCTGCTTTCTAATTCTGGATTTCTGGAATAAAAATAAGACATCTTTGGAATGAAGGAGGCTTACAATCTATCCACAAGGCTAGTGCCAGAAAATGAAGTCTATTTAATTTCATCTAACATTCAGAGTAGCATTTTTTATGAGAAATGTAGTCATACTTAAATTATATGGCAATGTTTTGTTGAGTTTGAATCCTATAGGAAGAGCTCATTCCACTGTACATTCATCTAATTGAATATTTTCCACTGACAGTCAAACCAAGATTGTGTTATTTGGCCAACAGCCAGACATTAACTTTAGAAATGTTGTAAGTGTCCTGTTCAGAGTACTCCAAGACTGCAGTTAATTTGTGAAGCCAACCCTGATGGACAGGGGTTCAGGAAATCCATTATTGAATGTTAGTGGTTTGTAATATTTTTTACTCTGTTCTCAAGACTTGAACTATGTGACTCTATACAAACCTGTTTGCTGTGTCAGATGTTTATCACTAGAAGTACATTTCAATAAAGTATACTCCTAAACTATAAAAACATACATATGTACATACATAACACATCCATACCCATATACACATGAATGATAGAGCATTACATGTGGTGATACTGAAATACGTATATGTTTATATACAGTGTGTAATTCATCATATTTTTCTCAGATATACACTACACATTCACATGCATATACAACACTGTACATGCAAAGATAATTCTGGAAAGGCAAGACACATTAAAAATTGTTATGGAGATAATACCCTGGGAAGTACGACTGGAGAGTTGCGGAATTATGGAAGAAATCTTTATTTTTCACCATATGCTTCTTTGAATTACTCATTTTATTTTGAGCAATATTTACAATTTCATAAATTTTAAAACTACAAATATTTATGTACGTGATTAAAGACAAATTATTAATGTTGATTTCTGATAAATATGCAATTAATTTTCTATATAAATCAAGAAAGATTAATTCCTAAGAAAATCTTTTGTCTTATCTACAGATCTACATCTTCTGGGAAAAATTCAATCTGTTTTTCTTATGTCGTATATACTCACTTAACACAGGTTTAACTTTTATATTAACCTTTTTTTCATGTTTATAGGATATTTAACTCAGAGAGCACAGATTCACACATATTTATATATACTGATGCAATATTTCCTTGTTGCAGCTAATTTACCCATATTTTCTAACAGTGGAATGGTTATTCTTGATTAACACTGGAAACTTGTGGGTGACTCACAAGTGATTTAATGCAAACCAATAATGTCTCTAAAATAAAACACTTTCAAGTAATCTGAAATCTCTAATATAAGACTTTTGCACAAGAGGGGGATATATATTGTCATAATTGGGCTGCAAATGGCAAATTCAAGGTATCTCAAGGTATTTAATAAAATACCCTCATGTGTAGATAGAAGTCAAATGGCTGTGCCTCAGTTTTACTCAATATGCTCTTTGCTTCAAGAGATTAGTGAGGGACATAAAAATAATTTCCCCTTAGATAATCTATGTACAGAGTATCCAAACTGCAGTAACAAAAAATTGGAGAGTAATATCTCATGAAGATAAGAAACCAGGCTTCATGAGGATCCCTCACAGAAAGATTATATTCCACCAAAACAAAACCAAGAAATGTACTCCTTTGGAAGAGTCCAGAATCTTGGTGTTAGTCTAGCAATTGACTCTGTGATTAAGACGTTGTTTCCAGCTAACAAGACCTCAGATTTATGTACTTTTTTTCCCCGGAGAATTCCAACATATCCTTCCCTCCTCCTTCACAGTTTCCCTTCTTATTAACATACATTGGTTTAGCACATTTGTTATAATTAAGCAATAAGATACATTATTATTAACTAAAATCTATAGTTCATATTAGGATTCCTTCTTAGTGTAGTATTTCTACGGGTTTTGACAAAAATATGTCATTTATCCACCGTTACAATAGCATACAAAAAATTATCTGTGCTTCATACATTCACTCGTCCATTTCTCCCTCCTTCTTCTAAATCTCTGACAAGCATTGTTCTTGTTACTATCTTTATAGTTTTCCCTTTCCAGAATGTCAGATGGTTGAAATCTTATAGTATGCAGTCTTTCAGACTGGCTTCTTTCCCTATACAAATATATATTTAAGCCTCTTCTGTGTCTTTTCATGGCTTGATAACTCATATCTTTTCATCACTGGATAATATTCTCTTACATAGCTGTACCACATTTTGTTTATCTGTTCAGCTTTAGAAGGACCTCATGGTTGCTTGCAGATATAAGCACTTTTAAATAAAGTTATCTTTCTGACATTTTCTCTGAAGTTTAATTGCCATTTCAAGTAGGTAGCTGACAATTGCATTATACTGAGTTATGGATTATCTAGCTTTAGTCTCTCCCACTCAAGAGTGCTTGTATTTCCTCAGCCTTTCTGTTTTTCTAGTACCTCTTGTATGAAACATCAGCTAGATACATTTGAATCTCTGCTTGCTCCACAGGTCTCTCCCCTACATCCTGACACTACAATCTATGCTCAAAATGGGAGTCAATCTGCTCTCAAAAGTATTCATGGAAAGAAACATGAGAACTCCTAATCTTATATTTGGCTTTGTAAGTTTAGATGCATTTATCTATACTCACTGAAACCATAAAGATAAAGCTTACACTTGGAGAATTTCAATCAACTGTGTAGGGTTTGGACCTCCCCCCAACAAAAAAAAGAAAAGTTGCTGGGAGGGGAAATAGAAAAGAAAAAAAAAAAACAAAACCAGTATAAACTAAATATCTTCATAGATCTTAAATAAAAGGAGTTTGGGGCTTATAGACCTTGAAAGAAAGTGGGCTTGATGATATTATTTATCATTCAATATTACCATATGACAGTCACATAGTTTAGCATAAGACAAATTATTTAACACATGATGGTCTATAACTTCAACAGAAATCTGATTGTTTGACCTGAATGTACCATTCAAACATAGATTGACCTGAATGTACCATTCAAACATAGATTGTAGTGTCAGAATGCTGGGGAGAAAGAAACCTGTGGAGCAAGCAGGGATTTTTGTTGAAGTTATAGACCATTCATACATTCTGAGACTACAATCTATGTTTAAATGAGAGATGAACAATATAAAAGGCTGACACTACAATCTATGTTTGAATGAGAGATGAACTATATAAAAGACTGAGTACCGAATAATTGATGTCTGAACCAGGATGTTGGAGAAGACTCTTCAGAGACCCTTGGACAGCAAGGCAAGCAAACCAGTCAGTCCTAAAGGAAATCAACTCTGAATATTCATTGGCAGGACTGATGTTGAACCTGAACCTCAAATATTTTGGCCACCGGATGCGAAGAGCTGACTCACTGGAAAAGACCCTGATGCTGAGAAAGATTGAAGGCAGGAGCAGAAGGGGATGACAGATGATGAGATGGTTGAATGACATCACCAACTCAATGGACATGATTTTGAGCAAATTCCAGGAGATAGTGAAGGAAAGGGAAGCCTGGCATGCTGCAGTCCATGGGGTGACAAAGAGTCAGATATGAATGAGCAACTGAACAATGACAATGTTGTTTTGAATGTTTATCTTGTAAATTAATTTATTGTTATTCTGTAATAATTTTCAACAAGTAGTGTAATTTTATGTATTAATGGTAATATCTTGATATCTTAAAATTAGCACACTATTATAACTTACATTTTTGTGTATTTCTAACCTCTATGTTGAAATGTATTACACCTTGATGTCAGATAATTCACTCGATAAATATTGATGACATTTATTTTTTAGGTCCTACATTGAAAATATGTGAAACAAGTAATTGTGGCCTATATTTACAAATCAAAAATTTATAAATATCAGGCAATCAGAAAAATATTAATCAGTTCATATCTTACTTTCTTAAAATATGACTTAGTAATAAGTAAATACAGAAAAGACCTATGAAGTTGAAGAAAAGGGTAAAATAGGCAGAATATGCAGTGCCCCTCCCCACAAACCTGGCGTGCTGCAGTCCATGGGGGTCACAAAGAGAGTCAGACATGACTGAGCCACTGAATAGCAACACACTCTCCCCAACCAAAGATGTCAAAAAATGCTAATTCCTTGAACCTATGAACATGTTGCCTTGTATGTCAAGAGGGACTTTACAGAAATGATTAAATTTGGGTCCTTATAAAAAAGAGAGCATTACAGATTATTCAAGTAGGTCCAACGTAGTCACAAGAGTTCTTATAACTGGGATGTCAGAGGATTAGATTTTTAGAAAAGGAGATGTGAGGATGAATCAGAGGTCAGAGTGATGTTGTCATGAGCCAAGGAATTTAAATGTTTTAGAAGCTGGGAAAGGTAAGGAAAATATTTCCCACTAAAGCTTCCAGGAGAATTTAGCTCTGTAGCCATCTTTAAGACTTATTTCAGATCTAACTGCCAAATTGTAAGATAATATATTAATATTTATAGGTATACCTCATTTTATACTCTTTCGATTAATCACATTTTGCAGATAAGTGTGGGGATTTTGTTTGTTTGTGTGTTTTACAAATTAAAGGTTTGTGGCAACTGTTCATTGAGCAAATCTATCGGCACAATTTCTCCAATAGCATTTGCCCATTTCAATCTCTGTGTCACATTGAAGTAATTCTTAACAATATTTCAAACCTCCACCAGAAGAAAGATTGAAACCACTGAAGGCTGAGATGATAGTTAGCATTACTTAACAACTAAGTATTTTTTACTTTTATTTTTTAAATTGGGTTTCCCTGGTGGTTCAGTGATAAAGAATTTGCCTGCCAATGCGAGAGACATATATTCAGTCCCTCGGTGGGGAGGATCCTCTTGGAGAAAGAAATGGCAACTCACTCCAGCATTCGTACCTGAGAAATCCCATAGACAGAGGAGCCTGGTGGGCTCTCTTATAATTACATGTTGAAAAAATACAAATTGTAAAATCCTGCACATTTTTATTCAAAATATTCTCTTAAATGTGTCCCAGGCTCCTGCAATATGCTACCCAGATCAGATCTTTCAATATCCCAAACAGATTATTGTGCTACCTAATGTTGGTTGGATTTTTATAACTTGTTACTTTTTCTCCATTTATTTTTTTATTTATTTATTTTTTTTTTTTGGAGAAGGCAGTGGCATCCCACTCCAGCACTCTTGCCTGGAAGATCCCATGGACAGAGGAGCCTGGTAGGCTGCAGTCCATGGGGTCGCTAAGAGTCAGGCACGACTGAGCGACTTCACTTTCAATTTTCACTTTCATGCATTGGAGAAGGAAATGGCAACCCACTCCAGTATTGCCTAGAGAATCCCAGAGACAGAGGAGCCTAGTGGGCTGCCGTCTATGGGGTCACACAGAGTTGGACACGACTGAAGCGACTTACCAGCAGTAGCATTTATGTTTTTAGTTTGAAATTTCCAACAACTGGCCTTCCTGGTTGAATCTGAGTTTTCATAACACAGCTATCCCATCCCATCTTCTTCCTCTTTGATGCCACCTTTTAACAGACTCAACACTTTCAGGCTTCCAGCCCAATGAATATTATCTCCACCTTTCATTCTGGTCACGAAAGAGTCAGACATGGCTTAGTGACAAAATAACTTTTAATTAAGGTATATATATATATATATATATATATATATATGACTTAATACTATTGCACATTCAATAGACTACAGTACAATGTAAATATAACTTCCATATGCACTGGGAAATCAACAAATTCCTTCAACTTACTTTATTGCAATATTCTGGAACTGGACCTGCAATATCTCTATAAGGTATGCTTGTGTGATGTTTTAAGTCACTAAACTTTTGGTAGTTTGTTACAGCAGCAACAGGAAACTAATACCAAAAAAAAAAAAATCAGCCTGTTATTTGCTTGTTTCTTCTCAAAGCTATTGTATGCTCTATATTCTATCTTCAGTTCTTTTTCCTCAAGCTTCTAGGGAATGTAGCTAAATGAAGAATGGATGGGTGACTAGAGGATGTGCGGCAGGGAGAATCTCAAGTACTGTCTTCTTTGATTCAGAATTCTTTCTGAGCTGTGCCCTCATATGATGCCAGCTTCTGCTTGGTAGATCTCCCTTATTTATTTAAAACCAATAGAAAATTGCTCATACATTCCACAGATATTAATATTTTGAGAACAGATATTTAAATACATTTCTAGATTTCTTTTAGTACTAGTTTGCTAGCTCTCTTATAATTACATGCTGAAAAAAAAAAACAAATTGTGAAATCCTGCACATTTTTGTTCAAAATATTCTCTCAAATGTGTCCCAGGCTCCTGCAATATGCTACCCAGATCAGATCTTTCAATATCCCAAACCTAGATTATTGTGCTACCTAATGATTTTTATAACTTGTTACTTTTTTACCATTTATGTTTTTAATTTGAAATTTCCAGCAACTGGCCTTCCTGGTTGGATCTGAGCTTTCATAATACATCTATCCCATGCCATATTCTTCCTCTCTAATGCCCCCTTTTAACAGACTCAACACTTTCAGGTTTCCAGTCCAAAGAATATTATCTCCACCTTTCATTCTGGGTGCTTCATCAAGGCAATTGGTCTTAAAAGCTATGACACATGCAGTTTTTTGAAAGATATATTTTATATAGTATATGCTGTTAATAAAAGTATAGAGCAACACACCCTTTCACATTAGAAAATTAAGATAAAGTAATGAAATATTTACAGATACTTTCATAGACAATTTTAAATTAGAAATTTAATAGACATTTTAATAGAAATAATTAAGAACAATAAAAATAAGAAGGCAGTAAGTCTGCCGATGTCAGAGTTGTTCAAGTTCTACCTTTTCCAAGACAACCTTCTTGACCTGCTTCTTTATAATAATTTTTTTAAAATTCCTTAGAGTTAATTTTTGAGTGAACTTTAATTTTTTTTTCATAAATCCTTAAAAATAGATTTTTTCATCCACCATATGAAATAAGGTATACAAAAAACACAGGCAATATTATTTTATTTTCCTACTCACAAATGACTATTACTTTCTCAAATACAACTTAACAATTCTATAATATCTTCCTAATATGGATGAATGTATTGCTCACAGACTACATATATCATCGATGCCCTATCTACTTCTTCTCAAAGTGAACTGGAATTTCACAGTAATAAGCATTTATGATTTTTTTCCTGAATAAGCTTATATGAATACATTACTTGCAGGCAAAAAGAAAAGTAGCAGTAAGCTGTATTGAATTTGAGTACAATTTGAAAAAAAAAAACAAACACTTAAGCAAACAGTAGTGCACAATTTGCATAGTGCTTTTGGAAAAGCAGCAAGATGTCCAAGTATGATTGAGATTGGTCGCTAAATCCAAAATTACATCAACTCCAAGAGTTATGGTTACTTTCATCAGAAAGGTGAAAGTTGCCTGCTCAGTCAGATTACTTTCAGCAATATGCCAGAGCTTGTTGGCCATATGTTTCAAGTTGTAAGATGTCCTGTTAGAGTTATGGATGCAGTTTAGCAGTCAGGAAAATGACAGATTTCTCTTCCTTGAAGACATTAACTTTATTCCACTTTGTTCTAACACTGTGTGCAGACAATGAGAATGATATAGTAGTCCCCTGTTTTCTCAATGAGTATAATTCAAGATGAACCTACTGATACATTCTCATATGGCTTCTGTCTGACCTTTAAATTTCAGGTTACTCTCAGCCTTGTCTTCTATCAGTGTTGTCTCATTTATGCTCTTCCGTGATTCATTTCTTACTCATTTAATAATAATGAAATGTTATTTATTCAGTAATAAGCATTGTTTATTCTTACTGCAGCTGAAGAAAAGTATTAATCTTTTCATCTAGTGATTCAAAATTTACTGCACAAGCAACTATTAAGTGTAAACTTCAGTAGAAAATTTAAAAATACAATTAGTAACCATTGTTATATGGAACATTTCACACTGATAATTAAAATTTTTAAATATACAGATATTTTAATACTATAACTTGTCTTTATATATGAATCATTTATGAAAACATTTTCTTTCAAAATCCCCTAAATGCTAGAATTTTTTGTTTAATCCAAATGTACCTGATCCTTTTGTTTACATTTTAGATCTTTCTAACAATCCTTCCTCAAACAGATACACACTTATTTCTTGACCTCAGGATCAAGCCCAGGATCACCTTAGCCTTTCTATTTTACTTAAGCAACTTTCCTTGCACTTTCCTAAAAATTTTGCTTCTTTAGTGCATATCAATTAACACATAATTTTTTGTTGATTTTCACGTTTAATACAAAGTTGCACTCATTTTCCCCTCCATTTTAAAGAGGTATAATTGACAAATAAAATTGTATATTTAATGTGTACAACTTGATTTTTTGAGATATATATATGTACACACATATATGCATATGTGTGTGTGTATATATATATATACACATTCTATTTCCTTTTCTTAAATCATTTCATTATATCTGGACATATTTGTTTCACTCATTTAAAATCATGAACGGCTGGAGAGCACAACAATGCATTGATTTCTCCTCAGAGTTTTGGGTTTTATCAAACAATTAATGGTGTTTAATTATGATGAAAAACTGCTTTGGAAAGAATATTGAGTCATTATGGTATTTTATTTATTCAATGACCACTGGGCACCTGCTCTTTATCAGATATATTAGAGACATGGTACATGTAGTAGAGAAAACACCCTGCCCTCACAGAGCCTATACTAACACTTGAAGAATACAGACAATGATCAATGAATCACACAGAATCATGATGTAAGTAGAGTTCAGATAGTAATATATACTTGAATAAAAAGCAAGTTATTATGATAAAAAGTGAATGGGACTGGAAGACTACATTGGTCTGAGGATGAAGGGAGGCCTCCCTGAGAAGATGACATATAAGCTGATGCTTAAAGAACATGGCAGCTATGCAGAGCTTTTGCAGATTAGCATCCTGGTAGCAGAAAAACTAACATAAAGAACCTAACACACTCTGCTCAAACTTGAAAAAAAATAGGTACACATATATATATATAACTCAATCACTTTGCTGTACACTTGAAACAGACACATTGTTAATCAACTATACTCCAATATGAAATTCCAAAAAAGAATCTAAGGAAGAATTAACAATGGTTTTGAAACAGCAACCAGATACAAAATCAATATACAAAAATCAATTATGTTTCTAGAAACTAATGGCCAGTGAGTGAGCAAAAGTTGCTCGTTGTGTCCAGCTCTCTGTAACCCAACTCCATGGACTATAGCCCACCAGGAACTTCTGTCCATGAAATTCTTCAGGCAAGAATGCTGGAGTGGATAGCTATTCCCTTCTCCAGGGAATTTTCCCCACCTGGGGACTGAACTCAGGTCTCCTGTACTGCATGTGGATTTTTTACCATTTGAGCCCCCATAGAAGTTAATAACAAACTATCGAAAAGAGAAATTAAGAAAACAATCCCATTTACAAGTATACTAAAACAATAAAAACCTAGAAATATATTTAACCAAGGGGGTGAAAGACCTGTAAACTAAAAACTGGAAGATATTGAAAAAGAAATTGAAGAGCACACAAATATATGGAAAGGTATCTCATGTTTATCAATTGGATACTTAATATTTAAATGCCTATAGTACCCATATATATATATATATATATATATATATATATATACACACACACACACACATGTTCAGTGAAATTTCTGTCAAAATCCCAATGATTTTTCCAAAGAAATAGAAAAATCTGAATCAATTCTAAAATCTGCATAGAACCACAAACGACTTCAAATAAAGCAATCTTGAGAAAGAAGAACAAAGCTGGAAATATTATGCTTCTTGATTACAAAATATATTACAGAACTACAGTAAACGAAAGAGTAAGTTATATGCATAAAAATAGGTGCCTAGATTAACAGCACACAATAGAAAGCCCAGAAATAAACTCACACATATATGGTTAATTAATGTATGACAAAGAGCAGAGACTATACAGTGGGAAAAGGGTAATTTCTTCAAGAAATGGTGTTTGGAAAACCGGACAGCCATATGCAAAAAAATGAAACTGGACCACTATCTTATATTATATAAAAAAATAATTCTAAATGGATTGAGACTTGATTATAAGACTTGAAACCATAACACTCTTAGAAGAAAACATAAGCATTAAGCTCTTTGATATTAGTCTTGATATTTTGTGGATTTTAAATGAAAAGCAAAAGGAATAGAATCAAAAATAAATAAATCAAGCTAAAAAGCTTCTGAACAAAAGAGAAAACCATCCCGGAAAGACAAACTACTGAATGGGAGAAAATATTTGCAAATTGTACATCTGATAAAGGGTTAATATCTAGAAAATATAAATAATTTATTCTACTCAGTACCAAGGGGGCTTCCCTAGTGGCTCAATTGGTAAAGAATCTGCCTGCACTGCAGGAGACTCAGGTTCAATACCTGAATCAGGAAGATCCCCTGGAGAAGGGAATGGAAACCCACTTCAGTATTCTTGCCTGGAGAATTCCATGTACAGAGGAGCCAGGTGGGATACTGTCCAGGGGATCACAAAGAGTCAGACACAATGGACAAGACTGAGCAACCAACACCACACTTAATCCCAAGAAACAATTGACTAAAATATGGGCGGCTGCTACTGCTGCTAAGTCGCTTTAGTCGTGTCCGACTCTGTACGACCCCATAGACGGCAGCCCACCAGGGTCCCCCGCCCCTGGGATTCTCCAGGCAAGAACACTGGAGTGGGTTGCCATTTCCTTCTCCAATGCATGAAAGTGAAAAGTGAAAGTGAAGTCACTCCTAGCAACCCCATGGATTGCAGCCCACCAAGCTCCTCCATCCATGGGATTTTCCAGGCAAGAGTTCTGGAGTGGGATGCCATCACCATCTCTGAAAATATGGGCAGGGGATCCAAATATAACTTTTTCCAAAAAGAAATACAGCTGGTTAACAGGCGCATGCATAGGTGCTTGACATTGCCAAGCATCAAAACCACAATGGGATATAGCATTACACCTAGTAGGCTCGCTATTATCAAAAAGAAAAAAAAAGTTGGCAAAGATGTAGAGAAAAGGGAACCCTTTTGCACTGTTAGTAGGAAAATAAATTGGTATAGCTATTATGGAAAACCATTTGGCAGTTCTCAAAAATTTAAAAATAGAACTACCATATTATCTAGCAATACCACTTCCACATATTTATCTAAAGAAAATGAAAACATTCTCTCAAAAAAATATTTAAACAATGGAATATTATTCAGCTATAGAAAGATGGAAAATTTGCCATTTTTGACAACCTGGATAAAACTTGAAGGTATTATGCTAAGTAAAATAAGTCAGAAGGAGAAGGGCAAATAATGCATAATCTCACTTAAATGTGGAATTTTTTAAATAAAAATTGGTGACATGATTTGGTTGGTTTTTCAAAATGATCATCTGGAGAATGAAAAATATGCTAGCAAGGTTTAAACAAGAACGTCAATGAGGGGGTCATTGTAGTAATCAAAACGTTCTACAATAGAGACTGAAAAAAAAAAATGGAGAGGGAGGAATTACATTTCACAGCAGCACTTTCCCAAACTGTTTAAAACTTCAGTACTTGACTATAGTACTCTCCACCTTGGAAGGGTTTCATACTACTAATTCCTCCAAATTCCAAATGAATTTTTTTTTTAGTTTATATATCTATTGTTGTTGTTGTTGTTTTCAGTAAAACAAAGAGTGGAGTTCTAATATATATTACTTCAGTTCAGTTCAGTCATTCAGTCATGTCCAACTCTGCGATCCCATGAACAGCAGCACACCAGGCCTCCCTGTCCATCACCAACTCTCGGAGTTCACCCAAACCCATGTCCATCTAGTCGCTGATGCCATCCAACCATCTCATCCTCTGTTGTGCTCTTCTCCTTCTGCCCTCAATCTTTCCCAGCATCAGGGTCTTTTCCAGGGAGTCAGCTCTATGCATCAGGTGGCCAAAGGATTGGAGTTTCAGCTTCATCATCAGTCCTTCCAATGAACACTCAGGACTGATCTCCTTTAGGATGGACTGGTTGGATCTCCTTACAGTCCAAGGGACTCTGAAGAGTCTTCTCCAGCACCACAGTTCAAAAGCATCTATTCTTCAGCGCTCAGCTTTCTTTATAGTCCAACTCTCACATCCATACATGACCACTGGAAAACCATAGCCTTGACTAGACAGACCTTTGTCGGCAAAGTAATGTCTCTGCTTTTTAATATACTGTCTATGTTGGTCATAATTTTCCTTTCAAGGAGGAAGCGTCTTTTAGTTTCATGGCTGCAATCGCCATCTGCAGTGATTTTGGAGCCCAGAAAAATAAAGTCAGCAACTGTTTCCATGATCATATTTTTCTGAATTTTGAGCTTTAAGCCAACTTTTTCACTCTCCTCTTTCACTTTCCTCAAGAAGCTCTTTAGTCCTTTTTCACTTTTTGCCATAAGGGTGGTGTCATCTGCATATCCGAGGTTATTGATATTTCTTCCTGAAATCTTGATTCCATCTTGTGCTTCCTCCAGCCCAGCATTTCTCATGATATACTCTGCATATAAGTTAAATAAGTAGAGTGACATTATACAGTTTTGACAGACTCCTTTTCCTATTTGGAACCAGTCTGTTGTTATTATATTTTAATATAATGTATATTATTATATATAGTCTGATATATATTACTTGCATGCATTTAAATCTGCAATATCCTGCTTTCCTTTGATGCAAGTATCTTCCTTTTCTATTGCGCTACATAGAATCAGTTAAATGATAGAAAATCATAGTTAAAGTGCAATTGGAAAGAGATATCCTACTCATTCTCTGCCTCCAAGTGTGAAATTCCTTCCGTATCTATCCATATTTTTAGAGCTATGGTCAAGACTATATTTTGTCTATTTTTATCTATTCACTCATGCATTTTATAGACAAACTGTCAGAGTCCTGACTCTGCCTATTAAGCTGATGTATTTATTTATTAAAGGGTCTTTTATATAGGAATTAGTTTCTTGGAAATTTGTGTTCTTGAAAAGAAATGGGTTTGTACAAAAAATGAGGAAAACTGTTTTTTGTTTTTTGATCCAGTACTCAAGCTGTAGATTGGTTTAATGTGGTAACATCATTATGCTTTCAACATACCATATTATTAATTTATGGTTTTGAGAAAAGGAAAGTGATTCATTCATATATAAACAAATATAATGCCATGCATAAACCTGAAATTCTTTAAAAATTTTTTTCTCAATTAACAATGTAACTTTCCTATGAGGTCAGTTTTTTCATTACATTTATCTTTTTAAGGCAGATTATATAATCATGAATTCAATCTTGAAACTAGTATGAGGTTTTCAATTTTAATTTAAATCTAATCTCTTCTGACAAGAGCGGGCAAAAAGGCAAGCTTTGTATAGTGCATTAAAGCCACGACTCAACTCCCCAACATTTACAGTGATGACTAAAACAGGGTAAGTTTCACATTCTTGTTAGAGGAGGGAAACTGAGTAGAGTGGTATATTTGGGAACCAGGACCAAACTAAGAGGAAGGGCCTTTGTAGTAAAAGAAAACGTGACTGGATCTCGTTACAAAGCTATAATAAGGGCCAGGAGTCAAGGTGTAGGTCAGTTCTATGGAGCAGTAATAAGTTCTAGTGTAAAATCCATGGTCTCCTCTCTACTACTTCAATAAAGAATTCATTGCAGTTAAAATTCAAGCAAGAATGAAGGATATTCAACCATCTCCGAGACCCATCATCACCCTATTTTACCTGACAAATACTCAGAACCCAAATCCTCCCATCCAGCCCACCTAGAACACTGATGCATAGAGAGAAGAAATATTCTCCATTCTTAAGTTCAGTAGTCACAAGCAGATCTGAAGGAGAGACAGACAGCAGTAACTACACAGAACTACTTTCTATTGTGGTATGCATGTCAAGTTCACAACTAAGAAATCTGTTCATTCACCATGGTTAATATTGTATGATAACTTTTGAAAGAAAATTATAAGAAAGAAGATAAGTTACTGGAATAGAATAGTTTCATTGATATACTTTCTCTGGAAAGAATTTTGAAAATATGGCTGTGATTTGATTCAGCTTTTAATTCATATTCCTGAAGTAAGGAAAGGAGAAACACAAGCTTCAACAAATTTTCTTTTCCTTTGTTTGGTGTTGGTGGGAAAGGACCATTATAAACTACTGCAAATTAGTTGGTTCCACAGTGGTGACTAAAGTTGGTCATGTTTTGTAGCAAAAAATAATAAGTTCATAAAACTGCAAAACCAGTACGTCAGTTCAGTTCAGTTCAGTCACTCAGTCGTGTCTGACTCTTTGTGACCCCATGAATCGCAGCATGCCAGGCCTCCCTGTCCATCACCAACTCCCGGAGTTCACTCAGACTCATGTCCATTGAGTCAGTGATGCCATCCAGCCATTTCATCCTCTGTCGTCCCCTTCTCCTCCTGCCCCCAATCCCTCCCAGCATCAGAGTCTTTTCCAATGAGTCAACTCTTCGCATGATGTGGCCAAAGTACTGGAGCTTCAGCTTTAGCATCATTCCTTCAAAAGAAATCCCAGGGCTGATCTTCTTCAGAATGGACTGGTTGGATCTCCTTGCAGTCCAAGGGACTCTCACGAGTCTTCTCCAACACCACAGTTCAAAAGCATCAATTCTTCAGCGCTCAGCCTTCTTCTCAGTCCAACTCTCACAACCATACATGAATACTGGAAAAACCATAGCCTTGACTAGACAGAGCAGTACTTACTCATGGAAAAATGTGGTAGCATAAAATGTTAAGTAAACATTATCTTTCTTTCCTATTCCCTTCATGAGACTCTAGTCAAATAACCCAAATAGTAGTCATTAATAACACTTTGAAGTGTTTGTCAAAATTTGCCATGCATATACAACATATATAATGATATTGTTTCCACTTAAAGACTGAAATTTAAAGCAATATTAAACTTTCTTTTTGAAAATAACATTTAGAAACATAAATGCTTCTACACTTCTATCATCTATTAAAATAAATTAGTAAATAAAAGGCTGCATTTACTTATGACTCTATCAAAAATCAATGTTAGAAAGTCACAAATTTAGCTGAAATATAGTCTTTTCAATATTTCAGACTGCCCATAAGGCTTTTTAGTTAGTAATTAAGTTGAGGGAAAATAAATTTCAACTTTTGGCTAAAAAAATATCAAAGAAGAAAAAGTAAAAATCTAACTCCTCACCCAAAATAAAGTGTATATATTGGTAAATGTGGAAATAGGTATCAAGAAGGAATTTTTAAGAGGAATACTATTTTCACTGGAGCTGAAAAATAGTTAGAGATACTGACTAAGTAAAGTGAGGAAAAGCTAATGACTCCATTGGTTAGATTCTCTTAGTCCATCAGTTACTCTCCAGAAATTTAAGTGTTTTGACAGGAGCATAAAGCCAGCATCTTGCAGCTGGAACATAGTCGCAGGAGCAAAATTTACACACAGAAGTTTTGGCTCACCATCAAGAAAACTTTTATCCAAATAAATTTTTTTTTAATTTAAGTTTTGGAAAGGACAATAGAATTCCCAAAAGAGATAAAGTATACTCCCCTATATCGAGACATTCCATACCTTACAAAAGAATTTAACTTCCTTGCTTTTCAAAAACACCAGTATTGGTAATTCTCCAATATCTCTGTGTAATGCATCCCATAGCCTCACATCCTTATGTTTAGAATCATATGGCTTTCTGGAAGTCTAATTGCAATGTATTTCAGCTATAATTCAGCCAATTCTTCTTCTGTTGTTAATGCAAGAGAACTGAATACAACCTCTCAGTTCGTTTAGTCTAAGCCTATTATTAGTGTATGTCAGTCTGCAATGTTCCTTGGAGAAATATTTTTCCACTTTGCCATAATGCACCTAAAACTTTTAGCCATAGCTTTGTAAAAGCATCAGCATTATTTGCATACACTGTACACAGCTGGATGACAACATGGTTTTGATCACTGCTCTAGTATCCAGTGACATGGCAGGAAGCCAGAAAGAGCACATAAAATGAGAGATCTCATCCCTGCCTAAGATTATTTACTCTGTGGTGAGGAAGAGGTAAAAGCCATTTTGAAATGTGTGCTGCAGCTTCACAAGAAATAGGCTTGAAATAAAAGAGCTGAAGAGCTTTCATTATGAATGATATCTGGATCTCTTGGTCCCAAAACAAAAACTCTACACAAAGCTCTTAAAGAGCAGCCAAACAAATCCCAGGAGTAAAAAGGCACAGTGGGATAAATGTATGCTCTGCTAAAGGAAATACATTGAAAAATGAAGCTGTAAGTGGGATAGAGGTGAGGAGAAAACATAAAGTATTCACGGGTTGATTTCAGGGAATTCAAAGAAATAAACTTTTATGTGAAGTTGTAAATGAGCCATATGAAGGACCAGGGAAATGGAGAAAATGATCAAAGACCAAAGGGGGAAAAATACGTAGGATATTAACCTTGCAGAAACAGGCTGTTTTATTTAAAGAACACATGATAATGATCCAGAAAGTAAAGGCAGAAAATAAAATGGGGAAAACAAAGGACACTGAGATAGAGGATAAAAGATTTTAGATAAATAAAGCAGCAATAAGCTTACAAGAGTCACTGTTACCTCTTGAGTGATCAAAAGGCAACTAGGTTATGAAACAAGCAGATAGGATGGGGTGTGTCATCCTCTCTTCTTCCATTAGAAAGTAGAAGGAACTGTGCTGAAAACAGACTGTTTTATTCCAAAGTTAGAGACACTGAAAAGAAAAGTGAAAATTAAGAATATCTCAAAAATATGTTTAAAAAGAATTTGTAAGCTGGCTAAAACTAGAAATTTGAAGAGGACACTAATAATGGAGGAAGACATAAACATTTGCATGTACTAGCTAATACAGGAAAATAAAATGTACAGTCAAAGTACATTTTTATATAGATTAATGATTCTTTTCTTGCTGGTAAATATAGTAATATTTAGGTACAGTATGAGATGGTTTGTTAGTCATACAAAATTTCCTTTCTATTTAAAATAAATGGAAATGAAAAACAATCGATGATGTTATGTGTCAGCCTGGATGGGAGGGGGTTTGAGGGAGAGTGGATTCATGTACATGTATGCTGAATCCCTTCACTGTTCACCTGAAAGTATCTAAACATTGCTAATTGGCTACACCCCTATACAAAGTGGTTTTGGTGTTAAGAAAAAAGAAAAGAAAAGAAAAAGAGTTGATGAAAACATGTAGTATAGATACATCATTTTTTGGTTTTTGGTTTTTTGGTTGCCTCATAATATAATTTTACCTCAAGTTTGATACAGCTCTAACTTCTTGCACCTATAGCAATGGTACAATCTTGTAACAGTGTTGGAAAACTAAATTGTCAATGTAAATCTGGCAGATATATCACAGAGTCATGCTTATGAAATATCTTTAACTGCTTGCAGAACATTATTATTATACCAAATTGCTCAGAAAATTTCTTTGAAATATCTGAATATTTTCTATTCCTTAAAATTTCTCTTTAAATTCACTACAAATTTTTAAAAAATGGTTGTCAATACTATATATCAACCTGGCAAGGTACATAAAAACATGTTTACTTTTATACACTGTGCTTCATTTCTGTCAAATGCACTCAGATGACCAGAAAGCTGTTAGGTGGTTAAATCTGAATAGCACTAGCAAAAGTCAGAATATGTAGGTTATATGCATGCTCTCTAGTTCATATCTCCAGATCCCATATCTCTCCATATGGCATCACATTTTGCTTCTCATTTTAGAGGAACTGTCTACATTAAATCCAGCATGGTACACAACTCTTACTCAATCCAGGTCATTGAACCCAGACACGTAAGGTTGTTTCTATGATTCTTTATTTACCAGAAGCCAGAAAATAAAAAAGAAATTTAGATGTTTTAAAGTTCTCACCACTATTTCAGATAAAAAATAATGACATACTATATATGATTACAGGGCTTCCCTGGTAGCTCAGATGGTAAAGCGTCTGCCTGCAATGCAGGAGACCCGGGTTCAATCCCCAGGTTGTGAAGATCCTAAGAGAAGCAAATGGTAACCTTCTTTTAATGATTATGTCATATAAATTGAAGAAAATTTACATGATCTTCTGCCATTTTAAATGTATAATATCAGTAGCATTTTATTCACAATAGAATGAGAATACTGCAGGTATATATCAGAGTTAACAGAAACCTTGGGAAAAGAGCTTCAAAGTATTCTTCAGAGAATCACCTAAAATATCTGTAGAACATTATCTGAAGGAGTGGCTTTACTTTAATGGTAAATTTCACAAGTATTAGGAAAAATGCCTTTCAATGGCAGCATAACCATAGTGGAAATGTACATGGTTTCAGGACATCAGTCTTTTCATCTCTTGGCCATGAAGAATTTCACTACCACTCAAGAGTGTTAAACTTGAAGAGAAAACCACTGTTGACCATTCATTTTTCATTTTCTATCAGCAAGTACTCTATTAAAGTAATATGATTTAAACAATCTACACAGCAGCAGTGTTGATTTTTAATTGATTCAACTTTATAATGCATACATTACCATCAAAGCAAATATTCCAGAATGGGTATGTTAATATAATGCAATACTCTGGTTATATAATTAACAGTATAAACAATTTACCCTGCAATGTCTTGTCATGCAGCTAGTACTGGGTTGGCCAAAAATCTTGTTGATGTTTTTCTGTAAGATGTTATGGAAAATCCCCAACAAACTTTAGGATCAAAACCAATAGATTGTGAAGAAATAAACTGATCATTCTCTGTAATGGATAATAAGTATCTGATTTCTGCCAAATGTACCCTTAATTACTGTGACCAAATGACACATAGCGCCAATTCTTTAGTAACCTTTATTTGTCTTTTAGCTTACTATTGGAAATATAAATGGTTGAGAAGCTATATCTCTTGCAGTGAATGGTGTCGTTCAGATATCTCTGGTTTTACTTTGTCTTTCATTCAACCAGTTTAACTCTAGCTTGTAAATCATGTATCAGAAATAAATTGGGTTGTAGGATATCCTATTCTCAAGTTTTTTTCTACATAAAATCAATTTAATAAGATGTGATGTAAGTCTGCCTTGTAAATTACTTAATATTCAGGGAAATGAATAAAAAACAAAAATTCCTACTAAAACTAGATTCTTAGCCATAAGCAAAATGTTTAATATCCTAGTGAAGTGGAAAACATAATCCCGTCTTTTATTGTGTCATTGAAAATTAATCATAACAGAAATAATGCTATTAGCCAAGGAAAAGAGGCAACGAGTCAGTTAGTTCAGTTGCTCAGTTGTGTCCAATGCTGCGACTCCATGGACTGCAGCATGCCAGGCCTCCCTGCACATCACCAACTCCCAGAGTTTACCCAAGCTCGTGTCAATTAAGTCAGTGATACCATCCAACTGTCTCATCCTCTGTCATCCCCTTCTCCTTCTGCCTTCAGTCTTCCCCAGCATCAGGGTCTTTTCAAATGAGTCAGCTCTTCCCATCAGGTGGCCAAAGTTTTGGAGTTTCAGCTTCAACATCAGTTCTTCCAATGAACACTCAGGACTGATCTCCTTTAGAATGGACTGGTTGGATCCCCTTGCAGTCCAAGGGACTCTCAAGAGTCTTTTCCAACACCACAGTTCAAAACCATCAATTCTTCAGCACTCAGCTTTCTTTTTAGTCCAACTCTCACATCCATACATGACCACAGGAAAAACCATAACCTTGGCTAGAAAGACCTTTGTTGGCAAAGTAATGTCTCTGCTTTCTAATCTGCTGTCTAGGTTAGTCATAAATTTCCTGCCAAGGAGCAAGTGTTGTTTAATTTCATGGCTGCAATCACCATCTGTAGTGATTTTGGAGCTCAGGAAAATAAAGTCTGACACTGTTTCCCCATCTATTTGCCATGAAGTGATGGGACTGGATGCCAAGAATTTAGTTTTCTGAATGTTGAGCTTTAAGCCAACTTTTTCACTCTCCTCTTTCACTTTCCTCAAGAGGCTCTTTAGTTCTTCTTCACTTTTTGCCATAAGGGTGGTGTCATCTGCATATCTGAGGTTATTGAATTTTCTCCCTGAAATCTTGATTCCAGTGTGTGCTTCCTCCAGCCCAGCGTTTCTCATGATGTACTCTGCATGTAAGTTAAATAAGCAGATTGACAATATACAACCTTGATGTACTTACTCCTTTTCCTATTTGGAAGCAGCCTGTTGTTCCATGTCCATTTCTAACTGCTGCTTCCTGACCTGCATACAGATTTCTCAAGAGGCAAGTCAGGTGGTCTGATATTCCCATCTCTTGAAGAATTTTCCACAGTTTATTGTGATTCACACAGTCAAAGGCTTTGGCATAGACACTAAAGCAGAAATAGATGTTTGTTCTGGAACTCTTGATTTTTTTATGATCCAGCAGAATGTTGGCAATTTGATATCTGGTTCCTCTGACTTTTCTAAGTCCAGCTTGAACATCTGGACGTTCATGGTTCACATATTGTTGAAGTATGACTTGGAGAATTTTGAGCATTGCTTTGCTAGCGTGTGAGACGACTGCAATTGTCCAGTAGTTTGAGCATTCTTTGATGTTGCCTTTCTTACAGGTTGTAATGAAAATTGACATTTTCCAGTCCTGTGGCCAAAGCTGACTTTTCCAAATTTCCTGACATATTGAATGCAACACTTTCACAGCATCCTCTTTCAGGATTTGAAATAGCTCAATTGGAATTACATCACCTCCACTAGCTTTGTTTGTCATGATGCTTCCTAAGGCTCACTTGACTTCACATTCCAGGATGTCTGGCTCTAGGTGAGTGATCACACCATCATGATTATCTGGGTCATGAGGATATTTTTTGTACACTTCTTTGTATTTTTGCCACCTCTTCTTAATATCTTCTGCATCTGTTAGGTCCATACAATTTCTGCCTTTTGTTGAGCCCATCATTGCATAAAATGTTCCCTTGGTATCTCTAATTTTCTTGAAGAGATCTCTAGTCTTTCCCATTCTATTGTTTTCCTCTATTTCTTTGCACTATCACTGAGGAAGGCTTTCTTATCTCTCCTTGCTATTCTTTGGAATTCTGTATTCAGATAGGTATATCTTTCCTTTTCTCCTTTGCTTTTCACTTCTCTTCTTTTGACAGCTATTTGTAAGGCCTCCTCAGACAGCCATTTTGCTTTTTTGCATTTCTTTTCCTTGGGGATGGTCTTGATCCCTGCCTCCTGTACAGTGCCATGAACTTCCATCCCTAGTTCATCCGGCACTCTATCAAATCTAGTCTGTTAAATCTATTTCTCACTTCTACTGTGTAGTCATAAGGGATTTGATTCAGGTCATACATGAATGGTCTATTGTTTTTTCCTACTTTCTTCAACTTCAGTCTGAATTTGGCAATAAAGAGTTCATGATCTGAGCCACAGGCAGCTGCTGGTCTTATTTTTGTTGACTGCATAGAGCTTCTCCATCTTTGGCTGCAAAGAATATAATCAATCTGATTTCAGTATTGACCATCTGGTGATGTCCATTTGTAGAATATTCTCTTGTGTTGTTGAAAGGGGGTGTTTGCTATGACCAATGCATTCTCTTGGCAAAACTCTATTAACTTTGCCCTGCTTCATTCCATACTCCAAGGCCAAATTTTCCTGTTACTCCAGGTGTTTATTGACTTTGTGCTTTTGCATTCCAGTCTATTATAATGAAAAGGACATCTTTGGGGGGTGTTAGTTCTAAAAGGTCTTATACATCTTCATAGAACCATTCAACTTCAGCTTCTTCAACGTTATTGGTTGGGGCATAGAAATTACCTTATTTTTGCAACAAATTTCTTCTCTTCTGCTAGTATCTGGATTACCCTTAGTTCATTATGACTCATTTTTAAATTAAATATACTACCAGTTTTACATCACTTCTACCTTTGGATTGATTCACCCTCAAGTAGCAAAACAAGAATGTTACCACAATAATTTTTTTTTAAGCCCAGGCATCTTTTCAGTGCGAAACAAATCTATAGTTCAAAGTATAGAATCTGTTCAACTGATGGGCTCCAAGTGGAATGATTCATGTTCATCAACTCTTCTGTGAAAAGTCCAAATAATCATGGACTGAACAGAATTCTATAAAAAAAAAATTGTAAGCAATTCCTGTGCTATTTCTAAAATTATAATTGGTTTTGAATGGGAACACCCTTCATTGCCTTTGACACTCTATGCACTAAATTCAATATTTTGTGTACCATGTTGATATATAAAATTGATGAGTACAAAATTGAAAAGACAGATCTGCTCTTAATACCAGAGGTGTAATTATCTGGAAATCTATGGTTAGAACCGTAGGTGAGGTTAAGATAAAGGTGTAAACATAGCTAGACATTTCAGAAAATAAATACTGAATAAATAAATAGCATATACTGTTTCAAGCTAAATCTTTAAAAAAAATGTAAGATGGCTCAATTTTTTTTTCCCCCCAAGGCTTTCTGGTTATAAGAATTCATTTAACTTAAGTCCAACTTTCAAATGCCAAATACAGAGAGTGACATTGTTTCCAGATGTAGCTTTTAACAGATCATGTCTTCAGTAATTAAGTGCAGTCAGATCTGAAAAGACTAGTAATTGAAGCAGCATAGATTACAATTTATTACTGAACAATTCCAGACACAAGGAAGAAAGTAGAATTAAAGAACTTCAAACATCAGACTCCACGTTCTTAGATGCTGCTTTTATGCCTTAAAGTAACAACATTCATTTTGTTTAATACACACATACACACAAGTGTGTGTGCATGCACAGCTTATACAATAAATAAATAACAAAATTAGTAGAATTGAAGAGATGGGGAAATCACTGGAAATATATCATCCCCTCCGGGGTATCCATTTTTTTAGTGTTAACTTTGTTTTGTTGTACATGGATATGATATTATTTAGTGCAGTAACTGCACTTACAGTGAAAACTCATTAGATGTCCACTTTACCCTTCCCTAGTTAGTTCAAAGGACAGACAGTTTGACTCCAAACCTGAACATCAGCTCTTAGCTCTTGGCTCTGATGCGCTCAAAATAGTTTATGTGCATGTATAAACTGAACCATCAGAAACAGAACCTCAGTCCATTAAAATGTCAGAAGATCAAGTTCACAATGAGTCAATAGCTAAATTTCCAAGCCCACAGTCTGGATCACTGTCAGAGTCTCACGATTATTTAGGTGAGTTGATTTACTAATATGGCAGCCAATAAGATTTGTGTTCTTGAAGTCTGATTTATAGATTGAACGCATTGCGTCCTACAAACTGTAAATAATATTTACCTACATAGGAACAAAATTTCAAAAAGATGGCTTTTAAATATAAGAAATGAATACAAAAGTTTTCAAATGTATTGTTCTGCTACAAGGTGTATGTCAGAACCATAGGCAAGATAGTTTTACCACAATCTCTCTAAAAGGACTAAAATGATGAAAATACATTTTTCTATTCTTTATAACTGCCATTTCTCAATTTGATGCTTTTTAAAAACACAACTGACAATCACAGAAGAAAAAATTCATAGTATTTTTTCACTATATCAGGCTCTTGGGTCTTCCCTGGTGGACCAGTGGTTACAACTCCGACCTTCCACCGCAGGGAGCATTAGTTCTATTGCCAGATATTTGCTTTGTTAATTAAGGAAATGTCAGTCAAAATGTAAACTATTTTGATAGAGTTTTAGTCAGATTCTATTCTATTTGAATAGATTTTTTCATCTTTGCTCAATTAACAGATATTTCATGGATATTAGTTTAATATTTTACTTCTTTGATATGGTGGGCATGTGAATAAGAAGGGAGCCAGAACTTGTCTCAGAGTTTTAACATGCAAGAGGTCAAGAAACAAAACACAAACTCTGATAGCTCACTCTAATCTATATGTTGCCTGGATACTATTTATTTTTGAGCACCTATCTGGCTTCCTTTAAGGAGAATCAAATAATAACACCTTAATAAGCATAACAGAGGTTCATTAAGCCCTTTCCTAATGTGATACCATTGGTTACTTTGAATATTTAATACATATTATTCTGAATCATAGACTTAAAATTGGTTGGAAAGTCAATAGTTTAGTTTCTAAATGTTTAATAATTATCAGTGCACTTCTGAAAAGAGGAGTCTTTTCACTGAGTAATAAATGACTATATTTATTGCCAATATTTATTCACCCATATATATATATATATATATTCACTTACAATCAAGAAAACTGAAGCACAAAATTTTGTACACATATTTGAGCATGAAGTCATATATGGGGTGAGAAATATACTTAATTTTACAATAATATATTAAATCACCATTTAAAATATATTTCATTCTAACTAAAATCAAGTTAAATCTCAAAGAGTTGGACATGACTGAGCAACTGAACTGAAAATCAAGTTTGAACATAAGCTATCTTACATATAAAATACACAACTAAGAAGCTATTGAAGATCACTAAGGGCAATAATATGAATTTTTACATATAAATATTTTTTCTACCTTGATATTTTTATACTTAGAAAGCTATTATCAGAACCATCTTTAGAATAAACAAAGAATAAATTTGGCCTAAAATACATTAATTTGCTTTACTATAGAATCATGCCACAAAAGCTTGTTAGTATCTTTTAAATTGAATCACACATATTGTAATTAATTGGTTGATACTTATTATAAGTAAATTCATAAAACTGAGGCTGAAATAAATTATGTTTTCAGCCAATGCAAAGTTAACTTCTAGGCTTCCATGATGTTAGGTGAACCATTATAATGAGATGGTTTTTCTCCATCTTTCTAAGGTGTAGCAGAAGATAATCAGAATGCATTTTCAAGGGTTCTTATTTACTTTCCCCTTGAAATGAAGCTGGCAAATTGTAGTCAGTCCTTGGCTATTGTTAAGTTTATGCAAAAAAGTTGACAAATGAATGAATAAGTAATTTTTGCTCTTTAAAAGGACTTATAGAGAACAATGTTTCACTTAAGATTTTTTGATGTCATTACTAATTCACTTTTATTGCAGTCTAAATTCTCAGAAAGTCTACTGAAATATTCCAATCACATATGTCATAATGACTGTATTTCACACAAGCATAATTTTGTTATTCCTTCTGGTGAGTGAAAGTTATTGTTTAACTCTTATTCCCAAAACTTCACCATACTTTAGATCTGATAAAAAGATAACTATTGAGGATATTAAGATAAGACATCTATTACTGAAACTATTGTGATAGACTTGATAGAAAAGCCTCTTTGACACGCATCTTCAGTACATGACAATGTCAAAATAATTTTCCAAGGCAGATTAGATCTTGCCATGAACACCAACATAAAACATAATGCCTTAAAAGATTATAACAGCAAACTGTATATTGTTTTTCATTTCATGCTTCTTAAACACTAGACTCATTTTCTGAGTCAATCTTCTTTATTCCTCAATATTCCTTGGCAGATAGTTTTCTTTCATGCTATTTGTAAGGTGAATTTCCTTGCTTATCTTTAAGATACTTCACTTTTCCTTTGGCTTTCCTCAAAATTTTTTTAAAAGAAAAAAAGTTGAATCAAACATATTTGAATTTGTGTAATATGTCTTAAATATCCTGGTCATAAATAAATACCTAAAATAATGTATGAGTATATTTTAATCTATAAATACATTAATAGAGTACATACTTAGGCATTACTTACCCTATTAATTTATTTATATGATATAAACATATATCTGTACATTTTGCCTAACTCATCTTTCTTATCACACTCACTGACAAAATTTGCTTTAAATTTCTTTTTTTTTCTTTTTTTACTTTTATTTTTTATTATTATTTTTTTACTTTACAATATTTTATTGGTTTTGCCATACATCAACATGAATCCACCACAGGTATACACGTGTTTCCCATCCTGAACCCCCCTCCTATCTCCCTCCCCATACCATACCTCTGGTCATCTCAGTGCACCAGCCCCAAGCATCCAGTATCATGCATTGAACCTGGACTGGCTATTCAGTTCATACATGATATTATACATGTTTCAATGCCATTCTCCCAAATCATCCCACCCTCGCCCTCTCCCAGAGTCCAAAAGACTGTTCTATACATCTGTCTCTTTTGTTGTCTTGCATACAGGGTTATCGTTACCATCTTTCTAAATTACATATATATGTGTTAGTAGCAATAACCATTTTCGTACTTTATTATCATCAAAGTAAGCATTAATTATGTATGCTATGTAACTAATTCTAATCCCACCAATGCTTGTTGTTCCAGAGCAGTACTTTGAGAATTTTGGCTAATAGTGGGGTGTCCAATAGAAAATGCTTGATGCTGCAGGATGAAAGAGAAATTTGCAATGATTGGCACTCAAAGCCAAGATGAAACCTAGAGATTTATCCAGAGTAGGTGTTCAATAAGTTTATTATTATTCATTATTAAGACCCACATTTTATGTTTTCAAATACTATAACATTCACAATGCATGTTTCTGCAAAAATCATTATTT
Source organism: Ovis aries (assembly GCF_016772045.2). Lineage (NCBI taxonomy): Eukaryota > Metazoa > Chordata > Mammalia > Artiodactyla > Bovidae > Ovis > Ovis aries. The sequence goes on from NC_056059.1 coordinate 77,099,291, forward strand.
GTTACTATATATATTTATTGAAAAATTTCTGAGACATCAAGGCAGATAATCTGTCTAGATTGTCTTGGTTTCCTCTGTCAGGGTCAATTTCATAGCCAAAGACATAACTCCTAATCACTTGATCAGTCACCAATTACACGTAATTGAATAATCAAATAAATAAATTTAATTAAGAACACTAACACAGAGAGAAATAGGGATTTCATCCCAGGTTACATTTAAAGAAACAAACAATAACAACAACAAAAAGGCAGAAAGTGATTCCAGTAGTGTCAACACCAAACCTTTCTCTACACTAGATACATTTTTAGATGAGTTATTTCTCTGTGGTATAAGACAAAAAGTGGTGGGGAAGGAGATGCAGGGCTGGAGCTCAGGGCCAAGCATCTGAAAATATACATATCTCTCATGTCAAAACTCAAGCAACGCAAAAGTCTCTGCTACCAGCTAACAAGTTCAAAGCAGGATGGTCTTTGTGCTATTGTGTTATTTTCTCCTGAAATAAGGGCACCTTATCAAGAAAATAATTACTTGTTTAGGGATTTGCTTTTAACTGATCAATCAGCTCCCAGACTGGTTGACCAGGAATCTGTCTCTAACTGTAAGGCAGTCTTTAGATCCCCTACAATAGGAAATGGCAACCCACTTCAATATTCTTGCCTGGAAAGTCTCACAAACAGAGAATGGCAGACTACAGTCCATAGGGTCGCAAAGAGTCAGATATGACTGAATGTCTAAGCACGGACTCTGACTTTTCACTATACTGCATCAGTTCAGCTCAGTTCAGTTCAGTTCAGTCACTCAGTCGTGTCTGACTCTTGGCGACCCCATGAATCACAGCACGCCAGGCCTCCCTGTCCATCACCAGCTCCCGGAGTTTACTCAGACTCACATCCATCAAGTCAGTGAAGCCATCCAGCCATCTCATCCTCTGTCGTCCAGTACTCCTCCTGCCCCTAATCCTTCCCAGCATCAGAGTCTTTTCCAAGAGTCAACTCTTCGCATGAGGTGGCCAAAGTACTGGAGTTTCAGCTTCAGCATCATTCCCTCCAAAGAAACCCAGGGCTGATCTCCTTCAGAATGGACTGGTTGGATATCTTTTCAGTCCAAGGGACTATCAAGAGTCTTCTTCCAACACCACAGTTCAAACGCATCAATTCTTCGGCACTCAGTTTTCTCCACAGTCCAACTCTCACATCCTTACATGACCACAGGAAAAACCATAGCCTTGACTAGATGGGCTTTTGTTGACAAAGTAATGTCTCTGCTTTTTAACATGCTATCTAGGTTGGTCATAACATTTCTTCCAAGGAGTAAGCGTCTTTCAATTTCATGGCTGCAGTCACCATCTGCAGTGATTTTGGAGCCCCAAAAAATAAAGTCTGACACTGTTTCCACGGGTTCCCCATCTATTTCCCATAAAGTGTTGGGACCAGATACCACGATCTTCATTTTCTGAATGTTGAGCTTTAAGCCAACTTTTTCACTCTCCTCTTTCACTTTCATCAAGAAGCTTTTTAGCTCCTCTTCACTTTCTGCCATAAGGGTGGTGTCATCTGTATATCTGAGGTTATTGATATTTCTTCTGGCAATCTTGATTCAAACTTGTGCTTCTTCCAGCCCAGCGTTTCTCATGATGGACTCTGCATATAAGTTAAATAAGCAGAGTGACAATATACAGCCTTGGCATGCTCCTTTTCCTATTTGGAACCAGTCTGTTGTTCCATGTCCAGTTCTAACTCTTGCTTCCTGACCTGCATATAGGTTTCTCAAGAGGCAGGTCAGGTGATAGGTTATTCCCATCTCTTTCGGAATTTTTCACAGTTTATTGTGATCCACACAGTCAAAGGCTTTGGCATAGTCAAGAAAGCAGAAAGATATGTTTTTCTGGAACTTTCTTGCTTTTTCCATGATCCAGCAGATGATGGCAATTTGATTTCTGGTTCCTCTGCCTTTTCTAAAACCAGCTTGAACATCGGGAAGTTCACGGTTCACGTATTGCTGAAGCCTGGCTTGGAGAATTTTGAGCATTACTTTACTAGCATGTGAGATGAGTATAATTGTGTGGTAGTTTGAGCATTCTTTAGCATTGCCTTTCTTTGGGGATTGGAATGAAACTGACCTTTTCCAGTCCTGTGGCCAAATTTGCTGGCATACTGAGTGCAACACTTTCATAGCATCATCTTTCAGGATTTGAAATAGCTCAACTGGAATCCCAGCACCTCCACTAGCTTTATTCATAGTGATGTTCTCTAAGGCCCACTTGACTCCACATTCCAGGATGTCAGGCTTTAGGTGAGTGATCACACTATCATGATTATCTTGGTTGTGAAGATCTTTTTTGTACAGTTCTTCTGTGTATTCTTGCCACCTCTTATTAATATCTTCTGCTTCTGTTCAGTCCATACCATTTCTGTCCTTTATCGAGCCCATCTTTGCATGAAATGTTCCCTTGGTATCTCTAATTTTCTTGAAGAGATCTCTAATCTTTCCCATTCTGTTCTTTTCCACTATTTCTTTGCATTGATCACTGAGGAAGTCTTTCTTATCTCTTCTTGCTATTCTTTGGAACTCTGCATTCAGATGCTTATATCTTTCCTTATCTCCTTTGCTTTTTGCTTCTCTTCTTTTCACAGCTATTTGTAAGGCCTCCTCAGACAGCCATCTTGCTTCTTTGCATTTGTTTTCCATGGGGATGGTCTTGATCCCTGTCTTCTGTACAATGTTACAAACCTCTATCCATAGTTCATCAGGCACTCTATCTATCAGATCTGGGCCCTTAAATCTATTTCTCACTTTCACTGTATAATCATAAGGGATTTGATTTAGGTCATACCTGAATAGTCTAGCGGTTTTCCCTACTTTCTTCAATTTAAGTCTGAATTTGGTAATAAGGAGTTCCTGGTCTTGTTTTATTGACTGTATGGAGCTTCTCCATCTTTGGCTGCAAAGAACATAATCAATCTGATTTCGGTGTTGACCATCTGGTGATGTCCATGTGTAGAGTCTTCTCTTGTGTTGTTGGAAGAGGGTGTTTGCTATGACCAGTGCATTTTCTTGGCACAATTCTATTAGTCTTTGCCCTGCTTCATTCTGCATTCCAAGGCCAAACTAGACTGCATAGATGCAACTATACTTACATATCCACTATTGTCCTTGCTGCATCCTCTTATGGCCCATCCTGGGATTGTTAAATTGATTACAAATTTGACACACTACAGAGTTATCCTTTCCATCAGTTTTTGAAGACACAGCTGTCACTGGAGCATTAGAGAATATACTATTCAATAATGTGGCTATGCTATTCTCATTGTAACTTCTCATCCACAGAAAATAAAGCTATTTACTCATTTTTCTTGGTCAAAGTACATCTTTAACTCAGTTGTTCAGTTCACTTCAGTTCAGTCGTTCAGTCATGTCCAATTCTTTGCGACCCCATAAACCGCAGCACACTATTGTTGAAACATTAGATTGATATTTTAAGGGTCAAAAATATAGCTCAGCTTAATATATTTATGTAAAGCCTACTGATTTGATACTGAGTCACTTCATAGGTATCGTACTATAATGATTAAGATCATATATTCTAATATTAGGCCTGCCTGTTTTCCAAGTCCAGTTCTCTGCCTTTCCAGTGTGACTTTGAGCAAATTACTTAACAGATATTCACAGTATCATTTTATTCACTTTTTAAAAATTTTGTTTGTTTATTTGTTTATGGCTGTACTGGGTCTACATTGTTCCACAGGCTTTTTCTAGATGCAGCAAGCAGGGGCTACTCTCTAGTTGTGCTGTGAGGACTGCTCTTGCAATGGCTTCTCTTGTTGTAGAGCACCAGCTATAGGACAAGTGGGCTTCAGTAGTCATGGCACATGGGCTCAGTAGTTGGGGCTCTCAGACTCCAGAACACAGACTCAATAGTTGTGGAGCACAGGCTTAGTTGCTCTGAGGTATGTAGGATCTTCCTGGAAGAACGATGGAACCTGTGTCTCCTTCATTGGCAGGCAGATTCTTTACTAAGAGCCACAAGAGAAGCCCCTCTTTACTTTTAAAGTGAGAATATTAATGGTCCTTACTTACTTCATAGAATTATTTTAGATATCAAATGAGTTAATATTTGTAAAGTAATTAGAACAGTGCCTGGACTAAAAGTATTTGTTAGATTTTAAATTAAAGTTTGTGAGGTGGGGAACATGGGGGAGAGGTACTAACTCCATTTTATAGATACAGTAATTAACAAATTGATAAAAAAATTAATCCATTCATTCATCAGATTATATCGAAACTTTACATTCTGGATACTATAGCTACTGAAAGGATTTTACAGAATAGTGGAGTAGACAATGGCATGCCACTCCAGTACTCTTGCCTGGAAAATCTCATGGACGGATGAGCCTGGTGGGCTGCAAGTCCATGGGGTTGCTAAGAGTCGGACACGACTGAGAGACTTCACTTTCACTTTTCACTTTCATGAATTGGAGAAGGAAATGGCAACCCACTCCAGTGTTCTTGCCTGGAGAATCCCAGGGACAGAGGAGCCTTGCGGGCTGCCGTCTATGGGGTCACACAGAGTCAGTCAGACATGACTAAAGCGATTTAGCAGCAGCAGCAGCAGCAGCAGGATTTTTAATAATTTTTATGAAAAATGATAAAGAAGCACAGAAAAAAAAAAGTGGTCTGAATGGCAATTCAGAAAAGTACTTTTAATGACAAGCACTGAAATTCAGGATCTCTGTATTATTACAATCACCAGCATATCTGCCTATATATATTTAGCACAATCTAAGTGGAGTTGACTCATTGGAAAAGACTCTGATGCTAGGAGGGATTGGGGGCAGGAGGACAAGGGGACGACAGAGGATGAGATGGGTAGATAGCATCACCGACTCGATGGACATGGGTTTAGGTGAACTCTGGGAGCTGGTGGACAGGGAGGCCTGGCGTGCTGCAACTCATGGGGTTGCAAAGAGTTGGACACGACTGAGTGACTGAACTGAACTGAACTGAACTGAAGTGGTTATTAAAACAATTCAGACATTTGAGAAAAACTGAGCCTCCTGGAACGGAGAAGGCAACGGCACCCTACTCCAGTACTCTTGCCTGGGAAATCCCATGGATGGAGGAGCCTGGTAGGCTGCAGTCCATGGGGTCTCTAAGAGTCGGACACAACAGAGTGAATTCACTTTCACTTTTCACTTTCATGCATTGGAGAAGGAAATGGCAACCCACTCCAGTGTTATTGCCTGGAGAATCCCAGGGATGGAGTAGCCTGGTGGGCTGCCATCTATGGGGTCGCACAGAGTCGGACACGACTGAAGCGACTTAGCAGCAGCAGCAGCAGAGCCTCCTGGAAAAGGCCATTTTTGTAAACTACCTCTTACCTGAGGAGAGGATCAATGATTGGGAGAAATAATCTGAAGACAATCAAATTGTGGTGCTACAGCTTTAGTTTTCTATCTATTCTATTTTCTGAAAAGAAAATAATGAATTTAAGATGTGCTGGAAAGCAAAAGATAAACAGAGCTAAACTACTAGCCCAGCAGCAGTATATGACATTCCTTAAAAACAAGGATTCTAAAGTTTGACTCCCTGGGTTCAAGACACAGATTTGGCATTTCTATATTCCATGACTTGGACAATTAACTTTATTTCAGTGTGTACTGTTTCTTCAACTGTTAAACTATGTTAAGAAGAAGATTATTCTTTTCTTTGGTTGCAAATAGTACAATGCATGATATAAAAGATATGTTTCATAAATTATAAATAACAAATATAGGTTTGTTACTAAAAAATAGCCTCTGAAGTAAGATTGTCTGGATTTGAATTCTGGCTCTAGCAACTACAGTATGTAAAAAGTTTATGTGTTACTTAATCACTGTATGACAATCAAGAAGGATATTTTGTAAATCTACATATTTTGGTGCATGGGGATGACCCAGAGAGATGTTATGGGGAGGGAAGTGGGAGGGGGGTTCATGTTTGGGAACGCATGTAAGAATTAAAGATTTTAAAATTTAAAAAATAAAAAACTAAAAAAAAAAACATATTGTTAGGATAGAGTAAAAAATTGTATTTAATTTACCTTAAAAAAACAACACTGCTCCAATTCATCAGACTATAAAAATAATCCCATATTTAGTAGCTTAAAACAAAAGTAGGCAAGCTTCTACAAGTCCTTGTAGGACTAGAAATATTGCTAAGATCATCTCTTGAAAATTATAATTCACCATTTTCTGTTCTCTGGCCATAATATTTCACTACCCTCTGATGTACAAAATACAATCTCCCCTTCTCCCAGATCCCCCAAAGTCTTATCCCATTATGGCATTTCTTTCAGTATTGAAGTCCAGGATCTTCTAGCTCAGTTTCAATTATAGATGAAGCTCCTCAGGTAACACTTGTCTAGTATAACTTCTAGAGAATAGTCCTGTTGATTTGAAGTCCTGTTAATCTGAAACTAAAACGACAAGCTGTCTGACCCAGACAACCCCAAGATACCATGGTTAGACATGCCATAGATTCTTTAGTTTAAAAATAAAAATCTAAGACACTAAGAAGTCACAGATCCACAGAAATTCTAAATCCCAGTTGGAGATAGTCTGACAGGAATGATTCTCCATAGGTATTGGTTTTGCCCTCTTGGCTTTTGGGCTTTCCTAGTAGCTCAGATGCTAAAGCATCTGCCTGCAAGAGACTTAGGGTTCAATCCCTGGGTAGGGAAGACATGGCACGCTACTCTAATATTCTTGCCTTGAGAATTCCAAAGATAGAGGAGACTGGTGGCCTACAGTTCATGGGGCTGCTAGAGTCAGACATGACTGAGCGACTTACACTCTGGGTTTTTGGTAATTGCCTCTAAATTATTCTCCACTTGGCATTAAAAAAATTGTTGGCATTTGCAGATGAATAATTCTTTCAGTTTGCTTTCTAGCTACAGAATTTTGAACCCAAAATGTCTCTTTTCATTTGACATTACTTCTGTATCTTTTAATTCAAGCTGTCAGTGCTTTCACTAATATTATTCTCTTGAAGAATCTATGGATTTCTTATAAATCTTATCCTAGTTTAATCCATTAGATAAAATCTATATTCATAAAATTTGAAATAAGGCTTCCGGTATTATGGGATTTCAAAGATGATATTTTATGACAAATCTCTTATGATCTTAGAAGCTTTATTTCTTAACAAAGAGGATCCACAAGATACAAAAAAGAATTTGTCTAATCAAAGTACTACTTTAAATCCTTCTAAAATTCTAACAATGGAATATACAGTTCAGTTCAGTTCAGTTCAGTTCAGTCGCTCAGTCGTGTCCAACTCTTTGCAACCCCATGAATTGCAGCACAACAGGCCTCCCTGTCCATCACCAACTCCCGGAATTCACTCAGACTCACGTCCATCGAGTCAGTGATGCCATCCAGCCATCTCATCCTCTGTCGTCCCCTTCTCCTCCTGCCCCCAATCCCTCCCAGCATCAGAGTCTTTTCCAATGAGTCAACTCTTCGCATGAGGTGGCCAAAGTATTGGAGTTTTAGATTTAGCATCATTCCTTCCAAACAAATCCGAGGGTTGATCTCCTTCAGAATGGACTGATTGGATCTGATATACAGTTACATCCATGTTTTTGAGACAATACACTGATACAATTTTTGCCTAAAAGCCATTTCTTAAACTTAGTATTGCTTCCCTCTGGAGAGGTTGAGAATGGGAAACAAATTTTTTTCAAACTCATTAAGCACTTGTTCATTTGTATTTACTAGTTCCTTCTCAGCCTATGGGCTTTCCTGATATCTCAGTTGGTAAAGAATCCACCTCTAATGCAAGAGACACTGGTGTGATTACTGGGTTGAGAAGATCTGCTGGAGAATGGATAGGCTACCCACTTCAGTATTCTTGGGCTTCCCTTGTGGCTGAGCTGGTAAAGAAACCACCTGCAATGCAGGAGACCTGGGTTCAATCCCTGGGTTGGGAAGATCCCCTGGAGAAGGGAAAGGCTACCCGCTCCAGTATTCTGTCCTGGAGAATTCCATGGACTGTATAGTCCATGGGGTTGCAAAGACTCTGACATGACTGAGTGACTTTCACTTTCTCAGCCTATAGGTTTCCTCCTGAATTTTATAATAAGCTGTGTGAAAAAGCTAAGCAGCACCATTATCACTCTACCTGAAATCTCCTTAGGTAGGTCATCATTTCATTGGTTATGTTTTCTATGTTACTAGACTGGTTCCAAATAGGAAAAGGAGTAGTCAGGGCTGTATATTGTCACCCTGCTTGTTTAACTTCTATGCAGAGTACATCATGAGAAACACTGGACTGGAAGAAGCACAAGCTGGAAGCAAGATTGCTAGGAGAAATATCAATAACCTCAGATATTCAGATGACACCACCCTTATGGCAGAAATTGAAGAGGAACTCAAAAGCCTCTTGATGAAAGTGAAAGAGGAGAGCAAAAGTTGGCTTAAAGCTCAACATTCAGAAAATGAAGATCATGGCATCCGGTCCCATCACTTCATGGGAAATAGATGGGAAACAGTAGAAACAGTGTCAGACTTTATTTCTGGGGGCTCCAAAATCACTGCAGATGGTGACTGCAGCCATGAAATTAAAAGACGCTTACTCCTTGGAAGAAGAGTGATGACCAACCTAGATAGTATATTCAAAAGCAGAGACATTACTTTGCCAACTAAGGTCCATCTAGTCAAGGCTATGGTTTTTCCTGTGGTCATGTATGGATGTGAGAGTTGGACTGTGAAGAAGGCTGAGCGCCGAAGAATTGATGCTTTTGAACTGTGGTGTTAGAGAAGACTCTTGAGAGTCCCTTGGACTGCAAGGAGATCCAACCAGTCCATTCTGAAGGAGATTAACCCTGGGATTTCTTTGGAGGGAATGATGCAAAAGCTGAAGCTCTAGTACTTTGGCCACCTCATGCGAAGAGCTGACTCATTGGAAAAGACTTTGATGCTGGGAGGGATTGGAGGCAAAAGGAGAAGGGGACAACCAAGGATGAGATGGCTTGATGGCATCACTGACTCGATGGACATGAGTCTGAGTGAACTCCAGGAGATGGTGATGGACAGGGAGGCCTGGCGTGCTGTGATTCATGGGGTCGCAAAGAGTTGGACACAACTGAGCGACTGAACTGAACTGAACTGAATAGGCAATTATTGTGAAACTTTCCACTATACAAGTTTTCTCTAGTCTCTAGCTTCCAATAATATGTTACTTTCCTTTAAGGTATTATCAACAGCCAACTCACATATCATCCGAATTTTACCTTTTGTTCTTCTGGTTTTTGCCTGCCCCATAGTCCTATATTCACATGACTAAGTCTTACATACTTCTTGTTAAAAATAGATAAATAGATATATGTATCTATCATCTATTTATCTATCTATATCTGTGTCTCTTGCAGTGGCAAGCAGATTCTTTACCACTGAGCCACCAGGGAAGACCCCAAGATAGCTATATAGATAGAGAGATATGAATATCTACAGATATATATTCTGGTCATCTATTGCTACTCAATTAACCATGATTTATTTTCTGTATTTTTAGAACTGTCCCTCCCAGCATTAGTCAATTCCTACAGATACAAAACAACTCACCCTTGAGTGGGCCTTTCAAATGAAAATATAGCATTCTAGAGCTATGACAAAATTAGACAGCATATTAAAAAGAAGATACATCACTTTGGTGATAAACGTCTTTATAGTCAAACTATGGTTTTTACAGTAGTCATGTGCGGATGTGAGAGTTGAGCAATAAAGAAGTCTAAGTGATGAAGAATTGATGATTTTGAATTGTGGTCCTGGAGAAAACTTTTGAAGTCTCTTGGACAGCAAGGAGATCAAACCAGTCTATCCTAAAGGAAATCATACCTGAATAGTTTTTGGAAGGGGTAATGCTGATGCTGATGCTGATGCTGATGTTCCAATACTTTGGCCACCTGACACAAAGAGCCATCTCATTAGAAAAGGCCCGGCTGCTGGGAAAGATTGAGGGCAGACACAGAAGGGGACAACAGAGGATAAGATGGTTGGATCTTCTGATGGTTGGATCTTGTGATGGTTGGATGGCATCACCAATTCAATGGACATGAGTTTGAGCAAACTCAGGGAGATAGTGAAGGACAGGGAACCCTGGCATACTTCAGTCCATGGGGTTGCAAAGAGCTGGACACTACTTAGTGACTGAACAACAAGAACCTACACAATTAAGAATAGCACCTCTGCCATAGAGTCCATCACAGCTATTCAAACTAGGCAATCTTAAATCCACTTACTCTGTCCATTCCTTCCTGTGGAACCAAAATAAAGTCTCTCACCCAAACTTCCCCTTACTCTTTATGCTTGTGAGATTCTGGTGTTTCCCCATGTGACCTTCTGTGACACAGCAGACCACCTTCTCTTGGGAACTGTTCATATGAATCTTTTTGATGGCAGTCCCCTTTTGCTGTTTTGGCTTTGCCATCAGTTCAGTTCAGTTCAGTTCAGTCGCTCAGTCATGTCCAACTCTTTGCAACCCCATGAATCACAGCATTCCAGGCCTCCCTGTCTATCACCAATTCCCAGAGTTCACTCAAACTCATGTCCATCGAGTCAGTGATGCCATCCAGCCATCTCATCCTCTGTCATCCCCTTCTCCTCCTGCCCCCAGTCCCTCCCAGCAACAGAGTCTGTTCCAATGAGTCAACTCTTCGCATGAGCTGGCCAAAGTATTGGAGTTTCAGCTTTAACATCAGTCCTTCCAATGAACACCCAGGACTGATCTCCTTTAGAATGGACTGATTGGATCTCCTTGAAGTCCAAGGGACTCTCAAGAGTCTTCTCCAACACCCTAAATACTAATAAAATTTGTATTTAAAAAAACAGTTATATAACAAATAATACCAAATAGTAGTAACTTAAAATGACACATTAGCTTGCCTCACCAAACTGAATTTGGCAAGGTGCATAGTTTATAAATTAGTAGATGTGGCAGTTTTGGAAGAACATGTGGGGTCAGAATAGTGAGGAAGACATTTCTGAGAAATAAAGTTACTCACATAGGTAACAATTTGAGAAGAAAGCTGAACTCAAATCCATCTTTCATCTCTCTATACCGGTAATTTTACAAAATGAGCCAAGTAAAATGACTGAAGTTCAATATAAAAATCAATAATATCTGTAAAAAAATAAGATATCTGAAATATTTTTAAATTTTGAGTTAAAATTAATTTGGTTCATGAGACATTCCTCTCACAACTACTTAAAATACTTAATGCTTCAATTCTGTTTGAGTATATGACTTTTCTCCTATACAAATATGTTAGATCATTTGTATAGATTAGGAGAACAATCCCTTTTTAATCTATATCTACATGATGAGTTACATTTCTAAAATATTTTTATTTAATCTTTCTCTTTGCCAAATTATTTTTGAGCTTTATTTTTTTCACTACAAATTCACAAATGCTAACTTACTGTCCAACATGCTCAAAAATGCGATTCAATAAAATGGAATCTTCCTGGTAATTAAAGTTTTTATCTTGAGTGCAATCCTTTAATTAATTCAACAGGTGAAAGTAAACAGTGTGCAAACAGTTGCTTTCCTTACAATTTGGTACGTAGGCTGAAACAGATCATCTTTTTTTCTTAATTCTGAATTTATCTTCCCATAGTTTGAGATTTACAGATGTCTGATTTCAAAAGCAGGGTATGATGCTACAAATTTTAAATTACATTTAGTTTTCCTGGTGAGTTTGGGAATTTTATTCCATCTCTTGAAATAACCAAACATTTCCTGGGGGTGTTGCAACAGTAATCAATTAGCCATTCAGAGAATTACTGTTCTAATAAAAATTTAATTAGTTTCTGTTTCTTTCTGTCTTAAGTGGTTGTTAGTGTTGTCATCAGTATCATCTAGTAGATTCTGAGATTTTTATTTTTTCATATTTTCAAGAAGAAACATCTGGGGTAAAGCAATGCTCTGATTAGGCAAAAGTTACGTTTTTTTCTTTGGGAATTCTCTATTTATAAGTTGCTTACTTTTGATTATTAATGTTACAAATATATGTTTAACTGCAAATTTAGCTAATTAGTAGAAAATGAAATAAAATTTAAAAGAATGTTTTTTGTTATTATTTATACACTCAATTTTGCAAATATAGCAATACAATGCATAATTGCTGAATTCTTGATTTGGGTGAAAAAAACACAAAAATTTTTGAAATCATTATAAGAACTCTGATTTAATACTATCTACACACAATTTCTTTAACATGATAAAACTGGTCATTGTTAACCTGTTATTGGAATTTACTGGTGGTTATATGAAGGGTTGAATTACTATGTTTTGAAATATATCCTGAAGAAGAAAAAAAATCTTTGTAAACAATAGAAATTATCTAGTTAATTTGTAAAAAAGTAATAATGTAAGTGGAACTCTGAATACTGAACTTTGACCTGTGGAGAATAAAATGAAGCACAAATGGTATACTACAAGCCACATTCAAGAGTTTAGCACTAGATGAGTTCCATAGAAGATAATGATAGCTGTGCAACAGTGTTAACTAATCATGTCAACAGGAGAATACGTGTTCCTTTTAATAGGATGACTTTTGTTTCAGGCAAATCAAGATAGAACAATTGATAATTCAGCATGTATTCAGGCACTATGTTGAGTCAAGGATTTACATTTTTATTTCAGATGGGGTCACATGTAGCTAAAATATTTTAAAAGGAAAAAATCTCATCTCTAGGTATTTGGTTTTAAAAATAATGGTTTTCTGATCATTTAGATTGTAGAATGTCCATTAATTTGTATTTTGAAACAGAAAATATATATAATTAATGATTAATGATAATCATTATAAAATTTTCTCTGACTCTTTTTAAAACCCTTCTTATTCTTGGCTTTCTTGAAACAGCACCTCCATATTATTGAATCAGTGGAAACAAGGGCTGTCCTCTTTCTGCTACCTTTCTGTTTCTACACTGACTCTCTTAGGTCATGAATTTTCAAATTCTCAAATGGAGAATGTGTGCATGCAGGCTAAAATGTTTCAGTTGTGTCTCACTCTGCATCCCTGTGGACTGTAGCCCACCAATTTTCTCTGTCCACGGGATTCAACAGGCAAGAATACTAAAGTGGGTTGTCATGCCCTCCTGCAGCAAATGGAAAATATCCTTCTCTATGTTGATATCAATGCCAAAGAATGCTCAAACTACTGCACAATTGCACTCATCTCACATGCTAGTAAAGTAATGCTCAAAATTCTCCAAGCCAGGCTTCAGCAATACATGAACCATGAACTTCCTGATATTTAGCTGGTTTTAGAAAAGGCAGAGGAACCAGAAATCAAATAGCCAACATCTGTTGGATCATGGAAAAAGCAAGAGAGTTCCAGAAAAAAACATCTATTTCTGCTTTCTTGACTATGCCAAAGCCTTTGACTGTGTGCATCACAATAAACTGTGGAAAATTCTGAGAGAGATGGGAATACCAGATCACCTGACCTGCCTCCTGAGAAATCTGTATGCAGGACAGAAAGCAAGAGTTAGAACTGGACATGGAACAACAGACTGGTTTCAAATAAGAAAAGGAGTACATCAAGGCTGTATATTGCCACCCTGCTTATTTAACTTCTATGCAGAGTACATCACGAGAAACACTGGGCTGGAAGAAACACAAGCTGGAATCAAGATTGCCGGCAGAAATATCAATAACCTCAGATATTCAGATGACACAACCCTTATGGCAGAAAGTGGAGAGGAACTAAAAAGCCTCTTAATGAAAGTGAAAGAAGAGAGTGAAAAAGTTGGCTTAAAGCTCAACATTCAGAAAACGAAGATCATGGCATCCGGTCCCATCACTTCATGGGAAATAGATGGGGAAACAGTAGAAGCAGTGTCAGACTTTATTTCTGGGGGCTCCAAAATCACTGCAGATGGTGACTGCAGCCATGAAATTAAAAGATGCTTACTCCTTGGAAGAAAAGTTAAGACCAACCTAGATAGCATATTCAAAAGCAGAGACATTACTTTGCCGACTAAGGTCCATCTAGTCAAAGCTATGGTTTTTCCTGTGGTTATGTATGGATGTGAGATTTGGACTGTGAAGAAGGCTGAGAGCTGAAGAATTGATGCTTTTGAACTGTGGTGTTAGAGAAGACTCTTGAGAATCCCTTTGACTGCAAGGAGATCCAACCAGTCCATTCAGAAGGAGATCAACCCTGGGATTTCTTTGGAAGGAATGATGCTAAAGCTGAAGCTCCAGTACTTTGGCCACCTCATGCGAAGAGTTGACTCATTGGAAAAGACTCTGATGCTGGCAGGGATTGGGGGCAGGAGGAGAAGGGGATGACAGAGGATGAGATGGCTGGATGGCATCACTGACTCGATGGACGTGAGTCTGAGTGAACTCCGGGAGCTGGTGACGGACAGGGAGGCCTGGTGTGCTGCGATTCATGGGGTTGCAAAGAGTTGGACATGACTGAGAGACTGAACTGAACTGATGCTGATATCAAGAGAAAGAGAACATTCAGGGAGGTACAAATAAAAGAGGTTCAATCAGATATTATTGCCTTACAAGTGACCTACCGAAAAATCCAAAAATACTAAATTTTTTCAAAAGAGTCACAAAATCTAACTGGCTTACTAAATCTCATAATTATGCTAAACTAAACACTCTTCAGAACCCAAATTAATATCAATCTATGCAGATGACACCACCCTTATAGAAGAAAGTGAAGAGGAACCAAAATGCCTCTTGATGAAAGTGAAAGTGGAGAGTGAAATAGTTCGCTTAAAGCTCAACATTCAGAAAACAAAGATCATGGCATCCCGTCCCATCACTTCATGGGAACTAGATGGGCAAACAGTGGAAACAGTGTCAGACTTTATTTTGGGAGGCTCCAAAATCACTGCAGATAGTGATTGCAGCCATGAAATTAAAAGACACTTACTCCTTGGAAGAAAAGTTATGACCAACCTAGACAGCATATTAAAAAGCAGAGTCATTACTTTGCCAACAAAGGTCCATCTAGTCAAGGCTATGGTTTTTCCTGTGGTCATGTATGGGTATGAGAGTTGGACTGTGAAGAAAGCTGAGCATTGAAGAATTGATGCTTTTGAACTGTGGTGTTGGAGAAGACTCTTGAGAGTCCCTTGGACTGCAAGGAGATCTAACCCGTCCATTCTAAAGGAGATAAGTCCTAGGTGTTCTTTGGAAGGACTGATGCTAAAGATGAAACTCCAAAATTTGGCCACCTCATGCAAAAAGTTGACTCATTGTAAAAGACTCTGGGAGGGATTGAGGGCAGGAGGAGAAGGGGATGACAGTGGATGAGATGGCTGGATGGCATCACCGACCTGATGGACATGAGTCTGGGTGAACTCTGGGAATGGTGAGGGACGGG
The DNA here is from genome assembly GCF_016772045.2 of Ovis aries. Lineage (NCBI taxonomy): Eukaryota > Metazoa > Chordata > Mammalia > Artiodactyla > Bovidae > Ovis > Ovis aries. Next base: position 77,114,688 of record NC_056059.1, read on the forward strand.
GAGGCCTTGCGTGCTGCAATTCATGGGGTCACAAAGAGTTGGACACGACTGAGCGAATGAACTGAACTGAACTGGCAACCCACTCCAGTATTCTTACCTGGAGAATCCCATGGAGGGAGGAGCCTGGTAGGCTACAGTCCATGGGGTTGTAAAGAGTGGGACACAACTTAGCTATTTCATTTTTCTTTATATATATATATATATATATATATATATATATAATAGACTCATAGAATAAATAATGTGCAGGGTAAAGGAGAAATTATTTCCTAAATTATTTATAAGGAGTCTATAAAAACTTAAAGCATAGATATAAAGTCGAGAATATTCAACTCAATTGTAATTAAAATACAAGCCTGCAGATGCAAGAACTGGAAAGAAACCAAAATATTACACAAGAGACTGGATGACTTTGAAAATAAGTGCAATGCAATATATTCTACTGGAATGAAACCAATTTACTCCAGCAAATAATCTAAGGAAATGATCATTGAGAACTATGTCTCTACCAGATCTAGCAACAAGCACAAACTTATTTAAACCAATTATTCCAGATGTCCACCAGAGGGAACAAAGCCAGAAAATCATATGGTATGACCTGAGTGCCAAAAAAAAACCCTAAAAAGCACCATAAACAGAAAAAAAGGACAGTTGATCTTAATGTCATACAACAGATGGCAATAAATGTAGAAACAAATATTTTGTACACCTTGTGCCAAGGTTGGAAAGGAAAGGAGGCAATAAACATTTTCATTTGTGGTAAGAGTGTATTGCTGTCATGTCAAATCTAGAATATTCTGCAGAACTTTTCAAAATAGTGTAAAACACTGAGAAATAAATCTTTTTTTAAACCAGATCATACATTTTAATTTAGCAAAATTATTTAGATAAGCAATGAAATAAAACATGTACAGATGGTGTAAGACTACAGTGGACCAGTTTAACCCCATTTTGCAGTATGAATTGACAGCAATATATAATTTATTCTCAGTGATCCAGATATAGAGTGTCCATAGAATCAGTTAATAATGTCCACTGGTACTTTGGCATTCAAGATACTACCTTCCAGCCATCTGTTGGCATGTATTCAGAGAAGGTAAACTAATGGTGATATTGCTCAGAAGAAAATGTGAATGAAAAATATATGTATAGAACAACTAGAAAAACAAACAATGCATACCAGAACAAAACAGCAAAGCCTTTGATTTATGTATTATAATATAATATGGACTTATATATTACAGTACAGAGTGGTGGACATCTACATCCTGCCTAAATACTTCTCAAAATGTGTTTAACCATAATTCTTAACCTGGAGCACTAGTAATATTATAAAAATGCATATGGTAACATACAAGCAAATATTACATATTCTACAGGCATTAATCTCATTTTATAGATACATATTTAATAACCTAATTATGAATTAATCTACTCATTCATCAAATTTATATTGAAATTTTACATTCTAAATACCATAGTTTCTGAGAACCCATTCAAAAGATGATTATGTCTTACATGAAGCTACCATGATTAATTTAAGTATATAAGTATTTCATGAGAATTTTATTGAATATCATTTTGAATTTAAGATATTATGCTTCCACCATATACACCATACTTGGCATAATGCTATGAGCATCATAAGTCCCCCAGTATGTCTGATAATTCGTTTAAACAAGTCAGGTAGGTTTATCTCCACCTTGATCCTTGTATCATCAAAACAAGATTTGGAATGATGGGCTAATTATAGTTCAAGCAGCCAGGATTTCTCAGCTCTTGTCTCATTGTAGCAAGGATTCAAAACGACTACTTACAGCTCAGCTATGGCTCAAGCAGACAGAACTTTTATTAAACAGACAGCAGATAGTATACTCCCAGTATGCTCAATAGTATATTGAGCAGGCCAGTCCCAAAGAAGTGGCCACAATCTTTCTTGGCTTCCCTTTTTATACTTCTTGTCTCCTATTCTTGGTTCTCCCCTGTTCAAAATAGGGCTTGTACCCACCACTAATCAGAAAATGGAATGCAAACGGGCATATGCTCAAGGCCAAGAATCATGTGCTCTTCCTTGGCCTTGAGGGAAGGGAGTATGTCTGGGCATATGCAAAAGAGAGCTGTTAAATTCATCTAGGAGGGCATGGATTGAGAGTTTTGATTCACAGTTACAAGTTACCTAACAACAGGCTCTATTGTGCATGTCTTTCCCATAATTCGATCTATTATAACCAGATGTACGAATGTATATAATATTTATGAACCCTAATGGGTTCCTGATTGCCTAAAGTTACTTTAGGACACAGCTGTGCATCAGGGTGCAGGTGCCAGAGTTGGAGAAGCTCCTGTGGTTAGTTTGCATGTATTGTGTGCCTAAGACACATGCACAGGTGTTGGATATGTCTCTGTAGTTATTTTGTAGCATATCTGTGATCTATCCTGGACATGTCTGGGATGAGGTTTAGAGATCAGCTTTCTTCCTTTTCATATAGGCCACCCCTTTGTTGTTCATGCCTAACTTCCTACCTAACAAACATTTTATTGGTCTTCTACTATGGTGTTATGTTGAGAATGAATATCAAGGTTCCACAGATTCCTGTGATTTACTAAAATAGGGTGATGATGTTACCATATACTCTAAAATAGTCATATAATCCTTTCAATGATTTCAATGTCAATGACTTCGTTATAGCATTGAGAAGGATGTATCAGAAAATAGTTGATAGAAAAATATGAATGCTAAGGAAAAAGAGAATATGAAAAATTGGTCTTATCCCACTAGGTGCTATTTTACTAAGTGTCATATCTTATAAAGAATTCAGTTCAGAATAAGCAGTATAAGGTTAGGAGGATGTGATCTCCCTGTTGATAGCTCAAACCGGTAATTGAAGCTTGCTTCATTCTGGACCATCTGTAGACTCCACGTGGTCCCAGAATATAGAAAACAGAATCAGACCCTTAAGCATGGGTTAATCAATGCTACTCCATGGTCTGTCATAATTTAGAGAAGTTACAAATGTGATCAAGGAGCACCAGTAACAAAATTACTCTTTCAAATAAAATGCAAAGCCAACATTATAGAATGATACTTTGGAATTGCCTGTGCAATTTCCAGCATGCTAATGTCTAGTCTCTAGGTTATTAGAATATTTTTTCTGATGTGTTAATTTTGTGCTTTTGTAAAGTAGTATTTCTTTTTGTTTTCTTCACCTTTACTCTTCTGTTTTTCACCAGCAGGGATGCTAGTCAATGCAATCATTTTTCTGTTTTATTAATTTTTTCCCCCAAATGCTGATACCAAAATCAGCTGTATAACAAAGGAAAATAGAGAAGGTGTCTGGGAAGTTTGATTCTTAATCCCTTTGTAGGGAAAACTCTCATCTACATTTTCAATGTTTCTTATAAGAATAATTAACTCTGCTAAAATCCAGCACTTGTAACACCTCGTGTGCCCAGAATGGAACAGCTCATAACTATTGAATTTTACTTGGGAAATTGTGAGAAACAACTGCTCCCACTTGAGCTATTCGGAGATGACTACAATTATCAGTCAGCTTATTGGACTCTAGAAGTTGCAATAATAAAAGCACATTCCACCACTCGGAGAGTGAACGTATCACAGAGATCATTTTGCTCCCTGTCCTTCTGAGTCCCTTCAGGATTTTTGGTCAAACACCCATTCCTGTCTAAAACATTCCTCCCACAGACCAATCGCCTGGATAATTGCATTTTCATTCTGAAAGATGCAAGGGGGTAAAACAGCCAAAAATAACATAGAGTGACTCACAGTCATTAAAAGAAATATTTCTGATTTGGTCTTGTATTCACCACACACACTTCTAAAAGGTTTTGAATTGAGTCAGACTTCATTGAACAACCTTGTTGTTCCTTTATTTTCACTGGTAGTGTGTGTGTCTGTGTATGTTGTTGTTGTTGTGTATATCTTTTATCAAGGCACAGAATATGATAAATTTCAATAGGTACACCAAAAGGCAGAAAATGAAACCTCTTTACCTGTTAAATACTGGCTTGATAACTATGAAGAGAGAACTTCTCTCTCCTGCCCCCAAAAGGCATAAACAACAACAGATCTGATGAAAGGAAAGAACATAAGACACTCGCTCATACACTGAATTCCTTTCTAGCAAGATCTTTTTAGGGAATTTTTTTGGGTCCAGGTGCAAGCTATTACCTTGTTTGTGACAACAAAACATGTGATCTTAGCCTGAATGTTTACAAACGAGCACAGGTGGCATTACAAAATAGGCTTTGGAATAGATATTAGAAAGTAGAAAAACAGTAGTCTGTCAAAGAGATTTGCTTCAAAATTGTTTTACTTACTATTGCAATGTTTTGGCATTCAAAGGCCAAATTTTCTGCCTTAAACCATTATCTTTATAGTCAACATTATTGATATATATTATAATTTATCTTACAATTACAAAAGTGCTCACCAAAGCCACCATCAATTGTTTACACTATATTGACACAGATCAAAAAAGGGTTGCCGTGTAATCACAAATCTGAAATTCAGGCAGACTTAAATGACTAGCCCTTTTTCAAGGTAATTAATTTTGAATATAGCTCTGCTTTTCTAGAAATTTCTTGGGGATATCAGCACAACAGATGAAATAAATATCAGAAAAATGATTATAAAATGGAGATCAATCAGTGACCCAAATCTTTATGTACTTCTTTTTCCTTCTCATTTTTCATTCATTGAAGCACATCATAAGTGTCACATATAACAAACTGCCTAGGACTGTCACTGGCAAATTGCTGTTACACTACAGATATTAGCTCTTTGAATTCATGTCATTTTGTCCCAGATGGATATTTTTCACATATATCCAACTTTAGCTTTTCTTAAAAATGAAATTTTCTTCTTTGAAAAAATTAGGTGGCCTTAAAAAAAAAAGAAAAGGATGTATCTTTGTGTTTTTAGCTCTGAAAGACTAAATCTAGAATAGACTGTACATTGTCCAACTTTAACCTGCATATTTTCTTAAATCTCCATAGCGCATTAAAAAAAGGGTTTGTTTTTTTAATGTTACAGTTGCTAATGAAAATAGTTTGGGAGCAAAAGTTTGTTAAAACACTCTTGAGTGTCCAAATCAGTAAATTATATTACTAAAGCTTTGTTATATCTAATAATTTACAAAACTATTTATAAAATAAATGATAATGTAAGTTAGCTCTGGACTCAAAAACTTTGTTTTAAATTGTATGAAATCTCTAGCTAAGATAACTATTTTTGAAGATACCTCATTATTCAAAAACCACCAGGCAACCTTTCAAGATTCCTTATCTTTAAAAAAGTTATATTTGAAAAACTTTTTAAAAAATTACATTTTTCTTCAAACATAAAAATTTAATACCCCAGAACTCTTGTTTATAAAATTCTAAATAAGAATAATGCATAGTGCTTTGTAGTAAACTCAAATATAAATTTCCAAATCTTGTTAGATCAATTAATTACTTTATTTGGGTTTGAAATCTTAAACAATTTTTTAAAGATTTATAGTATTGAGTTGTTTAAATTTTTATTTGATACTGGAGTATAGTTGATTTATAATGTGTTACTTTTATAATGTGTTATAGTTGATTTATAATGTGTTACAAAATCAGAAAAGTGATTTTGTTTTATATGTATATATATATGTATATTCATATATCTATTCTTTTTCAGATTCTTTTTGCATATAGGTTATTATGGAGTATTGGGTAGAGGTCCCTGTGCTATAAAGTAGGTCTTTATTGATTATACATTTTATATATATCAGTGTGCTTACATTAATTCCAACCTCATAGTTCCTGCCACACACACACTTTTCCTTTGGTAACTATAAATTTCCTTTCTAAGTTTGATTATCTATTTCTGTTTTATAAATAAGTTCATTTGTATCCGTTTTTGAATTCTACTTATAAGTTACATTATGTGATATTTGTCTTCCTCTCTCTTTTTACCTAAAATGATAATCTCCAGAACCATCCATGTTGCTGCAAAGGGCAATATTTCATTATTTTATATGGCTGAGTAATATTCCACTATATATGTACCACAACTTTTTTATTCATGTATCTGTAGATGGACATTTAGGTTGCTCCCATATTGTGGCCATTGTAAATAGTGCTACAATGAAGATTGGGGTTCGTGTATTTTTTCAAAGTATGGTTTTCTTCAGATATATTGTACAATTGTTTTGTTTTAAAATGTACTAGAAAGGGCTATGCACTTTTTCACTATTTCTACAGTCTCCGTTTTTCATGAAAATATCTTTCAAATTCTTGATATTTCTCCAGTTGGTAAGAAAATAAACCTAGAAGGGGATGTTGTTTGGCTGGTTGTTTTGTCTTGCCTTTTTGCTGGATCCTGAATTTGCCCACACCTCCTGCCTCTCTCTTAGACTTGGCTTTCCTTTATTATTATTATTTTTTTATTTTAACACCAAAAACATTTTGTATTGGGATATAGCTGATTAACAATGTTGTGATAGTTTCAGATGAACAGTGCAGAGACTCAGCCATACAGATACATGTATCTATTTCCTCCAAATCACCCTCCCATCCAGACTGGCACATAACATTGAACAAAGTTCCATGTGCTACACAATAGTTTTTGTTGTTTATCCATTTTAAATACAGCAGGGTGCACATGACCTTCCCAAAGACCCTAATTATCCCTTCCCCTCTGCTACCATGAGTTTACTTTCTAAGTCTATGAGTCTCTTTCTGTTTTCTAAGTTCATTTGTATCATTTCTTTTTTAGATTCTATGTATAAGGGATGTCATATGATATTTCTCCTTCTCAGTCTAACTTACTTCACTCAGTATGACACTCTCTATGTTCATCTATGTTGTTGAAAATGGCCTTACTTATTAAAAAACTAAAAATAGAGCTACCACATGACCTTGCAATACCACCTCGGGACAGATATCCAGACAAAAACATGGCTCAGAAAGATACATGCACCCCAATGTTCATTGCAGCACTGTTTACAATTACCAAGACATGGAGACAACCTAAAAAATGTCCATTGACAGAGGACTGGATTAAGAAGTTGGGGTATATACATACATTGGCTTTCCTTTCATTTGAAAACTTCAAACATAGAGCATTGAGCTGCTCTGCCCTATGCAGGGGTGAGTTTCCCCCTGGGAATGGTATCAAGTACTACATACTGAAACAGAACCCTGTCCTCAGTATTGTGGTCACTGCAAGTTTCAACAATAACAGAAGTTTCTATACAATGACATTTTAGTTTCTTCTCTCTCCTCAGTTCTTCCCTGCCTTTAACTAATAAAGAATTGAGAAATAGAGACAATTCTTTTCAAAGTCTTTCTTATTTAGGATTTTGGCATTCTTGGCCTGGGTAGGGCTGGAAAGAACTTGATGCTTTCTCCAGAATGAAGAGTCCCATTTGTATATCAGTGTTAAAAAAAAAAAAAAAACACGAAAGTTTAGATAAGAGTTTTGTAGACTATTTTTTAAAAACTCATTAATGTAAGAAAATTATATTAGTAGTATTTAATCATTCTCACCTGTAAAGAATAAAACAGAAGATAAATATTCTCGCAGACAATAGCCAAGTTTTAAGGCTTATTTTCATTTTAAGTTCAATTTGTTTTGCCAATGTATTAATGTTTAGAGGTTCCATTACACAAATGTTATTTATTAAATTTTTTCACTTCCATATACAGTTAAGTAAAGAGCTTTTTCAGGCACCCATGTCTGTAAAAAAATATTTTTAAATAAAGTTTCTTTTGTTGTAGCAAAAGAAAAAAAAACTCAAAGTCATTCAACATTTTGAAAATGTGCTCAATAAGCCAAGATGGTAATGTGTGTTTGCAAATGTTGGTGATTTTAAGACATTATATGAAATACATAACTCACAATATCCATAAAAATTGAACACATGTCAGAAGGTAAGACATCTTACTAAATTTTAGATTGCTAGGCTAGATTAAGTCTTCTATGAAAACTATATTGCTTTGTTGTTTAGTCACTAAGTTGTGTTCGACTCTTTTGTGACTTCAGGGACTGTAGCCCACAAGTCTCTTCTGTCCATGGGATTTCCCAGGCAAGAGCACTGGAGTGGGTTGCCATCTCCTTTTCCAATGCATGAAAGTGAAAAGTGAAAGTGAAGTCGCTCAGTCATGTCCAACTCTTAGCGACTCCATGGACTGCAGCCCATCAGGCTCCTCCATCCGTGGGATTTTCCAGGCAAGAATGCTGGAGTGGGTTGCCATTGTCTTCTCTGTCAGCTAAGGCTGCTGCTGCTGCTGCTGCTAAGTCGCTTCAGTCCTGTCCGACTCTGTGCGACCCCATAGATGGCAGCCCACTAGGCTCTCCCATCCCTGGGATTCTCCAGGCAAGAACACTGGGGTGGGTTGCCATTTCCTTCTCCAATGCATGAAAGTGAAAAGTGAAAGTGAACTCGCTCAGTCATGTCCAACTCTTAGCGATCCCATGGACTGCAGCCTACCAGGCTCCTCCATCCATGGGATTTTCCAGGTACGAGTACTGGAGTGGGGTGCCATTGCCTTCTCCATCAGCTAAGGCTGCTGCTGCTGCAGCGTCGCTTCAGTCGTGTCGGACTCTGTGTAACCCCACAGACGGCAGCCCACCAAGCTCCTCTGTCCCCGGGGTTCTCCAGGCAAGAATACTGGAGTGGGTTGCCATTTCCTTCTCCAATGCATGAAAGGGAAAAGCAAAAGTGAAGTCGCTCAGTCTCTTAGCAACCCCATGGACTGCAGCCCACCAGGCTCCTCCATCCATGGGATTTTCCAGGCGGGATTTCCCAGGCAAAAATAGTGGAGTGGGTTGCCATTTGATCTTTTGATTTCAACTGAGTACTTTCTGTGGCCAATGAGGTAGCTGTACTTGTGAGGGTTGGCTGGCTGTTTATATGGGGAAACAGTAGACTGGGCCACAGCAAAGACATCATGCTGCAGGTAGTTTCTGTGATAGCTGCACACCTTTCCCAAAGACGCTGTTGTGTGTAAGATCTCTTGAGACCTGTGCTTGGAACTGACACGTATTGCTTCCACCACTTCTCTTAACCCAAGACAATCTACAAAGTCAGCTCAGATTCAAGAAGCGGAGAAACAGATTGTGACATATGATGGGAAGAGTTACAAAGTCATATTGCAAGGGGTGTGGATAAAACTACAGGAAATTTTGTGACTCATTTTTTCTACAAACTATAAATTACAATGATAGATTACATATATTAAACACCCCATAAAGATTTGTTGAATGGATGAGGGAATGACTGAATGATGAAGAAAGGTAATACAACTCTCCTCAGTAAGGTGGCATCTTCATTAACTGGGCATGGTCTAGGTCATAGATGCTGATATTCTGTAGTCATTATTTATATAGATGGACTGTTTTGACTAAATTGAGTATTCATTTCCTTTTTTGAATCATTTTTATTTAAATACAATTTTTTGAGTTTCTGTTTCCTGAAATGATAATAATATTCAATTATTACTAAATAATTTTTCAATTTCCCTTTTGAATAAAATTTTCATATTCTCCTGTTTTGTAATAATTGACCTCATAGAATTATTTCTGGCTTTTAAATATCCCCTCCCAGTCTAATTGTATTGAACAAAATTTATAAGGGTATTAAAATCATTTTTATTTATATAAATAAATATTAATTGCTATTAAGTGTAAGAATTCTTACACTAAAAAACCTTACTTCAAGCAAATTTTCACTATATTTTCAATATCTCTTCTTCCCTCTACCTCAAAATAAGAATTATCTGAATAGGTCTTTTTTTATCCAAATCGCATATCTTCATTTCTGCTGGGGTATTTTTATAAAGTGAAGAGCCCTCTGATAATGAGATTCAAAAAACCTGGAAATCATTCCAATTAAAATCTGCCCACATGTAACACATCACAAAGAAAAGGCACAGATCTGTGAGGGCAGAAACAATGCAAAGATAATTCAATATGAAAGTAATTTTCATATAAGCCTCTGTAATTTTGCTATATGTGACAATGTAGACCTCAGAAGTATGATGTAAATATTTTTTCAAATGCAAATGTGAAAGGTATTAGTTTAGAATGCATGCAGAATATGAGTTTGATTTTGGTTGGCATTCTGCTTTGGAAGGTCCACATGTTAAATTAGTTTCGATCTATAATTGCACCTTCAGTTAGCATAGCAGTTCAAAAAGACCAATGCTAGGTTACTGTTTAAGCACAGAAAGGTACAGGGTTTAATGGTCCCTTAGCTTGCTTCACTGTGTGACACTATTAAAATTTCCACAGAGTACAACATTATACACTGAGTTCAATCAGAAAAAAAAAGGGTAATGCCCCTTGGAGGAAGTTAGCTCATTTTCTTTTTATTGGTTGTAGTGAGTGTGGTGCCAAGCTGCCGGTTTCATCTTCATTGTTTTAAACAGAAAAGCTCATCTATGTCAAAAAATAAATTAAAATGAAACTATATCTACTAAATTCATTGCCTTTTGTATACAGAAAGTTTTAGGGTTTTGTGGTAAAATAATCTTCTATTTGTTTCATTTTATTTTAATGGTGCCTCACAGCTGTCTCCCATGCATTAGAGATGGAAGGGAAACACAATTTGAAATTAGAATAAAAATTTTCCAAGATAGAGACACAGAGGTAGAGATGAAATGAATGGATACCAAGGGGGAAGGGCAGAGGAGAGAAGAACTGGGAGATTAGGATTGGCATATATATACTGCTATGTATAAAATAGATAACTATTGAAAATCTACTGTGTGTATAGCACAGGGAACTCTACTCAGTGCTCTGTGGTGACCTAAGTGGGAAGGAAAAAAAGGATGGGATGTATATATAGGTATACTTGATTCACTTTGCTGTACAGTAGAGACTAACCTAACATTGTAAAGCAACTATAATAAAACTTAATAAAAACCCAGTTTTCTGTGAATGAATCTATTTGAATTTAACTCAAATTAGGAGTATCTTGAACATTTATAGTAGCTTTCAAAAGATATTATACTACATTTATGCAGTCTATTAAAAGCATCCAGAAGTCCTCTCTGGGTACACATAGGCAAAAACGTGTGTGTTGTGCAAACACACTCACGCAAGTTAGGGCACACATATATGGTACTGCCTGCAAATACAAATTAGAGTGTATATACAGTGTATACTCATTATTCTGTTTTCTTCTGCTATGGATATAGACTCAAGACTCTTCCCACTAATTTAAGCTCTAATATATTCTACTTATAATATACATGCAAATTAATATTTTTGACTTGATGACTCCATAAGGCACATTGGTGAATTTATGTAAGTGAAGAAAAATAGTTGCATAGTCAATTATCTGATAATACCCACATAACCATGGGCAATCATTATATATATATGATTTCTATTTTTTCAAAGACCTTGGAAAAGTAGAGAGTTAATAATCTTTCTTACATATGAGGATTTTTATACTCAGAAACATGATTTCTCAGAGCATCCAAAAATAGAGAATCAAAATTTCCTTTCTTTGTTAAATAAATTCTTAATTTAGCCCGCACTGCAGTAACAAGTTGAAAGGTTGACATATCAATACCATGTATGTTTTGCTTTAGGCTAAGGCTCGGAATGACTTCACAACAATATTACTTAACATAAATGCAAGCTATCAGTTTATTGTAACAAGCAAAAGTATATTTAAGGCACAATATGTACTATTTTAGTATTTATGAGCTTCCCTGATGGCTCAGACAATAAAGAATCTGCCTGCAATGCAGGAAACCCGTGTTCAATCCCTGAGTGAGGAAGATCCTCTGCAGAAGGAAATGGCAACCCACTCCAGTATAAGTTATATTTTATTTTTTCACATCTTCATTGAGTAAAATTCACCTATATTTTAAATACTGGTTTTCTTAAGGAGAAAATTTTTCTCCAAAACATTTTGGAAACACAAGATTTTCAATTTTGAAATGAACTATAGATTTTATCTCCCTGAATTTTCCATTCATTCTAGGATTTCCTTTTATATGTCCCTGAATGTCTGCTTTTAAAAATAGGCTGGGAATAGGAGTTAATTGTTTCTTTAGGAAGATCATGATACTTGTTTTAGCAAAATCTTATATTGAGTTCAACTTTCTCACTTTAACCCTAACCCACCACTGATAGTTCTATCCTATAAAACCAGGATTCTTTATTCCCTTTCTACATGAATTTCTCTCCAAATAGTTACTAACAATTATATTAACAAGAACAACAACAATAATAATAGCTAACATATATTGAGTACTTATATTCCAAGAACAAATCTATACGATTTTCACATATGTTCAAATGCTAACAACAATCCTTCAGAGTAAACACATTTACTAATGCTCTTTTACAAATGTAGGGAAATCGGGAAAAGATATTGGATTAATTTACCAAAGGTTGAGTTACTTGCTCAATGACACTGAATCAAATCCAAGGATCCTGGTAATACAACTCTTAAGGCTAACTGTTGTGCTGTAATAATATAACTCTCATTATCTTCAAATCTTTATTTCTCAAACAAGTGTGTCTCATTCAGCTATTTTTCATATATCAAGAATTGGAATGTCTTCAGTGTTCTTTGCTTCTTCCTATGTGTAAATAGCATCTTTTCAGAATTGAATACAATAGGTCAGATGTGGTGTAACTGGAACCCATCCTTGAGGATTGATTTTTTTCTGCTTCATCTAAGGACCACACTAGTATTAATTTAGTTGAAGGTGGAATAAACTTAGACATACAATATTGACAATATTGTCACTTTGAAAGAGCTGAAGAACAACACAGAAATATCAAATTTATTCACATGAAATTCTGTAAATCAAATGTCCCTTAATTTTTATAGCTTTTAGACCCATAAAAAGCTATACATTCATACATTTTATCCCTTTCAATTCAACCTATCAAGAGTCTTCTGAACTCTGTTCTTTCATCCTGCATATTAGCTGGTTTTTTGCACTGAATTGTTTATCTTATCATCATTATCAAACAATTTCTGTTCATTAATATTTCATTCTTGAACTAAAAGGTTTTCAGTCTAGTGGTTAGCCTAAGGTTACCAAAACATCTTATATTTTATTCTCACAAAAGCAGTGAGGCAAAACTTATTAAAACTTAAAACACTTTTGAAAACTCATTTTCCTCTCAACATTCACTTTCCATTAAAGTTGCAAAGGAATTTCTTGCTTGGTAAGGACTCATTTCCTTTTTGACTTATTTACCTTTTCCTTCCAATTCATGAGGATCCTAGATAAACAACAAACCTCTCCTAGTAGAGATATGTAAGTTCACCTAAAACCAAGAAACCCTATTCTCACATGTACTCTAATAAGAACAATAGAAATGATAATAAAGTCATTATGATTAGAAAAATTTTGCTTGTGTCATTGTTGGAAACTCTCTGCATAATTCCCATGGGCCTAGTCACTTATCTTTAAGTCATTTGAAACTTCAGTTCTTTCTACGCCTCATTCTGGGGTTATTTTTAAATGCAGATGAAAAACTTAAAAAGTAATGGAAAACAATTTAATTAATATCTTCATTCAGTTAATACTCTATTTCCAAAATTTTCCCATAATACTTTAAGAAAACACGTTTATCTTGCTCTGGTGATAATTACTGGTATCAACTAATTAGAGAAGAAAAGAAGTCAAATACACCACAGAAAAACATAAAATAGTACAAGAGAATGAGTTTTTATTTGATACGAATGTGGGATACAGTAATTTTTCATGCGATTTATAGATCTGAAAGATAAGTGAAAGTATGTTTCAAATTAATATATATCAAAGCAACCTATTCTTTAGTAGAAACTAGACTTGTGTAAACCCTCTAATAATATAATTAAGAATTCGATAATGCCTCTGTGTGCAATTCTCAGTTCCAAATGTCTACAGCTCTGATTCTGACCTTTCAAAACTCCATTAAGCTATGTAAATACAGTACAAAGAAATGTGTACTGAGCATAAACAGTATTCTGAAGTCAGCCAGACAAGGACACATTGCTTGGCTGTTGTCACCAGTGCTTGTTAGAGCTCTGGTTGAGGCATTAATACATCCTTCCTATTGATTTGTGTATGACAGATCTACCATGAGACTCATTTTGTGGTCTTTCTGTTCAATATGTGGTTCAAGGGTGACCCCTACTTATAAGTATTATTCTGATATATTAGACAGATTGTGATGGTTAAATTTATTTGTCTACTTAACTAAGCTAAGGGATGCCCAGATAGGTGGTGAAACACTACTTCTGGGTGTGTTTTTGAAGTTTTCTGGAAGATATCAGCATTTGATTCAGTAAAGGCAGTAGAGATCTGCCCTCACAAATGTGTGTAGGCATCATCCAATCCAATGAGGACCTAAATAAAACAAATAAGTGAAGAAAGGTCAAATCTTTCTCTTTTTGAACTGGGACATCCATATTTTCCTGCCTTTAGACATCAGGGCTCTTGGTTCTTGAGCCTTCTAACTTAGAATCTATGCCAGCTGCCCCTTGGTTCTCATACCTTTGGAGTCAGACTGAATTTTACCACCAGGTTTCATAGTTCTCCACCTTGTAGAGGGCAGCTCATGAAATTCAAGGCCTCCATAGCTGTGGGAGACAATTCCTATAACAAATCTCTTATATATTCTCTTGGTTCTATTTCTATGGAGAACTCTGACCAATAAGGAAATATTATGAACATCTATAGCAATTTAATGAAGATAATAACAGTGAAATTTCTTGAAAAGTAAAAGAAGAGTAAAAGTCCAGGACTCACATTAAATATCATAAAGTTCTAATAAAACAGTTTTTAGGTAGCTTGCTATGGATATATTTTTAAATTACACAATTAATTCTCACTATAAAAAAAGAAAGTATAAATCACCTCAATTTCACCAACCATTGTAAATTTCCATTAACATTTTTGTATTTACCTTGCAAAGTATCAATTACGTTTGGAATGTATGTATGCTATATAGAATAAAAAAAATTAGGTACTAAATAAGCTTAGAACTTTTCTTAATAATATACTGGGAATATTTTATGTCAAAAATATATTTCTAAAATATCATTTTAGTGAATCAGAAAGCTGAGTGCTGAAGAATTGATGTTTTTGAACTGTAGTGTTGGAGAAAACTCTTGCAAAACTCCCTGGATTGCAAGGAGAACCAATCAGTCAGTCCTAAAGAAAATCAGTCCTGAATATTCATTGGAAGGACTGATGCTGAAGCTGAAGCTGACTCTGTGGACATGAGTTTGAGCAAGATCCAGGTGATGGACAGGGGAGACTGGCATGCCAGAGTCTACGGGGTCACAAACAGTAGGACAAGACTGAGTGAACTAAACTGAACTGAAAATATCATTTTGATGAATGATCAATATTTCATTTTGTGTGGAATCCAAATAAAATTTCTTGTCACAGCCTTTGGGCTTACCATGATAATGAATTCAAAAGAAGCAAAATAGAATTTGTTAAAGGCTTGGCAAAGTGTGTAGAGAAGATATTGTTTACCCAATTGTATTAGTTTTCCAGCTCTATGTAATGAATTAACATGTACTTGACAAATTAAAACACCAGTAATTTGTTATCTCATAGTTCATAGAGACAGGACTTTAAATTAGCTGGATCCTTTGCTCAGGGTTGCAAAAACTGAAATCAGTCAGTGCATATTAGATTAGTAGGTCTTAATAGGTTTCTACAGGACATTACATCCAAAAATAGCAGAGTATACATTTTTTCAAACACATATGGGAAGATGTCCAGGTTAGATTCCATGCTAGATACCACAAAATAAGTCTCAATAATTTTGAGTAGAAATTATACAAAGCATTTTTTCTGACCACAGCAGTATGAAACTACAAGTCAATTACAGGAAGAAAAATGTTAAAGGCACAAACACGTGGTGACTGAACAACATGCTACTGAAAAAAAAGAAAAAGAGTCAATGAAAAATTCAAAGAGGAAATCAGAAAATACTTCAATATATATGATAATGGAAACACAGCTTTCCAAAATCGATGGGATGCAGCAAAAGAACATCAAAGAGGGAAGTTTATAGCCATATAGACTTACCTCAAGAAACAGGAAAAATCTCAAATAAGTAACCTGACCTACCATCTAAATGAATTAGAAAAAGAAGAAAAAGTAAAGATGAAAATTAGCAGAAGGTAGAAGATAATAAGGAGAAGGCAATGGCACTCCACTCCAATACTCTTGCCTGGAAAAATCCCATGGATGGTGGAGCCTCGTAGGCTGCAGTCCATGGGGTTGCTAAGAATCAGACATGACTGAGCAATTTCACTTTCACTTATTGGAGAAGGAAATGGAAACCCACTCCAATGTTCTTGCCTGGAGAACCCCAGGGACAGGGCAGCCTGGTGGGCTACTGTCTATGGGGTTCCAGAGGGTCGGACATGACTGAAGCGACTTAGCAGCAGAAGACAATAAAGATCAAAGAAGAAATAGAGACAAAACAAAAAAGTTCAATGAAATGAATAGCTGTTTTTTTGAAAAAATTAACAAAATTGATAAACCTTTATCCAGGGTAATTAGGGAAAAAAGAGAGAAAACCCAAATAAACAAAGTAAGAAATAAAAGAGAGAAATAACAACCAATAGTTCAGAAATACAAAAAAAAAAAAGAAAGAAAGAAAATACTATGCACAGTTTAAATACCAACAAATTGGACAACCTAGAAGAAATGAAGAAATATCTAGAAACATGCAACCTCCCCAGACTGAATCAGGAAGAAACAGACAAGCTTGAGCTGGAAGAAAAATATTGTTTTCTTGCCCAGACTACTCAAAGCAATCTACATATTAAGTATAATCTCTATCAAAATACAGCAATATTTTCACAGTACTAGCACACATAATCCTAAAATTTATAATGGAACCACAAAAAGACCCCATATTGCCAAAGCAATCTTGAGAAAAAAATAACAAATTTGGAGTATTACACTCCCTGACTTCAGACTATACCACAAAGCTACAGTAATCAAAACAGCATGAAACTAACACAAAAACAGACACATAGATCAATGGAATAGAAGAGAGCCCAGAAATAAACACATGCATTTATGGTTAATTAGTCTAAAAAACAAGCTCTTAAATAAGTGGTGCTGGAAACTGAACAGATACATGTAAAAGAAAAGAAATGAGAATATTCTGTAACATCATACAGAAAAATAAGCTCAAAATGGATTAAAGACCAAAATGTAAGTCCTTAAACCATAAAACTCATAGAAGAGATAGTAGTCAGAATCTGCTTTGACAAACATTAGAGCAATCACAGCAATATTTTTTTTGAATCTGTCTTCTAAGGCTGCTGCTGCTGCTGCTGCTACTAAGTCACATCAGTCGTGTCTGACTCTGTATGACCCCATAGATGGAAGCCCACCAGGCTCCTCTGTCCCTGGGATTCTCCAGGCAAGAACACTGGAGTGGGTTGCTATTTCCTTCTCCAATTCATGAAAGTGAGAAGTGAAAGTGAAGTTGCTCAGTTGTGTCCAGCTCTTAGTGACCTCATGGACTGTAGCCTACGAGGCTCCTCCGTCCATGAGATTTCCCAGGCAAGAGTACTGGAGTTAGGTGCCATTGCCTTCTCCTACTGAATGGAGAAAATATTTGCAAATGATATGACTGATAAGGGATTAATATCCAAAATATGTAAATATCTCATAAAACTCAATATCAAATAACCCAATTAAAAATAGACTGAATAGACATTTTTCCAAAGATACACAGATGGTTAACAGGTACATGAAAAAAATGCTCAGCATCAGTAATTATCAAAAAAATGGAAATAAAAACTGCAATGAGATATCACTTCACACTGGTGAGAATACAAATAACAAATGTTGATGAGGAAGTGGTGAAAAGAGAACCCTACTACACTACTAGTTAGAATGTAAATTGATATAGCCCCTAATGAAAAAAGTATGGAGGTTCCTCAAAAAAGTGAAAATAGAGCTACCATACGACTCAACAATTCTACTCGTGGATGTATACCTGAGAAAATTAAAAGCTAATTTGAAAAAATATAGCATGCACCCCAGAGTTCATCACATTATTTATAATAACCAAGATATGGAAGCAACCTAAGTGGACATCAACAGATGAATAGATAAAGATTATGTGGTAAATTTATACAATGCAATATTGCTCATTCATAAAAAGAAAGAATGAAATTCTACCATTTCCAAAAATGTGGATGGACTTAAGAATTACTAGGTTTAGTGAAATAAATCAGACAAAGAAAAATACTCTATGAAACATGTATTCCAAAAATTCATGTGGAGCCTAAAAAATAAAATGAATGTATACAAAGAAACAGAAACAGACTCACAGATACAGAAAACAAACTATTGGCTAATAGTAGAGAGAAGAAAGAGATAAGGGGCAATATCAGGAGATGAGGTAAAATATAAAAACTACTATGAATAAAATTAATAATCAATAAGGATATATTGTATACCATATGGAAATATAGCTTTTAGATTGTAATAACTTTAAATGGAGTATAACATAAAAATATTGAATCACTATGTTGCACATCTGAAACTAATATTGCAAATTAATGAATTCAAGGCACTTAATTTTTTTAATTAGTTAATAAACATAAATTCTAATTCAGACTTTTAAAAACAAAAAGTGTCAGCCAGTTATATTCTCATCTGGAAGCTTGATTCAGGAAGAATCTGCTTCCAAACTCAGGGGCGTTTTAGCAGAATATATCTTCCTACAGCTATATAACTGAGGCTTGTGCTTTCTTGTAGTTTTGGGTTGCTTTGAGGTCCTAAAGACTACACATCATGCCTTGATATCAATACAAAGTTCTTATAGGCTGTTCAAAACCTGACAGTTTGTGTACTCAAAACCAGGAGCAGTGTATCTCTCTGACTCCTTTGTCTGCTACCTGCCAGAGAAAACCCTGCTTTTAAAGAATATACTTGAATAGGTCAGGCTCAATCTGGAAAAGTTCCTTTTTGCTTTACAATATAATGTGACCAAGAAAGTGATATCTTACTGCATTGAAAGCTTTCATACATATTTGTGAGGAAGACATCATACAATGATGAAGGTTATTAAGGATAACCATAGAATTTTGTTGACTACATCAAAACAAATTAGACTAGTAATTGCTCAATTATTTGGAAATAAGTTCAGTTACACATATATAAGAGGTCTTCACAAGCAGCACTACTGAAAAAGAACCTCCCCAACCCCCCTCCCCACTCTGCCCCATGAATGCAGGAAATGTAGGAGACCTGAGTTTGATCCCTGGGTCAGAAAGGACACCTGGAGAAGTACATGAAAACCCACTCCAGTATTTTTGCCTCGAGAATCCTTATGGACAGACGAGACTGGCAGACTACAGTCCATAGGGCCACAAAGATTCAGACACAACTAAAATGACTTAGAATGCACACACATATAAAAGAAAGCAGTTCATACATGTAAATATGATTTTGCCTAAAATGTAAAAATAATATTTATTCACCAGTGTTTTGATACAGGGTCATATTGTCTTTCTTAATATATCATGCACATAGCTAGATATGAATGCTCTGAAATGGAGGAGGGCTTATGGCCCACATTTGAATTATAATTTGTATTTCCTTTCTTCACCCAGTAGGTTTTTTATTTATTTATTTACCTTTTCTTCCCCAATATAAATGTAAAGATCTGTATAATACAAAACATGACTTATACAATCTTGATGTTTTATATTTACTAGGACTGTCTTTGTGACATGTATAGAAATGAGCTTCTAAAGTATCAAATAGATATTTGGAAAGGAAACGGAATTTAGATTTTACAATAAAAAATGAGTCTATAAAATTGCTTTCTACTGAGTTGCTTACACAACTCAAATCTGCTATATATATCATAGTATTGTGACCACTGTTATAGATTAAAATAAAATTTCTTCCATCTGGCCAAACACTTTCAGGAGGTTTCATTTCATTTGCTTGTGTTTTATTCCTTTCTCACTTACTATTCTACTCAGTCTTTTATGCTTAGTTGACAGTACTTGAATGATTTTTAGGTGTGTGATTCCTGTTTTATCTTTTTAGGGCTTGATCATTTATAAAAATCCTCTTTTCCCTGTTTGGTTTCTCCCAGCACTACACTCTCCTCCTAGGGAACCACTACTAACCTTGACCCACTACAAATATTAAACTTAGTCAATAACAGATGACTAATTGCTTACTTTTATTCAAGAGTACCATCTCCCTAGCCATACACTATGTAAACAATTCTCTAAAGAAAAAAACAATATTTATTTTTTGCAGCTTTTCTCAGTGACGTGCCTAGGTATACTAATGCTAATAAGACTGCTAGTTTATTTCAACAGTTAAGAAATCTGAAAATAATCATAAAGTCTAAAGGAATTTCATATTCTCACAGAGATTTCAGTGGGAACAGGTCACTGCACATACTGTAGAATACATCAGAGAATCCTTCATAATTTTTGGTACTCTCAAGTCCAGTTAATCATACCCCTATAGATAAAATGGGGTCTTAAAATGCTGTGACTTTTTAATCACATGCATACTAGGAATTAATTGATAAATTTTGAATGAAACACAAAGCATAAAATGGTGTCACTATTTGTATTGAAAAAATGAAGTCTCAAAGCAGACCATTAGAGAGCCAAAAGTAAACTCAAGTACATGTATGCCTACTCAGTCACTCAGTTGTGTCCAACTTTGTGACCCAGTGGACTGTAACCCTCAAGGCTTTTCTGTTCAAGGTATTTTGCAGGCAAGAATGCTGCAGTGTGTTGCCATTTCTTCCTCCAGGGGAACTTCCTGACACAGGGATCAAACCCATGTCTCCTGTGCCTCCTGCACTGGCACACATTACCATTGGACCGCCTGGGAACTCCCAAACTCAGTTACATTTTCCAACAAATTAAAAACAAGATGAGAAACACATGAGACCAGTGATTTCTAAGGATAAATATCTTTATGCTTGATGTGGAAAATTTTTTAAGAGATGGGAATACCAAACCACCTTACCTGACTCCTGAGAAACCTGTATACAGGTCAAGAAGCAACATTTAGAACTGGACATGGAAAAGCACACTGGTTTAAAATTGAGAAAGGAGTATGTTAAGTCTTCATATTTTCACCCTGTTTATTTAACTTATATGCAGAGAACATCATGCCAAAAGCCAGGTTGGATGAATCACAAACTGGAATTAAGATTGCTGGGAGAAATATCAATAATCTCTGATATGCAGATAAAACTGCCCTAATGACAGAAAACAAAGAACTAAAGAGCCTCTTGATGAAGCTGAGAGGAAAATGAGAAAGCTACTTTAAAACTCTTCTTTCAGAATACTAAGACCATGGCATCTGATTCCATCACTTCAAGGCAAGTAGATGGGGAAAAAATGGAAACAGTGACAGACTTTATTTTCCTGGGCTCCAAAATCACTGCAGATGGTGACTGCAGCCATGAATTTAAAAGATGTTTGCTTTTTTGAAGAAAAGCTATGGCAAACTGGACAGTGTCTTAAAAAGCAGAGACATTATTTGCCCACAATGGTCTGTCTAGTCAAAGCTATGGTTTTTCCAATAGTCATGTATGGATGTGAGAGTTGGACCATAAAGAAGTCTGAGCACCAAAGAATTGGTGCTTTGAACTGTGGTGCTGGAGAAGACTGTTGGAAGTCCCTTGGATAGTAAGGCCTTTTCAGGTGACTCAGACATTAAAGAATCTGCCTGGAATTCAGGATACCTGCGTTTGATCACTGGTCAGGAAGATCCCCTGGGGAAAGGAATCACAACCCAATCCAGTATTCTTGCCTTGAGAATTCCATGGACAGAGAAGCCTGATGGGTTATAGTCCATGGGATCACAAAGAGTTGAACAAACTAAGCAACTAACACTTTCACTTTTACTTAGACACCAAGGAAATTAAACCAGTTAATCCTAAAGGAAATCAACCCTGAATATTCATTGGAAGTGAAGTGAATGTCGCTCAGTCATGTCCGACTCTTTGCGACCCCATGGACTATACTGTCTATGGAATTCCCCAGGCCAGAATACTAGAGTGGGTAGCCATTCCCATCTCCAGGGGATCTTCCCAAGCCAAGGATCCAACCCAGGTCTGCTGTATTGCAGGTGGATTCTTTATCAGCTGAGTCACCAGGGAAGCCCATTGGAAGGACTGATGCTAAAGCTGAAGTGCCAATACTTTGGGTACCTGATGCAAAGAGCTGGCTCATTGGAAAAGACCATGATGCTGGGAAAGATTGAGGGCAGGAGGACAGGGGATAACAGAGGGTGAGATGGTTGGACGGCATCGTCGACTCAATAGAAATGGATTTGTGCAAATTCTGGGACATAATGAAGTACAGAGAAGTCTGGTGTGCTGGAGTCGGTGGAGCTGCAAACAGCTGGACATGACTGAGAGACTTAAGGACAACAATCTTTATACTAACTGCCCAGAAGCAGACCTAGATTTGTGAATTTATGAGCAAGTGATTTATAAGAAAATGCTCTTGGGGGAACCATTAAAACAGTAGGGAAAACAAGAGAAGAAAGAGTAGGCAGGCTATCTAAACCCAAGTCTGAGCCCATCTAAGTCAAGCCCAATTCAGGATAGTAGCTTCAGCTTGACTTCATGAAGATGTTCTGGAGTATGCTGCTGCTGGTGCTGCTGCTGCTGCCAAGTCACTTCAGTCATGTCTGACTCTGTGCAACCCACCAGGCTCCCCCATCCCTGGGATTCTCCAAGCAAGAACACTGGAGTGGGTTGCCATTTCCTTCTCCAATGAATGAAAGTGAAAAGTGAAAGTGAAGTCGCTCAGCCGTGTCTGACTCTTAGCGACCCCATGGACTGCAGCCTACCAGGCTCCTCTGACCATGGGATTTTCCAGGCAAGAGTACTGGAGTGGGATGCCATTGCCTTCTCCATTCTGGAGTATAAGTTGTGCTTAAAAATTGTCAGGAGCCCAGGTAAGGAAGCTGGGGCTTGCACACACCAGCTCCCATCCATCATTTCTTAAGAAGCATCACACACACACACACACACACACACACACACACACACACACACACACACACACACAAAAGAAGCATCACACATTTGGGCAAAGTGGTCTTCAACATGTTAAGGCAGTCCTTCTTACTTAAATGCTTCAAATATTGAAAGTAAAAGAAAAAAAGAAAGGTATCATTCACATACAAACATGTGGAAAATGAATGGTAGGAGATTTGAGTGAAGCACACAAAATAATTTGTATTTTCATCCCAAGGTGTAAATTTTGCCAATTATAATACTTTATATGACTAAAATTAGGTGGATATAATATTTTAAATGTTACTAAAATAGATAGTTTTCCAGTAGCTATTTTCCATATTTGGAATATATACACACAGTTTTATTCTCATCTCTTTCTCGTGATTCACAAAACTTATATATCTACTGGAGATTTCCAAAGGAAATATATCAGAATATGATCAAGCTGTCTGAAAAACACAAATCAATAATGGTCTCATTAAAAGTAATTAAATTATGGAGTTGTTCATTGTGGTCTAGAAGGAAGAAATCTCAAAACTAAATGATTTTTAGCTTGAAACTCAAGTTTCCAACTAAAGCATAGCAAGACAATAGCAAAAGTATTAGACTCCATATTGGCCAGAGTATTATAACATTTACCTACCTGTATTTATGTTTTTTTTAATTATTTATTTTTCATTGAAAAATAATTGCTTTACAGAATTTTGCTGTTTTCTGTCAAACCTCAACATGAATCAGCCATAGGTATACAAATATCTCCTCCCTTTTGAAACTCCCTCCCAGCTACCTCCTCATCCCACCCCTCTAGATTGACACAGAGCCCCTGTTTGAATTTCCTGAGCCATACAGCAAATTCCCATTGGCTATCTATTTCACAAATGGTAATGTAAGTTTCCATGCTACTCTTTACATACATCTAAACTTCTCCTCCCCTCTCACCATGTCCATAAGTCTATTCTCTAGGTCTATTTCTCCACTGTTGCCCTGTAAATAAATTCTTCAGTACCATTTTTCTAGATTTCATATATATGTGTTAGAACACGGTTTTTATCTTTCTCTTTCTGACTTACTTCACTCTGTATAATAGGTTCTAGGTTCATCCACCTCATTAGAACTGACTCAAATGTATTCTTTTTATGGCTATATAATATTCTATTGTGTGCATATACCACCACTTGTTTATCCATTCATCTGTCGATGAACATCTAGGTTGCTTTCATGTTCTAGCTATTGTAAACAGTGCTGCAGTGAACAATGGGATACATGTGTCTCTTTCAATTTTGGTTTCCTCAGGGTATATATATGCCTAGCAGTGGGATTTCTGGGTCATATGGTGGTTTTATTCCTAGTTTTCTAAGGAATCTTCATACCATCTTCCATAGTGGCTGTATCAAATACATTCCCACCAACAGTGCAAGAGCATTCCCTTTCCTCCACACTCTTTCCAGCATTTATTGTTTGCAGAATTTCTGATGATCACCTTTTTGACTGGTATAAGGTGATATCTCACTGTAATTTTGATTTGCCTTTCTTTTGATGTTGAGCATCTTTGCATGTGTTAGCCATCCATATGTCTTCTTGGGAGAAATATCTGTTTAGGTCTTTTCCCCTCTTTTTGATTGTGTTGCTTGTTTTTCTGGCATTGACTTCTATAAGATGCTTGTATATTTTGAAAATTAATCCTTTGTCAGTTGTTTCATTTGCTATTATTTTCTCCCATTCTGAGGGTTGTCTTTTCACCTTGCTTATAGTTTCCTTTGCTATGCAAAAGCTTTTCAGTTTAATCAGGTACCACTTGTCTCCTTTTGTTTTTATTTTCATTACTCTAGGAGGTGGCTCATAGAGGCTCTTTCTTTGATTTATGTCATTGAGTGTCCTGCCTATGTTTTCCACTAAGAGTTTTATAGTTTCTGGTCTTATATTTAGGTCTTTTATCCATTTTGAGTTTATCTTTGTGTATAGTGTTAGAAAGTGTTCTAATTTCATTCTTTAACTTGTAGCTGTCCAGTTTTCCCAGCATCATTTTTTGAAGAGGCTGTCTTTGCCCCATTGTATATTCTTGCCTCCTTTGTCATGAATAAGGTACCCATAGGTGTATGGGTTTATTTCTGGGTTTTCTATCTTGTTCCATTGGTCTGTATTTTTGTATATGTGCCAGTGCCATACTGCCTTGATGACTATAGCTTTGTAGTATAACCTGAAGCCAGGAAGCTTGATTCCTCCAGCTCCATTCTTCTTTCTCAAGACTACTTTGGCTATTTGGGATCTTTGTGTTTCCATAAGAAATGTGAAAATTTTCTTCTGGTTCTGTGAAAAATGCCATTGGAAATTTGATAGAGAATGAATTAAATCTGTAGATTGCATTTGATATTATAGTCATTTTCACAATATTTATTCTTCCTACTCAGGAACATGGAATATCTCTCCATCTGTTTATGTCATCTTTGACTTCTTTCATTAGTGTCTTATAATTTTCTGTGTACAATTCTTTCATCTCCTTAGGTAAGTTTATTCCTAGATATTTAATTCTTTTTGTTGCAATGGTAAACAGTGTTGATCCCTTAATTGCTCTCTCTGATTTTCGCTGTTAGTATATAGAAATGCAAGTGATTTCTGTGCATTGATTTGGTATCCTGCAACTTTCCTAAATTCACTGATTAGCTCTAGTAATTATCTGATACTATCTTTAGAGATTTCTATGTTATCATGTCATCTGCAAACAGTTAGAGCTTTACTTCTTTTCTAATCTGGATTTTTTTTTCCTTTTTCTTCTGATTGCTGTAGCTAGGACTTCCAGAACTATCTTGAATAATAGTGGTGAAAGTGGACACCCTTGTCTTGTTCCTGATCATAGGGGAAATGCTTTCAGTTTTTCATCATTAAGAATAATGTTTGCTGTAGGTTTATCATCTATGGCCTTTACTATGTTCAGTTAGTTTCCTTCTATGCCCATTTTCACAGAGTTTTAGTCATAAATATACAGGTCAGGAAGCAAAAGTTAGAACTGGACATGGAACAACAGACTGGTTCCAAATAGGAAAAGGAGTATGTCAAGGCTGTATGTTGTCACCCTGCTTATTTAACTTCCATGCAGAGTACATCATGAGAATGCTGGGCTGGATGAAGAACAAGCTGGAATCAAGATTGCCGGGAGAAATATCAGTAACCTCAGATATGCAGATAACACCACCCTTATGGCAGAAAGTGAAGAAGAACTAAAGAGCCTCTTGATGAAGGTGAAAGAAGAGAGTGAAAAAGTTGGCTTAAAGCTCAACATTCAGAAAACTAAGATCATGGTATCCAGTCCCATCACTTCATGGGAAATAGATGGGGAAACAGAGGAAACAGTGTCAGACTTTATTTTTCTGGGCTCCAAAATCACTGCAGATGGTGATTAGAGCCACGAAATTTTAAAAGACACTTACTTCTTGGAAGGAAAGATATGACAAACCTAGACAGCATAGTGAAAAGCAGAGACATTACTTTGTCAACAAAGGTCCAGCTAGGCAAGGCTATGGTTTTTCCAATGGTCATGTATGGATGTGAGAGTTGGACTGTGAAGAAAGCTGAGCGCTGAAGAATTGATGCTTTTGAACTGTGGTGTTAGAGAAGATGCTTGAGAGTCTCTTGGGCAGCAAGGAGATCCAATTAGTCCATCCTAAAGGAAATCAGTTCTGAATATTTATTGGAAGGACTGATGCTGAAGCTTAAGCTCCAATACTTTGGCCATCTGATGCAAAGAGCTGAATCATTTGAAAAGACCCTGATGCTGGGAAAGATTGAGGACAGGAGGAGAAGGGACGACAGAGGATGAGATGGTTGGATGGCATCACTGACTCAATGGTCATAGGTTTGGGTGAACTCCAGGAGTTTGTGATGGACAGGGAGGCCTGGCGTGCTGTAGTTCATGGGTTCTCAGAGTCGGACACGGCTGAGCGACTGAACTGAACTGAATCATAAATGGGTGCTGAATTTTGTAAAAGGTTTTTTCTGCATCTATTGGGATGATCATATGCTTTTTATCTTTCAATTTGTTAATATGGTGAATCTCATTGATTGATTTCTTTATATTGAAGAACCTAACTTGATCATGATGTATAAGCTTTTTGATGCATTGCTGAATTCTGTTTGATAAAATTTTGTTGAGGATTTTTGCATCTATGTTTATCAGTTATATTGGCCTGTAGTTTTTCTTTTTGTGTGTTTTCTTTGGTTTCTGTATCAGGGTGATGGTGGCATAGTAGAATGAATTTGGAAGTGTTCCTTCCTCTGCAATTTTTTGAAAGAGTTTTAGAAGGATAGGAGTGGCTCTTCTCTAAATGTTTGATAGAATTCTCATGTCATGCCATCTGGTCCTGGGCTTTTGTATTTTGAGAGATTTTTGATCACAGCTTCAATTTCAGCACTTGTAATTGGGTTGTTCATAATTTCTATTTCTTCTTGATTCAGTCTTGGAGGATGGAACTTTTCTAAGAAGCTGTCCATTTCCTCCAGGTTCTCTTTTAGTGTTCATAATAGTCTCCTACAATCCTTTGTATTTCTGCATTGTCTGTTGTAACCTCTCCTTTTTCATTTCTAATTCTATTGATTTGATTCCTCTCTCATTTTCTTGATGAGTCTGGCTAAGAGTTTGTCAATTTTTTAAAAATCTTCTCAAATAACCAGTTTTAATTTTATTAATCCTTGCTATTATTTCTTTCATTTCTTTTTCATTTATTTCTACTCAGATCTTTATAATTTCTTTCTGTCTACTAATTTGGTTTTTTCTTTTTCTTCTTCTTCTTCCAGTTGCTTTAGGTGTAAAGTTAGGTTGTCTGTTCGATGTTTTTCTTGATTCTTGAGGTAGGATTGAGTTGGTATAAACTTCCCTGTTAGAATTGCTTTTGCTGCATCCCATAGGTTTTGAATTTTTGTGTTTTCATTGTCATTTGTTTCTAGAATTTTTTTTCCTTTTACTTTTTATTTATTTATTTATTTATTTTAGAAGTTTTAAATTTTATTTTATTTTTTTTTAATTTTAAAATCTTTAATTCTTACATGCGTTCCCAAACATGAACCCCCCTCCCACCTACCTCCCCATAACATCTCTCTGGGTCATCCCCATGCACCAGCCCCAAGCATGCTGTATCCTGCGTCAGACATAGACTGGCGATTCGATTCTTACATGATAGTATACATGTTAGAATACCATTCTCCCAAATCATCCCACCCTCTCCCTCTCCCTCTGAGTCCAAAAGTCCATTATACACATCTGTGTCTTTTTTGCTGTCTTGCATACAGGGTCGTCATTGCCATCTTTCTAAATTCCATATATATGTGTTAGTATACTGTATTGGTGTTTTTCTTTCTGGCTTACTTCACTCTGTATAATCGGCTCCAGTTTCATCCATCTCATCAAAACTGATTCAAATGAATTCTTTTTAACAGCTGATTTCCCTTTTGATTTCTTCAGTAACCTGTTGGTTATTTGGAAATGTGTTGTTTAATCTCCATGTGTTTGTGTTTCTTACAGTTTTTTTTTTTTTCTTGTAATTGATATCTATTCTCATAGCACTGTGGTCAGAGAAGATGACTGATACAATTTCAATTTTCTTAAATTTACTGAGGTTTGATTTGTGACCCAATATTTGTCTAACCTGTTCCATGTTCACTTGAGAAGAATGTGTATTCTTCTGCATTTGGATGGAATGTCCTGAAGATATCAATGTGATCCAACTAATCTAATGTATCATTTAAAACTTATGTTTCCCTATTAATTTTCTGTTTTGATGATCTGTCCATTGGTGAGTGGGGTGTTAAACTCTCCTACTATTATTGTGCTACTGTCAATTTCTCCTTTTATGCTTGTTAGTCTTTATCTTATGTATTGAAGTGCTCCTATCTTGAGTGCATAGATATTTACAATTGTTGTCTTCCTCTTGGATTGATCCCTTGATCATTATGTAATGTCCTTCCTTATCTCTTCTAATCCTCTTTAAGATCTATTTTGTCTGAAACTAGGATTGCTACTCTAGCTTTCTTTTGTTTCCCATTTGCATGGAAAATATTTTTTCATCCTCTCACTTTCAGTCTATATTTCTTAAGGTCTGAAGTGGGTTTCTTGTAGACAGCATATATATGGGACTTGTTTTTGTATCCATTCAACCATCCTGTGTCTTTAGGTTGGAGAACTTAATCCATTTACATTTAAAGTAA
Source organism: Ovis aries (assembly GCF_016772045.2). Lineage (NCBI taxonomy): Eukaryota > Metazoa > Chordata > Mammalia > Artiodactyla > Bovidae > Ovis > Ovis aries. Next base: position 77,143,906 of record NC_056059.1, read on the forward strand.
TTATTGACATATATATTCCTATTGCCATTTTCTAATTGTTTGGGGTTGATTTTGTAAATCTTTTTTCTTTTGTTGTATTTCTTGACTATATGTTTGTTTAACATGTGTTGTAAAGCTCTTTTGGTGGTACTGAGTTCTCTTAACTTTTGCTTGTCTGAAAAGCTTTTTATTTCTCCATCAGTTTTAAATGAGATCCTTGCTGGGAACAGTAATCTTGGTTGTAGATTTTTCCCTTTCAGTACTTTAAGTATATCTTGCCTTTCCATTCTGGCCTGCAGAGTTTCTGCTGAAAGATCAGTTGTTAAGTGTATGGGGTTTCCCTTGTATGTTGCTTGTTGCTTCTCCCTTGTTGCTTTTAATATTCTTTCTTTTTGTTTAGTCTTTGTTAGTTTGATTAGTATGTATCTTGGCATGTTTCTCCTTGGGTTTATCCTGTATGGGACTCTTTGTGTATCTTGGTCTTGATTATTTTCTTTTCCATGCTGGGGAAATTTTCAACTATAATCTCTTTAAAATTTTTCTCATACACTTTCTTTTTCTCTTCTTCTTCTGGGGCCCCTATAACTTAAATGTTGGTGCATTTGATATGGTCCCAGAAGTCTCTGAGACTGTCCTCAGCTCTTTTCATTGTTTTTACTTTATTCTGCTCTTCAGAAGTTATTTCTACCATTTTGTCTTCCAGCTCACTGATTCGTTCTTCTGCTTCAGATATTATGCTATTGATTCCTTCTAGAGCATTTTTAATTTCAGTAATTGCATTGTTTGTCTCTGTATGCTTATTCTTTAATCCTTCTAGGTACTTGTTAATTGATTCTTGCATTTTCTCCATTTTGTTTTCAAGGTTTTTGATCATCTTTACTATCATTATTCTGAGTTCTTTTACAGATAATTTTTCTATTTCCTCTTCATTTATTTGGACTTGTGTTTCTAGTTTGTCCCTTCATTTGTGCAGTATTTCTGTGCATTTTCATTTTTTTTTTTAATTATTGTGTTTGAGGTCTCCTTTTCCCAGGCTTTAAGGAAGGCTGAATTCTTTCTTTGAAGAAGTTTGAATTTTTTCTTTTTTTTGGTTATTGCCCTCCTAAGTTTGGTCCAGTGATTTGTATGAGCTTCATATAGGGTGAGATTTGTGCTGTTTTCATTTGTTTGTTTGTTTTTCTTCTGATGAGCAAGGCTAAGTGAGGTGGTAATCCTGCCTGCTGATGATTGGGTTTGTATTTTTGTTTTGTTTGCTGTTTAAATGAGGCAAACTGCACAGGGTGCTACTGGTGAGTTGGTTGATGCCAGGTCTTGTATTCAAGTGGCTTCCTTTGTGTGAGTTCTCACTATTTGATACTCTCTAGGGTTAGTTCTCTAGTAGTCTAGGGTCTTGGAGTCAGTACTCCCACTCCAAAGGCTCAGGGTTTGATCTCTGGTCAGGAACAAAGATTCCACAAGTGGTTTGTTATGGCATTAAGGGAGAGTAAAACAAATATCCAAAAATGAGAAACCAAAGATGAACCCCAGACAAATGGCAGTTACAAAATCAGGCAAATAATAATTAAAATAATGGAATACACACACACATATATATACATCCATGAGCAAAGTAAAAATACTCCAGCAAAAATAAAGTACAGTACATTGGCCCAGCAAACAAAGGAAATCAAATATTATATTTACCAGTTAAGGACAAAACTAACTTAAGCACAAACTGGAAAACAAAACTAAAGCAAGGTGCCAAGTGGGGCATGAAGCAGTGAAAACAAAACTAACAAATATATTGAGAGGAAAGGAAAGAAAAGAAAGGAATACATATGAAAAGTTTAACAGAGGTAGATGAAAAAGATTTATATACATTAAAGATTAACTGTAAGGGGAAAAAAAACAGTAGGAAAGGCAAACGAAAGAATAAGTGTAGAAAAAATATAATAGGTTTAAAAATTTTAAAATTAAAATTATAAAAAAGAGAAAAAAAAAACAGAAGAAGAAAGAAAAAAGTGGGAAAAAAAAAAGGAAAACTCCACAGAAGTGGAAAAGCCCAATGTTGAGGCAGAGGTTTATAACCACAATAGAAATTGTGACTGAATATACACCTATATATATACACTCATAAGCAAAATCAAAACAGTCCAATAAAAATTAAGTACAAAAGGTTGACCGAGTGAACTAAGGAAGCCAAAAATTATATCTACCATAATAAAACTAATTAAAGAACAAACTGGAAAACAAAATTAAAGCAAGATGCCAATTGGGGAATAAAGCAATGAAAATAAAACTAACAAATGTGTTCAAAGGAAAGGAGAAAAAGAAAAGAAAGAAAGAGTAGACATGCAAAGTTAAATAGAGGTAGATAAAGAAGATTTGTATACATTAAAGATTAACTGAAAGGGGAAAAGAACAGCAGGAAAAGCAAAAAGGAAATAAGTATAGGAAAAAAATAATAGGCTTAAAAATTAAAACTAAAAGAAAAGAGAAAAGAAAAAAAAAAAAGGAGTTTTCCTTTCTGGAGTCACAGAACTGCAAAAGCCCAACATAGAGGCAGAGGTTTATGACAAAAATAAATGTGGTGAGGAAAAAGAAATATTAAAAGCTCAAAAGCTAAATTGGATTTCTTAGTGCCAATAAAATCTACAACTACAATGGAGGGTTGGGGGGGGGGGACATCCAAAAGAATCTACAGAACAAGTCAAAAAATAAGAATAATAATGTTTTTCTTGAGTCACTGCTGTCAGAGTCCTTTCCCATGCTGGGAATCACAGTCCACCTTACCTTCCTCGGATGCCTTCCAACACTGTACTGATCTTTGGCCCTGCTGTGGGTGCTGCTCAGATTCTAATCTGGTCCAACTCCTGTGTGTTCTTGCCTCCAATGTGCACAGCTATCAGAGCTAGTGCATTTTCTTTCATGGGAGCTCTCAATGGCCTTATATATTCCATAGACAGAGTCTGCTTAGTTGATCATGTGGATTTAATCTGCAGATTGTACAGCTGGCGGGAAGCTTTTGGCTCTTCTTCCTTAGCTACACTGCCCCTAGGTTTCAATTGTGCTTTTATTTCCACCTCTACAAGTGGGTCAACCACTGGGGTTTAGCTCCTGAGGCTGCCCTGAAGGGCTTTGGTTTGCCTCTGTGAGGGGTGGTGTGGAATTGGTGCAGCTGCTTGGGTCACAGGGGTTCTGGCAGCACCATGTACTCTGGGGGGTTGGTGGCTAGGGCAGCAGGAAATAAAGTGCTCTAGAAGGATATGGCAACCAGTATTGGCCAATACATGCCAGTATTCTTGCCTGGAGAACTCCTTCTCTGACAGAGAAGCCTAGCAGGCCACAGTCCACAGGGTCACAAAAAGTCAGGCAGGACTGAAGTGACCCTGCAAGCATAAACACTAGAATTTTTTTCTTTTTTTGCCTGTGGCAGCTCTGCCCCAGCGAGAGTTGAGCGTGAAGGTGGTTCAGCTGATTGGCTTGCGGGGACCGTGGCTGCGCCAAGTGTTCAGGGACACACTGTCTCTGTGGCCGGAGTTATGGACCTATCAGAGTCTCTTTTTGAGCCTCCTGTAGCTAGTGATCAGAAGGCCTCTTTGGCCAGTCATTCTCCATAGCTCCGCCAGTTCAGGCATTTAAAGGGATCCCTTGCCTGGGATCCTTCTCTGTTGTTCAGTGTATCATGCACATAGAGGGGGCCCCCTGATTGGGGTCCTACTCTATAGATTGGCACATCAGGCACTGAAAGGAGCACCCTGGGTGGGTCCTACTCTGTAGTTCAGTGCATCAGGTGTTTGATGGGCCAGACTATTGTTCAGCTGCCAATGCTGGCCTGTGAAGAGAGGCTATGGTGATTGCTCCACCACCTACATGTGACTCAGCAGTATCACCTTGCTTCCATGGCTGCCTGACTTTCCTCCACAGGCATTTCCCACCACAATCCCCTCCTTCACATCCCCTCAATCAGACTCTCCAGAGTCAACAGCAGCCCTTGCACTGGGATTGCTCCACAATCCCTAAACTCCAGTTCCCAGCTGCTGCCCCTTCCAGGAGACCTGCATTCCTGCATGGCATATGTATGGCTGTGGCATACATACCATCTGATTCTCATTCCATTTAGGCTGCCACAGATCAGCTGTTTCGCTCTCAGCCTTAAATGTTTCTCCTTTGATCCAGACAATTGTCCCGCTGTTGGTATTGGACTCCTGCTTCAGTTCCCCCACCTGAAGAAGGCAGGTCCAGTCCTACTAACACTCCCATTTTCCCCCCTAGTTCCTTCATCCTACCAAGTTTTGTGCAGTTCTATATATTCTTTTCCACTGGCCAGGTACTTCTGTCCATTCTCAGCTGGTGTTCTGCATGCACTTCTGTGTCTGAAGGTGTATTCCTGATGTATCCATGGAGAGAGATGTACTCCACATCCACCTACTCCTCTGTCATCTTGTCCTCCTATGTTTATGTTTTAAAATTAGCATGGATCGTGTTATTGGTAACAATAGGAGACTCATATCAGGCTGCCCCAGACACCTTCCTGGTAACTAATATTACACTCTCAGTCCTACATGGACCAAAGGAACATAGGCAAACTCAGGCTCATTTGACATGTAAAACAAAGTTGAAAAGGGTGGGAGTTTGTGAAGGTATATTCATATTTAGAAGGAGCTTGGAAATGACTGATTTACCTTATTGTAGGGAAAGAAAGTTCTAGCTTAGTAATTAAAATAAATATTTGGGGATTATTTTTCCTTTTATTTCCCTTCTCCCACAATTCCCCAGATTCTCTGTCCAGTCACTCTGGTCATTCTGTTATCTGCTTCAGGGAATTGCTGTAATTGTGAAAATCCAAGAGTAATTATATCCCTTTCTCCCTTTCAAGTTTGCAGTGTATAAGTTTTAAGAAATCATAAACACACCTGACTGAGAAAAAGAAAGTTGATTATTAATAAAATATGAATAAAGGAGTAATGAACAGAAGTCAATTGTTTTTAAATATAAAATGTGATTCATAAAAGTGGAGTGCATAATTGAGAAGGGGACCAGGAATTTGATACCATTTTTTGTTGGTTTGAGTTCTGCAATTCCTAACCACAATGAATTTTAAACAAAACTGACTCAAGGTTTTCTATTTGCTAAAATGACTACCCTGTTCAAACTCATATATCAACACACACACACACACACACACACACACACACACACACACACAGCATGCATATTTAAACTTTATACCCAACAATTAGAGAATACCTATTATTGTCTAGTCTACATGAAACATGACCACAGATTGGCCATAAATACATTCTTGACTATTTTCAAAGATTTGTCATAGAGATCACACTCATGAATAAGGCTAACGTAATGGTTAATTTTATATGTCAACCTGACTAAGCCACAGGGTACCCAGACAATTGGTTAAACATTATTCTGGGTGTGTCTGAGTGGATGTTTCTGGAAGAGACTATCGTTTGAATGGGTAGATTGTCTTCCCTAGTCTATTTAGGCTTCATCAAACAGAACAAAAACCTAAACAGAACAAAATGGCTGAGCCTTTCCTAGTAAAGGTGGAATCCTTCTGTCTGCCTCAAAGCTGGGACATGAATTCTTCTTGCCTTCCAACTCAAGTGAGACATCAGTTTTCCTGAGTTTTTTGTCTGCTGACTCACTCTGAAGATTTTGAAACTTGTCAGCCTCCACAATCTCATGAGCTATATATACATCTTATTGGTGCTACTTATATGGAGGATCCTGGCTAATACATGTATATTGTAATCCTCATATATTTATAAAATATTTACAAAATTCATGACTAAATAATTCTTGAGTCAAATAATAAATTGCATTGGAAACTAAAATGCTCAGTCTCAATGATTCTTCAATACTGTATATCAAAACTTATGAAATAACTGCAAGAATTCTCTCTCTTCCTCGCCGTCAACATTCATCATGATACAAAAGCAGCAATTTTGTTTTCCATTTTAATGGCTGTATTTGAAGCACTTTAAAATAATTCCTCAATAACTGAACATTTATTTCTTACTTCCATTGCTTGCTTTGGAAAGGACACTACATTTTTACCTGTGCTTCCATACTACCTTTTATCTCTTGAATTGCAGCACGTATGCTACTTATGAATTGTGTTCTTTACGTGTCTGTTTCTTACTAGAACATGAGCACAATGTACCTAGAGTTAGGATTATGAATTATTCAACTTCTTTATCATGGCACACATCACACAGTAGTAATTTTTTTTAACCTCACTGAAAGTGTTAAAACTATTTTGAAATTCTAAAAACAAACTCACTGACATAGAAAACAAACATGATTACGAGAGGGGAAAGCAGTGGGAGAGGGATAAACTGGGAAGACTGGGATTAACATAAACACACTACTATATATAAAATAGATGACCAAAAAGGACCTACTATATAGCACAGGGAACTATACTCAACACTATGTAATAACCTATAAAGAGAAAGAATCGATGTGCTATAACCTGAAACTGACACAACATTGTAAATCAAGTACACTCCAATAAAAATATTTGTATAAATATAATAAAAGTAAAACATTTTCAGTTGTTTGGGAGAGGTGGGTGAGGTATGAACATATGGGATATGATTGACTTAATACCAATGTATGGATTTACTTGGTTATATTTCAGAATAAAATGGTTGAACATTAATGAACTGATAAGTATCCAAGTTAAGATGTTAGAGAAAAAGGATTAAGGGTAAATGAAACAGGGAGAGTATGACATTAAAGTAAAGATTAAGAACAGAAACTAAAGTTCTAGAAGCAAATATAAAGTAAAAAATGTTTCATACTGAAAGGAATAATATCACAGACAAAACTCTGTAAATCTGATGAAGGAAATAGGAGAGAAGCAATCAATAAAAGATATAAAAGAAACAAAAGAGAACATAGAGCAGCATGGAATTCAAAGATAATAAAATAAGTAACAATTCCAGCAAATTTAGAAACCTCAGCTGTAGCCACAGGAACAGAGAAGGTCAGTTTTCATTCCAATCCCAGAGAAAGGCAATGCTGAAGAATGCTCAAACTGCCTTGCAATTGCAATCATTTCACATGCTAGCAAGATAATACTCAAAATTCTTCATGGAGGTTTCAACAGTATGTGAACTGAAAGCTTTCATATGTACAAACTGGATTTAGAGAAGACCAGATTTCAAATTGCAAACTCTGTTGAATCATAGGAAAAGGAAGAGAATCCCAGAAATCGTTTACTTCTGCTTCATTGACTATATAAAGCCTTTGACTGTCTGGATCACAGCAAACTGTAGAAAATTCTGAAAGATATGGGAATACCAGATCACCTGACCTGCTTCCTGAGATATCTGTATGCAGAACAAGGAGCAACAATTAGAACCAGACATGGAACAATGGACTGGTTCCAAACTGAGAAAGGAGTATATCAAGACTGTATATTGTCACTCTGTTTATTTAACTTATATTCAGAGTACATCATGCAAAATGCCAGGCTGAATGAAGCACAGGCTGGAATCAAGATTGCTGCGAGAAATATCAACAACCTCAGATATACACCTGAAACCACCCAAATGATAGAAAGTGAAGAGGAGCTAAAGAACCTCTTGATGAAGGTGAAAGATGAGAGTGAAAAAGCTGGCTTAAAACCCAACATTCAAAAAAGAAGATCATGGCATCTGGTCATATCTCTTCATGGCAAATAGATGGAGAAACAATGGAAACAGTGACAGACTTTACTTTCTTGGGCTCCAAAATCACTGTGGATGGGGACTCAGTTCAGTTCAGTTCAGTGGCTCAGTCATGTCCAACTCTTTGCAATCCATGAATTGCAGCACGCCAGGCCTCCCTGTCCATCATCATCTCACGGAGTTCACTCAGACTCATGTCCATCGAGTCAGTGATGCCATCCAGCCATCCCATCCTCTGTTGTTCCCTTCTCCTTCTGCCCCCAATCCCTCCCAGCATCAGAGTCTTTTCCAATGAGTCAACTCTTTGCATGAGGTGGCCAAAGTACTCTAGCTTCAGCTTTAGCATCATTCCTTCCAAAAAAATTCCAGGGTTGATCTACTTCAGAATGGACTGGTTGGATCTCCTTGCAGTCCAAGGGACTCTCAAGAGTCTTCTCCAACAGACTGCAGCCATGAAATTAAAAGACACTTGCTCCTTGGAAAAAAAGCTCTGACAAACCTAGACAGAGTATTCAAAAGTAGAGACATTATTTTGTCGACAAAGGTTAGTATAGTCTAAGCTATGGTTTGTCCAGTAGTCATGTACAGATGTGAGAGTTGGAGAATAAAAAAAAGGCTGAGAGCCAAAGAACTGATGCCTTCAAACTGTGGTGCCGGAGAGGACTCTTGAGAGTCCCTTGGCCTGCAAGGAGATCCAACCAGTTAATCCTAAAGGAAATCAACCTTGAATATTCATTCAAAGGACTAATGCTGAAGCTCCAATAATTTGGCCACCTGATGTGAAGAACTGACTAATTGGAAAAGACCCTGATGCTGGGCAAGATTGAAGGCAGGAGAAGGGGATGACAGAGGATGAGATGGTTGGATGGCATCATCGGCTCAATGGATGTGAGTTTGAGCAAACCCCAGGAAATAGTGAAGGACGGAGAAGCCTGGCATGCTGCAGTTCATGGGGCTGCAAACAGCTGGACATGACTAAGCGACTTAATAGCAACAATATTCTGATAATTCATTTGAATAGTTATATGCAATAAGCGAGTCTTATCAAGCTGAAACAGCAAGTATGACTTAATACTGTGTAGTCTTCCAGTAATTACAGAAGCAATAGTTAAGTATACTCATGCACTATACATAAATATATCCTTCAGGCCTTCTCTGAAATTAGTCTCAAGGAACTGATGAAATTAACCATCAAGGATTTGGATAACCACAGTTTCTTTAAGAGGTGATCCTGAGCAACATGCAAGATGATGGGAGAAATATAAGGCAGAGAAAGAAGAATGCCTAATAAAAGCTAAATTGAGTTTCAATACTGCTGAACACTAACAAGATGCACATACATGACATCTTAACTCCCTAAGAGAAAAGCAATCAGAATATTTGTCCACTGGTTTCCATCTCTTAAAGATTAAAGAGTACTGTTGCAGCATCACGGCCCCAGTACTTCTAGACAAGGCAAGCTTGAGAGTGGCAAGAACAAGGGGAATGAAGAAAAGATGGGGGAAGGGGATTAAGGGAAGGGCAGCAACCTTACAGAGCACTGCCATCCAGTAATGACTTGGCTTTTAGTCTATATTAAATGTAAAACCATTAGAGGGTTGTGAAACTATCTGGCTGTGCTATTGAGGAGGAGCAAATGTAGCAGCAATAAACTGCTAGGATGTTATTAAAGTAATCCCCCAAAGAAATAAAGACATCTTAGACTAGGTTAGTACGGGGCAATTAGTGAGATGAGGTCAGATTCTGGATATTTTGCTTATGGTGAAGACTTTTTCTATTCTAAATTATATTGAAAGTCCTTAACATTACTTAAAAATAATAAAGGTAAGGAATTGGAAAGTAAATAAAAGTCATCTTATGTGATGATTTAACTATCTTGCCAGCACAGAAAGCTCAAAATACTCTAGAATCTAATTATTAGAAATAACCATAGAGTTTGGCAAGGTAGATAGCTAAGAGATTGATATTTTAAAAATCAATTGCATTTCAATAATGTTAGCAACACAAATGACACGTAATGATTTTAAGATGGGCTTTCTTTGTGGCTCAGATGGTAAAGTGTCTCCCTGCAATGCAAGAGAACCAGGTCGACCCCTTGGTTGGAAAGATTACCAGGAGAGGAGAATGACTACCCACTTCAGTTTTTTTGCCTGGATGATGCTATGGACAGAGCAGACTACAGTCCTTGGGGCTGCAACGATTTGCACAAAATATACCTTATATATTAGCAGCTGAAGAGATACCTAGGAATATATCCAATAGAAGATGTATAAGACCTGTACAAATAATTCATAACATATGTTGACAAAGACATACATAGAGATAAAATCTGCAATCATGTGCAGGATATTCAATTAGAATAAAGATGTACATTTACACCAAGTGAATCTCAAAGTCAAATCAAATTTTAGCAGAAATTTGAAATACAGATCATACAATTTCTGTGTAAATATAAAGAAGCAAGAATAATTGGGCCAAAGAACAATAAAGTGAAGTAACTTCTCCTTCTAGATATCATTACAAAGCTATGGTATTTGGGCATGTGACATTTGTGCCAAGAGATAAAAGTTTAAGCAGTTTAACAGTTTAGAGCCACTAGAACTTGGATGTATGAAGGACATAGCATACTGGATTATGGGGAAGAGGTGAGGGAGAAGGAGAAGAAGGAGAGACATCAACAAATGATGTCAACACAATTGGTGAATCCATCTTGGGAAAAAATATTCCTACTTCATACTCACATAGAATTAGTATCAGATGGATTAAAGAACTAAATGTGCAAAATAAAACATGGACCTTTATGAATAAAACTATTAAATAATAGCTTTCTTATTTGAAGTAAGGGAATCATGTTTTAAATATGACTCACACAAATAAAGCTATAAATTTGATTACTTAAATTATGTCAGTTCATCAAAAGTGTAAAGTGAAAAAATAAGCCACAAAGAGGGAGAAGATACTTGTAATACATGTAGCTGACAAAGATTTGGTAGTCAGAAAAAAGAAAGCTCACATATCATAAGAAAAAATATAATAGGTCCCTTTTTAAATTTGTTTATTTTTAATTAGAGGATAATTCCTTTTCAATATTATGTTGGTTTCTCCCATGTATCAACATGAATCAACCATAGGTATACATATATTCCTTCCCTTTTGAAACTTCCCCCCATGTCCCATCCAATCCCACTCTTCTAGGTTGTCACAAAAAATTGGTTCCTTTTTATATTCACTTGCTTGACAAAGTTTTAGAAGTCTGCAAGTGGAGAGATGAGGATCAATGGAAATACACATTACTCAATCTAACATGATATCTTCTGGAAAAAGGAAACATTCATATACACCACTACCTAACAACTTGATCTCAAGGAGCATTCCAAGAAACTCATTCACATGTATACTACAACACATGTAGTATAAAGAAGTATTGCTGAGATATAAAAAGTAAATGTCCAGAAATAAGAGTACAAATTAAAAATTAGAATATTTTAATATATGTGGCATATTATAGAACAATGAAAATGAATAAGCTAGAGCTACATTCAATAGCATGGATTAATCATTAAAGCATACTGTGGGGTTTGAAAATAAATTTTAGAAAACTAAAATAATATGCAAGTATGGTAAATTTCTGTGACGTTAAAAACTAAGCAAAACAAAACAGTACTTCACTCAAGGTCTACTGATTTAAATGTTTATTTGATCCAAAAACTACCTTCACAGAAACGTGTAGAATGAAATATCTATGTTCCACAGCTGAGCCAAGTTGACACAAAATTGATTACCACAATAAGTCTTCCCATTATTGCTTTGTATATAATATTATCACATATTATATGAAAAAATGCAAATAATAGGGAAAATGTGTTGGAGATTAAGCTGAGGGAATCAGTTATGGTTGAAAAGAAAGTGGAAAGGATGAAAGGGGATGCTATAGCTTGAAGAACTTTTAATGAGTTGTGTGTCTCTCTGAGCTACAAAAAAAGATGTTATATGGAATATTAATCTTACTCATAAATTTTAAACATCCAATATTTCTAACCAGCCACTTAAAGTGAGTTACTGTGTGCAATTTACTTAAACTCTCAGTGCCTCTGCTTCCCATGGCTAAAAGGAGAAAAATAACAGCACTTATCTTTAGATTATTTTCACAATCATATAAGGTAATATGTATATGCAAAAGTTGAAGAACAGTGAATAGATAGTGAATGTAAAATGCTAATGTATATGATAAATGCAAAATGTTGCCATTAACATTAGTAAGATCAGTATTTATAATTGCAATCATATTTGTATTATTAATGTTTTGTTGCTATTAAATAGAGATATGAAGATGATATACTTTCTTCATAAATGCAAATATAAACCTTCAAATAAGGAGAAGAGACAAGGCTATGTTTGACTTCCTTCTCAACCTGGTAGAATTATTCCTACCAGAAAGCATCTTTGTGTCCAGTTCAGTTAAGTTCAGTCACTCAGTCGTGTCTGACACTTTGTGACCCCACGGACTGCAGCATGCCAGGCTTCCCTGTCCATCACCAACTCCCAGAGGTTGCTCAAACTTATGTCCATCAAGTCAGTGATACCTGTCTCTGCTTTTTAATATGCTGTCTAAGTTTGTCATAGCTTTTCTTCCCAGGAGGAAGCGTCTTTTAATTTCTTGGCTGCAGCCACCATTTTCAGTGATTTTGCAGCCTAAGAAAATAGTCTGTCACTGTTTCCAATGTTTCCCCATCTATTTGCCATGAAGATATATGACCAGATGCCATGATTTTCATTTTTTTTTTAATGTTGAGTTTTTTCACTTTCATCAAGAGGGTCTTCCATTCTTTATGGCATTCTACCATAAGGGTAGAGTCATCTGCATATGTGAGGTTGTTGATATTTCTCCCAACAATCTTGATTCCAGCTTGTGCTTCATCTAGCATGGCCTTTCACATGAAGCACTCTGCATATAAGTTAAATAAGCATGGTAACAATATACAGCCTTGAGGTACTCCTTTCCAAATTTGGAACTAGTCCATTGTCCCATGTCCGGTTCTAACTGTTGCTTCTTGACCTGCATACTGATTTCTCAGGAAGCAGATCAGGTGGTCTCGTATTCCCATCTCTTTCAGAATTTTCCACAGTTTGTTGTGATCCACACAGTCAAAGGCTTTGGCATCGTCAATAAAACAGAAGTAGATGTTTTTCTGGAACTCTCTTGCTTTTCCTGTGAGCAGTGGTTGCTGGCAATTTGATCTCCGGTTCCTCTGCCTGTTCTAAATACAGCTTGAACATATGGAAGTTCTTGGTTCTCCTACTGTTGAAGCTTCACTTGGAGAATTTTGAGCATTGCTTTGCTCAAATGAGTGCAATTGTGTGGTAGTTTGAGCATTGGCATTGCCTTTCTTTGGGATTGGAATGAACACTGACCTTTTCCAGTCCTGTGGCTACTGCTGAGTTTTCCAAATATGCTGGCATATTGAGTGTAGCACTTTGTGTCCAAAACGTGCTAAAGGACAAGAGAAAAGCCATCTTAACATATTTTATGCTTGTCTGCTGTCTGGCTAAATAAATCAAGAAATTATAGCTGATATGCGGGTGGTCTCTTCCCACCATTCAGTACCCTAGCCAACAGAAATAATATATGTAAACCATTTTTAACATATTTTATATATTCCCTCATTTTATAAAAGAAAAGCAGTTTTTAAAGCTATGGCAGAGTACCCTAAGGATAGAAAGAAAGAAAGTGAAGTCGCTCAGTCATGTCCAGACTCTTTGCAACCCCGTGAACTGTAGCCTACCAGGCTCTTCCATCCATGGGATTTTCCAGGCAAGAATACTGGAGTGGGTTGCCATTTCCTTCTCCAGGAGATCTTCTCAACCCAGGGATTGAACCCGGGTCTCCCGCATTGCAGGCAGACGCTTTACCATCTGAGCCACCAGGGAAGTCCCCAAGGATATATCTCTGTATTTCATAAAAATGTGGGGTTCACTGTTCAGAGAGAATTTTTAAGCTATTATTTGCAAATATGTATTTATATACAATTGCAGATAAAGAACTCACCTTGATATCCCCCAGTTCTTGGAAAGCACGTTGATCATTTACAGTAAAATAATCTTCAAACATATAATATATTATGCCAATATCTTTCTTCAGAAAAACCACCAGCCTCAGAAAAAGTAGCCCTAATTCTTTGGAGGAGCATTATGAGAATAGTTCCCTCTCTCCTAAAACATTGGTATAAAATTCCTAACTGCTGCATGATGAGTAATTCAGTAATTTTCTATATTAATAAATGGTGCTGCTTGTGTGATCCTCTTTTGCTTTCAGAAATTATCTTGAAACCCTCAAAAGTGTCCCTTCAGTGGCCCACTTGATATTTTCCCTCTATAATGAAACAGAGAATAATTAAGTTGTTGAGAGAAGATTCATAATGAAACAACAAAACACAAAACAATTAAGAAGAATATTCTATGTTCATTTTATATCCTTTCATTAGTATTTAAAGGTCAGAAAAACATTTATAATTTGAGGAAAAAAGAATAAAACATAAATGCTAATTTCATCTTGGCTTCACTTGGAAAAAAATATCAACATTGTTCTGAAATGTAAACCCAAGAGCAATTTAAAAGAAGCAACAATCTTTAGGATTAATGCATGACATACTATTCATTTGTAGTTTTCAAAATATCAAAATTGACAAAGTAGTCATAATGTTAAGTTAAACCTACCATTGTAGTATATTTTAATGCTTAGTCTTAAGTCATCAAACCAAACTTCAAGTATTATTTAGAACTGAGGTATCTGGATCTTTTACATGGCTAGTAGGATTTGCATTCTATACAGTAACCCTTTCTTGTCTTACTCCGGTAAGGCTATACAATCTAGGATTATCTAGTTAATTAGAAGACTTAAAAGTTCTATTCAGGGTGGAAGTTCTTGGTTAGGTCAGAAAAACAATAATTCCATTACCAATTTTGAAGTTCATCCTCTTATACTATTGGTTTATTATCTTTCATAAGGATCAAAATCTGCATTTATTTTCACTTGGGGAGATTTATTAAAGATCCATTTTGATTAATGCTGCTAGATATTAAAAGCCAAGTTTAAAATGGCCTATTCCACAGAGCAAGTTCTTCTATTCCCACATTAATACATATTCCTATACATAAGACCAAAATTCTAGAGAAATTTCATAACATCACTTTTATATGTTGTTTTTCTCTAATTTATCACCTTTCATTTATCAATAATATTTCCACTACTATATATGATATAAAAATCATTTGACCAAAAACAAATCACAGACTACTACCACGGGAAAAAAATAAATATTCCAAAGACTAACACAATCATGATAAATTTTATTAACTCACATTCCCTTGGAATTTTCAATAATTTAGAAGAGATTTAAGCTGGAGTTTACCTAAGTTTATCCAATCCTTTTCAAATTCTATAAAAGTATATCTAGACAAAGTAGCTAGGAATTTATTTTTTAAAAGCAAGTCAAAGACCTATTTTCAAGAGCTTTTCAACAAGAAATATACTATCAGTTCAGTTCAGTCATTCAGTTCTGTCTGACTCTTTGAGACCCCATGGACTGCAGCATACCAGGCCTCACTGTTTATCACCAGCTTCTGGACTTTACTCAAACTCATGTCTGTTGAGTCAGTGATGCCATCCAACCATTTCATCCTCTATCATCCCCTTCGCCTCCTGCCCTCAATCTTTCCCAGCATCAGGGTCTTTTCAAATGAGTCATTTCTTCACATCAGGTGGCCAAAATATTAGACCTTCAGCTTCAGCATCAAACCTTCCAAAAATATTCAGGACTGATTTCCTTTAGAATGGACTTGTTGGATCTCCTTGCAGTCCAAGGGACTCTCAAGAGTCTTCTGCAACACCACAGTTTAAAAGCATCAATTCTTCTGCACTCAACTTTCTTTAGAGTCCAACTCTCACATCATACACAACTACTGGAAAAACCATAGCTTTGACTAGATGGACCTTTGATGGCAAAGTAATGTCTCTGCTTTTTAATAAGCTGTCTAGGTTGGTCATAACTTTTCTTCCAAGGAGCAAGCATATTTTAATTTCATGGCAGCAGTCACCATCTGCAGTGATTTTGGAGTGCCCCCAAAATAAAGTCTTTCACTGTTTCCATTGTTTCCCCGTCTATTTGCCATGAAGTGATGGGACCAGATGCCATGATCTTAGTTTTCTGAATGTTGAGTTTTAAGCCAGTTTTTTCACTCTCCTCTTTCACTTTCCTCAAAAGGCTCTTAGAATTTCTTTGCTTTCTGCCATGAGTGGTGTCATCTGCATATTGAAGTATTTCTCCCAGCAATCATGATTCCAGCATAGTATTTCCCTATTTATTCATAAAAGAAAGTTCTCCATTGGTTTGTACTCAGAAAAAGATTTAAACTCATCAATAGTTCTTTTGCTTCTATTTGGGAATTTCATGAATCCAAAATTAACACAGAAGAACTATAAAAAAAGATCTTCATGACCTGGATAACCGTGATGGTGTGATCACTCACTTAGAACCAGACATCTTGGAATGAGAAGTCAAGCAGGCCTAGGAAGCACCACTACGAACAAGGCTAGTGAGGTGATGGAATTCCAGTAGAGCTATTTCAAATCCTAAAAGATGATGCTGTGAAAGTGCTGCACTCAATATGCCAGCATATTTGGAAAACTCAGCAGTGGCTACAGGACTGGAAAAGGTCAGTTTTCATTCCAATCTCAAGGAAAGGCAATGCCAAAAAATGCTCAAACTATAGTACAATTGCATTCATCTCACACACTAACAAAGTAATGCTCAAAATTCTCCAAGCCAGGCTTTCACAGTATGTGAACTGTGAACATCTAGATGCCCAAACTGGGTTCAGAAAAGGCAGAGAGGAACCAGAGATCAAATTGCCAACCTCTGTTGGATCATCAAAAAAGCAAGAGATTTCCAGAAAAACATCTACTTCTGCTTTATTAACTATGCCAAAGCCTTTGATTGTGTGGATCACAAAACCTGTGGAAAATTCTGAAAGAGATGGGAATACCAGACCACCTGACCTGCCTCTTGAGAAACCTATATGCAGGTCAAGTGGCAACAGTTAGAACTGGACATGGAACAACAGATTGGTTCCATATTAGGAAAGGAGTACATCAAGGCTATATATTGTCACGCTTCTTATTTAACTTATATGTGGAGTATATCATGAGAAATGTCAGACTGGAGTAAACACAAGCTGGAATCAAGATTCTGGGAGAAATACCAATAACCTCAGATATGCATATGACACCACACTTAGGGCAGAAAAGCGAAGATGAACTGAAGAGCTGCTTGATGAAAGTGAAAGAAGAGAGTGAAAAAGTTGGCTTAAAATTCAACATTCAGAAAACTAAGATCATGGCATCTGGTCCTATCACTTTATGGTAGATGGGGAAACAATGGAAACAGTGAGAGGTTTTATTTCTGGGGGGCTCAAAAATCACTGCAGATGGTGACTGCTGCCATGAAATTAAAAGATGCTTGCTCCTTGGAAGAAAAGTTATGATCAACCTAGACAGCATATTAAAAAGCAGAGACATTACTTTGCCAACAAAGGTCTATCTAGTCGAAGCTATGATTTTTCCAATAGTCTTGTATGGCTGTGACACTTGAACCATGAAAAAAGCTGAGCACAGAAGAATTAATGCTTTTGAACTGTGGTGTTGGAGAAGACTCTTAAGAATCCCTTAGACAGCAATTCCTTAAAATCCCTCTCTCTACTGGGAATATTGTCAGTTTATTCATATGTATCAGTTCAGTTCAGTTCAGTCGCTCAGTTGTGTCCGACTCTTTGCGACCCCATGAATCGCAGCACGCCAGGCCTCCCTGTCCATCACCAACTCCCGGAGTTCACTCAGACTCGCATCCGTTGAGTCAGTGATGCCATCCAGCCATCTCATCCTCTGTCGTCCCCTTCTCCTCCTACCCCAGTCCCTCCCAGCATCAGAGTCTTTTCCAATGAGTCAACTCTTCGCATGAGGTGGCCAAAGTACTGGAATTTCAGCTTTAGCATCATTTCCTCCAAAGAAATCCCAGGTCTGATCTCCTTCAGAATGGACTGGTTGGATCTCCTTGCAGTCCAAGGGACTCTCAAGAGTCTTCTCTAACACCACAGTTCAAAAGCATCAATTCTTTGGCGCTCAGCTTTCTTCACAATCCAACTCCCACATCCATACATGACCACTGGAAAACCATAGCCTTGTCTAGACAGACCTTTGTTGGGAAAGTAATATCTCTGCTTTTGAATATGCTATCTAGGTTGGTCATAACTTTTCTCCCAAGGAGTAAGCGTCTTTTAATTTCATGGCTGCAATCATCATCTGCAGCGATTTTGGAGCCCCCAAAAATAAATTCTGACACTGTTTCTACTGTTTTCCCATCTATTTCCCATGAAGTGATGGGACCGGATGCCATGATCTTCATTTTCTGAATGTTAAGCTTTACGCCAACTTTTTCACTCTCCACTTTCACTTTCATCAAGAGGCTTTTTAGTTCCTCTTCACTTTAGAAAATATAAATCCTTTGTTCTATAAACCTGGCCTAATCTTCTACTACAGCCCACTTAACATAAAAGAAAACATTCCTGCCAAATAACAGTATTTCAGTCTCTTCTGATTTTTATAGTTCTGGTTTTAAACTTCAAAGCCCAAATCCCCACAGCATAGTTTTTAAGGAATTTGGTGTGTTTTTTTGGTGTTGTTGTTTTGTTTTGTTTATTTGTTTTGCCCTGCTCACACTTTTTAGAAAGATGCTTCAGTTTTATATCCTTGCTTCTTACTCTTTTCTTCCTCACGGTGGATTGTTGGCATATTAGGAGGCTACCCAGTGTTCGCATGACATCAGAGGGAAAGAGTACTGGCATGCCTTGTTTCCTTTGGCTCCTCTGGTCTCTGAGATTTCTTATCTGTCTGGCTGCTGCCCTTCTGCCAGAATCCCCTGCTGTAATTCACAGCAGAACTGGCAAAGCTCTGACTTATACGGCCTCACCTCAGCCCTTGCTGGTTCTATGAATTTCCTTGAATATCTTCTAGATCTTCCAGAGACTGGGCTAGTCAATGTACTGCTAATTTCTAACCACTTAGTGGTGTCATATCACCTCAGAAGTCCCCACTGGGAGTAGAGTTATGTAAGAATACTGAGGTGGGGATTCAATCCACACCTCATAGATACTATAAGCAATTTGGGAAAGCTTAAAACACATCTCTTCTTCAGGCTAACAATGTTGAATTCCAAAGTTCAGTTTTTCAGGGACTTCTGAGAGGCAGTCTCTTTCCAGAGTTCGAGAAATGAATCTAGGCAAGTGTTTCTAGCCTCGGCAATTCCTGCAACTTACATATCTCCTTCTATTCAAGAGAAAGTCTGAAAATGGGAGAACGGAACCCAGATTCTTCACTCCATTATTCAATTGCTTTTCTCTACCTTTATCTCTCAAAATTCCTTGGGACTAAATAGAATAGGCTCTGAGCTATCTATCTACTGCTTTTACATCCTATCTTCTTCACGTGGGTACCAAGCCACAGAATTATCCATGAAGGTAGCGGGCATGCCTCCTATACTTAGGGAAAATTTTCCATAGTATGTTCCACTGATGTCTGGGACCTATAAGTTAAAAAATAGCCACTCTAAGTTCTTCTTTCAAATCTATTTTTTTGTGGAAAATCCTTTCTTGGTTTTCAGAAATTAAATGTTAATTCTATCTTAAACCTTGCTTACCTGCTATAAAATTTCTAATGCCATCAACCCTACCTCTGAAACCAACAGAACCTTCAGATTAGCTAAATAGAAGTCCTTTTAAACAAAAAGTTAAAAGAGGAAATCATAATAACATAATCTAAATTCACCACAGATATAGGAAATCACCATAAGATTGAAGAAAGAAGTTTCACTACAGACAAATGGCCTAATTTTTTCATCTTTGATTGACATTAACCAGTTTACAAATTTAGAGAAATAAGAGTTAACCTTATTTTGCTGTGTCACTGGAGGAAAATAAATGCTGTATTACTTAATTAACACACTAAATCCTATAACAAGACATTTAACCTTCTTGTGGCATTGAGAAGTTTACTCATATGATTAGTTCAGACTATATCACTGCAATGCATATATTATATACCTTAGAAAGTCTACCTTCTTTAATTTAAAGCAAAGGTAATATTTCCGTATATCTAGAAGACTTTAAGGCATTCAAGACCACAACTATAGACAGAAACAGATAGAAAAGATCATGTGGGGCACTTCTCTGCTAATATGGTCTTGGATTGCAACTAAACCCTAGCTTTGAGTTTAATTTAAATGCTTATACACTAAAACATGTTGTTTTTTAAAGACTTTTCTCATATATGTAGTGTTCATTCAGCTGTCCTGACAGAAAATGTAAGAAAGAAAATTTTCTCTACCTTTCCAAGGCTTTATGTGTAAGAGTAAAATAGAAGTTCAGCATTTTCCTAATTTGTTTTTAATTCTTTTCTGTTATTTATTATGTAGGACACTGGACACTCCCTAGAGAGCTAGAATTCTACCCCACAGAGTATTCAACACTGCCATTTATTCATTTAAGTCTATATTTCTGAAGCTGTTGTGTCTAATATTATTACCAGGAAGTTCTCACAGTCTTAGAGAGTTTGCTAAATAGAAATTCCACGGTGTGAGCTTGCAGCCTCAGAGAATTCTTTCTATGGAGAAATGTCAGTAACAACTTAATTTCCTCCTGTTGTGCAAGTATCTCTTATCAAAAAAAAAAAATTCCCAATAATCACATCACATTTTAGAATGCTGCCTTTGGTTTATACAGACTGAGGTGCTAAGTGACAGAAAGAGCGAAGGGAATTAGAAATAAAATAATTGTATAATAAGGAGAGCTCAGTGACTGCTAGCTGTGTATAAAAATGGGAAGTGTGCCGATTAACCGATCTGATGTCATTTCTATTAGTCTGATTTATTAAAGCTATAGCAAACTGTTTACCCTGCTGGTTGCCCCTTGTAAGAGTGACTCTGATCTCATGAATGTCAGCACTTGCCCTCCAGGTTTACTCAGCTTTCAGCATAGATACCTTTCTTGTCCAGTTCTTCAAAGCAAAGAAAAGAAGAAAGAGGAAGGGAAAAAAGCATCCAGTGGGAGATTACAACATCCTCCACAGGGGATTCCTCCTGAGATCTGCTGACTATAAGAACATGTTAAGGAGCTCAGTGTGTCATAATCCATTCTGAATGTGACCAGAACCTTCTGTGCAAGGTGAGCCAAAAGTCGCTCTGATATCAATAGAGTATAAAAGGAAGGGATAGCTTGCATCATTGTCAAATAGTTAATTAAATATCACCTATGATTTCTTATTGTCAAAAGCCAAATTTTTTCTTTTCTAACAATTTCCTCATTCTGCCAGATGGATAACAATGGGGTAAAATCTTCAACTAAAATACTTAGGAAATTATAATTTTGTTGTTTCAATCCACGTAAAAGAAAAAGCGTCAGTCCCTAGAACATGGGACTAGACTGTGGAGCAGTGTTTCAGGTAATCTTAAGTCTAGAAAAATCTCTAGAAAACTCAAGCAATTGAATAGCCTTGAGGCATAATTGATGAAACAGAGTCCCTTGGACTGCAAGGATATCCAACCAGTCCATTCTAAAAGAGATCAGTCCTGGGTGTTCTTTGGAAGGAAT
The DNA here is from genome assembly GCF_016772045.2 of Ovis aries. Taxonomy (NCBI): domain Eukaryota; kingdom Metazoa; phylum Chordata; class Mammalia; order Artiodactyla; family Bovidae; genus Ovis; species Ovis aries. The sequence continues at coordinate 77,165,256 of NC_056059.1, forward strand.
GGTGCTAAAGCTGAAACTCCAGTACTTTGGCCACCTCATGCGAAGAGTTGACTCATTGGAAAAGACTCTGATGCTGGGAGGGATTGGGGGCAGGAGGAGAAGGGGACGACAGAGGATGAGATGGCTGGACGGCATCACCGACTTGATGGACGTGAGTTTGAGTGAACTCTGGGAGTTGGTGATGGACAGGGAGGCCTGGCATGCTGCAGTTCGTGGGGTCGCAAAGAGTTGGACATGACTGAGCGACTGAACTGAACTGACTGAATGTTTATGCTATTCAGTGTGGTTATTCTGTGTCTAATTTATCTAAGCCCATTTTTGAGAGTGCCTGTTTTATTACTGAAGTATTTTAATAGCCTCATATTGTGTCTAACTACTTCCTCTCCTTTGTCCTATCTATTCATCACCCAAACCTCTGCTCTGCCATCACCTTTTTCTCTCTAAAATATATTTGTAATCATGTATTTCCCTATTGGACATTTTATGGATCTCCATTTCATACAAGATAAACTCCAAACAACTCACCATTCAAATATATATACAATCTTTTTGAACTATCTTTTCAGGTTCATTAACTCCTTCACTATCACCCTCATTTGCAAACCCCACTCACACAATGCTCATACCTTATACTGTTTCAACGACTCTAGCTTTTTTCAGTTACTTCACATAATCTTGTACAAAAAACATACCTTCTACCTCTTCACCTTTGCACATATTTTAATACTTAAAATGTCAGACACTTTTAAGTTATTACTGAAAGTACAAGTGTTATTACATCCCTCCTGATCATCTAATGTGTAATTTTTCCTGCCACTTTAATGTTCACCTAGAAATTAATTCTTTGTCTACAGACGACTGTCCACATAGATTTTTAGCTCCTTAAATCTAGGGGTGTATCTTATTCCAATGTTTTTTTTTTTTAATACAAATTATAGAGATTTTTCCAATGTCAATTGAATAAGAGCATAAAAGAATCTGGTAAACTAATATCTGATATTCTTCCCTATGGCTCTATCTATCATGAAATATTAATGCTATTAACTCATTAGTTCTAACCTGATGTTATCTTCCATTAATACCTGCATATAATTGCTAAGTATATTTGTGATATTCCATTGAGATAATTATAATCATACCATCTGTGGTAAACATACACTGAAGTTTTGCTAAAATCTTCAGTTAAATGAATTAGGCTGAGATAACATAATACAGTAGTCCTACTAACAGCATTTTATACTTATTTTGTGTCATCATCATATGGTTTTATCTGATTTACACAAATCATGAGGCATTATTAAGAACATCCACATGAAAAAATGAACACATAATTTATGGTTTCATATCCAATTCTTTACAAGTACAAACTTGGTCCCCTCAATAATGAGCTTTTACAATCTCTGGTAAATTGAAGAAAAACACTTTTTTTCTCCTAGAATTGTATAGCTAACTATTTTCAGCTGATTTTCATTTGAAAACATGGAGTTTATTCTTTTATTATTTGATATTCAACAAAGGCCAGGCAGATAGTAATAATGCTTTGTTTATTAAATAATTGGTCTATTGTTTAAAAAGAATTTTCTTGAATTAATTTCTAAATTATTTCATAGTTATAACTAAGGATAAGGCACACCTTCTTTGCCACCTTCATCTAAGAAATAGGTACCCTTTAATATTTTTCAAAGAATATTTGAATATCTAAAGTATTTAGGAGGTTTTTGTGAAGGTATCTTAGAAAGCAAAATTATTGATTTAAAATTCCTGAAATACTTACAGAATGATAAAAGGTTTAACTTTTAGGAAAGACAATCAATATCAAAGCAATTAAACATGGATTTTTTAAAGGCATTCTACAACCTCCCTGTATCAACTAACAACTAAAGTTACAGTAAAGTATAGTCAAAAAATCATAGTTCTATATGCTATTTTATTTCAGTAGCATATATCATCAGCTTTTGCAAATTAAACTTCTTTTAGTTACTTCTTAAGCAGACCATGTTTAAATGATTATTCATCTCCAGCCAACTCATGGCTTCTTGCAGGCTCACTGTATTTTAGTTTTATCTACCCTTGAAAGTTTTGTTATAATTTAAGGGAAAACATTTAAAGATAAGAGTTTCTAAAATAAATATATACACTAGTTATTAAAATGAAAGAAATCTGAAATCATTACATAGAGTTTAAGAAGGAATTTATTAGCAAATCAACAGTTTTTAAATTGTCTTCAAAAATTATATAAATGTTATGAAGAGAGTTTGAAATAAGAATCAAGATTCCCTTTCAAATTTCTTTGAAATAACTCTGCAAGTTAGACCAAATCTAGCTTGAAATGATACTATAGTTGGACCTAAACTACCAAAAAGTTATTATCACCATCAAGAAACATTTATTAAACACTTAGGAGTACAGGAAATTTCCCTTTATCTCATTAAAACTCTTTAAAAAGAAGTCATCTACATTTAGGTCCATGTACCAAAATATTCTATTAATATAGCAAAGTGCAAGTAAATTAAATAAAAAGCAATGTTACCTTTGAAAAATGTGATAAAGAGATAACCACTTTAAATCCAAGCAAGAAACGTCTTTAAGAACAAAGCATAATACAGAGTTTCAAACTTAAACAAAATAGGTATTACGCTTTTCCAAATGTGATTACGCATTATCTATGCAGTTATGATGGAGAAGGCAATGGCAGCCCACTCCAGTACTCTTGCCTGGAAAAATCCCATGGACGGAGGAGCCTGGTGGGCTGCAGTCCATAGGATAGCTAAGAGTCTGACACGACTGAGTGATTTCACTTTCACTTTCATGCACTGGAGAAGAAAATGGCAACCCACTCCAGTGTTCTTGCCTGGAGAATCCCAGGGATGGGGGAGCTTGGTGGGCTGCCGTCTGTGGGGTCGCACAGAGTCGGACACGACTGAAGCTACTTAGCAGCAGCATGCAGTTATGAGACTGGGTGTGTTTAACCATGAAATACACTATTCCCTCATTCACAAAAAAAAATAAAATGACCTTATAATTTGCACGAAAAAGAGTATTTTTCTCTCAATAATTTTAATAGTTTGAGCAGATCCACAGTAACATTTAGTCACACAAATCAGGTGGCAGACTTGATTGACCTGGTTACTATATTTCAATACTTTTTACAGTACAATTTATCCCTTAGCTAGCTCATTTAAATTATATAACTATATACTGTAAACTAGAAAAATTCTTATGTCTCTGGTACATAATACATTTTCTTTATTTCCTTTACAACTGATTTAAAGAAAAAACATTTTGCCAACAATTTCAAGTTTATTTGGTATTGTACTCAATAGGCAATCCACTTTACATATGGGTAAAATGAGAGACATGTATATGGAGTTACTTAAGCAGATAAGCTTAGCTAACTCATCCAAAACTTGAAAAGAAAGAGAGAAGTCTCCAGGCTTCTCTGTCCATGGGATTTCTCAAGCAAGAATACTGGACTGTGTTGCCATTTCCTTCTCCAGTGTATCTTCCTGACTCAGACAGGAGTCAAATCTGGATTGCCTGTAGGCAGTCTCCTGCCATGCAAGCAGTCTCCTGCAGTGCAGACAGATTCTTTACCAACTGGGCCACCAGAGAAGCCCAAAGTCCTTAATTTGACAAATATTTCTCTAAATGATTAGAAGGCTGCTATGAAATTTATTATATCTTATTTGAATGCATTAATTCTTTCTTTCCCATCATGTATGTTCATGACTTTTTTGGGCAAACTATGGAGTTGACTTTTGTGTCTATAGAATTTAATCTCAAATCCTTTCAATTTTAAAATGTTTTGTAATAACAACAGCTTCAGACACAACGGCAAAATTTCAAATTCAAATTATCCATAACTAAAAACTGAATTACATATATTTTGTTACCAAAATTTCTTTTTTATGTTAATTTCACTACATAAGAAATATTATAGCATAAATCAAACTGTAAAAGGAGAATAATGAAAAATGGTCATATCTCATCATGTGAAATTCTGAGAAATATTTATTAAAACATTAAAATGAAATTCAGTTTTCAAATATAGCTGTATGGAATCAGGATTTGCATATTTCAACTAAGTTCTCCCAAGTCTAATAAGTAAAAGCAAACCTCTACTGCTTTTTAAAGAGTATTAAATAGGGACTGATTTTTCAGGCATATTTTTAATAAATAAATGCATATATTCCAACTTACTAAAAGGTTTTTAAAAAGCAGAGCTGGGAAATTATATGCAAACATTTTGAACTGCTAATATGTAATAAAGCTGAAAGTGCCTGAAGCAAATGTGAGTATTACGTATATACTGATAGTAGTCTTAACCCGTCCCTGGAGATTTCCATAAAAACCAGATAACATACTTCAGAACAAATATTGGGAAAAAATGGGAAATTATCCTCTTTATGATTCTTAAATTTTAAAAATCCTTTTGTTTTAATATACTTTTTAAAATTAAATAATTGCATTGTATAGAGCATAGAAGTCTTTGTGATATGTTTTTCATCCAAAATTCTGGAGAAAACCTGCCAATATCTACCTGATCTCATGATCAAAACTTTTTATTATTGCCTATTGTCAGTTTCTTAGATGGGAGTACCCCAAAGTTTTAGAGGTCAATAAACATGAGACTGAAATAAAGATCAATTTTATTCAAGCCTAGTAATGACACATAATATCATCAAGAAAATGAATTTTCATGCCCTTACCAATTATTACAAGGCAGACAGTGTTCAGTGTTTCACAAATACATCTAATTTAAGACTTATAATAATCATATGAAGTATGTACTATTTTTATTATCCCTAATTTACAGATGAGGCAACTGGGACATAAAGAGCTTAAGTTGGCCAAAAACATACAATTAGTGACTAATGGACTATAGGTTTGACCTAGGCAATATGGCTCTAGAGACCATGAACCTAGCCACTACATAATTCAGTTTCTCATTAAGAAAACCTGTAGACAGACATCTGCAGTTTGCATACAAGGATAAAAATTAGCCACAGATACTTTATTATATTTGATACAATTCACATATCACTTTCTCTTTTTCTCTTAAGATACTTATTTTCTACTATCTACCATTATAGATAATTTTTACATATCTCGTCTAAGTGTATACCAAGGCCCTAAGTTCCCCAACACAAAAATTAGGCCTGATTTTTTGTATCCTTCAAAATCCCTGGTAAAATCTTACATATTTTTTAAGCATTCATTTAGTATTTTTGGATGACTGAATATAAATCTGTCTCTTTCATTAAGAAATAAGAGAAAAATATAGTGAACACAATGTACTATAAAACTGGATTGAGTTTTGACTCTCCTCTGCAGGAAAAAAAAAAAAAGTAAAACTGGTATCAACCCTCCCACTGAACATGCATCTATTTTGTGAAAACTGAACAAAATTTAATACAAACTTTGAACCTTCAGTGATCTTATGTTTAATTTTTATAATTACAATAATTTACAACACACATTATTTAAAATTCAGTATATTTTTATTTCCCTTCATGGATCACAGTCTTGTCATGGCAAAGAGACTTGCATACTCAATGAAGCTAAGAGCCATGCTGTGCAGGGCCCCCCAAGATGGACAGGTCATAGTGAAGAGTTCTAAAAAATGTGGTCCACTAAAGAAGGAAATGACAACCCACTCCAGTATTCATGCCTAGAAAATCCCATGGACAGTGGACCCTGGTAGGCTACAGTTGATAGGGTTGCAAAGAGTCAGACGTGACGGAGCACATGCAGGCTAAGCGTCAGTAAAACAAATGATAAACATATTACCAACCAAATACAATTTCTCATTTGTATTTACAATTCTCCCTCTACTCAGTTTATCTGGGTAATGTCAGACATATCAAGAATTTCAATGAGCTCACTTGAATTTATGATGTTTAAATATATTAACAAATTTGGAAAACCCAGCATGGGCCACAGGATGGGAAAAGGTCAGTTTGCATTCCAATCTCAACGCAGGACAATGCCAAAGAATGTTCAAACTACTGTACTATTGCGCTCATTTCACATGCTAGCAAGGTCATGCTCAAAATCCTTCAAGCAAGACTTCAACAGTACGTAAACTGAGAACTTCCAGATGTGCAGCTGGATTTAGAAAATGCAGAGGAACTAGAGATCCAACTGCCCACATCCATTGGATCATAGAAAAAACAAGAAGACTCCAGAAAAGCATCTACTTGTGCTTCATTGACTACAATAAAGTCTTTGACTGTGTATATTACAACAAACAGTGAAAAATTATTAGAGATGGGTGTACCAGGACATCATACCTATCTCCAGAAAGCTATATACAGGTCAAAAAGCAATAGTTAGAACTGGACATGGAACAACTGACTGGTTCAAAATTGGGAAAGGAGTATGTCAAGATCATATATTGTCACCCTGGTTATTTAACTTTTATGTAGAATACATCATGTCAAGTGCCTGACTGGATGATCACAACCTGTAATCAAGATTGCTGGAAGAAATATCAACAGGCTCAGATATGCAGATGATACTATCCTAATAGCAGAAAGCAAAAATGAATTAAAGAGCCTCTTGATGAAGGTGAAAGAGGAGAGTGAAAAAGCTGACTTAAAACTCAACATTCAAAAAACTAAGATTATGGCATCCAGTCCATTACTTCATGGCAAATAGATGGGGAAAAAATGTAAACAGTGAAAGACTTTCTTTTCTTAAGCTCCAAAATCACTGTAGATGAAAGTGACTACAGCCACAAAATTAAAAGATACTTGCTCCTTGGAAGAGAAGCTATGACAAACCTAGACAGCATATAAAAAGCGGAGACATTACTTTGCCAACAAAGGTCCTGATAGTAAAAGTTGTGGTTTTTCCAGTAGTCATGTACTGGTGTAAGATTTGGACTATAAAAAAAAAAAACCTGAGTGCTGAAGAATTGATGCGTTCAAACTGTGGTGCTGGAGAACACTCTAGAGAGTCCCTTGGGCTGTAAGGAGATCAAGCCAGTCAATCCTAAAGGAAATCAATCCTGTATATTCATTGAAAGGACTGATGCTGAAGCTGAACCTCCAATATCTTGGCTACTTGATACTAAGAGCTGACTCATTGGAAAAGACCCTGATGCTGGGAAAGACTGAAGGCAAAAGGGGGTGGCAGATGATGAGCTGATTAGATAGCCCTTTCAACTCAGCGGACTGAATTTGAGCAAATATCAGGAGATAGTGGAGGACGGAGGAGCTGGTGTGCTGTATTCCATGGGGCTGTGAGGAGTCAGACATGACTTAGCTACTGAACAACAAAAATGACAAATATATAACTTAGTCACTAACTTCTAGTTTTTAATTTAACTGGTAAAAAAGTTTTAGAAACCATAGAATGTATACAACAATTACATTTTTCGCATTCTGGCATGCAAAGATAGAAAAATAACTAAGACCCAAAGCAGAGAATGACCCAGATAGAAGTGAGAAATCAGTGTCAAGCATATTGATGATATGGTGGTAAGCTTTTTTAACTTGAAAGGTACTTATGGATGTAATAGAAAGTAATAATGAAGGAGTAGTAGATGGGCATTTAACTTAATTTGAATGATAGTTGAAGCCATAGATAAAATTTCAATTATGAAAGAAAAATGGATTAAAGAAGGAAAGAGAATAAAGAATGAGGCCACACCTTGAATAGTAACTAAGTTTCATTGTCAGGGGAATATATATGTAATGTTGTACTGGAGAATCCCAGAGATGGGGGAGCCTGGTGCGCTGCCATCTGTGGGGTCACACAGAGTTGGACACTACTGAAGTGACTTAGCAGCAGCAGCTGCAGCAAGAAAGTTTTGGGAAAAGAATTTATGGGCATACTAGCATATCTCATTTTAAAGTTAACAAGAGAAAGACAAACTTTGAAAAATAGCAATGATTAACAGTTTCAGATATTTTTGACAAAATAATGAGAAAAAATAGTGAAAAGAAGTCTTCAATTTTGGTGACTAGACAGTTCTTATTGACCATAGAATGGCTTCATTTGAATTTGGCAAGCTACTCATGGTGGCAAAGAATAAAAGTCTTATGAGTACTGAGTATATATATATATGTGTGTGTGTGTGTCTGTGTGTGTGTGTATGTATAGTTTACTTTTTAAAGAAATATAGGAATTGAGCTGTAAACCAGAAGTTTACAAAAATGTGATCTGAGTACTGATATCAACTGATAGAACCCTCAGCAGAAGGAAAATGTTTTTCAAAGAAAAAAAAAAAAAAGAAAGGAGGAAGGGAAGAAAGGGCCAGACATTCTTGAAGTGTAAGTAACTACAGATTTTATAATATCTCCATTATCCTATGGTATATTTAATTCTAAAATATCTTCAGAAATAGCATCTTGCAATACATAACACTTCACTTTTTTTCCTAAACACCTTTCCTGCCCTTCAAAATATTGTAATTCTCACAATAACCAACTGAGTAAAAAGGATGATTATCCTATCTTTTCAAATGAGGAAATATGTTTCCTGAGAAACATGGAATTCTAGCATCAGTGCTCTCTTCACTAAAATCAACAGTGGTCAGCAACAGTAACCTTCAGAGTTTATAACCAAGCCTTAACTTTAAAGACCTGATAACCTAAATATGCAAAAAGTTAGGTACACTTTCACCTCCAGTCTCAAGATTATAAAGTATTTCAATAATAGTCATTAGGCACTCACCTCTCATTCCTTTTTATTCCTTATTCTATCTCACAAAATCATTAGCTAAGTGATGTGGCAATCTTTATTTTAAAATAGAAAGAAATAAAAAGGATGAGTTTTTTGTGTAAGTTCACAAAACAGCTCACTGACAGAATCAGCAATAGAATTTTACAAACTATAGAAATGATCCCTGAAAGTATAAGATTTTTTAAGCCATTGGATCAAAAATTCTTTTTTCCTCCCCTAATCAGGCAAAAATTGAATCAGATTTTCCTTCATTCTGTCATTTAATTAAATGCACCCTGTTCTGAACTTGACTTTGATGTCCATGACGCTATATAAGCTGTTAGATGAGTTAGTGATATACTTCAAAGTAAGTGTGAGAGAAGCATGGAAATACAATAGGTCTAAGGATATAAAAGATATATAGCTTAGATATCAAGCATAATTTCAAAATATAAACAATGTGGGTTCAGGTTGTCTGGCTTCTTATCACTATCTGAGGGAAAAATAACGACTCTGTAAACATTCAGTGCCCATGAAGCTGTAGTAACAAAATACTGCTCAGAAATATCTATCAATTATGAAATTAACTTCATGGGGAAAATTGTATATTGCACCAAAAACAGAGGAAGCACAAAATATATAATATTGCATTTACAGGGTACATAAAATCTTACTGGATCATTGATAAATATTTGTGCTTCAGCAATTTGACTATTTTCCAGACTACTTTCCTTGAGAATGTTTACAAAATATATAGACAATTTACTAAACAGTATTAAAACACAATTCTAAATCTCATAGCATGAAATGTGTGTGAAGCAGTCACCCTGAAAAATATTTAATTACTGGAACAATATTCCATTCAAAAATTATCTTCCCTGAATAAAGTTCTCTTCTCATAAAGACAACATTTATGAGGCACATGAAGACTGGATGGTTCTTGTTCAGAAAAGAATGTTGCAAAAAAAAGTGCTTCACTTTTGACAGTAATCACATTTTAAAATACACTGATATATGCATTAAATATTGAAGAGCAAGTTTTATTATTTATTACAATCAGATACCTGCATTTACTTCTTCTGATTCCTAAAGATTTAAATATTTTTTGTTATTCTTAATTCTTATTGCTTCTGCCAATCAGATTCTACTCTGGCCCTCCTGGTTCACAAGAATGTCAAGGAGCTATTTAACTTTCCATTTAATACTCATGTGGTTAGTTTATAATGATGAGATGTGCTTGTTATTTTATAAATGAATTATTCATTACTAAAGACAACACAATCCATGAATACAAGCAAGTAGTATTAAGCAAGGAATATTTATGGTCATAAAGCCATCATGTTTAAAATCTAAAGACCAAAGACAGGAAAACACAAATTTTAAAAATGCAGTTATTTGAAGAGTAGACAAAAAAAAAAAAAAAACCCTGTATATCTTGAATTTCTTCTTAAACTTCTTATATAAATCTTGATATCTCACAAATCTCATATTTATAAGGATTTAAATTCTTATTATACCAATACAACTTTGTGGTTCTTCTGTTAACTATCAGTTCATCTCACCTCAACCTTCAAAACTGAATTTGGCTTTCTCATTTCTAATTCAGATTTAACAGACCACAAAATTAAGATCTGTATTCTCTCCAAAGCAGATTCTTTATGATTAAGAAGGCAGAACAATAGCGTGAAGTATACCAGTCCCTGGCTATTTGAATATACTTATTCAAATCAAATAATATTATTAAATCAAAAAGTAGCTAAAGAATTTAGAACACTGATCTAAGTACTTTGGTCCATTGTTGTTTTTATTTGGAGCCAGAATTAATGATGATGACTACGATGATGACGGTTACAGTCCCAAAGAAGTAAGCCATGAAAGCACTGTATATATCTTTTCTCATGTAAGACTTCTGTGTATGATGTAGGTATTGTTTATTCATGTCTTCCCACTGAGAAAATCATGGCTCTAAAAAATACGTAATTTGTTTATTATAACACTATCAGTGTGAGATTGATTCAGTGCTTAAACTAAGACTGATTTAACCCAAAGTTTTATTTTCATTTTGCTGACCTATTTTTGAGGGGATGGACTTAAAGATCAAGCACAGTAAACTGAATGATTGCATTTATTTTTGTTTACTTTAAAAATTCCATAAAAATTACCAAAAAGCGGGGGATGTGGGGGGGAACCATAAACTCTAGAAGACAAAGAAGAGGGGTAAATATTTAGAAAATGAAAAGCAGATGAAGGGTAGTTGCCATGAAAGCCAGGAAAATGTACGTTCCTGTTAGAAAGTCCAGAAAATATTAAGGCCAAATTATGGGGCAGGGTTTTGTTTTGTTTTGTTTTGTTTTAAGATAATTGACAAAAAATCTTTAAAACGTTGAAAACTTTTAAAATGCTACCCTAAATCCCTTTCTTCAAGTTAAGACTTTGTCTCAACCTAGCAGAGGACTCCAGCATTAAAGAGATTGAAATTGGAAAAAAAAAAAAAGACGAGTTTAGTATACTTTGGCACAGTTTAGGGTGGGATGGGGGCAGGGGGAGAAGGGGACAACAGAGGATGAGATGGCTGGATGGCATCACTGACTCGATGGACGTGAGTCTACGTGAACTCCAGGAGTTGGTGATAGACAGGAGGCCTGGCGTGCTGCGATTCATGGGGTTGCAAAGAGTCAGACATGACTGCGCGACTGAACTGAACTGAATGAAACATAAAAACTTTACTCCTATATAGCTGCATTTTCCTCCAATTTTGTGCTGTTTTTATCATTTATATTACATTTTTATATGTTTCAAACCCTGAAATCCACTGTTATATTTATTAAATTTTATAATCTTAGATCTTTCAGAGGTAAGAGGAGACAGATTATTTTTTATAGATTTTATTATATTAATCTTAGCTATCACTTTTTTATCCTCTTCATTTTTTTCTCTGTGGATTCAAGCTACCATCTGGCATCATTTCCTTACTCAAAGCTTTATTACCACCCACCTCCTTTGTGCTATTTTTGTCAAATGCATTACACTTCTATATGTTAAAACCTCAACAATATAATTATGTACATATTGTTGTAGGCAAGTATTTCTTTATTTCATATTGTTTTATGGAATTACTTCTTTATTTGCAAGTACTCTTTTACTTAGTTAAAAAAGGAAGAAGAATAAAGAATATATACAGTTATACTGTCATGTATAGTTACCAGCATAACTACCGTTACTAACACTTACACTAACACTTACTGCGTACGGATTTGAATTACTGTCTGGTGTCACTTGCTTTCAGCCTGAAGTACTTTCTTTAGAATTTTCGTAGAGTAGAACTGCTAGCAACAAATGCTCTGTTTTTGCTTATCTAAGAATACCTTTATTTCGCCTTAATTTTTGGAAGATAGTTTTCTTGAATATAATTTTCTATGTTGACAATTTTGTCTTGTCTTGTTTATGTTTAATTTTTCTTACTTTCATTACTCTGAATATGTTGCATATGTTGTCCCATTGCCTTCTGGCCTCCATTCTTTCAGAAGAGAATATCTGAGAGAGAATATCTGATTTTATAATATGAAAAAATAGACATATGAGAGAAAACTCTGTCTTCAGTAGGTTTTGAACAATAGGCAATGATAAATAATGATCAGAAAAGAATAAAGGGATTTCATTTCTTAGAAATGAAAATTGTAATAGAAAAAAATATTTTAAAGTTTGAAGAGCATAGTTAAGGAAATCTTCTAGTAGGTATGACAAAAGGAAAAATAGATATTAAATGAGAAAGAAATGTCAAAATTAGAAGCATAATTCAGAAGATCCAACATATAAATATTACACTATCTAGAAAGAGAAAAATTTAAGGAAAGAAATTTAGGGAGGGAAAAGGACATTTCTGTGAATGAATAAAAATATTCCAAATAAATAAGTGAAAATATAGTCTCAGTAAGTTATATTACTGTATAAATATGGCACTACACAGAATATCCTAACTGATTCCAGTACTAAAAGAAAAATGATGTCACATGAAATATCTGGTATTAGAATTGTATCAAACATATAAATGGAGAAACGGGAGATATAGAACAATGGATAACTCTACAATATTCGTGGGGAAAAATATTTGTGATATAAAACCCTATATATCCCTAAAATATCAGCCATTTAAAGAATAGGATAAAAACACTTTAGACATGCAAATATCTAATATGTTGTATCTCCCATGCATCATGTATTAAAAACATACTAGAGCTCGTACTTCATCAGAATATAGGAGTAAACAAAGGAAGAGATTTTATCTAGGAATCAGGAAATTTAGCACTAGAGAAAAGGGATTTTCAAAATAAAGGCAAATAAAGTCTCAAAAGAGTATCTATATTCTAGCCTAGAGAGGAGTCTTATATATTGTAGGTGAAAATCTATAGGAGAGATGTCTCCAAGAAAAGTTAGATAAGCTAATATGGATAAATGTATCAATAGAAGCATTACAGATTTTCCAGAAATTTCATAGTGTATTAATAAAAGGTAAATAAAAGATTTTGTACATACCATCCAGAAAAGTTAACTACAGTGGGGATGTTCTGAGTGGCTATAGGTCATTTAATTGAAAGGTAATACAATCATTTTAACTGTGTGGCCAATCTGAAAATGAATACCACCACAGAGCATGTTTCTTAAAGAAAAATTTCCTTGTGTCCTATGAATGGAGCTCCATCTCTCATGCTTAGAGTTGTAACAATTCATCATTAGCTTTTACAAGCACAATGCCATTCTCCTCCATGCTGAGACAAGATAATATAAATAATGTCACATGAAATACATTGATGAAATGAATGCTCCCTTCCTTTCTTTCTAAGTTTTATATTAGATTATACCATTCCTTTGTTTAAATTCCTGAATGGCTTCCCTTAATTTTCAGAAACAATTTCCAAATCTTTTTTTGTATTCAAAAATCTCTCTTTACCTTTATTTTTTAAATTAACTTTTTTATTGGAATATGTTATGTTAGTTTCTACTGTACAGCAAAATGAATCAGCCACATATACACATATATCCCCTCCCTTTTGGATTTCCTTCGCATTCAGCTCACCACAGTGCATGAAGTAGAGCTCCCTGTTATTACCTTTATTTTTAAAGATTCACTTTACTCTTGACTCATTACCCCATACATTCTCAACTCTGGTCACACAGTGAGCTATGCAAGCCATTTCATATCCCTGCACCTTTGCACATGCCATTCATTCTTCTGGGAAACATCATTGCCAACTCTGCTTCTCTGTCTATATAATCCCCACTCTTCCTTCAAGTTTCTACAGATAATTCACTCAATATAGATACTTTTCTGACTATTCAGGCTTACATAGCTCCTCCTGCTCCTCTAGTATTATAATGCTTTCTAGCTCAATAAATATTAAAATCCAGTTTCCCAAATTTTAAGCCTGGATATTCAAAATTATTCCTTCTTCTCCTCTATGCCCCACATGAACTCAAGGACTAAATTCCATCAATTCTGCCGACAATATCTTTCCAGATAGATTATCTCGACTGCCTGTCTGTATAGTCAGATCATCCAAGGTGACTAGTCTTTCTGTACATTCCCTGCATGACCAGTGCCTGCTTCATCTATACCCTATTCACATGACTGACATTCCTAAGTATTTTCTACAGGCCCAAGCCAATGATTGTTCTTATCAAAAGGGCAGTGAGAGGGCAGGGCTCTCTGCTGGTTTCCCTGGTAACTAATGAGCCCACCTGATATCAGTTCCCTTATAGCTGTAATCTCCCCTTTCCCTACCAGAAACAAAGACTGCCACAGGGACCTACCCACCATCCGCGACACACACAGTGGGGTGTCACTCCAGGACCCTGCTTCAGATGTGTAAATTCCCACATCCACTAAACCATAGATATTTCTGAGGCCTACTTCATTCTTTCTTTGATCTTAAAGCTACGCAAATACAGACCCTGTAGGCCTGTGAGGTGCAACCCAATACTGTCTTAATTCCAATTTAGAACAATATCATTTCTCCTCTAGAATATTCCAGCATCTTATGTCTTTCTTTCCCATGTTGCTTTTTGTTCCAGTCCATCACGTAAACTGGACTTAGAGCATTAAAGAGCGTGTATATTTGCTGTTATCCCAGTTCAGAGAGAAATTTCAAACTGACTATATCTAGTCCTATATTGGACATGAAGCAAGGCTTTCCTTTCATTTTGCCACCACCACCGAATTGTCCAAATCTCTGCTTCCTATCCTAGTGAAGTGAAAGTCACTCAGTCGTGTCTGAATCTTTGTGACCCCACGGACTATGCAGTCCATGGAATTCTCCAGGTCAGAATTCTGGAGTAGGAAGCCTTTTCCTACTCTGGAGGATCTTCCCAACTTAGGGATCAAACTCAGATCTCCTGCATTGCAGGTGAATTCTTTACCAACTGAGGCACAAGGAAAGCCTTCCTATCCTAGTAGAGGACTCAAATAAAGTTTTAAGGGCCTTTTGTTTGGGGTTTCTTTACAAGTAAAGGGATGATGGAGTTGAGAGAATGTAAAAGCTGTGAGACAAATGTCATTTTGACTTGATGGCCAGTGAACTGACCACTGTAAGTTTTACGGTTTTCTGGACAGCTACAAGAAGGAGATTGGGAAGTGGGTCAACTTTGAAGTATCTCCCTAGTGCTTTATACTCTTCCTACTCAAAGTGGTGTTCATGAAAGTGAAAGTGAAGTCTC
This sequence comes from Ovis aries, assembly GCF_016772045.2. NCBI lineage: Eukaryota > Metazoa > Chordata > Mammalia > Artiodactyla > Bovidae > Ovis > Ovis aries. The sequence goes on from NC_056059.1 coordinate 77,180,637, forward strand.
TCAGTCATGTCTGACTCTTTGCAACCCCATGGACTGTAGCCTACCACGCTCCTCCATCCATGGAATTTTCCAGGCAAGAGTACTGGAGTGGGGTGCCATTGCCTTCTCCAGGGGATCTTCCCCACCCAGGTGTTCATGGACCACTAGCAATTTCATCTCTTAATATCTTGGAAGAAAAGCACAGTCTTGGGCATCAACACAATCCTACAAAATTAAAATATGCCTTTTAACAAAAGTTCAAATGATATAATATTTCAGATGATACATTAAAGTTTGAGTAGCTACTCTCTAAAGAAAAGTTTTCTACTAATCCACCATGACCCAGCCCCCTTCCAGGATTAAATGCTATTTCTTCTTTTTCAATTGTCATGGCTTCTTCCTCCTTTTCCAGTCTGAGTCTTATCTAGTTTCTAAAAGTGGAAAAACTTGCTCTGCTAACATGCATCTAAATCTTTCTGTCTGGAACTTTGGCCAGAAGCTTCTTTTAAGTACTAGTCTCTGTTTGTGCTTCCAGAATCTGTGAGTCATATTCCCCAGAGTGATCTGGCAAGGGAAAAGGCCCTCCAGGGGGAGGTGGAAGAATTCTCAGAGTAAGCAGGGGCAGAAAAACTCACAGAAAACAACTTTTAAAATTTTGAAATTAATTCTGACACTTGAATATATTAAAACACAAATGCAAGCATGCTAGTCTACTCTATCAAATATCTTCTGTTGCAACCTGATGCTCTCAAGAGAGTATATTCTCCTCATTTTGGCTTCCAAGATTATGTTGGATATTTATTATCCTGTGGCCCATTTACTCTTCTGATTTTTCTCAGAGCAGTTATACCTCTTCCACTCTAAGTCTCTATGCTTCAGATAAAGCTGGTTCCATCTTTACGTCAAGGGATGGGCATAAAATCTACACAGACAATCTGAACATGAGGAGTGTGATTAGATAGTGACACGCCATGCCCCAGGTTAACTCAGAGACACTCACATGACTTTAAGAAAGGAGGTTAGACCAAATGGTAAGTATTTTAGGCTTTGATGGTCCAGCCACTTACAGTCTCAATTATATATTTATCTTTGTTTTTATGTCTTTGTTTATAACCTATTAACAGTACAAACAGCATTTTCAGCTTGCTGGCAGTCTTAGTTCATGCTGCTATAATAGAATATAACAGACTGAGTGGCTTACAAACAACAGATATATATTTCTCACAGTTCTAGAGGCTACAAGATCAGGGTCCAAATGTTGTCAGGTTCTGGTAAAGACCATGCAGGTTGCAGATGATTGTTTTCTTGCTATCTTCTCATGTGGATGAGGAAAAAAGAGAGTTTTCTAGGGTCTTTTTTTGAGTACTAGTTCCATTCATGACTGCTCCAATCTCATGACCTAATCACCTCCAGAAAGCCACATCTTCCGGTACCATCGCATTGGGGATTATGATTTCAAAATGTGGATTTTAGGGAGATACAAACATTCAGCATGTAACACTAGCTTACAATAACAGGCTCTGGAACTGATCTGGCCTTCAGGCCATACTTTACCTACCCCTGGCAAGTGACTAAGAAAAAGGAACTGTCTTTTCTGCTGTGTTAGAAACTGTGAGCTGTCTTTTCACCAAGAAAGAAAAATGGTTGGAGAAAAAGAGCAAAAGAACAGAGTCAAAATCCTGAGAATACTGTTTGAGCACCGTCAGCTTTACTCCTGGACTTTTCAGTTGCAGGAACTAAAAAGTTTTTGTTTTTACTTAAGTTGCTCTGGACTAGCTTTTCTGTCACTAGCATTAGCAAGAGTCCTAACATAAAGATCCTTCTCGATCATTTAGATTACCATCACCAGTTTTTATAATAACCCAATTTCACATTCTGTGCTCCAGTCATTCATTCTCTTTCCCCTAAGTTACAGAATCTTCGTCTTCATCTCCCAGATAACATTCCCTCCCAACCTTACCAACTTGACTGTAACTACTCCTGGAGGATTCAAGTCGGAAGTCGCCTTCTCTGAGAAGCCTTTGCGGAGCCCTGTCTTACATCTAACATGCAGTCTGTTGACATTATTCACATAGTATTTTCCACACAGTTTGGATTGTGTGTGTGTGTTTAAATACTCATATCAATGAGTATTTTAAAATACTTTTTCATATCAATATCGTAATAGAGACTAATGTTATATTAAGCTTACTATATATGGGATCTATTTTAAGTCATTAAGTAACTTAATTTTCAGAAAAATCCTATGAGGAATGTAAGTTTTTCCATTTTATAAACAAGAAAACTCAGAGCTTAAATAATTTACTCTATTTGTGTTCAGGTAAATACTTGCTGGAAAAGCTGGACTTTATTGAACTGATACCAAAGTATCTAGTCCCTTATTCTGCCAAAATTACTTCCCATACCATAGGGCCTGGTACAGAGAAGAGAACTAAGCATGTATGTCCTTGTGAACACAGAACATCTTGAATATATTTCTATTACATCACTTTGTATTATAAATAAAATGCACTTTTATTTTTCCTTCCAGACTTCTAGCTCTTTAATAATAGGTAGTCATATGAGTCTTTTAATCCTTAGTCTTTTAGCATAGTTCTTAAAAATTCGTAGATATTCAATAAATATACTGTCAAATGTTCTGTTTTAGTGGTGACTGTCCAATCAGTAAGTACTTAGCTCTACTCACACTGAAAAACTTTATCAATGATAAACAATGATGTTCAAAATAAAACTTTTTTTAATCAATGAGATACATTTGGTAAATATAACACATTTCTTTTTTACTGTAATCTAAAACATTTTCTTTGGTTTGAAATTTAGATGCTGGAGAGAAAACACTGCTATTCCAAGTGCTCATCAACCATAAGGTTACATGTGTCATACTTTTTTATAAAAATCACTCTTCATGATTACGGAGTGCTGAGGTGCTCAAATCAAGGATCCAGCAGACAATGCCCACCCAGTGATACTCATACAATTTGTTAAACATTATTTGTGAACACGATGCACAACTTCAAAACGAAATATTGGCAAGCCACATTTAGTAGTGTTGTGAAAGAATAAGCAATGATTATCTGTTACACTTTTTCCCATTGCAGGATAAAGAAGACATGATAAAGATACCTCAAAGGATACAAATTAATTTTAAAAGTAAACAAGAATATGAGAATACAGCAGGAACTGCTTCACAGCCAGGCTTCCAAAAACCTGGGACACCCTTTAGGATACCATTGAAATTCCAGCCATGTGTTATTTGAAACTGAGTTCACATAGATGATCAAAGATGATAGATGATCAAGAACAAGGATGACAGATGATCAAGAACACGCCTGAGCTCTTACTATGTTGTCATCCTCTGGGAGCAAGAATCCACTCTACTTTCCTCCACTGCTCTTTCACTTATTTGACTCAGCTCGCCTCTGACCATACTTCTACTCTTGCTATGACCTTGACTCTATCTTCCATCTTATGGTTTCCATTTATCATGGCATCTGTTGTCCATAATTCCTAATAAGCAAAAGGAGAAGACTGAGATATATGACATGTTTCATGCTCCTGGATGATAGAAGTATATTGTGAAGACATCAATTCCTATCAGATTTATTAATAAACACAATATACTTACAATGAAAACACAAGTAGTTTTTCTTTTAAAAGATATGTGTGCATGTGTATCTGTGCTTGTGTGTGTCCTAAAGTGTATCTGAAAGAGTAAAGCGAGGATAACAAAAATTAGTTTGGAAAAAATTAATGAAAATAAGGGAACACTGCCATGAGTTACTAAAATATATTTTAAAGTTATTTTTAAAAAGACTGATATTATGGAAAAAATTAAAGGGCTTTACACTTTCTAGATGTATGCTTTAATATTAATAGTGAAAAATTAACATATTATAAATAAGATATCACAACTAAATAAAAAGATGATGCTGAGAAACAAATACTGTTGTTTAGCCTAGATATTAGGGAAAAGTTCCAAATGGATACTCATCTCACCTCACACAGCAAAACAAATCTCATTTAAATTAAGTTGGCAAATGTAAAAATCTATATAAAACCAGATATTCACCTCCAATAGAATTAAATAACTATAAATTAGGAAATGGTACCCCTCTCCAGAATTCTTGCATGGAAAATTCCATGAATAGAGGAGCCAAGAGTTGGACATGACTGAACACACATGCACACACACACAACTAGGTGGTGATGTGTGCAACAGGCATGTGCGGTACCCTGCGTGTGCACAAAACAAACAACAAATAAATGGTATATTTTACTAATCAAACTAGTTAAGTGTTAGGAATAATATTTCTTATTGCTAGAATAGGTGTTGGAGACAGACACAATCCTCTTCTCAGGTGAAAGTGTAATTGTAAATAATATTTTTTAGAAAGTAATTTTACAGTATGTATAAAGAGGTTCAAAAAAGTTCATATCATTTAACCAGAAATCCTCCTTAAAAGAAACCAGAAACATGTATAAAAATGCATGTACAAAAATGTCTACCACTCTATAATTTAACACGGGCCTCCCTGATGGCTCAAGCAGTAAAGCATCTAGCTGCAATTCAGGAGACCCAGGTTCAATCCCTGGGTCAGGAAGATCCCCTGGAAAAGGAAATGGCAACCCGCTCCAATATTGTTGCCTGGTGTCCCATGGACAGAGGAGCCTGGCAGGTCACAGTCCGTGGGGTCACACAGAGTTGGACACAACTAAAAGCACATGCACAAAAGGCCATATAATTTAAAATCGATTTAAAAAAAATTTTGTTAAAAATTCAAATAAAACTGTTTATTTTCCTTATAAAATACAATGCTTTTATTAGGATAAAAGTTATTAATAATAATATTGTTGTTAAGTCGCCCTGTCATGTCCAGCTCTGTGTGACCCCATGGACTACAGCATGCCAGGCCTCTCTGTCCCTCACCACCTCCTGAAGTTTGCCCAAGTTCATGCCCAGTGAATTGCATTGGTGATGGCATCCAGCAGTCTCATCCTCTGACGTCCTCTTCTTCTCTTGCCTCAATGTTTCCCAGTATCAGGGACTTATTTCCAATGAGTCAGCTGTTCACATCAAATGACCAAAATATTGGAGTTTCAGCTTCAGTATCAGTCCTTCCAATGAGTATTCAAGGTTAATTTTCCTTAAGATTGACTGGTTTGATCTCCTTCCTGCCCAAGGGACTCCCAGGAATATTCTCCAGCACCACAATTCAAAGGCATTTATTAATAATAATAGATTCCCCTAAATATGAAAATACCTTCTAAAACTTAATATGTTAAATCACTCACTATTAAAATATTGTCCTGTTAGAAAATAATATTCCAGATTGCTTTTTGTAATAAATTCAGCTTATAGTTATTGCAGCCATGAAATTAAAAGACGCTTACTCCTTGGAAGGAATGTTATGACCAACCTAGACAGCATATTAAAAAGCAGAGACATTACTTTGTCAACAAAGGTCTGTCTAGTCAAGGTTATGGTTTTTCCAGTGGTCATGTATGGACGTAAGAGTTGGACTGTGAAGAAAGCTGAGTGCCGAAGAATTGATGTTTTTGAACTGTGGTGTTGGAGAAGACTCTTGAGAGTCCCTTGGACTGCAAGGAGATCCAACCAGTCCATCCTAAGGGAAATGGGTCCTGGGTATTCATTGGAAGGACTGATGTTAAAGCTGAAACTCCAGTATTTTGGCCACCTGATGTGAAGAACTGACTCATTTGAAAAGACCCTGATGTTGGAAATGATTGAAGGCAGGAGGAGAAGGGGACAACAGAGGATGAGATGGTTGGATGGCATCATTGACTCAATGGACATGAGTTTGAGTAAACTCCAGGAGTTGGTGATGGACAGGGAGGCCTGGTGTGCTGTGGTTCATGGGGTCGCAAAGAGTCGGACACAACTGACCAAATGAACTGAACTGAACTGAGCTTATAGTTACAACATTTAGTAGCTTGAGGACATTATACATGGTGCTTCTGCTTTCTGGGCTCTATTTCCTAGTAAGCAAGCAACAGGGGGGAAAAGGCCTAACATGGTCATTTTGAAGATTACATAAGCTGATAATAGTAGATGTTCAGTTAATGTTATCTCTTCCTACACTCTGTTCCTGATTTTTTCCCTATATTGTATCTAATAAAAATTGCATGTGCACCTGTGTTTTCAAGTTGAATTATACTACATGTGCATGACATCATATAAATCTGGATATCCAATTTTGCTTAGGAGACAATCGAAATAAAGAAATATGATGGCTTATCCATGGAAACACAAACACTAAGCAGAACATCTGTGATGAGGATTCAGATCTCCAAGCTCTCCACCTATTACAGAGGAGTACACATGAAATATCAATGCTGAAACTAAGCAGCCTGTAAATACCTGAATGCCTAAAGGCTGCCTTCCCACGATTTAACAATTACGTTCTTGTTTCTGGTAACTTGGAAGCATCTTGACTTGGATGTGCCCCAACTTATTGTCTTGGTTCTCTTTTGTTTTTAATAGGGATTCAAACACTGGCAATAATAAGCCCTGCTGGAATTTGAAATGCAAGCATATACTTTTCTTTGCCCTCTTGATTGGAAAAATTTATAAGGAGGAGACTGATGATAAGGAAGAATTTATGCACAAAAGATCTCATTTTACTTTTTATAAACCATTGGGTGAATCAATCCCTATCAACTAAGAGTTGATTCAATAACCTTAGGAAGGAATTTACTGAATATTTTTTAAAGGTCTTTTATGACCATAAAGGTTATTGTAGCATCATTATCTTTTTATCTGCCTACTCACTTTTGGAAAACAGGGATATGAAACCAGAATAGATTGTGCTTCATTCTACATAATTATTCCAAGCTGTGTGGGAGAACTGTGTGTGTTCTTTCTTGCATATCTTTGTGAAAATATAGTGATCCCGCTGGCCTGAGGAGTGGTGGGTGTTGTGCCATGTGGAGTTAGTAGAGTGTTTGTGGGAAGAAAAGCTGTAGGAGGCTGGTGTGATGTGTTGGGAACATGCATCAGTTTATGAGTTAAAGATGAGTCAAGTGTATGCCTAACAGTCAGCAACATCTTTTGCTCAAGTGCGGCAAAATGCATTCTCTGTATACCTTGAATCAAATTTCAGCCTACCCATTAAAAACTCCAAAGACTCACTTTCAATATTACCTTTATGGTTAAATATAAACCAAAGGTATCCATGGTAGCACAGGAGGGACCAATTTTCAGTGATATGGAAACACTGCATTTCCATCACTACCAGAAATAAAAGCAAACATCCTAATTTACCTTCAATTTAGAATCAGTGCTGGGTTTTAACATGCCGTGCACAAAAGAACTTTGGTTTAGGAAAATAAAGTGTATAGGTTAAACTCAGAATTTAGTATAGAATTATGTTCCCTTTAAATATCTATAAATTTTTCTTAAAAACTCTGTCATGTGATGTCAAGAGTAATTGAAAGTATCCTTTAAATTGTTCATTACTACTAATCACATTGTGCTTCAGTCAGTTCAGTTCAGTTCAGTTGCTCAGTCGTGTCCGACTCTTTACGACCCCATGAATCACAGCACACCAGGCCTCCCTGTCCATCACCAACTCCCGGAGTTCACTCAAACTCATGTCCAACGAGTTGGTGATGCCATCCAGCCATCTCATCCTCTGTCGTCCCCTTCTCCTCCTGCCCCCAACCCTCCCAGCATCTGGGTCTTTTCCAATAGGTCAACTCTTCGCATGAGGTGGCCAAAGTATTGGAGTTTCAACTTCAGCATCAGTCCTTCCAATGAACATCCAGGACTGGTCTCCTTTAGGATGGACTGGTTGGATCTCCTTACAGGTCAAGGGACTCTCAAGAGTCATCGCCAACATCACAGTTCAAAAGCATCAATTCTTCGGCACTCAGCTTTCTTCACAGTCCAGCTCTTACATCCATACATGACCACTGGAAAAACCACAGCCTTGACTAGACGGACCTTTGTTGGCAAAGTAATGTCTCTGCTTTTAATATGCTGCCTAGGTTGGTCATAACTTTCCTTCCAAGGAGTAAACATCTTTTAATTTCATGGCTGTAATCGCCATTTGCAGTGATTTTGGAGCCCCCCAAAATAAGGTCTGACACTGTTTCCACTATTTCCCATCTATTTCCCATGAAGTTGCACTTAGAATTTATTAATCTGTATGTTGCACATTAATTGAGAGCCTATTAATTGTTGCTAGGTTTACAAAATTATTAACATATCCTTCTGTCCTTGTATCCCCTCTAAACTAAATGCACTGATTTTTTTTTATTACAGCAGATAGATATTTCTATGCCTATAGATATCTCTATACCGATTCACCTCAAATACTGAAATTTTAGTTTTCCATCTATTTCAACAACTAAACTGCAAATTTTTGAAATGAGGATGATGTATTTTTGTTTGCATGCTAATCCTAATCGGTCTAATATAACATGTTATACAAAGCAGTCACTCAATAAATATTGATAAATTGAGGTCATAAAAATAAACATGACATAACTGAGATATGTATCAAATACCAAAAATATGTAGAGATAAGGGGAAAAGAAGGCAAGAAATTATCTACATCATAGAAACCTGAGTCCTGATGACTGAATAAGTTTATAATATAGGTCTTACTCATTTGTCTTCCTGAAGCACTATAACATTAATTCCTGTATCAGTCCTTAACACATCTTACTCCTACGGATAGAAAGGACGTATCTGGTAGTCAGCCTTTCTGGCTCCCCCACAGAGATGGCTTCTTGGAAAGCAGTGTGTGGCATCAAGTCAACATTGAAGAATAATATAAAAGGAGACCAAACTCATTTTTCAGCCATTAGCCACATGAAAGAGATGTTTCATAATAAAATAAAATGAAATAAAGTAAGAAACTATCTATACCATCATTCATTTGGCAAAATATATTATAGACCTTCTATGTACCAGACACTATCCAAGATTGGGGTGTGGGGAGAGAGTTTTTTCCAAGTACCTTTCAGTTCTTTCTGAAGGCAGAGACTGTGGGCTAGGAATGGCATACTTTATTCAAGACACTAAAGAGGATGCATTTCTCCAGTTTTTAATAGAAGCAAATTATTTCAAAACAAAGAGAAAATTTAAAGAAAGAAAGTGTAGGTATTATAAATGTTTTTCCTTGCTATAATTGCTTAACCTGACTTAAGAGATGGCAGGTGGAAATCAACAGATCCTGTTTAACTTATTAAGATCAATGGTCTTAAAAGTCTACAAATAACAAATGTTGAAGACAGTATGGATAAAAAGGAAAAGGAATCCTCCTACACTGTCAGTGGGAATGTATTTGTGCAGTCACTATGGAAAACGGTATGAAATTTCTTAAAAAAAAAACACACATGATATAGAAGTACAATATGATCTAGCAATTCCATTCTTGGGTATATATCAGGAAAAGATGAAAACTTTAGCTCAAAAGGATATGTGTACCCCAATGTTCATAGCAGCACTATTTACAGTAGCCAAGATACAGAAACAGCTCTAGTGCTCATCAACAGATTACTGGCTTAAGAAGATGTGATATAGATACAGATGTAGGTCTACAATGAAATGTTACTCAGCCATTAAAACAATGAAATATTGGCATTTGCAGCAACATAGATGGAAACAGAGTATATTATACTTAGCGACGTAAGTCAGAAGAGACAAATACTATATGATATCACTTATATATAGAATCTAAAAAAATTATACAAATAAGTCTATATACAAAACAGAAACAGACTCACAGACACAGAAAACAAATTTATAATTACCAAAGGGGAGATGAAGAGGAGGAGGGACAAATAAGAATATGGGATTAATAGGTATAAACTACTATATATAAAATAGATAAGCAGCAAGGATTTACTGAATAGCACAGGGAATTATATACAATAACTTGTAGTAACCTATAATGGAATATAATCAGAAAAAAATAATAAGTAAATCACAATGTTATATACCTTTAACTTAACATAACTTTGTAAATCAACTATACTTCAGTCTAACAACAACAACAACAACAACAACAAAACAGATCAATAGTCTACTCTGCTCTTGCTAAAGGACAAATTATAACTTAGAAGTATCAGAGTATCACTGTATCCATAAGAAATAATTACCCAAAGTTCTTCCAAAGCCACTTCTTGTTTACAAGGACTCCTCAAATTGACAATTCAATGAACAGACACTTTAAGAAAAATCCTGGAAGGACATGCACAAGAATTGCCTCTATATTCTGGCGTCCTCTCAAGCTGTTTGGGTACAAAACTGGAATGTGGGCATTTTGAAACTTTCGTGTACTCAATCCTTGTAGAAGTCTAAGTTCTTTACCAGTCATGCTAAACTCCATCTTATGCCTGGCACTGATACAACACTTCCAGGTAATTTTTATAAAAGTTATGCCGAGAAAGCTGTTTTGGATCACCTTTTGACACTTTAGCAGGTCTCTCCCTTTTATGCTTTTCCATGTATCACGGGGGCTGAAAGCCTGGGAACTACATTTCCCAGAACCTCTGGGTTAATTCCCACCAATCAGAGACAGTAAAAGGAGACTTGGACCCAGGAAGGAAAGCAAAATAGTCTTCACAGAAATAAGATTCTGCAGAAGCCTCCTGTGAATCACTCACTTGAGTTCTGAAGCTGTGATCATCACCAAGTAGTTTACGGCATTTTTTAAACCTTCTGAAATAATCCAAAAGCAATGATAGTTTCTTTTTTTTTAATCCATTGATTAAGAAAGATTTCTTGAATATTTTCTATAAGCCAACTCCTGGCAAGGCACTGTTGATACAGAATCAAATAGACATTTCCCTGCCCCAAAGGAGCTTATTATGATTTTTATAACTATCCGACTACAACGAAATACTCAAATCTACTGGAGATTGATTTTCTCTCATTTACAGATAGGGAGAGGAGGCAGTGCTGGTTTTGCTTTCACTGAATACTGAATGCAGCAATTTGATACTGTAAAGTTGCCAAGGCAATGCCAACTGTCTGTGACAGCATATGGGGGTAGACAGACACTCACATACACAGACACAGTGATTCTGTAAGACTCCTTTATAAGATACCAAACTAAAAATAAGTTTTACAGAGACTATATTTTATCACATTAAAATAGCCTAATTTGCCAGGCTGTGGAAAATAGATGCTGAACCAATTCTGGCAGTTTGAAATGTGATCTAAATATGTTGGAAGATGCAATTTTTGTTTTGTTTCATGCACTTGAATCTCCTCATTGAATAGTATTAAAGGTAGCATAAAGAACAGAGTAAGAATGTTTATCACACTCTTCATCCCTATATGAACACCCATTTCCTTGTATCAGATGGTCACTCATTTCCTTATATCAGATGGAAGGCTATAATGAGGAAATGATGAATAGATCATTTAATCCAAGTATCTTCCTATATGTAATTTAAGTCACAATTTTAAAATAAAGTGTTTATAATCCTGAAACACTTTGGACCATATACAGGATGTCAATTTTACATTAAATTCAAATAGAAGACACAGAGTTTTTTTTAATGAGATACCACTAAGCTTTTGATTCTGTCTTTTTGCTGAAATCAGTGAAGAAGCCAAAAGGAAAAAGACTAATTTGACTTTAACTTAATACTTAGTCTGCACATTTCTGTTAACTAAAAAAAAAACTTTTTCTTCTACCCTTATGACACTACTTAGTTAAGCATGAATATTATATAAGGAATAGTTAATTAGGTTAAGAAAGAGATTAACAATAATGTATTCAGGAACACTTGATGATAAAGAAAACCAGAGCTCAAAATAATCTTAGCCAATACAAGCCATTGACCTTTTCAGAATATAAAATTTCTGTCTATTAATGGCTCTATGGATTCTTCACAGCCTTGTTCTGGAAAAAAACCCTGCATTTCCCTTCTTCACCTTGTTGAGAAAGAACAAAATCATCACATTTTTAATTAAAAGGAAAAGATACACTAGAATACTCAAATATATCAAGGTGAAGACAAGTCGTTAGTAACAATTTGGAGACAATAGCCAAAGCAAATAATAACGTTCTACTTTCAGTTTTCTTAAAAGAAAACCTAACCTTTTTGTATAGGAGGGGTATTTGGGGAAGAATTGATACAAGTATCACTGTCTCTTTGCTATCCACCAGAAACTATCGTAACATTATTGTTAATTGGTTACCAGTTCAGTTCAGTTCAGTCGTTCAGTCGTGTCCAGCTCTTTGCGACCCCATGAATCGCAGCACTCCAGGCCTCCCTGTCCATCACCAACTCCCGGAGTTCACTCAGACTCACGTCCATCGAGTCAGTGATGCCATCCAGCCATCTCATCCTCGGTCATGCCCTTCTCCTCCTGCCCTCAATCTCTCCCAGAATCAGAGTCTTTTCCAATGAGTCAACTCTTCGCATGAGGTGGCCAAAGTACTGGAGTTTCAGCTTTAGCATCATTCCTTCCAAAGAAATCCCAGGGCTGATCTCCTTCAGAATGGATTAGTTGGATCTCTTGCAGTCCAAGAGATTCTCAAGAGTCTTCTCCAATACAAAATAAAAAATTTTTAAAAAGGAATGTTTTTGCAAAGCAATATAACTAGTGTATGATTGTAGTGTAAACATAACCACCAAAGGCAGGACTAGAAGAACAAATTTAGCCAATGTCATGACGCTGGTAAAGCTCAGAGTAATGCTAACATTGTCAGTGCCACTAGGTCAGTGCTTGAGATATTCAAAGTAACATCACCATGCTGACAAAGAATGCATCTGTCTTAAACTTGACCCCCATATAGAAATACTATTGTGTCTGAGATAGTGAATGAACGAGTGAGTAGGTACCCAAATGAATACATACAGTCCTACTGATCAACCCAAGAACACACAAGACACCAAAAATTATAACCAGTGCAAATGCAGAACAGCATTATCCAATTAAAAACAGAATATATTATATTATATTATACTCTCAAGTTAAATATAATCATAGACACTTTGTAGGAAATATCTCAAGGAATGCATGTCCACAGAAAACTTTTTATAAAAACTCAGTGCTTAAAACAAAAAATATTATCAGAGACAAAAAATATTATGAAATATGAGAAAAAGGATCCTGAAATAATAACATGGCCAGTTCACAAAGCACCCTCCATACTGCTGATCCCTCTTTCCCATATCATCAAATGCCCAGAGATTATTTTTTCCAAAATACATATTTATTATATTGACAGGTATAATTTAAAAACTTGCAGATGATTTCTCAGTAACCTCATTACCAAAAAGTCCTTAGTTAGGAAAAACTTCAAGTTCATATCACAATCAACAAACTCTCTTTATTGTTGAATATTTGTATGCTTAAGCTAATATATCATAAAATGCATAATATTCTCATTCCAGAGAGAAAATTAAATCATATTTTTTCTAATCTCACATCATTTTCTAACTGCTTAAGCTAAACAGCTATTCCAAGTTTTTTTAAAGTAGTTTCTAGAATTATAAAATCTACCTGACAATTTCAGTTAAAATTCTCACACTTTAAACGGTAAAATATAAGGTAAGCATCATCTTTTAGAGAATTGTCATAATTATCTCATTTCTATCTAGGTGATATATGTCACTACAAAAAAAAATTTTCCTCTGGACTTGTAATTCTACTCTTAGATAAAATTCCATGTATTTATATTTAGTTTGTGTAGAAAATATAGTAATTCCAATATAGTTTAGGCTGCTAAGTGAGAGAGATAAAAAATAAAGATAAGAGACAAAATAAGAGAGATGCTTATTTCTTCCTTAAGTAAAGCCTGAATGCAAGCATTTTACTCTGGCACAGAAGCTCTGCAATGTCAGTTGTCCAGTTTTCTGCTGTATTTCCCCAAATGTGCAAAAGTGGTGAGCCTTCTACTGTGTAGTCAAGATGGCTCACCTATATGGAGAGAAAAGGGGAAATGGCATGATATTCCCACCATTTAGAAGCACAACCTGGGGCTTATTTGGTGGTTCAGTGGTAAAGAATCTGCCTGCCAGTGCAGGAGAGACAGATTTGATCCCTGATCTGTGAAGATCACACAAACTGGAGTAACTAAGCCCATGTGCCACAAAAATTGGGCCTGTGCACCAGAGCCTGGGAGTCAAACAACTGAGCCTGTGTGCCACAACTACTGAAGCCCATGGGCCCTAGAGCCTGTGCATCACGAGAGAAGCCGCTGCAATGAGAAGTCCATGCACCACAAAGAAGAGTAGCCCTTGCTTGCCACAACTACAGAAAAGCTGAAGCAGCAACGAAGACCCAGTACAGCCAAAAATAAAAATAAATAAATAATATTATAAAAAATAAAAACACAACCTGGAAGGTGAAACCTAATTTTCTACTTCTATTTGTTAGAAATTGGTCATATTATCATGCATAGCTACAAAGAGGACAGAGAACTACAGTCTTTATTGTGAAAAGTCCTAGCCCAGCCCAAACTCAAGGTTTATATTCTATAAGCGAGTAGATACAAATAAATATTGAGAGAAGTCTTTGTTCTGGTCCCACCCCAGAACAAATGCTGACTCAAGGAAGTGATTTTACATAGTGATTTCAGGAAACACAAATAAGGAGATGAGAAAAATGAGAAGAAAACCCCCAAATAAGTGAGTACCAGTAAGCAGGTTAATTTCATGGGACTTGGGGTTCTAGTCTTCTGGGTATACTTGGATATATGACATGAAACATGCATCAGAACCATCCCAGCTGACGAAGGGTGACTAAAGCCTTTATTGAAGACCATTATTTTCACTGGAGGAGGGTTACCTCTAACCATATTCATTACCTCTTATTTCTGATTGCTCATGTGTGGCAGAGAAAGTTTGCACCAGACCAGAGAAAGCTCCCGACAAGGAGGAAAAGACTTACAGCCACTTTAGGCAGGAAGCCAGAAGCGCACTGGAAATTTCTCTGCTAATGTAGTTAATCTCAAGTGTGTCACTGGGATATGGATCTCTAACAATATCCACAACATGCAAAAACTAGCATTCTTTGTATTTCATTAAAGTAACTTTTTTAACTTAGAAAAATATGTCTCTTATCACTTAATAACAAGCCTAAAATTATAATATCAAAAGAACATCTTCTGAAAAATTTACATTTCATATGCCTTCATGTGTAAAAACAAATCTCAAAAAAATGTCAAAACACTATAATTTTTAAGACACATTTTTATGATTACTTTGAGTGTCTTTTATATGTGAGTACCATAATAATATTCTGTTCTGCTTAGTCAAATTCAACTGTGTCTGACGACCACCTTTTTACTCCCAAAATTACATGCACTAATATTTTTTAAAATATGAGGATTATTGCTTGAGTAAATACTCAATATCATGTTTCCTGCATCCTGAACAACATATTAATACCATTGTTGTATCTCTCATCATTATAAAACACTTTAGGACAAGGCATTTGTCTTACTACTTTTCCAATCCTCATAGAGACAAATCCATGCACTATTCAAAATGGATATTCAGTCAAGGCTTCCTATGCTGGGAGGGATTGGAGGCAGGAGGAGAAGAGGATGATAGAGGATGAGATGGCTGTATGGCATCACCGACTGGATGGATGTGAGTTTTAGTGAGCTTCGGGAGATGGTGAGGGACAGGGAGACCAGGCGTGCTGTGATTCATGGGGTCTCAAAGAGTCAGACAAGACTGAGCGACTGAACTGAACTGAACTGAACTGAACTGAAACTGAAAACAAGCTCCCATTTTAAGCTTCACTCAAAAGAATAATGGATAAAAAGCTATAAATAAAATAATAGACAAGATGTAAAGAGAAGTGATTGACAGTCACTATTAAATAACAATAATAGCAATAAAGGAACAAAAATACTATTAAATTATATCAATAACACAAACATAGAGAAAAAGTAATATTAAAAAATAAGATGTCTCCTGCTGAGTTTTATCACTCAAATCCAATCTAAAATTTGGTCTTGGCTGTGATTTGGTTTACATATAGACATTATATTCCCGGCCACTACTTGAGAACAGGATGCAAGTTATTATCATCATGCAAAAATCAAAGATGTGTGGAGTAATATTTAGCTCAGAATAAATTAGTGCTAAAATTTACATATTCTTTACAGAATGTAACAATATACCATATCAGGATCATACCACCCTCTCCCTGAAAAATACTTTCTATGAAGAATTGAATCAGAAGTAGGTGAACTTGAGCTTTCTTCAAATGTCATTAGTTAAAAGACAAAATGATCTAGTCAGGGAAGTAACAAGAAAATCATGAACCTGAAACAATAGCATATTCAAACTAATCTACCTGTAAATATCTTTTTACCTTTTTCCTATTTCTAAACTTGGCTATTTTAAACACTATGTTATGGCTTACACTCACATTTGATTAAGAAATAATCTGTATCTTATACACAACATGACTCTGGGCTAGAAGCTAGTGTAATATATAGACTGGCCTCATGGTAGAAGGAAAATAATTTTGACAAATAAATATAAAAATGTATATATGGAAGTGGGTCTCAGCCCAAACGCTACATTGGAATCACCTAAGAAACTTTTCAAAAGCATAGGCCCTATCCCCAAGCAAAAAAATCAGAATCCCTGAGGTTGGTTAGGATAAATTATTTTTTTCAAAGTCTTTCCAGATTATTTCAATTTTTCAGCCAAGGTTGGTACATATCAAATCAGAAAAAAAAAAAAACTGTTAAAGTAACATCATATATCATTACAATTACCTGGTAAAAGCATAAGGATATTCTTCTATGACATAAGAATATAAAAGATGGCAATTTAGCACGTAGAACCTCCTATGAAAAGGTAAAACATGAAATCAAATCATATAATAATAGTGGTTTAAAGAGTAGATCTTCAATTTGTTGATCATTTTCCTAAAGTTATCTGCTATCATCCAGACTGAATTATAAAAACGAACCTGACTGGAGAGTTCTTATCATACAAGAGGAGCTGTGCCATCAAACTAGATGAGGTAATAGTTCTTAATAAGCAATTTTCAGAAATAATGAAATAAATTTAATTATAGCATACTCCTTCCTCTCCTTTTTTTCAGGAATGATCAAGGTATTTACTTAAGTAATCTGAAAAATTAAAGATATAGACAAAGCTTTAATTAATCTATGTCATATATATTTTCATATCAAACAAGTAATTATATTGAGTATGAGATACTAAAACTTGCATATAGTCATTGTTTTCATTTTAAAAGTATTTTTGTTACATGTTCATATAACTTTACTAAAATATGTAAGCCTTTTACATATTTTGCAATTAATCCTAACTCCTCATCCTATATGTGGCAATAAATTATCTGAGAACTGAGAGGGATCTTCAGGATCATTTTTTTAATTTGAAGAAAAAGTCAAGGATCAAAATAACTTTGTCAAGACCACTTGGAATAGGAGTTCTCAGCAAGGTGTCTCAACACATCATCATTAGCAGTCTTAAACCATATTGCATGTAATGTGTTATTAACAACAGAAAAAAAGTTTGCTGTTTTCAGGTTTCTAGAGCAAAACTTAAAGCTTGTATCTATACTCATATTTCCCTCTTACCTCAATATACTATTTTGATTTAGTACAAAAGTATTAGACTTGTGATGATGCTGAAAATTATGTGAGAATGTATCACACAAGTAATTTTCATTTACTGTGTGCATTTTGACAAAACAAAATGCAGAAAATCTCTAATAGAAAGAATTTGTTACAGATTCAAGATCAGAAACTGAAGTTTTTGATTGACTATTCAGTAATTTTTCTACTTTACCAGTAACAAACGACATATTGTAATGCAACTCACACTTGTAACACAATGCTAAAATGGAAGCTCCAATTGAGATTTTTAGACCAATGTCAAATAACTGAAGGGAGACGTCTCACCAAATACTAATCTCAGAATAAATGGTGAAGAACCAACTGGGTAACTCAAACCCTTCACTGACATTGAGAGTATAAGATGGTTTTAAGAGTTATATAGCATTGAAACATGTATATTATCATATGTGAAACAGATCGCCAGTCCAGGTTCGATGCATGAGACAGGGTGCTCAGGGCTGGTGCACTGGGATGACCCAGAGGGATGGGATGAGGAGGAAGGTAGGAGGGGGGTTCAAGATGGGGAACAAATGTACACCCATGACTGATTCATGTCAATGTATGGCAAAACCACTACAATATTGTAAAGTAATTAGCCTCCAATTAGAATAAATAAATTTTAAAAAATAGTACATGAACAATATTCTACCACTGAACATAGCCAGGTAAAGCATATTTCCCCAAATCTTTGCCTTTCTTATATTACCAGTGAATTTTAGAATAAAAATAAACATTAAAAAAATTTTTTTAAGAGTTATATAGAAAGGAAAAGGATTTTTAAACTAGATTTTGGAAAAGAACTGAGTCAAAAAAGAGCTGGGAGCCTCCCTCTAAAATAGATTCTGTTCATCAGCTCTTGCCTATTTACAACCTGCTGATCAAGCACGTTGAACAATGTCAGTAGAGCACTTCACACCTAACCCAAACAAAGCTTTGATGTTCCATCCAGTTAGGTTGAGGGTCTGATGGAAGGATCTTGACCCTTCACCAAGGTATGCTGAACTGGATCAGTGGGAAATTTCCCTGTGAGCAAAGGCAGCAGTGCACCCAGCACAACAATAAATTCCTATCAAATCCCTTCTGATGATTGTGTTGTTTATCAGATAATAAAGACTGTTTCATTGACTATTCACTTCAGCTTCTTCTAATATGTAATTTTTATATTCATGTCATCTAGGATATTAAATAATTAATTTGAACAGGGCAGGGCTGAGGGCACAGTCCAATGGCATGATGTTAAATACGTTAAAAGTTGGCCTTAATATATTAATCACATCCTCTAGGGAAAGCTTTCAACTCCCATACATCCCTGATTCTAAGACCTACGCTTTTTCTCACCTTAATATGTCTAAGCTCATAATAGTATCTCATAATCATTGTCTGCGGAGCAGTGATCAATGGTGTAGCTTCATTGTCAGCCCTTGCGCAAAGAACGAAATGAGCAACATGAAAGCTTACTGAATGGATGGTAGCTGTTTGGTAGAAAGTTCTGAAAACAATAGTGGAGTATTATTTCATTACTACACACCCAATTCTCTTGAGATCACAAAAGGCAATATTATGTGGGAAAACACAGTCTTTGATGACATAGATTCAGAAGAATCTAAAAGTAAAGATATTTTAGAAATCACTGAATAATTTATTTCATTTACATGTTTGTTATATATACATGAGTGACATATAAAAAATCCATGTCAAAAATTAGACTAAAATAGCTTTTTAATAAATAAAATGCAACATTTCTAGAGAATTAAAAAAACACTGTGCTATAATAATTGAATATGGTTTTGTTTTCTTTATTTGTGTTATAGTAGGAGAAATATATAATTAATGACATTTTAGATTCATGATAGATTTGTAAAATAAAATAGTATGTATTAGTATTATATTACTATATTATATTGAAATAATATAATTATAATACATGAAGTACAGTTATATCCATATAATCATAATATTAATACATACTGATTAATTCAATTACATTAATATAATCAATCATTTAAAATAATTGATTTTCTATTATATTATTAATCAAATTTTATGTTTTATATATTAAATATTATAATACAAAATATGTATTAATAAAAGCTAACTTTACATTTCAACAAACTAGCAAAGAAAGAACAAGCCAAGAAATGAAAAGATGAGAGCACAAGTAAGCAAAATAGAGGATACAATAGGGTGCAGCATGCCTGGGGCTAGTGCATGGGGATGACCCAGAGAGATGTTGTGGGGAGGGAGGTGGGAGGGGGTTCATGTTTGGGAACGCATGTAAGAATTAAAGATTTTAAAATTTAAAAAATAAATTTAAAAATAAATAAATAAATACCACTGTAAAAAAAAAAAACAATAGGAAAAAAATCAATGAAATTGGGGTTTTTTTTAAGATCAGAAAATGTAATAAAATTTTAGCTGGACCAAGAAAAAGGATAGAAAGGTCAAATAAACAAAATTAGAAACTTAAGAGCATACATTATAACTTACTCTTTAGAAATGAAAAGAATTATGAGGATACTGTAAGAGTTATATTCCAAAAAATTAGAAAACCAGGAAGAAAAGGAAAATTCCTAGAAACATATTGCTTACCCAGAATGAATCATGAAGAAATAAGAAATATGAATAGACCAATAACAGGCAGGAAGATTGAATCAGTAATCAAAAACTTCCAAAGAAAAGTCCAGGACCTGATTGCTTCACTTGGAGAGTTGTAGCAAACATTTAAAAAAGAATTAGCTGCAATCTTTTGAAATTCTTCTCATAAAATTGAAGAGGAAAGAACTTCCTAATTCAAAGCTAGCTTTACCCTAATACTAAATCCAGATGAAGACCTTACATGAAAAGAAAATTATAGGGCAACACCCCTGATGAATATAGATGTAAGAGTTCTCAACAAAATATTAGCAATCTGAATTCAAAAGCTCATTAAAAAGATCATATACAATGACCAAGTCAGTTTTATCCCTAGGATCTAAGGATGTTTCTGTATATGAAACACAATAACTGTGATATAGCACATTAACAGAATGAAGAATAAAAATTCCATGATTATCCCAGAAGATGGAAAAAAATTATTTTATGAAATTCAACATCTTTTCATGAAAAACACTCAACAAACTAAGAATAGAAGGAGATTATTACAGCATAATAAATGCCATTTATGACAAGACACAGCTAACAGCATATACAACAGTAAAAAGCTAAAAGATTTTACTCTAATATTTGGAATAAGATAAGGATGCCAACTGTTACAACACAGTAGTGAAATTGCTAGATATAGCATTCAAGTAAAAAAAAAAATAAATGAAAGGTATCTGAATTTGAAAAGAAGTAAAATTATTTGATTCCAGATGGTGTGGTCTTACATGTAGAAAACTCTAAAGCTCCATAAAAATGTATTAGAACTAATAATTATATTCAGCAAGGTGTCATAAAACAAAATTAACCTACAAAACTCAGTTGTATTTCTGTACACTAACAATCAAAAAAGGAAATGTAGAAAACAAGCTCATTCACAGTAGTATCAAAAATAATGAAACATCTATTTATAACTTAAACAAGGAAACAAAAGACATATACACAAAAACTACAAAACATTGCTGAAAGGACTTAAAGAGCACACATCCTGTGTTTATGGACTGGAAGACTTGATACTATTTACATGTGCAAACTACCCAACTCAGTCAGTTCAGTCACTTAGTCATTTCCAACTGTGACTCCATGGACTGCAGCATGCCAGGCTTCTCTTTCCATCACCAACTCCCGGAGTTTACTCAAACTCATGTCCATCAACTTGGTGGGGCCATCCAACCATTTTATCCTCTGTCGTCCCCTTCTCCTCCTGCCTTCAATCTTTCCCAGCATCAAGGTCTTTTCCAATGAGTCGGTTCTTTGTATCAGGTGGCCAAAGTATTGGAGTTTCAGCTTCAGAATCAGTCCTTCCAATGAATATTCAGGACTGATTTCCTTTAGTATTGGCTGGCTGGATTTCCTTGCAGTCCAAGGGACTCTCAAGAGTCTTCTCCAACACCACAGTTCAAAAGCGCCAATTCTTCGGTGCTCAGCTTTCTTTATAGTCTGACTCTCATATCAATAATGACCACTGGAAAAACCATAGCTTTGACTAGACTAACTGTTGTTGGCAAAGTAATGTCTCTGCTTTTTAATATGCTAGCTAGGTTGGTAATAGCTTTTCTTCCAAAGAGCAACTGTCTTTTAATTTCATGGCTGCAACCTCTATCTGCGCTGATTTTGGAGCCCCAAAACACAAATTCTGTCACTGTTTTCACTGCTTCCCCATCTATTTGCCATGAAGTGATAAGACCAGATGCCATGATCTTAGTTTTCTGAATGTTGAGCTTTAAACCAACTTTTTCACTCTCCTCTTTCACTTTCATCAAGAGGCTCTTTAGTTCTTCATTTTCTGCAATAAGGATGGTATCATCTGCATATCTGAGGTTGTTGATATTTCTCCTAGCAATCTTGATACCAGCTTGTGCTTCATCCAGCCTGGTATTTCGCATGATACTCTGCATATAAGTTACATAAGCAAGGTGACAATATACAGCCTTGGTGTACCCCTGTCCTGATTTGGAACCAGTCCGTTGTTCTATATTCAGTTCTAACTGTTGCTTCTTGACCTGCATATAGATTTCTCAGGAGTGATGGTCAGGTGATCTGGTATTCCCATCTCTTCAAGAATTTTCCACAGTTTGTTGTGATCCATACAGTCAAAGGCAAGCTACCCAAAGTGATCTACCAAGTCAATACAATGTTAACCATTTTCTAATGGCATTTTTCATAAAAATAGAAAAATGTAATTTTAAAATTCATGTGTAATCAAAGTACTCTGAAGAGCTAGAACTATCTTCGAAAGAAAAACACAAGTAGAGGTATATCACATTCCCTGATTTTAAAACATAATGTAAAGCTAAATAAATCAAAACAGTATGATACAGGCAAAAAGATAGACAAAAACCATTGAAACAGAAGAGAAAATTCAGTAATAAATTCATATATATATTGTTAAATGATCTTTGAAAAGAGGGACAAAATAATACAATGGCAAATGATTAAACACATGTTGTTGGAAAACTGGATATCCATGTGCAAAAGAGTAACAATGGCCATTTATACCACACACAAAAATCAATGCAAAATTGATTTAAAACTTATATATAGACCTGAAACTGTAAAATTCCTTGAGAAAAACAGAGGAAAAGGATTAAAACATTGGTTTTGGTGATGATTACTTGGATTGGACACCAAGAGCACAGATAACAAAAGAAAAATTAGACAAGTGGAATTACATTAAGCTAAAAAAAAATCTGCGTTCTCTTGGAAAAACTCTTAGTCTTTGCGTTGCTTTATTCCATGTCCCAAGGCCAAATATGCCTGTTACTCCAGGTGTTTCTTGACTTCCTACTTTTTTTATTTTGGGGGGCTCCAAAATCACTGCAGATGGTGACTGCAGCCATGAAATTAAAAGATGCTTACTCCTTGGAAGGAAAGTTATGACCAACCTAGATAGTATATTCAAAAGCAGAGACATTAGTTTGCCAACAAAGATCTGTCCAGTCAAGGCTATGGTTTTTCCAGTAGTCATGTATGGATGTGAGAGTTGGACTGTGAAGAAGGCTGAGTGCCAAAGAATTGATGCTTTTTCACTGTGGTGTTGGAGAAGACTCTTGAGAGTCCCTTGGACTGCAAGGAGATCCAAGCAGGCCATCCTACAGGAGATCAGTCCTGGGTGTTCTTTGGAAGGAATGATGCTAAAGCTGAAACTCCAGTACTTTGGCCACCTCATGTGAAGATTTGACTCATTGGAAAAGGTTCTGATGCTGGGAGGGATTGGGGGCAGGGGGAGAAGTGGATGACCGAGGATGAGATGGCTGGATGGCATCACTGACTCGATGGATGTGAGTCTGAGTGAACTCAGGGAGTTGGTGATGGACAGGGAGGCCTGGCGTGCTGTGATTCATGGGGTCGCAAAGAGTCGGACATAAGTGAGTGACTGAACTGAACTGACCTGAAAAAAATTCTGCGCAGCAAAGGAAACAAACAACAAAATGAAAGGGAACCTAATATTAGGAGAAAATACTTCAAAATTTATATCTTATAAATAGTTAATATTCAAAATATATAATGAACTACCACTCAATTGTAAAAAAAACTGATTGAAAATGGGCAAAGGGCTTAAACATTTCTCCAAAGAAGATATACAAATGGCTAACAGGTACATAAAAAGATACCCAAATCCAAATAATAAGGGATTTGTAAATCAAAACTATAATAAGATGTCACCACATACCTGTTGAGTTCAGTTCAGTCACTCAGTCGTGTCCGACTCTTTGCAGCCCCATGAATCACAGCACGCCAGGCCTCCCTGTCTATCACCAACTCCCGGAGTTTACTCAAACTCATGTCCATCGAGTCAGTGATGCCATCCAGCCAATTCATCCTTTGTCGTCCCCTTCTCCTGTCCCCAATCCCTTCCAGCATCAGGGTCTTTTCCAAAAAAGGAGGAAATTCTGTCAAATGCCACAACAAGTATGAAGTAAGAGCAAAATACTGCAGTAACAAATGGACAATGATGCATGATTCCACTTAAAAGAACTATCTACAGTATGCAAATTCCTAGAAACAGAAAGTAGAATGGGGCTTATGAGAAGCTGGGTGTATGGACATGGGGACTTAAATAAGTGTAGAATCAGTCAAGCAAGATGAAAAATTTCTAGAAATCTGCTGTAAACAATGTGAATATAGTTAACAACTCTGTACTGCACAACAAAAATTTGTTAAGCGGGTTATTTTCATTTTATGTGCTTTTCTCTAGAATAATAAATAAATTATCTTACCTAAATATCCCATGTGTAAAACAGGGTAAAAGTATACATATCATAAATTTACTATGAGGGTAAATTTGTTAATATACATAGAATTAATAGAAAAGTGCCTAGAATGTTTTGATTTACTGTTCTTAATTTTTATATAAATTCATAACTAAAATATATTATTTTAATATAAAGACAGTAGTTATGCATAATAAATATTCATAATTGATTGATAATTGTGAAGTGTAAAAAGATGTCAATATTAAACCAATAGTAAAATTTCCCAGGTCGGGACTTGTTTGAAAGTTGCGTGCTGGTATCTTGGTAGCCCACTATTTTTTTGTTGTTAATCTTTGTTCAAAGCAACTGGTAAAAGACCTATTACTATTATTTATTATTTCTTTACACACTAACATTCAGTTAAATTTGTTTTCTCATACTTAACATCATTTGCTTTAATTGCACCCAATAATGATACTGAATATACTAATACCATGCAACTGTATAGCATTAGCTGAGACTATACATAAATGCTAAAACATGAGAAGGAAAGTTGAACACTAGCACTGAATTTTCCCTATCACCTGTGTGATTTCAGACAGATTGCCTAACCTTCTCTGGGCTCAATTCTCTCTCTGTGAGGATGAGGATGGAAAACTGAGGTGCCTTCCAAGATTGGTGCTTTTTCTTAAGTAAGCTGAATACAATTCACCCTTCTCGCTTCTCCCCTGAGCACATTTCCGTATACCATCACATTCAACAATGCACGGATATATTTTCACTCAAGTTTCTGAAAATGAGCAAAGGGCACTTCTATGCATGGCATAGTGCAATATGCTTTAGAATTTTTCTTCCCTGTTTTCTATTCCAAAACATTCACAATGGCTTGCTCAGAAAGTCTCTCCTGATCTTCTATTTGATTTCCAAAAATGTTTACTCCCAAAACTCCCTCAGTGTTTCAGCATTGGCTAGTATTGTTATATGCCCTTACTGTACCCCTCCACACTTAGCTGTATGTTATGTAGTTCAATTTAGCTTTTGTAGATTTCAATCAATTCATTTTGCCCATTATTCCAATTAAACTCACAGAGCAAAGAAGGCAAACATTTATAATTTTTTTCCCTTTTATCTGTATGAAATTTTCAAATGTGGCCCAAAACTCTCTGTGTCCCAGTTCTGATCCAACCATACATAACACTGAACATAATGCCAAGAAATATCCTTGAAAAGAGACTCATAACTTTGGCGGTACCAATAGTAGCATTACTGCCAGACACAAGATGTGGAATTAAAATGGATGGCCAATGTTCTTTCTCTTCAACAAAAATGCTTCTTATTGACAGAGTGCACTGAAGGCCCAGATCTTGGCTAAGAAATGCAAAATAAGTAAGTTGGAGATACACAGTTTCTTCTATTTGCAAGAGAAGCTACAATTGTGTTTGGGGCTCAAAATAAGATCAGTCTTCTTAATCAAATAAGTTTTAGAAATAAATTGTAAAAATTGTTACCTAATTCACATTTTTAAAATTACCAATACTTTTAAAAACAACCATGTCATTCTGAGTTCTTTTATATTTTATCTATGAATGCACTTATCAGAAAATAAATTGTTTAGCAATTGTTACATGTACCTCAAGATACAGTCTCTAAGTGAGAAATTCCAGTGATGTGGAAAAATTTAACTGACTAGAATCTTTCAATCATGTTTAACAAGACAACAAGTGAAATGATACACAGATCTACCTAAAGTATATGTTAAACCAATTTACATGTCCACCAACAGTATAGGAGGGTTTCCTTTTCTCCACACCCTATCCAAGACTTACTGTTTGTAGATTTTTGGTAATGGCCATAATGACCCATATGAGGTGATATCTCATTGTAGTTCTGATTTGCATTTCTCCAGTAATTAGTGATTTAAGCATCTTTCTCATGGGCTTTTTATCCATGTGTGTGCCTTCTTCGGAGAAATATCTATTTAGATCTTTTGCCCATGTTTCAGTTGTGTTTTTTGCTTTATTGATATTGAGTTGTATGAGCTGTTTGTGTATTTGGAGATTAATCCCATGTGGATTGTTTCATTTGCAAAAAAATTATCTTATTATGTTGGTTGTCTTTTCATTTTGTTTGTTTCCTTTGCTATGCAAAAGCTTTTAAGTTGAATTAGGTCCCTTTTGTTTATTTTTGCTTTTATTTTCATTACTCTAAGAGGTTGATCAAAAAAGAGCTTGCTTCAATTTATGACAGTGTTCTACCTACACTTTCCTCTAAGAGTTTTTTAGTATTCCATCTTACATTTAGGTTTTTAATCAATTTTGAGTTTCGTTTTGTGAATGGTGTTATGGAGAGTTCTAATTTCATTCTTTCAAGATCAAACCAATCCGTCATAAAGGAAATCAGCCCTGCATATTCACTGGAAGGACTAATGCTGAACCTGAAGCTCCAGTACTTTGGCCACCTGATGCAAAGAGCTGACTGATTGGAAAAGACCTTGATACATGGAAAGATTGAAGGCAAAAGAAGAGGATGAGATGGTTAGATAGCATCACTAACTCAGTGGACATGATGCTGAGCAAACTCTGAGAGATAGAGAAGAATGAAGAAGCCTGGAGTGCTGCAGTCCATGGGGTCTCAAGGAGGCAGACACAATTTAGCAACTGAATGGCAACAACATGCGGTTTTCCCAGAACCATTTATCGAAGAGACTGTATACAGAATAGTGTCTGGAGAACAGTATGGAGGTTCACTTAAAAGCTAAACACAGAGCTACCATATGGACATTTCTAGGCATTATTGATATTAGCTGTAGCTGAATCTTCAAACTTACTGCAATTACTTCTCAATCTTCATGAATCCAAAAAGCTACAACATACTTTCAATCAAATCAACTATGCAACAGTTTGTCCTTTAGGAAACTAAGGTATTGAATACTATTGTCTGTCCTGTGCTTGCAGTTTCAGAATTCCAAAATGACACATACCTTATTCCTGCAGTGTAGGATACCAACCAGAAACACATACTCCCTTTCACACACACAAAGTCTAAGTCTCTATCAGTTTATGGTCCTTTGTTAAAGGTATGTCTCTTCTATGCATAGATCTTCTTATTTATGAAAGTTCTTATTAGAAGTATTAAACCAAAAGTTAAATGCCACAGATCTGTCCCAGCATGCTAGTTCTGATGCTTAATATTCCGATGCTCCATTTAAGTGAAATCACTCTACTTACAGCTCCTAATGAGAGAGTAGTCCTAGATGGGCAGGGCTTGTACAACTTGTCTTAGCTCCATCTTGGCCAAATCACTGGCCAACAAATAATTAAAGTTCAACAATAACCTATGGGCACTCCAGCAACACATGATGTTGCCTGCTATATCAAGGTAAGCCAGAAAATATTCTCCAGCATGCCAGCTTGGAAAGAACTAAGCAATTGATGGAGAGACATAAAGCTGAACAATTATACCCAAATGATCAAGAAGATATAATTAGGGCTTAAAAGGCAAGGAACTCAAGTCAGGGAATGAGCAATCATGGAGAGTCCAATTCATGAGGACACAGAAGCTACGAGGTAGAGAAACACAGAGTGAAGGAAGGGGAATAAAAACTGTGTCAAAAGAAAAAGGAGAAAAGAAATAGGAAAATAAATGAATTAATGATCAGAAGGAAGACAGAAACTAGCTAGCTAATGACTAGACAGAAGATATAAACTCTTTTCTATTTAAATCACTGCAACAATATCTTAACTATAGCCCTGTGTTACACTCACCCACTGGGATTAGAAACATGACTTTTAAATCATGTATCTTATCACTTGACACCCTAGTGTAAAATCGTCCCAGAACATCCCATTGCATCAAAAATAAAATCTTTGTTTTCCCTTTTCAAAAAAGTCTTATTGGAGTATAGTTGATTTACAATGTGTATTAATTTCAGGTATATAGCAAAGTGAATCAGTTACAAATATACATATAGCCACTCTTTTTTTAGATTATTTTCCTATATAGGTCATTATAGAGTATTGAGTAGAGTTCCTGATGCTAAAAAAAGAAAAAGCAACAACTAAGTGAAAGAGGAGAGCGAAAAAGTTTGCTTAAAGCTCAACATTCAGAAAACGAAGATCATGGCATCCGGTCCCATCACTTCATGGGAAATAGATGGGAAACAGTGGAAACTGTCAGACTTTATTTTTTGGGCTCCAAAATCACTGCAGATGGTGATTGCAGCCATGAAATTAAAAGACGCTTACTCCTTGGAAGAAAAGTTATGACCAACCTAGATAGTATATTCAAAAGCAGAGACATTACTTAACCGACTAAGGTCCGTCTAGTCAAGGCTATGGTTTCTCCTGTGGTCATGTATGGATGTGAGAGTTGGACTGTGAAGAAGGCTGAGCACCGAAGAATTGATGCGTTTGAACTGTGGTGTTGGAGAAGACTGTTGAGAGTCCCTTGGACTGCAAGGAGATCCAACTAGTCCATTCTGAAGGAGATCAACCCTGGGATTTCTTTGGAAGGAATGATGCTGAAGTTGAAACTCCAGTACTTTGGCCACCTCATGCAAAGATTTGACTCATTGGAAAAGACTCTGATGCTGGGAGGGATTGGGGGCAGGAGGAGAAGGGGACGACTGAGGATGAGATGGCTGGATGGCATCACGGACTCGATGGACATGAGTCTGAGTGAACTCCGGGAGTTGGTGATGGACAGGGAGGCCTGGTGTGCTGCAATTCGTGGGGCTGCAAACAGTTGGACACGACTGAGCGACTGAACTGAACTGAACTGAAGGGCCCACATGAGCTACCCAGTTCTGACTGCTACAGCCCATCATTGTGGATCAGTCTTACCTCCTGCTCATATAGTACCTCTACCAGGAATGGTTTTTCTACGGTCTTTCCTTCAGTTAAAACTCTGATCAAAAGTCACCTCTTCCAAGAAAACTCCCCTGACCACCCGCTCTAAGCCACCTGTCACCTGTCATCAAACCCTTCTGCTAGTCGTTAATCTATTGCTGGCTTTATTTTCTTTTTAAGCACTTTCAGTATCTGCAATTCTCTTATTTGTTTACTGGTTAAGGTCTGTTATCTTTCTCCTCCAAAAGAACGTGGACAGAAACCTTGTCTGCATTCCCAGTGCTTAGAATGTGGTTGTTGATACTGTTTAGTCACTAAGTCATGTCTGACTCTTTTGCGACCTCATGGACTGTTGCCCACCAGGCTCCCCTGTCCATGGGATTTCCCAGGCAAGAATACTGGAATGAGTTACCATTTTCTTCTCCAGGGAATCTTCCCAACCCAGGGATTGGACGCTCATCTGCACTGCAGGTAGATTCTTTTCCACTGAGGTGATAGGAAACCCCAGGAACTCAATAAAGTATTTAAGAAAAGAATGGTTACAAGAGGAAAGGAGAGCAAGGAGAAACGAAGGAGGGGGCTAGGAGAGAAAGGGAAGGAAGAAGTATGAGCGGAAGGAGGAAGAAGCTCTTTCTGAGGAAATCCTCAGTGTTACTCTGGAGTCTTTTATTTTAAATCCTGCTTTTCCTCCAGGGGTCCTTAGATTTTCTGGAGTTCTACAGTTCCTGCTCTGTCTGTGACCTGAAAGTTCACATTTTCCTCTTTGTCTGATGCTTATAAAGCTTTATACTAAACTCTTACTTATATAAAGTAGCTTGTGTAAATTGTAGTTCCTTCCTAATAAAAGAGGAAAACTCTTTATAGGCATAGCAGTAATGGCAGAGAAGAACCTGAGCATTTAAAGATAAAAAGGCTCTTATTTCTCCACTAATCAAAAAGAAGAACATGTCCAAGTAATCATATTTGGTTTTAGTTTCTATTTTCCTGTCACTCAATAATTTCATCGACCTAAGTTTTCCCCTAATATAAAAATATGTTCATCTTGAAATTTTTTAGAAAATATAGAAAATCACAAATAAAAAGTAAATCCTACCATAATCTTATCACCTAGTGAAGAGTATTGATAATAGGTTTTTCATGCATTCTAAATAAAATTGACATTATAACCTAAATAGTTACATATAATCTGATCTTTCATTCTCTAATATACCAATAATATTTCCACGTGTTCATTCTTCTACACTCTTATTTTTATGTCTGCAATTTATTTCACACAACACATAAGTTTATGTGGTTTACCATTATGTTTTACATTTAAATTATTTGGAATTTTCACAAGTTTAAGTAACATTGAGATGAACTTTCATAAAATTAAATTTTTATATAAGTTCACAATGTTTCCCTAAATAAACTCAAGGAGTTATTTTGCCATGTATTATTTTGTCTTCTGAGTCACAATCGTACAACTATAAAATACTAAAAATTCAACAAAATTAAAATGAATTATATTTATTGCTTGAAAAACTAGAGTGGGAAAGAATATTTGTAGACATCATAAAACAGCTTTTTTTCCCCTATAATATTGTAGTGCAAATATAAGGCCAGTTTAGAAAAATACTGTCTCAAAAAAAAATTCTGCACATAGGAAATGTTAGCAGGAACTTAATAAGCTTTTTTAAATTCTTAGGTTTTTCTTTAAAACCTACAGCAAAGAAGGTAATATAAAGTTAAGTTGCCAATCAGATGACCTATTGGCAAAATTCTTGTTTACCATCATAAATGCTTAGGTAGGTTCATTCACCAACATATATTAAAAAATAGTTTCTTTAAAAATTCTGAACCTTTTCATTGACTTAAGATCAGTGCCTATATTTCTTTAATTTAATGGAGACAAGCCAGGGGAAAGGAAGAGGACAATAGATGACGGGGTCGGGGGAGCTGTCTTTTCCACACATATTTCAAAGAAGCCTTAGGTTTGAAATCCTCTGGAAGAACTGCTCCATGAGCTGAGGAAAACAGCCCCTTCTTAATCAGAGATGACACAAAATCAAGATTTTTCAGGACAATACCTGCAGTAAAGGATAAGTATTCTGACAATGTCAGTGTCTGCAAACATCTCCTAATGCCACCAGGTAAAAAATAATCACCATCAGCAGTATCCAATGCTTATTCAGCTAGTCATGGACCTAAATGACCCTTACTCAGATTTCTGCTACAAGATTCATAGAGAGGTAAAGAAGCTGAAATTCAGCTAAAAGGGAAAACTACTTCAAAAGAAAGAATCAAAATAGGATATGTGATCACCGGTAATCAATGGTATACAAGCTGCCAAATAGCCTGCAACAATCTTTAGTTTCAGATCTTGCTATGTGCTATGAAAAGCATTCTTTAAACAGGTAGATACTGCATGTATGTATAAAGGAGGTGGTGTAATGAACCCAGCACCACAGCTGATATTGACTATCTCTTCCTAATTTTGCTTCTTTAGTGACATCATTTGGTAGGCAGAATTTGGCCATGTGGGAATGTTTTCATGGAGATATTTCCCCCAAAAATGCCGGCTGTTAATTTACCAGCATACTCCTAGAAACCTAACTGTGTTTTTGTGAATTATATATTCATATATTTAGACTCTCCTGGTGGATAAAGTATAAAACTAAAATAATACATCACAGGCTATGTGGGCAATGATATTAATATTAGGCCCAGAAAGCAAATACTCAATACAGACCCTTCAATGAAAGCTAAGAGACAACTTGATTTTTGCTTAGCGACGTTGCCTGCTGGAGTGAATATTTCTAAACGCACTTTTTAGTTATCTAATTTTACGGAGATGTCTTTCACAAAGAGTAAAACATACAACTCTTCATACACCTCCATGAGTTTTAACACGTGTAACTGTGGGATTGCAAGAGTTGGACTTGACTTAATGACTAAACAACAACAACGCATGTGACTTAACAACAAAATCAAGACATAGAACATTCCCTTCACCTCTGAACGCTCCCTTGTTTCCTTTCCAGTCCATAACAGATCTGATTTCTAGCATTATAGATTGGCTTTATTCATTCTAGAACATCATCTAAATGGAATCACTTAGTAAACATACTTCTGTGTTGGACTTCTTTCACTCAAAAGAATATTTTCGATTCATCCTTGTCTTTTTCAGTAGTTCTTTCTTATGCTTGCACTTTTGTCATACCTCTGCCCTTATTGACAGTCACTGACTGATCTGCCTCGTGTCATTGTATTTTCAACTTTTCTAGAATTTTCTAAATGGTATCATACAGTATAGAATTTCTTGTGTCTGGAGTTTTTCATTAAAAAATAATTTTTAGAAAATACTATCCTTCTTTATTCAATTGAATACATTTTCCCAAAATCAATAAAATATAAATCTGCGGATCTCTTTCCACTGATTTATGGTATGCTTACACCAGCACCAAACAGCCTAGATGACAACTATTTTAGAATCTTAAAATTAAGTCCACCAATTCTGTTTTTCTTCAAAAGTTACTTTGCAAATTCTAGATCATTTGCACTTTCATATGAAATTTAGCATCTACATGTCAATTTCTGTAAGAAAATTTGCTTTAGTTTTGAATAGAATGCACTTAAGCATAGATCAATCTTCAGAAAATTGATGTATTAATAATACTGAGCTTTCCAGTTCATGAACACGGGATATATCTCTGTTTAGTTAGGTTTTCTTTAATTTTGCTAAACAATACTTTGTATTTTTAGTGTACAAGTACTTCTTGTAGTCTATAAAATATTTCAGAGAAAAAAATTCCAGGGTACATATTTAGGATTGTTTTCTTAATGAATTGATTTTCTTTTCATACTGAAATTTCCTTCCTTATCTTTGGTAATATTGCTTGTCCTGATCTACTTTGTCCAGTTTTAATATGAACACTCCAGATTATATATATATTTTTTTTTCTTATCTTTTATTTTAATTCTATCTATTCTTTTCCATTCAATCTGTGCCTTTGTATGGGAAGTGAGTTTCTTATAGATATCAACGGGATTTTGCTTTTTGTATACAATCTGACAATGTCTGCCTCTTAATTGTATTTATAAATCTACACATAAAATGTAATTAGTGTTATGAGTAGACTTCAATTTACCATTCTGATATTTATTTTATAGTCATTACATTTAAACTTTGTTCTCTGTTCTTTATGTTCTGCCTTTCTTTGTATTGAGGACCTAGGTTTCATTTAATCTCTACAACATGGTAGTGCTAATGGTAAAGAACCCACCTGCCAAGGTAGATGATGTAAGGGATGCAGGTTCAATACCTAGGTGGGGAAGATCTGGAGGAGGGGGCAGAAACCCACTCCAGTATTCTTGCCTGGAGAATCCCATGGACAGAGGAACCTGGCGGGCTGCAATCCACAGTCTTGCAAAGAATCATTCACAACTAAAGCGACTTAACACACACATTGGCACACGTAGATATATTTGCAATTGCAATGTATATTATATACAACTGCATATATATATATTTTATGCTATAATTACAATACCTAATTTTATTCATTTATAATATACAATACATATTTTTATTTATTCAATACAATTTAATAGCACACTTTGTATTATTGTACAATAAATAAAATGTATTATACTCTGCCTTTAAATAATACCATACTTCTTGAGGCACACAGTGTAAGAAACTTACATTGCATTTCCATTTTCCTCTCTACCCTTTGGCTCATATTTTCATATATTTTATGTATAATCCCACAACTCTCTGGTATTTTTGCTTTAAATAGGTAATTGTCCTTTAAAGAGTCTAATGTTATATGAAAACGTGTTTACATTCTTCTAAATATTTACTTTTCCACTAAAGTTTATCCTTTTATTTAGATTCAATTTTCCTTTCTGACATTTTTCTTTTCAGAATGATAAAAGTTCTATAACATTCTTTGGAATGTGTTTCTAATCCTCAGATTTCATTTATCTGAAATTTCTTTATTTTGCCTTCACTTTTGAAAGATGTGTACAGTTCTAGTTACATGTAGTTGTATATCCTTAGTTCCTCTGGCTGCTTTCAAGTGTTTCTCTACATCTTTGGTTTTCAGCTGTCTGAATATGACATTTCTGTATCATTTTTTGTATTTATCTTACTTGAGTTTGGCTGAGCTTCTTGAATCTCTGTGTTGCTAGTCTTCAAATACAGAAAATGTTTAACCAATTAAAAAAATCTTTTTGCCCCGTTTCTCTTTCCCCACTGGGATTCCAACTACATAGACATTTGACCACTTACTGTTAGCCCACAGATTCCACAAGCACAGTTATCTTTCAATATGTTTTTTCCTCTGTGTGTTTAAATTTACATAATTCAATACAATCTATATACTTATATGTTTTTATATATACATGTGTATCTAATTTATATAAATACTATTTATAATGTATTATATAACAATATAATTTTATTATCCAGTGTTCAAATTGATTGATTCTTTCTTTTGCAATGTTCAATTTATTCTAAATTCTATGTAATAAATTTTTATTTCAGATATTGTAGTTTTTCATTTCTAAAATTTCTACAGGTTTTTATTTTATAGTTTGTATATCTCTGCTATTGTCCTGCATTTACTTACCCATTTCTATCTCTTTGTATATTATTTGAAACATTTGTAATAATTGTTTTAAAGTAATGGCTTCACCTGGCTTCTCCTTTAGTCTACTTTTACTGACAGTTTTTACACTTGATTATGGTAAAATGTAACCAACTTTTTTTCAGGCCAACTGAGAGCATACTGTATATTGTGGAGATGCATTGTAGAAAATTTGGATTGTGTTAACTTCTTCTAATCACATTGGCTTTTATTCTGACAGGCAGTTAAATTAATAGAGTAGCCTGATTTTATTGACGCTTAGCTTTAATATTTATTAAGGTGATTCTGTTTTGATTTTTTCCTTTATTCTAGGGCATAGCTCTCATCCTGGGCTTACTTCTACTTGAGGGTACCTGTCAATGTTCCACCCACAGTAAACTACCTACTGGCTATGGCGCTGTAAGAACAAAAAGAAGAGATTCAGTTCAGTTAAGTTCAGTCACTCAGTCATGTCCGACTCTTTGTGACCCCATGAATTGCACCATGCCAGGCCTCCTTGTTCATCACCAACTCCCAGAGTTCACTCAGACTCACGTCCATCGAGTCGGTGATGCCATCCAGCCAGCTCATCCTCGGTCGTCCCCTTCTCCTCCTGTCCCCAATCCCTCCCAGCATCAGAGTCTTTTCCAGTGAGTCAACTCTTCGCATGAAGTGGCCAAAGTACTGGAGTTTCAGCTTTAGCATCATTCCTTCCAAAAGAAATCCCAGGGCTGATCTCCTTCAGAATGGATTGGTTGGATCTCCTTGCAGTCCAAGGGACTCTCAAGAGTCTTCTCCAACACCACAGTTCAAAAGCATCAATTATTCGGTGCTCAGCTTTCTTCACAGTCCAACTCTCACATCCGTACATGACCACAGGGAAAACCACAGCCTTGACTAGATGGACCTTTGTTGGCAAAGTAATGTCTCTGCTTTTGAATATGCTAAGAGGATAAGGACCCATAAAAGGAGACTTTCATCCTATAGTGTTCTACCAGAACCCTTTATTGATGGCTTCTAACATTATTTAAGTTGGTGAAGGAAAAAAAATGTAAGGCTCATTTACAGTATCATAATTCATGGCAAAGAATAATGGATTTTGATAACTGGCACCGATGGTGCAATACCTTCTTAATTGTCACAAAGTAGAAAGGAAACAAGTCACAGTAAGTTCATTTTCAATCTCCAGTCACTTGATATATCCAAGCTTCAATCTGCACCTCTTCTTCCTGGTAACACTGTTTTTTTGTTTTTTGTTTTTTTCTGTAATACTTTCTATGTACTAATATACCATCCCAAATTGGGAAGTGCAGTTTTTCAGCTATTGCAACATATGGGTCATATGCAGTTTTGTGAGAACCTACTCATAATTCAGTGGAACACCTGAGTTTCCACTGAGACTCTTATTTGGCAAGTCTTGAACTTTAAACTCTTCTCACCAGCATTGCAGCAACACCTTCCTGGAAAGTTTCACCAGCACCTTGGTGCACAGTATCCTAGTAGGTCTTGCTGACACCCCAATGAAAAGCCTATCAGATAATCCCATCACCAGCATAGCAAGTTGCTTCTTAGTACATTTTCCCAGAATCAAAATGGACAGTTACCTAGAGGATTTTGCTGCAATTCCAATGAATGGTTTCTCCTCAGCAGCCATGGCCTGTGACAGCTCAGCAAATCTCTTACATTCAGTGTTTCAGAGCCACATACTTCCTGTGAAGACTGAATCTTAGTCCTGTTATGAGCATTATCTCTTTCAGGTTTGTTTCTTCATTAAATACACTCCCTCAACCCTGAATATGCTTTTCCAGGATTCTCTAGGTTTCTCTTTACCTGTTCTTAGCAGTTAGTCTCCTTTTACAATTTATTAATGTTGTTCAAATTGCTGATTTGTTTTCTGTCTCCTTAATGGACCCTGACATCTTTAAACAATCTCATTGCAACATGAATTACAGTGCTTAAAAGAAACTTTTCAAATGGTATTCAGCTCAATTCAACTCAGTTGAGGGTTCCACAAGCTACGTTTGGTTCCTGGAATATATACAAATGGAACGACAGCAAGAAATGTAGATTTAGTTAGAGTGAAGTTAACAAAACATTGGAAAACATAATTCATCCTGAAACAAACATACTACTTCAAAAACAGTCTAGGAACTATAGTGCAGGTGTCAATAAGTGATGCTCCTTTGATGACAAAACATTTCATCTGGAAAATGTAACTGAAAATAACACGAGGCCATTTAAGAATGGATAATGTAAAACTCTGAATTCGTACCCTCTGCATGGACTTTCTATTTGGTTACTGATATTTTTTAACCTGTGAACATGGGTTCAAATATATCTTTCAAAGCCTCTTGCTCAAAGTACCTGTGTTTACCTCACATTCCCTCTTTCAAAACAATTCATTTTTCCCTCAGTCTTCAGCCTCACTGCGGCCCTTTCTTCATACTAGTTTCTAGTGGTGTTTGTTTTTCATTGTCACAAGTGGAGACCAGGGGCCTGGAAAACTGATAAGTACTGGATTTTGTTTTATTTGGTAGGTACTTGAAGCAAATGATTCCTTTTCCACTGCTGGGAGGTGCTGAAACTTGGGAGACTGGCTGCTATTTGCTCTTCTTGAAGCTTATTGACTGTCAGTTTCTCTGGGAACTGCCTGCTGTGGCTAGGGAATGTGAAATGGCTTCTGTAGTTCCTACTGAGAAAGTATTCATTTTCTTAGCGATAAAGTGTTTCCCTCTGAAATATCATTGAAAGATTATTGCTACTGGTTACTTCTCTTCTTGGGAAAGGGAGATTTCCTTTTAGCAGGTTATTAACTGAAGTAGATAAATGAGCATATTTTATCATTAAAGGACTCCATAGGATTTGCAAATGCTTATTTATCCAAAGTGATACAAATTGTCAAGTTAACAAATATTCTAACTGATGAGCATATAAAGTTATTTCATTCAACTCAATATGTTTTAAGAAGTATCTAGTATATGTTTAGAATCAAGTTAAAGCAGTAGTCATAAAAAAAAAATTAAGGTCCCAGAGTCAAACTTCTGATATTTGAAGCTAATATTTCTACTATATATGTAATTTAAGCAGTCTTTCAAGACCCAAAACTCCTCATCTGTAAACAGAGATATTTCCTGCCTCTTGGAATGAGTATGTAATAAATTTCATGTAGAGTTATTTATAATTGTTGTTCAATCGCTACGTCATGTCTAATTCTTTGCAACCTCATGGACTTCAGTATGCCAGGCTTCCCTGTCCTTCACCATCTCTCAAAGTTTGCTCAGATTCATGTCCATTGAGTTGGTAATGCTATCTAAAGATCTCATATATTTTTAAATATTAGAAAATTATATAAACATTTCCCTGTCTTCAAGAAGCTTGTATAAAACAACAATAAACAATGAAATACAGCATGTAATAAATTATCATGCCCTTTAAAATAAATTTTATAAATTACAGTACTGCTGCTGCTGCTAAGTCGCTTCAGTCATGTCTGACTCTGTGTGACCCCATAGCTCACCAGGGTCCCCTGTCCCTGGGATTCTCCAGGCAAGAAGACTGGAGTGGGTTACCATTTCCTTCTCCAATGCATGAAAGTGAAAAGTGAAATTGAAGTCGCTAAGTCATGCCCGACTCCTAGCGACCGCATGGACTGCCGCCTACCAGGTTCCTCCGTCCATGGGATTTTCCAGGCAAGAGTACTGGAGCAGGTTGCCATTACCTTCTCTGAACTAGCCTTAAACCTATATATGTGTGTGTGTATGTATGTATGTGTGTGTGCGTATGTGTGTGTGTATATATATATATTTATTTATTTATTTATGCATGTGTTAGTCTGTTAGTCATTCAGTCGGGTCCAACTCTTTATGACCCACGGACTATAGCCCAAGAGGCTCCTCTGTCCATGGAATTCTCCAGATAGGAACACTGGAGTGGGCAGCCCTTCCTGTCTCCAGGGATCTTCCTGATTTAGGGATTGAATTTTGATCTCCTGCATTGCAGGCAGATTATTTACTGTCTGACCCACCAGGGAAGCCCTTATATATGTGTGTATGCACACACATAAAACTCTGAAAGTTATTAGTGCTGGCCCCCTAAAATTTTTTTCCTCCTCATGAGTAGATAGTAGGATTGGTCTTCTCTCCCTCCTGCAAGTTAAATATGACCATGTTCACCCTCTGAAAGCAAAGTGGTGTGAATCACTTCCAGGCAGAAACTTAAAGAGCCCACTTACAGTTCTACATGCACTTTTTCGCTCTGTCTTGACAGGAGTGTTTTAGAAAGCAGTGGTTGCCGTGTTACTTAAGCCACATTAGGGGATGTTTGGTAAGGTCTGAAAACATTTTTTAGCTGGCATGACAGTAGAGGGTGTTACCTGCATCTAGTGAGTAGAAGCCACTTCTGCAATAAATGTTTTACAGTGCGCTGGAAACCCCTACCCCTCCCACTCTAAAACAACAAAAATTTTGACAGTCTAAGCTGGAATCAAGATTGCTGGGAGAATTATCAATAACCTCAGATATGCAGATGACACTACCCTTATGGCAGGAAGTGAAGAGGAACTAAAAACCCTCTTGATGAAAGTGAAAGAGGAGAGTGAAAAGGTTGGCTTAAAAAAGCTCAACATTCAGAAAACTGAGATCATGGCATCCGGTCCCATCACTTGGGAAGTAGATGGCGAAACAGTGGAAACAGTGTCAGACTTTATTTTTTTGGGCTCCAAAATCACTGCAGATGGTGACTGCAGCCATGAAATTAAAAGATGCTTACTCCTTGGAAGAAAAGTTATGACCAACTCAGATTGCATATTGAAAAGCAGAGACATTACTTTGCCAACAAAGGTCCATCTAGTCAAGGCTATAGTTTTTCCTGTGGTCATGTAGGGATGTGAGATTTGGACTGTGAAGAAGGCTGAGTGCCAAAGAATTGATGCTTTTGAACTGTGGTGTTGAAAAAGACTTTTGAGAGTCCCTTGGACTGCAAGGAGATCCAACCAGTCCATTCTGAAGGAGATCAGCCCTGGGTGTTCTTTGGGAGGAATGATGCTAAAGCTGAAACTCCAGTACTTTGGCCACCTCATGCGAAGAGTTGACTCATTGGAAAATCCCTCTGGGAGGGATTGGGGGCAGGAGGAGAAGGGCAGGACAAGGGATGAGCTGGCTGGATGGCATCACTGACTCGACGGACGTGAGTCTGAGTGAACTCCGGGAGATGGTGATGGACAGGGAGGCCTGGCATGCTGCGATTCATGGGGTCACAAAAAGTTGGACACGACTGAGAGACTGAACTGAACTGTTTAGTTTTAAATTCAGTTGGGATAATTTCATGAGTACCTCATGAGAAAAGCTGGGCTGGAAGAAGCATAAGCTGGAATCAAGATTGCCAGGAGAAATATCAATAACCTCAGATATTAGGGTTAGGGTTAGGATTACTGTTAGGGTTAGGTGACACCACGCTTATGGCAGAAAGTGAAGAGGAACTAAAAGCCTCTTGATGAAAGTGAAAGAGGAGAGTGAAAAAGTTGGCTTAAAGCTCAAGATTTAGAAAACTAAAATCATGGCATCTGGTCCCATCATTTTTGGGGGCTCCAAAATCACTGTAGATGGTGACTGCAGCCATAAAATTAAAAGAAGCTTACTCCTTGGAAGGAAAGCTATGACCAACCTAGATGACGTATTCAAAAGCAGAGAAATTACTTTGCCAACAATAATCCGTCTTGTCAAGGCTATGATCTTTCCAGTGATCATGTATGGATGTGAGAGTTGGACTGTGAAGAAAGCTGAGTGCCGAAGAATTGATGCTTTTGAACTGTGGTGTTGGAGAAGACTCTTGAGAGTCCCTTGGACTGCAAGGAGATCCAGCCCATCCATTCTGAAGGAGATCAGTCCTGGGTGTTCTTCAGAAAGAGTGATGCTAAAGCTGAAACTCCAGTACTTTGGCCACCTCATGCGAAGGGTTGACTCGTTGGAAAATCCCTCTGGAAGGGATTGGGAGCAGGAGGAGAAGGGGAGGACAAGGGATGAGCTGGCTGGATGGCATCACTGACTCAATGGACGTGAGTTTGAGTGAACTCCGGGAGTTGGTGAGGGACAGGGAGGCCTGGCGTGGTGCAATTCATGGGGTCTCAAAGAGTCAAACATGACTGAGCGACTGAACTGAACTGAACTGAAACTGTCAATATTACCACTATTAAGAAACCCTAGCTTGGAATAAGGAATATTTGGATGGTGGTTCCTTATTGTCCAGAAATGGACAAGAAGCATAAGCAAGAAATAACCCTTAGCTATTTCGGACCACTAAAAGTTTCGAATTGTGTGTTATCACAACACAGCCTAACTTTTCCTAGCTGACACATTTCATTTGCAATTTGAGTGAAATTAGAACACAATGTGCTTCTTCAAGTGATGTTTAAATAACGTCTTTCTGATATTTCTGGACTTAACATCCATGAATACATGACTGCTGGGATTAAAATTAAGGTTGAAATTTGTTTAAAATGGAAAATAAATAGATCAATTCAGATTTCAAGATAGTTTAGCTAGTTTTCAGAGTGAAATGATTGCTCATGAGAAGCATCTGTCTTTAATGCTTAATGTTCTTGCTCTAAGAAACCCAACCATCCAATCAAAATGCTTGGGAGAAAAATAGATTATGAAATTTGCATTAAAAATAAACTGCAGGTTGTAATTTTGCTGGAAAAAATAAACTTTACATCACT
This sequence comes from Ovis aries, assembly GCF_016772045.2. Taxonomy (NCBI): domain Eukaryota; kingdom Metazoa; phylum Chordata; class Mammalia; order Artiodactyla; family Bovidae; genus Ovis; species Ovis aries. Next base: position 77,222,226 of record NC_056059.1, read on the forward strand.
TTTAGTTAAATATTTTAATATTTCCTACCATTCTTTTTATGAAATAATTTAACACACCTTAAAGCAATCACAAAAAGACTATTTTGGTTTATACTTTTAGGGAATAAAAGAGAAAATAATAAAAAAGTTATAAAGATGAGGTTTTTTTATAAGCTGTAGTTCTTTTGATGAAAAATAGTATTTGTGATATCAGATATAAAACATGTAATTTTAATTTGTTTTCAAAGTCACAGATTTTCTCTCAAGACATTCATTTAATTTTTCATTTACAACTCTCCATAGTTAATATATTCTCTTAATTCAAATAATTAAAATGTATGAAAAGATAAACAGTGAAAAGTTTCCCTCCTAATTTGGCCATTACCTGTGACCCCCATAGGTGAGTGGCCTAGCACCACTCATGAATGGCACCACCTGGAATTGACACACTGTCATACTATATCCAATCTCATCATGCTAACCTCATTCACAGTAACCCTGTTATTAGTTTCATATTGTTGTACATATATTTATTCCCTTATAAATTTATGATATATAATAAATGTCAATGCATCCATATATGTATGGAAACAAATGCTGATTAACTTTTTTCTCACTTTTTACTATTTTTCTTATACTAAGCACATCCATAGGCTGGAACATAATCTCCATGTCCATCCACAATAAAAAGTTCTCAAAAAAAATCACATTGTTCCACAGCCTTCGATAAATAAGTTACTACCCAAAGGCTCCCATTTTCAAATCTGCCATTCCTAGCAACATCCCTTAATTGAGTTTATTTCCACAACTTATCCTATTGACATAGCTGCCATACCTGCACATACTTCATATTCCCTCTGTTATACCCCTGATGATCTAATGCCTAATAATGTGTCAATGACTGATAACACTTTGAGTGTTACCCTTCAAAGAGAAATATATACTGTGATTTTAATTCTCACTAATACACTATGTGAGGTTAAGTTTTAAAATGTTTAAACTTTCATTTAAAAGAGACTTTAAAAATCCTGTTTTGGTTGATATCAGAATCAGAGTATTTAAATCTCCACTTCTAGCTATGTGCTTCCTTGGTGGCTTAGAAGTAAAGAGTCCACCTGCAATGCAGAAAACAGGTTTGATCCCTGGGTCAGGAAGATCCCCTGGAAAAGGGAATGGCTACCCTCTTCAGTATTCTTCCCTGGAGAATTCCATGGAGAGAGGACCCTGGCGGGCTATAGTCCACGGGGTTGCAAAGAGTTGGACATGACAGAGCAACTAATGCTTCTAGCTATCAATGGAAATGACCTTCAAAATATGGAAACAGAGGAAAATAAGCATTTCCATTAATCTTGGAAATGAAAATTTACCATCCATACACTAAGATGTCAAGGTATTTCTGAATTATATAATGTAGACACGCTCGGATTAGGAGCCACAGAGAGCCAACTGATTATCTATACTTTTGTAAAAGAGTTGTGCACACAGGAAATATATAAATAAGGCCCTCAGACTACAACAGATGAAAAGCTTCTGCATAGCAAAAGAAACAATCTGCAAAAATGAAAAACAAAAGGAGAAAATATGTGCTAACCATATATATGAGAGGACTTAATATCAAATATATAAGGAAATCATATAACTCAATAGCAAAAAAAATAATAATAATAATTAAATTACGGGCAAATGGCTTAGACATTTTTCCGAAGAAGACATACATGAAAAGGTGTTCAACATCACTAATCACCAGGGAAATACAAACCAAAACTGCAATGAGATATAACCTCACACTTGTTAAAATGGTTATTATCCAAAAGACAAGAGATAACAAGTTTTGGTAGGAATGTGGAGAAAAGGAAATCCTTGTGCACGGTTAATGGATACAAACTGGTGCAGCAACCATAGAAAACAGTATGGCAATTCCTCAAAATTTAAAAATAGAACTGCAGTATGATCCAGCAATTCCATTTCTTGGTGTATATACAAAGGAAATAAAAACACTATCTGGAAGAGACATCTTCATTACTACATTAATTGCTATATTATTCACAATAGCAGAGACATGAGTCAATCTAAGTGTCCATCAATGAATAAATGGATAATGAAAATGTGATATGTATATATTATTTTCATATATATATATATATGCATACACACACACATACACAGGCATATTATTTGGCCATGAAAAAAATCCTGCCACTTGCAACAACATGGTTGGACTTTGAGGGTGTTATACTAAGTGAAATAAGTCAGATGGAGTAAGACAAGTACAGCATATTCTCATCTGTATGTGGAATCTAATGAAACCAAACTCAGAAATAGAGAATAGAATAGTGATTGCCCAGAGCTGAGGGTGGGGGAAAAGGGGAAGAATTATTCAAATGGAACAAACTGCAGCTCTAAGATGAGTAAGTTCTGGGTATATTATGGATAGCATAGTGACTATAATTAACAATACTTTATTATATACTTCAAAATTGTTAGGAGAGTAATGTTAAGACCACAAGAAAAGGTAATTATATATGGGCATAGAAGTGTCAACTAGCCTTATTATGATAATCATTTCATAATATATACATATATCAAAACATCCTATTGCATACTTTAAATTTACTAATGTCATATGTCAATAATATCTCAATAAATCTGAGGGGAAACGCCCTGACAAAAAACAATAACATTTGATTTGCCATCACAATAAAAAATAAGCTATCATTTCACTGAAAGCAATGAAAAGATATATAGTATGAAGAATAAGGAAAAGTCCAAACTAAAGCATAAGTTTTTAAACTCTTTCTCTATGTAGTAGATTTCCTACAAGAAATTATGTTGTCAGAAAACAATTATTTTTCATCTTTGAAAGATTTAAATATAAGTATTTGAATGATTTAAATATTGTAAAAAATTGTGTTTGAAAAATATATTTCAATTTCCTCCTTAATAATGATTTTTTTTGTTTATTTAACAGACATACAGTTTATCCCCCATATTGCATATCTCAATCTCATTAAGTCAATGAGATTTTTTCTCTAGGTAATTTGAATTTTGAGCAGAATCATGTGGAACATAAACATAGTAGGAGCTAAGACATTTGATGACAGTTTCTGGTGATAAATTTCTTGAATTTCTTGATGCTTAATGGTTTAGTTTCCCTTCCATTTCCTAAATTAAACAATGAACTTTCCAATGAGTACCTTTTTTTGCTCATTGGATTTATGGTTTCTGTTCCTAAAACAACAAATAAATTTCATTGCATTTTTATATCACCAAAATCAAAACATATCCTTGACATTAGAGCAAGAAACCAAGAAAAAACAATATGAGACCTGTAAAAAATTCAACATGAACAACATGAGGTCAAAATTTAAAATATGATGTAGACACTGAAAAACAAATTTATAACTGGAGAAAATCTATTTTGGAAAAAGGAAAAGCATTAGAATTCTTCCACATTTCTAAAGGTGACAAAGCAATAAAAATTAAATAATTGTTATAGAAAGAATGTTTGTGTTTTTCTCAGCCTCAATTCATATGTGAAAGTCCTAACACATATTAGGGCTAAATTTGGAGATGGGACTTCTAAAGAAGTAAATAATGTTAAATAGGGTCATAAGAGTGGAGTCCTGATCCTTTAGGATTGTATCCTTATAAGAAGAGAAATAAGAGAACATTTTTATCTCTTTCCCTGCACTCATGCACCAAGGAAAGGCCATGTGAAGACATATTCAGGAGGCTGTCATCTGCAAGCCAAGAAGAGAGTCTTAACCTTCTGGGACCAAATTTGTTAGAACCTTGATCTTACACTAGCCTCCAAAACTGTGAGAATATAAATCTCTGCGGTTTAAGTCACCCAGCCTGTGACATTTTGTTATGTAAGCCTGAACAGACTGATAAACATGATGAAAGAAATAAAAACTAGATCTAGGAAATTTAATCTACAGGGGAAAAATAAAGAGCTTAAAGAATCCATGATAATATAGAGCAAATGGATCCAAAATAATAAATAAAGAAATAATACAAACATTCTTAAGCTGAAAATGAACATTAGCTTGGATATTTAAAGGGTTCACTAAGTAACAAAAAATAAGTATATACATATATAAAAATAAATAAAGAATGAAGAACATCTCTACAAATATCAAGAGAAAAAACTTAACTATAAAAGTATAAAAAACTATAAAAGTATAAAACTGCCTTCAAGTATCTATCACACAATAATAAATGACAATAAGAATGGATTCAAATATGCAGCATTTTGGATACAAAGCACTGGTGCTTAGGAAAGCTATATTACAGTTACCAAAATTTTGTAGGGCAAAATTTAGGTTTAAATAAACTTAAACACCTCAATATATTAATAGTTTGACACAATCAAGATTTACTTCTCACTCACATCACAATTCACCTTGGTCTGAGGAAGAGCCCACCCTCTCTGCTGCATGCAATCATTCAGGGACACAAGTCCTTCCATGCTTAGCCCAGAAGAGACATATCACTCCCTCACAAGCTGTGAACAAGAATGGGTGATAAGGCCAGACCTCAAGGTAGGGGACTGGAAAATGCTTTTTGGCTGCTTGCTCGGGTAAAGGAACACATTTGAGAGACATCTAACCAGCACTATCTAATAGAACTTTCTGTAATAATGGAAATGTTCTACTGTACTGGCTAATGTGGTAGGCATAAACCAAATATGGAACAGTGGTAAAGAATCTGTCTGCCAGTGCAGGAGACAGCAGGAGATGTGGGTTTCAATCCCTGGGTCAGGAAGATCCCCTGGAGTAGGAAATGGCAACCTGCTGCAGTATACATGCCTAGAAAATTCCATGGACAGAGGAGCCTGGCAAGCTACAGTCAACGGGGTTGCAAAGATCAGACACACACACACACATAGGCATATATGTTATTTAGCCCTTGAAATGAGGCTAGAGTGACAGAGAAAATGAATATTTGATTTTATTTATTAGTTTTAATTAATTTAAATGTAAAGAAATACATGTGAGTGGTGGTTTTCATACTGGAGAATGCAGACCACATGCACAGGACAATAGACTATGTCTTCAAAGATGTTCATTAGGCACTATTGGCCTTGGTAAAAATTTGGAGATATGACAAATAACAACTATTTAGGAAGCTGTGATCCATTCAGCAAATAGTTCAAATATTATCTGCTGAATATCAGTTCTGGGCCTGTGGAGGATATAAATTTAGATTTGGTAGGAAATATCAGAGTATCAGAAAATATTGGCTTTTCTAAAACTTAGTGAGGTACTGCAAAGAGGAGTATCCTTTGGTCTAAGGCATCAGTTTTCTGTGGCTCAAACCAGAAACATCAGCATCACCTGGGAACATGGAAAAGGAAATTCTCCAGACCCACTGGGGACCTGTTGTGGGGGTGGGGCACAGCAATCTGTGTTCAATCAGCCGTCTGGGTAATACTGCCACATGCTAAATTTTGAGAATCACTGATCTAAAGCAAAAGTTCTCAACACTAGTTGCTCATTACAATTATCAAGGGGACTTTAAAAAACAGGGCTCCATCCTCAGAGATTTTTATTTGTTATGCAGTAGATCCAAGGATTTGTAAAAGCTCTCTAGGTGATTCAAATGTACAAACAGAATTGAGAATCAAAACTGAGGTGACCCAGACTGAAAGCAGTAAAGGAAATAGAACACAGTGTTAGTACAAATCACTTTTTCTGCCTGTGGTCCATAACACGAAACTGCTGAAGGTCCATCATAACTTTGGATAAATATAATAGCACGATTCGACTTTCTGTACCATTTTATGTGAGCAAAGACGAGCTACTAAGAATGCAAATAGAAGCAAGGACTGGGCTCCTGGTAGTGCCAGGAGACTGGTAAATCTGAAGCCCCAGTCCAGCCAGCTACACAAGCCTCCTGACAAAGCCTCTTAGAAGCATCCTGGGAAATGGCTCCCTGTGCCTCCCTCACAGTCCAGTGCTGCTCACTACTCTGAGGAAGCAGCCAGGGCCTGAGCAGTGGTCACAGGCACAAACTTAGGAGCCAAACTGTCTCCAGTTCTGCCACTGCCTCTTATTAGCTGTGCAACTTGGGAAAGTAGAGGAATTCTTTTATCCTCACTTTTCTTCTCTAAAATGGAGATAATACTATTGTACCTTTGGCACAGGGCTGATCAGAAGAAAAAAAGAATAAATGAATGTATTGTTCAGACACTTAAAAGAGCACTTGACACATATTGTTAGAGAAATAAAATTAGAAACAAAGCTCATGTCAGCGTGTTGCTAAGAAACAAAAAACAGTTCAATATTAAATGATTGTTAGTTAGATAAATGGTTACTAGCTATAAAAATAATTGTACATACATTATATGTGGTATATAATCATATACACTTTAACATATTACATGTTTTAATATGTATGTGGGCATATGTATAGTTTCTAGACATCATTCTAAAAAATATCGATGAATGAAAGAGAAAATATGAGACACCATATTCTAATATATTTGTAGCATGACAGAAAATGCACAACTAATATATCAGATAAATATAAGCACCATGATAAATAAAACAACATAAGAAATAGAAAATGGTCTTTGAGAAGTAACTTGAAAGAAATTAAGAAAATCATGTTCATACCTGGGGTCAGAAAAATAGGACCTGAGGGGATATCAATACAAAAGCCCTGGGAAATTACATTTTAAGTGCTCAACAAATAGCACACAGACACACAAAAAAAAAACTATCATTAGAATGAACTGACTGAAGCACAGGTATTAGATAACAAAGCTTCAGAGATGGTCACGGCCAAGACATATAAAGTCTTGCAAGGTATGCCCAAGATATTAAATTTTATTTTTAAACAATGAGAAGATAGAATTGGTTGAGCAGGCAAGTTTTCTTGATCTATGTACTATACAGCTTCAAAGTCAAGTCTACTTTAGCTTCCATGTAGTGAACTCATAATATTAGGTCAGGAGTAGAAGTGGCAGCAAGTTACAAAGCTATTGCACAATGAAGTGTGCCACCCAGGAAAAAGATTATACTGGTTTGAGCCAAAACGATGAACCAAGATGATGGTATAGAAGTGGTGACAATTAGATCTGAATAAACATGAATTTGTGGATATGATTTACGAGCATGTTTGGCCTGAAAAAATCAATGAATCATAGGGCCAGATTCTAAGACTGTGAGAAGACCCAACAGTTTGGCCTTGTTAAATGTGAATTTCATGGAGGCTCCAAGGAGAAATTGGAAATGCAAGTCTGACGCTCAAGGGAAACGTGGGAGCTAAAGACATTAACTAGGCTTTACAAGTGTATATAAATCCATGAAAATACCTGAGGTTTCTTAGTAAGTGAGTGTAGATAGAGGGGAAAAAAATAAATTGTTTGGCATCCAACTAATTATTTAGGTGAAGTGTTTGCCGCCCAGGCCTGACTATAAGCAATCTCTGACTGCTCACTTTCTGAAGCAACTCATGATTTCCTAAACTTATGGAAATAGGAAAATAACTTCTAAGGTTTTAATTTCCAGAAATGAAAATCCTCCCAGTATCCCTTGGAAAGGTGATCATGGAGGACATTGGACCAGGAAGGCTCCATCTATCCACACTTATAGGAAGTATGGCTGCTCCTTTGTAGAATTCACTCTTCAGCCAAGGGGAAAACAATTTAGAGGCCATTATCTCAGAATAAAACCTGTATCCTGGAACTCTGATTGCTGCATGTTGCTTTCCATTTCCCTATTTCTTAAAGGGAGGTGTTTGTTTTATCTTCTTGTTTTTATTTTAAAACACGTATGTGGAGGTGGCTTTATATTTTAGCCCATAAATGGACAGAACATGAAATGAAATATCCAGACCTGATTGAAGGAACTGAACAGAAACCAGAGATTCTAAATTCAGTAACTGAGTAAGAGTTCAGGTAGTGTTTCGATGGAAAATAATAAATCTGTTTTCAATTACACATGAACTAATTGCCTTATTTTATCATGGACAATGTTGAAAGTTTAGGTATTGGTAAATGGGGGCAGACATGTCTATCAAAGACGAAATGTAGTGAATATTTTTATTTTTGCCTTTTTAAGAATTTCTCTCTCTTCCCCTTGGCCAACCTTTCCTTTTGGCAACAATACCTTGAATCACTGTCCACAGTGATTTTGGAGCCCAAATATCTGTCACTGACTCCACTGTTTCCCCTTCTATTTGCCTGACGTGATAGGACCAGATACCATGATCTTAGTTCTTTTCTTTTGTTGTTTTTTACTTTACAATATTGTATTGGTTTTGCCATACATTAACATGAATCTGCCACGAGCGTACACATTTTCCCCATCCTGAACCCCCCTCCCACCTCCTTCCCTGTACCATCCCTCTGGGTCATCCCAGTGCACCAGCCCCAAGCATCCTGTATCCTGCATAGAACCTAGACTGGCAATTCATTTCTTACATGATATTATACATGTTTCAATGCCATTCTCCCTAATCATCCCACCCTCTCCCTCTCCCACAAAGTCCAACAGACTGTTCTATACATCTGAGTCTCTTTTGCTGTCTTGCATACAGGGTTATCATTACCATCTTTCTAAATTCCATATATATGTGTTAGTATTCTGTATTGTATATAGTATTCTGGCTTCCTTCACTCTGTATAATCTGCTCCAGTTTCATCCACCTCATTAGAACTGATTTAAATGTGTTCTTTTTAATAGCTGAGTAATACTCAATTGTGTATATGTACCACAGCTTTCTTATCCATTCATCTGCTGATGGACATCTAGGTTGTTTCCATGTCCTGGCTATTATAAACAGTGCTGCAATGAACATTGGGGTACATGTGTCTCTTTCAATTCTGGTTTCCTCGGTGTGTATGCCCAGCAGTGGGATTGCTGGATCATAAGGCAGTTCTATTTCCAGTTTTTTAAGGAATCTCCACACTATTCTCCATAGTGGCTGTACTAGTTTGCATTCCCACTAACAGTGTAAGAGGGTTCCCTTTTCTCCACACCCTCTCCAGCATTTATTGCTTGTAGACATTTGGGTCACAGCCATTCTGACTGGTGTGAAATGGTACCTCATTGTGGTCTTGATTTGCAGTTCTTTTAATATTGAGTTTTAAGCCAGCTTTTTCACTTTCACCCTCATCAAGAGGCTCTTTAGTTCCTCTTCACTTTCTGCCATTAGAGTAGTATCATCTGCAGTACTTCCCCCAGCAATCTTGATTTCAGCTTGTGATTAGTTAAAGCTATGGTAGTAGCTTCAGTAGTCATATATGGATGTGAGAGTTGAAAGAAGGCTGTGTGTGCTAAGTTGTTTCAGTTGTGTCCGACTCTTTGTAACCCTATGGACTGCAGTACATGAGGTTCTTCTGTCTGTGCAGATTCTCCAGGCAACAATACTAGAGTGGGTTGCCATGCCCTCCTCCAGGGGATCTTCCCAACCCAGGAATTGTACCTGCGTCTCCTGCATTGGCAGCAGATTCTTTACCACTAGTGCCACATAAAGAAGGCTGAGCACCAAAGAATTGATGCTTTTGAACTGTAATGTTGGAGATTTCTTGAGAGTCCCTTGGACAGCAAGGAGATCCAACCAGTCAATCCTAAAGGAAATCAACCCTGAATATTCAATGGAAGGACTGATGCTGAAGCTGAAGCTCTGATAGTTTGGCCAATGATGCCAAGAGCCAACTCATTGGAAAAGACCCTAATCCAGGAAAAATCGAGGGCAAGAGAAGGGGGTGACAGAGGATGAGATTGTTGGATAGCATCACCGACTCAATGAACAAATTTTTGAGCAAATTCTGGGAGGCAGTGATGAACAGGGAAGTCTGGCACACTGCAATACATGGAGCTGCAAAGAGTGGGGCATGACTTAGTGACTAAACAACTACACCTTGAATTCAAAGAGATTCAATAACACATCATCCAGGTTTAACAGGTAGGACTACAATCCAGGTCTAGAGTCTTGTTGTCAGTTCCCTTGTCCACAGTGATTGGTCCAAGCCTGTTATATGATCTAATATAGTCTAAGCAAATTCCTGCCCTGATTTTTTGCTTAAAGAGAGTGATGATGCTTCCACTTCAGGTTGTAGAGTTTGAAGGACATGAATTGGTGGCTACTAGGAGCCACTGTCTCTCACCTTATATATGAAAAAGCTATCTGGTATAAAGGAAAATGAAGCCAAGCCCATATGAGATGAAGCTGGAAAAAGTCCCAATGATGTTGGGCCTCTGATTTTGGAGTCTGACCACCCCAGATCTATTCTCAGTCCTGAAGTTCTCTCTTTGGTTCTTTTATCCTCAGTTTTAACACCTGATCTCAGGGACTGAAGAGATGAGACAGAGACCTTGATCTGGAATGACACCTTGATCAGGAATATAAAGACTTTGATTTTATACTAAATACTATTTTCCAACTAGCTGCCCCTGTGCCAGTGAGTTGCATGAGGTTAAACAATGTGCTACCAAAATTATTTATTGGTCATTTAAGTTTAAAAAACAGTTAACAAAGTTTAAATAAACAAGTTTTTTCCCCCTTCAACATTTCTCAAAGTTTCTGATTGCATTGTAATTCTTTGCTGTGGTGTGGAGTAACCAAGGTACCATTTATTCAAAGAAAACCATATCATTTATTAACATCTCCTCCACCAAAGACAGTTTGGGAAATACTGGACTAGTCTTATGTTGTAGATAGAGAAAATCATCCTCCTTAAGAGTCTTATTCTTATGTTATTTGTTCTGGTTTAAAGTCTTAGAAAGAAAGAAGAATGGCCAGAAGGAAAATGCCATTTTTCCCCTGTGCAAAAACAGTCCCAGATAAGAATGTGAGCCAGTTCAGCGTAGATGCCCAACATCCAGACTGTTAAATGGAATCACAGAAAAGCAAAGCCCTAAGCCAAACAAATAAATCTTTAGTGATGGAGCCCTAGTGATTTTGACAGGCAAATCTGGGAGTATTTATGAATAAAAAAAATTTTCTAGTTCAAAAACAACTGATATGGCTACATTCAGCCATCTATGTGTCCTAATTGATACATACCAACTCTTTGATAAGTAGAAGTTTATTCAAGCTGTTTTAGGTGTTAAGGATCTCTTGATTGCTAGACAGTTATGAAATGGTAGTGATTTTCTTTTTGAGAATTGTGATATCTTAACTTCTAGATTAATCCTGAAATATAAAGAAATCATTTTCAGTTCAAAGATAAGCTGAAAAGAGATTAAATCCTCTGCTCTCAACTGTAAGGTTTAGTATTAGCCTGAAAGCATGAAGATAGGATACAGCCTTGAAAATCCTTGTAATCAGTCCTCTCCTAAGATAAAATGCACTGGTATTTTGCTAGTTATTGATATTCAGGCCATTTCTTTATTTTACTTCAGCTCTGCCCAGTTTTTTGAAGTGACAGCTTTTGAGAAGGGGAGAAAAAAATGAGATGTACGCTTAGAACTTATAACTGAAGGAAGTAAAATTGCTCTAAGATTCCAACCAACAAAATCCATACAAAACAAATGCCCGCAACTCTGGTGGAAATAAACCTAGAAATTATATGTTTGTATATGACTGATATATATAGGAATACACACACACACAAGAAGGAAACAAAGTCAGTTTCATCTTGGAATATCTCAGGGAAGTTGGGCTATAACATCCAAGTTCAAAAAGTAGAAATCAAATAAAATATTTAGAAATATATATATAATTAAGAGAAAAGTAATAGCAGAAGACAGGAAAATAATGACAAATAAAGCTGTAAGTTTATAGTGTTTAAAAGTACTATGCAGGCAAATCACAAAATTGGATAAGTATCACTCATCAGGGTTTACCATAGCCCAGAAAAATATACTTCAAAATTGTGCACTCCACTAGAATGGAGTCCATGATATCACAAACCATCTTTGGATTACCAGAATGACTTCTCACATTAAATGAGAGGTGGAGTAATTTGAACAGAAGATAAGAAGCAATCTAGTGACTAGTAATCCCTGTTTCCTATAGTAACATAGTGTATTTCCCAGGCCACTCTAGTCCAGGGTATAAAATGGTGACATATTACTAGCAAATTTCACTTATTCTGATTCTGACCTACGTATTCAATTCTCGACAGAATCTTTTCCTTTTATACTGCGAATGCCTCGTTTCTTTACATGTTCATGAGCAATTCCACTCATACCATGTGAGACCATCATTTGTATGTTATTTGCTTGGATTTGCATATGCCTGGAGTCATGACCAGGGTCAATAACTCCCTCTCTGCTGAAAGGCAGAAAATACTTCACCACTCTCTTAGTTTGTGCTTCATACAAGCAGAGATAGTTAAGGATTCTTCTTAGAGTGATATTTTGTAAGAAGCAAGGTGAGTGAAGCAGGAAAGAGCAGGAGGAAAAGATAAGCAAGGCCGTGTCTCAGCTAGACACTAGGGTTTTTTTTCCAATTCCACACTGAAGTTCTAAAGTTTAAATGGCGCCATTGATGTAGCCCAAACTTAAGGCAAGAAGCTGTCCTTTTAAACACCCACAGTCATTGGACAAGGTCTACGTACATGAGATTGGAGTCAGGGGGGAGAAAGACAGAGCTATGGGTTGCTATTAGCCAACATTTAGAATAACAGGAAGAAGGGTGTATGAGATAGCAAAGGAACTCAAGTGAGGCACCAATAACACCCTTTCCTTACATAGCATTGTTGCCATTTTGAGCACATGCTCCCACTTCTGCTGTATCACACCTCCCACAAGGTCTTGTCTAATCTGTTAAACCTCCATCTCTTCCTCAGGATCTACCTCACACAAACACTGCTGACTTCTCACTAGAAACCACAACTTTTTAAGGAATAACTGATTCTTCTGACAAGTACTTCAGTTCCCCACTGCCAGTAGTATTGATATATGGGAGACCTAGAGAACACAAAGCTCTATCATCTTTGGTTACACAGGAGAAAAGGTCTCTTCCCTTTTTATGTCACGTTTTCATGGAGAAGAATTTAACATGCCCATGATCTTCAACGCTTTGCATTTTTTACTCAGAGCTCTCTTGACTTAGGACTTTAGACATGAGTTCACACAAGGCAAGATGGAGGTTAATTTATAGACACTGTTCTCAATCATTCCTCCTATTTGAGAACTAAGGTTGATTTTTCTTCTCTCTTAGGAGTCGTTCTTTCCTAGAAGGCTTCCCTGTCACTTATACAAATATATTTCTGGAAGCCCCACCTGCTCAGCCTATCTGTCTGATATTTCCAGATATATCTGAATCCAAAAAGGAAATAGATTTAAACCAAAAGAGGATACACAATAATTTGGTAGATAATTATATATACTTCAATATTTCTAAGTCTAATAGTTTTGCCTGCCTCGCCAAGTCTAATCAGAGATCCAGTGAAGACTGAGTTTACACTCTGAATTTTTATGAATCCTCCAAGGTGTGTCCATTCCATGAGGTCTTCCTGGAGATTACAATCAAGGCTTCCCCTCAAGGTACTACAAGTATTTCTCTTGCACTATTGTCTTTTTTTTTTTTCCAAAACAAATATGTTTCTTGCTCTCCTTTTTTTTCTCTCTCTTTCCATTCTATTCATATGAACTACATTTTTTTCATTTTTATTTGACTTTATAATGGATGCAGATTATAAACAGCAGCAATGATTCAGAAGCTCCTGAAAACAAAATATAAAGGTTGTAAAACACATGCTGCATATGCTGTAAACATTTGTTTCGTAATTTCATCTGTAAGATCTGAAGTGTTTGAATCATGCTTCATTTTGATAGGATTCAATAGTTTCAAACTTGTTTTTTTTGTTCTGCTGTGAAATGTTAGATCCCATTGTCTTAACTTTTAAATATTTAATTTAATAAAGATTAAAGCAATAATATAAATCAAGTAATAAATACAAATACTCCCTGGAAAACAGGAATAATTTATTTTTAGATGGTCCTAGGGTACTGCAGCCATTCATGTCAATGTATGGCAAAACCAATACAGTATTGTAAAGTAAAATAAAGTAAAAATTAAAATTAAAAAAAAAAAGAAATTAAAAGACTCTTACATCTTGGAAGAAAAGTTATGACCAACCTAGATAGCATATTGAAAATCAGAGACATTACTTTGTCAACAAAGGTCCGTCTAGTCAAGGCTATGGTTTTTCCAGCGGTCATGAATGGTTGTGAGAGTTGAGCTGAGCACCGAAAAATTGATGCTTTTCAACTGTGGTGTTGGAGAAGACTCTTGAGAGTCCCTTGGACTGCAAGGTGATCAAACCAGTCCATTCTAAAGGAGATCAGCCCTGGGGGTTCTTTGGAAGGAATGATGCTAAAGCTGAAATTCCAGTACTTTGGCCACCTCATGTGAAGAGTTGACTCATTGGAAAAGACTCTGATGCTGGGAGGGATTGGGGGCAGGAGGAGAAGGGGACGGCAGAGGACGAGATGGCTGGATGGCATCACCAACTCGATGGACATGAGTTTGAGTGAACTCTGGGAGTTGGTGATGGACAGAAAGGCCTGGCGTGCTGCAATTCATGGTGTTTCAAAGAGTCGGACATGACTGAGTGACTGAACTGAACTGAACTGAGGGTATAAGACTTCCTATAATTTGTTTTCAAATGCACAAAGAGTATACTTTGGTAGGCAACAAAAGAAATATATTTTTTCCTATTAAATCTCTGGTTTTAAACCTCATGACATACAATATTCTTGTGATTGAAAAACTATTTAGTCTATGAAAAAGAAAGAAAACAAGCTTAAATAATTTGGACTCACATTTAATCTCTCAACAACTCATTTAAAAAGATGAGAATGTATTCTTCTGTAGAAGTTTGTCATGAGTATTCCTGTCTGCAAATAGATGGAAGGATTCAAGCTATTTTGGCATTTGTTTGTAGTCAAGAAATTTGAGTTCTATTTACAACTCTGATTGACATTATCAGCTAAAACCAAACATTTCACTGATTCCTTCAGGAGTTTTTATACTATACAGTACTATCAAATAATAATTACTGAGCTTAATTAAAAGGATAACAGAATGTTCTTGAAGTACTCTAGCAAAGAAGAATGTATCAGCATTTCCAGAGACTGCTTAGCAGCACTGTAGTACCAAGCATATATTGCATAGTCAGACTGCCAAGCTTAAATGACAGCAACACCTATACAACTTTGAGTGAGTTATTCATCATTTTTTGGCCACAGTTTCTTCACTTGTAAAATAGGGATAATAATAGCAGTCATTATATAGGTTGGTTCTGAGGATGCAAGCTATCAATATTTATAAAGTTCTCAGAAAAGTAGTTGACACATAAGTAAATGGAATGTTGGTTTAACAAATATTATTCAGGTAACTATCACAAAATTTAAAATTGCTTAATTCATATACATGTTAGGGAAGGAGGCTAAAATAATAAAGAAACAAATCATGATCACTTAAAATAATGCATAATATGACATTCAGCAAAAGCAGAAACAAAACAAAATGTGATTTTTTTCATCTGTTAAGCCACAAAGTATAGTTTTTCATTCTTTACAGAGGAAAAAACGGTGAACACAAAGATTGTGACTTGCCTTGGATTTATAAACAGATTAGCTAAAATGATGAAAACCATATCAATACATCTGCTTCTCAGATTAGCATCTATTTAACTTTAAAAACACCATAGAAGTCTCAGAACTTCTTAAATAATCTCAAAACAGATAACAAAAAAATCAAAATTTTAGAGATGAAAAAGTTTGAAATTTCTTAGGCAGCATTGTGTAGTTTATGATTTACTTTCCTGTCCCCCTAGTACCTAAGTATGTCAATATGACTTAATTATGACAATTAAAATCTAAGCATCAGTGCTGTATGAGACCTCTAAGATGCCTGCTTAAGGACTGTTTTTTTGTCATTTCCTATTTCTAGGAAATAGGGAGCTTCAACAGCCAACTTTGTCAATGAGGCAATCTTAGGAATGTAGGCCATGTGCTCAAGCTGGCAGAACTAAACATTAGACTGAGATTGGGGTCCTGATGGCTGTAGAAACACTAAGTCAACCTTGAAAATCATCTACTTTCTGTCTTTAAATCTGAGAGAGAAATAAAACTGGACATTATTTAAGTCAGTGTTATTTTTATACTTTCTTTTATATGCAGCTAAAATGAACTCCCCAGGTCAGTAGGTGCCCAGTATGCTACTGGAGATCAGTGGAGAAATAACTCCAGAAAGAATGAAGGGATGGAGCCAAAGCAAAAACAACACCCAGTTGTGGATAGGACTGGCAATAGAAGCGAGGTCCAATGCTGTAAAGAGCAATATTGCATAGAAACCTGGAATGTTAGGTCCATGAAGCAATGCAAATTAAAAGTGGTCAAACAGGTGATGGCAAGGGTGAACGTCAGCATTCTAGGAATCAGCGAACTAAGACAGACTGGAATTGGGGAATTTAACTCAGATGACCATTATATCTACTACTGTGGGCAGGAAACCCTTAGAAGAAATGGAGTAGCCATCATAGTCAACAAAAGTATCTGAAGTGCAGTACTAGGATACAATCTCAAAAACGACAGAAAGATCTGTTCGTTTCCAAGGCAAACCGTTCAAAATCACGGTTATCCAAGTCTATCTCCTGAACAGTAACACTGAAGAAGCTGAAGTTGAATGGTTCTATGAAGACCTACAAGACATCCTAGAACTAACACCCAAAAAAGATGTCCTTTTCATTACAGGGGACTGGAATGTAAAAGTACAAAGTCAAGAAATACCTGGAGTAACAGGCAAATTTGGCCTTGGTGTACAGAATGAAGCAGGCAAAGAGTTTTGCCAAGAGAATGAATTAGTCATAGCAAACACCCTCTTCCAACAACACAAGAGAAGACTCTACACATGGACATCACCAGATGGTCAACATCAAAATCAGATTGATAATATTCTTTGCAGCCGAAGATGGAGATGCTCTGTACAGTCAGCAAAAACAAGACCAGGAGCTGACTGTGGCTCAGATCATGAACTCCTTATTGCCAAATTCATACTTAAATTGAAGAAAGTGGGGAAAACCTTTAGACCATTCAGGTATGACCTAAATCAAATCCCTTCTGATTATACAGTGGAAGTGAGAATAGATTTAAGGAACTAGATCTGATAGACAGAGTGCCTGATGAACTATGGACAGAGGTTCGTGACATTGTACAGGAGACAGGGATCAAGATCATTCCAAAGAAAAAGAAATGAAAAAAGCTAAATTGTTGTCTGAGGACGGCTAACAAACACCTGTGAAAAGAAGAAAAGTGAAAAGCAAAGGAGAAAAGGAAAGATATACCTATTTGAATGCAGATTTCCAAAGAATAGAAAGGAGAAATGAGAAAATGTTCCTCAGCAATCAATGCAAAGAAATAGAGGAAAACAATAGAATGGGAAAGACTAGAGATCTCTTCAAGAAAGTTAGAAATACCAAGGGAACATTTCATGCAAAGATAGGCTCGATAAAGGACAGAAATGGTATGGGCCTAACAGAAGCAGGAGATATTAAGAAGAGGTGGCAAGAATACAGAGAAGAACTGTACAAAAAAGATCTTCATGACCCAGATAATCACAATGGTGTGATCATTCACCTAGAGCCAGACGTCCTGGAATGTGAAGTCAAGTGGGCCTTGGGAAGCACCACTATGAACAAAGCTAGTGGAGGCGATAGAATTCCACTTGAGGTAATTCAAATCCTAAAAGATGATGCTGTGAAAGTGCTACACTCAATATGCCAGCAAATTTGGAAAAATCAGCAATGGCCACAGGACTGGAAAAGGTCAGTTTTCATTCCAATCCCAAAGAAAGGCCATGCCAAAGAATGCTCAAACTGCCACACAATTGCACTCATCTCTCACTCTAGTAAAGTAATGCTCAAAATTCTCCAAGCCAGGCTTCAGCAATACATGAACCATGAACTTACAGATGTTCAAGCTGGTTTAGAAAAAGCAGAGGAACAAGAGCTCAAATTGCCAACATTATCTGGATCATGGAAAAAGCAAGAAAGTTTCAGAAAAACATCTATTTCTGCTTTATTGATGATGCCAAAGCCTTTGTCTGTGTGGATCACAGTAAACTGTGGAAAATTCTTCAAGAGATGGGAATACCATACCACCTGCCCTGCCTCTTGAGAAACCTGTATGCAGGCCAGGAAGCAACAGTTAGAACTGGACATGGAACAACAGACTGGTTCCAAATAGGAAAAGGAGTATGACAAGGTTGTATATTGGAACCCTGTTTATTTAACTTCTATGCAGAGTACATCATGAGAAATGCTGGGCTAGATGAAGCACAGGTTGGAATCAAGATTGCCAGGAGAAATATCAGTAACACCAGATATACAGATAACACCACCCTTATGACAGAAAGTGAAGAAGAACTAAAGAGCTGCTTGATGAAAGTGAAAGAGGAGAGTGAAAAAGTTGGCTAAAAGCTCAACATTCAGAAAATTTTGATCATGGCATCTGGTCCCATCTCTTCATGGCAAATAGATGGGGAAATAATGGAAACTTTCTTTTTGGGGGGCTTCAAAATCACTGCAGATGGTGATTGCAGCCATGAAATTAAAAGATGCCTACGCCTTGGAAGGAAAGTTATGACCAACCTAGACACCATATTAAAAAGCAGAGACATTACTTTGTCAACAAAGGTCAGTCTAGTCAAGGCTATAGTTCTTCCAGTAGTCATGTATGGATGTGAGAGTTGGACTGTGAAGAAAGCTGAGCACTGAAGAATTGATGCTTTTGAACTGTGGTATGGGAGAAGACTCTTGAGAGTCCCTTGGACTGCAAGGAGATCCAACCAGTGCATCCTAAAGGAAATCAGTCCTGGGTCTTCATTGGAAGGACTGATTTGAAGCTGAAACTCCAATATTTTAGCCATCTGATACGAAGAACTGACTCGTTTGAAAAAACCCTGATGTTGGGAAAGATTGAAAGCAGGAGGAGAACAGGACTATAGTGGATGAAGTGGTTGGATGGCATCACTGACTCAATGGACATGAGTTTGGGTAAACTCTAGGACTTGGTAATGGACAGGGAGGCCTGGTGTGCTGCAGTTCATGGGGTCCCAAAGTCAGATATGACTGAGTGACTGAACTGAACTGAAATCATATGTTAAATGAAGCCTGTGTGTTAATTGCTCAATCATGTCCAACTCTTGTGACCACATGAACTTTAGCTCCCCTGGCTCCTCTATCCATAGAATTCTCCATGCGAGAATACTGGATTTGGTAGCCATTCTTGTCTCCAGGGGATATTCTCAACCCAGGAATGGAACCTGCATCTCTTGCATTGCAGGCAGATTCTTTGCCATTTGAACCCTAAGAGAAGCCCTTAATGAAGCTTCAGTTGAGTTGAGTTCAGTTCAGTCACTCAGTCGTGTCTGACTCTGTGACCCCATGAATCGCAGCACACCAGGCCTCCTGTACGTCACCAACTCTCGGAGCTCACTCAGACTCACGTCCATCGAGTCAGTGATGCTATCCAGCCAGCTCATCCTCTGTCATACCCTTTCCCTTCTGCCCCCAATCCCTCCCAGCATCAGAGTCTTTTCCAATGAGTCAACTCTTCACATGAGGTGGCCAAAGTACTGGAGCTTCAGCTTTAGCCTCATTCCTTCCAAAGAAATCCCAGGGTTGATCTCCTTCAGAATGGACTGTTTGGATCTCCTTGCAGTCCAAGGGACTCTCAAGAGTCTTCTCCAACACCACAGTTCAAAAGCATCAATTCTTCGGCACTCAGCCTTCTTCACAGTCCAACTCTCACATCCATACATGACCACAGGAAAAACCATAGCCTTGACTAGACGGACCTTAGTCGGCAACGTAATGTCTCTGCTTTTGAATATACTATCTAGGTTGGTCATAACTTTTCTTCCAAGGAGTAAGTGTCTTTTAATTTCATGGCTGCAGTCACCATCTGCAGTGATTTTGGAGCCCCCCTCCCAAAATAAAGTCTGACACTGTTTCCACTGTTTCCCCATCTATTTCCCATGAAGTGATGGGACCAGATGCCATGATCTTCGTTTTCTGAATGTTGAGCTTTAGGCCAACTTTTCACTCTCCACTTTCACTTTCATCAAGAGGCTTTTTAGTTCGTCTTCACTTTCTGCCATAAGGGTGGTGTCACCTGCATATCTGAGGTTACTGATATTTCTCCTGGCAATCTTGATTCCAGCTTGTGTTTCTTCCAGTCCAGCGTTTCTCATGATGTACTCTGCTTATAAGTTAAATAAGCAGGGTGACAATATACAGCCTTGACGTACTCCTTTTCCTATTTTGAACCAGTCTGTTATTCCATGTCCAGTTCTAACTGTTGCTTCCTGAACTACATACAGATTTCTCAAGAGGCAGGTCAGGTGGTCTGGTATTCCCATCTTTCTCAGAATTTTCCACAGTTTATTGTGATCCACACAGTCAAATGCTTTGGCATAGTCAATAAAGCAGAAATAGATGTTCTTCTGGAACTCTCTTACCTTTTCCCCAGAAAAGACATCAACTGCTTTGCGTCTTTACTCAGTAAATTGTGGAAAGATCTGAGACTCATGTTGCATGGAATGTACAAATAAAGGAAAATGAAATAAAGCAGGCATTATCCCATTACTTTGGTATGAAAAAAATATACCTTGGTAAAAAAGAAGTACTCTAGTGATTAGTTGAAGTTCCCAAATTCTCCACATTGGAATTTAGGACAATATCATATTAGAAAACTTTTGTTTTTATTCCCTTTCTTTCTGGGAATGGGTGGCAGGATTTGATATATCTGGCTTCTAATCCGTAAGGTCATTTAACATCCTTAATGCCTTTTTTGCTCTTAATAACTCACCAGGACTCCTTACCTGAAGCTGATTAGAGCTCTGGCACCTGATGATCAGGGAGTATCTCCAAAGATGCTCACCTACTAAAGACAGTGCAGCCCCTTTAGTCATGATGATTGATCAAAAATCTCCTTGAAGATACCAATCTGTTATGTGTTATCAGAAAAACTATTTTTAAGTATATATTTAGAGTGAAGCTTTAAACAATTCAGTTGACCAAAAAGTTTGAGGGTATTTGTCTGACTAAACTGTCTTATCTAATTATTATCATGCAAAATAATTTGCCACCAAGTGTACTAGTTGAGTTACCAGGGAAGCCCAACGTGTGTGGAATGTATATGACTTCGACCTCATGGACTATACAGTCCATGGAATTCTCCAGGCCAGAATACTGGAGTAGGTAGCCTTTCCTTCTTCCAGGGGATCTTCCCAACCTAGAGATTTAACCCAGGTCTCCCAAATTGCAGGCAGATGCTTTATCAGGTGAGCCACCAGGGAAGCACAGTGCAATTGGTTAGCACTTTTGGCTGTTTACTGAAAGGTTGGTGGTTCGTGCCCACCCAGGGATGTCCATCACTCTTTTTTAGGCTTCCCTTGTGGCTCAGCTGGTAAAGAATCCACCTGTGATGCGGGAGACTTAGGTTGGATCTTTGGGTTGGGAAGATCCCCTGGAGAAGAGAAAGGGACCCACTCCAGTATTCTGACCTGGAGAGTTCCATGGACTGTATAGCCCATGGAGTCACAAAGAGTTGGACATGGTTGAGTGGCTTTCACTTCACTTCAAGTGTACTAGTAATGGACAGAATCTCAAAGAGCCAGTGATTATAACAAGGAGTAATTGCTTATTCAATAACCAGAGCTTTACTTATTTTCTCCACTAAACAAGATTCACCTGGAGTGCGTGTTCCAAAAGTTAATTTCCAAAACTTGTATGGGAATGATAGGTCTGTTAGGTAGTTAAAATAGGGGAAAGGAGTCCAAAATGGTGGTGGCTAAAAGATAAGGAAGGGAAAAGTCTGGGAAAATAGAACAAAGGAAGATCTGAGGACTGGAGTGAGTACCTCAGGTGAAAAGATCAACACTCTTGGCTAGCCCAATTTAGATAAGGCAGGCCCAGGAGGAGGAGAAAAAACATAAAAATAGGAGCCAAAGGACTGGGGAATCTCTCTCTTCTTTGAGTCTGTTGGGTCGGCATGCCCTCATGCCTCGAGGATGTATTTTCCTTTATTTTCTAAATAAAACTTAAAAGTAACATGGAGCTGTAACACTGGTCCGTAGCTTCAAATTTTGTTGTGATGAGACAGAACTGTGGAAATTACATGCTCCCCCTACAGGTCTAATAAAAATGAATAACATTATTAGGTAAGAAAATCTGGAACAGATATAGCTTGCCCATTCTCTAAAAACTGATTTGAAATGTTGCCAATACTGATGCATTTGCTGTAGAGTTGATTAATTCCTTATCAGAAATAGTATTTCTTATAGTTTTTGTGGTGACCCAAAGATGAAAGAGCAGATAAAACCAAGGAGGATTTTGGAATGCAGGAATGGAAAAACCAGACCATTATCATCCTTCCCCCCTCCCCCCCATGTTGTAACTATTAATGGATTTCAGGTCCTCCTAAGCAGTATAGCCTGTCTCCCCTACTACCCCATAGGGAGAAGATATTTGCCTTACTCTTCCTCCACTCAGTATATGTGCCTCATCTGATCAGCAAATGACCCACAAGGATAGGGATCCAATTCCTTGTACCCTGAGTACAAAAGTAGACTAAGGACCTCTGCTCAAGTTCTCCCTTGAACTGACCCACTGTTCTAACAGCATCTCTCACTTTAATAAACTTTATTTCCTTTTCATTCTGTCTCATCTCTGGAAATTCTTTTCTAACCCATGCCTGGGCCATGACAGTTTTATTTAGCAATAATTAACACTATGAGATTCAGAAAAGCTATCAATGTATGGATCTTCTGTCAAACAAAAAGCTGTTTTATTTTTGTTTTCTTTTCCTAGAGAACGAAGTAGTGGAAGCTGGAGAAGTAATGTTACTTCAGAGAAATGAAAGCCTGATAGAGACTGCTATATTCATAGATAGGATAAGACTGAATTAACCACTCAATGTTCATAAACCCGTTGGTTATATAAGTACTCAGTAGGCTTAAAGAGATATAAAAATAACCCAGCCTAAGAAATAATCTGTAAAACGGTGGGTCAAACTTTAGGAGAAACTCAAATTCTAATACAAATGACCAGGAAATAGTCTCAAGGGAGGATAACAACTCATTTGCACGTCTAAAGCTGAAAGAAGGTGTTACCTCTAGGGAGGTACCTCATAGGGAAATGGTTTGCAAGGCAAACTTTTCTGAAAAAGGCCAGTCTAAAGAAACAAAAGTTGGCATATTTATGCAAAATTTCACAAGAAAAATGGAAACTAAATTTGATTAAAGAGTTTATTCTAGTCAATAGAGTACATGCCCAAAAAAATTTTCATCTTGTTTTATTTAAAACTCAAAGTCGAATGAAACAGCAAGTTAATATTACTAAAAGAAAAAGGTGGGTTGGAGAAAGGCAACCTTTAATTTAATCTAAAGAACACACTACTACTTAGAATCATCACGGCTGAGATAACCATCCACATTAAAAGAAACTAAGGGCAAAATAATGACTAAATATATTTTTTAAAAGAGAAGTTTAACAGGCTGAGAGTAAGAAGTATCTAACTGTTAGGTAGTTAGAATAGGGAAAAGGAATCCAAAATGGCGGTGGCTAAAAGATAAGGAAGAGAAAAGCCCATGAAAATGGTACAAAGGAAGGTCCGAGGACCGGAGTGAGGACCTCAGGTAGAACAAACAACACTCCTAGCTAACCCAGTTTACATAGGGCAGGCCCAGGGGTGGGAGAACATATAAAAGGAAGGGCCAAAGGGCTGGGTGTCTCTCTCCTCCATGCGCTGGGGCACTCTTCTCTTCCGAGCCTTTGAGTCGACATGCCCTCATGCATTGAGGATGGATTTTCCTGCTATTATCTAAATAAAATGGAGCTGTAACACTGATTTGTCTAAGAGTTATAACATGGTCTGTTCGAGACCTGAGAGCTATAACACAGTCTGTCCAAGACCCAAGAGTTGTGACACACCGAGGGCTTTAATGTCCATCACTCCAAATCTTTGTTGTGACGAGACAGAACTGAGGAGAATACATTAGCCTAACATAACCACTAAAAGCAGTAACTGAAGGTAGAATGTACAATATTTTCAAAACAATTTTATCAGAATCTTTCTTTACCAAATCTATTTCTATATCTGGCCTGGGTGGGAGAGGGGGAGAGATGTAATTGAAAGCATTATGAATGGAGTGTCTTAAACATAAGAACAGCTTCTCACACTCAAGCATATTGGGTCTGGTAGGTAGTTAGAATAGGAAAAAGGAGTCAAAAATGACAGTGGCTAAAAGACAAAAAGGGGAAAATCCACAAAAATGGAACAAAAGAAGGTCCAAGGACTGGATTGAGGACGTCAGGTGAAACAAACAGCCCTTCTGGCTAGCCCAATTTACATAGCGCAGGCTCAGGGGGAGGAGGAAAAAATGTATAAAATGAGGAGCTGAAATTGAGCCTCAGTCCTCTTTTCTCTTCGGGTCTTTTGGGTCAGCTCACCCTCATGCCTGGAGGATATATTTTTCTTTGCTTGCCAAATAAAACTGAGCTATAACACTGGTCCATCCATTGCTTCAAATTTTTGCTGCAGTGAAACAGAAATGAAGAAATTACAAACTCCCCTGACAGGTCCAAATTCATGTATTAGAGTGTTAGAATCTGAGATACAGAGAGAGAATCCATTCCAAATAAACTCTGGGGAATTGTTGAGGATAACAGCTCATAGCGAAGGTGGAATTTCCCTCATGCTAATTATGGAAATATATCACTGCTACTTTTGCAGCTTCTCAAAATTCTGGTAGTGAGATGATGTGTAAGTATTATAATCTTCAGATCTCATTATAAATAGCTTAAGTATCATATTAATTGATTGATTAATGTTTAATTATGAGTTTAGGTAACATGGGATCCACACTAACTGAAAGTCACTGGTGGGTGGAGTCTCACTCTATTTTCTGTTGCTAGCTATGGTAACAAGAATAGTAGCTGGAACATGTGATTATGTTATTTCACACAGCAAAAGGGACTTCACAGATATGAGTATTCTGAATTAAGCATGTGGGCCCAATCAAATTGCATATGGTGGTGGTTTAGTCACTAAGTCATGTCCAACTCTTGTGACCCCATGCCAGGCTCTTCTGTCCATGGGATTCTCCAGGCAAGAATACTGGAGAGGGTTGCCATTTCCTTCTCTAGGGAATCTTCCCAACCCAGGGATTGAACCCAGGTCTCCTGCATTGGAAGCAGATTCTTTACCAACTGAACTATGTGGGATTTCACTCATGCAATCAAATTGCATGAGTCCTTAAAAATGGAGAAAATTTCCTGACTCAGCAAGATGAGATAGAAAAAAGAAGAGATATTCAAAGAGAGGGACTCAGTCTATCATAGGTGCTTTGAAGATGGAGGAGCCAAAGAATGTGGGAGGACTCAAGAAGCTGAGAATGTCTCTCAGGTGACAACCAGCAAGAAAAATGGGAATTTCAGTCCTACAATCACAAGGAGTTACATTCTGTCAACAACTGGAATGAGAAGGGAATATTTCCCCCAAGAGCTGCCGGTAAGGAAGCCAAGCCTGCCAACACATTGATTTTAGCCTAAAGAGACCCCTGTCAAGTTTCTGAGTGACAAAACTGCATGGAAATAAATTTGTGATGCTTTAAACCTCTAAGTGCACAATTGCACTCATCTCACATGCTAGTAAAGCAATGCTCAAAATTATCCAAGCCAGGCTTCAGCAATACATGAACTGTGAACTTCCTGATGTTCAAGCTGGTTTTTAAAAAGGCAGAGGAACCAGAGATCAAATTGCCAACATCTGCTGGATCATGGAAAGAGCAAGAGAGTTCCAGAAAAACATCTATTTCTACTTTCTTGACTATGCCAAAGCCTTTGACTGTGTGGATTACAATCAACTGTGGAAAATCCTGAAAGAGATGGGAATACCAGACCACCTGATCTGCCTCTTGAGAAACCTATATGCAGGTTAGGAAGCAACAGTTAGAACTGGACATGGAACAACAGACTGGTTCCAAATCAGAAAAGGAGTACGTCAAGGCTGTATATTGTCACCCTGCTTATTTAACTTCTATGCGAAGTACATCATGAGAAATGCTTGGCTGGAAGAAGCACAAGCTGGAATCAAGATTGCCGGGAGAAATACTAATAACCTCAGATATGCAGATGACACCACCCTTATGGCAGAAAGTGAGGAGGAACTAAAAAGCCTCTTGATGAAAGTGAAAGTGGAGAGTGAAATAGTTGACTTAAAGCTCAACATTCAGAAAACGAAGATCATAGCATCTGGTCCCATCACTTCATGGGAAACGGATGGGGAAAGAGTGGAAACAGTGTCAGACTTTATTTTGCAGGACTCCAAAATCACTACAGATGGTGATTGCAGCCATGAAATTAAAAGATGCTTACACTTTGGAAGGAAAGTTATGACCAACCTAGATAGCATATTCAAAAACAGAGAGATTACTTTGCGAACAAAAGTCCGTCCTGTCAAGGCTATGGTTTTTCCTGTGGTCATGTTTGGATGTGAGAGTTGGACTGTGAAGAAATCTGAGCACTGAAGAATTGATGCTTTTGTACTGTGGTGTTGGAGAAGTCACTTGAGAGTCCCTTGGACTACAAGGAGATCCAACCAGTCCATTCTAAAGGAGATCAGTCCTGGGTGTTCTTTGGAAGGAATGATGCTGAAGTTGAAACTCCAGTACTTTAGCCACCTCATGCAAAGAGTTGACTCATTGGAAAAGACTCTGATGCTGGGAGGGATTGGGGGCAGAAGGAGAAGGGGATGACAGAGGATGAGATGGCTGGATGGCATCACTGACTCGATGGACATGAGTTTGCGTGAACTCCGGGAGTTGGTTATGGACAGGGAGGCCTGGCATGCTGCAATTCATGGGGTCGCAAAGAGTCGGACACGACTGAGCGACTAAACTGAACTAAACTGAAACCTCTAAGTGTTTTAATTTGCTATGATAGTAAGAGAAAAATAATATACCAGCATTTTTTGGTCTGGTTTTTTGGAGGCATACAGCATTCAAATAAATATGAATCATTCTTTCATTAAAAATATAAGAAAATATACTCAAGTCCCTTTATCTCCTAAATTTAACCAATATTTACTAAATATTGGTGTCATTCAGAAGACTAGAGCCAACAAATATTTTGTAGTGAGGAGGAGGGGTATAAAATATATCAACAGAGAGAATATATCCCATTTGATGATTCAGTTTACACTAGCATAGTAAAGACTCAAAAAAATCCTACAAAAATAAAATTCAATTTTGTGTTTCTCAAACTTATTTGACCTTTCAAACTTTCTTCCTCCATATTACTTTTTCTTTTTAAGATCCTCTAGAATAAAATAAGGAACTATCATCTTAAGCAAAATATTGTCATTTGCCTAGTTTGGGTCTCATTTATACTACAGGAGAATCAATAAAATTCTTAGTAGAAAGAATAACAAAATGATCAACATATTTAGAAATTAGGACCAAAAAGGACAATATGGCTACTAATAATGCCAAAGGGATACGGAACTAAAAGAGTAGACTGTAATATGATGAGGGTCTATTTGTTCTTTTAAGCATAGCAGCACACAAACTCATTTATCTTTAACCTTTTCTGGGAGACAATTTTTTTTGTTTTTTTATATATGTGCAGAAATGTAATATCAGTAACTTAAACATTGACAACAATCTAAGTGTTTGATTTCATGATAATCTTTTGTTATCACAGTGTCTAATTTTAAAAGGTGGACAAATTTATACCATTTCAAAAATAACAGTACTTAAACAAAAGCAAAAGGAAATATTTTTATATTTTTCCATCTCTTCTCATTTCCATCTCTTCTCATTTCCATCTCTTCCAAGATGCTTAAGGATTTCTATAAGAAAAGAAGAGTTAAATGAAGCAGATTCAAAATTTTAAACTATTCTTAGCTCATTTCAACTCTAACATTCATTTAATAATGGGGTTTAACTTAAGCTAAATGAAACAGTAAATCAATCTGCCCCATCCATTAGACTATTACATGTTACTTTTATTTACCAAATAATTTGAAGCCTAATGACTCAAACTGGAAATCATAAAAATAAAGTTTAGTTTGTCATATGATGTGTTTTTATAGTAGCCTAGTTTTCCTCTAAAGATTAATATAGTGAAAAAACAAAACTTCCAACTATGATTTCTTTCTGCAATTGAACTCACTGGGATTCATTCTACAATTTTAGATTACAAAGCAGAAAAGACTTTTACTGTTCTTAAACTCAAAATTCAAATAGTATATTATAAATAGTCTATCAAATATTAGTGATATAATTTTATTGAAGTCATTGTTACCAAAATTCCAGAATTACAGCATTTTAATGTCATATGAAAGCATTAAAGAGTATCAAAACACAATTTCAAATCAAAGACATTGTATATATTTTATATTCCAACTGAAATGTGATGATATAAAAAGCTTTGATTTGTAGGTTGAAATTTTTCATCCATGATTGCTTCAGTTTTACCTTAGCCTACAATTTCAGTTCCTCTTCCAAACACATCATTTAAAATCTTGTCTTTACATATGAAATATAAGAGTTGTGACACAACTAATCCATTGCTTCGGCCAGCCTAACAGCTGATATTCAGCCCCTGTTAGTCTGATGTAACCTACATCAATGATGAAAATGGCTAAAATGGAGGTCTTACCAGGGCCCAGTGTCATGATCAGCAGCCACTGGAAAACATGGCTGACTGTGGAGACTTGAATAATCTAAGTATTTGCACCTCCAGTCATGTGTTAGCTAAAATTAATTAAATTGTGATTAGAAATAGATTTGGGTGATATTGGAGGAATAGCTACTTTAAACACTTCAAAATATATTCCATTTCCTAAAAGATGAGAATGAACTCATGGAAATAATCCTTTTTATAGATAAGAGAATTATTAGTCTAACAATCACCTTTACTTCATCTCTTAAACTTGATAAATTTAAGAATACAGAAAGGTCATCAGGATGAACTTTTTAAAATAATCACAAACACACAAATAAACTGAGTTACATATTTGACTCAGTCATTAGAAACACTAGAATTGAGTATGACCATTACACTTGTCTTTTTTATTTTATACTTTCTGCTCTACCTAAACAAGGTATTAGTAACTTCAGACACTATTTTCTCTTTATCTTACTTGCATGAGAAGTAAGGACTAAACTGCCTGTCCATCTTTAAGCAGACTCCTAGAGCCCCATAAAAGCTGGCTACAGCTGAATGCTTAAGCCACTCAATCTTAAAATGTGGAATTGGTCCACCAGGCCACTGATCCATTCATTAGTCCAGAAAACCTGAAACAGGAATCTTGGAACACAGCCTTCCTGATCGCATCAAGGGAGAGTCTAGTGCTCCCCATCATGTTAGTGGAATAGGACTGGAAACAAGGATTTGCCACCTGTTGATGTTGCCATTGCATCCCAGGTCTTGATCATGAACGCCATGAGAGGAACTAATGATTTCCTAATCATGATATTTAACAGACCCATGCCCTCGAGTCAGTTTTCTGGCATTGATAGAGTCTTTAGCTGTTCTTGGAGAAGGAAATGGCAACCCACTCCAGTATTCTTGCCTGGAGAATCCCATGGATGGAGGAGCCTGGTGGGCTACAGTCCATGGGGTCGCAAAGAGTTGGACACGACTGAGCGACTTCACTTTCACTTTAGCTGTTCTTGAAGGGCAGCAGCAGATCATATGGCACTAGTCTCTGTGAGTTTGCCCCCAATAAATTGATTCCAAAGTCCTACTCCATGTTTTCTATCTTGTCATTCATCTTGTTTACCTGATTTGCCGAAGTATTCTAAGTATGATGAGCCTGTCTCTATTTCTTGCAAGCCCAAATTGCAGTTCTTAGATACTATTTTTCACAGTCCAAAGAGAATAAAAATTCAGACATTTTTGATGAAAACACAGCTTTTGCCAAGAAAACAAATACTGGCAACAGAGGAGAAAGAGCTTAATATTTTACTGGCAAAGTTTAATTTTAAGAACCTGAAATTTCTCTGGAGAAATGTTTAATATTTAGGGTCTTTCACAAGAGAATAGTATTTATCCTTTTACAAACTAAGAGGCCAAGAGATATAGTCAAAAGAACCCTGGATTAAAAGTCAATAGACATAGATTGCATGGCTCTGGAAACAAATCAGCTGTGTAACCTGAAGCAAGTCAGTTTAATCTTTCTGAGACTGTTGGAAAGAGACTTTGTAAGAGAAAGAGCAAGAATTGATTCAGCAAATGAGAAATATCTAAGTCAAATACTTTCTGTGGTTTGAAACTTTGAGCAAGTAGAGAGTATGTATTAAAACAGGTCTATATGGTGAAGGGGGGCACCCAGTATTTGTACTTTAAAAGACCTGCCAATTTATGAATATAATGAAAACTGTATACCCAGTGCTGGATGAGATAGTGAATGAGGACTATAATAACCTTCCCCTGACATATAGAGTATACTCAGAAACTTCATAGAGCACAATTATTTTAGGGGTAAATATAACTAGTACATTTTGCAAAGCCTAAAGCCAAAGACAGCAAATAGTCACTACCTCTTCATTTATTACCTAACATTTCATAAAACATTTAGATGCTAAGAACTTTTAAAATGTGTTCATTCAAAATGTAGTAACACATTAAGCTTACATGCCATTTTGTTTTTCTAAAGAACTTAAAAGTGCTTTTCAAGATTCTATTCATCCATTACAAAGCTTTTATTTTCAATAAAGGAAGAAAGACGTCCAGATATAAAATAGCTGTGATCATAAAAGATACTAAGTACTGCACAAAGTCAGACTTTTAAGAAGAAAATTCCCTGGAAATTAGTCTTAGTTTGATGATTTTGTTACTGGTTTGTATTACTTTTTTACCTGCTCTTTGGTGGACTTTTTTTTTTTTTTTTCCTATTGAGGAGAAGACTTTTCATTTTTATTTTCCAAATCTGTTACTTGGAGTTCTCACAAGTTAATCTTTTTTAAGTTTCATAGTTAATAATAGCAAATGTTAAGTTGTTTTTGAATTAAGAGAGTTTTATTTTTTTATTATTTTCTGATAAATATTGTCATAAACCACTGTCTTCAGAGAAGTATATTAGGACACCCTGTTTTATTGACACTCTGATTTCCTCACTAACGCTTTTGCCTTTTTTAAACCAAGAATGTAGAAGGTAGAATGCAGACAATGGAAGTGGTGACACCTCTGTGGAGTGAGAAGGAATGATGCCAGGTGTATGTGATATATACATGTGTACTTGCAAATCTTTGCAGCTGCTAGCTGCCATCTCTTTTCTTTCTCAGTTTTGCTTTATCCAAATCCCATCTCCCATCCTGGCAAGGTCACAGTTGCTTCACAAACTGAAAAACATTGGGAAACGCTGGTATACAGAAACACTAGTGTGGAAGAAAACAACACACACCGAGGACACCTTGCCTTGTCTTGTCTTGGCAAGATGGTGCTAACATAAATTGGGTCTGTGTATACTAAAGTGACTTCCTGGTGGCTCAGATGGTAAAGCGTCTGCCTACAATGTGGGAGACCTGGGTTCAATCCCTGGGTTGGGAAGATCTCCTGGAGAAGGAAATGGCAACCCACTCCAGTATCTTGCCTGGAAAATCCCATGGACGGAGGAGTCTAGTGGGTTACAGTCCATGGGGTCGCAAAGAATTGGACATGACTGAGCAACTTAAAAGATCAGTTCTATCAGTGTTCCAGAATAGTGCTTTCTCTCTGCATGGTGTTAGCATATTATTTTGTGACAATACTAATGGCGGTACTCCTTTGCTGTAGTTAAATGTTAGAAGTTCTAGATCTTTTAACCAAATTACACAGTATTCTACAAAATCACAAAACAGTGCAAAATATATTTTCATATGGATTAAACTGAAATCTCTGATTTCAGAAATTAAATTGATCTCTCTAGTGTCTTGTATTAGTCAACATTTTGTCTCAATTCAAGAGTGATGGTTTTACATTGTTTCATCTTTAATAGAAAGGATATTTTATCCTAGGAAGACAGCTAAGAGATGAATCATACAGTCTTTTATTTTGGAATATATACAATCATCCAAAATTCTTAATTCTGTACAAATAAACAGCAGAGTCCTCAGAAACATATTTGTATCTTTAGAAAGGGATAGATAAACAAACACAATTTTTTAAAAATATAGAGTGGGTTCAAACACAATAATTTGTTAAACTGAGAGCCTCTTTTCCCTATTTCTTTTTTGGTCAATTCATAGGTTCATTATAAGAAATACTAAGAACACTTGTCTATATCAAGAACTGTATTAGATGCTAAAAGAAATAGACTTTATTTTCAAAAGCTTACTGTCTCCTACACAGGAAGACAATAATACAGAAAACTATCACATAAGATAGAACATAGAAGTAGATACTAAAAATATTTTTAAGTGGTAGAAATGGTGAAGTGATTCCACTCAAGTAGAATCATTAGAAACTAACTGAAATGGTTTTGGAAATGTTGCATAACTATGGTATCTGCGGATAAGTGAGAGACATCATTCCAAACAGAGAACTGAATGAGCCAGATCTCTGAAGCAACAAGGGTTGGATACACACACTTATTCTTTTGTGGTAGAGACACTGGGTTTAGCATTGGCAATACAACAATGAATATTAAGGAGGCTGATATAATGGAGTGCACAGTCTGGTAACAATCTGGAAAGAACAAGAAGAGAAACTGCCACCAATACCAGTACCACCCAAGGGAGTGACAAAGTAAAGGATATTGAAATCTGGAGAAAGGATGTAATTCGGTGAAATGCTGGTATGTGTGTGTGTGCATGTGTACACACATACATGAAAGCATATGAGTGTGTGTGTACATAGTTTAAGCATGTGAGAGACACAATCATAGTTGTGATTTAGGAAGATTAATTTGGTAGAAATAAATACCATGGGGCTAGTAGAATAGAAGTCATGTGGCCAGGGAAGAGTCTACTTTTGCATAGCAAATGCACTTCTTTTAAAAGTAAAGTCTTACATTTTATCTCTCTGCCCCCTTCAATCTTCATTTTGTTTAGGTTTTCATTTATTTTAATGGGAGATGGATGAAGATAGGCAGGGTCTCTTGTCCTTTCCACATTCACCACCTGCTTAGGTTTCTCTTATCATATACCTTACATGCTCTGTCTGCTGCTTCTCACTGCTTATTCCTACATGCACTTTTTTTTCTGTAATCTCCTTTGTCCCTGATGCCAATCCTAAGTACTCAAAAGCTGGTTGAATATATTACTGCCTACTTTCAAACTCTGATCTTTAAGTTCTTATATGGATATATGTTTCATTCAGGTTGGCAGTTCGATTTATTATAAGCAGAGCTTATACTGACAGAACCATATATTCAGGTCTTTTCATTTTAAGAAATATAAAAGAAAATAAATTCTGGAGCCCTGGATAAAAAGGCTGCTCAATTACTGGGTGGGATAGGACCAGATGTATGGGTATTGAGGAAAGGGTCAGGAATCATAGTAGATAAGATGACAATGGTTCACCAGTGTGGGACTACAGTTAAGAAAGGGAACATGATAGTGTGATACATGAGTAGGATCATAAAATGCACAAACCATAAGGTACTCAGCCTTAATCAGTCCCTACAGATCTGGGCTTAGGAGTGTGATGACACACCAAAAGGAGTGTGATGACAGGGCCTGCCTAACGCACAATAGCAAGGTAAGTGAATTCTGCTTCAGCAGCTGCTGACCAGCCTTTTCCACACCCTGCTTATCTCCACTGACATGCATGCTGCCAGGCAGTTAGCACTCAGTGCTTCCACACGTGGCCCACCAACTTGGCCCTATCCCACATTCTAATACCACCCAGCTCTCTGGCTGTCTTTCTTTTCTACTTACATTTTGGGATCAGGATCCCAGAGCTCTGATAAACTATTTTGGAGAAAGAAAGTAGTTGTGTTTCAAAGAACAATCTGAAACAATAAGACTTAAACCAGTGTGATGACTTTGTATTGTGCAACATCAGACTGTAAGGCAGGTAGTATACGGATATGTTAGGATGGAGAGATATGGTAAGGAAGGTCTTATACACTGTTGTTGTATAAAAAATATCTAAACCAAAGTCACATTATGCATGCAGCTATCTAAAATAATATATATATCTGGCATGAAATATTTTAGAATGGTTAGGTAATTAAAAGGGCAAAATAATCAAAATTCATTTAACTCCAAAACATATTGCTCTGTACTTTTTGTCAAATTTCAATTTATTTCTGACAAATTTTTCAAGTTAATAAAAATCATTTTAACTCAGACTGTCCTCTGGAGGTACGGTGTGTGTGAGTGCTAAGTCACTTCAGTCGTGTCCTACTCTGTGCGACTGGACTGTAGCCACCACACTCCTCTGTCCATGGGGATTCTCCAGGCAAGAATACTGGAGTGGGTTGCCATGCCCTCCTCCACAGCATTTTCCTTACCCAGGAATCCAACCCACTTCTCATGTGTCTTGCATTGGCAGGTGGGTTCTTTACCACTGATGCTACCTGGGAAGCTCCTGTAGATACTGTGCTAGCTAATAATTCTAAATTAACTTGTCATGAGCTAACTGTATATGTATTATAAACACACACACACATATATATACATAATCACAAACATATACCAGTTCTTATATGTATATGTATTTATATATTCTCCAGTTTGAAATTCAGGTCATTCATTAAATATTTTAAAACATTAAACCTAATTAGAAAGTGCTTGGTCTTATGTTTTCTACATTGAAAACTAGTATTATATATATTGAAACTCAAAGCTAAACCTCCTGAATCATTTCTCTACATCTCAGAATACATAAAAGTCTTCAGAACTATATTTTGGAAGTTTTTATCAATGGGATGATTCCCAACACATCAAAAGAAAACAACTGAGGAATAAGTTCTTCTAAATCTATGATTGTTAACATGGGTTTCCACTTAAAGAAAATCATCATAAACAGTAAGCTTTCATAATGTTTTCTTTCTAGAGTCAAAATCTGCCCTGTAAATATGCATGGTTATTCATTCAACATTATTTTTCTACAGGCCAGTATAAACAAGACAAATGAAGTCTTTGCTTTCATGGAATTTAAATTCTTTTGAAGAAAAACAATGAATAAACAAAACAGCAACTATCAGATGAGGATGTGTGCTTAAAGAAAATAAAATACAGTGAAAGGACAGTAAGTGGATGGCATGATGACACTTGAGATAGAAGGGCAGTGAAGGACATTTGAAAGGCTGATCTTTGAATTGAGACCTGATTGTCAAGGATCTGGCCACACAAAGATATGAAGGAAGGAAGAGCATTCCAGGCACAAAGAAAAGCAAACTCCAAGATCCTGAAGTAGGAAGAACAAACACATCATCATCAGGAAAATAGAATAATGACTGATGTAGCAGCAGAATAGTGACCCAGGCCATAGAGAGAAATCAGGAAGGGCCAAATGATGTGATGGTTTTTATGCCTTGGTAAGATAATCACGATGGTGTGATCACTCACCTAGAGCCAGACATCCTGGAATGTGAAGTCAAGTGGGCCTTGGAAAGCATCACTACAAACAAAGCTAGTGGAGGTGATGAAATTCCAGTTGAGCTATTTCAAATCCTGAAAGATGATGCTGTGAAAGTGCTACACTCAATATGCCAGCAAATTTGGAAAACTCAGCAGTGGCAACTGGACTGGAAAAGGTCCGTTTTCATTCCAATCTCAAAGAAAGGCAACACCAAAGAATGCTCAAACTACCACACAATTGCACTCATCTCACATGCTAGTAAAGTAATGCTCAAAATTATCTAAGCCAGGCTTCAGCAATATGTGAACCGTGAACTTCCAGATGTTCAAGCTGGTTTTAGAAAAGGCACAGGAACCAGAGATCAAATTGCCAACATCCGTTGGATTATGGAAAAAGCAAGAGAGTTCCAGAAAAACATCTATTTCTGCTTTCTTGAC
Source organism: Ovis aries (assembly GCF_016772045.2). NCBI lineage: Eukaryota > Metazoa > Chordata > Mammalia > Artiodactyla > Bovidae > Ovis > Ovis aries. Next base: position 77,258,133 of record NC_056059.1, read on the forward strand.
TATGCCAAAGCCTTTGACAGTGTGGATCACAATCAACTGTGGAAAATTCTGAAAGAGATGGGAATACCAAACCACCTGCCCTGTCTCTTGAGAAACCTGTATGCAGGTCAGGAAGCAACAGTTAGAACTGAACATGGAACAACAGACTGGTTCCAAATAGGAAAAGGAGTATGTCAAGGCTGTATATTGTCACCCTGCTTATTTAACTTATATGTAGAGTACATCATGAGAAACTCTGGGCTGGAAGAAGCACAAGCTGGAATCAAGATTGCCAGGAGAAATATCAATAACCTCAGATATGCAGATGACACTACCCTTACGGCTGAAAGTGAAGACGAACTAAAGAGCCGCTTGATGAAAGTGAAAGTGGAGAATGAAAAAGTTGGCTTAAAGCTCAACATTCAGAAAACGAAGATCATGGCATCCAGTCCCATCACTTCATGGGAAATAGATGGGGAAACAGTGGAAACAGTGTCAGACTTTATTTTTGGGGGGGCTCCAAAATCACTGCAGATGATGATTGCAGCCATAAAATTAAAAGACGCTTACTCCTTGGAAGAAAAGTTATGACCAACCTAGATAGTATATTCAAAAGCAGAGACATTACTTTGCCAACAAAGTCCGTCCTGTCAAGGCTATGGTTTTTCCTGTGGTCATGTATGGATGTGAGAGTTGGACTGTGAAGAAGGCTGAGTGCCGAAGAATTGATGCTTTTGAACTGTGGTGTTGGAGAAGACTCTTGAGAGTCCCTTGGACTGCAAGGAGATCCACCTAGTCCATTCTGAAGGAGATCAGCCCTGGGATTTCTTTGGAGGGAATGATGCTAAAGCTGAAACTCCAGTACTTTGGCCACCTCATGTGAAGAGTTGACTCACTGGAAAAGACTCTGATGCTGGGAGGGATTGGGGGCAGAAGGAGAAGGGGACGACAGAGGATGAGATGGCTGGATGGCATTACTGACTTGATGGACGTGAGTCTGAGTGAACTCCGGGAGTTGGTGATGGACAGGGAGGCCTGGCGTGCTGCAATTCATGGGGTCACGAAGAGTCGGACACGACTGAGTGACTGAACTGGACTGAAGAACTCAAGTATGATTCTGAGTCAAAGCAGAAGTTAGTGGAAAATGTTAACGTGGAAAGCAAAATTATCTGGTTTTTTTTTTTTTTTTCTTTTTATACATGCTTCCATTTGCAGTGTCAAGAGATAGAGAGCAGGAAGCCGGGACAAGAACAAGGGCCAGTGGGGATGCCTGCTGTTCTCAGGGTAGTAGTAACTGAAATAGAGAACCATGAAAAATTCATTCTATATTTTAATGGTAGAGCAAGTTGAATTTTTTTTATATTGGGATTGTGATGGGGGACTAATAAAGAAGAATCAAATCCCAGTCAAGCAGTAGAACTTATATATTTCTTTAAAAAAGTTTAAAAAGATAAAAACTAGGTGTACATTAAACCCACTTGTTAAATTAAACCAATTGGACACAAAAACTCCTTTCATTTATGATACAATAAAGTTCAACTCAAAAATATTTGTTAAGAAACTACTATGCATAAAGCACTTTGATAAGTCTTAACAGATAACACAAAAGACACCATTCCTACTCTCAGTAACTACTAAAAATAGAAGACATATAATTAACTAGAGAACCAATTTTTAGATAATGCTTTCAAATCAAGTACAACATTTACTGAATGCCTACGATGAGCACAGCACTGCCAAGAATGAAAGGAGGTTATACACTGATGAACAAAACATGCCACTGGCAGCATGTAATTTAAACCTAAGTGAAAAACATAATTTCTCCTGGAATTAGCTACCAGAGATTATAAAACATACATCTATCCATTCCATCTTCAATAAATTGGGAATCATCATTATATCACTTTGAAAATCCATCTCCACACTTAGTAGTGACATCTAGTAGTCATATTCCTTTACCCTTTTACATCACAGCTCAGCAGTGTGCTGAAGGGACTATAGCAATCAGCACACTGTGTTTTTCTTATAAGCATACTTTGCTTGGCTCGTGCTGTTTTAGGTAAAGAAGCTGCACTGCTAAATTAAAAGGCTATATACTCACAGCAAATGAGTGCCGATGACCTATATGATTGGAAAGAGGTAATTTGCTATGCCATCTGAACTCTGAGAGCACAGAGAAAAGTCACGCATGGGGCATGGTCCTGTGCTTTCTGTGCATTCATGTGCTAGGATTTCCTAGTCCACATAATTAGTCACTTCATAATAAAACAATTAATAATAAAGGATTTTAGTGTCTTGCCCGTTGCTAATGGTGTGTTGCCACTTGCATAAGAATACTTGAAACGTATCTTTGGAATATACAGGTGTTTCAAGCCAGCATCCAACATTTCCCTGGCAGGGTGGGAGAATAGTAACAGAGGGTCTGTGTTTTTCAGAATGACTGAGATTACCTCATCTGCTACTTATAATTGTGGTGTTAAATAGCAATAGTCTGTTTTCATTTTGAAGGGAAGTTTGGTATTATGTCAAAGCCAATGGTATGTTTATATTCATGATATCTGTGGCAAAGCTTGGTAAAAATGCTTAAGGGGGGCAGAATTTTACATATGGAAGCAATTGGAGGGCAAAACACAGACACAGATATATGAGATCTCCTCTCGGGAATTCTGAGTACAGCTGACTTCTCTGAGTTCAGATCCAGTACCTAGAGGCTGGATCTGGCCCTCAGAGTGATAAAAATAACATGTTCTCACACTTATGATGATAGGCACCTGTTATTTAGGCAATTTCTACCCACAGCAAAAAAGTAAAAAGCAAAAATCCCCATTGCTAGCATTTCCCTCCTCACAGCTGCTTCCTTTCCATACTAATCACAGCAAAGCAGACATTCATCTCAAAATTGACCAGAGAATGTAAATGGAAATAAAAATCTTCACTAACACATCTGAATATGATAACTGTCTGGTGAGACTATTGAAGTAAAGGGAATATTTTAAAAGAAACTGAACTGAAATAGAATCAGAAAGAGATAAAGAAAAACTTTAACATTTTCCAGTTGGTAAGTCTGTCTTCAGGTTAAGGTGTCCTAATGTGTATGAATATAAAGATATCTGAGCAAATATGTATGTCTATCTTTTTCAAGATGATACTACTTTATCCACTTATTTAGAAATGCTATCCCAGTGGCTCAGCAGTAAAGCTTCCACTTGCAATGCAGGAGACATAGGAGACTCAGGTTCAATCCCTGAGTCAGGAAGATCCCCTGGAGAAGGAAATGAAAACCCACTTCAGTATTCTTGCCTAGGAAATCCCATGGGTAGTGGAACCTGGCGGGTTACAGTCCATGGTAGGTCACAGAGTCAGCTGTGACTGAGCACACACGTGCATCTTGAGGAGAAATCATTTGTTCATGTTAGATTGGATTGGGCTTCACAAAAATGATGACATTTTTCCTGAGTGTTAAAGAACCAAAATCTTTTTGTAGGAGAAAAATGGAAGATGGTAATGTTGATCTAACAGCTCTTTTCATTCTTTGGACAATTAAAATTGATCCTATTTTGGTGAATGCCTCCACCATGCCTGGGAAAGCTGGCTTTTAAATTCAAGTTTGGTCCTTTCTGTCAATAGAGCTGATTCAAATCTGATAGCCCTTGGCTGATTCTTCCAGCTGCACCTGCTTCTGAGTTATAGAGGTATGACTTGTGGTGTAGGATTTTGCAACTCTGAATTCCATCTGTATTTTTTTCCTCCCCCTTCCTGAAATTATCCCAGTACAGTTCAGTTCAGTTCACTCACTCAGTCCTGTCCAAATCTTTGCGACCCCAGGAATTGCAGCATGCCAGGCCTCCCTGTCCATCACCAAATCCAGGAGCTCACTCAAACTCACATCCATCGAGTCGGTGATGCCATCCAGCCATTTCATCCTCTGTCATCCCCTTTTCCTCCTGTCCCCAATCCCTCCCAGCATCAGTCTTTTCCAATGAGTCAACACTTCGCATGAGGTGGCCAAAGTACTGGAGTTTCAGCTTTAGCATCACTCTTTCTGAAGAACACCCAGGACTGATCTCCTTCAGAATGGATGGGCTGGATCTCCTTGCAGTCCAAGGGACTCTCAAGAGTCTTCTCTAACACCACAGTTCAAAAGCATCAATTCTTCGGCACTCAGCTTTCTTCACAGTCCGACTCTCACATCCATACATGATCACTGCAAAGATCATAGCCTTGACTAGACGGATCATTGTTGGCAAAGTAATTTCTCTGCTTTTGAATATGTCATCTAGATTGGTCATAACTTTCCTTCCAAGGAGTAAGGGTCTTTTAATTTTATGGCTGCAGTCATCATCTGCAGTGATTTTGGAGCCCCTCAAAATAAAGTCTGATACTGTTTCCACTGTTTTCCCATCTATTTCCCATGAAGTGATGGGACCAGATGCCATGATTTTAGTTTTCTAAATGTTGAGCTTTAAGCCAACTTTTTCACTCTCCTCTTTCACTTTCATCAAGAGGCTTTTTAGTTCCTCTTCACTTTCTGCCATAAGGGTGGTGTCACCTAACCCTAACAGTAACCCTAACCCTAACCCTAACCCTAATATCTGAGGTTATTGATGTTTCTCCTGGCAATCTTGATTCCAGCTTATGCTTCTTCCTGCCCAGCGTTTCTTATGAGGTACTCATGAAATTATCCCAACTGAACTTAAAACTAAACAGTTCAGTTCAGTTTAGTCGCTCAGTCGTGTCCAACTCTTCGCGACCCCATGAATCACAGCACACCAGGCCTCCCTGTCCATCACCATCTCCCGGAGTTCACTCAGACTCACGTCCATCGAGTCAGTGATGCCATCCAGCCATCTCGTCCTCTGTTGTCCCCTTCTCCTCCTGCCCCCAATCCCTCCCAGCATCAGAGTCTTTTCCAATGAGTCAACTCTTCGCATGAGGTGGCCAAAGTACTGGAGTTTCAGCTTCAGCATCATTCCTTCCAAAGAAATCCCAGGGTTTATCTCCTTCAGAATGAACTGGTTGGATCTCCTTGCAGTCCAAGGGACTCTCAGGAGTCTTCTCCAACACCACAGTTCAAAAGCATCAATTCTTCGGCACTCAGCCTTCTTCACAGTCCAACTGTCACATCCATACATGACCACAGGCCATATTTCATTTTTTACATACATCTCATCCAGCATATGGAAATTTCAAACATTAAAAATTGTCTGTGTTCTAGGACCAAATTATTGTGTTCATTGATCTTGTCCTGTCACTTGATATCCTCCAAAGTGTAAATAATTTGATGTTATAGAAACACAGATGGTGAGAGAAAGTGACTACCTTTTGTACACTCTGGGTTTTCAGGATATTTTTCAAAATAACTTGCAAACTAGATATTGTGATACAAATATTAGATAGTTTCTGGAATATCAGTATCATGCCATTAGCCTTCCAAGAATACACTGACCTTGAGTCAATTTTCTCTCTCATTTTCAGTGATGGCATCATTAGACAATACACATATCTCTACATGGTGTTCATATGACTCACACTTAAACTCTGCCAGCCATGGTTGCTGCAACTTCTAAGTACATCTGACTCACTGAGAACTAACTGACTAAGGTTGTATTTGATATGAACATAGATGCTATCTTAACTGGACTGCTCTCTAACATCAGCAAGGGGAAAAAGAGCTTTCTGTCAGCTCTGATCACAAGCTCACAGAATGTCAAAGGGACCATCTGGCTGACAGGTCCTAACATGCAGCTGCACAAATTTTCTAAAAATTATGAGATAAATTGGACATTTTCTATAAGGTAATACCGCACATAGATACAAAAATAAATCTGATTTTAATTGAAAGAAAGTGAGAGAGTTAGCATTAGTCACTCAGGGGTGTCCGACTCTTTGCAACACCATGGACTGTAGCTCACCAGGTTCCTCTGTCCATGGAATTCTCCAGTCAAGAATACTGGAGTGGGTAGCCATTCCCTTCTCCAAGGGATCTTTCCAACCCAGGGATTAAACCCAGGTCTTCTGCATTGCAGGTGGATTCTTTCCCATTGTCTGAGCCACCAGGGAAGCACGTGAATTTAATTAGGATTATATAAATGTAACTAAGGAAAGAATATGAAATTAACTGTGCATTTTTCATAACCAATTATTAATACAACTTTTGATACAAATTTACTGTTTGTTTTAAATCTCTGACTTATCTCCTGTCTTGTCCTCCATCTAATCCATTCTCCATGCTACTAACACCATATCACTTAGAACAAGTCAAATCTAATCAAGAACTTCCTTATTTATCTCTTAAAGATTCTGATTTGCCTAATGGACAAAGTCAAAAATCCTTATCAGAACATAGAAGACACTCAGTAGCCAAGCCCCAGTCTACCTCTTCAGCTACAGTTCTCATCTAACTTCTCATTTCCTTCTACCCACTCATCCACCCACACTCCTCAACCTTAAGCCGTGCAAAGCTGCATGACTTACAGTTCCTCAAAAATGCCAGGATATTTCATGCTGCCTGGCCTTTGCTTCACTGCTTCTTCTTCCAGGAGCACTCTTTCCATCTTTGTTTGCCTAGCAAACAAACACCTACTCATCTTTCAAAATTCAGCTCAAATATTACCTTTTCTGTAAAGAGTTTCTCCCTCCTGGGCTTCTGCCCCAGTAGAATGACCACTCTCCTATTTATGGTGTCTGTATCACAGTACATTTAGCATAAGACACACACATATGTACAGTTCTGCTCCTATGTGCTCACTCCCTTCCCTACCTCCCTTTTCTCCACTGCCTGGGTTGTTCTGAGGTCAGGAAATGTACCACAGTTATCTTTGGCTCCTCAGTACTAGTACTCTGCCACTGACCAGATGCAGAAGGAAAGAAAACAGCAGAGAGAGAGGGAGGGGAGGAAGCAAAGCCAGAAAGTTTTCTCAACTCAAAGATATATTTCACATCTACCAGTACCTGAGCATCTCAGTTGCTACTACACTCATCCAAATCACCCTCCCCTGGACTTCTGCAACAGCCTGTTTCTCTGATCTTTTTGCTTTTAATTTTGTGTTGTTTGGTCCATCCTCCGTACAGCTGCCAGAGTAATCTTCCTGAAAAGCACATCTGAGCATATTACTTTTCTGATAAAATCTTCCAAGGCCTCATATTGATGAGAGCAACAAGAAAAAGATCTTCCCATGCTGCCTTACATCTTCAATTCCATCTTTTTAAGATATATTTTTAAGGTTTATTTATTTTAATTTTATTTTTGGCTGTACTGGGTTTTTGCTGCTGTGAAGACTTTTCTCTAGATGATGTGCACAAGCTTCTCACTGCGGTGGCTTCTGATTACCAAGCACAAGCTCTGGGGCACTCGGGCTTCAGTACTTATGACACGTGGTCTCCGTAGTTGCAGCTCCCAGGCTCTAGGGGACAAGCTCAGTAGTTATGGTGCATGGGCTTAGTTGCCCCATGGCATGTAGGATCTTCCCAGATCAGGGGTCCAACCTGTGTTTCTTGCATTGGCCGGTGGACTCTTGATCATTGAGGCACCAGGGAGGCCAGTTCAATCTCATCTTGCACTGAGATTGAATGCAATCTCCTAATTTAGTATCTCTAGCCACACAATTCTTACACCTTTTTCACTAAGACAACAGTTTTCCTGTCTCAGGACTTTTGCGCTTGATGTGTCAAGAATATTCTTCCTCAGATCTTCACATGACTGCTGCTTCCACATCATTCAGAGACAAGTTTAAATATAACTAAAAGAAGTCTTTTCTGACCACCCTGGTGTAGCCTCAGTATAGCCTTAATCTCATTCCAAATAATACAATTGTCTAAGTGGAATTTATCATTATCTAAGATATTTTATTTTTTTCACTTGTTGATTCTCCGTATCCCTCAGTAGTGGAATGAAAAAGAGATCTGTCTGCTTCAACACTCTATTCCCAGGACTCAGAACAAATCAAGGTGCATACTGTATGCATCAGGCACCTAATACATATTTGCTGAAAGGAGAGGAGGAAAGTCCTATTTCATTTACTCTAATTTTCCTAGATGACTTTTCCACAAATTCTCTCTCCTCAAACTTATACTTTCCCCCACAAAATTGTGAGTGTCTCCATTTGCTCCCATCTTTATGATCTACCCTTCTCTGCTCCTCTGCCCTCTGGAAACTGACCCCTATAAATGCATCACCTAGAGCCCTGCTGATGGCTTCTCAGAATTTAAAGTAGGAGTCTTTGGAAGGATTTCAAAGGGCAGAAGGAGGAGGCCCGTGCTTCCTGCCAGCTATGGACTGTGGTCTTGTCAGTCTCTGTATCCTTCTAAATGTACAGCTTTGGAAGGGCAGCTCCTCCTCTTACCACCGTTTCCTTCCCTTTCTCACTTAGGCCTAGGAGTGAAAAAGTTTTCTTCTAGTGTTAGTCTCCATGTGATTAATGTTTCCAACTCATTAGTAAGACTCTGGAAACAACTGAGTTTGACTCTGTTTCCTGAGATGGTCTGATTAATATGTTTATCCTAAGCTAGTGCTTTGTACTTTGCTAAGAAAATTGGGACATTCAATTAAGAATTCCCAATACCCGGTTCACCACATACACCTACCTTTCCAGCATGTTTCAGTATCCTCTGCCTTTCTGCCTGGGACTCCATCATTGCCTAATATAGCCACAACCAACATGTGGCCTTTGAACATGTGAATGTGGCCAATATCACTGAAAAACAAAATGCTGAATTTTATTTAAATTTGTGCCTGCATACTAAGTCCTTTCAGTCATGTGTGACTTTCAGACCATACAGACTGTAGTCCACCAGGCTCCTCTGTTCATGGGATTCTCCGGACAAGAATACTGAGATGGGTTGCCATGCACTCCTCCAGGGGATCTTCCCCACCCAGGGATTGAACCCATGTCTCTTATGCCTCTTGCATTGGCAGGCGGGTTCTTTACCACCAGCACCACCTTAGACTTAAAGTTAAATGCTCAATTCAGTTGTAGGCAAATATTAAATATGTTTGGAATACTTGTGTTCAGTTCAGTTCAGTCACTCAGCCATGTCTGACTCTGCAACCTCATGAACTGCAGCACATCAGGCCTGTCTATCACCAACTCCTGGAGTTTACCCAGACTCATGATCATTGAGTCAGTGATGCCATCCAACCATCTCATTCTCTGTTGAACACTTCTCTTTCTGCCTTCAATCTTTCCCAGCATCAGGGACTTTTCAAATGAGTCAGTACTTTGCATCAGGTGGCCAAAGGATTGGAGTTTCAGCTTCAGCATCAGTCCTTCCAATGAACAGCCAGGACTGATCTCCTTTAGGATGGACTGGTTGGATCTCCTTGCATACCAAGGGACTTTCAAGAGTCTTCTCCAACACCACATTTCAAAAGCATCAATTCTTTGGTATTCAGCTTTCTTTATATTACAACTCTCACATCCATACCTGACTACTGGAAAAATCATATCTTTGACTAGACAGACCTTTGTTGGCAAAGTAATGGCTCTGATTTTTAATATGCTGTCTAGATTGGTCATAACTTTTCTTCCAAGGAGCAAGCATCTTTTAATTTCATGCCTGCAGTCACCATTTGCAGTGATTTTGGAGCCCAAAAAAATAAAGTCTGTCACTGTTTCCCCATCTATTTGCCATGAAATGACGGGACCAGATCCCATGATCTTAGTTTTCTAAGTGCTGAGTTTTAAGCCAACTTTTTCACTCTCCTCTTTCACTTTCATCAAGAGGCTCTTTAATTCTTCTTCACTTTCTGCCATAAGGGTGGTGTCATCTGCATATGTGTATGTAAACCCATATTTTGATCAGTTCATTTTTTTAAAGTCTAAATACCAATTAAGCATTTCTGATGAAAATTTAGTAATTAAGATACTCTGTAGATATAAAATACATTATTTTATAGGAATCTGAAGATCTAGCTTAAAATAAAAATTATAAATGTAAAATTGCTTATTAATAACTGCTATTATTGATACATGTTGCAGTGATAATATTTTGAATATACTGAACAAACAAATATAAAGGTAATTCATCTGTTAATTTTAGTTTTTAAATGAATTTACTGGGAAAAAGTAAATTACATCTATGGCTCATATTCTCTATTGCACAGCAATAACTCCAAATCCATTCTCTGGGCCCCTAATTTAAGCCAACCTTTCATTTGTATACTAGCTCACATTCCTCTCACCTGCCTGAACACACCACTTGAGCAGTTCACACCTTGTTCTCCAAAATAATCAATTTCTTCTTTCAATTGTATCCTTTCTATCCACACACAAACATGCTATTATTTTTCCCCTTCAGAAAAAACATCATCTTCATTCACTTTCAACCACTGTTCTATTACTCCCCTTGGCATCAAAATTCCCTGAAAGTGTTATTAATATTGATGTTCTCAAATTCCGGTCTTTACTTTCTCTCTTAAACCACTGAAACTGCTCTTACAAAGACCACGCTGCTAAGACAGTGTTACATGGACCATTTGCCTTCTACATTGTTCACCAGCTAAGTCCTGATATTAGTTGATGTAACAAATAAATTAGAAAAAAATCATTAACCTCCTCCTCCTTGAAATTTCTTGAGCTTCCCTGGTGGTTCAGCTGGTAAAGAATACGCCTGCAATGTGGGAGACCTGGGTTCGATCCCTTCTTTGGGAAGATCCCCTGGAGAAGGAAACAGCTATCCACTCCAGTATTCTGGCTGCCTGGAGAATTCCATGGACTATATGGGATCGCAAACAATTGCATACCACTGAGCAACTTTAACTTCTTTAATATACTTTTTTTTTTTTTTCTAGTTTCCAGGACATCATACTCGAAGTTTTCCTCTGGTAACACTGCTTTCTCCTTCTTGGTCTTTTTTATTATTCTTTCTTCTTTTCTCAACCTCTTAATATTGTCATGCTGCAAGATTCAGTCCTTGGTCTTCTTTTTCTATCTTCCTTCCTTCTGTGATTTATATCAAGTCTTGTGGTTTTATCAATCCACTGTTTGCCAATGATTCTGAAATTTACATCTCTAGACCAGAGATATGTCTGAATTCCAACTCATATTTCTTACTACCTACTTGACATCTTAAACTTAACTTGTCCAAAACTGAACTCCAGTCTTTCTGATCTGTATCTTTGGGTTACCTGAGCCAAAAATTTCAGAATCATCCTTGATTTATTTCTCTATTACACAATAGCACATCAATCAATAAATCCTGGTTGCTCTAGCTCCAAAATATAGAGACTGTGACTAGTTCTCACCACCTCCACTGTAACATGCTGGCCGAAGCCCCTATCATCTCCTAAATGGACTATTGCAAAAGCTTCTTAATTGTTCTCGCTGCTTCTCCTTTGCCTCCAACAGTCTATTTTCCACACAAAAGCCAAGAGTAAGCACAGCAACCAGGAAATCAGATCTTGTCTTTGCTCAGGAAAATTCAGTGATTCACCATTTCACCTGGAATAAATTCAAACTGGAGCCGATTATACAGAGTGAAATAAGCCAGAAAGAAAAACACCAATACAGTATACTAACACATATATGTGGAATTTACAAAGATGGCAATGACGACCCTGTATGCAAGACAGGAAAAAAGACACAGCTGTGTATAACGGACTTTTGGACTCAGAGGGAGAGGGAGAGGGTGGGATGATTTGGGAGAATGGCATTCTAACATGTATACTATCATGTAAGAATTGAATCGCCAGTCTATGTCTGACGCAGGATACAGCATGCTTGGGGCTGGTGCATGGGGATGACCCACAGAGATGTTATGGGGAGGGAGGTGGGAGGGGGGTGCATGTTTGGGAACACATGTAAGAATTAAAGATTTTAAAATTAAAAAAATAAAAAACCAAAAAAGAAAAAAAAAAATTCAAACTCTTAACAAGGGCCAACAAACCCCTACACAAAATGGCCAAGACAATGCTATGACCACATCTCCTATTATTCTCCAGTTTCCTCACTTCATTTCAGATGCACCAAGCTCCAAGTTCTTTCTAGAGAAATCAGCCATGCTCCTGTCTTAGGCCTTTGCAATGGCTATTCCCTCCGCCTGGCACAATTTCCCTGTAGATTTCTATGTGCTTCTTCCTTCATATATAAAGGTAAAAGGCTCAGAGAGCTGAGGTGTAGAATTCAGAGGTCTGACATGGGTCTCCCGGTATTATGGGGTTGACACGTCTATTATCTTTTCTAGAGGCTCTAGGGGAGAGCCTTTTCCAGCTTCTGGAGGCCACACACATTTCTTGACTGGTGGTTCCCTTTCACCATCTTCAAAGCCAGCATTAATGGATAAAGTCCTTTCTACATTTCAGCCATCTGACCTTCTTGCCATAGTCTCATCTGTCTCTCTGACTGGAGCTGGGAAAAGTTCTCAGAATTTAAGGATGCATGTGATTTTATGGGGCTCACCTGGATATCTTGGATAATCTCCCATCTGAAATTCCTTAATTTTATTCACCTCTGCAAAGTCCCTTGCCAAGTTAGATAACGTTTCACATGTTCAGGGATGAGAATGGGGACAACTTTTGGTAGGTGTGGGCAATGTTTTGCCTATCAAATGTGAAACTGAAAATAGTAGAAGGACTTTACCCATTAATGCTGGCTTTGAAGATGGTGAAAGGGAACCACCAGTCAAGAAATGTGACCTCTAGAAGCTGGAAAAGGCAACAAAAAAGATTCTCCATTAGAGCCTTCAGAAACGACATTAGCCCTGCCAGCCCCAGAGTACAGGGAGACCCATGTCAGACCTCTGAACTATAGGATGATAGGATAATATATCTGTACTATTTTAAGCCACAAAATAAGTAGTAAGTTGTTATGGCAATGATTAAATAAAATAATATTATATTTATTTAGAAATATTTCCTCACTAACTAAAACCCAGATATCAATTATGATCTCCCTGTCTCTCAAAATCAAGATCACAAATGCAAGTTCCAAGTCCATTGACTATAAGAACAATTTTCTTTCCCTTAAATTTGAATGGATATGCAAGACTAGGAGTGATTTCAATGATCATCACCAGCTATATGTTTGTCAAAATAATTCAGTGTAAAAACCATTCCATCATTTCTCTTATATATTTCTTTTTTATATAGCATAGATAAACCCAAGTGAAATATAATTCTTGTCCACTATTTCCACCAAATTATTTGTGTGCATAAGATCATACTGAAGACAGGAAATTTATGCAACAGAAAAACAGACCACACAAAAGCAAATGTTTCTCAAATATTTTCTTTATCTTTTCTTCAGTTGAAATTTCAGAATCTAGTCCTATTTTTCTTCTCTTAAACCCTACTGTGAGTAGTCTGAGGCATTTTCTGCTACTGATTTTACAAGCTTTGAGTTTTGGCTCTCTTCTCCCTACCAAGTGACTTATCAAAGGTTTCCTCCAAACCAAATATTTCTTCCCTTAAGGGCTCTAACTAAGATAGTTCATTTGTCATGCTTCCACATAAACTTTGACTACTTAACACACCCCCCTTCTATAATCCGTATAAGAAAACATTCCCCCTTCCCAACTGTTACACACACGTAATAAGACCCAAATTTTATGGCCATAGCACAAACTAGACAACTATTAAAATCTAATGGCACCATGACCACATTTCTCGTGAAACAGTGAAAAAGAAATGTCTAACTGTAAACATTTTATTAAATTGATTTCCTACTGAAATGTTATCTATACTAATCCCCAATATAAAAAGATACAGCACTTGATTTATAAAGCAAATCATTACTGATTTACAGGAAACAAGGAATTTTATTGACTATTAACTATGTATATCACAAGGCAGCACAACACAACTATTTCCTCATTTATTTTTCAATAAATCCATAAGGTGAGTACTAATAGCTCCATAATACAAATGAAGAATGTAAGTCATAAAAAGGTTAAGTAATTTTTCCAGTGGCCAAAATTTGATGAAGCCAAGCTTCATGTTCTGGGATGCTTTGCTCAGAGATAATCCTCCTACCCTATAGCTAAAATACTATACAATCAAATACAGAATAGCAAACCAAAGTTCCAAGAATTCAAACAACTTCCTTAGAGTCCCACAACTAATGGGCTAGCTTTCCAAGCTCAGTCACATAGCACACCAAAGTTCATGTACTCTCCAATGTTCCTATAGTCAGCAAGGGCTAAGCAACTTGCAAGGCCAAGAAGACAAAACTTTGACTGAAAAATAACCACATTAACCCATTTTTTTCCTCTTCAGTTTTGATGCTAAGATATCCATTATATATAAGATATTATATATAAAATACATAATTAAATATTAAACATAAGGATATTATAGACAGGCATAATTTTATGGAAAGAATAAAAACCTTTTAGTGAAAAAGACTTGATTTCATATTTAATACTTATATGGCTCAGAGGTTAAAGCATCTACCTCCAATGCAGGAGACCCAGGTTTAATCCCTGGGTCGGGAAGATCCCCTGGAGAAGGAAATGGTAACACACTCTAGTATTCTTGTCTGGAGAATCCCTTGGATGGAGAAGCCTGGCAGGCTATAGTCCATGGGGTCACAAAGAGTCAGACACAACTGAGCAACTTCACTTTCTGCACTATTTCCAGAAGAGTGCATAAGAAAATAAATTAAAAAAAAAAAGCTTTGACTATAAAAAATGGAGGAGTAGCTGAGACATTGAGATAAAATAAGACATCTTTCACTAAATGCATTTTATGGTTGAAGAACTTTCTGTCATACATTAGTGCATCATTTACAAAAAAAAAATAAATTTTAAAGATATATTTAATGTAAAGTACATAGCATTGTGAATAGCATAGAGTAGGCACTTAGTCAGTGGACTATTTTTTTTTTGAAGAAAAACATCTTTTTCTGTCAAATTTCTTTCTACTTTCTGTGTAAGAGTCCATGGAAGAGCAGCTTAAGATGACTCAGTGGTTTTTCCTACCATTCAGTGACCCAAGCAGCAGAGATGGGGACCAGTCCTCAAAGGTGGGATAAGGCCCAGTCGTCAGTAGGGAACTGCTAGGTGGGCACCTGGGGCACTCAGTAACCACCAGATGACACAGATCCAGGAATCTGAGTCAGTTGTAGTGAGATGAACGAACCTAGAACCTGTTATACAAAGTGAAGTAAGTCAGAAGGAGAAAAACAAATAGCATATAAAAATGGTACTGATGAAGCTCTCTGCAGGGAAGGAATGGAGACACAGACACAGAGAACAGACTTGTGGACACAGCAGAGGAAGGAGAATGTGGACAAAATTGAGAAAGTAGCATTGACATATAAACACTGCCGTGTATAAAATTAATAGCTGGTGGGAACCTGCTGTGTAACAGAGGGAGCCCAGCCTGGTACTCTGTGATGAACTAGAGGGGTGGAATGGGGAGGGTGGGGGTGGGGTGGGGTAGGAGGGAGGCTCAAGAGGGAGGAGACATATATTGTTATGACTGATTCTGATTTGAGTTGTTGTACAGCAGAAACCAACACATCATTGTAAAGAAATTATCCTCCAATTAAAAAAATGCAAATATTTATAAAGGCTGTCTGGATCTGATCAGTGAAATTTCCAGAGTGAAGTGGCAGCAGTGGGAGTGCTCCAGTGGCAGCAGAAAAACCTTAAGCACAGCTCTCTGGCCAGTATTCCTAGAGGACAGGGCACTGACATCAGCCAGGTTTCCAACAACAATCGCACAAGCTTCTCCCAGACTTATGATGTATTGATAGATGCCATTACTATTCCTTTTTGTGGATATACTGTTCCATTTGGAAGTCAAGGTAGGTGCCACCTAAGTAGGTTTCTGATGCCAGGGCATCCTCCTCCTTCATTTGCAGAACACCAAGGGTTCTGGTGACTCAACAGACATGAGTTTGACCAAGCTTCTGGGGTTGGTGATGGACAGGGAAGCCTGGCATGCTGCAGTCCATGGGGTTGCAAAGAGTCAGACACGACTGAACAACTGAACAACAACTGCCTTCTTTATGGTCCAGCTCTCACAACCATACGTGACCACTGAGAAGACCATAGCCTTGACTGAGCTGAACTGAAGTGTTCTGGACATTGTAAAAGTTTCACTTTAATTTGTAATGAAAAGCCCCTCTTTTTATTTAAAAATGGGAAATTTGTCCATATCAACAGGGTAAAGATTCCTGAGAAAAATTTGCTTTTGAGCCAAATAGTGCCCTCACTCCCGAGATGCTGCTGTTTAATAGAAATGCAGTCTTCAGCAGCTGTCCTCCCATATTAAAAAAAAAAAAGAAAGAAAGAAAGGCAATTTCTCAGGAATAGAGTTTAAAATGTAAAAAATGCACTGAATCTTTATATCAGAAGCCATACTAGCTTGACATGTCTTATAAGTACTAGCTTTCCAAACTCATAAAGCAAGAAATGTTTTAACTGAACACTAATTTAGAACTTCAAGTTTTAAGATATATTAATATATTTAGTCTATAAAATTTTGCAGCTCCTATAAAAACACCAACCAAAATAAAACTCAACAAATAAAGATGCAGGTTTAGTATATTCAAATATCTCTAGATTTTTCTCATGCACAAAATGAAAAATTGGGGTAATTGTCAGGATATTCATGTGAGGCATTTGCTTAGAACAGATTTTCTACAATCTGATAGGAAAAAATGGTGAAGGTATAAAAGCCGGGCAGTAGGGTATCATTTGGCTCATTAAAAAGAAAAAAACAAAGGAACAAACAAATAACAACAACAACAAAATAACACTGTTAGCACTTACCTAAGTTGAGCTAGAGGTACTTGAGCATGCTTGGGAAACTGTCAGTGCGAGTCTGGAGCTGAGTCCCCCACTTTGAACTTGGTATCTGTGCCTTCTGCGGCCCTCCTCAGACAGCAGGCTGGCTTCAAGACAGTGTCCGGCCACCCTTAAAGGTGGTGAGTGCCTGGCTGGTGCTGCCTCAGGAACAGGGTGAGTAGGTAAATAGAGACATAGGCTTTTTTTTTTTTTTTTGGTCTTTCAGATGCTTGCACTTTCCCCTTTCCCTTCTACTGCCCTGCACTTAATTGTTAGCACTTACTTAAATGACCACATACTCTGTACTTTGCTGTAAATAAAGACTGAACAGAACCATACTGTCTTGATGACCGTGGCTTTGTAGTAGAGCCTGAAGTCAGGCAAGTTGATTCCTCCAGTTCCATTCTTCTTTCTCAAGATTGCTTTGGCTATTCGAGGTTTTTTGTATTTCCATACAAATCTTGAAATTATTTGTTCTAGTTCTGTGAAAAATGTGGCTGGTAGCTTGATAGGGATTGCATTGAATTTGTAAATTGCTTTGGGTAGTATACTCATTTTCACTATATTGATTCTTCCAATCCATGAACATGGTATATTTCTCCATCTATTAGTGTCCTCTTTGATTTCTTTCATCAGTGTTTTATAGTTTTCTATATATAGGTCTTTAGTTTCTTTAGGTAGATATATTCCTAAGTATTTTATTCTTTTCGTTGCAATGGTGAATGGAATTGTTTCCTTAATTTCTTTTTCTACTTTCTCATTATTCGTGTATAGGAATGCAAGGGATTTCTGTGTGTTGATTTTGTATCCTGCAACTTTACTATATTCATTGATGAGCTCTAGTAATTTTCTGGTGGAGTCTTTAGGGTTTTCCATGTAGAGGATCATGTCATCTGCAAACAGTGAGAGTTTTACTTCTTCTTTTCCAATTTGGATTCCTTTTATTTCTTTTTCTGCTCTGATTGCTGTGGCCAAAACTTCCAGAACTATGTTGAATAGTAGCGGTGAAAGTGGACACCCTTGTCTTGTTCCTGACTTTAGGGGAAATGCTTTCAATTTTTCACCATTGAGGATAATGTTTGCTGTGGGTTTGTCATAGATAGCTTTTATTATGTTGAGGTATGTTCCTTCTATTCCTGCTTTCTGGAGAGTTTTTATCATAAATGGATGTTGAATTTTGTCAAAGGCCTTCTTCAGGCTCTACTACAAAGCCACGGTCATCAAGACAGTATGGTACTGGCACAAAGACAGACATATAGATCAATGGAACAAAATAGAAAGCCCAGAGATAAATCCACACACATATGGACACCTTATCTTTGACAAAGGAGGCAAGAATATACAATGGAGTAAAGACAATCTCTTTAACAAGTGGTGCTGGGAAAACTGGTCAACCACTTGTAAAAGAATGAAACTAGATCACTTTCTAACACCGCACACAAAAATAAACTCAAAATGGATTAAAGATCTAAATGTAAGATCAGAAACTATAAAACTCCTAGAGGAGAACATAGGCAAAACACTCTCAGACATAAATCACAGCAGGATCCTCTATGATCCACCTCCCAGAATTCTGGAAATAAAAGCAAAAATAAACAAATGGGATCTAATTAAAATTAAAAGCTTCTGCACAACAAAGGAAAATATAAGCAAGGTGAAAAGACAGCCTTCTGAATGGGAGAAAATAATAGCAAATGAAGCAACTGACAAACAACTAATCTCAAAAATATACAAGCAACTTCTGCAGCTCAACTCCAGAAAAATAAACGACCCAATCAAAAAATGGGCCAAAGAACTAAATAGACATTTCTCCAAAGAAGACATATGGATGGCTAACAAACACATGAAAAGATGCTCAACATCACTCATTATTAGAGAAATGCAAATCAAAACCACAATGAGGTACCACTTCACACCAGTCAGAATGGCTGCGATCCAAAAATCTGCAAGCAATAAATGCTGGCGAGGGTGTGGAGAAAAGGGAACCCTCCTACACTGTTGGTGGGAATGCAAACTAGTACAGCCACTATGGAAAACAGTGTGGAGATTCCTTAAAAAATTGCAAATAGAACTACCTTATGACCCAGCAATCCCACTTCTGGGCATACACACCGAGGAAACCAGAATTGAAAGAGACACATGTACCCCAATGTTCATCGCAGCACTGTTTATAATAGCCAGGACATGGAAACAACCTAGATGTCCATCAGCAGAGGAATGGATAAGAAAGCTGTGGTACATATACACAATGGAATATTACTCAGCCGTTAAAAAGAATTCATTTGAATCAGTTCTGATGAGATGGATGAAACTGGAGCCGATTATACAGAGTGAAGTAAGCCAGAAAGAAAAACACCAATACAGTATACTAACACATATATATGGAATTTAGGAAGATGGCAATGACGACCCTGTATGCAAGACAGGGAAAGAGACACAGATGTGTATAACGGACTTTTGGACTCAGAGGGAGAGGGAGAGGGTGGGATGATTTGAGAGAATGACATTCTAACATGTATACTATCATGTGAATTGAATCGCCAGTCTATGTCTGATGCAGGATGCAGCATGCTTGGGGCTGGTTCATGGGGATGACCCAGAAAGATGTTATGGGGAGGGAGGTGGGAGGGGGGTTCATGTTTGGGAATGCATGTAAGAATTAAAGATTTTAAAATTTAAAAAATAAAAAACTAAAAAAAAAAAAAAAAAAAAAGACTGAACAGAAAAGAACCCCTCCCCGCCAAAAATATCAAAGACACTACATGTCAATAAACTCTTTGAAAAAATAGAATATTGAACACTTTAATAGCATTTATTGGTCATATACCATATGGCCAACCACTCTAATTATGAAAATTACCAGTCCATGTTGATTCAAAAAGCAACAGCCTTTTCAAAGACTAAGCAACACCCAGTGCTTTTCCTTATTCAACAAATGTTTATTGAATGAGTTCTAAGTGTCAAGTATCATGCTAAGTGCTATAAGTAATAGAACATACTTGAAACTGGTATGGCAGAGAAGACCTGTAAAATAATTATAATAAAAGTCAGTATTTGGCTGGCGAGTGGGCCTTGTGGGTTGTTGTTTCTGATCAGGTCTTTTCTAGACCAGGTTCTTCCTCCTATATACAAAAGAAACTAAAAAGTACTGAGAAGCAAGAGTCAGAGAAGAGAATAAAAATGTAACAACAGATGGTAGAGGTAAGAAAAAAAGGGGGAAAAAAGCAGTATTTGAAAGATGCTCAAAAGAGGGATGTAGCTAAATGAAAAGAGGAAGCTTAATGAAGGACAAGGTAAGAATGCATAGCATCAGTCCCACCCTTACTTTTATCAGCTATTCCCTCTTGTCATATAATGAAGAAATTAAGCTTCAGAGTATGATCTGATAAGGTCTGAATGCTGTTTCTGTTACCATTACCTGGGAGTGGGTAAATTTCTTATCCTTGTTGTTCAGTTCAGTTCACTTGCTCAGTCATATCCGCTCTTTGTGACCCTATGGAATGGAGCATGCCAGGCTTCCCTGTCCATCACCAAGTCCTGGAGCCTACTCAAACTCATGCCCATCACATCAGTGATGTCATCCAGCCATCTCTTCCTCTGTCATCCCCTTCTCCTCCCGCCTTCAATCTTTCCCAGCATCAGGGTCTTTTCCAATGAGTCAGTTCTTCGCACCAGGTGGCCAAAGTATTGAAGTTTCAGCATCAGTCCTTCATTATAGGGGACTGGAATGCAAAGTAGAAAGTCAAGAAATACCTGAAGTAACAGGCAAATTTGGCCTTGGAATACAAAACAAAGCAGGTCAAAGGCTAACAGAGTCTTGCCAAGAGAATGCACTGGTTATAGCAAACACCCTCTTCCAACAACACAAGAGAAGACTCTACACTTGGACATCACCAGATGGTCAATACTGAAAACAGATTAACTGTATTCTTTGCAGCCAAAGATGGAGAAGCTCTATACAGTCAGCAAAAACAAGACTGGGAGCTGACTGTGGCTCAGATCACGAGCTCCTTATTGCCAAATTTAGACTTAAATTGAAGAAAGTAGAGAAAACCACTAGACTATTCAGGTATGACCTAAATCAAATCCTTTATGACTATACAGTAGAAGTGACAAATAGATTCAAGGGATTAGATCTGATAGAGCACCTGAAGAACTATGGATGGAAGTTAATGACATTGTACAGGAGGCAGTGATCAAGACCATCTCCAAGAAAAAGAAATGCAAAAAAGCAAATGGCTGTCTGACAAGGCCTTACAAACAGCTGCGAAAAGAAGAGAAGCTGAAGGCAAAGGAGAAAAGGAAAGATACACCCATTTAAATTCAGAGTTCCAAAGAATAGCAAGGAGAGACAAGAAAGCCTTCCTCAGTAATCAATGCAAAGAAATAGAAGAAAACAGTAGAATGGGAAAGACTAGAGATCTCTTCAGCAAAATTTGGCCTTGGAATACAAAACAAAGCAGACACCAAGGGAATATTTCATTGAAAGATGAGCACAGTAAAGGATAGAAATGATACGGACCTAACCGAAGCAGAAGATATTAAGAAGAGGTGACAAGAATACAAAGAACTATATCTTCATTGTACCTACCTCCGTATTTGTAAAGTGTGTATGTACTCAGTTGCTAAGTGGTATCTGACTCTTTGCAACCCTGTGGACTGTAGCCCACTAGGTTCCTATGTCCATGGGATTTTCCAGGCAAGAACACTGGAATGAGCTGTCATTTCCTCCTCCAGGAGATCTTCCTAACCCAGGGACTGAATCAGACTCTCCTGCGGCTCCTGCATTGGCAGGTAGATTCTTTACCTCTGGAGTCAACAACATCCACACGCCTTTTAGATTTTTCTTTTAGGGATTCAGCCATTCTTAATTGGTCTTCTTAGCCCTTAGCAGTCTGATTTCATCCCACTCCTGATCACTGGAAGCAGCGTTATATCAAGCATCCCTTAATTACCACTTTACTATTATTAAATCCAACTGAAGCCTTTTGACTATTATCTTAATCTCTCTGCTGTCTTGGACTCCCGTGATTAATCACTCCTTGAAACTCTTTCCTCTCAGTCCTAACAACATACACTTGAAGCTACTTTCCTCTGTAGATGTATTTTTCAAGCTGTAGGTCAAAACTCACTAGAGGATACCATTAATGAATCACCACCACAAATTTGATTTTTTTTCATAAAATAGAATTGACTTGAAAACATTGAATGCATCATATTAATTATAATAAGCATTGCTTGGTGACATATTTGTTTCAGGGTGTGTGTGTGCACGTGCATGCACAAATGTGTATGTATAGATGGAAAACTGCAAATTTATTCATATAACTGGCCAAAATATAAAATGTATTTCTCATTGCAAGTCATGGTGAAAATTATGCGAGCCATGGTTCTAGAGCCGTTCCTTCTCAGATAATTTGATAGCTCCTATTCTTACACCAGGGACTCCCCAGGTGGCTCAGTGGTAAAGAATCTGTCTGCCACTACAGGAGATGCAGGAGACGAGATTTTCATCCTTGGGTCAGGAGGATCCCCTGGAGTAGGAAAAGGCAACCCACTCCAGTATTGTTGCCTGGAAAATCTCTTGAGCAGTGAACCCTGTCAGACTACAGTCCATGGGGTCGCAAAGACTCAGACTGAGAGACTGAGCATGCAAACAAGCATTTTTATATCAGCCTCTTTGATGCTGATTTTCTTCTACTATTTTTCAGTTTAGCTCAGTCACTCAGTCATGTCGGACAGTTTGCAACCCCATGGACTGCAGCATGCCAGACCTTCCTGTCCATCACCAGCTCCCGGAGGTTACTCAAATTCGTGTCCGTTGAGCCAGTGATGCCATCCAACCATCTCATCCTCTGTTATCCTCTTCTCCTCCTGCCCTCAATCTTTCCCAGCATCCAGGTGTTTTCCAATGAGTCAGTTCTTCACATCAGGTGGCCAAAGTATTGGAGTTTCAGCTTCAGCATCAGTCCTTACAATGAACATTCAGGACTGATTTCCTTTAGGATGGACTGGTTGGATCTCCTTGCAGTCCGAGGGACTCTCAAGAGTCTTCTCCAACACCACAGTTCAAAAGCATTAATTCTTCAGCACTCAGCTTTCTTTCTAGTCCAACCCTCACATCCATACATGACCACTGGAAAAACCATAGCCTTAACTAGATGGACCTTTGTTGATAAAGTAATGTCTCTGCTTTTTAATATGCTGTCTAGGTTGGTCATAACTTTCCTTCCAAGGAGTAAGCGTCTTTTAATTTCATGGCTGCAGTCACCATCTGCAGTGATTTTGGAGCCCCCAAAACTAAAGTCTGCCACTGTTTTCACTGCTTCCCCATCTATTTGCCATGAAGTGATGGGACCAGATGCCATGATCTTCGTTTTCTGAATGTTGAGCCTTAAGCCAACTTTTTCACTCTCCTCTTTCACTTTCATCAAGAGGCTCTTTACTTCTTCTTCACTTTCTGCCATAAGGGTGGCATCATCTGCATATCTGAGGTTGTTGATGTTTCTCCCAGCAATCCTGATTCCAGCTTGTGTTTCATCCAGCCCAGCATTTCTCATGATGTACTCTGCATATAAGTTAAATAAGCAGGGTGATGATATACATCCTTGATGTACTCCTTTTCCTATTTGGAACCAGTCTGTTGTTCCATGTCCAGTTCTAACTGTTGCTTCCTGATCTGCATGCAAGTTTCTCAAGAGGCAGGTCAGGTGGTCTGGTATTCCCATCTCTTGAAGAATTTTCCACAGTTTATTTTGATCCATACAGTCAAAGGCTTTGGAGTAGTCAATAAAACAGCAGTAGATGCTTTTCTGGAATTCTCTTGCTTTTTCAATCTTCTATTTATAACCCTTAATTATCTCTTTTCCAGTCCTCCTGAACTTCACAACCAACTTTTCAATATTACAAGTTGATTTTCTAGTAAATACCTAAGCTCATTATAAATTATTGATATTTGTAATAAAGTGACATGAAGAAAGTGATATGTTCTCATGCTTAAGTGACAACAATGTGATAGGTTTGAAGAAGAGAGACAGGTGGTGGGAGATCAATCAGAAATATATTGCTGTGATCTGTGTTAGAATGATTAGAGAAAAAATGTAAGTTAAAAGTCACTATGAGGAAATAACATTCAATAGCAATTCAGAAATTAAGAAAGCAATT
The DNA here is from genome assembly GCF_016772045.2 of Ovis aries. Taxonomy (NCBI): domain Eukaryota; kingdom Metazoa; phylum Chordata; class Mammalia; order Artiodactyla; family Bovidae; genus Ovis; species Ovis aries. Next base: position 77,282,004 of record NC_056059.1, read on the forward strand.
TCTTAATATAGACTGATATTAAAGTGACACATGACCAATTTGATACCAAGTATAAAATAATAGGAAGTTTCAATTACTTCTCCAAAATTGTCAGTCTGAAAATGAAAGCAATATGAGTACTAATAATCACCAGTGATAGTAATATTATCTTTATTGCCTTTTAGCTTGGACACTAACACATACTATACCTAAGCAGTTAAAAGGCTAAAGTCTCTCTAGAACTAAGCTCGGCCCATAACTCAGTCCCATAGAAATTTTGGTTTAATAAACAGTATGCATCTATATCTAGGTTCAACCTCACACCGAAAAAATAAGTATATATTCAGCAAAACTAACTTCTCTAGTGCTGACTGAAACTTTATACCTACACTTGTGTTGTAAATATACAAACAAATAGTTCATAATTTTTTAATCTCTCCAACAGGTCTTAAATATTCAAGAGAAATATAAACTATTATTTGGATATTCGAGTTCTAGATTTATGTGTAAGGATTTTTTCCCAGTGGAATCCCCTTTACTTCACACAAAAGTGTTTTTTGGTCTTTTACAGGAGTGATTTAACTTTCAAATTATGTGTCAACAAAGAAATCTGTGATTCTGTTATGTCAGATAATTAATTTCTCATTTTCTCCTCATCTTCAACTGCATTTTATTAAATGCCCTCTAACTCTACTTTAACAGCATGATGACAGCATAATTAGATCAGGATCTCAGCAAAGAAGAATCATAATGGACTGAAGACAGTTATAGGTTACAGTTTGTTTTGCATCCACCATCCAATGAGTCCATATATATAAAATGGCTATCTAAAAAGTCAATGGTGCTTATAAATTTATGTTTCTACCATCCTACCGATAAAAGACCCAATGAGATAATACTGATTAATGCACAGTAACATTTAAACAGAGTGGACTTAAAATCAGAAGACACATTTTTAGGGGATTGTCTGGGAGTTCAGTGGTTAGTACATGGTGCTTTCATTGTTGGGATGCAAGTTTGATCCCTGGTCAGGGAATTAGGATCCTGTGAGTTGTGTAGCCCAGGCAAAACATTTTTAAAAGGGCATTTTCTAGGACTGATTTATTTACTACTGATCTGGCCTTGGATAAGTAACATAAATTCCCTGAGGCTCAATATTTTTCATTTATAGATAAAATTAATGTATTTTACCATCTAGAAGACCCTGACACATAAAGCACACAAATAATATTCCTCTAGAATTTATGCTGAATACTTTGTGAGACAAATCTAGAGAAAAGAAGACAAACCAGAAGCTGAACCACCAGTTACACAAAAGAAAGGAAGAAAAAGAAGGTCTAGTTCAGAGAAGTTTATCTGAAAATGGCTCCTTGCATTAATTCCAAGGGAAATAAAGTCCACACATAGCTTGAAGTATGTATGTACTTAGTCTCTCAGTACCCCATAAACTGTAGCCCTCCAGGCTCCTCTGTCCATGGGATTCTCCAGGCAAGAGTACTAGAGTATGTTGCAATGCCCTTCTCCAGAGGATCTTCCCAACCCAGGAAGCGAACCCAGGTCTCCCACATTGCGAGTAGATTCTTCACCATCTGAGCCACCAGGGAATCCCAAGAATACTGGAGTGGGAAGCCTACACCTTCTCAAGGGAATCTTCATGACCCAGGAATCAAACCAGGGCCTCCTGTATTGTAGGGGGATTCTTTCCCAGCTAAGCTATGAGGTATATTTGTCAACAAATAAAACAGGGTTTTTAAAAAAGGAAGGAAAAAGAAGAATGGAGTCCACACAAAATCCTACATTGTAATAATGGAAACCTGCATGCAAAAGTGCATCACAAGCACATAAGTATCTAGCTGGGTTCACAAATAAGGGATCCTACCAGTGACACTGTTTCAATATGAATATGTAAAACTCTGTGAGCTTAATGAGAATTATTTAATAAAGACATGAGACAGTCAGTCAAAGAGTAGGTAGACAGAAAATAGGAATATTGTTGCCATGTTTATATATAGGAAAAAATGGCATTACAGTAATGCTAATAGAACATTATTTTTAAAAGCCATACACATTGTCTTCATGGCTTGCTTTCTTATACTGCAGGTATATATGAAACTAAAGCCTGTTATACAGGGTGAAGTCAGAAAGAGAAAATCAAGTATCCTATGGGAGTGAAAGTGTTAGTGGCTCAGTCATGTCTGACTCTTTGCTACCCTTTGAACTTTAGCCTGCCAAGCTCCTCTCTCCATGTAATTCTCCAGGCAAGAATACTGGAATGGGCAGCCATTCCCTTCTGTAGGGGATCTTCCCAATCCATGGATCAAACCCTGGTCTCCTTCATTGCAGGCAGATTCTTTAACATCTGAGCCACCAAGGAAGCCTGAAATATTGTATATTAATGCATATATATGGAATCTAGAAAAATGATGTTGATGAACTTATTAGCAGGGAAGTAATGCAGATGCAGCTATAGAGAATGGAGTTGTGAACACAGTGGGGAAAAGAGAGAGTGGGACGAATGGAGAAAATAGAATCAACATATATACACTACCATGTGTATAATAGATAGCTGGTGAGAAGTTGCTATGTAACACAGGGAGCCCAGTCAGGTGCTCTGTGATATGCTCTTGAGGGATGGGGTGGGAGGAGTGAAGGGAGTCTCAGGAGGGAGTTGATATCTGTTTAATTATGGTTTTCCTTGGTGGCTCAGATGCTCAAGAATCTATCTGCAATGCAGGAGATCCAGGCTTGATTCCTGGGCTGGAAAGATCTCCTGGAGAAGGGAAGGGCTACTCACTCCAGTATTCTTTCCTGGGAAATTTCATGAACAGAAAAGCCTGGCAGGCTGCAGTCCATGGGAGCACAAAGAGTCAGACATGATTGAGTGAATTTCAGATGGCTGATTTGCATTATTGTACAGCAGAAACCAACACAACCTTGCAAAACAATTTTTCTTAAATTAAAAACTAAACAAATATAATAAATAATTAAAGTAAAAATTAAGTATTATTTTGATTTTGTAATTTAGAAAGTTAAATAATGAAAAAAATTAACAAACTGGGACCGTTTCTGACTTCTGAGCCCATAACACTGATACTTTAAGTTAGCTAGACCCTGTGTACTATCAAATTGTTGGTCTCTAAAGGAATGTATCATTGTGATTGTGGTCATCTCTCTGGATCCTTCTTACTTTAATCCTCTTTCCCACAATTTGTATTCCTGCTTTATTTTACTTATATTATTTCTACTGGCTGAAACTTTGGCATTTGGTCTCTACATCTTGAACTTTGGCTTATCTTCAAGGATTTCAACAAAGATTCTCGCTCCATTTCTTCCCATTTCTCAAGGCTCACTCAGATACATTAAATCATCCTTGTTATGCATATCTGTGTCTCCCCATAATTCATATATTGAAACCCTAATATCCAGTATGGTTGTATTTGGAATAAAGAAGTAGTTATAGTTAGGTGAGGTCATAAGAGTGGGGTCTTGATCTAATAGGTTTAGTGTCCTTTTAAGAAGAGTAAGAAGAGAGCTCACACATGCTCTGCCTCTCTACCCATGCTCAGGAAAGGACAAAGTGGACATTAGCAAGCCAGAAAGAACACCCTCACCAGAACTGACCCTGCCAGGCCTTGATCTGGGACTCCTATCCTGCAGAATTATGAGAAAACTGGTGATTAAATCATCCAGTCTGTAGTATTTTGTTATGGCAGCCTGAGCCAACTAGGTCCTAGATGTGAAACCCCAGACATAGACCCCTATCACACCACAATTTCGCCAATATGCCTCTCTTAAGCAGAAGTTGGGGGAAGTGTATGCACAAACCAATTAAAACTCATAAATCAGAAGCCATCAAATTGCACCTATTTTCTCTATTATTGTAGCATGCCAGATTCAGTGGGGAAAGCAATGCAAAGACTGACAGTTAAAAAGTGAGTTTGCCTTCTTTTAACGTTGCAGTAACATTCTAAAGGAAATCAATCCTGACTATTGATCAGAAGGACTGATGCTGAAACTGAAGCTCCAATATTTTGGCCACCTAATACGAACAGCTGACTCTTAGAAAAGACCCTGATGCTGGAAAAGATTGAAGGCAGGAGGAGAAGGAGATGACACAGGACGAGATGATTGGATGGCATCAGCGACTCAATGGACATGAATTTGAGCAAACTCCAAGAGTTGGTGAAGGACAGGGAAGCCTGGAGTGCTGCCAGTTCATGGGGTCACAAAGAGTTGGACACAACTGAGCAACTGAACAACAACATGGCAGTAAGTGATGGTTACCTTTCTAGACATATTTTCATAGTCAAAAATTAAGTGCATTTTAATAGTTTTCTAATTCTTGCATTTATAAGCATTGTCAGAGGTGCTATTTTACAATGTAAATAGTTGTCATTCACCTTTAGAAATCCTGATTCAGTATACCTGGGGTGTGATGTAAGAATTTACATTTCAAGCATCCAAGTAATTCTGACAATATAGTCCAAGACCATATTTGGTTAAGCATTAGTTTGAATATTCTAGCTATTGATTCTGTGTTTCTATCAATATTACTACATATTATAATATTAAGTTATACAATTGTTTAACATTTCTCAAAAATGTATTTAGTTTTATGACTCTTTCATAATATATTATTTGTGTTGATCTCTAAACATTTATGTTTCCCTTCAGAGAAACAGAAAATGATATTATAATTGAGTTGTGAACTTGAATGAAGCCCTACTAGAACTCACAGAAAAAAATTATTCTTCTTTTATTTTCCTCTTTATTAGTTTATAGTCACTGATTACTCACTTATTCCTACATTTTATGATTGAACTAATTTGATCCTATAATCTCAAGGCATTCATAAAGACAGAGAGATTAGGCAGAAAAGAAAGATGAAAAGATGACCAAATGTGATTTTTTTCTCCTCTGATGAAATTTAAACTAAAGCTACTGAAGTTAACATAAACTGCGAGTGATAAAGAAGAAACCCACCAGAAATTAATTTTACAGATGAGGAATAGACTAATAAGAAACACTGTGCTCCCTTAACATTTTTAAAGCAATTAAAAAGTAGTCCATTAAAGACTACAGGTGATTTGTAATGTGAGTTGGACACAGTTGTCATTGAGGTCAGTCAAGATAGATTTTCATTCAATTATCTACGCATCTTACCTCCCCAAGGATACTTGAAGGAGTCATCTAGACCAAAATCCTCAGTGATTTTTTAGCTTGAAGTTCATTAGCTCAATGGCAGATTGATGTATTGCACTTAAAATACACTGAAATGTCATCTTTTTAAATATCTACTAACACAGTCTTACACTATGGAGTTAAATTCATTCAATTTAGCTTTTGTTCTTTGGAGAGATTACTTTTTTTTTTTTTTTTATCAAATTCAAGCTGCAAGGCTGCCAGAAAAGGTGTTAATCATGTCATTTGTTCCCATTAATGAAAGCTTTGTTTTTATTCAGTGTATTGCTCAACTTCCTTCTGCAGAGCCCTCCACTATGTAACTAATTCCTAAGAGCAACTTCCTAATATATGCATTAGGAGGCATATAAAGCAATCAATATGTATTGAATATCTACCATGTACCTGAAAGAAGACCTTTGCCCTTTACAAGGAATTTATCATCTTATTGGAAAAATATGATTTGCATACATGAAATGTTTAAATGGCCATGAAATAGTTAAAATGTAAGGTTCAAAGAATTACATGCTATAAAAGTTCAATGATAGGAAGTAAGTCAGGGGATTTAAACTGGGTTCAAAGGAATGAGCAAGGTTTTGGAAGAAGAGAAAAATGAAAGCCACAGCAAATGGCAGAAAATGGTATGAGCGCAGAACAGGGCTCAGAAGCTAAAAGTATGGCTAGTGTGAAGTCGGGGGTTGGGTCAACCAGCAGGCTTAGACTGGAAGTTTCACATTAGGAAACAGTAGGAGATAAAATAGATTGACTACAACAAGAATAACATTCACTAGACTGTCCCACTGTAAAACAAACAGAAGATCAAACACTATCTCTGATCTTTAAAGTTTACACTGTTAGGAAAAAATAATATTCTAAGACAAGTATTGCGTCCTTGCTTCTTTCAGTTATTCACCTACATATTTTTTTCTGCACTTAAATCTGATTCATTTTCCAACATCAATTGATTTGGATACCAGAGAAGAATTTAAACTCAACTTTATTTAAGCTTGAAAGTGAAAGATTTAGTCGCTCAGTTATGTCCGACTCTTTGTGACCCCATGGACTGTAGCCCACCAGGGTCCTCTGTCCATGAAATTCTCCGCAAGAATACTGGAGTGAATTGCCATTCCCTTCTCCAGGGTATCTTCCCTACCCAGGGATCAAACCCAGGTCTCCAGCATTGCAGGCAAATTCTTTATTGTCTGAGCCACAAGGGAAGCCTTGTTTAAGCCTATCTCCTCTTTTTTCTTTATCTCTTAGGAGGTAAAGGATTTAACTTAATATAATTAATTGATGGCTGGACATTATTTTGAACCAGACATTTGTTAGGGCCCAGATTCTACATTGTTTTAAATATAGAATAATTCTCTGTGAGAATTATAAACTATGAACTATAACAAAGAGGAACTTGAGAATAACTTAATCATACCTGAATTGAATTTCAATTCAGTTCAGTTCAGTCGCTCAGTTGTGTCCGACTCTTTCGAGACCCCGTGAATTGCAGCACACCAGGCCTCCCTGTCCATCACCAACTCCCAGAGTTTTCCCAAACTCATGTCTGTCGAGTCGGTGATGCCATCCAGCCATCTCATCCTCTGTCATCCCCTTCTCCTCCTGCCCCCAATCCCTCCCAGCATCAGGGTCTTTTCCAATGAGTCAGCTCTTCACATGAGGTACCAGGCAAAAATTATAATATTTAAGTTTGGATTTGACCATCAATTCCTTTTTGCCTAGGACACTGCAAAATCTCTTCCCTTCAATTTTTTTCACCATAATTTTTTTTAAAGTAAGGGCTGATTTATTATTCTTTGCTTCTCTGCTTTTCTGTTTTATTTTCCTTGGTGCCATGGAGGGGATTTGCTTAGACCTTTGAAAGTGATTCATAGATTAGTTCCTCAAGAAATTGGGGTTTTGTGACCTCCCTAAGAATCCCAGTAACCCCCATCCCCACTCTCCTTCACACTCTCTCTTGTATTGTTCTCATTATGTATATGTAAGTGTTTGGTAAAAGTTTTGGTTGCCAATTTAAACTATTTATTGTCTGCTCTGCCTCAGCTGGTGCTGGATTTCTAAACTTAATCTGCCAATAACTTTCATGTAACACATGCTTATGGCAGTTTTCATTGCAGCTGCCAGTTGCTGAACTCTTTGTACACATTTGCAATTCATTGTGTTACCCCCTCAGTGCTGTTTCTGGCATCTGCCTTAACTGCTGGATTTTCAGGGACAGAAAGATTCAGCAATTGTCTTTACAAACTCTCTACCCACCCAGTGGGAGGTGCTATTATTTTACTTTATTTGGAGAAATTGGCTATGCCCCCAGGAAATCAAACAAAACCCCTCTCTTTTACACGTCCTCATTTTCTTACTCCAACCAAAGTCAAAATAGGTATTCCACCCATGAATATTTTTTTCTGTCTGTTTATTTTATTTTAAGTTCTAGATTTTCCACTAAATGTGGGCATAAAATCCAACTTCACAGAGTTAAGAGCTAGCTGGTAGCTCATAATGCTTGAGCACCCAAGTACCAAATTTTTTTCCCAATTATTCACATGATTTATTTCAATTAATTTCTACACAAAACTTAGGAAATGGGTACTGTTAAGTAAGCTAAAGTCTACAAAGTTAAAGAAATTTCCCAACTTAACAAAACCTTACATTTACTATAGGTAGGTATAAGTAGTACAGTGGCAATGAAAATGGCAACCTACCTGAGTATCCTTGCTGGGAGAATCCCATGGGCAAAGGACCCTGGTGGGCTATAGTCCATGGGGTTGCAAAGAGTTAGACACAACTGAGCAACTGAGCATAGGTAGTAAAGAAATTAGCAGGTGCCAATTTCTTTACTTCTACAGTATATTGCCTTTCAGATCACCAGTGACACTGAGAAAGGGGCCAATTTACAGTGAGACTGTAACTTACTGCCCATGACTATTATTTTTTCCAAAAGACAGGCAGTGTTATGATAGCCTAGGATAGGGAGAAAATAATGCACTTTCCCTTATGCATATGCATTAATAAGACTCGATATAAATAGAACTAAGTTATCCTTACAAATAGAACCAAGCCTAGCTCAAACATAATAGAAATTCATTACTCATTCAAGTAACAGTCTAGAAGGAAGACTAGGTCAGCAGAGTTATTCTCCTTTATCCTATTGTTCAGGCACCCAGACTGACATGTCTGGGTCATTTATAACATATGGTGTCCCTAACTCACCTTTGATTATCACTATTCCAATCCTAAGTGTTCAGACTACCACACAATTGCACTCATATCACATGCTAGCAAGGTCATGTTCAAAATCCTCCAAGCTAGGCTTCAACATTATGTGAACCAAGAACTTCCAGATGTACAACTGGATTTTTAAAAGGCAGAGGAGCCTAAATCAAATCCCTTACGATTATACAGTGGAAGTGACAAATAGATTCAAGGGATTAGATGTGATAGACAGAGTGTCTGAAGAACTATGGACAGAGGTTCGTGACATTGTACAGGAGACAGGGATCAAGACTATCCCCAAGAGAAAGAAATGCAAAAAGGCAAAATGGTTGTTTGAGGAGGCCTTACAAATAGCTGAGAAGAAAACAGAAGCTAAAGGCAAAGGAGAAAAGGAAAGATATACCCATTTGAATGCAGAATTCCAAAGAATAGCAAGGAGAGATAAGAAAGCCTTCCTCAGTGATCAATGCCAGGAAATAGAGGAAAACAATAGAATGGGAAAGACTAGAGATCTATTCAAAAATTAGAGCTACCAAGGGAACATTTCATGCAAAGATGGGCACAATAAAGGACAGAAATGGTATGGACCTAACAGAAGCAGAAGATATCAAGAAAAGGTGGCAAGAATACACAGAAGAAATATACAGGAAAGATCTCCATGACCCTGATGACCACAATTGTGTGATCACTCATCTAAAGCCAGACATCCTGGAATGTGAAGTCAAGTGAGCCTTAGGAATCATCACTATGAACCAAGCTAATGGAGGCAATGGAATTCCATTGGAGCTATTTCAAATCCTAAAAGATGCTGCTGCTAAAGTGCTGCACTAAATATACCAGCAAATTTGGAAAATTCAGAAGTGGCCACAGTACTGGAAAAGGTCAGTTGTCATTCCAGTCCCAAAGAAAGGCAATGCCAAAGAATGTTCAAACTCACAATTGCACTCATCTCACACGCTAGCAATATAATGCTTGAAACTCCAAGCCAGGCTTCAACAGTTCGTGAAACATGAAATTCCAGATGTTTAAGCCAGTTCTTTCAAGAACTAAAGAGCCTCTTGGTGAAGTTGAAAGAGGAGAGTGTAAAAGCTAGCTAAAAACTCAACATTCAGAAAACTAAGATCATGGCATCCAGTCCCATCACTTCATGCCATGTAGATGGGGAAACAGTGGAAACTGTGACAGACTTAATTTTCTTGCACTCCAAATTCACTGTGGATGATGACTGCTGCCATGAAATTACAAAAAAAAAAAAAGAAAACAAAACTTGCTCCTTGGAAGAAAAGCTGTGAAAAACCTAGACAGCATGTTAAAAATCAGAAACATTGCTTCGCCAACAAATATTCATATAGTCAAAACTATGGTTTTTCCATTAGTCATGTATGGATGTGAGAGTTGGACCATAAAGAAAGCTGAGTGCCAAAGAATTGATGCTTTCTAATTGTGGTTCTGGAAATACTCCTGAGACTCCCTTGGCCTGCAATGAGATCAAACCAGTCAATCCTAGAGGAAATCAATCCTTAATATTCATTGGAAGGACTGATGTTGAAGTTTCAATACTTTGGTCACCTGATTCGCAGAGTCAACTCATTTAGTAAAACACTGATGCTGGGGATGATAGAGGGAAGGAGGATAAGGGAACAACAAAGGAGTGAGCTGGTTGAATGGCATCACTGACTCAATGGACAAGAGTTGGAGCAAGCTCTGGGAGGTGGTAAAAGACAGGGAAGCCTGGCATGCTGCAGTCCATGGGGTTACAAAAATTTGGACACGACTGAACAATGATAAGAAGCCCAATATCAGAGAGAACATGGTGGGGGGGTGGGGGTGCATGTCAGGGAGTTTCTATAATTAACCTCAGAAGTGGCACATATTACCTTTATATATACAGGAGAACAGTGGACCCATTGGAAGAACAGTCTCATTACTCCATCTAAATGCAAGGGAAGTTGGGAAACATGGCATAGCTGGCTAGACACATGTCCAACCCTACAATTACAAAGGAAGACAGGAGGAGAAGTTTCTGAGGAACAAATGGCCATCTCCACCCCAGTCTACCTTTCTAGCCATCAAATATTGCCAGTAGATAAAATAGACTCATTCCCTCCCCAGAAAAACAATTCAAAGTCTTACCCATTTGCTGCAACCAATCCCAAGTCCAGTATCTCTGGAACGTGAAATTTCTCCTCCAAGCCTGGATGTTTCATTTTAATTTGTATTTAGTGGTATAGAGGTTAATACCAAAGATTATCTACCCTCACCTAAGTCAATATATGTTGATATAGCAGGATAATCACAATAAAAATACCAGTTAAAATGCAGGAGAATGTGTAGAGAAATAGAAATTCTCTTTTATTACTGGTATGAATATAAAGAAATTCAGTCAACTTTGGAAGACAGTTTGGAAGTTTCTTAGAAAAGTAAACATATTCTTAACATATGATCCAGCAACCATACTGCTTGGTATACACCCAAATGAGCTGAAAACTTATGAAAACCTACAAATGGATAATTCATAATTGCCAAAACCTGGAAGCAACAAAGATGTCCTTCAAGAGGTAAATGGCTAAACAAACTGTGGTATATCCATACAACAGAATATTATCCAGTGATTTTAAAAAAGGAACTATCAAAACATGATAGACATGGGTAAACCTAAAAGGCAGATTGCTGAAGAAAGAAGCTGAACCATAAGGTCTGCATACTGTATGACTACAACTACATGACATTCTGAAAAAAGACCAAGCTATGATGACTATAAAAAAAAAAAATAGTGGCAGGAGTGGCAGTGGTTGTAAGGCTTGAGGTGTAAGGGTGTGATAAACAGGTGCAGTAGGGAGAATTTTTAGGGCAGTGAAACTAATTTGTATGATATAAAAATGGGTAGATATGTGTCATTTTATTTACATTCCTCAAAACCCATAGGACATAGAACACAAAGATTGAGACCCAGTGTAAACCATGTAATGCAATTTATAATGTATCAATATTGATTCATCGACAGTAACAAATGTACCATAATAATGGACAATGTTAGCAATAGGGAAAACCAGCAGATGAACAGTGAGGGAAGACACAGTAATTCTCTGTATGTTCCAGTCACTTTTTCTGTAACCTAATACTGCTTAAAAAAGAAAAAAAAAAAAACTGTATGGTTGAGGGAAATGGCGAAGTCATAGTTCACTGAAACATACTCCCACTAGGGAAGCACTGGATAAGACCTTGCCTGCTATGGAAAGCATCCCCACGTTAATTGTGATTCTGCCCTCTGGGAGAAGCTCCCTTTTCCATGATCCTCAGAGGCTCCTGAATTTGCCTTCTAGGGGCTTCCTCCTCCTCTGCTATCTTCCATGGCACATCTATGATGAGAATAGAGTGTGAGCCCTCTGAACAGGTCAGAGAGTCAAAAACTTTCTCGGATTTCTTTGATAGTGCAATTCTCTCAAAAACTAAATAGGTTTTCCATTCATTTATTTCCTGTCCCTTCCAAGTAGCAGTGGCAACACCTCCCAAATTCCTTAGATGTAATTTTTCATTTGTTTTTAACTTCCCTTTTTTTTTAACAGTGTGCGTATGTATGCGTGTGCCTGTGTGTCTGTAGGTGTGAACTTAATGATAGCTACCTTGAGAACATCTACAACAGTTGGGTGGGAAGATATCACTTTGTATCTGATTTTTGCTACAAGGCTAGGTACCTTAATTCAACTTAGACATCTTACTGGGCCTTTGCATTTGAAATCTTTTATGTCTTATTTCTTGTTGGGGTTTCAGAAGCAGTTAACTTTTCCATGAGGCTTTTCATCTGCGAATTCTCTCCACTTCAATCGCTGAGCATAAACCAGTCAATTCATGTAATACTTTACTTGAAGCAATGAATAGCAGCCAATACATATAAATATTCCAGCTCTTTCCAATCACTCTACTTAAAACTATATAAGCATATGGTTTGTATTCCAAGTTATAATTGGAGGTAGTATTTTTTTTAATAAATGTCAATGTTTTGCCATGATATCATGTATTTCTCCAAATTTTCAGGCTGCGACACCATGGCCCAAATTGAATTGGTTACAACAGGGAAACTGATTGAAACAAAGACCAATAATCCAGTGGTATACACACACACACACACACACACACACACACACACACACACACACATATATGTATTTGCCTTACTCACATAAAAGAATGGGTAGAAGTTTCAGGGCAACCCTGGCTTTTCTCCATGTAGCCATTCAAGGGTTAGCCTGATGGCTACTCTACCATTTTCAACACAAATAAGTTCCAAGATCTCTCTGGTTATTGTCATGTTGGTTAGGCAGAAGGAGAAAAGAGCACAGCAAGAGACTCAGGAGGCAAGAAGCAAGGTGTTCAAATGGAAAACATCACTTCTTACCCATATTCTGCCAGAAACAGCTCTCACAAGCCAATACCTAACTGCAAAGAAAGCTGGGGGTGCAATGAGTATATGTTCAGTTGTGTCCAACTCTTTGCAACCCCATGGACTACAGCCCACCAAGCTCCTCTGTCCATGGAATTTTCGAGGCAAGAATACTGGCATGGGTAGCCATTTCCTCCTCCAGAGATCTTCCAGACCCAGGGATTGAACCTACATCTCCTGTGTCTCCTGCATTGGCAGGCAGATTCTTCACCACTGAGCCACGGCGGAAGCCAGGGATGCTGTACAGCTTAATAGTCATTTGCCCAATACTTCCACTCCAGTGGGAAAATGGAGAATACATTTTAATAGGCAGCAAGAGTACCCAAGTCACAAGAGGCCTTAGTCCCAGCCTAAGTTCATGGAATAGTGACTGATGTTTCTGCCACACCACACAAAAGCATCCCAACTCACCTCCGGGTCTAGACACCCAAAGAGTCATTTAGTCAGAGCAAAAATTAATTACTCTTCCACCTCACTTAAAGCTTACTTTTTAATTTTCTGTGCCAGAATCTTCCTCTATTCAAGATCACTGTGAGTGGGAAAGCTAATTCAAGAAAAACTTCATTTTGGGAATAGCAAACATGGCCGAGCATAGCAGTACATATGACTGTCTGCATCTGAATTAGTCACGTGCAGGATCAACAGCTGTTACCATGAGGCACTTGCTGCCTTCTGTATTTTGTGTGTGGTCCTGCAAGAGGCAAGGATCAGCCTTGGAGTTCACTCTATGATCTTCTGCCCAAAGTATCCACATCTCCAGGAAGTACAAAAATTTACTAGCAATGTGCAATCTCACTTCAGACAAAGGAATGAAGTATTTATTTCTTTTAAAAAATAGTGATAATCTCAGAGACATATTCATCACCAATATTAAGCCGCTGACTAGATGTGTGTTTAGTTGCTACGGCCTTGTCTGACTCTTTGCAACTCTATGGACTACAGCCCACCAGGCTCCTCTGTCTATGGGGTAATCCCCTCAAGAATTCTATAGAGGGTTGCCTTTTCTTCCTCCTAAGGATCTTGCTGACCCAGGGATCAAACTCATATTTCCTGTATTTCCTTCATTGCAGACAGATTCTTTACCGCTGAGCCACTGGGGAACCCTGCTGACTAGATACGAGCTTCCCTTTTAAAAAGTTTACTTATATTACTTTATCTTCCCAAATATTATTGTCCCCGCTTTACTGAGGAAGAAAACTGAGATTGGGAGAGGTTCACTAACTTGCATAAGCAGAAGCAAAATTATACATTAGCAAATAGTTTACATTTGCTCACAGTCCAAAATGTTTTCATTCAGGTGAACAATTACATCACATTTTTCTTCCAGAACAATGCATAATTCATAAGTGATTCTTGCTTTACATTTGTGCAATTAAAGGCCCAATCAAGAGGCTTTCCCTGAGTGAAGGAACAATCAGCTCCTGAGGAGTTTTCAAGTCTCTACTCATTAAAGAAACTACCTGTAGCTTTTATGTGACAGTTTTTACGGCTTCTACCTATCAAGATTTCAGAACACACTGTTAGAAAATCTTGCAAGTATTAAAAAAAAAAAAAAAAACTTGCTCAGGAACCATCTTGGCCTCTTAAGATTTGAGTTATCTAAAGCTACTTGTTCTAATTCCACACTTACCAAGCAAGCTTCTGATTAGGAATTGGTTTCCCGTGTGGTTCTGTAACAGAATGTACTGATCAAAAGGATTTTAGAATATTTATGCTTTCTGTGACAATACTTTCTTATGACAAAGTGGCTATAATTTAATAAGTGACTTCAATTATGATGTGACTTCCCATGCTATTTACCAAGAAAAGAAACTGCAGTGATCATGCAAACTTAGGTGTTCTCAAGTATGCAATAATTAAATTTGTCATTGAAAATTAACATGTTGATATCCTGAGACCTAGGAAAAGGACTAAACACAGAAACCAGAAACCTCCCTGGCCACTTTGGTTCAAAGACACTAGGCCAATAGTAAAAGATGAAAAGACTGAAAATTAAATTGTGTGAAACTCAAATCTGAAACAGATGTTGACAAGGAAAAACTATAAGATGTTAAGGATGATGTAGAAATTGATTTGCTTAAGCCGAGAGTACAATTGATAATTTTACCCCACAAAAGGAAACTTTTAGAAAATAATCCATAAGAAATTAATTTGAAATTTTACACAATATTATTCAGAGTCAGGCACTAAGAATAAAGAAATTGAATTCAACTGAAATCACTGCAGGGAGAGAAACTTAAGAAGCAAAAGCTAATATAAGATTTCATGTTTGAGAGCTGTGGGAAATGGGTGTGCTTCCAAAAGTGATGAAAAAGTCAAAATGGAAATAAATAAATTTTGTTTTCTGGAGTTTTATCTCACTCTTTCCCCATTTTCATGGAATTGATTCTGACAGATGTCTGTCTTTTGAACACCTGTGTGAGTCCAGTGCTTTACTAAGCGCTGGATAAAATGTAAGAGAGAAATGAAAATGCTTCCAGTTGATATGAAGCTTTAAATGCTATTGAATACACAATATAAATATGCATATATTTCAAAACAAGACTGTAAAAATGAAAAAAAGATACAATTTGCAAGTTCATTATATATTCAGAATAGAGAGACATAAAACAAACTAGAATTAGAAAAAAATTCTTGAAGGAGACAGCATTGGATATCATTACTTCATGGATGTTTTTAAGCATCAGCATCATGAGACACAAAAAGAGAGCTAAGTCATGTAGAAATTGCAGAAGAAACTTTGGAATAATTATAGCCTACTCTCCTTCCTCGCTCCAAAAACAACATATATGTAACTCTTCAGAAAATCATTGTGAATTGAACAGTTCTGTGACTAAGAAGTGACTGGAGACTTTGTTAGACATGCTCTGGTGACCCTTAATGATCAAAAGTTTGAGGATAGTTATACTAGCTTCCAAATTTACTAAATTTATACACACACACACTTTCAGAAAATCAAATGAAAACTCTAGCCACCTCTGGAGTTGCATTTCTTTTGCTCACTGCCTATAGCTACTTTGGAGGTAAATTTCAGTTAGAAGAAAGTGCTATGAAAATATCAACTAGATTCAGCTGCTACTCATACTAGAGTATTCCTTTTTAATTATCATCTTGTTACATTTGGGGTTACAGAAAATCCTCAGCTTACAACAGTTCCATGACCCAAGTCTGATGATCCTTCTGGAATTAATTACATTCATAACATTTGATTAAGACTGACTTCTCTAACATATTAGAAATATTCTACTTTAAGGATAAAGAAGACTGAAAATGATGGGTTGTTATTATTGTTGTTCAGTCACTAGATCCTGTCCCATTCTTTGTGGCCCCAGGGACTGCAGTGTACCAGGTTCCTCTGTCCTCCACTATCTTCAGGAGTCCACTCACGTTCATGCCCATTGAGTCAGTGATACCAATACCGTCCAACCATCTTATCCTCTGCTGCCTCTTCCTCCTTTTTCCTTCAGTCTTTCCCAGAATCAGGGTCTTTCCTAGTGAATCGGCTCTTCATATCAGGTGGCCAAAGTATTGGAGCTTCAGCTTCAGCATCACTCCTCCCAATGAATATTCAGGACTAATTTTCTTTAGAATCGACTGTTTTGATCTCCTTGAAGTCCAAGGGACTCTCAAGAGTCTTCTCCAGCACCACAACTCAAAAGCATCAATTCTTTGGCACTCAGCCTTCGTTACGGTCCAGTTCTCACATCTATACATGACTACTGGAAAAAAGCATAGCTTTGATGAAGCGGACCTTTGTTGGCAAAACAATGTCTCTGCTTTATAACACAATGACTAGATTTGTCAGAGCTTTCCCTCCAAGAAGCAGCATCTTTTAATTTCATGGCTGCAGATACTGTTCAAAGTGATTTGGGAGCCCCAAAATTAAAATTTGCCACTGTTTCCATTCCCCCTCCCCCGCCCCCGCCCCCATCTATTTGCCATGGAGTGATGGGACTGGATGTTAAGGTCTTAGTTTTTTTAATGTTGAGGTTCAAGTCACCTTTTCCTCTCCTTTTTCACCTTCATCAAGAGGCTCTTTAGTTCCTCTTCACTCTCTGCCATTAGAGTGGTATCATTTGCATACCTGAGGTTGTTCATATTTTTCCCAGCAATCTTGATTCCAGCTTGTGATTTGTCTAGCCTGGCATTTGGCATGATGCACACTGCATAAAGAGGAGAGTGAAAAAGGCTTAAAGCTCAACATTCAGGAAACGAAGATCATGGCATCTGGTCCCATCACTTCATGGGAAATAGACGGGAAACAGTGGAAACAGTGTCAGACTTTATTTTTTGGGGATCCAAAATCACTGCAGATGGTGACTACAGCCATGAAATTAAAAGATGCTTACTCCTTGGAAGAAAAGTTATGATCAACCTAGATAGCATATTCAAAAGCAGAGACATTACTTTGCTGACTAAGGTCCATCTAGTCAAGGCTATGGTTTTTCCTGTGGTCATGTATGGATGTGAGAGTTAGACTGTGAAGAAGGCAGAGCACCGAAGAATTTATGCTTTTGAACTGTGGTGTTGGAGAAGACTCTTGAGAGTCCCTTGGACTGCAAGGAGATCCAACCAGTCCATTCTGAAGGAGATCAGCCCTGGGATTTCTTTGGAAGGAATGATGCTGAAGCTGAAACTCCAGTACTTTGGTCACCTCATGCGAAGAGTTGACTCATTGGAAAAGACTCTGATGCTGGGAGGGATTGGGGGCAGAAGGAGAAGGGGATGACAGAGGATGAGATGGCTGGATGGCATCACTGACTCGATGGAAGTGAATCTGAGTGAACTCCAGGAGTTGGTGATGGACAGGGAGGCCTGGCGTGCTGCGATTCATGGGGTCACAAAGAGTCAGACACAACTGAGCGACTGAACTGAACAGAACTGAACTGAACTGAACACTGCATATAGGTCTTCCCAGGTGACTCAATGATAAAGAATGCACCTGCAGTACAGGAGACAGAAGTTCTATCCCTGGGTCAGAAATATACCCTGGAGAAGGAAATGGCAACACATTTCAGTATTTTTGCCTGGAAAATCCCAGGGACAGTGGAGCCTAGTGGGCTACAGTCTATTGGGTTGCAAGAGCTGGACAGAGTGACTAAACAACATCTCTGCATGTAAATTAAATAAGCAGGATGATAATATACAACTTTGTCATACTCCTTTCCCAATATTGAGCCAATCAGTTGTTGCACGTTTGGTTCTGACTGTTACTTCTTGACCCACATACAGGTTTCTCAGGAGACAGATAAAGTGGTCTGGTCCTTACATCTCTAAGAAT
The DNA here is from genome assembly GCF_016772045.2 of Ovis aries. NCBI lineage: Eukaryota > Metazoa > Chordata > Mammalia > Artiodactyla > Bovidae > Ovis > Ovis aries. The sequence continues at coordinate 77,300,108 of NC_056059.1, forward strand.
TTTTCCATAGTTTATTGTGATCCTCCCAGTCAAAGGCTCTAGCTTAGTCAAGGAAACAGAGGTAGATGCTTTTCTGCAAATTGATGTGTGCTTGGGTCAAAATGATAATCTTAGAATTTTACTCCATTTGTTTATAAAAGTTTTAATGTCTGTAATGAACTTCAACAGCAAGCTGCTGCTGCTGCTACTGCTACTAAGTCGCTTCAGTCGTGTCCGACTCTGTGCGACCCCATAGATGGCAGCCTACCGGGCTCCCCCATCCCTGGGATTCTCTAGGCAAGAATACTGGAGTGTGTTGCCATTTCCTTCTCCAATGCATAAAAGTGAAAAGTCAAAGTGAAGTCGCTCAGTCGTGTCCGACTCTTCACGACCCCATGGACTGCAGCCTACCACTTCAACAGCATATAGGGTAGTAAATAAGAGTAAAATGTCATAAAATAGATGAATTTACAACACATTAGAAATCACATAAAACTTCCATTTTATTTAGTTTAAAAAAGATTTATATATTTTATCATTAAAAAAATTGGGCCAAGGGTAGATAAAAATTTGAATAATCTAAACACCTTAAAGTCCTGCCCCAAAATGCTAATATTCTGACTAGAAATGAAACCAAGATTAAAACACAAAGCAAACACAACTTGAATGTTCTTGGAGAAACGTAAAATGCCTTTTGAAATTTGAGTTTGCACACTAAGGCAGGCAATCATATACAATATTGGAAAATCAAAGCTATCAAGGAAGAAAAAAAAACTTACCATTTAGAAATAATACTTCAGAATGTAACAGACTTTAAAAGAACACTTTAAATGTTGTTAGGCCATTTTTGTGTCCTCTCTCATGAGTTGTTATATTGTCAGACTCTTTTCCAAAGAAATAGATATTTTATTCCCAATTTACTTTTCTTCTAGTAGGAGAAAAGCAGAGGGTAGGAAACTCAAATTGTCCTACATTTTTTTTACAGAAAAACACCAGCACCTCTATTCTCTATTCCTCTTTCCAATAGGAAGATCTAGCAAGTAAGTTGATATTCTTATTAATCTTAAGGCATTCTGCATGGTGGATTCTTGCAGCAGAACTGAACTAGATACAGGAAGCACTGAGTGGTGGAAGGAATTATCAGGGCACTTGTAAAATTTAAGTAATCTATTTGTTGTGCTTTGGTACATTTTTGATCAATGTCAATAACAAGACCACACATTTCTATATGTTAATGATAAACTAGATATAAGTCCAAGAGAGAATATCTTTACTAAATAAAAATACAACATCTTCAGGTTTGGTTAGCCTGAGCTTCTGTATATAAGCCAACTGTAAAACATTTGCATGAGAGAAACAAAGAAATAATATTCCTATTAGGGATGGGAGAACTCAATTCAGAGTCACAAACTATTCTAGTGCTAGTCCAGGCTCAGCTGCTCATATTTAAAATACTTACATCTTGAAACCCAGGTGTCTAACTCCAAAAATGAAAGATTCTTTTACAATTCTGAATTTACATGATAATATTATAATAGATTTTGTTGGACCTTTTTATATTAAATATTAATTAGAAAAATGGAAATTATGCATAACTAAAAAGAGAACCTATTATACTAGAAAACTTTATAGAGGTATGTTTGTAGTTATATGTATTTGAGGGTAAAAAGAAATTTCTCTTGAGAATATAACAAATAAATCTTTAAGTATAGGACATGGTTTTATTCTGTTTTTGCTTTTATTTTACTATAAACATTTAGTATATGTTCAACTACTCTGACGATGGACCAATTAGTTACATCTTTCTGTTGCAAGATTCACAAATATAGCTTTGTGGCCCATAGTGAGCTAGTGAAAGTCACTCAATCGTGTCCAACTCTTTGCCACTCCATGGACTATATAGTCCATGGAATTCTCCAGGCCAGAATACTGGAGTGGGTGGCCTTTGCCTTCTCCAGGGGATCTTCCTGACTCAGGAATGGAACTGGGGTCTCCTGCATCTCAGGTGAGTTCTTTATCAACTTATCTATCAGGGAAACCCTACTATGCTATGTATAGTATGAGGCCAATACTACTCAGTTATTCTTGGTTATTTAAATTTCCTTTTTTATAAATTAAAATACATCAGAAAATAACATGGTTATTTTTTCTTTCAAAAATGCTGATATACCAAATAGTAAATGCTGCATCCTACAAACCCAACAAAAAATTTATTCAATCATATAAATATTGGCAAAATTATGTGTTTTACACAGGGAGAAAAATAGTCATTTTATAATGTGAGGAAATCAGAGCTGTATGTCATTCATTTTGACAGTGCAGCATAATTAGTCCTTTGTGAAATCTACACTGGTTTAGGACTGATTATCCCTTTTCTTCTTTCAGCAAACAATTTGGTCCAGTCAACCAGCACAGAACTTCTTATCAAGCCGCTGTTAAAATAAGTTCCTTTATACGTACTATAAGGCTTCCTTGGTGGCTCAATGGTAAAGAATCTGCCTACCAAGGCAGGAGATGAGTTCGATCCCTGGATCAAGAAGATACCCTGGAGAAGGAAATGGCAACCCATTCCAATATTCTTGCCTGGGATATCCCATGGAGAGAGGAGCCTGGTAAGCTAGAATCCATGGGGTAGCAAAAGAGTCAGACATGATTTAGTGACTAAAAAACAACAATATATCTACTGTAACATTCAACCTCCACGAGAGCCCCCCAAAATTATTACTTCCTAGTGTTTCTGGCCTTGTATAACTCCCATCACATTAAATAGAGCTGATATATGTGGAGCATATGTGGAGCTCTTAATGCAGCATTAAGAATATGACAGAGTGAATTCTGAGACTAAGTCATAAAAGACAGTGGCTTCTGTCTTACACTTTCTCTTGGACTGCTTTCTGCATGAGAAGTTAGCTATTATATATAAATGATATAATGATGCATTCATACCAATGAAAATGTCCAAATGGAGAAAAGTAAAGCATCCTGCCAACAGCCAATGAAGAACTAAGACCTTCTCCAGAGAGCAGTGATGTTGAATGAACTATCTTGGAAGAGAATTCTCCAGTCCTTGTCTTCCAATGAATACAATCCTAACCGACCTCCTAATTGCAAACTTCTAAGAGTTCCATCATCAGAACCACCCAACTGAACTGCACCTAGATTCCTGACCCTCTGAATTATAAAATAATAAATATTTATAGTTTCAATTAGCTAATTTAGGGAGTAATTCATTATATAACAGATAACTAGTACTATTAAAAACTTTGACTTTTTATTGTTTAAAAAGTTTTTTGTCAACACCACTTCATCATACACACACATATACACATGCATTCACATGCACTTTTACATATGCATATGGAAAGCATACTCTAAAAGTTATTTTTTAGAGAATTCTTTGGCAGTCTAGCAGCTAAGACTTCACCTTCCGATACAGGGGGTGTGGGTCCAATCCCTAGTCAGGTAGCTAAGATCATACATGACTTGTGGCCAAAAACCCAAAGTATAAAGCAGAATTAATAGTGCAACAAATTCAATAAAAACTTTTTTTAAAAAAGTCCATATAAAAAAAATCTTTATGATAAAAACTCCTGAGAAATCAGCATAGGAAGAACCTACCTTAACATATTAAAGACCATATACAACAAACCCACAGCAAACACTATTCTCAATGGTGAAAACCTGAAAGCATTTCCTCTACGATCAGGAACAGGATAAGTGTGCCCACTCTCACCATTATTATTCAATATAGTTTTGAAAGTCCTAGCCACAGAAATCAGAGAAGAAAAAGAAACAAAAAGAATTCAGATTGGAAAAGAGGTAAAACTCTCACTGTGTGCTGATGACTTGATACTCCAAACAGAAAACCCTAAAACTGCCACCAAAAAATACTGGAGCTAAACAATGAATTTAGTAAAGTCACAGGATATAAAATTAATACACAGAAATCCCTTGCATCCCTATATACTAACAATGATTTTTTTTTTTTACTTTATTTTACTTTACAATACTGTATTAGTTTTGCCATACATCAACATGAATCCACCACAGGTGTACATGTGTTCCCAATCCTGAACCCCCCTGCCACCTCCCTCCCCATACCATCTCTCTGGGTCATCCCAGTGCACCAGCCCCAAGCATCCGGTATCCTGTATCGAACCTAGACTGGCGATTCGTTTCTTATATGATATTATACAAGTTTCAATGCCATTCTCCCAACTCATCCCACCCTCTCCCTCTCCCGCAGAGTCCAAAAGACTGTTCTATACATCTGTGTCTCTTTTGCTGTCTCACGTACCAGGTTATTGTTACCATCTTTCTAAATTCCATATATATGTGTTAGTATGCTGTATTGGTGTTTTTCTTTCTGGCTTACTTCACTCTGTATAATCAGCTCCAGTTTCATCCACCTCATTAGAACTGATGCAAATGTATTTTTTTTAATGGCTGAGTAATACTCCATTGTGTATATGTACCACAGCTTTCTTATGCATTCATCTGCTGATGGACATTTCGGTTGCTTCCATGCCCTGGCTATTATCAACAGTGCTGTGATGAACATTGGGGTACATGTGTCTCTTTCAATTCTGGTTTCCTCAGTGTGTATGCCCGGCAGTGGGATTGTTGGGTCATAAGGCAGTTCTATTTCCCAGGAATCTCTACACTGTTCTCCGTAGTGGCTATACTAGTTTGTATTCCCACCAACAGTGTAAGAGGGTTCCCTTTTCTCCACACCCTCTCCAGCATTTATTGCTTATAGACTTTTAGATCGCAGCCATTCTGACTGGTGTGAAATGGTACCTCATTGTGGTCTTGATTTGCATTTCTCTGATAATGAGTGATGTTGAGCATCTTTTCATGTGTTTGTTAGCCATCTGTATGTCTCCTTGGAGAAATGTCTATTTAGTTCTTTGGCTCATTTTTTGATTGGGTCATTTATTTTTCTGGACTTGAGCTGCATAAGTTGCTTGTATATTTTTGAGATTAGTTGTTTGTCAGTTGCTTCATTTGTTATTATTTTATCCCATTCTGAAGGCTGTCTTTTCACCTTGCTTATAGTTTCCTTTGTTGTGCAGAAGCTTTTAATTTTAATTAGATCCCATTTGTTTATTTTTGCTTTTATTTCCAGTATTCTGGGAGGTGGATCATAGAGGATCCTGCTGTGATTTATGTCGGAGAGTGTTTTGCCTATGTTCACATCTAGGAGTTTTATAGTATCTGGTCTTTTAGATCTTTAATCTATTTTGAGTTTATTTTTGTGTATGGTGTTAGAAAGTGTTCTATTTTCATTCTTTTACAAGTGGTTGACCAGTTTTCCCAGCACCACTTGTTAAAGAGATTGTCTATAATCCATTGTATATTCTTGCCTCCTTTGTCAAAGATAAGGTGTCCATAGGTGTGTGGATTTATCTCTGGGCTTTCTATTTTGTTCCATTGATCTATATTTCTGTCCTTGTGCCAGTACCATACTGTCTTGATGACTGTGGCTTTGTAGTAGAGCCTGAAGTCAGGCACGTTGATTCCTCCAGTTCCATTCTTCTTTCTCAAGATTGCTTTGGCTATTTGAGGTTTTTTGTATTTCCATACCAATTGTAAAATTATTTGTTCTAGCTCTGTGAAAAATACCTCTGGTAGCTTGATAGGGATTGCGTTGAACCTGTAGATTGCTTTGGGTAGTATACTCATTTTCACTATATTGATCCTTCTGATCCATGAACATGGTATATTTCTCCATCTATTAGTGTCCTCTTTGATTTCTTTCACCAGTGTTTTATAGTTTTCTATACATAAGTCTTTAGTTTCTTTAAGTAGATATATTCCTAAGTATTTTATTATTTTCATTGCAATGGTGAATGGAATTGTTTCCTTAATTTCTTTTTCTACTTTCTCATTATTAGTGTATAAGAATGCAAGGGATTTCTGTGTGTTGATTTTATATCCTACAACTTTACTATATTCATTGATTAGCTCTAGTAATTTTCCGGTGGAGTCTTTAGGGTTTCCTATGTAGAGGATCATGTCATCTATAAACAATCTCATTCACCACTTGAATAACAGAAAAATAAAATACCTAGGAATAAACCTACCTAAAGAGACAAAAGAACTATATGCTGAAAACTATAAGACGATAATGAAAGAAATCAAAGGCAACACAAATGGATAGAGAGGTATACCGTGTTCTCGGATTGGAAGAATCAATATTGTCAAAATGACTATATTACCTAAAGCAATAAAAAAATTCAATGATATACCTGTTAAACTATCAATGGCATTTTTCATAGAGCTAGAACAACAACAACAAAAAAAATCACAATTTGTATGGAAGCACAGAAGACCCTAAAGAGCCAAAGCAATCATGAGGAAAAAAAAAAATGGTGCTGAAGGTATCAACTTCCCTGACTTCATACTATTGTACAAAGCTACAGTCATCAATATGGTACTGGTACAAAAACAGAAAGGTAGATGAATGGAACTAGATAGAAAGCCCAAAGATAAACCCATGCACACATGAGTACATTGTCTTTGACAAAGGAGGCAAGAATACACAATGGAGAAAAGACAGATTCTTCAATAAGTGGTACTGGAAAAACTGAGCAGCTATGTGTAAAAAAATGAAATTAGAACACTTCCTAACAGCATACGCAAAATAAACTCAAAATGGATTAAAGACATAAAGGTAAGACCAGAAACTACAGAGCTCTTAGAGGAAAACAGAGATAGTACACTCTTTGACATAAATCACAGCAATATTTTCTGACCCATCTTCTAGATTAATGGAAATAAAAACAAAAATAAACAAATGAGACCTAATGAACCTTAAAAGCTTTTGCACAGCAAAGGAAACTATAAACAAGATGAAATGACAACCCACATAATGGCAGAAAATGACAAATGAAGCAACTGATAAAGGATCTCCAAAATATATAAGCAACTCATACAGCTAAATATCAAAAAAAAAAAAAACCCAATCAAAAAATGGGCAGAAGACCTAAACAGACATTTCTCTAATGAAGACATACAGATTGCCAACAAACACGTGAAAAGATGCTCAACATTACTCTTTATTATAGAAATACAAATCAAAACTAAATGAGGTATTACCTCACACCAGTCAACATGAACACTATCAAAAAGTCTTCTAAAAATAAATACTGGGGAGGATGTGGAGAAAAGGGAGCCCTCCTGCACTGTTGGTGGAAATGTAAACTGATACTGACACTATGGAAGACAATATGGAGATTCCTTCAAATAGTAGGAATAAATCTACCATATAACACAGCAACCCCACTACTGGGCATATATCCTGAGAAAAACCACAATTCTAAAAAAACACATGTACCCCAATATTCATTATAGCAATAGTTACAATAGGCAGGACATGGAAGCAACCTAGATGTCCATCAATAGATGAATGGGTAAAGATGTGGTACACATATACAATGGAATATTATGCAGCCATAAAATGGAACAGATTTGAGTCAGCTGTATTAAAGTGGATGAATCTAGAGTCTGTTATACAAACTGAAGTAAGTCAGAAAGAGAAAACAAGTATCGTATATTAACACATACATATGGAATCTAGAAAAAATGTACTGATGAACCTAGTAGATAATGGACTTGTGGACTAGGGGAAGGTGAAGGAGGGATGAACTGAGAAAGTAGCATTGTAATATTATAATGTAGCATTATAATATCATGTGTAAGATAGATAATGGGAAGTTGTTATATAACACAGGGAGCCAAGCCTGGCATTCTCTGATGACCTAAAGGGGGTCGGATGCGGGGAGGAGAGGGAGGCTCAATTATGTGTGTGTGTGTGTGTATGTGTGTGTGTGTGTGTGTGTGTGTGTGTGTGTGTATAAAATTATGACTGATTTGTTTTGTGGATAGCAGAACCCAGCATAACATTGTAAAACAGTTTCCTACCAGTTAAAAAAATATTTTTTAATTAAATAAAAATAAAAGTTATTTTTTACTCTACATGCACTCAAAAAATGTTCACCTTCTCTAAATAATTCCCTCATAGTTACTTTCCAGGTGGTGCTAGTGGTAAAGAACCCACTTGCCAATGCAGGAGATGTAAGAGACACAGTTCAATCCCTGGGTCAGAAAGATCCCCTGGAGAAAGGCATGGCCACCCATTTTGGTATTCTTGCCTGGAGAATCCCATGAACAGAGAGGAGTCTGGCAGGCTACAGTCCACAGGTTCACACAGAGTCAGACACAACTGAAGTGACTTAACACAGTTACTTTCATTACACATTAAAAATTATTGTAAGTTTAAGATATTTAAAAATTATTGCACCAAATATGTCAGGAATTGATGTTATATTTTTAAATATTTGTATACTTAAAATAAATTTAATAGTTAGCAGCTACTTACTAAGAATAAGCCCAACTCTATTACATAAGTATGTCATTAAAAAATAACCATTTTCACTCTCTCAGACATTTGGTGTTCCCATGACTCAGTTTATGTTACTAACAGGACTTCTTATTTTGACATGCATAAAGGTAGTCTGAGGAACCACAGAAAATTTTGCACCTAACACTAAACATGTAAGTTCGCCATCAACACACAATGCTTGGCTAAGGCCTTTACCATAATACACCAGAAATTCATAAGTGTTGACTGTTGCCACTTCAGCTAGTTTGCCTGCTTCCCCCAAAGAATTCTGAAGTGGAACATCTTGAAGACATTCCCATATTTAACACCACAGGAAACCACTTTTGCACTCCCAATTTGTTGTGATTTTTTTTCAAGTAGGGGCACTACAGTTTAGAAAAGCATACAAGGGTTGTTTGTTTCCTACACACTGGCCAACTTGCTGTGAGAAAAGGGAAGCTCCCATCACAAGTTTCTGCAGAAATGGCTCTGATTGGCACTCTGCTGACTTGCTGATGTTAAGCACAGCCAGCAGAAGCCTGATTGTAATTATTCTTGTTCCTGCTTTCTGTGTATACATCAGGTGCAGCGGGGCTCTCAGGGATGTGCTGTTTAGTATCAAAGTCCAACAGAGTTAGAGAGTTACCCTCACTCATTCACTGGTAGGCAAGGAAACACATTTAACATGGCTAAGTTGTTTGCAAGCCAAGTCAAACATAGCAGGGCTCATGATTGGCACCTAGCCAAGTGCTCATAGTGGGTGGTCAATGCACATTTGTCTAATTTAATTGAATCATCACAGAGAGCTGTAAACCAAACTAGAGCTTTAAAAAGTTTCCATTATAGACGCCAGCTTTTAACACTAAAGTATGGTGGCAGATTCATATTCTCGGAATGTGATTGCCAAGGCCTTTCTGGAAACTTCCTATAGTGTAGGCTAGAATTAGTATATGTGACCAGAGTCACATCCACAATGGAAGCTTCTGCTATAATTTTCTAGCCCTTCTAGACAGGCAATGAATTATCCTTTTATTTTTTTTTTTGGGGGGGGGGGGAAGAAATATTTTATTTTTTATTTTTTTTTTATTTTTTTTTTCTTTTTAGTTTTTTATTTTTTTAATTTTAAAATCTTTAATTCTTACAAAGAATCATTCTCTTTTTCAAATATCCAGAACTGTTTTCTATTTCTTACAGCTGAGAATCTTGACAATACAAGGGTCCTGTATATATTTCAGAATTTGAAGCTTTTAGGCAACTAAAACATAGAAAATACAAACTTACAGAATCAACATAGAACTTCCAAACACATTATAATATTAAGATATGCCAATTCAACATAATATTATTTTGAAATGACATCATAACACTAAAAAAGTAAGACAAATATATTTTTTAATTTAAAATCCCTTAGATTTATTATATTTAGCTTCATGGGGTACATAATCATTTTTCATAGTAAAAACAGTGCTCCACAAGCAGTTGGAAATCACTGCTCTAGAACATTCTGCTGAATGTATATTTCTAACCACCCTTTGCAACATACCTCATAAACTACCATTTTATGTTATCTTTTGTACCCTCTATTTGTTTCCTTTCTTTCCTATGTCATGACATTGAAATAGATTTAAATAATTCATCAATCTGCAGGATAAACTAGGTTGGAAAAAGATATAAAACCGAAAATTGATCTATAGAGGAAACACAATCTCTATCAAAACCCTAAATGGCTTCTTTTGCATAAATTGACAAGCTAAATCTAAAATATATAAGGAAATGCAAGAAACCCAGAACAACCCCAAAAATTTACCCAAAAAAAGTTGGAAATTTTCTATTTTCTAATTTCAAAACTTACTAGAAAGCTATAAACAATACCTTGTGAAGTTAACATAAGCATATGCATATACATAAATAAAATAAAACTGACAATTCAGAAATAAACCCAAACCTTTATGGTCAGTTGATTATTTACAAGGAAATTCAATGAGAAAAGAACAGTTTTTTCAATAAATAGTGCTGAGACAATTTTTGCATTACGTTCAGTCACTCAGTCGTGTCCGACTCTTTGTGACCCCATGAACAACAGCACGCCAGGTCTCCCTGTCCATCACCTACTTCCGGAGTTCACCCAAACTCGTGTCCAGTGAGTCCATGATGCCATACAAGTATCTCATCCTCTGTCCTCCACTTCTCCTACCCTCAATCTTTCCCAGCATCAGAGTCTTTTCAAATGAGTCAGCCCTTTGCATCAGGTGGCCAAAGTATCAGAGTTTCAGCTTCAACATAAGTCTTCCAATGAATACCCAGGACTGAACTCCTTTAAGATGGACTGGTTGGATCTCCTTGCTGTCCAAGAGACTCTCAAGAGTCTTCTCCAACACCACAGTTCAAAAGCAACAATTCTTTAGCGCTCAGCTTTCTTTAGAGTCCAACTCCCACATCCATACATGACTACTGGAAAAACCATAGCCTTGACTAGACGGACCTTTGTTGGAAAAGTAATGTCTCTGCTTCTTAATATGCTGTCTAGTTTGGTCATAACTTTCCTTAAAAGAAGTAAGCATCTTTTAATTCATGGCTGTAATCGCCATCTGCAGTGAGTTCGGAGCCCAAAAAAAGACAATGTTTCCACTGTTTCCCCATCTATTTACCGTGAAGTTATAGGACAGGATGCCATGACCTTAGTTTTCTGAATGTTGAGATTTAAGCCAACTTTTTCACTCTCCTCTTTCACTTTCATCAAGAGGCTCTTTAGTCCTTCTTCACTTTCTGCCATAAGGGTGGTATCATTTGCATATCTAAGGTTGTTGATATTTCTCCTAGCAATCCTCATTCCAGCTTGTGCTTCCTCCAGTGCAGCGTTTCTCATGATGTACTCTGCATATAAGTTAAATAAGCACGGTGACAATATACAGCCTTGATGTACTCCTTTTCCTATTTGAAACCAATCTATTCTTCCATGTCCAGTTCTAACTGTTGCTTCCTGACCTCAATACAAGTTTCTAAAGAGGCAGGTCAGGTGGTCTGGTATTGCCATCACTTTCAGGATTCTCCACAGTTTATTGTGATCTACACAATAGGCTTTGGCATAGTCAAAGGCTTTGGCACAGTCAATAAAGCAGAAATAGATGTTTTTCTGGAACTCTGGCTTTTTCGATGATCCAGCAAATTTTGGCAATTTGATCTCTGGTTCCTCTGCCTTTTCTAAAACCAGCTAGAGAGTCTGGAAGTTCTTGGTTCACAAAATGCTGAAGCCTGGCTTGGAGAATTTTGAGCATTACTTTACTGGCGTGTGAGATGAGGTGCAATTGTGCGGTAGTTGGAGCATTCTTTGGCATTGCCTTTCTTTGGGATTGGAATGAAGACTGACCTTTTCCAGTCCAGTTGCCACTGCTGAGTTTTCCAAATTTGCTGGCATATTGAGTGCAGCACTTTCACAGTGTCATCTTTGAGGATTTGAAATAGCTCAACTGGAATTCCATCACCTCCACTAGCTTTGTTCATAATGATGCTTCCCTAAGGCTGATTTGACTTCACATTCCAGGATGTCAGGCTCTAGGTGAGTGATCACACCATCGTGATTATCTGGGTCATGAAGATCTTTTTTGTACAGTTCTTCTGTGTATTCTTGCCACCTCTTCTTAATATCTTCTGCTTTTCTTAAGGCCCTATCATTTCTGTCCTTTATTGAGCCCATCTTTGCATGAAATGTTCCCTTGGTATCTCTAATTTTCTTGAAGATATGTCAATCTTTCCCATTCTATTATTTTTCTCTATTTCTTTGCATTGATCACTGAGGAAGGCTTTCTTATCTCTCCTTGCTATTCTTTGGAACTCTGCATTCGGATGCTTAAATCTTTCCTTTTCTCCTTTGCTTTTCACTTCTCTTCTTTTCACAGCTATGTATAAGGCCTCCTCAGACAGCCATTTTGCTTTTTTGCATTTTTTTTTTCCCATGGGGATGGTCTTGATCCCTCTCTCCTGTACAATGTCACAAACCTCCATCCATAGTTCATCAGGCACTCTATCTATCAGATTTAGTCCCTTAAATCTATTTCTCACTTCCACTGTATAATCATAAGGGATTTTATTTAAGTTATAAGTGAATGGGCTAGTGGCTTTCCCCACTTTCTTCAATTTAAATCTGAATTTGGCAATAAAGTGTTTATGGTCTGAGCTTCAGTCAGCTCCTGGTCTTTTGCTAACTGTATAGAGCTTCTCCATCTTTGGCTGCAAAGAGTATAACCAATCTGATTTTGGTGTTGACCATCTAGTGATGTCCATGTGTAGAATCTTCTCTTGTGTTGTTGGAAGAGGGTGTTTGCTATGACCAAAGCGTTCTTTTGGGAAAACTCTATTAGTCTTTGCCCTGCTTCATTCCATACTCCAAGGCCAAATTTGCTATTACTCCAAGGTGTTTCATGACTTCCTACTTTTACATTCCAGTCCCCTATAATGAAAAGGACTTCTTTTGGGGGTGTTAGTTCTAAAAGGTCTTATAGGTCTTCATAGAACTGTTCAACTTCAACTTCTTCAGTGTATGGGTCAGGACATAGACTGACCCATAGACATTTGCCTTGGAAATGAACAGAGGTCATTCTGTCGTTTTTGAGATTGCATCCAAGTACTGCATTTTGGACTCTTTTGTTGACTACGATGGCTACTCCATTTCTTCTAAGGGATTCCTGCCCAGAGTAGTAGATATAATGGTCATCTGAGTTAAATTCCCCCATTCCAGTCCATCTTAGTTCACTGATTCCTAGAATGTCAGTATTCACCCTTGCCATCTGCTGTTTGACCATTTCCAATATCCCTTGATTCATGGACCAAACATTCCAGGTTCCTATGCAATATTGCCTTTTACAGCATCAGACCCTGCTTCTATCACCAGTCACATCCACAACTGGGTGTTGTTTTTGCTTTGGCTCTATCTCTTCATTCTTTCTGGAGTTATTTCTCTACTGATCTCCAATAGTATATTGGGCACCTACTGACCTGGGGAGTTCCTCTTTCAGTATCCTATCATTTTACCTTTTCACACTGTTCATGGGGTTCTCAAGGCAAGAATACTGAAGTGATTTGCCATTCCCTTCTCCAGTGGACCACATTCTGTCAGACCTCTCCACCATGACCTATCTGTCTTGGGTTGCCCTGCACAGCATGGCTCTGTTTCATTGAGTTAGATAAGACTGTGTTCCATGTGATCAGATTGGCTAGTTGTCTGTGATTGTGGTTTCAGTCTATCTGCCCTCTGATGCCCTCTCTCAGCACCTACCATCTTACTTGGGTAGTTTTTGTTTTTGTTTTTTTGCTTAGATACATTCAAAAGAATGAAGCTGTGGGCTCCCTTGGTGGCTCAGTGGTAAAGAATCTGCCTGCCAATGCAGGAGACAGGGGTTCAATCTCTGGACAGGGAGAATTCCACATGCTGCAGAACAATTAAGCCCTTGTTCCACAACTACTGAGCCTGTGCTCTGGTGTGCGGAGCCCACACGCCCTAGACCTGTGCTCAGCTGTGGTAGAAACCATCACAGGGAGAAGCCACACACCACTGCAAATGGACACTAGCCCCTGCTTACCCAAAAATAAATTTACTTTTTAAAATTAATGAAGCTGGACACATATCTCAGAGCATATACAAAAACTAACTCAAAATGAATGAAATATCCAACTGTAAGAGCTAAAGTTACAAAACTCTTAGAAAAAAATATATATGTAAAACTTTGAAACTTTGGATTAAGCAACAATATTCTAAGGCATCATACCAAACTACAAAAAAAAAAAAAAAACAGATAAACTTGGTTTCAAATTTTAAAACTTCTGGACTTAAAAAGATACTATAAAAGGTGAAAAAACAACACAGAGAATGGGAGAAAACTTTTGCAAATTATATATTTGATAATGGTCTATTATCCAGAACATCTAAAGCTACTATAATTCAATAATAAAAGGTCCAATAACCAATTTAAAAATTGCACAAAGGAACTGAGCAAACATTTCTTCAAAGAATACATGCAGATAGCCAATATAAATATGAAAAAGAGACTCAGTCATTCGGGAATTCAAAATAAAAACTAAAGTGAGATACCACTTCACACCCACTAGAATAACTATAATAAAATGAGAGAAAATAAAAATAGTAGTGGAATGTGGAAAAATTGGGATCTGCATACACTGCTAGGGAGAGTGTAAAATGATGTGGTCACTTTGAAAAACAGTTGGCCAGTGGCACAAAATACCCATTCTGGAAAAAGCTAAACCTTAAGGAGTAGAAAGCAAATCAGTGATACCAGAGGTTTAAAGTAGAGGGAGCAGTTTCCTGTAAAGGGTCTGCAGAGGAAAATTTTATGGTGATGAAATTTTCCTATTTTCCACATAGGACTAGGGTATTAGATGCATGATTATGCATATGTCAAGACACACAGAATTATACATAACAAAGACTGAACTTTCCTGTGTGCAAATTAAATAAGAGAGAGAGAAAACAACAAGCAAGTCAAGAGATTTCAGGATGGATTGTAGATTGAAACCAAAAAAATGTCATCACATTACAAATATATTACATAACTTCACTGAAGGGGTTAAAAAAACTGACCTAAATAACCTGATAACAGCGTTTCAACCTGTAGCTATCAGCTCAAGACAAAATAAATTATATACAAACACTATTGTCTTGTTGGTAAATTTGTCTTTCATAGAGATATGGATTAGTAATTCTGAACACATTTTATATATACCATATATATATGATATGTATGCTGCTGCTGCTGCTGCTGCTAAGTTGCTTCAGTCGTGTCCGACTCTGTGCGACCCCATAGACAGCAGGCAGCCCAACAGGCTCCCCGTCCCTGGGATTCTCCAGGCAAGAACACTGGAGTGGATTGCCATTTCCTTCTCCAATGCATGAAAGTGAAAAGGGAAAGTGAAGCTGTTCAGTCATGTCTGACTCTTCGTGACCCCATGGACTGCAGCCTACCAAGCTCCTCCATCCATGGGATTTTCCAGGCAAGAGTACTGGAGTGGGGTGCCATTGCCTTCTCTGATGATATGTATATATATGTATAATTAAATAAATTATAATTAAACATATAATTAAATAAATTGCACCTAGTTTCTCACTTCCAGAGAACATACTTACAAATAAGCAAGGCAAAATGTCTACAGTAAACCCCATGGTGCTGGGGTTAGATTCAGAAATATATATGTGAACATATTTTTATTTTAATGTGCATACTGATAGATAGGTTCAGTGATAGATTTGTGCATACATGGATTGGTGGTCATACATGTATTTGCTAGTTTTGTCAGTCAAGGATGTAAAAGGTGACATCCAGGAGTAATAGAGCACCCCCCACAATCAGATCATAATTTCTAAATACCTGACTCCAAAAAGATTTTGGGGTTTTCCTGGTGGTTCAGTGATAAAGAATCCACCTGCAATGCAAAAATCCCAGGTTCAATCCCTGGGTAGGAAAGATTCCCTGGAGGAGGAAATGGCAACCACTCCGGTATTCTTGTCTGGAAAATTCCATGGACAGATAAGCCTGACAGGTTACAGTCCATAGGTCTGACTCACAAAGGTTACAATCTTTGTGTCTGACTCACAAAGAGTCAAACATTACTGAATGACTAACATGAAAAGATTTTATTTAAATTATTTATTCCAACACTATAACTTAGGAAACACAAGATGAACCTGCTGCATCATACACTATGATAGAGAAAATAAGGACTTGAGAAAGGCAGAATACATAATGGTCCTTGTCAGAGAGAAAGAGACAAAAAAAGCTCCCAATGGCCAAGATTGGAACAATTTTTACAATACAATACAAAGTGATACAATAAAATACAGTTATAATACAATAAAGAACATACTGAATTATATACCCAGAGAATAACAAATATTCATTAGTCCATAATTCATATAATCCAAAATTATAGAGGATAAGATGGTTGGATGGTATCACTGACTCAATGGACATGAGTTTGAGCAAGCTCTGGGAGTTGGTGATGGACAGGGAAGCCTGGCATGCTGCAGCCCATGGAGTCGCAAAGAGTGAGCGACTGAACAGAACTGAATCCATGATAATATAAATAATTGATTAAAAAAACAAATGGGGAGTTGGAAAAATCTCCTTATAGAAGAATTCAATGAAGAATTGAGGGAACTAGAATATTACATTAGTAGTTGCTGTGAGCAAAGTTCACTGATGTATGCTAAAACTAGTAAAACCGTTAAGAGAAACAATGCTTGCAAATCTTCGAAGTATCTCCCCCAAAGTAAATAATTACAGTGACTTTTACCATGTGTCCACAAATTTGTTGCTATTCTTCCCTCCAGATCATGATGTTTAACTCCTCTCCCCTTGTGTTTAAGTTGGATTTGGTGACTTGCATTTAACAAGGGAAATACAGTAATCATACAATAGAGAAATTTAACAGACACTACCTTAAGTATATATCAGTTTTCTAAGATTATATTAAAAAACTACCACAAACTCTGGTGTAAAACAACAGAAAGATATTTTTCTGACAGTGTGAGAAGCTAACAATCTGAGATTAAGTTGTTGGTAGGGCCATGCTTCCTCTTGAGGTTCTAGAAAAGAATAAATTTTTTCCTCCTTCTTCTAATGATTACTACCAATGCTTAGCATTCTTTGGCTTCACTCCAGTATCTGCCTTTGTCTCTCTATGGCCTTTTTCCCTGCTTGTCTGTGTTATATTTCCAAATTTCCCTCTTAAGTGCACAACAGTCATTGGATTTAGGGTCCAATCTAATCTAGTATGATGTCATCTAAACCTGATTACATCTGCACAGACCTTATTTACAAAAAAGGTCACATTTTCATGTTCTGAGTGGACATGAATTCTGTAAGATAGTCTTAGTACAAGTGATCAGGTCAATACCAAAGTAAAAGTCACATTGATACCATCTCCCCACTGATTTTACAAGAGTTGATTGAATGTGTTTGTAAACAATTCTATCATCTTTGGGTTGAAACCTGTTAATCATCTTTTCCATGTGCATTATGATTTTCCCGATTCTTCCTGTGCTGAGTAATTTTGGATTTTTACTCTAGACATTTTGAACACTACGCTATGAGGCTTTGTATCTTTTTCAAGTACTACGTCGATATCTTTGTTTTAGCAGGTAATCAATCCCAGTGGGTACAGGTTTCAAGACCTGACCAACATTCCATATCTTGTTCTATTTTTAATGGCTTTATCATGCTTTTTAGACACATCCTGTGTTGTCATTTATTGGTTTGATCAACCTGGGACTTGATTGGGAATCACTTCCATGGTTCATCACTCAAAGCTATTTGTATGCTATTTAGAACTTCCAGGTGATGCTAGTGGTAAAGAACCTGCCTGCCAATACAGGAGATACAAGAGAAGTGGGTTTGATCCCCTGAAGGACAGCATGGCAATCGCCTCCAGTATTTTTGTTTGGAAAATTTCATGGACAGAGAAGCCTGGCTGACTACACTCCATGCAGTCCCAAAGAGTCAGACATGACCAAGCAAAATAGCATGCATTCTATTTAGAGTCACATCTATACATATACATCTAAGGGGTGATCACAAGAGTTTATATCAAATGTATATGGGGTAGGTTTTCAAGCTGCTTCCTCTCTATGATTCCCTGGGTAATTTTCAGTTCATCAAGGCTTCCCTTACTCTTCCATCCAGAAGGCAGAGGCTCTGTTGACCTCACTGTACCACACACTTCCTGGCATGGAATAGAGTAGGATGTGCTTAGTTGCTCAGTTGTGTCCAACTGTTTGTGACCCCATGGACTGTAGCTCGCCAGGCTCCTCTGTCCATGAGGATTCTCCAGGCAAGAATCCTGGAGTGCATTGTCATGCCATCCTCCAGAGGATCTTCCCAACCCAGGGATTGAACCCAGGTCTCCCGCATTGCAGGTGGATTGTTTACCATCTGAGTCACCAGAGAAGCCCAAGAATACTAGAGTGGATAGCCTATCCCTTCTCCAGGTGATCTTCTTGACCCAGGAATCTAACCGGGGTCTCCTGCATGGCAGGCAGATTCTTTACCAGTTGAGCTACCAGGGAAGTTCCTAGGGTAGGATGGAGAGAGACAAGTGACAAGGCTTTATTCCACCCCCTTGAGAGCACAGTTCCTCTGATTAGAGAGGAAGTTTTTCCTCCCTCTTAACTTTGGGAACTAGTGGACCCACACTATCACCACTATTGCTAGCAGATCTCTTTCCTACTCATCAGTCATGAAATGGAGAACCTCTCCTGGAGCTTTCTCCGTCTTTGTTAATGTCCACTAGTGAGTTTTAGACTGCCTTGAGTCCAGGCTAGGAAATAAGGGGGAGAAATTATAAACTCATTAGCAGTCTAATGGCACTAAAATCTGGGGCCTTCTTTTGTTTCTATTTAATTTCTAGAGTCCTCAGATCACTGCTTCATTAATGGTCATTTAGTAGAACAGACGGGGTGAAACATGCTTATTCTTTTTATCTGAAACAAGAATCACCAAGAATCTTCAGAACTCTGCATTCTGATGGATATATCTTTTCTTTTCTCCTTTGCCTTTAGATTCTCTTCTTTTCTCAGCTATTTGGAAGACCTCCTCAAGCAGCCATTTTGGCATTTTACATTTATTTTTCTTGGGGATATTTTGATCACGACTTCCTGTACAATGTTATGAACCTCTGTCCAAAGTTCTTCTGGAACTCTGTCTGTCAGATCTAACCCCTTGAATTCATTTGTTACTTCCACAGTATAATCATAAGGAATTTTATTTTCATCATATGTGAATGGTCTAGTGGTTTCCCCTACTTTCTTCAACTTAACCCTGAATTTTTCAATAAGGAGTTCATGATCTGAGCCACAGTCAGCTTCCAGTCTTATTTTTGATGATCACATAGAGCTTCTCCATCTTTGGCTGCAAAAAAATATAATCAATCTGATTTTGGTATTGACCATCTGGTAATGTCCAGGCGTAGAGTCACTTGAGATACAGCACCTGAAATATAGCAAATTGAGGGAGAAGCCCTTTCTGAACCTTCCCTATATACTTAATGACAGACCTTCTAAAAGTGACTCAGTTGTCATAAATCTCCTCCCCAGGAGTTTCATCACCAGGGAAAATTGATGTTATCATAATAGATGAGACTAGAAATTGACACCACACCAGAAAAACTGTCTCAGAATATTATATATTTCCCATGTCTTCTTCTAAGGGCCCATTCATCTGTCCAAAAAGTCATCTACTCTCCCCTAGGAAACCTACAAGTCCCTACCCTTTTCCTACTGAGATGGTACTTATGGCTGGCTGAATACTAAGCTACTTCTTTGAGTTAGATTCATTTTTCCCTAGGTGTCTCACATGAGGTACACATGTTAAAAAACAAAATTTTTTTTTTGACTCATCTGTCTTCTATTACAGGGATCTTAGCTAACACTCAGCAATTGAAAAGTAAATGTATTAGTCACTCAGTCATATCCAACTCTTTGTGCCCCCATGGATTGTAGCTCACCAGGCTCCTTTGTCCATGGAATTCTCCAGCAAGAATACTGGAATGGAGAGCCATTCCCTTCTCCAAGGGATCTTCCTGAAACAGGGATCGAACCTTGGTCTCCCACATTGCCAGCAGATACTTTACCATCTGAGCCACCAGGAAAACCCAAGATATAGAAGGGTAGAAGAAAAATTGTTTTTTCTCCTCAACACTTTCTGTCTTCAGAAATTGGATAAATGAGAAATATATAAGCCCAAAGCAAGGGGAAGGAAGGAGAAAATAAAGGCAAAAGCAGGAATCAGTATAATTTAAAACAGAAAAGAAACAATAAAGAAATTAAGGAAACCCAATGTTCTTCTTTGAAAAGATGATGATAGAGTAGACATGGTGAGAAGTAGTCAGATTCTGGATATATTTTGATGGTAGAGCCTCGAGGATGTTTTACATACTAGCAGAAGGCTGTGAGGAAAAGAACCAAAGATTTCTTCAAGGGCTTGGGCCTAAACAACTACATAAAACATTGGCCATGTAAAAGAAGGACTAAAGGATGAGCACTTTTCAAAAGTGGGGATTTGGTGTTTTCTACATGAGAAACGCTGGACTGGAAGAAACACAAGCTGGAATCAAGATTCCCAGGAGATATATCAATAACCTCAGATATGCAGATGACATCACCCTTATGGCAGAGAGTGAAGAGGAACTAAAAGCCTCTTGATGAAAGTGAAAGAGGAGAGTGAAAAAGTTGGCTTAAAGCTCAACATTCAGAAAACGAAGATCATGGCATCTGGTCCCATCACTTCATGGGAAATAGATGGGGAAACAGTGGAAACAGTGTCAGAATTTATTTTGGGGGGCTCCAAAATCACTGCAGATGGTGACTGCAGCCATGAAATTAAAAGACATTTACTCCTTGGAAGAAAAGTTATGACCAACCTAGATAGTATATTCAAAAGCAGAGACATTACGTTGTCGACTAAGGTCCATCTAGTCAAGGCTATGGTTTTTCCTGTGGTCATGTATGGATGTGAGAGTTGGACTGTGAAGAAGGCAGAGCACTGAAGAATTGGTGCTTTTGAACTGTGGTGTTGGAGAAGACTCTTGAGAGTCCCTCGGACTGCAAGGAGATCCAACCAGTCCATTCTGAAGGAGATCAGCCCTGGGATTTCGTTGGAAGGAATGATGCTAAAGCTGAAGCTCCAGTACTTTGGCCACCTCATGCGAAGAGTTGACTCATTGGAAAAGACTCTGATGCTGGGAGGGATTGGGGGCAGGAGAAGGGGACGACAGAGGATGAGATGGCTGGATGGCATCACGGACTCGATGGACGTATGAGTGGACTCCGGGAGTTGGTGATGGACAGGGAGGCCTGGCGTGCTGTGATTCATGGGGTCGCAAAGAGTTGGACACAACTGAGTGACTGAACTGAACTGAACTGAACTGTAGATTATTCATATCTCATGTAAAACAATATTTGGGGAGATTCAAGCTCCCATATTTATGTTCTGCTTCTGGCACATGGTTTCCATCCTCCATGTCACGTATTGACGTTCAGATGAGACCTAATCCAGCAAACACAGGCAAACTCAAGTTAGAATAAAAAGTCAAGTTCTTTCAAAAGGAGCCCTTTCAACTGTCAGCAAGTAGCTACACCAGAAGTCCCATGTAACAGTGTATTACATGTGTATTACATTAGTTATAATTAGTTGCATGACCACTCCTATTACAAAGAAAACTAAACAATGCATTATCTTATACTGGGCATTGATTTTTCCAACTAAAATGAGAGGTGCAGGAGTCACAGCATAAGACTTTTGTGAGATGAAGAAGAGATGGAGATTAAGAGATATACAGATCTACATGGAAATGAAATTTGGCAATGAGAAAATTTTAGAAATTTTGTGACTGATGTGATACAGGACACAATGGCATGGAAGCAGCATGAGAAATGCTAACCATTTGTAGTAAGTGAAATAGATGAAGGTGATATAAAGGCAGCATTCTAGAAATTTGGTCTATTCAAGAACTCAGTTAGATGGAAATCAGTATTCTAAAAGAGAAAATGTTGGTGTTACTGAACAGGATAGAAGAGGAAAATGGTGAAAAAATTGAAAGACTAAATATTGTCAATGCTATTGATAGAATTTGCTGCAAATCAGATTTCAATTATAGAACAGTTACTCTACAAGGTCCCCAGTACAAATGGAATGGTGTCACATCTTTATCATTAATTATCGGTAATTATCAATTGTTGGTAATATTGGTAATTATTAAATATATTCTGCAAAGTAATTTTAGCCAAAGAAAAATCATTACATTTACTTCTAGGTGGCTTTGATTCTGAAGATTTATTTTTAACCACCAATTTATGAGGGAAAAAATCATTTTAGGTCAGTCTGCTTCAATGGAAATACAATTTATATGCTAATAATTATAAAGCAATGACAGTAGTCTGTGAAGGCTATGCTTTTATTAATATAGTATAACAAGTAAGATGAACAGAATGTTATGCGTGTGAGTGGTGTTTTGTTGGCTCAATATATTTTTGTTTAGTATATGAGACAGAAAGGGATTAACATTTTATATTTGTATCATTATAAAATTACCTCTTTGAAGGGTAGCTTATTTCATCATCCATACCAGTGATGAGGAAATGTCTAAGAGGAAATACATATGGAAGTATTTAGAAGAATATAGGAGAAAACAGGGAATTATTTTTCATGATTAGTTCCTACTGTTACTTAAATCTACATAAAATAGTTGTCCAAAAAAAAATCACTATTTCTTTTTTCTTTTTTATAAGACTCTTAGCCCATAAGAAAGAACCCCATAATATTTTTTCTTGGGACTGCATAACTTGACTCAACATTATAGAAATACCTGAGTTGTCATTAATAGCTTCCTTTACCTTCTATTAAAACTAAGTTGCTAGCTACTGCTAAGTCACTTCAGTCTTGTTCGACTCTGCGACTCCATAGATGGCAGCCCACCAGACTCCCCCGTCCCTGGGACTCTCCAGGCAAGAACACTGGAGTGGGTTGCCATTTCCTTCTCCAATGCATGAAAGTGAAAAGTGAAAGTGAAGTCGCTCAGTCGTGTCCGACTCTTAGCAACCCCATGGAGTACAGCCTTCCAGGCTCCTCCATCCATGGGATTTTCCAGTCAAGAGTACTGGAGTGGGGTGCCATTGCCTTCTAGAGGAATTGCTAAATGTAGGTTTGAAAATGATTGCAAATATCAACAACTGATTCAGTGACTATTAGAATAGTTTTTTTTTTTTTTTTTTTACTTAAAACTATACTATTTTACAGGTTCTAAATGAATCTAAGGTTGCAACAGTTTTACAAGAACAGGGACTTTAAAAGATAATACTTTCACATTCCACATTGATAGCATCACCGACTCAATGGATACGAATTTGAGCAAATTCCAGGGTGCAGTGAAGGACAGGGAAGCCTGGCGCGCTGCAGTCCATGGGGTTGTGAAGAGTCAGATACAACTTAGCAACTCAACAACAACAATCTCATTCTCATGGCCTAAAAACTGTCTGGAAGAACTCTCCAACAAAAGTATTTTGCTCCATGGCTATATGCCACTTTCTATAAATGAAGAACTGAGACTTCATAATATAAACAAAAGGGAAACATGTAATAAAACTTGAGCAATGTATTAAAAGGGAAACTGCCCTTTAGAGATAATGGATCTATTCTCTACTCCATGCATGAATGCCACTCTCATTAACGTTAATGGAAGTTATGCATAAGCATCAAGAAAATATACCTGGTATAATGGATTTCCAGAATGGGTAATGGCATCTAATGTATTCCTGGCATAGCTATGTCTTTATGCAGCCAAATAAGAGTATTCCTAAAATTTGGGGATAGAGATAAGCATTTAAGGGAAGAATTTTAAAGTAGTAAGAAAGTCTGAGAATACAATAATATCTTTGCATTTTTCTTGTCTCTTAAAAAAACACCTTCCAGTCACTGGTAATTTCTCTCCTGCAATTGCGTGGATTTTAAGAGTCTAATTTCAAAGCAATGATGTCACCAAATCAATTAACTGATCTCTAGTAGCATATCGGGCACCTACTGACCTGGTGAGTTCATCTTTCAGTGTCCTATCTTTTTGCCTTTTCGTACTGTTCATGGGGTTCTCAAGGCAAGAATATGAAGTGGCTTGCCATTCCCTTCTTGACTGGACCATGATTGCTGGGAGAAATATCGATAACCTCAGATATGCAGATGACTCCACCCTTATGACAGAAAGTGAAGAAGAACTAAAGAGTATCTTGATGAAAGTGAAAGAGGAGAGTGAAAAAGTTGGCTTAAAACTCAACATTCAGAAAACTAAGATCATGGTATCTGGTCCCATCACTTCATGGCAAATAGATGGAGAAACAGTAGCTGACTTTATTTTTCTGGGCTCCAAAATCACTACAGATGGTGACTGCAGCCAGGAAATTAAAAGATGCTTGATCCTTGGAAGAAAAGTTATGAGCAACCTAGAAGGCATATTCAAAAGCAGAGACATTACTTTGCCAACAAAGATCCGTCTAGTCAAAGCTATGGTTTTTTCCAGTAGTCATGTACAGATGTGAGAGTTGGACTATAAAGAAAACAGCATCAAAGAATTGATGCTTTTGAACTGTGGTGTTGGAGAAGGCTCTTGAGAGTGCCTTGGACTGCAAGGAGATCCAACCAGTCCATCTTAAAGGAAATCATAAATATTCATTGGAAGGACTGATATAGAAGCTGAAACTCCAGTACCTTGGCCACCTGATGCGAAGAACTGACTTATTGGAAAATACACTGATGTTGGGAGAGATTGAAAGTGGGAGAAGGGGATGACAGAGAATGAGATGGTTGGACATGAGATGGTTGATGGACATGAGTTTGAGTAAGCTACAGGAGTTGGTAATGGACAAAGAAGCCTGGCGTGCTGCAGTCCATGGGGTCACTAAGAGTTAGACATGACTGAGCAACTGAACTGAACTGAGTCAGTTAACTAAGGTAACTTGTAACCACAATGCCTGACATAAAGTTAATGCTCATAAAAATTTAGTTGCTTTCCCAGTCTTACTTGGATATTACATATAAAAACTCCCCACAATAGTAGAAATTCCCCACAATCCAGAAATCTTTTTTCTCTGAATTCAAAGGTTCCTGATTATATATCTGTTGATGTTTTGGTAGCTTAGTTAGCTGCCCAAAGCTTTTTTTTTTTTTTTTTGGCTGTGGAATTTTAAAAAATCAGATTGTCATAACATTCAAGCAAATAGAAAATTTTATAAAGCAAATTATAATTTACCTATTTCCCTTGTGGCTCAGCTGGTAAGGAATCTGCCTGCAATGTGGGCAATCCCTGGGTTAGGAAGATCCCCTGGAGAAAGGAAAGGCTACCCACTCCAGTATTCTGGCCTGAAGAAGTCCATGGACTGTTTAGACCATGAGGTCACAAAGAGTCAGACACGACTGCGTAACTTTCACTTCACTTTTACTTAGTCAAGTTGGATAATAGTATAATACTCAAAATGTAAACCAGGGCAGTTTTGTTAACCCTTCACCTAAATATCTGCCACAATTTCTGGCAGAGACATTATGTCAGCTGAACATAGTACTTATGTTCAGAAACTCTTCAGAACAGCCTCTCTATATAACTAATCTACATTCAATCATATGAGAGAGAATAGCTAACTATTTTGAAATAAACTATTTCACCGTTCTTGGTCTTGGTTTTTGTTTACATAACTAATTACTCAGTTCATCTACGGAGGAATTCTTATCTGTTTCACACTGATATGTTAGTTTTTTCTTGACTTTGCTCTGTAATTTTTTCTTATTCAAATCCTTGAGAGATTCCCAATCACATGTCTTGCTTCTTCTTCAATAATGGAGACTCAATAGGTCTCCCCCTCTCTTCCTCCCTCCTTCCTTTTTGCTTTTGCTGTCCTTTCTGTCAACTCTACATAGGGTGTAAGCATTTATTCTCCCTTTCTCCCATCTAAAACGGTGGGACAATTCTATTGAAGTTTTGAAGAATAGTAAATAGAGACAAAACTGACTTAACACTCATGTAAACATTGTCATATTTTCCTTGATAGTCACTTGTATAAGTATACTACTGAAATGTTTTGAGAAAGATTGAAGCCATGCCTTTTGAGATCTACAATTTGAGAAAGAAGGAAAAATGGAAATTCTGGCCAAGAGTCTGGAAATAGGATAGATCAAACAATGTGTAAAGGGAGCTGACAAGAATAGAACTAGTGTGATTAGAAATTTCTTGTATGCCTGACATTTTAAGTATTAAGTAGTATTGCCATATATTTACTGATGATATTGCCACGTAGTATATCATCCAGAGAAGCTGAAGCTCAGAGGGATTTAGAAAATTTCCCAAAGACAGAAACATGGTAAGTGTGTGTGTGTGTGTGTGTGTGTGTGTGTGTGTGTGCGTGTGTGATTTGACTCCAAAGCTCCTGAACTTTCCACAGCTAGGAGAGACTGCCTCATTAATAAAATGGAATTATATTGGTTACATTCTCTGACCCCTGAGTAGGTCATCCAAACCATAAAATTAGAGGTTTTGGTCTCCTACCAAACTTCCAACTATTCATACCCTAGACCACATAATCTGTACACTAGAAAATTACATCTTCCAATTTTCAAAAGTCTCTAGTGGGTAAATTATTTCATGTTTCTTAATAAATGTACATCATTCTTAATCCCATATACAATATTTTTTCAAGGGCATGTTACTCCATAATGATTCAGAATTTTTCCACAATTTCCTCATGTAAAATGAGGATAACCTGCCCTTCATTCTCATACAATTGTTGAAGGACAAAATTTATGCAAACTAAACATGTTTGTTGGTGAGAGCTATTTTGTAATTTTTCTTTTCTTTGTGCATAATTCTAAGTAAAAGTTGAATGGGTGACCTTTGACCTTTTAGTTCCACATATAGCTCCAAAGAAGAAATACCATGTAAACCATTACCTATTGTATTACAACTAAAAGAATCCATTTTTAATGTCCTAAATACTTTAGGACAGGTAACTACTCTACCATTCTCATTAAATCTGTTAAATTTTTTTTTAGCTTTTTATTTTTACTTTATTTTACTTTATAATACTGTATTGGTTTTGCCATACATTGACATGAATCCACCACAGGTGTACATGCGATCCCAAACATGAACCCCCCTCCCACCTCCCTCCCCAATTTTGAATTTAAAAAAGCACTGTGGCATAATAGAAAAAGCATGGGAAATCCTAAAAAAACATTTGTTCAAGTCCCCTAAAATACTTATTATATAGTTTATAATCTTTACTTAAGGTTAAATAATTTGTTTGTGCTTCAGTATCCACAGCTACAGAATTGGAACTGAATATTTACCCCATTGATTTGTTAAGATGAAAAAACAATGTACCTGTTTCATATTATGCAAAAAATAAATTATGGTTACTATTGTTATGAAGTAATTATCATCACTATCAACATATTCAAGACAATACAATGAGGCTAGAAAAAATTACTTCATAATCTAGCATTTATATGCACATTTTACTAAAATTTGTTCTTTAGGTTGTGAACAATACTGCTAATTGACAGGCATTGAGTTAATTAGGGTATACAAAGCACCAATTGCAGAGAACAAAAAAGATTCCCTAACATAAATGTCTCACAATTTAGAGCACATTTGTAATACCATCTATTATAGGGTATGGGTTCTATCAGCACAGCACTATACTATATTTCCCTGCAAAATCTAAATTTATATACCCAAAATAATAAATCTGTGGTTTCAGAAACTTAAAATAACCAAAACATTTTCCTTTCTTTATTTCTCTTTCTTCATTTCCAGAAATTTAGAGTTTGTTTAGTTCAAAGCAAATAAAATAATAGGCTAATTTTCCCCACTTATTTCGTTGTTTTCTTCTTTCATCCCATTCCCCAAACTCTATCACTGAGTTCCTTTACGTGTCTCAAACACTCATTTACTCTATAATATACAATAGAAAGACTAGATTAAAATTACGCTATTATTTGTGGAAAGAAAAAGAGTGTTATTTAGCATTTAGTTTAAATCAAAGTACCAGATCATCTAACGTACATGCTCCGTCACTCAGTCGTGTCTGACTCTTTGCAACCCCATGGATTATAGCCTGCCAGACTCCTCTGTCCAGGGAACTTCCCGGACAAGAACACTGGATGGGTTAAATCATCTAATTAGCACATGAAAATTTGGTCACCAAAAATCTGACCAATTTATGAACGGACTCTGCCAAATTTTCATAGCTTTTTACAAACATCCTAAATATTGTCTCAACACTTAGAGAAAAATATAACTGTCAGATTCAAAACAGAAGCACAAAACGCACAGAAAATCAGCTATCTAATCTAAAAACCATGCATTATGATTTTATCCCAAATTTCTTATCAATTTAAAATGCTTAATATTAATAATAGATAAAAAGACTAAGAATACTAACTTGTGGAAAGACCTACCACAACCACATACATATGTCTCCTAAAAATAAGAACACCAGCTATATTTGGTTAGGAGTGAGAAGGAAAATACTTATCTTTCCATTTTGACCCATATATACCAATGTATTATACCTTCATGTTTACTTACCAAACAATATTCCAGTCAACATCTTGGCCATATACCTCCAATCTTTGCTTAGTGTAATGGATTCTGAATATACCTTATAGCATTGCTTTCCGGTCTACTCTAAACTCACCTTACACTATACCATGTTTCTTTTCTGGTCTGAACAGTAAATCCTTATATTTGATGGATTAAAGCAATGCTTTTTTATTAAAAATACATACTGAGAAAAATAAACTTAAGAAAGTATAAAAACTGACTCTGTAAATTGGAACATATGAAGCTCAAAGCACAAAAGAGAGTGGAATTCCATTAAAATAAGTATAATTTAAAAGTCAAATTTAAATATATGCAGAAAGCATATGAAATTGTGTGTATTTTAACCATCAAGAGCAGACAATATTATTTGCCTCAAAATTTTTAAGTTCTTTAATGAAATAATATAATGTTTAAAATATGGGGAAAACCACTATAAAAACTGAGTAGTGTTACTATGACAACAGAAAACCATTCAACTAGTCTTAGACTAAGAAAAGAGAAAATAGATTCTTGCTTCATGGAAATAATATTAAATAAGAATATGCAATATTCTAGTTATGCTTTTGACTTAATAAATATTCTGTAATATTTAAATGTACATTTCTTATAGAAACATATATACTGAGTTTTTGGAAATAACGTTTTTAAAAATTAAGAAAACATGAGTCTAAATCTGA
The DNA here is from genome assembly GCF_016772045.2 of Ovis aries. Classification (NCBI taxonomy): domain Eukaryota; kingdom Metazoa; phylum Chordata; class Mammalia; order Artiodactyla; family Bovidae; genus Ovis; species Ovis aries. Next base: position 77,329,292 of record NC_056059.1, read on the forward strand.
AGAAACATATGATGTCTCTTGGGATTAAGATGGCACATCAATTTATTTCATTTTTTGCTTCATTTAACTTATATTTATTGGTTTCCACTATGCTCCAGCACTGTGATAGGTAATATGGAAAAAAATGATGAACAAACAACACAGTCCTTATTATCTTGGAGAGAAAATGAAGTAGGATAAAAAGACATTAATCATTTAATCATAACTATAAGATCTCTGAATATACTGTTTCTCCTGGTGGAAAGGGGATAGGGCAGAATTCCTGATACAGAGAGAATGTATGGTGAATTCTAAAAACTGTTAAAAAAAAAAAAAATCCAGTATAGGCCCAATCATACAGGCTTTTGTAAACAAGTTGAGACTTTGATTTTTAGTCTAAAGGCAAGAGAAAACTATTGAAGTGCTAATCAGTTCAGTGAAATGATATTTTTACCTCAGAGAAAATTAAATTTCAGATTGTATTACTCATTTTTGTTGTAGAAACTAATATCAAAAGCTTATAAAACAACAAAAGGTTTGTATATGAATAGTGCCGGTCAGTTGTAGCTCAGTTCTGGTTGTCAGGATACACTTTTACTCCCCAAGATTTTTTCATTTTCAGATCACGCTGAAAGATTAGCTCCTAGCTGGCACATCTCTTCTCATAGCACATCAAAAACATCTCTCAACATTGCATAATATTCTAAAAGCCTCCATCTCAAAGTGAAAAGATCTCTTTTGCTCTGATTTCCTTGTCTCTCACAAGTCACATAGCCAAGAATGACCAAGTGGTCAGAAAGTATTTAAACTAATGAGACGGTTGGCAAGCCACCTGGCAAGAAGATAGAAAGGGAAATATGTAATTCTTCATTAGAGACAGTAGAGAAGAGTTAGGAAAAGTAAAGTAATCTACAAGTGTTTAAATATACTTTTATGACTAATGAATAAAAGTATAAGATCATATAGCAAGGTCATAGCTTTCTTAAAATCACCTTGCTTGTTACTTAGGTATGAGAAAACAAGTTGCTCGATGTATCATGAATGAAACATTTAGAGGAGGTATTTAAGGATGACTACTCCAGTAATAATTTGAAAGCATATGCAACTTCATAAAATATGTGAAGTTCCCCTGATAGAAAAGAAGACAAAATTAAAAGTCATTGCTAATAGATTTCAAGACTTGCATTTGTTATCTACAGAAAACAATTTAATCTCAAAGATTTCATAACCAGAACATTAGGGCTTATGTTTATTTGTGCCCATGCAAATCAAAAGTATACACAGCACTATTTCATGTAAATAAGCATTAAAACTTAGCCAACCACTTCCTATTTAAAAATGTAGTTAAATCTTGAACATAGTGAGAGTAATGGTTTGGCACTTAAAATATGAATCATATTTTATTTGAGAATTCATAGTTTAACTTCATCAGATATAACCAAATTCTGTGTACTAGGTAATATTATATTCATTTTGTACTTTTTAATGAAGGAATTTCTAAACCAACAAACATTTATCCCTCACCACTAGAAAATTTGCCTAGTGATGACCTCCTGGGAATTTCACCAGTCTGTCTAGAAATTTAAATACCTGCTGTCTAATCAAAGTGTCCCCAAGCACAGGATTTTTTAAAGTATCATATTCATACTAGCAAATACTAATTTTTGTAAGAATTATGACATGAAAGGTTATTTTTGTTAAATACTATGCCATTTTAAAAATGACCCATTTGTAGTATATTAGCTTTCTATTGCTATATGACAAATTACTCAACTTTAGCTATTTACAACCACACTAATATATCATACAAATTTCCTTGGGTCAAGAATGTAAGCACCAGTTAGATGGCTCCCATCCTCAGAATCTCACCAGACTGAAATCAAGGTGTTAGCCAGAACTGCAATCTCATTTTAGTCTCAAATCTTCTTCCAAACTTACTGGTTGTTGGCAGAATTCAGTCCCTGTTGCTGTAGAAAAGGGAAGTCTCCCTTTTCTTGCTAGCCGTAAAATGGAATACTCTCAACTCTTAGAGGCTACCCTCAGGACCCTGTCAAAGGTCCCAATCCAATAGGCAGTTCACTATGTGGTAGTCGGCTTCCTCAAAGACAGCAGGAAAATCTGCTGCTTGACTCTCTGACTTCTTTTAAGGATTCAAATTATTACATCAGGCTCACATAGTAAAATCTCTCTTTTGATTAGTTCAAAGTCAACTGATGGGGGACCTTACTCATATCTACAGTATCTCTTCTAGCATATAAGGTCACACAGTCACAGCAATGATACATCATCATATTCACAGGTCCAAACCACCCAGACACAAGGGAGGGAATGGAATCTTCAAGGCCATCTGAGAATTCTGTCTACTACACAGGGTTATATATATATATATATATATATATTTTTTTTTCCAAATGGCCCTGCTGACTCAATGATCTAAAATGTAGAAATATAAATTCAACTGCACACAATCAATTATAAGTGCTATTTGACAAGCAATATGCCTGCAAAATCCTTCAGGGGAAAAAATATTTGCAATATATACCATGTTGAGAAATCTTCACTAAAAAACTCAGTTCATATAAACATACAGTTAAACTTCAAATAATTTTATTATAAACAGTGACTGAACCAGAGAGGTCCAAAATGACCTTTAGGTGGGTTTTTTAATCACTCTACTCCCACACATTCCTCCAGCTCAATCTTTTCCTTTTCTTATTCCCTTTCCTCTGTGGATGATCCTGCATGGAAAATCTCTGCTCGGAACCCCAAAAGATATGGAATTAGTAAAAATCACCATCCTGCTATAATCTGAGTTCCTGAAAAGAGTGATCTAGGTTTTCAGTAAACAAGCAAACAAACCAATGAGAGAGACTGTGTGTGAGAGAGAAAGACAGAATATTGGCTGGCAACCCTAATCTTTCCCCCAACCAATGTAAGTCCTACAGTCTGTGTTTCAAATTGAACTCTCAGACCTGAAGACACATGTTTCCCTAAAATCCTCTGTGCAAACCTAACAGCTTTATTCACTGAAAACAACACAAAAGTGCCTCAACACGTGTCTGATAAACAAAACCACAACAGAACATGACTCAGCAACACAAAGGACAAGCTGTCAACTCATGTAACAGCAAGGGTAAACCTTAATGAATTTTTCTAAATGAAAGAGACCAGAACTAAAGAGTTCATTCTGTAAGATTCTATGTATATGACATTCTGGCAAAACTATTGCATCAGTGGTTTCCAGGAGTCAAGGGTAGAAGGAATATTAACTGAGGGGGCTACACAGGGACAGTTAACACAAGTCTCCTGGAAAATGGCAGATCAAGATGACAAAGTGTTAATAGATGATTTTCCCATTGGAAAAAAAATTTGAATGCTCAGCAGATTCCAAAATTTACATTTATTTTTCTTAGTTTTAAATTCTTAAGGCAGCCTTATATATTTAAAAATGTGTGTATGTATCTGAACCTATTTTTCTTTCATTAAGAGTTTGTAACAAACTGAATATCTGAGGGTGAAAATTGATAAATATTAAATGATGAAGGAAATTATTACCTTTTAATATAAGTAGAAAAGTTCTAAGGCTAATAAGGGATTAAAAACCTAGACTATTGAGTTGCCATTTATTACTGAAAAATCATCTAATTTCTGCATAAGTCACAGTATAAATATTTAATTGTTTATCAAAAGTATTCAAGGCAGAGATGAGCTTTTAGGTACATTCTGCAGGTAGTCATAAGGAAGTGCTAAACTATTCAATTCAATTAGAACTTGAAAGCTGCCCACTTTGAGATTTGCTGCCAGTTTGAATTGATTGACATTCACTGTTTTATATTTCTGTGATTTTTTTATTGTTTATAAGGTTCTTTCACTTTGACTATGCTTTATTTTTATTCTATTGTAAAATACATGGTTCAGATTAAAAAAATATGAAGATACAAGCTATAGCTATAGTTTTACCACAATAAAGAGATGAACCTAGATGTATAAGAAGAAAGATTAAAACCTAACTTTAAACTGTAAGGAATGTCTGTCCTTCACACTTGCAAAAAATATGAAAAATGGATGGCAAAATATACTGAATTCTCACTGTAACACTTTTATACTAAGAGAAATTCAGTAGAAAGAAGCTTATCTGTCATTTTACCTGAGATGTTTGGAAGGTGAAAATAGAGAAATGATCTAGGTGATCACTTGCTCTGATCCCTTGAGGATTGCATTATAGAAAGATTTCCCAGCATCCCTTCATTCATCAATAAAATGATTAGATATTTAAATATTCAGAAATGTATTAATAATACTGAAAATATTTTATCAGCTTTCCTACAAACCACTAAACATCATTCTAATATTTAAGAAAGAGCAAATAATTAAGACAGTACTAAAAATCAGATAATCTTTTAAAACTTTTTTTCCTTTGTAAATTTACTTGAGTAAAATTGACCTTTTTTGGTGTTCATTAAAGAAATTGGCTGGATGGCATCACTGACTTGATGGACATGAGTCTGAGTGAACTCCGGGAGTTGGTGATGGACAGGGAGGCCTGGCGTGCTGCGATTCATGGGGTCGCAAAGAGTCGGACACGACTGAGGAACTGAACTGAGCTTAACTGATAGAAATTGTAACACATTCTTGTAACCACCACAACAAGCAGGGTCCAGCATAGTTTATCAACCCCCCAAAAAACTGCTTAAGTCTATCTCTTATAGTTATAGCATGCTCCAACCCCTGACAAGTACTGATTTGTTCTCTTGACTATAGCCTTGCCTTTTCTAGAATGTCACATAAATGAAAAATGCAGTATGTGACCTTTACATGTGGATGTTATATGTGGGTAGATACAAACAAGAGTAATTAAAAAAAAAAACTTCATAAAATCATGTAGAGCTCATTAAAATAACTATGGAAACGTGCCCACAGACTTGGAACTGAAGATAAATCAGTTTTATAATATATGAGGTCAGAACAAAAGGCTAGAAATGGTGCCTTCTTTCAAAAGACTAAAGTGTCAAGCTGTCCCCAAATTCACCTCTCGTAAGTATTTATCTTTTAGATATGTTCTACAACTTGACAATTCTTATAAACTGGCTATTTCCATTTCCCCCTTTGGAATATGGGGCCACATAATATCCACCTGTTAGGGTCAATTAATTTGTGAAAGAGTTCCAATAGCTTTCAGCAAAAGCTCTTTTCCTTTTATTAAGAAATCAGAGAACTGCCATATGTTAATTGCTAATCCATTTCTCACCTAGAATAGTGAGACAACACAAAGGCATTATTTACTCAGGATATTAAATTACTGCTTTCTAAAAATATAAATGGATATTTCCATAACAGTAATGATAAGCTTTTCCACAAGAATTTAACTTTTATTTGTGAATTTATTTTCTCTAGTCCAATTTTAGGAGGAAAACATTGATAGAGGGGAAAAGTTCTTTCAAATGATTTTTGATTCATCTTTATAAATGAACTGAAGATTATGGGTATAATAATTTATAATGAATAACAACTCCATAAATATTAGTTTATGATAGAAAATGCATAACTTTTTATCAATTAGGAGATTGTCTTGTTAGCTAGACCTCTCAGATAGCATAGTGATGGGATAGACAACACTAAATAAAGTTACTACAACTTGCTAGGGCTGGCATATCTAGAAAGTGATAAAGAAGGTCCCATTTCTTACTTGAATTTATGGTACTTTATTTGTTGTATAGTTTGAATGACCACTGTGAATGTCTAAATATAAGATAGGTTAAGAAGAAAACTTCCAGACTGTTTGATGGAGCTAAGAATTCTTATCCATTACACAGGTTTGTTAAGAAAAAAAAAAATCAGGGTTGGAGAAAAGGAATCATTATCTCAATTTATGCTTCCTATTATCTGTCATTTTCTCTTTCCTAATATAATAATATAGAATTTCAAACTCTATCAGCCACCTAGCCATCATGGTATTTGCAAACTGGTGAGAATAGTTTCACATATACTTCACTACCCTGGAAGTTTGCAAAACATTAACAATGAAATTTGCTCTCATAAATAATAGAATAGCAAAGCTTTGTCTTGAAATACTATGCTTCGACCTTTGCAGATTAGAGAGCTATCACACAAGATATTAAAGGCTAAAATCTCACCCACAATCTGTGACTCTTTGGGACATGTCTATTTTCCAAACAAATCTCAAAATAGTATTTTTATTTTGTTCATGTGCAAAACAATCTCATGCTATAGCTGATTCATTTCTCCACTAAAAACGATTAGTTCATGTATTTTCCTCTACTGGTTAGTCACATTTTTACAGGAAAAGTTATTCAAAAGGGAATCCATTTAGTTTCCCTACTTCCAATCCTCTGAAGACTACATCTATCCAGGCTTTTGGAGCATTCATTCACATGAAAACAATCTAAAACTGTCCAGCTGATGAATTTAGTGCTTCTACAAATACAATAAATAGAAGACTCAGCCTTGCATCTGGGGAGCAGCTGAGGTTTAGCAATCTGGATGGGCATTCCAGGAGAGGTCAGGAGTAAGGACTCTGGCTATGGGTTTTCAGAAAGGGAACACTGGAATGGAATGGGAATATACCAAAGGAGGGCTTAGAGAGGAAAGAAGAATCAATTCCATGCAAAAGCAAGAAGCAGCATCTATCTAGTGTCTGCACTCAACTTCACATTGTCTTTGGCCCCATGGAAAAAAATAGTCCCTTTTTGCTTACCTCAGGTAGTTAGCGTTTCTTTATTCACTCACTAAGAAAATTTGTTCTTTTTAAAAACTTTATTTATCTTTAATTGGAGAATATTTGCTTTACAGTACTGTGTTGGTTTCTGCCATAGATCAACATGAATCAGCCATAGGTATGCCCCCTCCCTCTTGAACCTTCTTCACCTTGCATCCCATCCCACCCGTCTAGGTTATCACACAGCACTGGCTTGAGCTCCAGGCCTCATACAGCAAATTCCCACTGGCTATTTATTTTACATATGGTAATTTATATTGTGTATGTTTCCAGGCTACTCTCTCAATTTGTCCCACCCTCTCCTTGCCCCACTGTGTCCACAGTTTGTTCTTGAGAAAGATTGTACTGATGAACTAATTTGCAGGTCAGCAAAAGAAAATTTGTTTTTGAAAACGGTATAGCTTCTTCACTTTAAGGTGTAAAACACAAATCTTCAAATTCTACCCCACTGTCATGCACTGGAGAGTAGAGAGTCAGGTCAAAAGTAAGACAATATATTTGTCATATGCTTCCCAGGTGGTGCTAAGTGGTAAAGAATCTGCCTGCCAATGCAGGAGACATAAGAGACAAGGGTTTAATCCCTGGGTCAGGGAGATTCCCTGGAGGAGGGTGTAGCAACCTACTCCAGGACTCTTGCCTGGAGAATCCCCATGGACAGAGGAGCCTGGCAGGCTATAGTCTATGGGGTCACAAAGAGTCTGACATGACTGAAGCAACTTGGCACAGCACATTTTTTCTGTAAATAGCACCTACTGATCCTGCCACCTGATTTGCCCTTCCTTTAACCTAACTTTGGTTAGGCGGTTCTCCTTTTGCAGATTTGGAACTATGGAATGAGAATAAAAGCAAGAGTCAAGAGAAAAACAGGAAAGAGCGAAATCACAGATGTTTAATTAATTAATTAGCATAAATTACCTCTGGTTATTTCAGTTTTACATCTGACTTATTTGGGGGTTTTGGCCCTGATAAGCTGACTTTGCACCTAGACCCAGAAGGTTCAGAACAAATCACTGATGACAGCTAGGCAGTAATTCAGAAATTGCATACATCTCTAAATCCACACTCTGGTTTGTCTAATCTCGTCTTGCTCTGGGTTCCAAATTTGTGATTCCTTACAATAACTGCACACTTCCCTTAAAACTTCACTTTGCTTGCTCTGGTTTGCTGCTAATAGACTCTAGCATTTTGGACACTAGCTTTTAGTGTAATCTGTGGGCAGCAAAGTGTTAACTTAGCGGACCTAAGTTTCCCACACTTTCCTAAATTTCCCTGCACATTCCTGTTTTCCTGACAAGCTCTTGGCTGGCTCCTATACAGTAATCTCAGAATCCATACCCCTACACTCCCACCCCCCCTCAAAAAAAAAAAAAGAAAAAGAACAAGAGGCGATCTTGGTAAAATAAGTATGATAGGCAGACCAAAACTGAACATCCATATATTTAAGTAGAATTAATGGCTTTTAAAATCAAATCTATGCCTAGATTTTGTGTTGTCTCCCACTACTCCTTGCTCCCCACTCAACTTTGTATCTGTCTTTAGTTATAAAAGCTTACACACTATTGTACTATTATAGGCTTTATGCCTCTGTGTCTCTGGTCATGCTATTGTCTGTGTTTGGAAGATCTTTCCCCTCTTCTCTGTCTTTTGAAATTTTATTTATCCTTCAAAGCTCAGTCCAAATATAACATCTTTGGTAACACTTGTTATTTGTTGTTGTGGTTCAGTCACTTGGTCATATCTTTGCAACTGCATGGACTGTAGCACACCAGGCATCTCTGTCCTTCACTATCTCTTGGAGTTTACTCAAACTCATGTCCATTGAATCAGTGATGCCTTCCAACCATCTCATCCTCTGTCGCCCCCTTCTCCTGCCCTCAACCTTCTCCTAGCATCAGGGTCTTTTCCAATGAGTCTGCTATTTGCATCAGGTAGCCAAAAGATTGGCGTCCTTCCAGTGTATATTCAGTTTTGATTTCCTTTAAGATTGACTTTTTTGATCTTTTTTGCTGTCCAAGGGACTCTCAAGAGTCTTCTCCATCACCACAATTCAAACGCATCAATTCTTCACTGCTCAACCTTCTTTATGGTCCAACTCTTACATCCATACATGACTACTAGAAAAACCATAACTTTGACTGTACATACTTTTGTCGGTATAGTAGTGTCTCTGCTTTTGAACACACTGTCTAGTTTTGTCATAACTTTTCTTCCAAAGAGCAAGCGCTTTTTAATTTCATGGCTGCAGTCACTGTCCACTGTGATTTTGGAGCCCAAGAGTCTGTCACTGTTTCCATTTCAACAGTTGGAATCAATTGTTTACTCTGTGCCAATTTAGACATTCAGGTTACACTTTATTGGGAAATCACAGTCTTAGAGTTTGTTGTGTATATCTTTAGCCATCAGAAGATTAAAGAACAGGAAAAAAAAGTGTCTTAATTATTTTATATCCTCTAATTTGTGATGATACCCATAATCAACTAGGTTTGTTGCCCTCCTCCCCCTGTATAATTTTTTTTCTCTGCTTTCCATTCCCACCACTTAAATTATAATCAAAATAAAAAGCATAACTGTTATGGAAATAGTATCAAGACAAGTCTTCTAACCACATCTTTTCACCAGATTGCAACCAATAAACAACCCATATGAATATTCTGGAATCACTTCTAAACCTAATGCTTTGATCCTAATAAACAGTAAGTATATGAATTGAATTAGATTAAAGCAAAAAGCTACCCAGTCTCTCTTAAAATATTCTCACTGGCCCACAACTAATCATCTTACTAGTTAGATGATAGTTTGTTGAAAATTAAGGTTTTTAAGTAACAAATGTATAAACAAGATTGTAGGATGAGGGTATAAAAGTGGATTTAATATGGAAACATTATATAAAATATAGAATTATTTTACATGTGTATCTAAATATCAGAAATAATCATTTTTCATGAATAAACAGATTATATATCATATACAAAGAAATTACAAAGGTCAATTTTTTTAAAATAGCACATTCGTAATCAATCTAATTAGTTCTGTGACCATACCTACTGCTGTCTTTTTACAGAACTATGACTACTGGATCACAGCCAAGTTTGTCAGCTGAATTCCAGCTGCAGAATTCATATCTCTCATAACCATATGAGATGGAGAAGAGGACTGCCTCATTTTCAAGCCGTAAGTTGAAATCACAGTGTCATCTGGAATATGATAAAGTTTGTAAATGAGCTCATTTTATTTGGAAATCACTTAGGAAAAACAGATATGAAACCAGTGATAATGTATTTTCCGATACATTTCAGATTTAAGCCACAATTAGAAAGGGTAGCTATAATGCTATACAAAATAATTTTCCTGCCTATGTCAGATAGTCCATTTAGCTGTCAAAAATAATCCCACTAGACCTATATATATATATATATATATATATACGTATATATAAGGATTATTTTTATTATTTTATTTATTATTTTAATTATTATATATATATTTCATCTAGTTACAGATTCTCATAGTATAAGTATTCCATAAAAAGGAAAGAGATTATCACATCATAATTTTTAATTTAATGACTTAAATCATCTATTTCCTTTTTGGCCTTTACTTGCATATGATTTCTCTAAAAACTGTAATTTAGCCTATGGAATAGTAAGAAACAATAGTTTCCAATAAATGTACAGTTGGGATATTTTAGTTAGTTTTTTTTTTTTAACTTCTAGTTCATTCCTAGAATTGAAGAAGACATTTTTTCATGTTATATCTTTATTGTCTTTTATCTTCAGGTTTTTAAAAAGTTAAACAATAATAATATTTGATGTTTAGGAATGTGGATACAAAACATGGCATTTAAGGCCTTCAATGTATGTGCCTACCTTACCTTATTAGCTAAACTTTCTTCTGCCATTGTACCATAACAGGATAGTATAGTTATATTGACCTTTTCAGATTGCTGAATCATCCAATAACAATGTCTTTCACTTGCTGATATCACGTATTAGTCACAGAACCAAAGAGTGTTTGTTTTGTAATGAAAATCTGCATAGAATAGTTTAGACTTGTAAACATTTGGGTTCAAATACCTGTCCAATCCTGTAATACTTATGCAACCATGGCAAGTTACTCAAATCCTTGTGCTTCGTTTACTTCATGTATGATTTAATGATAATAGTACTTAACTCACAGAATTTTTTGAACAAAAATTAGTTAATATTTGAAAAGCTCTAGACAAATTGTAAGTGCTCAATAATTGTTAATTGGTATTTTAGCTCTAGCATTGTCACTAAAATAATGTGGAACATCAGGCAAGTCATTTACCTTGTCAAGTGAAGATAATACACATTCCTTAATTAGTTATTGAGCTTGCTATAAGTGCAAAGTTAAAAAAATTTAGTATTTTTAGTATTTATGTATTAATTTAAAAAGATTTTTGCCAAAGGAGTGATCTTAAAGGAAATGGAGTAGAGTTAAGGATGTACCAAAAGTATGGGAAGAGAAGAAAGAGAGAATAAACCAAAATATTGATTTTTCAATATTGAGCTAGGAATTGTGCAAACACTGAACAGAATGTGTGACATACAGACCAAAACTAATAATGTTTATAAGACACAGAAACCTGAAAAATATGATAAACTTATAATAGGACAATTGTTTTATAAAATGCATTATGGTAAGTACTCAATAAATATTATTATACATATACATCTTCAGAACAATCTTACCTTGTGTGTATAGTTTTATTTCCAGTTTACTAATTGGAGACCAAAAGTTAAGAAAAGTTAACTAAATTTCCCAAGATGCACAACACAACTAAAATAATGCAGCACTGAGTTGCAAATTGAAGTCTTTTGCAGATAAAGCCTGCATTCCTTCAATAAACTACCTCTCAATTCCAGGAAATCACATCATGTAAGTCCGTCTGAAGCCTAGAAAACTAGGCTGAAATGGCTAACACATTTCACAAAACGCTTTTAAAAGATTATGCTTCTTTTCCATTAAAAAGAAGTAGAACATACAGTTCAGGTGGCCAGACAAATAAGTGGTAATTGTTTCATCAATATCCTAAAGGAGGAAGTTGAATAATTAATTAAAACTAGAAAAACATTAACAATTCAAGAGTGAGAAGAATGACATTATCTATGAGATGGCTAGATGGCATCACTGACTCGATGGACGTAAGTCTGAGTGAACTCCGGGAGTTGGTGATAGACAGGAAGGCCTGGCATGCTGCAATTCATGGGGTCACAAAAAGTCGGACACGACTGAGCGACTGAACTGAACTGAACTGAACTGTTGGTTTGTATAAGGTCAACTATGTTTTATATTGTACAATATTGGATATGTAGAACTCTATAGGGAATTTCAAGGATTGTTTTGCCACTTGCTTTAACTTTTCACATAAGCTTTAGAAACTAACATTACACTTCACATACACTGGTGGGAATCAAATTTAATCATATAATCTGTCTCCTTATATGACACTTTTTTTTTTCATTTGTCTTGTGCCCTGCTGCCTCCATATGTGGACTCTTAATTTCCCGACCAGGGATTGAACTAGGGCCCTCTGAACTGGAAGCGTAGTTTTAACCAGTGGACCACTAGGGAAGTCCTTAACATCCTTCTTATATTCCCTGCATTAGTGAAGGTAGTCTAATGATTGCAATCCACAAATGTCAAGATTTCAGTAGCTTACCACAGTAAAGTTTTGTTTCTCATTCAAAACTCCCTCAGGTGAGTTTCCCTAATCAGAGTGCAGCTCTCTTTCAAACATGATTCAGGGAGCTAGGCCTGTTTCATGCTGTGAATGTGCTCTCTCATCTTCCTCAATTGGTTTCTAAGATTTAGGGACCAGTTCAACAGACAGAATAGCAGATGAAAATCACACATGGGAGGTCTTATAAGCCTGACCTGGAAGTCCACAGACTTTATATCATTTCTACTGAACATTCATTGTACATTATATACATTTTAATGTATATATTAATACAATATACATTTCTTTGGCTAGAACTCAGTCACATGGTTATGTAACTGAGGTCACTCATCAGTTAGATCCATTAAACTATATCTTGCTTAATAAATAATAAACTGTAACCTACCTTCATTGATCAAGCTTACTTTGTTTTCACAAGAACTGGACATACTCCAAGCCTCAAGGAGCCTAAGCAATAATATGTACAACTAAGTTGTTTTTCAGGAATTCAGGGTCAGTTGTGTCCAGCTTGAGCTCCACTCATTTAAGACTGATTAGGATATCTGACCCTTCAACACAAGTGTCTGGTCAGTGACCTTTTGACATCAGAGGGCCCAAAACGCCACCCTCACAACATGTCTATGTCGCCATTTTCTGAACATGCATCCTGTGAAGAAGGCTGTGACTTAGTTGCACCTTCACAGGACAAAGACTACATCACCTTTTTCTTATTTCTAATCACCTTTCCTTACATTCCTCATGCTTCATACCACCTGCTTATTTATCTCATAAATATCCAGCCCTTTACCTTCAGTGAGGCAGACTTGAGACTTTTCTCCTGTCTTCTTGCTTGGCTGCCTTGTGAATAAACCCTTTCTCTGCTACAAGCCTCGGTATCTGGCTTGCTACACAATGGGCAAACGAACCTAATTTGGCAACAGTTACACCTGTCTACAGGGGAGGATGAGAAAGACAGCCTCACTCTATGCGTGGGAAGAAGACTTGGTGACAAACTAGCAAGTCTGAGACATAGTCTCACTCCCTGAAAACAATGTCTCATTTTAGAGTTCCACAAATCCAAATACATCAAGGACTGTTCTAAATGCAATCTTGTTAAATTTCCTGAGTTCTTTCAGCATAGGTGTGTTTTTTGCCATAGGGCAGCCCTTAAACAAGTTTGTAGGGTTTTTTTTGTTTTCATTTTACATTGCTCTTAAGGAGCTTACTGTAAAGGCAAAACAGATTAAGATGGGATTCAAGGGACTTCCCTGGTGGTCCAGTGGTTAAGACTCTGCACTCCCACTACAGAGGCCATGGATTCAATCCCTGGTCAGAGAATCAGTATCCCACAAGCCATTCAGTTCAGTTCAGTTCAGTCGCTTAGTCATGTGCAGTCTTTGCGACCCCATGAATCGCAGCACGCCAGACCTCCCTGTCCATCACCAACTCCTGGAGTTCACTCAGAATCACGTCCATCGAGTCAGTGATGCCATCCAGCCGTCTCATCCTCTGTCATCCCCTTCTCCTCCTGCCCCCATCCCTCCCAGCATCAAAGTCTTTTCCAATGAGTCAACTCTTCACATGAGGTGGCAAGAGTACTGGAGTTTCAGCTTTAGCATCATTCCTTCCAAAGAAATCCCAGGGCTGATCTCCTTCAGAATGGATTGGTTGGATCTCCTTGCAGTCCAAGGTCTCAAGAGTCTTCTCCAACACCACAGTTCAAAAGCATCAATTCTTTGGCACTCAGCAGTGAACAAAAAAAAAAAAAAAAAGATTCAAGAGAAAACATCACAAGTTCAAATGCCATCATGTTTACATATTAACTTCATGAGCTTAGGAAGTTATTTTAACTCTCTGACTTTGTTTTCACATCCATAAAATAATACTCAAAGTATGGTTAAAAGGTACAATTGGTATAATATATGTAAAGCTCTTAGAAGAGTGCCTGGCACGTAGTGAATCTTCAATAAATTTTATCAGTTATTTTAAATCTGCCACTTATTATCCATTTGCTTATCTCATTACTTTTATGAAACCAAAACCTCTTGAGGACCATGATCATGTGTTTCCTTTAGGATCTTCCGCATTCTAGGCAATGGTACCTTAGGCAATGATAAGTCATTCAGTCGCGTCCAACTCTTTGCAACCCTTTGAACTATAGCCCACCAGGCTCCTCAGTTTGTGGATTTTTCAGCCAAGAATACTGGAGCACGTTGCCATTTCCTTTTCCAGGGGATCTTCTCAACCCAGGGACTGAACCTTCATCTCGTGTGTCTCTTGCATTGCAGGAGGATTCTTTACCCTTTGAGCCATCAGGGAAACACCTTAGAAATATCAGGCAATCAAATATTTGTTGGATAAAGCAATGGATTTCTTTCTTAGTTTTTCATAAATATTCTATATGCACTGCCATTATATATGACTGAAAAGATAATACATTGGAACAAAATACATAGTAGTACTTCATATTCAGTTGCAAAATACTAAAATATATTCATAATTTTCCCCATTACTTCACACAGTTTAGTACATAAATGCCCACTTAAATGTACAGGATGATATTTATGATTGAGTTTTACCCTAAGTGCCCTTTATATTAATGTAAACTCTTGAGCAGTAACCAAAAATCATTACAGCTTGATGTCTTTTCAGTGGCCCAAATAAAATGAATTGGTCTCAGTCCAATTCCTAGTGGACAAGTGTCTAAATCAAAAAACACCACCACAATTAGCATTACCTTAGTTAATAGTTTTAACCACTAAGGTCAAGGATAAAATGAATAATAAAATTTGAACTAACCTTGTAATGCAAGTTGTAACTCCTTCCAAAATAGAGACTGCATAAGTGATATCTGACAAATAGTTAATTTGAAGAATAAACAGAAGAAAAGGAACAGCAATGAGATTTACTAGGATTTTATGTAATTCTATGAAACAAAATTTTCTATAATAGTCATTCCTTTCAAAAAAATAGCCATAAAAAGTTTGCTTCATGAGAAAATAAATGTCTAACAAAACTAACCATTTTCAACCTACTATTAATTTTGCAAATAAAGCTGAGAATTTAAATACAAGTATATCTTTCTCATTCCCAAGTCACCATGTAGAAGACTCACTGGTGAATTTCTAAAAGTGAGGAGAAAACACAAATATTCCTTAGAATCTTTACAGTCAGGTAGAAAAAACTTTATCTCTGAATCCAAAGAACTTCATCAAAGGACTTCAGAGTACAAATGCTATATAAGTCTTTCTAGCAGCAAAAAAGTAAAACCTGAATATTTATCCTTTTATAAGATGATGCAATTCTCTTTATTATGAATCCAAACATCTTATTTTTACACATAATTTAGGTTCTGATACATTGAGTTGATGTACCTAAAATTACAAAGTATCTCCACTTTTCATGTCATGCTTAGTGTCTACCTTAAAAGATTATACATTATTAAAAATTCTTCTGTGTATGAATGTGTGTGTTTAACATTTTCAAACCACTGAGAAAAACACTAAAGAACAAAATAGATAAAACTCCTGGCCTTCATTTAATTTACATTCTAGTGATGAAAAAAAGAAAATAAGAAATGCATTTAATAATGCAATAGCACAAGGTCAGGGAGATTAGTTTCCATGATGACATGTCAGTTTGCTAGAGCTGCCATAGCAATGTACTGCAGACTGGATGGCCTAATCAACAGAAGTTCATTTTCTCACAGTTTCAGAGACTGGAAGTCCAAGATAAAAGTGGTAACAGGGTTGGTTTCTTCTGAGGATCCTGAGGGAAGGATCTGTTCCAGACCTCTCTCCTTACCTGGTAGATAGCTGTCTGCTCCCTGCATCTTCACATCATGTTTCGTCTGTGCCTGTATCAGTTCAGTTCAGTTCAGTCTCTCAGTCATGTCCGACTCTTTGCGACCCCATGAATTGCAGCACATCAGGCCTCCCTGTCCATCACCAGCTCCCGGAGTTCACTTAGACTCACGTCCATCGATTTGGTGATGCCATCCAGCCATCTCATCCTCCGTTGAACCCTTCTCCTCCTGCCCTCAATCTTTCCCAGCATCAGTGTCTTTTCAAATGAGTCAGCTCTTCACATCAGGTGGCCAAAGTATTGGAGTTTCAGCTTCAGCATCAGTCCTTCCAGTGAATACCTAGGACTGATCTCCTTTAGGATGGACTGGTAGGATTTCCTTGCAATCCAAGGGACTCTCAAGAGTCTTCTCCAACATCACAGTTCAAAAACAATTCTTTGGCACCCAGCTTTCTTCATAGTCCAACTCTCTCATCCATACATGACCATTGGAAAAACCAATGCCTTGACTAGATGGACCTTTGTTGACAAAGTAATGTCCCTGCTTTTAAACATGCTGTCTAGGTTGGTCAAACTTTCCTTCCAAGGAGTAAGTGTCTTTTAATTTCATGGCTGCACTCACCATGTGCAGTGATTTTGGAGCCCAGAAAAATAAAGTCAGCCACTGTTTCCACTGTTTCCCCATCTATTTGCCATGAAGTGATGGGATCAGATGCCTTGATCTTCATTTTCTGAATGTTGAGCTTTAAGCCAACTTTTTCACTCTCCCCTTTCACTTTGATCAAGAGGCTCTTTAGTGCTTTTTCACTTTCTGCCGTAAGGGTGATGTTATCTGCATATCTGAGGAGATACTTACTAGCCACTCCTGAATGCTAATTCCAAATTCCCTGGTCCAGGTAAGACAAAGATCTAGGATCACATAGAATAAAAATAGCTGCCATTCTTTGTGAAAGGGCAAGATCCTTCTCTGTGGGAGAATGATGAGACTTTGTGAGTTAAGTAATTTACTCCAAAATAGTTTATAACAGACAGTAAAACTTTCCTCTTCAGCTATTAGATATCACATTTTTTTACAAATAGGTCCTCTTTCCATGCTTACACTTTCCTCATCAAAATTTACAAATATTCTTGAAATTACTCTGAGCATTTCTTCTTTGGCATGGAAGGATAGAAAGAGCACAAAGGAGAGGGAGTCATAAAAATTAGGTGAACTCTTACATTTCACAGTACATAGCCTCATGTTCTTGAGCATGCTACTTTATACTTCTCAACTGGAAAAAGCATGCAACAAAGCTCTTATCATGCTATATGCAATTGCTTATTTATTCAAATCCTTACCCACTTATGCAAAATTCATTTTTTTGAAAAAGTTTACTCCTGTATCACCTTAGGCCAAGCACTCTGATAAAACAGGGTATCCAAAGGAAGAATGGGAGTGAGGAGGGGGTCTGACAATTAGTAAGTAATCTGTACTTACAAATTACTATAGATTGATGTTTGCACCTCCCCATTTATTTATTTATTGGCTCCAAAATTACTGCAGATGGTGATTGCTGCCATGAAATTAAAAGACTCTTACTCCTTGGAAGGAAAGTTATGACCAACCTAGATAGCATATTTAAAAGCAGAGACATTACTTTGCCAACAAAGGTCCGTCTAGTCAAGGCTATGGTTTTTCCAGTGGTCATGTATGGTTGTGAGAGTTGGACTATAAAGAAAGCTGAGCGCCAAAGAACTGATGGTTTTGAACTGTGGTGTTGGAGAAGACTCTTGAGAGTCCCTTGGACTGCAAGGAGATCCAACCAGTCTATTCTAAAGGAGATCAGTTCTAGGTGTTCATTGGAAGGACTGATGCTAAAGCTGAAACTCCAATACTTTGGCCACCTCATGCGAAGAGTTGACTCACTGGAAAAGACTCTGATGCTGGGAGGGATAGGGGCAGGAGGAGAAGGGGACAGAGGATGAGATGGCTGCTGGGAGGGATGGGGGCAGGAGGAGAAGGGGACAGAGGATGAGATGGCTGGATGGCATCACCGACTCAATGGACACAAGTTTGAGTGAACTCCGGGAGTTGGTGATGGACAGGGAGGCCTGGCATGCTGTGGTTCATGGGGTAGCAAAGAGTGGTACACGACTGAGCAACTGAACTGAACTGAACTGAACTGATTCATACGTTGAAACTCTAAATCCCTATCGATGGTATTAGACGGTGGGGATCTTTGAGAGTTGAACTCTTATGAGTAGGATTTGTGCCCTCATAAAAGAAGCCATGGAACCTCCCTCACCCCTTTCATCACATGTCACTTGAGATTAAAGTGAAAAGAGATTTATCAACAAGAAGTGGGCTCTCATCAGACACCAGATCTCTCAGCACCATGATCTTGGACTTCCAGCTTCTAGAACAGTGAGAAATAACTATTTCCTTTTATAAGCCACCCAGTTATGGTATTTTTGTTATAGCAGCAGACTAAGGCAGAAATTGTTATTTGCAATTTAAAATTCCAATCTGCTTTATGAAAAGCTTTACTTATCCCGGTAAAGTTTGAAACAAGGTCCTCCTATGAAAGTGAAGCAGAGAAAATGGAGTTAGAAACTATAACTTTCTAGAGGACAGAAACTAAATCTTGCCACCTCCAATATTCAGGATTTGATTGGCAACCAATATACTGGAGTTGGTTACCATTTCCTCCTCAAGGGGGTCTTCCCAACCCAGGGATCAAACCCATACCTCCCACATCTTCTGCACTGCAGGCAGATTCTTTAAAACTGAGCCACCAGGGAAACTCCTTCACATGTTTTAAAAAGAACTAAAATTTTGTAGAACACGTGCCCCATTCTCATATCTTGCATCTCTAAGCAACTCTCAAGTGGGAAATTTTCAGGTGAGATGGATAACAGGGTGACTCCAAGACAGACTAGTGAGGAATAAACCAACATGAAGATAGGACTATGGGATAAGTATGAAGGAAAAGCATTCCATTTGTCACATACTCTTTGTATCACAGAATCTTTTAAATTTCAAAAGATGTTTAATCTCCTTTAACCTCTATATAGATAACCCCAAAATTCACATAGAATGATGGTTTTGTTTTACTTTACTTCTAATTTCAGCCTCTAAACTCAACATTCATATCTCCCAAATGTAAGCAATCCATGAATAGCTACACAATTTAGGGTTATTAATTAGAATAAAGTTGGCAGTTTGACTGCAGAGTTCAGCCTGTTTTCTTGTGATTCTTTAATGCGGTTGACTGCCTGCAAACATTTAAATGATTCCCCTGCCACTTCTCTATGTATTTAAGCAAATAGACTATTACAAGAACAAAGACCTACTTGGTTTTTCTAATTTGACAGACTATAAAAGAAGGCTTTTGCAGATTTGTTTTATTTCTAAACTCATTTAGCACCAAGAGCATATCCACTTCTACTTTTTTTGGAACTGGTTCATTATGAAAATGGTCTAATAAGGAGTAGTTGGACCTAGGGTTTTTATCCAGTGTTAAATGAGCCCAAGCTTGTTTCCCCTTTCTTTGTTTTATAATTATATTCTTTTTCAACCCATTTTGTGGCATCCTCCTAAACATACTCTCTTTTGTACTGTTTCCTTTGATTGTGAATACTTCATTATATGTAGCAATTTCTATTATAGGTCTACAATATAAATTCATCAACTGATCTCTAGCTGTCTATTTTTCTTAAATAACCCATTGACAATTTATAATATAGGTGCTTGCTCAAAATCTTATTACTGCATATTAGAGAAATACAAGTAAATGAGCCATTAAATAAATCAGAATAGAAAATATAAATGTTTTGTAACTCTGAGGTTGAGCTATGCCCAAGCCAAAGGCTTGCATGCAGATGGTTTTTGAGAATGTGACTCCAAGAAGCAGATGGTTAGGGGAGGGCAAGGACAAGGAAACATGGAAGGAGGGAAAGTAATGTAAGATTGTAGACTATTAAAAGCTAATCATCAGTACACAGTTTTTCTACTTCTGTGTAGGCGGGACATTTTTTGTCGTGTCCTGCAGTTGTTTTGAATGTGCTTCCAAGTGCTGTTTGTTAATTTTCAGAAATATTGATAGGTGATTTTCAAATCACTGGCAATTTGAAATCGGTGGTATTTATATCACAGAAATAAGCAAACATTCCCCATCAGAACGTGTATATATTTCCATAGGAACACCATTCATGGATACTTTTATCTGTTCTATCAGGGTCCACAGATTACATTTTTGTCAATAAGTTTTATTGACTCACAGCCACACCCATTAATTTATGTATTACCTTTGACTACTTTTGCACTAAAATCAGATTTGAGTAGCTGAGACCCAGATCAGATGGCCTACAAACTCTGAAATATTTACTCTAAGACTCATTACAGAAAAACGTTGGTCAATTGCTGTGTTGAACTATGTTGAGTGAATTTTCTGCCTTGGTATAACAGAGTCCTGCTGCAAGGTTATTACATTTACCATGTTGCCTTTGTTTATTGAGATGATAAGGAGTCTATTCTCACATTTCCCCCAGCAGAGTTCGTGTTTATCTGTCCCAATCCTAGTGCTTTGCTCCCTATATGTAGGTACATTTGTAGATGCCTTAAATACATCTGGCAGCTACAAAAACATTTTAAGCAACAGCAGATTTTAAAGTCCTTAGACCCTTGTATAACAATACCCTAGAAAAACAGTGCAGCAAGATTATCCATTTTGTGGATTTTAACTTTTTCCTTTAGCACTATATATGTGAATCCATCCTTTGTGTTCAGTTCAGTTCAGTTATTCAGTCATGTCCAGCTCTTTGTGACCCCATGAACCACAACATGCCAGGCCTCCCTGTCCATCATCAACTGCCAGAGTTTACCTAAACTCAGGTCCATTGAGTTGGTGATGCCATCCAACCATCTCATCCTCCGTCATCCCCTTCTCCTCCTGCCGTTAGTCTTTCCCAGCATCAGGGTCTTCCCAATGAGTCAGTTCTTCACATCAGGTGGCTAAAGTATTGCAGTTTCAGCTTCAACATCAGTCCTTCCAAAGAATATTCCGGACTGATTTCCTTTAGGATGGACTGGTTGGATCTCCTTGAAGTCCAAGGGACTCTCAAGAGTCTTTTCCAATACCACAGTTCAAAAGCATCAATTCTTCTGCACTCAGCTTTCTTTATAGCCCAACTCTCACATCCATACATGACTACTGGAAAAACCATAGCCTTGACTAGACAGAACTTTGTTGGTAAAGTAATGTCTCTGCTTTTTAATTCGTGTTTAGAATCAAACCCCATTCCCTCCAGAGATGCTCTCAGACAGCTCAAAAAAACCTTGTGTGCACCAGGACCCAGAGGCCCTACAGAGACTGAGAAAGAACTGTGTTTGAGCATCTCCTGTGGAGATACAGTTCAGCAGTGGACTACCAAAGGAGCAGGGGCTCTGGGTGCAGCAGACATGGATATGGCCTAAGCCCTCTTGGAGGAGGTCACAACTAACCTCACCATAGAGCTTCCAGAACTTACACAGGACTGGAAAATAGATTCTTGAGGGCATAAACAGAACCTTGTGCCCACCAGGACCCAGGAGAAAGGAGCAGTGCCCACACAAGAGACTGACCCAGACTTGCCAGGGAGTTTCCAGTGCAGGCATGGGTCGGTGGTGGCTGCTGCAGGGTTTGGGTCACTGAGTGTAGCAGGACAGGCATGGGACCTTTTGAAGGAGGTCACAATTGTCTTCATTACCTCCACCATAGTTTGACCCCAGGTAAATAACAGGGAAGGAACAAAGCTCCACCCATCAATAGAAAATTGGATTAAAGATTTACTGAGCATGGCCCACAGAAGGTACACAGAAGAACTGTACAAAAATGATCTTCACAACCCAGATGATCATGAGCCAGATGATCATGGTCTAGAGCCAGACATCCTGGAATGTGAAGTCAAGTGGGCCTTAGGAAGCATCACTACAAACAAAGCTAGTGGAGGTGATAGAATTCCAATTTAGCTATTTCAAATCCTAAAAGATGATGCTGTGAAAGTACTGCACTCAATATGCCAGCAAATTTGGAAAACTCAGCAGTGGCCACAGGACAGGAAAAGATCAGTTTGCATTACAATCCCTAAGAAAGGCAATGCCAAAGAATGCTCAAACTACCGCACAATTGCACTCATCTCACACACTAGTAAAGTAATGCTCAAAATTATCCAAACCAGGCTTCAACAATACATGAACCGTGAACTACCACATGTTCAAGCTGGTTTTAGAAAAGGCAGAGGAACCAGAGATCAAATTGCCAACATCCAATGGATCATTGAAAAAGCAAGAGAGTTTCAGAAAAACATCTATTTCTGCTTTCTTGACTGTGCCAAAGCCTTTGACTGTGTGGATCACAATAAACATTGGAAAATTTTGAAGAGATGGGAATACCAGACCACCTGAAGTGCCTCTTGAGAAATCTGTATGCAGATCAGGAAGCAACAGTTAGAACTGGTCATGGAACAACAGACCAGTTCTAAATAGGAAAAGGAGTACATTAAGGCTGTATATTGTCACCCTGCTTTTTTAACTTATATGCAGAGTACATCATGAGAAACTCTGAGCTGGATAAAGCACAAGCTGGAATTAAGATTGCCAGCAGAAATATCAATAACCTCAGATATGCAGATGACACCACCCTTATGGCAGAAAGTGAAGAAGAACTAAAGAGCCTCTTGATGAACATGAAAGAGGAGAGTGAAAAAGTCGGCTTAAAGCTCAACATCCAGAAAACTAACATCATGGCATCCAGTCCCATCACTTTATGGCAAATAGATTGGGAAACAGTGGAAATGTTGACAGGTTTTATTTTTTTGACCTCAAAAATCACGGCAGATGGTGAATGCAGACATGAAATTGAAAGACACTTGCTCCTTTTCAGGAAAGTTATGACCAACCTAGACAGCTTATTGAAAAGCAGAGACATTACTTTGCCAACAAAGGTCCTTCTAGTCAAGGCTATTGTTTTTCCAGTGGTCATGTATGGATGTGAGAGTTGGACTGTGAAGAAAGCTGAGCACTGAAGAATTGATGCTTTTGAACTGTGGTGTTGAAGAAGACTCTTGAGAGTTCCTTGGACTGCAAGCAGATCCAACAGGTCCATCCTAAAGGAAATCAGTCCTGAGTGTTCATTGGAAGGACTAATGTTGAAGTTAAAACTCCAATACTTTGGCCACCTGATGTGAAGAGCTGACTCATTTGAAAAGACCCTGATGCTGGAAAAGATTGAAGGTGGTAGGAGAAGGATTTGACAGAGGATGAGATGGTTGGATGGCATTGCTGACTCAATGAACATGAGTTTACATAAACTCCAGGAGTTGGTGATGAACAGGGAGGCCTGGCATGCTGCAGTCCATGGGGTTGCAAAGAGTCAGACACGACTGAGCGACTGAACTGAGCTGAACTGAGCATGGCCTCGCCCATCAGAACAAGACCCAGTTTCCCCATCAGTCAGTCTCTCCCATCAGCAAACTTCCATAAGCCTCTTATCCTTCTCCATCAGAAGGCAGACAGACTGAAAACCACAATCACAGAAAACTAACCAATCTGATCACATGGAGCACAGCCTTGTATAATTCAATGAAACTATGAACCATGCCTTGTAGCGCCACCCAAGACAGACGGGTCATGGTGGGAAGTTCTGACAAAATGTGGTCCACTGGAGAAGGGAATGGCAAACCACTTCAGTATTCTTGCCTTGAGAACCCTATGAACAGTATTAAAAGTATTGTTTGTGTAGGTACTGGCTTAACGTACGTTTCCATCTTGGCCCTCAATTTTGCAGGACCAAGGTCCCCACTGAGTGCTTCCCAGGTGACTCAGTGGTAAAGAATCCTTCTGCCAATACAGGAGATGCCAGAGACATGGGCTCAAACTTCAGGTCAGGAAGATTCCCTGGAGTAGGAAATGGCAACCCACTCTAGTAGTCTTGTCTGGAAGAGTCCATGGACAGAGGAGCCTGGTAGGCTACAATGCATGGAGTCTCAAAGAGTCTGACCAGACTGAGTGTCCACACACATAGACATAATGTCCCTATTATTCCATCCAGTGACTTCAGTTTGTCTCTGATCCCAGAGAGCCATGGAGCAACTTTGATGTTCATAGAGTGATCTTAAGACTCTGTTTCTTTACTTGTTTACAAGGTCTTTGTTGGATTCCATTTTCTCCTCTCCTGTTTCTTACTCCCATTATCCCACCTCTAAAATAAAATGTGCTTAGTTCAAACATAACTAAAGCAATATACAAAGCTTCTCCTTGATTCTTGGGCTTTTACTATATTTCACTATTCTCATGGAATTTTTAAAAGTTATTTAATTCAATATTTACATAACTATATTTATTTTTAAAGCACAGCTGCTATTTTCCATATTTGACTATTTCACTTATTAACTGTTAATCCCATTACTAACCATAATATTAATAGCTGATCAGAATGTAATAAAATTTAAAAACATGGGAAAACCTTTTTAAAGAACTGGATGCCAAATATAATTCTTGCTTTGATTAAAATCCATTATATTTTTTTTCAAATATATTTTGAAATGATCTTAATCTAAAATGCAACCATAAATACCAAAACTAAAAATGTGCCATGTTTTAACTTCCTTTTCTAAGATTATAAATATTAGACAAGTGCAAAATTTTTATAATTACCAAGAAAACAAAAAGAGTTGAAGTAGTTCTCCTCTTTTCATCATCAAAACACATTTTATTTCTCTCTGTCTCTGTAGGGCTTCCCCAATAGCTCAGTTGGTAGAGAATCTGCCTGCAATGCAGGGGACCCCCATTCGATTTCTGGGTTGGGAAGATCCGCTGGAGAAGGGATAGGCTACCCACTCCAGTATTCTTGGGCTTGCCTGGTGGCTCAGCTGGTAAAGAATCTGCCTGCAATGTGGGAGACCTGGGTTCCATCCCTGGGTTGGGAAGATCCCCTGGAGAAGGGAAAGGCTACCCACTCCAGTATTCTGGCCTGGAGAATTCCATGGGCTGTAGAGTCCATGGGGTCACAAACTGTCGGACACAACTGAGCAACTTTCACTTTCACTTTTCTGTCTCTCTCTCACTCTGTTTCTTGTTTTTACTTCACCCTCTGTTGGCTTTATTCTGAGGCTGATTGTCTACATGTAACAAAGCAATATCCTATAACAACTTTAGCTTGCATATTACCAGATAGACATCAAAGAGAAAAAGAGCCTATTTACTAGTAGCTCAAGAAAATGTGTCTTGGGGATTTTGATAGTCCCTACCAGTAGGACCTTCCCTGGCTACTCCGATGGTAAAGTGTCTGCTACAATGCAGGAGACCCAGGTTCGATCCCTGAGTTGGGAAGATCCTCTGGAGAAGGAAATGGCAACCCACTCCAGTACTCTCGCCTGGAAAATCCCATGGATGGAGGAGCGTGGTAGGCTATAGTTCATGGGGTTGCAAAGAGTCGGACATGACTGAGCGACTTCATTTCACTTTACTTCATGGTAGGAACACATTCATCTTGTCCTAACTCAATCAGTGTGTTTGGGGAAAGTGAGATACTGTGATTGACCAAGGATGGATCACAGGCTCTTGCTGTGGTATTTGAAGGATAGCCACTTAAAAGCCTCAAATAATAATGAGTTCTTTAAAAAAAAAAAATTCAACAGTAGAGGGAGAGAAAAGAGGGTCATTATACTTACCATTTTCTTTTCTATGGACGATAAATAGCTGCTTGTTCCTAAAGTGAAAATTCACACTATGACGAAAGTGTATACTGACATGAAATATAAATAAGAATTGAATACTATTGCTCTTCTCTGAAAGGGTTTGTTCCACCTCAGATGAAAGAATAATGAATAAATGGATGAATGAGTGAATGAGTGAGTCATGAAACTTGGACTTACCTTCTCTGTCCAGGGTAATTCCCACATTCAAGAACTTCAAGTTCAAACCAACTATTTTTCCATTCTTAAAGAAGTGTTATCAACCAGGGGTTGAAGTCATCACCTGTCCAGTATGTATTTGCATTCTTGAAACAGGTCCAAACCCAGAAAAGCTAACAGAGACAATTTAGGCCTGGGGAAATGGTCAAGTTTCAACAGTAAAGTTCTAGTTCTCAAGAACATGAGTATTATAGTTTTTCTTCACATATCTCTTTTAAGACAAGGAAGTTATAATCTAATGGCTCTCTTGAAACTAGATTTTGTAAATGGTCTCACTTTTCAACCTAAAATTCCAGTCACTACAGACATTAAACAATAAAATTCAGATTATTTAACCATCAGCGAAGCTTTCAATAACATTCATTTGCGCAATTTTTGCCATGTTACTTTGAGCAAGTCACAAGTCACTTCTTTTTTGAAATACTCTCCATTCTCCCTCCCAATGCTTCATTCCTTACCTTTCCTGTCCTTTCCTTATCTTCTCCAAATTCCATACTAAACAATCCAGATTGAATGAATCTATTTTCTTGGTAAACATAGCATTTGATTTTACCATTTATTTTATCGATTTGTAATGAGTGTGTGTGTGTGTGTGTGTGTGTGCACGTTCATTTTCTCTATGAGATGGTAAATATATTGAGAACATAGTGCTATTAATAATTATACATCTAGTTCCAAGTCTAGTGGATAATTATCCAGTAAAAGAGTTAATTTCCCACCTGTCTGTGGTGTTTGGGAAAAAAATCAAATCTAATTTTGAAAGAATAGGAAGCCTTCATATGGATTCTGATTTCAATTTCTTGGCACTTTTAAGAGTACTAGAGATTACTTGCTATGATTTCAAATTGAAAACATAAAACTTGTTTCCTTGATATGTGTAATGAACCATATTTTTCTCTTTTTTTCTGCTTAAAAGAAAGGAAAATAGTATATTTTGTGGATAAAGGCACAAATGAAGGAAGAGCAGAGACTGAGACAGATGCTTAAATGGTTATATGCAAATATATTACATTTGATGGGTGTTTACATATTTTCACTTTGGAGTCAGTCTGATCCTGTATCAAGTAAGAAGGAAAGATACTGTTATCTTTATTTTACAAATCAGTAACTGCAAAAGTAGAAAGTTAAGGAACTAGGGCAAGTTCATGATTCAAGTTAGCACAGGAGTTCAGCATGTAAAATGGAGTAGGATTACAATTACAGTAACATGTTTCTATCTCCTTTACTTATTATTACATTATTATTACAAAAAATCTCTCCTTTTAGCATCTTTTTTTTTCTTTTTTTTCATTTTGAAACAAAGATTAAATAGCGCTTACCTTATAAAGTCCTGGCAAGGAGAAGGAAAGAATGCATGGAAAGCACTGCTCAATAGGAAGTAGTGTTTTGCAGCCACTTCAGCAGCTTTCTCTGACTTTATCCTGCCAACTGCCTCATTTAAGAAAATGTTTGCTTAGAAAAGACAGAGCAAAGTCTGTAACTTTGCTGTAAATAACTGTATGTTGAATGTGCTGAGATATAAGGAGAAAAAGAGACATAAGAGACACAGGTTCCATGCCTGGTTTGGGAAGATCCCCTGGAAAAGGGCACAGCAACCCACTCTAGTATTCTTGCCAGGAGAATCCCCGTGGACAGAGGACCTTGGTGGACTACTGTCTGTAGAGTCGACAAGAGTCAGACACGACTGAAGCTATTTAGCACAAGTGGAAAAGAAGCAAAAAAAAAAAAAAAAAGCAAAAGACACAAAAAACTCTAGTCTGACATTCATTCTGCAGACCAACAAGAAGTGTTACTGGTTGAAGATGGGTTGAATGTCATGGGAGAAATGGCTTATGGCTGAAGACAGTGAAGAAGCCTTTGTGTACCAGCAGCAGGCAGAAAATGTGTAAGTACGAAATATCAATTCCTCATGATATACTTGAAGAGAGGATGACTGAAAAATTAGCTAAGACCTATCTTGGACAATGGGCTTCCCAGATTGCACTAGTTTAGGTAAAGAACCCACCTGCCGATGGAGGAGACATAAGAGACATGGGTTCCATCCCTGGGTTGAGAAGATCCCCTGTAGGAGGGCAAGGCAACCAAGTCCCCTTGCTTGGAGAATTCCATGGACAAAGGAACCTGGTGGGCTACAATCCATAGAGTTGCAAAGAGTCAGACACAACTGAAGCAACTTAGCATGCACACATACCAGCCAATGTAAGAAAATTTTGCAGCCTTATAGCAGTTCTCTACATTGAAGTGCTAGTTTCAAGGGCTAAGACACTAAAGTATAAATTTAAGGCAAAATGTGCTGGTGTTATTGGTGCACTTTTTAATATGCAAGTTAATTGGTATTTACTAACTTCTAATCAGTTCAGTTCAGTAGCTCAGTCGTGTCCGACTCTTTGCGACCCCATGAACCGAAACATGCCAGGCCTCCCTGTCCGTCACCAGCTCCCAGAGTCCACCCAAACCCATGTCCATTGAGTCGGTGATACCATCCAACTATCTCATCCTCTGTCTTCCCCTTCTCCTTCCACCCTCAATCTTTCCCAGCATCCGGGTCTTTTCAAATGAGTCAGTTCTTCACGTCAGGTGGCCAAAGTATTGGAGTTTCAGCTTCAATATCAGTCCTTCCAAAGAATATTCAGGACTGATTTCCTTTAGGATGGACTGGTTGGATCTCCTTGAAGTCCAAGGGACTCTCAAGAGTCTTCTCCAACACCACACTTCAAAAGAATCAATTCTTCAGCACTCAGCTTTCTTCACAGTCCAACTCTTACATCCATACATGACCACTGGAAAAACCAATGCCTTGACTAGAGGGACCTTTGTTGGCAAAATAATGTCTCTGCTTTTTAATATGCTGTCTAGGTTGGTCATAACTTTCCTTCCAAGGCATAAGCGTCTTTTAATTTCATGGCTGCAATTACCACCTGCAGTGATTTTGGAGCCCCTTAAAATAAAGTCAGCCATTGTTTCCACTGTTTCCCCATCTATTTCCCATGAAGTGATGGGACCAGATGCCACAATCTACGTTTTCTGAACCTTGAGCTTTAAGCCAACTTTTTCACTCTCCTCTTTAACTTTGATCAAGAGGCTCTTTAGTTCTTCTTCACTTTCTGCCATAAGGGTGGTGTCATCTGCATATCTGAGGTTATTGATATTTCTCCAGCCAATCTTGATTCCAGCTTGTGCTTCCTCCATCCCAGTGTTTCTCATGCTGTAACATGCATTAAATTAAATAAGCAAGGTGAAAATATACAGCCTTGATGTACTCCTTTTCCTATTTGGAACTGGTCTGTTGTTCCATGTCCAGTTCTAACTGCTGCTTCCTGACCTGCATACAGGTTTCTCAGGAGGCACTTCAGGTGGTCTGGTATTTCCATCTCTTTCAGAATTTTCCACAGTTTATTGTGATCCACACAGTCAAAGGCTTTGGCATAGTCAGTAAAGCAGAAACAGATGTTTTTCTGGAACTCTCTTGCTTTTTCAATGATCCAGTGGATGTTGGAAATTTGATCTCTGAATACTCTACCTTTTTTAAAACCAGCTTGAACATCTGGAAGTTCACAGTTCATGTATTGCTGAAGCCTGGTTTGGAGCATGACTTTACTAGCATGTGAGATGATACAATTGTGCAATAGTTTGAGCATTCTTTGGTATTGCCTTTCTTTGGGATTGGAATGAAGACTGACCTTTTCCAGCCCTTGGCCACTGCTGAGTTTTCCAAATTTGCTGGCATGTTGAGTGCAGCACTTTCACAGCATCATCTTTTAGGATTTGAAATAGCTCAACTGGAATTCCATCACCTCCACTAGCTTTGTTTGTAACGATGCTTCCTAAGGCCACTTGACTTCACATCCAGGATGCCAGGCTCTAGGTGAGTGATCACACCATCGTGATTATCTGGGTCATGAAGATCATTTTTGTACAGTCCTTCTGTGTATTGTTGTCACCTCTTCTTAATATCGTCTGCTTCTCTTAGGTCCCTACCATTTCTGCCCTTTATTGAGCCCATCTTTGCATGAAATGTTACCTTGGTATCTCTAATTTTCTTGACTAACTTGTAATATTTGACCAAAAAGTTACTGCAGATTCTTATATTAAGTGTGAGATGAAACTGTGTGTAAACTAGGTACTGTAAGGTCTGTGTTAGCAATTAATCTGCTTTGTAAGAGTCCTTCCGAGTCATAAGTGTTACAACTTTCTATTTCATTTCATTCTTTTTTTTTAATTTTAATTTTTACTTTATTTTAGTTTACAATACTGTATTGGTTTTGCCATACATTGACATGAATCCACCACGGGTGTACATGAGTTACCAATCCTGAACCCCCGTCCCACCTCCCACCCCATATCATCTCTCTGGATCAACCCCGTGCACCAGCCCCAAGCATTCCGTATCCTGTGTCGAACATAGAACTCGCAATTCGTTTCTTACATGATAGTATACATGTTTCAGTGCCATTCTCCCAAATCATCCCACCCTCTCCCTCTCCCTCAGAGTCCAAAAGTCTGTTCTATACATCTGTGTCTCTTTTGCTGTCTTGCATATAGGGTTATCATTACCATCTTTCTAAATTCCATATATATGTGTTAGTATACTGTATTGGTGTTTTTCTTTCTGGCTTACTTCACTTTGTATAATCAGCTCCAGTTTCATCCATCTCATTAGAACTGATTCAAATGTATTCTTTTTAATGGCTGAGTAATACTCCATTGTGTATATGTACCACAGCTTTCTTATCCATTCATTTGCTGATGGAAATATTCAATGAATACTAACTTTAGATTCATTCTAGTTCTCATGAAAAAAATTCTTCCATTTTAGTAATACAGATACAGATAATACAGATATTTTAAATGTCTCTCTAAGAGTTTATTCACATGATGTTCTTGCTCTATCTGAAAAAAGTTAATATAATAAAAAAAATGATCCTCTTAATACTTGCATTTTGATAGTTATTTACCTGAAAAAAAGAGTGTATACCTCTGAAATGAGTGGTAAAATGTAGTTCCTTAGAATGGGCCCTAAATTCAAAGAGTTCTTTAGGAGGAAAATTTAATTGAAGAACAAAACCAGATATTGTTGATATCTATTTTTTATTCTAGTTATTACTATTGTTATATAAAAAACTGCTGGCAAAGGTCAGACACCAAAAGAGATACATTCGGGTAGCTTATCTAAGATTTTGAAATAATCCTGAGATAAAAATCAGAACTGCTAGGTTTTAAAATAATAACACAGTCAAGTCTCTCTGAATTAGGAACTCAAAGAATCATTATGAAGATGACAATATGATGAAGTCAAGGGCTCAAAGTTAAGAAAAATACCTATTTAGAAATGGATATACCAGCCATGGATCCAAACAAATGGGACCCTGCAAATGGATTCACTACATTGAGGAAACAGAAAATATTCCCTTAAGAAGTGCTGAATTAGAATATAGATTTTGCCCACACATTGACATGCATATCCACACATCCCCATATTCAGTTTCTTAAGAAACTGGTGTCTTTATTAGAAGGAGTTCCAAGTTCACCTTGCATGGATAAGTGAGCAGTTTCTTGCCATTTCTCCACAGTTACTATAAGATCTT
Source organism: Ovis aries (assembly GCF_016772045.2). Taxonomy (NCBI): domain Eukaryota; kingdom Metazoa; phylum Chordata; class Mammalia; order Artiodactyla; family Bovidae; genus Ovis; species Ovis aries. The sequence continues at coordinate 77,361,012 of NC_056059.1, forward strand.
TGAAAGGCATGGTACTAACAAGGGACTTCAAATTAAAAAAAAAAAAAATTGAACTGTCTATGCATAGTATTTGTCTACAGATCTTGGAAAACAGGCAATAAATAATATTGCACAAAGTGAATAAAATTTTGAGCCATAACTAGAATATACTACAGACACTGAATAGAAATTTAAAAGATTACAGGGAGAAAAGAGTCACTGTTTTTAATTAATCTTCAAGCCATTGTTGCCACTGTGACTTAAAGCTATTAAAAATAACATATATATAAAAAGGACTAACTCAGTGCCCTAGAACAGTATAGACAAACAATGTTTCAGAGGCCAAATCCAGCCTGCTACATGTTTGGTGTGGGTTGTTTTTGTTTGTTTTTTAACCACTAATGGGAAAGGGTATTATTTTTAAGTGGTTATAAAACCAATATCAAGAGAAGAATTATACTTGGTGACATGTGAAAATTATTTAAAATTTAAATTTCAGAATCCAAGGTTTTATTGTGACACAGTCACACTCATTTGTTTACATATTGTCTGTGGCTGCTTTCACACTGCAAGATCAGAGTGGAAATGTTGGGGCAGAGACCATTTATCGGCCATACCATCTAAAATTTTTGTTAGCTGACCCTTTACAGAAAAGGTTTACCAACAATTGTGCTGTAATAAAAATATAATAGAAGACCTCTCTGTCTCTGCTAATTTCATAAATGTACATGGAGCTGGGGAAATATATTTTGTCCCCTGGTTAGGCTGTTGTAACCCTAGTAGACAGTTTCACAATGGACAGTAGAATAAGACATGGATGCTCAGAAATGAGTTGAAATAGAAGTGATTTGGAGTAAAGAATTCATACCTTCTACTGAAACCCATTGTTCTTTCAAAATCTCCCAGACTTGCATTGTTGGTGAAGCACAGGAAAATGAGGACAGATTAGAAAGTACCAGAAAATCTGGATCAACTAAGAAATTCAAACTGAAGTACCGGGACGAATCTGATATAACAGAAGGGATAAAAATGTCTCTGCCTTTAAAAGATGAAAGATCCCAGGGGGCTGAAATAAATATTTTCCCTTCTTAATCAATGGACTCCACTAGTTACAAGTTAAGACTGGACCTAGGAAGAATTACTGTGCTTGCATTCAGAACTCAGTCAGGATAGAATTGGTTACACATTTGCTCTAATGTTGGCAAAAAAAAAAAAAAAAAAACTTTTCTTGGTCAATACCTATTAATGTTATAAAGTAAGTACAATCTATTTTTCAAACTGCTGTTCAATGACACCTAGAAAGCACAGGAAATAAATGGTGAATGCCCTTCCCCCAGTCTAAAGTAGAGAAATGAGACTGTAATAAACCCAACAAGGCCCTGCTTGGTACTGTTTCTAGAGTTTTTCCAGACAATTACTCAGTGCTCACCAAGCCCTCATTCTCTGCTCCCAAAAAACAGAATTAAAAGAAAGGGAGTTAGGGTGCAATTGATTGCCAATACAATGATCATCTGAAAGTCCTATTTAAATATTGGATTTGCCTTTGAAGGCATTCTGTAAAGATTGACCAGGGTAAATGTGTTAAAAGGGTAAAATTTTTAACTTATAAATTCCTCAGTTCTTTCTACCTGTTAAATAAAGAGAATGTACTCTCCTTATTTAGTTTTTCCTTGATGAAGTGTGTCTTTGTTAGAATATTATGATATAGAATCAGATAATAGTCAGAAAGAAGAAAGAAGTAGATGGAGTAAGGAAAGCCTTTTTGTGAGATACATAGTAAAAGTAAAGACTGAAAAATAAATCAGAAAGAAAAACCTGCATTAATTGAGACACACTGAAAAAGGGCTTTGTTATCACTTATTTACACTCAAATATATTTCGAGATATTGGCTTTAGAGAAAGACAGACTCCAAAGCAATATACAGTAGAAGAGAATTAAAGAAAAGAGAATATGAATAGAGTCCCAACATTTGGATAGCAGAAGTATCACTGCATTTAGTTTTCTGCATACCTATTTGCATATGAGGGAAAATAAGATGATATCAGTTCTAGGATTCATAAAGTTTGTAATATACTTTTATCATGTAGAGCACTTATTCAGTAAATGATTGCTGCATAGACCTTTTATTTGGAACAGTACTTTATTCATAGGAGGTGAATCAGATTCATAACCTGGGTGACAAGCCATGGAATTTCACTGCACCCTAAAGACTGTTGGTTGACCTGTTTTAGGCATGCCATCTTGGATATCCCTTTGCCCTCATATTAGTGTTAACAAATCATTTTTCTATAACCTCTCCCCATAATTAATAAACAGTTAGTCATAAATTTTAATTTTTGAGATGATTTGATACTATTAAGCAACGGGACATGGAACAACAGACTGGTTCCAAATAGGAAAAGGAGTACATCAAGGCTGTATATTGTCACCCTGCTTATTTAAATATATGCACAGTACATCATGACAAACGCTGGGCTGGAAGAAGCACAAGCTGGAATCAAGATTGCCAGGAGAAATATCAATAACCTCAGATATGTAGATGACACCACCCATATGGCAGAAAGTGAAGAGGAACTAAAAGCCTCTTGATGAAAGTGAAAGAGGAGAGTGAAAAAGTTGGCTTAAAGCTCAACATTCAGAAAACGAAGATCATGGCATCTGATCCCATCACTTCACGGGAAATAGATGGGGAAACAGTGTCAGACTTTATTTTGAGGCGGCTCCAAAATCACTGCAGATGGTGACTGCAGCCATGAAATTAAAAGACGTTTACTCCTTGGAAGGAAAGTTATGACCAACCTAGATAGAATATTAGAAAGTAGAGATGTTACTTTGCCAACAAATGTCCGTCTAGTCAAGGCTATCGTTTTCCAGTAGTCATGTATGGATGTGAGAGTTGAACTGTGAAAAAAGTTGAGCGCTGAAGAACTGACGCTTTTGAACTGTGGTGCTGGAGAAGACTCTTGCAAGTCCCTTGGGCAGCAAGGAAATCCAACCAGTCCATCCTAAAGAATATCAGTCCTGGGTGTTCATTGGAAGGACTAATGCTGAGGCTAAAACTCCAATACTTTGGCTACCTCATGAGAAGACCTGACTCATTGAAAAAGACTCTGATGCTGGGAAGGATTGGGGGCAGGAGGAAAAGGGGACGGCAGAGGATGAGACAGCTGGATGGCATCACTGACTCAATGCATCTGAATTTGGGTGAACTCTGGGAGTTGGTGATGGACAGGGAGGCCTGGCATGCTGCAATTCATGGGGTCTCAAAGAGCTGGACATGACTGAGTGACTGAACTGAACTAATACTCTTTACTTTTCTAGGAAGACAATAAAATCTCAATATTTATCTACTCTTGAGAATATCTTGACAGCATATTTCCCTCTTATGCTCTAAAAGGAAGATAAGTATAATCAATGCACAGTGAAATATTTATGTGCATAACTTCCTTTCTAATGCATTATCAAAATATCTGTTAGCACCACTTAAGCAAAAGTTTAAAACAATGTGTTTCTCTAATCAGACAATATCACAAAATCTTTAAAATGTAAAGGACTAGCACACTTTTGGTGGCATTTTGATGCTCTGAAGCAGAAATCTGACAAAATTGTCTCCAATCAGACCTCCTCCTAAATGTGAGGAGATAACTTATACTCAAAGATTGAACACTTTTTTTTTTCCAACCTGGAGATTACTGTTTTTAAAAGTATCTCTTAGAGATATTCTGCAACTGAATAGGAAGGTGAATATACGTGAAGGGCAAACACATTTAAGAAAATGACTTTTGATGAACGACAAATACTTCTCCACTGAAGAGAAATCTATGTCAAAGAATCAGTAAAACATATGCACTCATTCAATCAGTTCATCATTCATTATCTTCTTCATGAAGGCAATGAATTAGGTGTTGGGGTATAAAGATGAGAAAACCACAGAGTAACATGAAATAAATATTCCAGTTTCTCCACTCTAATGCCAAGTGTGCTAGAGAGTCACAGTGTACAACTGGGGAGAAAGAGGAATTATGCTGACTGTAGGACTGAGAATGACTTCATGTCACATGTGGGTTTAAACTGGGACCTCAAGGATTATAACTAGTTTGATAATATGGAGGAATGTAGAAAAAAAATTGAACAAAGTAGAAAAACTCACAGGGAATGAGGTAGGGAGGGGTGGTGTGAGTGAATGCAATAGAGGAATTAATTCCAAAAACACATCAGAGAGAGAATTAATAGGGCATAATGGCATAAGATTGGGATAAGAGAGCCAACATTGAAAAGTTTTCATTTGGAGCATCTTCCTGCAAAGTTAGGTTCTTAAGTGATTCTGAAAATTCAGGATAAAGTGTAAGTTTTCAGGATAAATAAATCCATTCTGTTTTGATCATATTATCTTGAGTTGATTATAGGACTTTGAACCAGAAATAACCAGCAAGCAGTTAAAATCCTGGTTTCTGGACCAGAGGAGGAGCTTCAGTCAATTATTCATTCAGTCAATAAATATTAAGTATAATGTGTTAGGCACTGCGGCAGAAAAGAAAGTATAAAAATTATTTAATATGATCCCACTCTTTAGAGGCTTCCAATCTAAAGTGAAATTGAAGTTGCTCAGTCGTGTCCAACTCTTTGCAACCCCATGGACTGTAACCTACCAGAGGAAACTGGTATGGGATTTTCCAGGCAAGAGTACTGGAGTAGGTTGCCATTTCCTTCTCCAGGGGATCTTCCCCACCAAGGGATTGGACCCGGGTCTCTGACATTGCAGGCATATGCTTTACCATCTGAGCCACCAGAGAAGCCTCCAATCTAATGGTAGAGCTAAACCTGTAAACACACAACTAGAAATCAGTGTGAAACGTGTCCTCCTCAAAAAAAGGAATTACATACAAAAGGTCATAAAAGGAAAATGGGAGACATACAACTCCACCTGAGAAGAAGGGAAAGTTGGCTTCAAGGCAGGGCTATTTCTAAGAAAGTTGGACCATGTTATCTGACTCTTTTTGGCTAGAACTCCTTCTTATGGGGCTTCCCAGGTGGCTCAGGGATAAAGAATTTGCCTGCCAGTGCAGGAGCTGCAGGAGAAGTGGGTTTGATCCCTGAATTGGGAAGCTCCCCTGGAGAAGGAAATGGCGATCCACTCCAGTATTCTTGCTGAGATCCCATGGACAGAGGAGCCTGGCGAGCCCATGGGGTCACAAAGATAACAGTCATGGCTGAGCATGGCTGAGTGACTGACAAATAGATGGGAAAACAGGGGAAACAGTGGTTGACTATTTTTCTGGGCTCCAAAATCACTGCAGATGGTGATTGCAGCCATGAAATTAAAAGATGCTTGCTCCTTGGAAGGAAAGTTACGACCAACCTAGACAGAATATTAAAAAGCAGAGACATCACTTTGTCAAAAAAGATCCATCTAGTCAAGGCATTGGTTTTTCCAGTGGTCATGTATGGATGTGAGAAAGCTGAGTGCTGAAGAATTGATGCTTTTGAAATGTGCTGTTGGAAAAGATTCTTGACAGTCCCTTGGGCTGCAAGGAGATCCAACCTGCTCATCCTAAAGGAGATCAGTCCTGGGTGTTCACTGGAAGGACTGATGTTGAAGCTGAAACTCCAATACTTTGGCCACCTGATGTGAAGAACTGACTCATTTGAAAAGACCCTGATGCTGGGAAAGATTGAGGGCAGGAGGAAACGGGGATGACAGAGGATGAGATAGTTGAATGGCATCACCGACACAATGGACATGAGTTTGGGTGGATTCCAGGAGTTGGTGATGGACAGGGAGGCCTGGCAAGCTGTGGTTCATGGGGTCACAAAGAGTTGGACACAACTGAGCAACTAAACTGAACTGAACTGAGCGACTGACTCTTTATTGACCTGGGTTTCATCCCACTAAGAACTTGCATAGTGGTACCACTCCAAGGTAATGCATTTAAAATATCTCTATACCCATCCTAATGGCTGTACCTGCCACTTGAAATGCAGTTTTCTCATAAGACTAATAAATTAAGTAATAGGATATTAAAGATACATAGTATTTCCAATATAGGGGCTTTTCCACTCCTTGAGCTCAAAACTTATACATATTGTTGTCTGTTATCTTTACTTGATTTCAAACTTACAATATTCAGAATAAATGTGCTGATAAACCTTCTAACTTCTCACTCTATAATACATTTGCTTCTCTCTCAAGATTCCTCATCTCAGTAAATGGCACCTTTGTTCTTCTGGTTGCTCAGTCAAAAAATTGAAAGCTATTTCTCTCACATTCTCATATCTGAATGGTCTTGCTGATTCTGCCCTGCCTCTCAAGACAGCATTTAGGGTGATTTTGGAAAAACAAAACAAAACAAAACAAAAACTGATCTAGCTATTCTTCAGTTTGGGCTTTCCAACCCTCTCTGAGGAAAAGGGGAAATCCTCAGTATAAACAATAGGGCCCTAAATGACATTTCTGATTTCCTATCTTGAATCACTCCAGGCACTCACACTTCCCTGTTATTTCTCAGATACAACAGGGATATTCCATCTCGGGGCCTTTGCTATTTCCTCTGAATCAAACATTCCTTCCCAGTCATCCCTAGGCTTGCTGTCTCCCCTCAATCAAGACTTAATTTTCTTGTTTTCAGCAGACAAAACCTACTGTGATCATGTTATCTAAAAGTTTAACCTCATTCTTCATACATACACACACACAATATACTTCCTCTACTTTGTCATTGTTTTACTATTTAATACTTTCCACTAGAACATAACTTCCATGAGGTCAGAGAATTGTTAATTTTTTTTTCCACTGTTATATCCTCTGTACCTAAAACAGTGCCAGAAACATAAGGGGTGACCAATAAATAAGTCATATTAATACTTTAAAGCTAATTAATTAAAATCCTTGTTGTTGTTCAGTCTCTCAGTCATGTCTGACTCTTTGTGACCCCATGGACTACAGGCTTCCTTATCCTTCACTGTCTCCCAGAGTTTGCTCAAACTCATGTCCATTGAGCCGATGGTGCCATTCAACCACCTCATCCTCTGTCACCACCTTCTCCTCCTGCCCTCAAAAACCCTTAAATAATTGCTCAATGTAGTACTTTAATAGAAAGGAAGGAAGGGAGGGATAGAGAGAGGAAAGAAAGATAGTAAGGCATGAAATTAGAAAAGAAGGGAGAGATGAAGGGAGATGAAGATGGAAGGAAGGAAGAAAATTTGGGAAGAAGGGAGCAATGAAGGGAAGGAAGGTAAGAGGGAAGGTGGGATGGATGGGATAAGGGAAAGAGGAAGAGGAAAAAAGGAGATGAACAAAGAAAAGGAAAATAGGCCATGCATTTTCCAAAACAATCTACCAGGTCTCCATGCAAGGTACTTGCCCATAGTAGAAGAGGCTCACTTCTAGATCTCCCTGCTACAGCTAAAACTGAATGGAGGACCAAATTATCTGAGATGTTAGCATTAAAGAAAGAATGCATATATGATAAAGAACAAATCCAAGAAGCAAATTCTGCTTTGTATCAGTTAGTTCCCCTGTTAACACTGGACTTTTCCCAATTACCAAATTAGAAGTAATCACTCAATTTTTAAATTTTACTTAATATTGTTTTGTGTATAAGCCTCTGATGGTACTACTGGAAGCCAGAATAACTGATTTCATATTTCAATTGCTTCCACCTGATTGTGAAATAAAGAGAGTTATGGTAGCATTTCATTTCTCTTTGATCCTCAATCTATCATGCTACCTGTCATATAATAAGTCTTCAGTAAACTGATTGAATTTAATTGTGCAGACAATAATGAAATATAAAGAGCAAACTTAGAATTACAAGCTTTTTCAAATTTAACTTTAAGAGACAACTCTACCCCTCCTTCCCCATCCTGTCCTTCAGTATGGTCAGATTTGAATGAGTGATAAAACAAACACTCATACGCACACACACACACATTTATTTTTTCCTATGTAGCCATGCTCCTAAAGTTCTCAGTCTTTTAAGACACCCTTCAACATATCTTTAAATTTAAACATTATTTACCTAGAGCTGATACCTTGCTGACTATGAGAAATCCAGTGCCTTCCCCCAGTACTTTGGTATTTACAGTTCATTTCCTCTGGCCAGGTGACCTAGATGGGTGGGATGGAGGAAGGTGGGAAGGAAGTCCCAGAGGAAGGGGATATATGTATACATAAGGTTGATTCACTTCATTGTACAGCAGTGCGTACTAAGTCACTTCGGTCATGTCCGATTCTTTGAGACCCTACGGACTGTAGCCCACTAGGCTTCTCTGTCCATGGGATTCTCCAGGCAAGAAAACTAGAGTGTGTTGCCATGCTCTCCTCCAGGAGATCTTCCTGATACAGGGATCGAATTCTTTTCTCTTACTTCACCTGCATTGGCAGGCAGGTTCTTTACACTAGCCTAAATCCCAAAGGAAAAAAGTTATGGGTTTTTTTGACTCACTTCCACTACAAAATGCACATACCAACTTCTCCTTCTGTCTTATAAATTATCACTCATCTGAGATATTTTTGAATGCTGTATTTAAAAATAGCATAATAAAAATTAAAATTAACCATTAAGTCTGGAAGATTTCCCTTTACCCCATGTCCCTAGTGTTAGCTCTTTTCCCTTCACCTAAATTTGTCACCTTGGTCCTAGGGCTTACTGCTTAAACTAGAGATGTCTTCTTAAATTCTCTCTTCATTAAGTCCCTGAATTCCATATCTGGTTTGAGTCCTCAGATAACATAATAATTATCTACACAGAAATATTCCTACTTAATTCTGGGTCAGAAAAATCCCCTGGAGAAGGAAATGACAACCCATTCCAGTATTCTCGCCTGAGAAATCTTATGGACAGAGGAGCTTGGCAGGCTACAGTCCATGGGGTTACAAAGAGTCAGACACAACTTATAGACTAAACAACAAACATCAACAATAGACAAATAAAATTATACGTTTGGTATTTACCTAACATCTGCATGTCTATAAGCACTCTTAAAAATGTTAACTTCTAGAAACAAGGAAGAGCCCACCAACAAAAGTATATGGCTTCTATCCTTAGAAATATAGATCAGCCTCAAAACAGCGTATTAACTAGATTAATGTAAACAAAGAAATTAAAATTATGGATGTATAAAGTGAGACTTGAGGACTTTACAACTTAGTGTCAAGGAAAGTGGAACCACATGTATAAATATCCTGACATTCAGAAACTTATTTTTGGTCCTGGAATTATTGTAATGACATACCAAAAATAATTTTTGATACTATACTTTTCTGAGTACTTATAAGGATATAAACCTGATTGCCCAATGAATGAATGGTGATGATTTTAATTCTGAACTGAAGTTTCTTTCTTAAAATTTCTATTTACTGAAATGTTCCATTAAATAATAATTGTTTGGGGTTACATTTTGAGAACTGTATGGTCATATCTTTTAGCCAGTTGCTTTGCTTAAATGTGCTTGAATCTTCATAGCCCTTCAAGGTGGGAATTTTCCTTTTTTTTTTTTTCAAGTGAACATGGATAAAATAGATTTAATGGCTTTACAGCTCATGCTCTCAGTCCACTGTACTACACTTGCTCCAAAGAGAGTGAATAAAATAAATCATTTATTTCTCTGCTCCTTATGATATGACGAATCCCATGAAGTTAAGAATAAGACAAAGGATAGCCTGAAGATAATCCTTGTAGTACAAACACATATTAATTATGACAATGAGACATTTTTATTACTCATCAATATTTCTCTTATCTTTAAAATTGTGCATATAGGCAACTGAATGCTTAAATTTTCTTCTAACCACACTCTGTCATCTGAGTGATCTCTTGCCTATTCTTTCAAAACACATTTACAAATATATTTTTACATTAGCAGAACATATTATATATACTTTTTACTTGAATAAATTTGAAATGTAATCTGTATTCATGAGAATAGTTCTTATTTCATTCTTACTAAAAGGAAAGAAAGTCTCATTATTTCTGCAAAGAATTTTGTAAGGGTGGATGGGGTGAGGGAAAAGGGATGGGATAATTTGACAATTTTTTCATTACAAGAATTATTCACAGAGCAAAGGTTAGGAATCTCTGTAAAACAAAATTCATAATGAAATCTTTCTTGGATTCAGAGCTAAGAAAATATTGTCCTAAGACTGCATTATCTAAAATACTTAACACACTAGTATACACAGGTGCTACTTAATAAAAACTATTTTAATACCATGATTTGTAATGAAGTCAAATAAGACTTATGCCTTAAGATTTACAAAGCCTCTTTAAAAAATGTTCATGGTGTGTAAGTGTTGCTTTTAAAGTTTATTCAAGTTCTAACAGTGTTAAATAATTAATTTATTGTGTTATTTTAATTGCCCAGCTGCCTGTAGGCATTTGGAATATATTTCTATGAATAGTTAATGTGGTACAAAAAATCAGATACCTGTATATAATGTACCTAATTCAACTAGGCTGGAAGAATTTATTTTTTCCAATTTCTTCTCAAATTAATCATATGTGTTCTAAAATGAAAATAATGTGTCAAATTGGTTAGGGCAAACTACTTAAAAACTTTAAAAAGCTCAAAGGATTCTAAATTTAAGTTAATACATGTTACAGGCTGCAATAGAAATATTAAAGCTTCCTCCCACAAAATCTAGAGGTATGCAAGAATTAGTGTTTTCTTAGTGTACCAGAGATCAAATTGCCAACATCTGTTGGATCATCAAAAAAAGCAAGAGAGTTCCAGAAAAATATCTACTTTTGCTTATTGACTAAGCGAAAGCCTTTGACTGTGTGGATCACAACAAACTGTGGAAAATTCTGAAAGAGATGAGAATACCAGACCACCTGACCTGCCTCCTGAGAAATCTGTATGCAAGTCAATCGGCAACAGTTAGAACTGGACATGGAACAGCAGACTGGTTCTAAATTAGGAAAGGAGTACATCTAGGCTGTATATTGTCACCTTGCTTATTTAACTTATAGGCAGACTACATCATGTGAAATGCCAGGCTGGATGAAGCGCAAGCTGGAATCAAGATTGCCAGGAGAAATATCAATAACCTCAGATATGCAGATGACACCACCTTTATGGGAGAAAGCCATAAGGAACTGAAGAGCCTCTTGATGAGAGTGAAAAAGGTGGCTTAAAATTCAACATTAAAAAAACTAAGATCATGACATCCAGTCCCATCATTTCATGGCAAATAGATGGGGAAACAATGGACACAGTGACAGACTTTATTTTCTTGGGCTCCAAAATCACTGCAGATGGTGACTGCAGCCATGAAATTAAAAGACACTTGCTCCTTGGAAGAAAAGGTATGACCAACCTACACAGCATATTAAAAAGCAGAGACATTACTTTACCAACAAAAGTCTGTCTAGTTCAAGCTATGGTTTTTCCAGTAGTCATGTATGGATGGGAGAGTTGGATGTAAAGAAAGCTGAGCACCAAAGAATTGAACTATGGTATTGGAGAAAACTCTTGAGAGTCCCTTGGACTGCAAGGAGATCCAACCAGTTCATCCTAAAGGAAATCAGTCTTGAATATTCATTGGAAGGACAGATGCTAAAGCTGAAACTCCAATACTTTGGCCACCTGATGAGAAGAACCAACTCATTAGAAAAGACCCTGATGCTGGAAAGTTTGAAGGTGGGAAGAGAAGGAAACGACAGAGAATGAGTTAGTGGATGGTATCTCTGATGCAATGGACATGAGTTTAAGTAGGCTCAGGGAGTTGGTGATGGACAGGGAGGCCTGGTGTGCTGCAGCCCATGGGATCTCAAAGAGTTAGACATAACTGAGCTACTGAACTGAACTGAAGTAGTGTATTATGACTGCAGAATTTTGCACATTTCCTAAAAGTATATTAATTATCCTATTGTCTGAGTTTGTTCAGAGAATTCATTTATTGGTAGTTAACAGTCTTTTTTTAACATAATTGTCTGTATTCTAAATATAATTAGAAATATTTTTATTAAAAAAAGCTTTGATTTAGTTTGTCAAAATTAAAAACTTTTCAAAATCTGGCTCAAAATGCCAACATCATGTTATGCATATATATTCATGACTATAAGTACTCATGTTTAAAATATCATAAATCTCTATATAAATAAATGATTTAAAACCCAGCATAACCATATATAATGAAACCAGGATTCTGATGTGACAAGTTATACAGTGCAAATTGCCAAGAGATGTTTTTGTGAAATCATTTGTAAACAATTAAATCATTGCTCATTATTATCATTGCAATTAGGCATTTGGAATTCTAAGAATTTACAAACTTAATAGCAATGTCTGCTTTCAAGTGGAATGGAGCAGCTTACAACAGATCAGTTCTTCACCTAGAACAATAAGAAAAGTTGGATAAATGGAAAATTCAAAGAGGTGCTTAGACAATGATATTATAAGAGTTAAAACTCCAGAGAGGAAATCTTTGAAAAGTTAAGTTTGCTTTTACAGCCATTTTTACCCTGGAGCATTTGCCAATTAGAGTGGGAGGGACTTTGAATAGGGTAGAGAGCGCTTCTGTGATTAGATTATGTTGACTAAGGAAAACATTGCCCTTGAAGGGCTAGGTCATATTTGGTGAGAGATTCCAAAAGTGACTGGTACTGAAGGAGTTTCTCCTTTGCTATGTTTGAAAATGGAAGGGGGCACATGGTAGGGCATAGCAGGAAGTGAAAGGGGTGGGAGTAACCCCTGGCCAACATACAGCAAAAAGATGGGGACCTCAGTCCTACAACTCCAAGGAACTGGATTTTCCCAACAGCCTGAATGAGCTTGGAACCTGATCCTTCCTTAGTCAACTCTTCACATGAGCACACAACCTACTTGTCTCGATGTTAGCCGGTAAAGCAGAAATTTTTAATATACTTTACATAAAATGATAAAATATACTTTACATAAACATATCAGAATAATTAAGTTAAAATCAAGGATGAAATCATTTTGGAAATTATAATAACAAATTTAAGCTTCTGTCAGTTTATAGTAAATTATTATGAAATAGAGCCTAGATTTATTCATATATATAAATTAAAAGCCTTTTACACTTTAAAAAACAATATTCTTTTATTCTATATCCATTACTGAGTATTATAGACAAGTCTCCTAAAATGGGAAAAATGAACTCTTCTTTTTCTAGTAGTCATTAAAATGAAACCAACCTGTAAAGTATTTCAGATCTGAGTTTAGACAACACTACATTTTCTGAATTTTGAATTTTCTTCTATAATTCAACTTTTGTATTTATTTCAAGCTTGAAAGTGAAAGTGAAGTCGCTCAGTTGTGTCTGACTCTTTGCAACCCCATGGACTGTAGCCTACCAAGCTCCTCTGTCCATGGGATTTTCCAGGCAATAGTTCTGGAATGGATTGCCATTTCCTTCTCCAGATGATCTTCCTGACCCAAGGATCGAACCCCGGTCTCCCGCATTGTAGACAGACACTTTACCGTCTGAGCCACCAGGGAAGTCTAAAATTTCACATGCTATGTGAATGGTTATTTCTGATCTAGGTCTTAAACTGCACTACAGGTGTATGCTAAAAATGACTTAGCAAAACAAATAATATCAAGCCTTCCTGCTTTCCAGATTTTAACTGCTAGATTAAAGAATGACTAAAAGACACTAAATAAATAAGAAAAGATCAAAGAAATATATTACACATATTTATCATGATTAAATATGGTTTATGGCTTATGCTTATGTAACCCATATCTGAGATGCCTCAGGCTTGCAGCCTACTTTATTTTACAAAAGGCGAGGCAAGGAAACAAATGACATTTTGGTTGGCCTAAGCCCCCATTTAACTCTTAGGAAAAAATATTTCCTTGGATTTAACTTTATAAGGATGAAGGAGAATGAACTTTGAAGTTGACAAATCTTTGTTCCCATTCTAGTCCTTTCCCTTGTTTGCTTTTAGAAATTTAACAGATTTCTTGATTTATTTTAACCTGAGTTTCTTAATCCATGAAGTGATATGCTCTGTAGATGTCCTTGCCTGTATAGGAATTGTCAGAAAGGGTTTAATTTCTCCCTCTACCTTTCTTGAGGCTGTACTAATAATAAAATTGGTAACAGACAGGTTAACAGAAGGAAAAGAAACAGATTTTAACTCATGCCCACAGAGGTCACATAGAAATGGAAACTAAGAAGTGGCCAAAGTAGACAGCTTTTATACATTTTAGACAAACAATACATTTGTGAGTAATTGACAGGGTAAAGAAATTTGGGTTTTTGGGTACTCAATTAGTGAAGAACATCTATACAGAGTTTGGGCTTCCGGCAGTAATTATAGTAACAAAGTTTGTTTATACAGACTTTTCAGCTCTGGATTCAGTCTCTGGTGATAAAGGGTGTCCTTCTGCCTCCAGAGGCAAGGAGGGCATCTTTTGTATTAGATTTATTTCCTGCTTTCAAGGGGACAGAGGAGGATCAGCGTTTCCTTCTTGCGTCGGCAGCTTCTCAAGCAACTTCAATTCAAAATAATGAGTGTGACATTTTGGCTCATGTTGGGGTGACATGCCCTGAACCCCAACAGATATGAATATGTATTTTAAACTCTTAGCCCTTGGTGGACATTCAGTAGATGGTAGATATTCTTGAATGCCATGACCCTCTACTGGCCAGTATTCTATCCAGTGGTTCAAAAGTGTTAATCAACAGAAAACAATGTTAACTAAATCTGAGGAATGTGTAAAATGACTAAAACTAAAATTCATGATTGGCATCAGATCCCACAATGAACGTTTTTCATCTAGCTAATACACAAGTATTGCAACGAATTTCTCAACAATTGCTTTCCTAGTGAGCCTTGCCAGGTATTGTCTTGAATGTGACTTCTGAGGCACTCAAGACACTTTTGCTTGGAGCACGTTTCATTCTTAGATGAAGGAAATCTCTCTAGTTATTTGTAATATTGCAGATCCTTTTCTTTGCTCTCTCTAAAGCAATTCTTGCTTAGGAAAATTAAAAAGTATGATGCATGTGTAAGTGTATTTCTCCTTCCCAGTCTCCTCCATCACAAACACCAGTCCTACCTTCCTTTTTCAAGGGAAATTCTTATTTTCCTCGATGCTTTTTCAGTGTATGCTTTGAGATATATGTGACTTTATCTCTCTCTTAATCTCTATATCCTGTTTGAAGCTCATTTTCCAGATTGAGCGTCCACACAAAAGAACTACAGAATGGCAATGGCAACCCACTCCAGTACTCTTGCCTGGAAAATCCCATGGACGGAGGAGCCTGGTAGGCTGTAGTCCATGGGGTCGCACAGAGTCGGACACGACTGAAGCAACTTAGCAGCAGCAGCATAAATGCACTAATTGAAATTATGTAAGATTTTTTGTGTTATTGCAAAATCTGACTCACTGACGTTCAGTTAAAAGGTCAATCCTACCGTTAAAGTTTCCCTCATCAGCTCAACCTTCCTCAGAACTCCAATTGTAATTTATAACTCTTCAGTTCATATCATTCTTGGGCTTATATTACAGTTTTGTAAGTACATGGCTTCTTGTTTTTTAATCATATGGGAACAGCGTGAGGAATAAGAAAGAGCATGAACTTTGAATATTACACAAACTCAGGTTGAAATTCCAGCCTCACAATGACTGGCTGTGTGGCCTTAAAAGTTACTTTCATCTTGACTCAATTGCTTACTTACTGTTTGACATTAAATCTCACTGTATCCCAATCTTCTATAAAATGCAGATAACAATAGTAATAGGTCATATGCAACTATTATGATGACTAAATCAGATATTTCATGTTAAGTGTTTAGTACAGTTACTGGTACATGGTAAGTGCATTAAAATATTAACTTTCATAAGAGTAAAATAATTACATTGTAAAATTATCATTATTATCAAACTCTCTAAATTTTAATTTGTATAATATGTGTTATCATACTTTCTTTTCAGGGATCTTGTATGAGTTAAATATGATACTTTATGAAAAGAATATCTAGAATATTTTTCTGACAACTAATGTATATTTTGTAAATTAGTCTATCTTCTATTTAAAAATCTAATTTTCTTCACAACAATAAAGTATTTTACTCATTTTTGAAATGCTCAAATATTTTTGTATATAATTGAATCCAATAAATGTTTGTTGAATTAAGTAAATAATAGAGTCAAATTGAATTGAAATAAATAGCATCCTACCAAATAAATTTTTTTGGTAAGGTTAGATCTCATTAGCATTTCTGATTCTGAGAATTTGCAGATTCTGACAAATAGTATTAAAATTTGCTATTCACTTATAAGTAAATATTCCCTTCTTTCTCCAGACATCTGGAGAAATCTGCCTAGTGTTATATCCAAAGAAAGTAGTTTTTGAAATCAGAGAATTTAAATAGAAAATATTCTATGTATTTTACATCTAAATTGAGAAATACCTAAACGAAAAGTAAAAAATTTGTTTCATTATCAAGTGAACAAACTTTAACTCATTTAAAAAACAATTGTTAAATGCATACTATGTTTGCTTCAGGGATAGGCATACCAGGCCACAAGGACATTTAAGAAAAAGTCATTCTATATTTTTAATAGATAACACAATTTTAAGTGGATTAGGCATGCAAATGAATGAATATAATATGAATAATGTGGTGATTTGCATGGCAACATGGAACAAAATATGTCTTAAACTCTGAAAATGAGTATTTCTAGCTGAAAAAAATGGGAAAAGACTGAAACAATGTATTATCTGAGTAAAGTCTTACAGCATAAATATGTTGATGAGTCAAGATGGAGAAAAGAGCACAATCAGACTTTAATAGAGTGAAGATAGTCTTTGTGGGCTCAATTATGTCCTGAAAAAGATAGGTTCAAGCCTTAAGCTATGGTCCCTATAAATGTGACCTTATTTGGAAATAGGATTTTTGCATTTTTAATCAAGTTGAAGTCACACTGGATTAGAATGGACCCTATATCCAATGGTTGCTTACCTTATAAGGAGACAAAGATTTGGAGACACCCGGGAAGATCCCCTGGAGGAGGGCATGGAAACTCACTCCAGTATTCTTGCCTGGAGAATCCCATGGACAGAGGAGCCTGGCGGGCTGCAGTCCATAGTGTCACAAAGAGCCTAACATGACTGAAGCAACTTAGCACACACACACACACTAGCACAAACACACACACACACAATCACGTTAAGTTGAAGTCCTACTGTATTAGTTCAGTTCAGTCACTCAGTGTTGTTCGACTCTTTGTGACCCCATGAACCAAAACACACCAGGCCCCCCTGTCCATCACCAACTCCCAGAGTCCACCCAAACCCATGTCCATTGAGGTAGTGATACCATCCAACCATCTCATCCTCTGTAGTTCCCTTCTCCTCCTGCCCTCAGTCTTTCCCAGCATCAGGGTCTTTTCAAATGAGTCAGCTCTTTGCATCAGGTGGCCAAAGTACTGGAGTTTCAAATTCAACATCAGTCCTACTGGATTATGATGGGCCCTAAATCCAATGGTTGGTCTCCTCTAAGGAGATGAAGATTGGAAGAACCCAGACACACAGAGGAAATAAAGCCATATGACTATGGAGGCAGCAATTTTAGCGATGGCCCCTACAAGCCAAGGAACACCAAGAATTGCCTGCCTTCACCAGAAGCAAAGAGAAGCAAGAAAAGACTTCCCTAGAGCCTTCAGAGGGAGCCTGAATCTACCAACAGTTTGATTTCAATCCTCAGAACTGTAAGAGAAATCCTTGTTGTTTAAGCCACCAAGCTGTGGTAATTTGTTATGGAAGCCTAAGAAACTAATACAATGGTCAAAAAAGATGTTTTCCACAGTTTTCCTCTTCTGTTGGAGTGAGCTTTAATAAAACAATTTGAGATTTAATCCTTATTAAATCTTGTCTGTGTCATTTTTACTAGATGTGTAGCTTTGGGTAAATTAATTACTTTCTCCTAGCATCAGCTTCACTACAAAAATAATATGAAAATTACCTACAAGTTCTTCAGATTTTTTTGTGGATCAATTGAGATGAAGTATATATGTCATCTGATACAGAGCAGATATTCAGTCAACATTGACAGTGATAATGTTATAGTGATCACCCAGTTTCATTCCGGGGAGGGTAGATCCACTGGAGAAAGGATAGGCAACCCACTCCAGTATTCTTGGGTTTCCCTTGTGGCTCAGCTGGTAAAGAATCCACCTGTAATGTGGGAGACTTGGGTTTTATCCTAGGTTGGGGAGATCCCCTGGAGAAGGGGAAGGCTACCCAACCCAGTATTCTGGCTTAGAGAATTCCATGGACTGTATAATCCATGGGGTGGTAAAGAGTTGGACAAGACTGAGAAACTTTCACTTTCATTGTTGATTACAGTTATCAAGATGACTGGTGTTGTCATGATAATAAACAGATAACCTCATACTTTAAATTATACCTCACTTAAATTCACTAAAGATTTTGAAGATGACTGCAAGGAGATCCAACCAGTCCATTCTAAAGGAGATCAGTCCTGGGTGTTCTTTGGAAGGACTGATGCTAAAGCTAAACTCCAATACTTTGGCCATCTCATGTGAAGAGTTGACTTATTGGAAAAGACCCTGATGCTGAGAGGGATAGGGGGCAGGAGGAGAAGGGGAGGACAGAGGATGAGATGGCTGGGCAGCAACACTGATCTGATGGACATGAGTTTGGGTGAACTCCGGGAGTTGGTGATGGACAGGGAGGCATGGTGTGCTGCAATTCATGGGGTCACAAAGAGTCGGACATGACTGAGAGACTGAACTGAACTGAACTGAAGATGAATCTGAGGCTTTTAAAATCTTGAAAAGTCAAGATTTTATTTGAAAATAGATAAAGGAGTTACTAGATACACCATTTTTTCCTCTTATTTGTATAATTACAATAGATACACCTGACTCAAGCACCATGTTTGACTGACATTGGTTGTAGTCAGATGATATGATTAAATAAACAAATGTTACAAAATGTTATTTTGTAATGGGATCAACAATATGTTGGCATTATATTAAATAGCATTAGATACAGTTTTAAATATGGACGTAATTCTTGGTACCATGTAAAACTGCATAACTTGAGGAATCACATAGTCCCAGCTTTGTTCTTTTCTGATAAATAGAAGATAAACAGTGCCATATGCTTTGATGATGCTTCTCAAAATGAGAATAGACAGTGTGTATAGCACTGTGCTAGGTGATACTTAACAACTTCACTAGTAAACAGTACATACCTTCCTATAGGTTAAATTTTAGGGAGACTAAAAAGGTAATTAAATGTGTAATATCAAAGCAACACACCAATGAACAATAGCTAACAGTGCTGATTCTAAAGCTACATAGCCTTGGTTCATTTTCTTGGGTAAATCATTATCTTTGTGAACTTGGGGTAAGTTTCTCAACCACTTTGTGCCTCAATTTTCCTCATCTATAAAGTGGGGATAATCATTACTATGACATTTAATATTCTGATTAATTGAGCTACTAATATATGTAAGCCACTTAAAGGTAGAGTGCCTGACACTAGAGTTGGATTTACCATGAAGCTGTAAACCTTAGCATCAGGTTTTTATTTTTCCTTTGAATTTCTTATTTTAAGCCTTGGGAGGCACCCTTGCAATGTTTTCATAAGCTCACATCTTTTTATAAATATGAAAAAATAAAATATTTATCCATAATCACTTAAGACAGCTGTCTCCCTCCATTTTGATTCCCACGGCATCAGCTTCCTTTAACGTCAAATGAGTTGAAATGGCCCTGGGCATTCTGAACCAGCCGCGGGTAAGCTGAACTGGGGGCTAATTGAGTTTAGGTTCAGCAGAGTAATTTGCATATATAGTTAAGGTACTACTGACTGTCTTATTGAAGGAATACATTCCAGGACTACTCCTAGCATACCGTGCTGATGTGCCCAGTGTCATAACATGAAAGTATAGGACCAGAGGATAAACTCATCCTTTAGCCAGTTGAACTTATCCTGTAGCACTGGCAGTGGAAGCATGTGGGTAGTTGAGAAGAAACAAGGTTTGGGCTGTATACAGCCAGAAATTAGCTCCTAGAAAATTCATCCAAGTCTTGCAACTTATATATAAAATAAAGTTGATAAAGATTTCCCCTAATTTGAAAACAGTCCAAAAAATTTATATGGTATTTATACATAATAATTGTGATGCTGAAAGAAGTTTTTCTAATGTCAGTATTAGTTTAAAAAAAATTAACCAATCAGTTATGCTAGAAAGAAGACTAAATTATCTTTCTATTCTCTCTATAGAAAATGATATTTTATGATTCTTGCCACAAAAAGGCAAGGAAAGGTATGAAAACAAAAGAAAAAGAAAAGATAGTATAGAGATATGTTATGCATTTAATTACTAAAGATGTTTTATTATTTTTTTATTTTATGATCCTGGTGATATTTGCTATGATTTCCCTTCTAAATAAATGATCACTTACATACTTATAATAATTTTATATTCATTTTCTTAATAAGCCAACAAAATTTTAGAATCTACAAAATCTGGACAGGGTTTACATTAAGTATTAAAAAAAATCAAAGAGACATTAAAATATGTGATATATATATATACAAATATGAATGTATATGTATACATATATGTATGTATACTTATAAATAATATATATGAATGTTTTAAATGCCCAATTTTAAAATATAACCTTGAGAGTTCAAAGAAATTTACAGCTCACAGAGGTCAAACTACCATCATCTTATATAAGTCTGAGATGTATTTCATTGAAACCATTCAGCAGAGATACATTGAGCGTCCACTAAGTGTTGACTGGAATACAAATTGAAGACTTCACTGTCTCCCTCTTCAAGGCACAGAGTATCTAGAGGGACAGAGAGTTGCTATATGATGAATGAGAATGATAGGAAAGAAGGAAGGAAAGAAAAGACAGGAAAAGAATGAAGAAAGAGAGGAGGGAGCACAGAAGTAGAAAGAAAGTGTGGTGACACTTCTACTTCATTTTGTTTACTTGAGACCTTGGATTTTGTGATACCTCTTGTTGCTTTCTGAGTGTTAGTCATCCTTTTGTCATCCCCAAGAGAAATTAATCAAGAATACTAAAGAACAGACATTATGTAGTCCCAAGTAATTAGTGCAATATTTCTAGATTTTACCAAATCAAAAGAGTACATCAGTAATGATATATAACAAGGAAAAAAAGAAATGGGTGAGAAGAAAACAGTGAAATGAGAAAAATGGACATAGATGTTTCTCTTTATGTAACTGATGTTATCCTTGAAACTCAAAATTTGGTTTTCATAAAATCACTGAGAACAGTTCTCAACATAATATAGAAAATCCCTTTGTAAAATGAATATTCCTTTCAATTACTTTTAAAATAAGTTAAAAAAAATAGCCAAGTGACAAAAATAGGAAATCAACCTGAAAACATGGAAGCAAACATAACAAATTAATGAATCAATGGAAAAGCTCTGGCGAATTAACACAAAGAAGTAAAAAGAACAGCACAGGAATCAAAGGTAACATATTACTGGGTCTCTCATTGAGTTAAATAAAAGCTGTAACATACGTTACTTTCACATTTTCATGAGTCTTAATTTTATACTCTTAAAACCTGTCCATCAAGATGCCCAATGGTTTCCCATGAAAGAGAATGGTAAGCTGTGCTGCCAGATGTGATTGCATATAATAGATGGCTTAAGCTCAGACATATATTTTTTGAACTCCCAGAGATGAATCACAATCTTCAAGAATTTTACTTTTCTATTTCTCTAACTCTTGTTCTCTGCTAATTTTGTGTTTTGTTTAGTTTTTGGTATGCACAGGGCAGAAAATTTTTTGCCCATTGATGGCAGCAATGACTGATAATTTCATTTTATGGCTTTATCATTTAGTGGTTTCTGAAAATAGATTAATAAATTAGAGAGATTCATTCCCTCTTGAGTAAGAGCTGAAACAGAATGTGTTTTCTTTTGTTTGTTTACTTGGAGCTCAAATAATTTAAGAATGTCATGTCTACCAGCAATGATAACAATTGTTTGTATATGGATTTCTTAGGCAGTGTGTTTTTGTTTACCTGTGATTAAACTGCAGATTTTATCTTATAAGATTATTGTAAGTCTGCATGTCTATGTCTGTATTTCATGAAAACCTTTCTTTTGTTGCTGTTATATTAGTGTGAAATATGTTTTAATTTCCAGAAAGTATTAATAATTAGACTATAAGTTATTTGAATCCTGTTCTAATTGGTTTGTGGAGATAAGTGAATATGTAAAGTAAATATTCTTAAAATTGCTAGAGAATAAGAAAATTTAACTTCTAATATTTTAAATATGCTAGACATTTAAAAAGTATTCTTATAGATACTCAGCAATATTTTACAAATACAGGTTCATATACTTAAGGCATACTTAAATAATACAAATTTTATAAAATTAAGGTCAGTCTCTGGTAAACAAGAACATTTTATAATTTTGGTTTCATAAAAAAGAAGTATGCCTTCTCTCTGCATTGGTTCAGTTCAGACGCTCAGTCATGTATGACCCTTTGTGACGCCATGGACTGCAGCATGCCAGACCTCCCTGTCTATAACCAGCTCCCGGAGTTTATTCAAACTCATGTCCATTGAATTGGTGATGCCATCCAACCATCTCATCTGCTGAACCCATCTCTTCCTGCCATCAATCTTTCCCAGCATCAGGGTCTTTCAAATGAGTCAGCTCTTCACATCAGATGGCCAAAGTACTGGAGTTTCAGTGTCAACATCAGTCCTTCCAGTGAATACTCAGGACTGATCTCCTTTAGGATGGACTGGTTGGATATACTTGCTGTCCAAGGGATTCTCAAGAGTATTCTCCAATACCACAGCTCAAAAACATCAATTTTTCAGCACTCAGCTTTCTTTAGAGTCCAACTCTCACATCCATACATGATTACTGGAAAAGCCATAGCCTTGACTAGATGGTACATTGTTGGCAAACTAATGTCTCTGCTTTTTAATATGCTATCTAGGTTGTTCATAACTTTCCTTAAAAGGAGCAAGTGTCTTTTAATTTCATGGCTGCAATCACCATCTGCAGTAATTTTGGAGCCCCCAAAAGTAAAGTCTGACACTGTTTCCAATGTTTCCCCATCTATTTGCCATAAAGTGATGGGACCAGATGCCATGATCTTCATTTTATGAATGCTGAGCTTTAAGCCAACTTTTTCACTCTCCTCTTTCACTATCGTCAAGAGGCTTTTTAGTTCCTCTTCTCTTTCTGCCATATGGATGGTGTCATCTGCATATCTGAGGTTATTGATATTTCTCCCAGAAAACTTGATTCTAGCTTGTGCTTTATCCAGCCCAGCGTTTCTCATGATGTACTCTGCATATAAGTTAAATAAGCAGGGTGACGATGTACATCCTTGATGTACTCCTTTTCCTATTTGGAACCAGTCTGTTGTTCCATGTCCAATTCTAACTGTTGCTTTCTGACCTGCATACAGGTTTCTCAAGAGGCAGGTCTGGTGGTCTGGTATTCCCATCCCTTTCAGAATTTTCCATAGTTTATTGTGATCCACACAGTCAAAGGCTTTGGCATAATCAATAAACAAGAAATAGATGTTTTTCTGGAACTCTTGTGCTTTTCCAATGATTCAGTGGATGTTGGCAATTTGATCTCTGGTTCCTCTGTCTTTTCTAAAACCAGCTTGAACATGTGGAAGTTCATGGATTAGGTCTTGCTGAAGCCTGGCTTGGAGAATTTTGAGGATTACTTTACTAGCATGTGAGATGAGTGCAATTGTGCCGTAGTTTGAGCGTTCTTTGGCACTGCCTTTCTTTGGGATTGGAATGAAAACTGACCTTTTCCAGTCCTGTGGCCACTGCTGAGTTTTCCAAATTTGCTGGTATATTGAGTGTAGCACTTTAACAGCATCATCTTTTAGGATTTGAAATAGCTCAACTGGAATTCCAACATCTCCACTAGCTTTGTTTGTAGTGATGCTTCCTAAGGCCTATTTGACTTCACATTCCAGGATGTCTGGCTCTATGTGAGTCATTACACCATCGTAATCATCTGGGTCATGAAGATCTTTTTTGTACAGTTCTTCTGTGTATTCTTGCCACTTCTTCTAAATATCTTCTGCTTCTGTTAGGTCCATACCATTTCTCTCCTTTATTGAGCCCATCTTTGCATGAAATATTTCCTTGGTATCTCTAATTTTCTTGAAGAGATCTCTAGTCTTTCCCTTTCTATTGTTTTCCTTTATTTCTTTGCACTTAAAGATGAGAAACTTCCCTCGTGGCTCAGATGGTAAAGCATCTGCCTACAATGAGAGATCCATGTTTGATCCCTGGTTGGGAAGATCCTCTGGAGAAGGAAATGGCAACCCACTCCAGTACTCTTGCCTGGGAAATCCCATAGATGGAGAAGTGTGGTAGGCTACAGTCCATGGGGTCGCAAAGAGTCAGACAAGACTGAGTGACTTCACTTTCACTTCACCATTGAAGAAAGCTTTCTTATCTCTCCTTGCTATTCTTGGGAACTCTGCATTCAAATGGGTATATCTTTCCTTTTCTCCTTTGTTTTTTCACTTATCTTCTTTTCACAGCTATTTGTAAGGTCTCATCAGACAACCATTTTTGCCTTTTTGCTCCCTGTCTCCTCTACTATGTCAGAAAGCTCCATCCATAGTTCATCAGGCACTCTGTCTATCAGATCTAGTCCCTTAAATCTATTTCCCACTTCCACTGTATAATCATAAGGGATTTGATTTAGATTATGCCTGAATGGTATAGTTTTCAATTTTTTTTCTATTTTATATATAATACAATCATAAATTTTATTCTACCTGGGTTTGCTTCAAATTTTTAAAGTTTACTGATTAAATAAACTGATTATACACCTATATAATGTTTTCAATTATTAAAATATACATTTGTATTCAACTAAATTGAATAGTTGTTCTGAAACCTTTGATTTTAAAAGTAGTTCTATTTTGTAGTGTCAACTTGAAGATAATTTCCAAATTATCTTAAGGTAGCTTAAACCAAGGATTCAATTAATTAATGGATAATCATTGGATCCCTAATTAATTTGTTAGACAGAATACTGAAACATCCAAACCATTGATTAATATTTGGAACATAAAGTTTATGTATTTTTACCTATTTTCCTGTTACAAAGAAGCTATATCTTTGGGTGACGTTAATGAGTGTTCATTTTTGCCACTTTAAGGAAGTGTAAAAGGGATATGTTGTTATCAAAAACTTCTTAGTTTCACAAACTGCTAATCTGTTTAAATGCTTGCATAAAAGGAGAGCTCTCTATTATTCACTCTGCAGTCCACTGTTTTCTATGTGAAATAGTAGTTATTTAGTTTTGTTAAAAATGTATAATTACAGATGTTCAAGCTGGTTTTAGAAAAGGCAGAGGATTCAGAGATCAAATTGTCAGCATCCACTGGATCATCGAAAAAGCAAGAGAGTTTCAGAAAAACATCTATTTCTGCTTTATTGACTATGCCAAAGCCTTTGACTGTGTGGATCACAATAAACTGTGGAAAATTCTTCAAGAGATGGGAATACCAGACCACCTGACCTGCCTCTTGAGAAACCTGTATGCAGGTCAGAAAGCAACAGTTAGAACTGGACATGGAACAACAGACTGGTTCCAAATAGGAGAAGGAGTACATCAAGGATACATATCATCACCCTGCTTATTTAACTTACATGCAGAGTGCATCATGAGAAAACCTGGGGTGGAAGAAGCACAAGCTGGAATCAAGACTGCCGAGAGAAATATCAATAACCTCAGATATGCAGATGACACCACCCATATGGCAGAAAGAGAAGAGGAACTAAAAAGCCTCTTGATGATAGTGAAAGAGGAGAGTGAAAAAGTTGGCTTAAAGCTCAACATTCAGAAAACGAAGATCATGGCATCTGGTCCCATCACTTCATGGCAAATAGATGGGGAAACAGTGTCAGACTTTAATTTTTTGGGCTCCAAAATCACTGCAGATGGTGACTGCAGCCATGAAATTAAAGGACGCTTACTCCTTGGAAGGAAAGTTGTGACCAACCTAGATAGCATATTGAAAAGCAGAGACCTTACTTTGCCAACAAAGGTCTGTCTAGCCAAGGCTATGGTTTTTCCAGTGGTCATGTATCGATGTGAGAGTTCGACTGTGAAGAAAACTGAGCATCAAAGAATTGTGCTTTTGAACTGTGGTGTTGGAGAATACTCTTAAGAGTACCTTGGACTGCAAGGAGATCCAACTAGTCAGTCCATTCTAAAGGAGATCAGTCCTGGGTGTTCTTTGGAAGGACTGATGCTAAAGCTGAAACTCCAATACTTTGGCCACCTCATGGGAAGAGTTGACTCATTGGAAAAGACTCTGATGCCTGGAGGGACAGGGGGCAGGAGGAGAAGGGGACAACAGAGGATGAGATGGCTGGGGGCATCACCAACTTGATGGATGTGAGTTTGAGTGAACTCTGGGAGTTGGTGATGGACAGGGAAGCCTGGCGTGATGCAGTTCATGGGGTTGCAAAGAGTTGGACACGACTGAGTGACTGAAATGAATTGAATGACTACTTAAGACAAAATAGTGAGAATTCAACTTTTTTTTTTTTTTTTTTTGCTTTTTAAGGAAGAATATTTATTTGTTCCAAAGCAGGAGTTCTCAAACTTCTTGGTCTTTGGATACCTTCCCATTCTTAGGAATTATTGAGGCTCTCCAAGAGCTTGCATTCATGTGAGTTATACTTATCAACATTACCATATTAGAAGTTGAGATGATTTTTTATTTCTTTGAAGAGAGTAGTGATGTATTCACATGTATGAATACATACATACATATGAATCTATCATTGTATGATGAATTCATGAATACATCACAATGTATTCATTACTCTCTTCAAAGAAATAAACACTGTGTGTTGGCAACAATATCTTAGTATAATTATGAAATTAGTTTTACATGGTAGAGCTATCCTAA
This sequence comes from Ovis aries, assembly GCF_016772045.2. Classification (NCBI taxonomy): domain Eukaryota; kingdom Metazoa; phylum Chordata; class Mammalia; order Artiodactyla; family Bovidae; genus Ovis; species Ovis aries. Next base: position 77,387,934 of record NC_056059.1, read on the forward strand.
CATAATTGTATGAGTTTTACAATATGAAAAGGCATAATAAATAATGAAACTTGGAAGGCAAATTGCATTTTCTTGCATTATAGTAGCTAAATCTAAAAAGAAATTAAGCAATATATTAATTTTTTACCAGTTAATTTAATCTTGAGTGGCTTGCTTCCTTGGTTTACTGATTAATACCTTCATCTACAATATGAAAGGTAACTATCTTCTGTGTAATCTGCCTTGTTGTTGTTTAGTCACTAAATCATGTCTGACTCTCTGTGACCCCTGAACTATAACACACCAGCCTTCTCTGTCCTTCACTGTCTCTCAGAGTTCACTTAAACTATGTCCTTTGAGTCGGTGATGCCATCCAACCATCTAATCCTCTTTCACCCTATTCTCCTCCTGCTCTCAGTCTTTCACAACATCAGGGTCTTCTCCAACAGGTCAGCTCTTTGCTTCAGGTGGCCAAAGTATTGGAGCTTCAGCTTCAGTATCAGTCCTTCCAATGAATATTCAGGGTTGATTTCCTGTAGGATTAACTGGTTTGATCTCCTTACTGTCCAAGGGACTCTCAAGAGTCTTCTCCAGCACCACAATTTGAAAGCATCAGTTCTTAGGCACTCAGACTTCTCTATGGTCCAACTCTCTCATCTGTACATGATTACTGGAAAAACCATAGCCTACACTGTAAAATTCTGTGTTTTCACCAAAATGGTTTTCTGTGCTTTATGTTTATTTGTATTAGGCCTTGAATACTTTAAAGAAGAACAAAAACAAAAGTTATCACTTACCAAAGAACTAAGTTTCTTTAAATCTTGTTATCATATATTGCTTTAAAATATTTTATTGTCACTTTAATTAAATGGTTAACAAAGTACTGTTTCTCAGATATCCATGATCCTTTTAAACCAGTGTCCAAATCTCTCCTAAAAACTTTTTAAAATTCTCCTTTCAAAAATCAGATCTTAGAAGCAGAAAAATAAGATAAAAATTCCAGAATATTTTAATATCTGAAACTATCAGATTATATCAGAGGGTCCTTGGAAAATCACAAATATTTGTTCTTTCACTTCAAAAAGAGATCAAAAAAAGTATCTAATTAGATTTGTTTGACGAGTTGTATAGGCAGACTTGTCAAATCAGAAGAGACACTCAGCCTTCCTTAGGTTAAAACTGATATTGGTAAAATGTTATTAATATAAATATTCCAGAAGTTTCAGAGTTTATGGGAAGTCTTTGTGTATTTGTTACTGCTCTTTCTTTCAATAACATGTTTCAACCTTAGGGAAAACATTGATCTAAACTCTTATGAAATTTTTTTTCAAGTTTTCCTGCATTTTTCAATCTTCTGGTAGTGCTTTATCTAATATTAGTCAATATCTCTATAATTTTATCAGTCACAGTTTCAATTATTACTTAAAATATTTATTGACCACCTCCTTACTTCTGTAATTTCAAACTACCATCTTCAAGGCCAGTGATTCTCAAACAGTGAGACATAGTAGACTAACGTATGTGCAAGCTTTACTCCAGAGTTTACTTGACGTTTTTGGTAAACTTTTGATTTGTATATTTCAGGATCATTAAATGTTATACATCAAGATTCGTTTCATCTTATACGAAAAACTCCATCCATTATTTAATAGAACAGTCACTGACTTCTTTAACAAAAATTTATCAGTCTCCTTCAACAAAATATAGTCTCAAAGGTTTATGGAAAAGGACTGTTCTAGGTACTTTACGCTATTGACATTTCAATGAATAGAATTTTGGATATATGTTTCTGCCTGACATTGTTTAGACCACTTTTAGATTCTGCCAGTGGACTACATCAGGATTTCCAGAACCCTTTTCAGTCGAGACGCAGATGGCCTCATCAAAATGCTAACCCAATACCAAATAAAACAAGAATTAATTACATAGGGCTGAATAAGCTGGTGAGGGGAATTTTAAGGTAGATTTTTAAGGGAAGGGTATATTAATATATCTTTAATGTTTTATTTCCTGAATATATAAGAAAGTATTTTCTCATTGTTAAGCTCTCTGAAACCAAGAACAACTGCATAAACTCTGCTTTTGTAAATTGAGATGAACTATTTTAGATGATATCTAATTCTCACTAATCATCAAATGCAGAAACTTACTACTTCTACTTACTTTTATGCCGATATAGTTATTTGCAGAGGATTAATAAAAATGTCTTCCTTTTTACCAGAATATAATAAAACAAAATGATTGTGAAACCATGGCCTTATCTCAAGAGTGTCATATTTGAGAACAATGCTCATTTAATCAGATATGACAAGCTGCTTTGGAAAATAAAAGCTAGCTTTCTCACGGAGACAATGACTACAAAATTCTTACAGGAAAACTGCCTGATACCTGGTTTGCAGAGCTCAGTCTCACAGATAGTAAAGGAGGTTATTTCCTGTTTGGTCAAGAACCTTATACAATTTGGGGTACTGTGAGAAGAGAGAAAAATGATACAAGTTTAGAGTTACTGCTAATGAATGTGGTGGAAGGAGCATCCTGGACTTTATTTCCTTACCTTGGACTACTAGATAATGAAAGCTTTTATAAGTCAAATCTGATATTACTTACTGTAGTTTTCTAAGAGAAGGAAATGGCAACCCACTCCAGTGTTCTTGCCTAGAGAATCCCAGGGACGGGGGAGCCTGGTGGGCTGCCGTCTATGGGGTCGCACAGAGTCGGACACGACTGAAGCGACTTAGCAGCAGCAGCAGCAGTTTTCTAAGTAGATGTTAGCCTTCTGATGTTTGCAGTTGTTAACTATTATATGGCTCTTGATTTGCAAAAAATCTAAGGTGTCCATGGTAAATTAATACTCTTACTGTACCTGTGTAAGTAATCAGACCAACCTAGTGAGACCAGACTTATTTTGTAATCAAGAAAATCTTTTCTTGAGATTATCATGATTACGAGGGAAGGGGAACCTGTCAGGAAGAATTGTGAAAGACATTGAAAGGTATAAAAAAGATTACTAGGTATCTGCAGTGGAAAATTATGTATTGTTTAGAGCACACCATTTCAGGTTTTCTGACGCTAAGGGGTTTGCATTTTTCATTGTCTTTGTTCTAGTTTATAATTTTATAAATTGTAGAAAATCAATGTGAATGATTCTTGCCCATGAATGTGTAAATTAATAGTGTTTGGTGGAATTAAATTGATAACTGCTCTGTGGATATTGATGAATTTTGCCAGTTTTGCATCTATTAAGCAAATTTATTTGAATATTCACCATGGATCTACATAAGATGGCTGCCCTTTGGATATTCCTGCAAACTGGTTGCAACATTTTACAGGTTCACTCATTATTTAACGGATTATGTTTAATGGATTATGTAGAATTTGGGGCATGTGTTCTTTTAAAATATAAGAAGTTATGATAAGTATAATACTTGAACAAGTAGCAAGAAGAAAAGTAGGCCACCAAAGTTTCAAGATTAACCATATTCAATATATTTAAAAGATAATGTATATAATTAAGGCTTAATTTTTGATTTTACAAATGCCATGAAGAAAGAAAAATATTAGATATTAGTTTTATGTCAGCACATTTTATATCTTTATCTTTATTTTCTATAACACTGGTTGGCTCATCTCTCAGAAATGGTTTATGTGAGCACTGTTCAGTCACATAATTTCATTGATTTAAATTGGTCAAAAGGCACAATGGTTGCATTTCTAAAACAAGGCAAAAGTTTTGTCACCTAAAAATGGTATCTCTGAAATGAGAGAAACCAAGCTCTGTATATTGAATGGTGTACTCCTGAAGATAGATTTCTAAACATTGACAATTTTTATCAATTGACAAAATTTCATATCCCTGCTCTTACTTATCAGTGTTATGACAATAAGGTACCCAGTGTAGAGATGATCAGTTGTCTTAAGGAAACTTATGTTAACACATCATTTATCAAAGTAATATAAGAAATATTCATTTTTATAGAAATTTGATAAATATTTTATGCAAAAAGAATTCAGTATCAATTAAAATTGGAAGATTCTCAATGAAAATTAGAATATTAGAAGCTCTGTGTACTCTTACCATTGAAAATTGTAACTGTGAAGCTTTAATTAAAGTTTTCCAAACCTGTGTGAGCATTTCATCCCATAGATACCCATTAAGAGCATGTGGAATAATATTCCTCATAAAAACAGTTTAGAGTATGCTGTACTGTTATGAACCATATATTAGCTTGTTAATAAACTCTTGATAAATCCTATAAAAATAAGGTACTTCTAATGAGAGCAATTGAAAGTGCTTATAATAGAAAGAAGTATAAATAGAAATAAGAATAAATAGAAATAAATTATATATAGTCTTATGTATAAGATTTTTTTAAGTGTGTCATTTTAAAACTTTGTGTCATTTCTGTATGCATTAAGTTCACTTTTATAAAAAAAAAAGGGATCATACTACTTTCTTTTCTATAACCTCTAATTTTTATTACACATAAACATATTTCTAGGCTGTTAAATGCTTTAAAACACAATTTTAATGGCTTCAAAGTATTCTATTTATGAATATACCAAAATATTTTAGACAAGCCTTATCAATGGGCATTATAAATTGGTTTGTTTTCACTATCATAAATTCCACACAGAATTCTTATGACTCTTTAGGATAAATTTCTAATCCAAACATAGTAGATCAAAAAGTATGCAAGATTCTGATGTTCTTCATCTGTATAAGTATTTGGCCTCCCACCTCCATCAGGTTTTCCAACTGGCAGACCTGTGTTATGTTTGTATTTTACTATTAGTTCTCTTGTTACTTTTTGAAGATGTTTAAAATCATGACTAATCTCTTCAAACCTTCAACCATATCCATTTTCAGCCAGTTTAATTCACATCCTTCTATTGAAAGAAAATAGAACACATGCTTCCTCACCTAAAATAATTTTACATACTTACTTGCGTCATTGTCTATCCTTTTCACTTTTACTCAGATTAAAATGTAAATCTTTGTCTTGCATCTTGGATTCCACTCTTGTGTTGCTCAGAAGACCTTCATATTCTCTGTTCTGCATATCTCCCCATGTCTATTGATTCTTTCACAACACAGACCCCAAGCAAACAAACAAAAACCCTCAACACCACAGTCCACACCAGCTATTAAACTTTTTCTCTCTCCACAGTCAAAATTTTTCAGAATGTTGTTTCTACTCACAGTTTTAATTTCCTTACATTTAAGGCTCATTGAACAAGTCTGTTGCTACTGCTGCTGCTAAGTTACTTCAGTAGCATCCAACTCTGTGCGACCCTATAGGTGGCAGCCCACAGGGCTCCCCCATCCCTGGGATTCTCCAGGCAAGAACACTGGAGTGGGTTGCCATTTCCTACTCCAATGCATGAAAGTGGAAAGCGAAAGTAAGTCGCTCAGTCTTGTCTGACCCTCAGCGATCCCATGGACTGCAGCCTTCCAGGCTCCTCCGTCCATGAGATTTTCCAGGCAAGAGTACTGAAATGGGGTGCCATCGCCTTCTCCATACAAGTCTGACCCATCTCCATCTCCTACACTGCTTTTGCCAAGTGAAGTCGCTCAGTCCTGTCCGACTCTTTGCAACCCCATGGACTGTAGCCTATCAGGCTCCTCTGTCCATGGAATTTCCCAGGCAAGAACGCTGGAGTGGATTGCCATTTCCTTCTTCAGGGGATCTTCCCGACGCAGGGATCGAACCCGGGTCTCCCTCCCGCATTGCAGGCAGACGCTTTATCATCTGAGCCACCAAGGAAGCCCATTTTTACTAATAATTTTATTGAAACTTATCATTTGGTCCTTATTTTATTTGCCTTACCTGCAATATTTAGCATTCTTGATTACTCCATCTTTGAAATATTCACTTTCCCATGTTTTACAAAAGCATACTCTTCTATTTTTCCTACCTGCTGACTCTCTGATTACTCTGATTTGACAGCTTCTTTTATTGTATACATGCTTTAAAGTAAGTTATTTCGCAAGTACTGCACCCAGCTCTTTTTTCTTTATTATTTTTTGTTTTGCTTCCTCTCTGCATAAAATATACTCTCTCTAGGAAATATCGTCTATATACGTGCTTTGATTATCATCAATCTCATGTTTCTCCTGTCCTATAGTACTAACTATCTGGTAATTTCCATGTACCAGCTGTATCCTCACCCAAGTTATTGATAGTTAAGTTATCTCAATGTTAGTTTTCTCATTTGTAGAATGGGAATAAGAATTGTGTATCTGCTTTGGGTCACATTGGATAACACCAGTGAGATAATTTAAACATTTTATTACAGTACCTGGCAAATAACAAGTGCTTAATAAAGACCCTTTATTCCTAATCTATAGTGTATTCAAAACAATTTTGGGCAAAAATGTTATAATACTCAAGTAACTACTGGGAAGAAAATCCTTGGTGAATAACAAAATTAAGGTCAAAATAATACATTGGTATGTACATGAAAGTATAAATTAGTTAAGATGACACTAGCTGCAATAACAGATGAACTGGAATTTTTCAATGGTTTAACACAATAGAATTTTATTTTTCATTCACTTAAATAGGTGGGGCAGAAGCTTTGCCCCAGACTGATGCAGATTTGGTATGCATAGAGTCTGCCATTTAGCATACTGCAGATAGTATTCTTGCCAAATATTTTGGCACTGACTATCTTAAGTCTTTCCAGCCCCTGACACAAATTTTCTTGCCATCCATTGCCTTCTTACTAAGCCATGATACATCTTTTAGGGTTTTGTGTTTTAGAAGTCCTACTCACTTCTACTGGCAATTTGTGTATTAGTTGTAGTAATACAAACTGCCTAAGAGATAATTGCCAAAATCTCAGTGGCTTACTACAGTGATCGTGTAACACTGATAAAATTAATATCATTTGTATAGTAACTTTTTCCATTTCTTGATGACCTGTAAGTCAAGAAACATATATTAATTCTGACATTATAAGCAATTGCTAATCAATAGTATGACTTGGGCTTCCCTGGTAGCTCAGAAAGAAAGAATCTGTCTACAATGTGGGAGACCTGGGTTCAATCCCAAGGTGGATAAGATCCCCTGGAGAAGGGAATGGCTACCCACTCTAGTATTTTTGCTTAGAGAACCCATGGACAGAGGAGGCTGGCAGGCTACAGTCCACGGGGTCACAGAGTTAGACATGATTAAGCAACTAAGCATGCATGCACACAGTATGATGTAGGTGAAGTTATTTACCTTTGTGACTTCTCAGACTTGTATATCTGCAAATTAAGGGGCAACAATGAAATAAATGCTAAGATACCTTCAACTATAACTTGGTCAATTTAACATCATATCAGGATAGCCTTACCAGATAGAGTGTTCATGGTCATGGGTTTGTTTGTTTTTTTTTTCTTTTCTTTTTCTTTCATCATTTTGACTGTAGCATCTACTATCATCTGGCTTGCAAAGTTTCTCCTGAAAAATAAGCTGGTTGCTTTATGAGCTTTTCTTTGTACATCAGTTCAGTTCAGTTCAGTCGCCCAGTCCTGTCTGACTCTTTCTGACCCCATGAACCATAGCACACCAGGCCCTCTGTCCATCACCAACTCCCAGAGTCCACCTAAACCCAAGTCCGTTGAGTCAGTGATGCCATCCAACCATCTCAAACTCTGTCATCCATTTCTCCTCCTGCCTTCAATCTTTCCCAGCATCAGGGTCTTTTCAAATGAGTCAGCTCTTCGCATCAGGTGGCCAAAGTATTGGAGTTTCAGCTACAACATCAGTCCTTCCAATTAACAGCCAGGACTGATCTCCTTTAGGAAGGACTGGCTGGATCTCCTTGCAGTTCAAGGGACTCTCAAGAGACTTCTCCAACATCACAGTTCAAAAGCATCAATTCTCCAGTGCTCAGCTTTCTTTGTAGTCCAACTCTCACATCCATACATGACCACAGGAAAAACCATAGCCCTTGACTAGACAGACCTTTGTTGACAAAGTAATGTCTGCTTTTTAATATACTATCTAGGTTGGTCATAACTTTTCTTCCAAGCAGTAAGCATCTTTTAATTTCATGGCTGCAGTCACCATCTGCAGTGATTTTGGAGCCCAGAAAAGTAAAGTCAGCTACTGTTTCCACTGTTTCCCCATCTATTTCCCATGACGTGATGGGACCAGATGCTATGATCTTAGTTTTCTGAATGTTGAGCTTAAAGCCAACTTTTTCACTCTCCTCTTTCACTTTCATCAAGAGGCTCTTTACTTCTTCACTTTCTGCCATAAGGGTGGTGTCATCTGCATATCTGAGGTTATTGATATTTCTCCCGGCAATCTTGATTCCAGCTTGTGTTTCTTCCAGTCCAGTGTTTCTCATGATGTACTCTGCATAGAAGTTCAATAAGCAGGGTGACAATATACAGCCTTGAAGTACTCTTTTCCTATTTGGAACCAGTCTGTTGTTTCATGTCCAGTTCTAACTGTTGCTTCCTGACCTGTATATAGATTTCTCAAGAGGGAGGTGAGGTGGTCTGGTATTCCCATCTCTTTCAGAATTTTCCATAGTTTATTGTGATGTACACAGTCAAACACTTTGGTATAGTCAATAAAGCAGAAATAGATGCTTTTCTGGAACTCTCTTGCTTTTTCGATGATCCAGTGAACATTGGTAATTTGATCTCTTGTTCCTCTGCCTTTTCTAAAACCAGCTTGAACATCTGAAAGTTCATGGTTCACATATTGCTGAAGCCTCGCTTGGAGAATTTTGAGCATTACTTTACTAGCATGTGAGATGAATGCAATTGTGCGGTAGTTTGAGCATTCTTTGGCATTGCCTTTCTTTGGGATTGGAATGAAAACTGATCTTTTCCAGTCCTCAGGGCACTGCTGAGTTTTCCAAATTTTCTGGCATAACTAGCATATTTTCTCTTGCTCCTTTTAAGATTCTCTTTTTGTATTAAGTTTTGCTATTTTAATTGTAATATGTCTTAGTGTGAACATCTTTGTGTTCATCTTGTTTCAAACTCTCTATGCTTCCTGAATCTGAGTATCTGTTTTCTTTCCCAGATTCTGCAATTTCTCAGCTTCTGTTTCTTAGAATAATTTCTCTGCCCCTTTCTTTACCTCTCTTCACCATCTAGGATCTCTATTGTTTCAGAGGCCTCTTAAACTCTGCTCATTCAAAAAATTTCTTTTGTTCAGCTTTAGTGATTTGCACTACTCTGTCTTCCTGTTCACTGATCTGTTCCTCTATATCGTCTAATCTCCTCGATTTTACCTAGCATATTTTTATTTCAGCTACTGAATTATTCAGCTCTGTTTAGCTATTCTTCATGTTTTCTGTTTGTTAAAGTTATCACTCTGTTCACCCATTCTTTTCCCAAGTTTGTTGAACATACTTCATTTGGAACATATTCCTCTATCTCCTCATTTTGCCTTATTGTTTGCATTTCTACGTATCAGATACGTTGGTTATGTTCCACCTCTTGGAGAAATGGCCTTATGTAGGATACATTCTATGGGACCCAGCAGCACACTCCTCTCTGGTCACTAGAGCTAGATGTTTTATGAGTGTCCCTTATTTGGGCTGGGTTGGCTCTTCTCCTTTGGCAGATTGACCACTATGGGTATGATGGTAAGCAGAAATGGCCCCCAGCCCAGTTGGTTGCCAGGTCCACCTTGTGCAGTGGCTGGCAGCCCACTTGTGGGCAAGTAAGCACTAATAGGCTAGAAGGAGAACTCCAAAATGGTCCTCTTGCTAGAACAAGCTCCCCAAAATAGTTGCTGCCAATACCTGTGTTCCCAAGGGGAGTCCCAGTGGCTTTCTCCCTTTCCAAGGGACTCTCCAAGATCAGCAAGTAGGTCTGACCTAGGTTCCTTTCAAATTACTGCCTCTGTGCTGAGACTTGAAGCATGTGAGATTTTGTAGCTGACCTTTAAGAGCAGAGTCTTGTTTCCTATAGCCCTCTGGCTTTCCTATATGTTAATCTCTCTGGCCTTCAAAGCTAGATGTTCCGTGGGCTCCTCTTGTTGGTGCACGGAGTGCAGACTCTTGCTTTTTGGAGAGAACCTTTGAAATTGTAATTATCCTTACTTTTTGGGTCACCTACTTAGAAGTGTAGGTGTTATCTATACTTCATTGTTCACCCCTCCCATCTACCTTGTGTGGTTTCTTCTTTACATCTTTAGTTGTAAAAAATCTTTTTTTCTAGTCTTCAAGTTATCCTCATAGTTGGTCTGTAAATAGCTATAACTTTGGTGTGCTTATAGGAGGAAGTGAGTTTGGACTCCTCCTATTTCATCATCTCAATCATATCTAGTAAAATTCATTTCATCATATAAAACTTATAAAATACAGATAGATAGGTAAGAAAGGAAAAGAAAATTACTTGTAATCACATCACCTAGAGATCTATCATTAATGTTTTGATTTATATGCTTCAAACAGCTATTTTATAATTACTTAGGTACTTTGTATTTGAACAATTTATGGATAATAGCATATATATATATATATATATATATATATATATATATATATATATATGTTATGTGCTTAGTCAATCAGTTGTGTCTGACTCTGCAACCCCATGGACTGCAGCCTGCCAGGCTCTTCTGTCCATGGCAATTCTCCAGGTTAGAATACTGGCGGGTTGCCATGCCCTTTTCCAGGGGATCTTCCCAATCTGGGGATTGAACTCAGGTTTCCTGCATTGCAAGCAAATTCTTTATTGTCTGAGCCACCAGGGAAGCCCAAGAATACTGAAGTGGGTAGCCTATCCCTTCTCCAGGGGATTTTCCTGACCCAGGAATTGAACCAGGGTCTCCTGCATTTGCAGACAGATTCTTTAACAGTTGAGCTACCAGGGAGGGCCCTATATATCATATATATGTATATGTGTGTGTATTGTGTGTGTGTGTGTGTGTGCATGCACATTAAGTTGCTTCAGTCGTATCTGACTTTTTCAACCCTATGGACCATAGCCTGCCAGGCTTCACTGTCCATGGGATTCTCCAGGCAAGAATACTGGAGTGGGTTGCCATGCCCTCCTCCAGGGTATCTTCTGAACCCAGGTCTCCTGAGGCTCCCACATTGCTGGTAGATTCTTTAGCACTGAGCCACAGGGGAAGACTCGTGTATGCGTGTGTGTGTGTACACCTACATATATATTTTATATATGTATAGAAAATTTTCTAGTGTTTCTATGTGTTAAGCATTTTTCTAAGCACTTCATTTCATATTTATTAACTTTAATACCCACAAGGACTTTCTATTAATACCCCTGTGTACAGATAAGTGAGCTGAGGCCCAGTATATCTGCATTCACTTTGTTTTCTCACTGAGCAAACTGATTCTAAAAACTAGTATAAATAACAAGGATTGGTGAAAGGGAATATAGAGGGAACAGTCACTCTGGGAACCCTCACTATGGAGGGTCCTCAAAAATTAGAAATAGTATTATGTTAAGTGAAATAAGTCAGAGAAAGATGAATAGTGCATGATCTCATGTATAATGTGGATTCTAAAATAGAAACAAACAAAAGAGAAACAGATTCATAAAGACAGAGAACAAACTGGCTATTGCTACAGGGCAGGAAGATGAGGGATTAGAAAATAGAGGTGAATGGGACTGAGGTGAAGACTTCCAGTTATTAAATAAACATATCATAGAGAAGTAACACACAGCATAAGTAACATGGTCAAAAATATTGTAATACTGTAATAACTGAATGATGACAGATGGTTACTAGACTTATTGTGGTACATATTTCATAATGCATTTATTTAAATGTCCAATCAGTACATTGTACACCTGAAAAATAACACAGCAGTGTGCATCAACTATACTTCAATTTAAAAAGTTTGGGAAAAATTTTTTTTAGTTACTGGTTTGAAAATTTTAAACACATTATTAAGAATATCTTACTTGTTTACATTTTAACAAAAGCCTTCTAGTGACACACTTTGTCACTTTCATAGGTTTCAGCAAATGATGAAAGAATAGTAGAAACCCTGACAAATCCTTAATCACCACTTTTAAAAAAACACACACATTTCTTTCATTTCTATATAATGCAAGTCCAGAGGTCAGCATTTCTCAAAAGATACCCTGGAATCCAGCTGCTGGAGGAGAGGACAGACTTATGTTAGCATCCCATGTGGTGGAATCAGGATTAAAGGAGCTATTCTGAGTTATCTACCACTCCTTCCTCCAACATCTTAGGTTACATCTCCTTACACTTGATGAGATCTGGAAAACACGTGGGCAAAATGTCTTTATTACATTCAGAGATAACAGAGGAGCAAGAAGGTGATTTAAAACCCCAAACTTAGCATAATAGGAACTGCGGTATTATTTCTCAACTGTGAGACTCAAGAATCAGTGGAATGTCAAATCAAGCAGCATTTTATAAAACTGTGACATCCCTGCATTGAGTGAAAGTTGCTAAATACGTTTACTATATTGCATTCTCTATCTTGAGAGAAAACATTAAAAATATATATGTAAAATTTGGTGATTATATCTTTGCCAGTTTGATGTAAGAAAATGTTCAGTTTTTATTATTTGTATTTTAAATAAAGAAAATGCATAGAATATATTGAATTACTATCTCCAATATACCATAGTAATGACATAAAATATTACTATGTTATACTACGTATTGTGCATATAACTATGCTGCTGTTGCTTAGTCATTCAGTTGTGTCCAACTGTCTGTGGCCCCATGGACTATAGCCTGCCAGGCTCCTTTGTCCACAGAATTTTCCAGGCGAGAATACTGGAGTCACCTGCCATCTCCGAACCCAGGAGATCTTCCTGATCCAGGGAATTAACCTGCATCTCTTCCATCTCCTGCATTGGCAGGAGTATTCTTTACCACTAGTGCCACCTGGGAAGCCTGTATATAACTATACATAGCTACAGCTTGACCACTATGAATTGTCTTTTCAAATTTAATCTTCATAATATAGAAACTTTTCTGAGTTGCACACACTGTATCCCCTAAGAATGGCTTTGTGTCAGGCATATATGCGTATTCATTCATTTAATAAATACACTTGACTACATACTATTAACAAGGAAACAAGTTACAGAGACTAATATATTCAGGTTCACATAGCTAGCCTACATTGGTTAGAATTCAAGATTATACCTAAAGTAATTCGTCATCACCACCAAGTAGGAAGAAAAAGGTTACAGTGACAGATGGAACTCTAGAACTCACATAAACCCCTAAGTCTACCCTAGAAGTGAATGCGAATGTATTAGTTGCTCAGTTGTATCCAACTCTGCAATCCCCTGCCAGGCTCCTCTGTTCGTGAGATACTCCAGGCAAGAATACCCGAGTGGGTTGCCATTCCCTTCTCCAGGGGATCTTCCCGACGCAGAGATAAAATGCAGGTCTCCCTCATTACACACAGATACTTTACTGTCTGACCCACCTGGGAAGCCCTAGAAGAGAGCCACTAGAAAATATTTTCAGTCACAGAATTTGAATCATTGTCAAGATCCATATCTCTACCTGCTTATATTACAGGTATTTTTGTTTCCAAAATATGTGACTCCATAAAGAATAAACTTTATGCCTTATTCATATACGTTACTATGGAGATAGTTGACACAAAAGACCTAGTAAAGTTCTAATGAATTGAATTAGAGATGAATAATATGTCAGTAGCACAACTGATTATAATGAATATCCTTTTTATAGGACAATGACAATCTATTAGACACATGTATGTACAGGCATGCAGATTGATCTACTATGAATACAGGATCAAACTCTAAACCAAAAGGTTATAAAGTGATGTTTCTTCCTGAATTTTATAGAAATATAATAATTATAGAAATAAAACAAAACTGGATTTTCCATCAAAGAAAGGAATACTTCCCATGAGTTGAAGCTGGCAGTGATGGGCCTGAATCTCAAACTAGACATTGATGCTTAGTTGTAAAAGGCACTTTGAAAGGCAAATAGTACAGGAAAAGTCAACCAACTAAAATATGGGGCAGGTAACAGGAACTGTGGTTAGCATTGATATAAATACACACCAGCACTTCCTGTTGGACTTTCTTATACCATTAATATGCATGTATGTGTATATACACATGTGTGCACCTACAGGTATGTGTATACATACACATAGCAACAGATAGATGACAGAGAGGCTCACATTCAGAATTGAGTCTATCAGGCCAAAGGTAACAAGACCTCCTATGTAGATCTGGCCTTTAGAAGGGATACAGTCTGGGAAGAAGAGAGATTATAGAAAAAGTTTATCAAAATAAAGAAATGCTCTATTCACAGAGGAAATGAAATATGAAGACAGGTGGTCAAGCATAAAAGAGTAAAGCAGCTGTCCCAGCTACTCCAAGTTGGATTCAGAGCAAAAGCTTGTTCAGTGAATCTAGGGAGAAATTATTAACTTAAATGGAAGAAAATTAGGCAGAACCAAACATGAAACATTGAAACAAATGTTAAAATTTCTCACGTCTCTTTCTCTTTAAGTCTCTTTCTCATCTTTTACTTTCTCATCTTCAATAGGAAAGTTAGGTATGGTACAAATTAAGGTCACAAATGACAAAACTGTAACATCATTTAAATAATTACAAGAGACAAGTAATGATGGGAACAATAATCATCTCAGACAACGAAGTCTAGGGAAATTCTTACTATTATGCACAAAACCAAATGCTTATCTTTCAGGCATTCAAAGCAAAAGGGGAACATAATAGGATACATAGCTTTCAATAGCTAGTAAGTAGAAAACCAAATTATTAGGAAAGAGATATGCCCCTAGCTCTGAAATCTGAGAAGAAACATTGCATGGATCTACACTGAAACTTTTCAAAACCACACAGACAGTATTGCAATAAGGTCTTTAAGGAGGAGGGGAAAAAAAGACATAAAGAAACTTTGGATGAAATGACATGAAATCATAGAAATAAGATAGAAAAAAATCAGCAATGCAAGTGACAGTGAGACATATAAGACTAAAGGAGAGAGGCAGAAATAAATAATTACAAACGGTAAAGAAGCACCAAGAAGATAAAAGTGGTAGAATCATTTTCACAATTGAACTGGACATGAAAAAAATACAGATTTTAAAATGATAAAAAAAATCCAATGGGCAATATCTGTCATTGTTAATGTCTCCATTTTCCCTAGGATGTCTCCATTTTCCCTAGGAATGTATTCCTCATTTTCATATAGGTTTCTCTGGCAAAAATTTATTGTTTCATAATTATTGTTCTAATGCAGTGGCTACTAAGTTAAAATTTCAACTATTTTATATAAATTCATTTATGTTCTCTTTCAATATCTCGCTTTAAAAGATTGTTCCACTCTGAAATGCTATGTTATTTTGCAGAATTGATCTTTCGCTAATCTGAACATGAAAGTGAAGGAACATAAGTTTTAGAATTAGATAGGTTTAGGTCTGAACTAAGCCCTTCAACTTATTGGCTGTTTGACTTTGAGCAAGTTAGCCAGCCCTTGGCCCTCTAAATTTACAATATGAAGTAAATAACTCCTATACCTCTGAGTTGTTTTTATTGTTAAATGAGATCATGTATATAATGTTCCCGGTAAGGTTCAACGCAAGTATTAGATGAATAATACTGCTACTCTGATCGGCTTCAGACTCCATATCTTAAATAGGTAAATGAAATACATTTGTGGCAGGTAGTAAAAAAGAAACTTTCAAAGGAAATAATTTTTTTAATATTTATGCAATAAAAACAGCCTTAAGAAAATAACCTTAGTTTATAGTTTTTAAATTGTTTCACATTCAATGGTTCAATCACTGAATATCTAGTCAATATGAAAGGGATCTTGCTGGGTAATATATGTACTAAAATAAATTTTACTGCTTCCTCAAGAGTCTAATGGAGGACAGACATTTTTAACTAAATATTGAATGTTAGCCAAGTTTTGAGGAAGACACATGAGGCTATGGAAAGTAGAACAAATGGGAAATTTTAGAGTAGTTCCAGAAACAGTCAGGAAATACTCATGAATGTTCCTGATCAGCTGTACATTTAAATATTATGCATATTAATAAATGTATGCAGCACTGTAATGATTTTTGCTTCTCCCCACATTCCTCTGAAAAGGATTTCAGTGACTGTATCCTAAGAAATTCATAAGTACTAGGATACTTCAGTACAAAATCAGCAATATTTATACCCCTGCAAGTTTAACTTCAGTTTTTCCAAATCAAATTGGAGGTCTGATCTCTCCTTTTCTAATAAATACAAATCACATTTAGTCATTTTTTTATCCTTGCTCCACCACCTGAGACCCACCAGTTTCACAGAGCTTTTTTTAAATTTTTCATTAAAATAAATCTCTATAATACAGCAACCACACTATAGTTTAGTTCTATAAAATTATCTAAAGTTTTTTTCTCAATGATTTATTTTGTTATTTAGAAGATATTTCAAGATTATGGTTTATCTCTAGGTAACAGCAAATTTTTTCTTATAATTATTCAAGGAAGTTTTTCTAATTTCAAAAAATATCTGTTGTGATATTTGTAATAACTTATTGACAGAGTATATAACTTGTCAGGGCACCAAGGTGGGTTACAGAAAAGTAATTCCTTCAGCTCACTTACCATAGCTTCCCAAGATTCGCATGAGTTGTATAAGGTAGAGTCCTGCGGTTAGTTCAAAGGCTGGTTAGCCTATTGCAGAATTATTCTTGAAGTTTTAAGTGCTGAAGTGGAAGTAACAGTACATTCTAGGTTAAGCCACACAAACCAATTTCACTAAGGGAATAGAAAACTAATTCTAATGGAAAACCAAGGTGATATTTTTAGCCATTCATATGTTCAGTAAATATTTATTGAACATTGCTATATGCAGTTCCTGTTTTACTTGTGGAGAAATATCAATGAGTAAAACAGAAAAAGTTCTCATCCTCGAAGAGCTTACGTTCTGATGGGGAGACAGTCATAAACCACGGCCAACTTATCCATTCGTATAGAGCCTAAGGCCCATGGTACTTTAGGGCCCATAAATATGCTTTACTTTTGATTTATTTTAAAACTAGAAGAAAAATGTGAATGTTATAATAATGCACCCACCCTGCATTATATTTTTCTTTATACCAATGCAGCTGTAAAATATAATTTAAAAAAAATTTTTGAAGAAGGGGACCATTAAAGCAGAAGTGCCTTGAGACCACAAGTCATATAGTAGACCAGTAATAAACACATATGAACAACTAAACTATGTGGTATATTACAAAGTGAGAAGTTCTGTGGAAGAAAAAAAAAGGAAGTGTGATAAGAGTCTGGGATAAAACTGTTGGCAATTTTAAATAGAGGTGAGAGAAAGCATCCCTGAGAAGCAATATTTGTGCACAGACTGGAAGGAAGCAGTGCAGACCTCTGCAGGTATAGAGTGCTCTAGGTGAAAGGATGAGCAGATGCAAAGCCCTGAGACAGGAGTGTGCTTGGAAAGTGGATAAGCAGCAAGGAGGCTGTTACGGGTGCAGCAAAGTGATCTCTGGAGCTAAAGGCCAGGCTTTAGAGGTGTTGGGAGTTAGACTATATAGTGCTTAGAAGGCCACTTCAGACCTCTCTGAGTGATAAAGGAACAACTGGAGGATTTAAGGCAAGGCCACTTGTTAGGTGTTAAATTGAGCACCCTAAAAAGTTACTGATGTCCTAACTCCAGGTACCCGTGAATTAGATATTTGGAAACAGGGTCTTTGTAGACATAATCAAGTTAAGATGAGGTCACCAGATTGAGTCCTAATCCAACATGGCCATTGTCCTTATAAGAAAAGGAAAATACTATGGAAAGACAGAGACACACAGGGAGAATGCCGTGTGATGACAGAGGCTAAATTTGGAGTGATGCAGCTGCCAACTGGAGAAGGCCAACAACTGATGGCCACCATCACAAGCTAGGAAGAGGAGAGGCAGAATCCTATCCAGAGCCTCAGCGGGAGCATAGCTCTGCTGACATCTTGACTTCTAGCTTCTAGTAAAACTGCTAGACAGTGAACTTCTGTTGTTTTAAGTTACCCAGCTTGCGGTACTTTGTTACAGTAGCTCTAGGAAACTAATACAGTCATTTTGCTCTCACAGCATGTTTCTGACTAAGTGTCAAGAAAAAAACTATAGCAAGGGCAAGGGTAGGAACTAGGAGGCTATCTTACATCAAGTGTCCTGGGAAGCAGATTCTGAATCAAAGACTTGCATACAGAAGGTTTATCCAGAAGTATGCTCAGAAACAATACCGGGTGGGAATGGAGGTGGGGTCGGGGGATAAGGGACTCAGAACTAGGCAGGAGGAAGAGTGGAGCGTGCAAAATACCCAGGAAATTCAGTGTTTCTCACTGAATGTGAGATGGTCCTTCAGGGTCAACTTGAAGGAGGTGAGCCTACCATAAGTATCCCTGTGAAGGACAGGTATTGAATTAGTTTCCTGGGAAAGGAACATAATCTTGAGTTAGAGGTCTCCCTTCTGTAGAGGGAAGGAAATACTTGAGGAACTCCTCTGTGAGCAGCCCACATGCTTTAGGCTATGGAAATGAATACTCTGTTTCTGGGGAGAAGGAATATGCAAGGTGCTTTATATCATCTCCAGAAGAGGATACTGCATTTCTAGAAGAGAGATTCAAACAGCATGGGAAAACTGGAGTTGGAGTATAGCCCATGGAATTTTGTGTGTGTAAATGGTGTAGTTGTCTATGGGGGGGTGTGTGTATCCTAGCAAGATCTTCCATTTGCGCAGTACACTAACTTTATAATATATGTAATTTGATGGCCACATTAACCTTGTAGTGCAAGTAAGACAGATTTTTGAAATACTAATTTCTCCACTAAGGAAAACAGAGCCTAGAAATATCAACTAATTGCCCAATACTTGGTGAGTTAATGGTAAAGGCAAGACTGAACATATGCTTTTCTGAATCCATGTCCTGAGTTGTTTGTTCCAAGTCACATGGCTTAAATATCACTTCAGATATGTGATAGTGCTTGTACTACACCATTCTGCATATTCTTTTACACTTTTTTATATTGCAGTGCTCCAAGAAAGTATGTCGAAAGAACTGCATAATTGTTTATCAAATTCACAGCAGTTTCTTCCTGGATCCAAAGCTAGACCACATTTGTCAGCTTCCTTTACAGTTAGTGTAGCCATATGACTGAGATCTCATGAATGGAATCTGAGCAGTGATAAGGATCATTGTTGTTGTGATCTCATGGACTATAGCCCGCCAGGCTCCTCTGCCTATGAGATTTTCCAGGCAAGAATAGTGGAGCCGGTTGCTATTTCCTTCTCCAGGGGATCTTCCCTGCATATGGATCAAACCCTTGTCTCTTGCATTAGCAGGTGGATTTTTTACGACTGAGCGACCAAGGAAGCCCACCATAACATTCATTTGTGTGTGTGTGTGCGTGTGTGCATGCTCAGTCACATACAGACTGTAGCCTGCCAGGCTCCTCTGTCCATGGGACTGTCCTGGCAAGAATACTGGAGTGGGTTGCCATTTCCTCCTCCAGGGGATCTTCCCAACCTAGGGATCGAAATCCCATCTCCTATGTTTCCTGCATTGCAGGAGAATTTTACTGCTGAACCACCAGGGAAGACTGGAATAAGAATCCAGCAGGCCCATAAATAAAATGCTAAGGAATCATCACTCTCTGTTCCCCAGGGTCTTCCCAGTGCAAAGCCATGCGTTAAAGATGGACGAGTATCCACTAGCCTGGATCTCTGAATGTTTGAAAGTAACAAAGATACCCATACACTAGTTCCTGTTTCAGTTTAGATTCCTAATCCAGTGATTTTTTTTTTTTTTTTAACGACTAGAGAATTGGAAACACAATATGCTTACCTTAGTGTAAGATACATAGTATAGTTTGGGGGTTTTAGTTCATGACATTTCACATAAGCCTAACTAATGTATCTTATTAAAATATAATGCTAAATAACTTAAGAATACACCAAGCTGTTTATATATGTATATTTAATTGTTTCACCATTTTGTGAGAAAATCATTATTTTATTTTTGTAGTTGTTAAATCCCTGAGAGATGAACTAATTAACTAATTACTAAGCAAACAAAAACACTTGAGATTTAAACCATTCCAGCTTGAAAACACACCAGAGAAGGTGGGAAATTTACTCAGTGTTCATATTTTAAAAACAGCATGGAAGAACTCTGAATAGCCTGGCTTAAGTCACATGGCCATCTATAACAAAACACTGGGTAGAGCTGGTTACAATATGTGATTTGACCTGGATCATCTGCCTTCCCTAGGTGCCATAGGCACAGATCATTGCCAATATATAAGTGCAGAGGAAAAGGACACCCAAGGAATAAGCATGCAGTTTTCAAAAGCAGGAAGAGGGAAATGACCAGACAAAATCCATTGATGACTATGACTAAGTTATGCTGGCTTCATCAAAAAGGAGAATGTACTGTAACATCTCAAGGGCTGATTTCCAGACTATAGTTTCCTACTATAGCAATGTAGCTGGATCTTATAAAAGAAATAGAACTCAGGTCCAGACAGCCATTTAAAAACTCTCTGCATTTCATGTAGACTCTTCTCATTGCATATGTTTTATGACTCTTTCTGCAGATTGTCATCATTTTCTTCACTTTTGCTGGGTGCCTAAAGGCAAGTTTAAATGATGATAGAATAATCTAGATCTCCCATCAAACACAAACTATCTCTGATTCTTGAATTAAAATGGCAGGGAAATGAGGGCCACACCACAATTTGGTAGCTTACCTGGCCTATTCAGAGAAACAATGACTCTCTCAAGACCAACTCCCTGGAAACAAGACTTGTTTATCCTGCTAATCAAGCAGCTTACCTCCTTCCCTTCCTGATTCAAAGAACCGTAACCAAGGAGCAGTGTTCTCATTGGAAAAACTCACTTTCAGGATCTCTACGAATGTTGCCAAAAGTTTAATAAGATAAATGTGTCTAAATGCTGTACTCTATTAATACTAAATGTTCATCCTTGAGAAAGATATTATACTCTCTGAATCTTAGTATCATTATTATTAAAGTGGAAATAATACCTATGTCACTGGTTTCTTGGGAAGATTAGGTCTTGCCCATAGAAGATGAGGATGAGATGGTTGGATGGCATCGCTGACTCGATGGACATGAGTTTGAGTAAGCTCCAGGAGTTGGTGATGGACAGGGAAGCCTGGCATGCTTCAGTCCATGGGGTGGCAAAGAGGCAGACATGACTGAGTGACTGAACTGAACTGATAGAAGGCGAGGGTCATTACTTTAAAAGAGTTTCAGTGCAAAAATAATCCACATAAAAATTAGTCATGCTTTATTTCGAACAACAAAACATATTTTTTTTTCCTGGCTTGATGGCTAATTAGATGATTTCCAAGCTCTTTTCCAGTTCTTTAATGCAAGTGATTTTTTCCAGTGGACTTCAAACCATTAGCCAAAAAAATAGTGCTTTCAAAGCAAGAGATTCGTTAATATCTCAAGGATATTCCAAAGCATGTCATAGCATAAAATTATTTCAGAGGATTCAATTTGTTTTAAACAACAGCAGCCTCCCCTTGTCAAGGTGACTAACTCGAATTTGATAGCTTTACTTTAGATGTATAACTTTTATTAATATATAATTTTAATAGAGTGATATATTAATATTAATCAGACATAACCGATAAATCGCATGTATTTTATAACATATATCATATAACACTTGCCTTGAATTTTTTCATCACCAAACATTTATTAAATATCTAATATGGTCCTGAGCACTGTATTTTTAAGTAGGCAATAACTATTATTTTTCCTACCACTCTTCATTTTTCTTTTATAAGAAAAGAGGTGAGGTGTATGATTGAAGCAAATATCAGAAATGAGAAAATTATCTAACTGGGAGTTAGATAACTACAAAAATATGACCAACATTCCAAGAGGAACAATGCAATATGTGTTCTATGAGCTAAGCTTACAGGAAAATAAAGCAGACAGTATTACAGGGAACCTAATTTCCTAGATATCACCATAATACAGGCTGTATGTTAGACTATAACAACATGTCCATACAGAATTTTCCCTTTGTGTACATCTTTATTAGGAGTTTAGATATAGATGCCAAATAAAAAATAATTTCTTATTAAGGCTAGCAGTATTTTTAAAATCTGATTGTTTTCTTCAAGAATATATTGCACTAAATCAGTCTTAGATATATAGCAAAAAATGTGACCATGTACCCCAGATCCTCCACTATCAGGGGTGTTGAGACCCTTTGCATAATATGGTCTGAAAACTCCTAATGAAGAATTCTGATTAGCGAAATTTGGGTCAGCTGTCCTTGCCTGGATCAAACATAGCCAAGGAACAGGGCCAAACAGTATCGCCAAAGCCTCCTCATACTTGTGTTTAGGAACCACTCTGAGAGAGGGGGGAATAATTATGAGTCAGTCAGGAAGATCCCCTGGAGAAGAAAATGGCAACCCACTCCAGTATTCTTGCCTGGAAAATTCCATAGACTGAGGAGACTGGTAGGCTACAATCCATGGGGTTGCAGAGTCGGACATGACTGAGTGATTTTTCCCTCGTGGCTCAGAGGTTAAAGTGTCTGCCTGGAATGCAGGAGACCAGGGTTCGATCCCTGGGTCAGGAGATCCCCTGGAGAAGGAAATGGCAACCTACTCCAGTACTCTTGCCTGGAGAATCCCATGGAGGGAGGAGCCTGGTAGGCTACAGTCCATGGGAGCAACTTCACTTTCACTTTCATCTCCTATTGGTGTCTAAAAAGAATAAGGTTGAGGAGCAGAGCCTAACAGGGTACAATATTTTACAAAGAAACAAAAAGTATTTCCCTTTTGTGGCAGGCCGTGGCAATCATTATTAAATACCTGGTTGACCATGATATTTTAATTTGTAATGCATAAGCACGTTTGCCTTTACAAGAGGGAGATCTTAAGAAAAAAGTTTGGGGTTTTGGAATATTTTTATATTTCTAGAGTCTAGAAGCTAGATACTGTGTTGTGATACTTTAACAGCAACCATGTTTATAAGGGTGCTGAATCCTTCTCCAAGGGCCAGTGTTCTATTCGTAACATTTATAGTAAGTAGTTTAAAGCATTTGGTGTTGAACCTAATTTAAAGTTATGACAGGTAATTTAATTGTGGGATCTAAAACAAAGTAGCAGGGAAAGTTAAAAAAGAAAAAAGCTAAAAAAGAAAAAGCTTGTTGTTTCTTTCACAGTCATGCAGAACTGGCAGGCATGTATGCAAGCATTAGGGAAATTATGAAAAGGAGTTCTAGAGAGACTCTCCACTGAGAAGAAAAAAGTTAGGATATAAAAAGAATGTTAAACAATTAGGAGAAGCTGTTTATAAAAATATCTATATCTAGATTTATTTTATTTCAGTCTATTGATAAATTTCCAGTTTATTTAGAATGTATAATACATAGATCCTCTTTTGGACCAAAAAAGAACAAGGCTGAATTGCTTTGAATCAAGGTAAGAATAGATGATATCAAATCAGTAGGGATATATAACCAACCTTTTAAAATGGGTCCTTTGATGTACATACCAAGAAATGAAGAACATCACTGGATACTTCTTAGAATTAAACTATCCCTTAGTCAGTCAAATATGTTCTGATAGTATATATAATCTTCACTTAGTCATTATTCTAGTGAACCCCAAATCCGTTAGACTTCTAACCATACCATGGCATACTAGGAATCTGAGTACTAAGCTCTGGTACATATTTTGCTTGCAGGTATGATTAACCCTGCAGTGTATCTAGGCCCAGTAGCATTTAAGATAACTGTCTGCTGATAATTGATTAGGTATTAGAAAATATTTTTCCTAATAACAAAACTTAGTAATTTATAATCTGAAAGTTTACGTCTGGTTGAAAAATACAAGGTCATTTCATGTGAAGGTGGTGTTGTCTAGTGTCTGCAGAAGGGACCATTTGGTTACTAAAAGCCTCAAATATTTGAAGCTCAGCCCAGGGTAGTGTACGTCAAGTCATAGGATAAGGAAGAGTTGAATCATTAATGAATCCTGATTTTCACTTGCATGCATGCCTGCCTGGAATAGTCAACGTTTCTCTTTATACTTGTAGCTAGGTGTTAGCCAGCTCACCATTTCAGAAAATGAAATGCAAGGGCAAATGGTGTGTGCAACTTTAGGAAAATGTCTCTGGGTGTGAGTATGCCTTTCTTTTCTTCCTTTTCTTCTCTGTTTCTGCAGTGTAGGCATGATTGTGAGAACTGGAATCGGGAACAACTACCCTGCGTGGCTGAGCAAGAAGATAAGGAAGGTGTCTGTTACAGGTTGGAATACCACAACAGCCCAGGATCACTAAAAACTATACTTTAAACTGAAAAAATAAATAAACTTTTATCTTATTTATTGTTGATGTGTGTTTCTGTTACTTGTAGCCAAAATGAATCCTAACTAATATAGAATAAGTTATTTAAAAAAAAAAACTTTGTTAACTTTAACTTCCCCCGACTAATTGAATAACTATCAATTCCAATCAGGTAAGAAGGCATTTACTGAGTATGCAAAAACAAGATATCTTACATACTTACTTCCTTTATACAACAATTACAACTGAGAGGTGTGCCACCGTGCAAAAGCCTTGTCTATACCTCTGTTTATTTCTGTAGAAGTGACATCTGTGAATAGAAACCATGGATTAGTGTATATATTCTATAAAGCAGTTGACATAATATCAGCTTTCTTTCCAGAAAAATTGTGTCAGTAAATATCACTAGCATAGAGGCAGGCCTGTTTCAGTTCAGTTTTGTCAGAGTTTAGTAGTAGGAAACTGCTATTTTTCAGCTAATTTCATGAATGAAACAAGATGGATCTGGTACTTGTATACATTTTTATGTATTGGATTTATATTGACAGAACATATTTCCTGTTTTGGCCATTTGTATTTATTTTGTGAACATGTTATGCATGTTCTTTTCCTAAATTTCACATGCTGGAGATTTTAGTATATTTCTTATTTGAAAAGACTTTTGGTCAGAAAATTTTTTTAATTATTAAAATATTTTAATTGTGATTACCTTATTTGATTGGCTATTCAGCTTTTAAAAATTTTGGGGGAGGGGTTCTTTTCAATTTTATAAATGATTTATTTTTAAATTTTAATGTCGTTAAAGTCAACAGTGGGATCTTTTTTGAAAACCACTCTTGCACACAGAACTACCACATATAAAAGCTTCTTTCCTCAAACATCATCTGTCCCGAGAAGAAGGTGTTAAAAAAAGTAGTGTAGCAAAGAGGGCATAGCATTTTATTTGATGGTATTTTTGTGGAAGGTTCACCTTAGAAAAATATTGGCAAGAGTCATGGATTTCCTGGCAATGGAGTATTGACACTTTGTATCTTAAATCAAATAGAGAAGACTATGGCCATCAGATTAAAAATGATTTGGAAGCATGAGGTTTGAACCTAAAGTACAGGTAGCTGCTGTAAAAATTGTTACCTTGACATTTGATTAAGTTGTATAAATCTTTAACCTATTCTTTCTTTCCAGTGCTTTTCATTAACCATTAGCTATTTTTATTCACACATTTTTTCCCCTTTTGGGTTCTTTCTTCCTCATTATTCTGTTTGTAATTTTGTTTGTTTGAGTCAACTCCTCTGTGGTGAATACTTTATTTATTTAACTTACAATGCCTGGTTTTCACTTATCATATCTCACATGTTGATAAACATATTAATTATATTTTAAAATTTATTTTTCTCACATATTCTTCCAGACCTGCCATATCGTGATGTCTGATTCTAAAAATTGGTCCATAGGTGCTGTTTATTTATATTTCTTCTGATACCACTAATATCATTTAATATCTATATAGCACCTTTCATTATATATTCTGTTTTATTACTTTTCTACATATCTACATTTGGGGGATGAATTGAGTACTGTCCATTTTTCCTCCTTTACAAATAAGAGCCTCTTGTCACAGTTGGTTAGTCTACTCTTTCCAAAATCATTTAAGTAACAAGTGACTCCAGATGTCAGTTTACGGTTTCTTTAAGTACTCTGGGGAATTCATGGATGCCCCATATTAAGCAAATTCAAGTAGCCTAACTTAAGCCTGTGGATATTTAGTTGGTCAGAATTCAGCAATATCATTCAACCTCTTTCCCATTTTTTTTCCAAAATAAAAATAATTATAATGTGCAAAATAATGTGGTTACAGATTAATCTTACACAGATGATTGAAATTTGTAATTTAAATTCCAGGAAGATACTCTAATGTGAAGAGGTATACAGACAAGCAACTAACACCTTTAAAAGAACAAGAAAAAACCAGAATGAGATGAGTGTAGAGATACAATCAAAGTGCTATGGGAATATAATAGAAGGGGTGATTATTTTGAATGAGTAGCAGTTGGTACTGGAATTGAGTTTTGAAGACTGAATGAGATTTTGATAGTCACTTGTATTGGGTTTGGTCTGTTAATTCGAATGCGGTTTTATGTTCTTCAGATGTTGACTCTACCTCCCTAATAACTGAGAGGGCATTAGATCATTCTGAATATATTATATACAAATGTAATTTGGATATAATGTGCTTGTTGGATGCGTATAATAAATCTTGGTTTCTCTTATAAGTGCAACTCGAATGTACTGATATAGACAATAACACCTTAGCCATTTCAAATTATGAAATTTTAGAGCAGGAAAAGACCTTAGAAATTACCTACTTAACCCTCTCATTTACAAAGAAGGCAGAAAGGGGCTCAGTAATTGAAAAAGGTCACTCAGTTAACTTGAACAGACTTTTCTTCCATCAAAAGGCACTGCTTTGGAAGCGGCACCTTTCCATATGCATTATGGTAATTTTTACTGATGTGAAATAAAATCATTTAATCCCCACATCGGATTATCAGAAGATACTTTAACGACTACAATGAACTTGCACGCCGTGTAAGTTTGAAGGAACATAAAATGGACCAAAGGCAGAAAACGCACTGGGACTGGATACCTGCATAATGAAAATATGGAATAATTTGCACCTGTAAAAAGAGACGCTGGCAGTAGTTTCAATCTGATGTCACTTATTCACCTGGGGTGGAATGAAGGAGGAAGAGAAGAGGAGGGGGGGAGGAAAGAAAGAGGGGAGAGGGAGAGGGAAGCTCGAAGGGGGAATGGAGGGGCCGAGAGGGAGGGGAGGGAGGGAGAAGGAGAGAGAGGGAGAGGGAGAGGGAGAGAGAAAGCTTGTCTCAAAGCCGCGAGGAGAGGTACCCTTTGTTTGACAAACCCTGAAAGGAAAGCCTCTTGTAGCAGCTCTCTCGTTGCCACCTCCAAGCGTTTGTCGAGCTGCTAGGTGGAGCCCGCGCGGCGGAGCCTGAGCGCACTCCAGATCCGGGTTTTGCCTCCCGCCACCCCTTCTCCCGGCGCGAGCCCCCTCTCTTCGGCTCTCGGCGCTCGCTTGCCCGCGGCTCATTCTGGGCTCGGCTAGGGCCCCGGCTGCGTCCGCCGCACGCAGGCTGCACGGCCACGGCGCGCCAGCGCTCCGACCGGTTCTCGGCGCGTCGCCCGGTTGTCTGCTCGCCCCAGTTCCCAGGAGCGGGGATGCAGATGCTGCCGCTGGTCCGGGTGGGCGCCGCCGCAGCCGCTGCCGCCTTTTCCCGGACTGCTCGTGGCCTCAGCTCCCGCAGCTGCCGCCTGTGACTCGCCCCCTCCCCTTTCTTTCTTCTCTTTTTGCCTCCGTCTTCTTTCTCCGGGTGTGCGCGCGCGCGGGTTGCACGGCTGGCTTTGGCAGGAGCTCGCTCGTGTGTGCGCGTGTGTGAGTGTGCGTGTCTGGAGAGCGCCAGAGCCTTGCTCGCTCGCGGGGAGTCGAAGAAGAGAACGAAGCGAAGAGGCGGCGGCGGCGGCAGCGCCGAGCCCGGGGCTGCGCGATGAAGCTCCCACATGTCCGCAGCTGCCCAGCCCGGCCGACCAGCTAATCAGCCACGCTCCGGGCTCGGGGTTCCGCGGCCCCCTGGACGCAGCTCTAGGCGGCCGGGCTCCCGCTCCGCCGGCGAGCCCCCGCTGTGCACCTGGGAAGGAGTTTGTGGGGCCCTCGATCCTGCTCTCGGCGCAGGTTTCGGGCGCGTGGGGAGACCCTCGGCGGCGAGAGAACCCCGAGAGGAGAAGGAGGAGGGTTTGGCGGAGAAGGAGCCACCCCTGGCCCTCGCGGCTCCCCCTACCTTTTCCATCGCTCCCGCTCTCCAGCGGAAAGGGGAGGACGAGGAAGAAGAAGAAAAAGAAAGGGGGTGGGGTGGGAGAACTGGATATAAAGATCGACTGGGGGGATGGTGGCAGATTTTTGGTCTCTTCAGCAGCGTGTTTCCTTAAGCGGCAGCAGCAGCAGGAGGAAAAGGAGCCCCAGCTATGACTGCCGCATGTTAATAGCTGCCGCTGGGGTCCCTCGGCTGCTACTGGAGCCAGAGCCTGACTCCGAAGTTGTGCAACTGTGGACTGGGAGAGACATTTGAACCCTCCACTCTGTTTGCTCCGTTTTTACTCCCTTGGTGTGTGTGAAGCGAGGAAACGTAAAGGAAGACAAGCATTTGGCTTCCCCCGCCCCTCCACCCCCGTCCCTTTTTTTCATGGCTGTGTAGCAGAAGAAAAGGGGGAAGGAGACTTTTCGTTGTTTCCTTGGCCGGGGTCTCCACCCTCCCGCTGCCTTCTCTGCGCACTGGTTATAATTCCTGGACGCGTGTGCTGGGGGTGTCTACGCTGGGGCCGCTCGGTATTTTGCCCCGGGCTCCATGGTTCGATTGTGGAAACTGCACCAGGCTGCAGGTTGTTGAGCAACTGATGGGACGAGCTCAGGGACCGGCGGTTACGAAAGGTAATTTATTCTTCTCACTCTTCCTAATAGTGGTGGCCCCGGCCCGGCGCAGGCGTCTGCGTCCGCGGGGCAGGCGACCGAGGGGGCGCAGGATTCACGCACACTCAGCCTCCCACTTGCACACTCGCCCGCACACACACTCATCCAGTCGTGATGTGGGGCGGGAAGGGAACCTCACGGCTGGTGGGTGCTGGGGGTTGGCACGGGTTCGAGGTTTTTCCAGCCACTGGGCGGTTTGGCGGCTGAGAGAAATGAAGGGGAGAGTGGCCGGGGGGCATTCGCAGTCCAGCACTCTGGGGGATAGGAACGGTTTCCACCCTGGGAATTTTCCCTCCTGTCTCACCCCAGTATCATTCCCCTGGTGGGAGCCCAAAGCAAACCAGGGGGCGCTTTCTCTCTGCCGGCCCGGAACCTGTGCCGCTTGAGGCGGGAGAGGGCTGGAGGACCTACAGGGACCTGGTGAGGAGCTCGGCTCAGGGGTGATGGGGACAGAGGGGACCCTCTCAAGACACCTGCCTGAAGCATCCATGGGGGTCGCGTTTGCCCAGTTCGTGTCCCGGAGTCGCGGAGCCTCACCACCTCCCCATACCCAGCCCGTGGTGTCCCCTTCACGGGCAGTTTGGTTTAGACCTGCTTGCTCTAGCTTTTGTTAGGCGGTTTTGGCTGGAGAAAGCGGCTACTTTCGTGGGTGGCCGGGGGCGGCGTGGCGTTGGGAGTGGGCACTGGGCGGGGGGTGGGGGGGGCGGTGTTGCAATAATCAGTCTGGCCGGGGCGCCGGGGCAGGGTGGTCGGAGCATTGGTGGCCGCGGTCGGCTAGGTTACAGGTAGGAACGCAGGCGCCCTGTATTTTCTCACCAGTGAAGGGAAAGCTCCGGGCTGCGGCGGAGCTTCAGTGTCACCGCACCCCGGCCGATGGTCCCGCGTCGGAGCTCAGAGGCTAAACGTGCCAGGGCCCCTGGCACTGTAGGTGGGTGGGTGTGTATGTGTGTGTATGGGGGGGAACCTCCGCTACCAGGGTTAATCGGCAGCGGGATCGGCGTGTTCAGGTCTACGTGTGCGCGCGTTAGTGCGCTCCGGAGATGGCCCGGAGATATTTGCCGGGATGACAGAGCTGATGCTACTTGAGCTGAGCTTGCTTATCGAAATCGCCTGCGATCCGCTTAACCGGAAAATCTGGTTTGAGGAGGCCGCGGGGGAGGTAGGGGTTCTGAGGAAGCCCTACTGTGTCCCCTGTCCCCTAGTGAGCACCTCTAAGAGATGCGTGCTGCGCGTGAGAATCTGTGGTGCAGCGCGCGATGCACCCCAGATTGGCCCTGGTGAGGACCAAGCGATAGAGTAGTCCTCTTTCGGTCAGGTTGAAATAACCAAGTCAAGCCAGCATAACCCTTGTTCAGAATTCTCTGGCCACTCTCAGATAGAAATGTGCGCTGCATAATTTATGGCCAGAGATATCACAGCAATTGGGCGAACTCGAGGCGTGTGAGCCACCTCTGGGTGTCTCCTCCCTGTGCCTGTGTGTGATCCTGCCTGCGGTAGTTAGAGCACATTGTAAACAACGGTGTAAGCAGCCCTGCCAGTCTCCTTCGGAGCCCGACCTGGTGATGTCTGTTGTGTTTACTTTCTTGGGTGGATTACTCATTAGGAAGTATAAGCCTTCTTGGACCTATGATTTTACATCCTTTCAGCCAGCTGCTGGGGAAATGAGGAGATGCACAGACTCTGGCAGGAAGGAAAAATTGCCTTCTGTGTTTTGCTCTGAAGTAAATAGGCAGTCTGCTAATTTAGTGTCATATGGGCTATCAACACTAGTTAAAGGTTGTCACTGTAGAATCTCCAGAGAAATAGTTCTTTTGTAATTTTTCATTTGGAGAATGTACTTTGTTTCCCTGAGATTAAACAGAATTTGGGTAGATTTCCCTGGTATATTTTTCAATCTGTAATAGTTCTAGATGACCTAGAGTTACAGCATCCAATTTGTCTATATATGGATTATAGATAGAATTGTCAGTTCTTTTATAGAATCACCAAAAGAGGTTCGCAGATATTTGTCTAGGAGTTAGAATATTTGTAGTGAAATATCTCACCTTTGTTTCACCCAATCTTTTGTTGTTGTTATTGTTGTTGACCAAGGGTTAAAAATGTACAAAGACAGTTTTTAAAAGTTGGAAAGCTAATCACTTTTCAGTTTCAATAATCAGAGACATGAAATTCTTTAGTTGTAGATTAGCCCTGACTGCTTTCATGTTTGTTGCCCATGGTTTTGTTGAAAGAAGGTATAGCACTGTAAATGTAAAAGGGTACTTCGATTCTGGGTACCATCATTTTCACATTTCTTTCAATTTTAAGATACTGGCGTCTTGGAAAAGCTTAGATTACCCCTCACTTCCCTTGCCAAAAAAGGAATACTGAATCACTGATGCCTGATTTTGATTAAGTTATATTTGTATGAGATAGGGCTAGTGGAAAACTTAGAAAATTATGATTTCATCCATCTGATTCTAGCTTCTTACATTTCTTTCCTTTCTAGAAGGTATGTGTTAAAACCTTTGCCCTTGCAAGTATTTCTGAAGATTAAAGAGTACTTGTCCTCTTATTTTAGAAGATCTAATCACAGTGATTCCAGGTCCTGTGTTAGAAGATTTGATCAGATCTGTTCTTTGTTTCCTAGCAGCATGTGTTTCCTAGCAGTCATACATTCCACAGGTCCTGATGTCATTAGAACTGTGTCTGTCAGGGTATTGTGCTGTCTTTAGCTGAAGGTGAATGTGTCACAAGTGCCTGAATGCCATTCCCTAGCACTTCTTCATAACTAAGTATACAGTAACCTGCTCTGTTGGTGTGCATGTTGATGAGACTATTTCCGTAAACTCAGGGTAGGAGGAATGATTACTATGAAGGTTTATGTGAACTATTTAAAAATTTTAGATAGGTACATTAGGTTGCTCCAGGCATCCCTGGCCTAAAGAGCGATAAGCCAGCTTGTGATTTGCTTGATGGATAAATGCTTTTGATGTCTCATTTTAAATTGCATGGGTGATTCTCCTTCAGATTGGGAGCCCTCCATGAAAATATGAATGGAAGGTCTTTTAGAAATGAGTTTATTAATGATGATCTTCTTGCATTTTGGAGATTTTAAACATTTCTTTAAAACATTCCTTTGCACAGGGAATAATAGTGAGTATGAGACTGACTGGCTCCAGCTACTGTGCCTGGCATTGTTTCTAGTAATTAGGAAAAACAAATTTTTTTATGGACTTGTTTTCCTTTTGATTTCTTGCTGAGCTCTAGCGAAGTTAATCCTAAATAGCAGGTTTTTAAAAAAAAGTTATCAAATCGAAAGAATTGAAGTCAGTCAAATAATATTATGCTAAACTGAAATGTTTTTTCAGATTTCCTTTGGACAACTTTAACTGCTGGATGAAACTCTCTTTGAAAAGAGCTGCCAAGTAGGAGTGATAGTTGCTGTTAGAAGTGGGGCATTTTTTGCCCAGAAATCAGCAAGGAAAACTACTTGTGTATTTGAAAACAAAATAATTTTGAGAAATGCTATGCAGCTTTAATTTAGCATGGTGTGAATGGCTAGAGCATTTGGAATTAGAGGGAGAATATCTTTCCTTAAGTTTTGCAAATGACTATTTTCCCTTTGATTTCTTAGATTTGCATAGCATTCAAAATATGCTCTTGTTCACATAGGGAGGAACCCTAAAGACAGAGGCTGTATTGTAATTTAGCATTTGTTTGCCTTCAAGGACATGTTTGCGCTTTGATCACTATTGGATTTATGTCTTTTTCTTTTATGCAAATGAATTTCCTACTAGAATATCCTATTTTATAATAAAATATAAACGAAAACTTTAAAATATGAGTAAGGGCTTCCTGACATGCTTCTTTTCTTATCTTTGAGTGTGTATTATTAGGGATTTGCTGATCAGTGGGAGAAAACCCCAGATTTTTCATTGATTATGATTTTGTTATTGATGTTTATTAGCCAGTGTGAAAGAGTAGTACAAGCGTGCCTGTGAATAGCATTTATGAGCCCAAATATGTGCACACTGTCCCCCAAATTCTTTCATGTCAGTACCCTGGTCTGAGTGTCTACATGGCCCACTGAAATTAACTTTTCTACTGCATAAAGTAACCAGGTGTCATTTTTTTCTTAGAATTGTTAAGTGTGCCCATGCGCTCACAAATACAAACATATATAAAAGACTTAGCTGTTCTACTCTGAGTTCATTGAAATTCTCCATCTGTTTTTAGAGAGTGGGTAAAAGGAAGAGTCTTTTCTGTATTTGATAATAACAGATTCTATGTGTGTTAGTCACTCAATCATGTCTGACTCTTTGCAGCCCCACAGACTGTACCCAGTCAGGCTCCGCTGCCCATGGGATTCTCCAGGCAAGAATACTAGAGTGGCTTGCCATTCCCTTTGCCAGAGGATCTTCCCGACCCAGGGATTGTCTCCTGCATTTCAGGCAGATTCTTTACCGTTTGAGCTACAGGGAAATCCTAACAGATTCTATAGATCTTAATAATTTATATCTTACTAATGTCTTGTTGACATTTAAAACAAGAATTTAGTTAAATATTAACAAATTTCTTCAGGAGTGATTACATATACACATTAGAATTTGTTAGCATTTGGTCCATATTCAAGAACTTAAATGGAGTACTGTTGGTGGTAATCATAGTTATTATAAACATTATCTCTGGGATGGAGATTTGATTCATCCAACTGAATATTTCTATCTGGTAAACTTCTGTGTCAGTTATTTTATAGAGCAGACAACCTTCTCTTTTCAAACTTTATTCTGTAGAAATCTGTGGGTTTTTGGAACCCTTTCAGGGGTACTCTAAGAAGAAAACATTTTCACAATAATGCTAAGACTTTTTTTTAAACCTTTCAATCTCATACTTTAACAAGTTTATGGTAGAGTTTTCCAGGAGGTATACAATATGTGATGGCATCATTACTTTGATGGCATATGGCATGCTGGTGTATTCTTCTGTTTTAAAATTTTATGAGCTTAACTATTAGTATTTAAATATTGATGGTTGTAACCAATATAATCAACAGTTGCTTTAGGTCACCAATTTTAAGTGTGTAAAAGGGTCCTGGAACCAGAGAATTTGAGAACCACTGAAGTTGACTTCAAGATCTGCCTCCTTGTATTCAAAAGTTCACCTCACTGCACCATATTAAAGAGTCATCTAGGATGAGAAAACAAATTATTCAAGTTTTAAAAACACACAAGCCAGATGGTTATTTTGCTAATTATTTGACATTTTCACTTTCCCCTTCCCAGAGAGCTTCTTTCTAGTTTCTTTGGTCCCCGGTTAGTGGAACAGAAACGTTAAGGCTGCGGGTCTCCAGCATGACGTGCTGATAGTAGCAAAGGAGCTCCTGGGAAAATTTAAAATCTAGGCCCCAGTTCTTGATATTCTGCTATTTAGACAGGCAGAACAGCTTGGTGGTGATGAGAAGGAACTCTGTGGTGTGTTTGCCGAGGTTTGATAAATTATTTGCGTTTTGCCAAGATATTGGATCTCTGTCTCTATGCCTTAATTTCCTGGTATGTTTTGGTGGGTATAACAACTGTTCCTAATTCATAGGTTTTTCCCATTCATAAAATTTAATGGGAAAATATATGCAAAGTGTTTGAAGCAGTTATAGACACAATTGTAACTACTCGCTACTGTCATTATTATTATTTTCTAGGTCTCATGAGGGGCCCAGGAAACTTTAATCAATTCCCCATGTGACTATGTGACTGACATTTGCAATTATGTGTTATCTCATTGCTTTACAGCATACCTTAAAATGCAATTAAATTTGAACATTTCATATAAAAGATAATCTTGGCTGTATTTTACACTTGCACATGAAAACTTATGAAGAGTTACTGGATTTTTTTTTTTTTTTCTTTCTGTATAGTAAGAATGAATCAAACACCTTTTTAGTCTGGGCCAAGTTTGAAGTTTGGTAGAGGATGAATGCCCAATTAAATTGAGATTTCAAAGACCCTAATTGAATATTTATGTATCTTGGGAATTATTAGGGAGGAAATCACTTTTCTGAAGTGATATCAAGACGATTCACTATATTCTTAGTCTGTTAATCACTATCAAAACAGGCCATTTTCAGTGAAAAACATCCTTGGGGTAATTATACACTGCAGTCTGTTTGTGAGTGGTCATATGCTTAACGAGTAACAGAAATCCCACATAGAGATTACTTTTAATAGATGCTGAAGTTTAAAGATGATCTGTAATACTTCTGAATGGCACTTTGACATCTATTGGAAAACCTTCTCTCTCTCTCTCTCTCTCTCTCTAGTTGCTAAGTCAGGTCCGACTCTTCAGACCCCATGGACTGTAGCCTGCCAGGCTTTTCTGTCCATGGGATTCTTCAGGCAAGAATGCTGGAGTGGGTTGCCATTTCCTTCTCCAGGGGATCTTCTTGACGGATGAATTGACCCAGATCTCCTGTATTGCAGGCAGATTCTTTACCAACTGAGCTATGAGGGAAGCCCTAACCTTATAGAGATATTTATAAATTCCATACATATATTTGAGCATATTTCATGGCTAGTTTTGGAGAAGGAAATGGCAACCCAGTACTCTTGCCTGGAAAATCCCATGGACAGAAAAGCCTGGTAGGCTACAGTCCATGGGATTGCTACGAGTCGGAGACGACTGAGATACTTCGCTTTCACTTTTCACTTTCATGCATTGGAGAAGGAAATGGCAACCCATTCCAGTATTCTTGCCTGGAGAATCCCTGGGACAGAGGAGTCTGGTGTGCTGCCATCTATGAAGTTGCAGAGTCCGACATGACTGAAGTGACTTAGCAGCAGCAGCATGGTTAGTTTACTTTCTGACTTAGGGTGACCACTATGAAATGAGTATTGTAGCATTGATCTTCTCCAACTCGTTGGTGAAACCTGACTTTTTCTGGAGAACCTATACTATACTCCTTAGATGGGCATATCTGGACAGTGTTCCAGATTATGAACTGCTTAGAAATGGCCTTTGGAAAGGGAGACACTTGAATACAGTCTTAGATCTACAACTTTATAGCTATATCATTGCTCTTTGTGAAATAAAGGTAATAAAATCTGCATTGTTGGTTTGGGGTGAGAAATAGGAAATGAGCAGAAAAGGACCTGATAGAGTGAGCATTTAATAAATGGTACCTATTATTATTAGAGTAATAGAAATGTCCTTCACTACTGGTATTAAGAAAACTTAGCTAAATCAAATATCTTGTTTTTATTGAAGAGTTCTCGATGAGCTATGAAAATCAATAGCATTTTCTTAAGAAGTTGAGAAAGGTTTCACATGTATTTTTGTCTTTTCCATGATCTTTCCCTCTCTCTTGTTTTAACCTTTTAGTCAGTACCTATTTCTGAGCTCTTCCTTATAATGTTAAAATGTTGTATGTACTTTGCTACTAATTCTGCCCCCCCTCCATCATAATCCTGACAGGAAAATATTTTTGACAGCCACAAAGTGCTGTGTCTGGAGATTGACTTTAAATCAGGTATAAAATGAAAGTAGCAATTTAACTTAAGACATTTTAAATTAAACTCCTGATCATCTTTTCACATGGCGTCAGCAGCTCTTTAAGCTTTAACTGCATCAGAATATTCTACATGTTGCAACTAAATCATCATAAACTTCCAAGATTTAAGAATTTCTCATATTTTTGAAGGATTTATAATCTTAAAGTTTAGTCCTCATAAGATTGCTATAAATGCAGATGAACCCTTAAAATTCAGATCCCCAGATCGTTTTAAAGACTAGAAGTATGGAAGGGGTCATAAATAAGTCCATGTTTTAGAATGAACATGTGTATTTCAGTGACAGTTGCCATTAAGAGAAGCTATTAAAATGTGTGACTCATATATAATCATTTAGAATTTATGTTAAAATGGAAAGAGTACAACATGGTTGGTGGTAAAAATGAATGAAATAATAAGCTGCACATTGGACAGCTGACTTGCTAAATTGTACCAGACTTAAGTGTCTTAAAGTATGACTCAAGAAAACGAAAGCCAAGTAGAAACGACACCCCCTTTTGTTTGATCAGCTTGTGTTGGTGTTTATGCATCCCGCAGAGGCAAAGTGTGTTACTATTCAAGACAGCCCCAGTGGCTCCACAGTAGCCTGAGCCTGTGAGAATAGGGGAGAGACTTAAGCCCAGTTTTTGATGTTCTGCATGGGTGGGTAACCTGAATACTAAAGTGCATTCCATTGACAGCTGACCCTCTAAGAGGGTTTTCAACAGTCTCTTGTTTTGTTTTGGTCCCCCCTCCCCATTTTCCTTTCCTCAGAGTTCTTCCAAATACTTTTGGATAAGAGGAAATGGTCCTGACGGATGATTCTTTTTTTGTATGAGATTTTATTTCTGGCCAGAACGGAAGGGCTCAACTGGTTAACATTTCTGTCTCTTGTTTTTTTTTTTTTTTTTTTTTTCATATTTTCAGTGTTGATTTGTCAGTGGCTGATGGTTGTTGTTTGAACCTTGACTCAGAATACTGATCATGACTTTAAGGAGTAGACAAAGAGTCTATTGAGAAATAGGTTTGTATTAGCATGAGGCATGTGTAAATCTATAGACTTCTTTCTGCTGGCTTTAACTGTTCAGTTGAATTTGTCTGTTGAGTTTTAATCATAATATTAAGAGTAGTTGACTTTGGAAGAAGAGCTTAGGGAATCCATTTTCTTTTAAAATAACATACCATCATGATTTGAATTTTAGGCATATTCAATTTCACTTTACTTTTCAATAAATTTTATGTGTGACAGTTAAATATTATTTTGCAGTCATTCCAAAATGCAGCATAGTTTATAACATCTCAGTTGATGCTATATGATATGTCATAGTTATTATGATTATATATGATAACCATCATATGATATATCATATGATAACCTCACCGTGTGCTAACATCTCGGTTGTCAAATGGACTTAAATTTAGCTTAAATGATTTAGTAGAATGGGTGTGCTCATTCTTTTTCTTTTAATTGCAGACACCTCCCAGTCGCTTTAGGCCATAAATGATTAGGGGGAGGTTTTTGTGTCTCTCACCTAAAAAATCTTGGGGAAGGATGGAGGTTTACCTAGGCATCATAAGACATTAGCACCTTGACTACAACTAGGATTCTGTTCCAGTTTCATGATCCTGTTCCGACTGTCTCTTTTTCTTCTCTCTGGCTTCACTCTGGATTCTTAACCTTTCACCACAATCTTAATTAGGTATTCAGCTTTAGATCAATCTGTTATCACCAGCTTATGGAGTCAGTAAGAACACTGCAGTTCCTCTGTGGATGGACTAATATCTAGAAGAAAGAAAGGCTCAATTAAGAGAGGGATATTGTCGACAGAAAAAGGTAGAGGGACTGATGAAACCTGAATGTCCACTGCAGTGATCCTTTGTTAACTCATATCAGGCAGTAGGAGAATTGGTTAGAAAAGCCATTTAAAAGGGATGTATTCTTTTCTTTTCAGTAGCCAAAGTGATCATGGAAAACGGTTTCCTTTTACTTGACTCAGAAAATGCAACAAAAGCATGCCGATCAAGGGAATTCAGATTTTCAGATTCAAGAACATCTGTGAAGCTGTCTAATTTGTCCAGGCTGTCCATGTCTGAAAAGCCATCAAATATCTGCAGATATCATTTACATAAACAGTGTATGGCATTCCATCATTTGATGGCAGAGTTGCCATCCCACAGTGCTGAATAGGGGACACTGGAGACAGATTCCTTGGTACACAGAGTGCTAACTTTTTGCTACTCTTCCCCACAGTGCTGATCTTACTGGTTAGATCATTTAGGCATTGAGTCCTAAAATCCAGGTGAAAAATCCCCTAAGATGTGCCACTGGGCATGGAACTCATGGTTGGGTTAACTTATGTATGAGCTCCATTAGCCGTATTAGATGGTCCTTACTGAAAAGGAACAAATTGTTCCTAAACCAGAAATGGGAAGTTTCACAGAAGAAAAAGTTATCTCAGAAGAAATCAAAGAAACAAAATGGGATTAAATACAGCATAAAATAAATGCAAGTAGAAGTAAAGGGAGAAAAAAGTGGATTTACAGACATAAATCCATCCATCTGTTTGAAACATCTAATTATTTTACACTTGCTAATGTACTCATTATGTCATGCTACTGATGGGAATATATTTTTATTCAAATTAACCTTATGTTTAGAGGCAGAATATTCAGAAGTACATCATGTAGGATATTTCAAATAATTGAGTATAGACAGCTTTATTAGCTAAAGCAGCCAATGAAAGTATATCTTCAATATATCCACTAATAAGGTTATTGAAATGATAGACATCTAATCTGGATCCATCATCACAAAAATTAGAGCCTAGGTAGTGTTTAATCCTGACGCTGGACCAGCTGAAGTTAAATGGTGCTTTAGAGCTATTATTTGTGTAGGATGGGAAACCTCTTAAATTTACTGTGTTTATGTTTTATTTATTCAAACAGAAAGTTACTGTTGACTTTTCTTTTAATATGACCAACTTGATATAAATAGTAACATAGGAAAATTTGGGAGAGTTTTTAAAGGTTGATAGAAACCTTAATTAGAAGAACTCCTGTGTGCTTTCCTTATTGTTGCATATCTTTGAAGAAGAAAGAGTCCTAAAAATTAGTAGACTGTCAGCATTTTATTTTTATGATCTGACACTATTAAGCAAACTTTGGGAGTATTTCTTTTTGTGAAGCATTTGATTAAAGGTGTGATCTTATCTTGGTGAAATAGCCTGCTGGGCTGCAGACAGTAGTATTCAGAAATAAAATTTGCTTAGAGCCTCTGAGCAGACATTTATTCATTGAGACCCTTACTGAATAATGGATGATAGTGAAATTGCAGGAGTGTGTATGTGTGTTTTCTTGCCTGAATATAAGGGTTGAGATAGAGCAACAACAAAAACATAATGGTGTATGAAAGATAGCATAGGTTTATAAATGAGAAATTAACCTACATTATTGCAAATGAATGGACTCTCTGTGTGGAGGACTCAAAGTATCACTATCAAGATGGTGTGCTAGTCCATTTGCTTTGTTTCAGTAATCTTGCTGAGTTCCTTCCTTTTCTGCTATTCTCTCTTAGCTTGGTAGATGTTATTCTGGGATTGTGCCACAATCCCAGTGTATATCCTTTATGCTCTTTTGATTCTACTTGGGTGCCAGTGATAGCTGAGTTTTGATTCCTATTCATTCTTCCTAGTGCAACTTATTCTACATTCTTAGTGATCACATTAAAATTTTTTTTTTCCTATGGCACATGCTCATGTTAAATACTTGTGAAATATAGTGATATATAAAGTCAAAACAGAAATCAACCAGTATATCATAATATAATGGTACATTGCATTTGTTCCGGAGAAGGCAATGGCACCCCACTCCAGTACTCTTGCCTGGAAAATCCCATGGACGGAGGAGGCTGGTGGGCTGCAGTCCATGGGGTCGTTAAGATTCGGACACGACTGAACGACTTCACTTTCACTTTTCACTTTCATGCATTGGAGAAGGAAATGGCAACCCACTCCAGTGTTCTTGCCTGGGGAATCCCAGGGACGGGGGAGCCTGGTGGGCTGCCGTCTATGGGGTCGCACAGAGCCGGACACGACTGAAGTGACTTAGCAGTAGCAGCAGCAGTTGCAGTGTTCACAGAGGTTATGTCACACATTTTTAGGCTGATTATCCATGTATTTATCTATGTATTATCTGTGCTTTATGTGTGTTTGTGTCTTTGTTTTAGAAGAATTGAGATTAAAATATATATAATTTGTATAATTCTCTTCAGGTTCCCAATGGCATTAATTTTTAGAGCATTATTTTTAACGTTATAAAATATTTATTTTATAATGTGGATATACTATGATTTATTCCAACATTTTCTGAGAAATTCCCTGGCAGTCCAGGGGTTAGGACATTGTACTTCCACTGTAGGGTGTGTGGGTTCAATCCCTGGTCAGGGAACTGAGATCCCACATGCCACACGGTGTGGCTGAAAAAAAAAAATTGAAAATTTCCTTATTCGTGTGAGTTGTATTTTGTGATGATGAATAACATGAAGCTTGGCCCATTCTTTGATGATTTTTGTAGTGGAGATTTCTTGAAGTACAGTTATTAGGACAAAGTAAATAATGACTGTTTGACTTTTACTAGTTGGTTATAGTAATCCATATGCATCATTGTTTAACTGATTTTCATGGGAAATTTTGAAGAATTATCTATTGTCAATTGTGTAAAATTAGTAGTTATTAACTTTTAATTATTTATAAAGTTAGTAACAGTTGTAATAATTAACAAAGTTGTGTGATAATTTTAAAGAATTACTAACTCTCATATCAATTATAAAAGCTGAGGTCAGTAAACTCAGTAATAAAACAATGAAATATACTGGCTATTAATATTTAAATAAGAAAGGTAGTGCCAAAGAATGCTCAAACAACCACACAATTGCACTCATCTCACACGCTAGTAAAGTAATGCTAAAAATTCTCCAAGCCAGGCTTCAGCAATATGTGAACCGTGAATTTCCAGATGTCCAAGCTGGTTTTAGAAAAGGCAGAGGAACCAGAGATCAAATTGCCAACATTTGCTGGATCATGGAAAAAGCAAGAGAGTTCCAGAAAAACATCTATTTCTGCTTTATTGACTATGCCAAAGCCTTTGACTGTGTGGATAACAATAAACTGTGGACAATTCTTCAAGAGATGGGAATACCAGACCACCTGACCTGCCTCTTGAGAAACCTGAATGCAGGTCAGGAAGCAACAGTTAGAATTGGACATGGAACAACAGACTGATTTCAAATAGGAAAAGGAGTACATCAAGGCTGTATATTGTCACCCTGCTTATTTAACTTATATGCAGAGTACATCATGAGAAACGCTGGGCTGGAGGAAGCACAAGCTGGAATCAAGATTGCCAGGAGAAATATCAATAACCTCAGATATGCAGATGATACCACCCTTATGGCAGAAAGTGAAGAGGAACTAAAAAGCCTCTTGATGAAAGTAAAAGAGGAGAGTGAAAAAATTGGCTTAAAGCTCAACATTCAGAAAACAAAGATCATGGCATCCGGTCCCATCACTTCATGGCAAATAGATGGGGAAACAGTGGAAACAGTGTCAGACTTTATTTTTGGGGGCTCCAAAATCACTGCAGATGGTGATTGCAGCCATGAAATTAAAAGACCCTTACTCCTTGGCAGGAAAGTTATGACCAACCTAGACAGCATATTAAAAAGCAGAGGCATTCCTTTGCCAACAAAGTTCTGTCTAGTCAAGGCTATGGTTTTTCCAGTAGTCATGTATGGATGTGAAAGTTGGACAATAAAGAAAGCTGAGCACTAAAGAATTGACGCTTTTGAACTATGATGTTGGAGAAGACTCTTGAGAGTCCCTTGGACAGCAAGGAGATCCAACTAGTCCATTCTAAAGGAGGTGAGTCCTGGGTGTTCGTTGGAGGGGCTGATGTTGAAGCTGAAACTTCAATACTTTGGCCACCTGATGCGAAGAGCTGACTCATTGGACAGGACCCTGATGCTGGGAAAGACTGAGGGCAGGAGGAGAAGGGTTTGACAGAGGATGCGAGATGGTTGGATGGCATCACTGACACAATGGTCATGGGTTTGGATGGACTCCGGGAGTTGGTGATGGACAGGGAGGCCTGGTGTGCTGCGGTTCATGGTGTTGCAGAGTCAGACACGGCTGAATGACTGAACTGGACTGATCCTTATTGTCTTTGAATTTAACTTAATATTAAGATGAAACCAATGAATGAAACTAATTTATGAAGAATTAAGAAATCCACCATCCAGTTTATGTCCCCATAAAATTTCTTAGTTTTGTTCTCTGCTCTGAATGGACTTAATCTCTCAAGTTCATCTGTAAACATAAATTTTTAACAAAGTTCTTCTTTTCCAAACCTCTCATGAAACAAGAAAATT
Organism: Ovis aries; assembly: GCF_016772045.2. NCBI lineage: Eukaryota > Metazoa > Chordata > Mammalia > Artiodactyla > Bovidae > Ovis > Ovis aries. The sequence goes on from NC_056059.1 coordinate 77,430,712, forward strand.
GGTGTACTAGATTTGGACTATTGTAAAATTTAAGGATGAAGAGCGGGAATAAACTGTCAGTTAACACATTTATAGTAATTAAAGATTGCCTGTAAAAGGAGAATGAGATCAGTAAAGGAAGTAACTGACAGAACAGTATGGCGCATAATTAGTAAATGTGAGCTCAGTTTTTTGCTAGGTTTAAGTTTAGTTAGAGATCTGTCCATTGGATAAAAAATGACTATAAAATATTAACGTGTTCAGTAGCACTGAAGTGAAATAGAAGAGGAAAACAGTAGGTATGTAATGCAAATTTTTATCTTTTTAACAATAATGCCAATGCCTACTGAGTTTAATTTCATTATTTCATTCTTGGGTCAGAGGGACCAGTTGTTCTATTTTTAACAGTATCTTTGTGATTTTTGCATCTATCATAAAGACATTTATATGGGGTACACTTCCTAACAGTCAAGTTGGAGACCAGTTCTTACTTCACTTTCTATATTTTCTTTAAAAATATGTACCAGAACATATTTACGGAACCAAGTTTAATGCTACATTAATAATGAATGTATACCTGCATGAGTGTGGTTTATGGACCTAGAAGAAATAATTGAACATGAAAGCAGTTTTTGAAGTTACTGTTGCAGGATAAATTCAAGTGCCATTCAAAATTGCTTTGCACCTGCAAGTAAAATAATAAAGGCATAGAAGGAATCCTAAAAGGCACAGTCTTTCACACTTTGGTTCCTTGAAAAAAATTAAAATTTTGGTTAGCAATTCCCTGTTTACTAATCAATGGCTATAAAGTTTCAGTTATGCAAAATGAGTAAGTTCTAGAGCTCTGCTGAATAACATTGTGTCTGTAGTTAATATGTTGTCTGTTTAAAAGTGTTAAGCGGGTAAATCTCAAAGTTTCTTACCATAGTAAATCTTTTTGAAAAGTGACAAGTCTGATGATTATGAGCACATAGCCCGAGGCCTCCTAGAACCTAAAGACAGAAAATGTTAACCCCAGTGACACCACTCTGTTACCTATGTCAGAGAATTGTATCCATTCTGATCACATATCCTGTGACCCCCACTCCCCCTGCCTTTACTTGGCTTTTAAAGGTGCTTTGTTAAAACCCTTCAGGAGTTTGAGGCTTTTTAGGGCATGAGCCACTTCATTTCCTTGCATGGCCCTGCAATAAACCTTTCTCTGCTCAAAAAAAAAAAGTTACTTGTGAGGAATTGAACTGACTTGCCCAAAGTAACATGACTGGTTTATAGCATATGCTGCCTTTTGTCAAGTGTGTGCATTGATATGTTTAGTGTATACTTAGATGTATACTTAGTGTTTCCTTTCCACTCGTTCTTTTCTCACATGGCTGAATTTACTTACATAAAATTATTACAAATTATTGTAAGGTTTAAGCATTAACTTGCATTTAGTTCTATATTAATGTTCTTTACCCAAAGTAATAAATACACATGTAGAGAAATACAAAATAAAAGAACATATAATGTATATTAATGAGAAGCAAAGTGGTAGAATAGCAGAAGCTTGAGAGTTAGAAGTGCATGATTTCCAACCTGTTCTCTGTTGTGACTCTGAAAACATAACTCAGTCTCTCCATGGCTTCGTATAAAATGGGGGTAAAAATAATGCTTACTTTTCCAAGTTATTTTGAGGATTAAATGAGATGGTAAACATAAAACGTATAGCACACTGATAGCTTATATAACGTGTGTTAGTTTTCATAGATTTTTAAAGCGGATATCTTCTTTTAAGTGCGACTCTAAATCATTCTGCTTTTTCTGCAGTTCTCAAAAGACCAGCTTTATGAAGTCATTAATTTTGTCATTCACTATGTATTTGTTAGCACCAGATGTCTGCATGATGCTGGGGATGTGAAACATAATATGGCAAAAAGAGCCTCTGACTCTAGTACTTGCACAGACATAGAAATAAAGAGGTATTAAGCAATGTATCTATCATGAATTGTTAAAATTCTGGTAAGTGCTACAAAGGTCAAGTTCAGGATACTATGAGATAGCAGCAGGATCAGACCTTGTCTGAGTTGATGGGGTGAGTGAGTCTGCAAAGACTTCCCAGAGCAAGTGACATTTGAACTGAGATATGAAGGTTGAGTAGGCAGCCCTAGAGAATGTGCTGGTTCACTGCTTCCTTCACATTCTGTCATCAGAAGAGCTCATCACAGACCCAAGCATGTTCAACTGGAGGAGGTTAATAGAGGTGAGTAAAGGGAAGAAAATCGAGCATAGTTACCGTGATTTGACAGTAGAGACAACACATTACAACACACCTGAATTTTTCATTTTACCTGAGTTAACACAGAGAATGGTTTAATATCAGTTGTCTGGCTATGATGCTAAATTTCAGAATGTCTTAAACTGTCTAATGACCATAAAATATGATCAGGCACTGTAGATTTGAGATGAGGACAGTACTTAAAATATGTATGGATACTGAAATCAAGATTTCCTAGTTTAGCTTTAGGCACATGTATCTGTGTGTGTGTGACCGGGAGAGAGTTTTACTCCAGAGGGCTGGTTTCTGTTCATTTTTATCTTAACTTCTCCCCCTGCCCGTTGTCTTAGTAAGTGTGTGGTGTTTTTGGTTCTGAAACTTTAGAAATGGAGGAAATAGTTTTAGGAATACCAGTTCTATAGTTTGGCAGTGGTTATAACTCTTTACTTGTCAAAGATCAGTAGTAAAATATCAATATGGAAAATGTTGTTAAGAGAGCTATAGTATAATCATTTAGTAAAGACAATAGATTTTCTCTAGCAACTCTCCACTGTGAGGATTAAGCTTGTTATTTATTTTTTGAAAGCTTTCCACAGTATATGATGATAAAACTGGTTTTACTGTTATTTAGAGCAAATCATTGAATTTTAATAAAGTAACAATGAAGTATGTTCTAGAAAAAATGATATTAAAGTCTATGAATGAAAAATAAGTGTGGTTTAAGAAAATTATCTTATAATCAAAAAATTAATATAGGAAAATGCTATAATAAGAAGATAGCAACTTTGGAATCATTAATCTTTTGCATCCATTTATCAACATTTTACTGTATACTTCCTGTATAATAAAATTAAACAGAATAGTGATAGAGATTAGAAAAAAGAAAATAGAATAATTGCCCCAAGAATCTCAGGCACTCCAGGTAAAAGTTTTTCTCACCCTACCAAGCCCTGGAAGATTTGTAAGAGCTGGCTAAGCAGACAACCTTCCTGCAGAGGGGATCCTCCAATCTCAAGGCCTAGAGTGAGATTGGAGCTCAGCTCCTGTGAAAAACTCAGGGAAGGTTCTAGTAGCTGGGACATCAGGATTGAGAGAGGCATGAAATATAGCTAGAGGAGTAAGTAGGAGTCCAGAATTTATAGGTTTCTTTTTCTTTTTCTTTTAAGTATTTTGGATTTTATCCTAGGAGCAGTGGGAAAATCATGAAAGGTTTGAAGTGAAGTGAAGTTACTTGAAGTTGCTCCATTGTGTCAGACTCTTTGCAACCCCATGGACTATAGCCTACCAGGCTCCTTGGTCCACAGGATTGTCCAGGCAAGAGTACTAGAGTGGGTTGTCATTTCCTTCTCTAGGGGATCTTCCTGACCCAGGGATCGAACCCAAGTCTCCTGCATTGTAGGCAGATGCTTTACCATCTGAGCTACCAGGAAGGCCCTAAAGGTTTGAAGCAGGGTAACAAGAAGATCAGATTTTCATTTTACAAAGATCATGTCGGCTCTTCTGTGTAGATGTCATTGGGGGAGGCTTAGAGAGGGGATGTGAAGAGACCAGTTAGATAGAGTCTAAGCTTCTACCTCACTCCTTCTCAGTTGGGAAGTGTAGTCCAGAGCTTTATGTATAAGGAGGGAGTTTGTATTATATGATATTCCTTTCAACTCTAATATGCGATGCTGTGCTTAGTCACTCAGTTGTGTCCAACGCTTTGTGACCTCATAGACTGTAGCCACCTGGCTCCTCTGTCCATGGGGATTCTCCAGGCAAGAGTACTGGAGTAGGTGGCCTTTTCCTTCTCCAGGGGATCTTCCAAACCCAGGGATTGAACCTGGGTTTCCTGCATTGCAGGAAGGTTCTTTACCTTCCAAGCCACCAGGGAAGCCCAAAATCATTCAAAGGAATTCCTGTTTTAATGACACCTGAAAAGACAGTAATATAGGTTTATTGCAACACTACAGTGGTGTGATAGTCTGAGTGACAAATGCAGACATGTTGACAGGATATTATTTAAGAATTTCTAAGACATTTTACCCCTTATATACTTCATTAACAATTTAAATATTATATTTTCCCCTTGTATTCTGTTTTCTAATTTCCCATAACACATTTTAAATATATCTTTTATAGCATTTATAACACTCTGCCATGGCTTTTGATTATTTGTCTTCTTGTCTTATACTTGTATGGAAATATAGTTTCATTTATAGTTGGGACTGCTTTTAGTCTTTTGATGAACCTAGAGTACCTGATTATGTAAATAGAGTTTATGTTTTATGTTGATAGGTTATTTTTTTTTAAGGATGGAGGTATAGTATGCTAGGTAAGCTTCATGAATGAAATATATCTTGGATGATTTAAAAAAGTAATAGTATAACTTCTAATAACTTGACTGTGTCCATGAGACTTACTGTTTTAGAACATAGACGTTAGGAGTCAGATGAACTTAAGTCTAAACTTTAGAGATGCATACCAAGTAAGAGCTGTGTAATTTAGGGTCATTTTTTGAGTCTCAGTTTACTCTCTATATCAATGGTTTAATGATATCTGTTTCATAGTGATATTATGATAATTAAATTAGTTTCTGTTATATAATACAAGATTTGTATATTGCATATGAGAGTCAGATGGGAAAAATAGATACTGTCATGCTTGCATGTAGCAAGGAGTGAAACACAGTGGTTCAAGCCATCTCTTTTTATCCTTTAATCCCAAAATTTTTGCAAGATTGACATCACTTTACATGTTGTCTTCAATCTTCATGGCCTTCCATTTGGGATTATTTTGTCATGTTCCTTCATATATACCATACTATTTTTTTTTTTAATCTCTGACTTATTCTGAAAGGAGTGATTATCTAGCAGTTTATGAGATACAAATGGAAGCCTAAAAAAATTAAATTTGAAGAAAGTTGCTTATTTTAAAAAGGGACAGTTTAAGAAAATAGCATTACTCTCATAAAGAATTAACTCTTAGGAAGGATAGGGTATGAACTCAGTGTTGAATGGAATACAGTTTTATAAAACCCTGAAGCAATAGGGAATTATAATTAGGTAATAGTTACCAAAATTATTGGCAGTTTTGAGAAAAAATTATACAGTTGGTATGCACAATAAAAGCAGTACAGTTTTCAAAAATATTTTGTAGCCAATTATTCTGAGAACAATTGCAGATGTGTAAGAACTAGGGCTTGGTACCCTTTGTACTTAGCTTGTGAGAACTTGTTCTTCAGAGATAGCCTTGTAGTATGTCAGTACTTGTATCCTCATGAAGAGCTGCTCTTTCAATTTAAAGTGAAGTCGCTCAGTGGTGCCCGACTCTTTGCAACCCCATGGACTGTAGCCTGCACCAAGCTCCTCGGTCCATGGGATTTTCTAGGCAAGAGTACTGGAGTAGGTTGCCATTTCCCTCTCCACGGAATCTTCCTGACCCAGGGATCGAACCCAGGTCTTCTGCAATGTAGGCAGACGCTTTACTGTCTGAGCCACCAGGGAAGTCCATTTCAATTTAAGATAGTCTCTATTCTCTAATCGTGCTGGGGAGAAGAGTTGCAATTTTAAAACTCTCTTGACAACTAAAAGGACTTTTTGAATGAAAGTAAAAACCCTAAGTTGTTCTTCTGGGTAATTGAATATCTAATATTATTTATAATCCTGACTGCTCTAAAAATGAATTATTAATTTTTCCGTGAGTTTTTGAGTCTTTCATTGGAATTAATATTTTATTCTGTAATTGTTTTATTATTTTTTCTGAATGTTGTATTAAAAAGAACTGTTAAACACGGAATGACATAGTTAGGCATATCAAAAAAGAACTTATTTTGAATAATTTTGGGTAATTGTAGCAAACCAGATGTTGCTAAGTTCTTATTTAATCAAAGATAAAAAATATTCACAATATAGTTTTGTCTAGCTGTCAGCTTAGATAAATGAATCCATTTCAATCAGCATGCTCCTAGTGAAAAAAGGAGAGGATATAATAACATTTTTCTAGCTACATTTGTTGAAAATAAATATTAATCTTCTGTGTGGTTAAAACCATGCTGTGCCAATTTCATCATAACCATAATTGCGGTGAAGCCATTTAGATTTTTTATTTTTATAAAGTTTGCTTCTTTTTCTCCTCCGGAGGCATTGAGTTAAATTCTACTTTTCATTTATATTATATGTTCATGTAGGTTTGTGTTAATCTTATATTGTCTTGAGGCTACTTGTTAAGACAGTATTGGGTGATTTATTCTCCAAATATAATGCTGTGACATGGCCAAGATGTTTTTTCCCTCCCAAACCTAAACTTCTATCTTTAAAAAAAAATTTTTGTAATTCTTGTGAGAAATTTAAATATTAATACTATAAAGATTCCCTGTTTTCTTTTGTTCAGTAGCTTTAGTTAATACAAACTGCGACTTGAGCTGTGCTGATTTCTTAGAGAATGATGTATAAAATAAAACGCTAAAGGAAAACAAAAATCAACCTAATACAACAAAATAAAATAAGACACTAGGCCAGGAAAAATACTGTTATTTTCAAGCTCCATTAGAAATGCCAGTGAGAAGAATGGCAGAAAAGGGTGATAGGTATCAGGACCAAGTTGGTAAGGAATGAGTTTATATGTTTTTGTCTTTTTATTGTACAGTCAGGGAAGGTGGAAAGAAAATCTCAGACCATAAAGTGAATAATATCTTCTTAAGAAAGTATCGACAGTGTCATACTTTCCTGTACTAATAAAAGTTTTGAATTTATGTGCTGTCTTAAGGGATTCCCAGATGGCACAGTGATAAAGAATCCACCTGTCAGTGCAGGAGATGCAAGAGACTTCAGTCCAATCCCCGGGTTGAGAAGATCCCCTGGAGGAGGGCATGGCAGCCCACTCTAGTATTCTTGCCTGGAGAATCCCATGGACAGAGAAGCCTGGTGGGATACAGTCCATGGGGTCTCAGAGTCTGGCACGACTAAGCACACACACACACAAGCACACTAGGCCTCTACTACTGTTGTATACAGGAGTTGTAATGAGGGGTTTGATATCACGGTTGTAATTGTTGATTTTTATCAAATATATGGAGTGCTTGTAGGGAAAATTGTTGGAGCCTTCTAGATGTGGCTCAGAGGGTAAGGAATCTGCCTCCAGTGCAGCAGACCCAAAACCTCTATGAGCTGTAATAATTGCCAGAACAAATTGATTGTTCCAGTTTATGCAGATGCTTGTCTAGGCTATTCATAGAGGAAATATAGAAAATAAAGATTGAGTTGGAATTTTACTTCTACCTCTAAGAATAATTCTTAAGGATGTGTCTTAGATTATTTTTTTTTTTTTTCTGAGTCAAACTCTTATCTCAATTTTATTTGTGTCCTTTTCAGAAAGCAAGTTTTAAAGTGTTCTTCTTAATTGATAGTTAGAAAATTGGTTGGAAACATATCACAAAATTCTCTTTGGAGAGAGATTAGGATGCCAAGGAAGAAGGGAGAAATCATAGGTATAATTTTATCTCCTTTTACTTTTATTATGGCAGTTTGAGAGAAGAGCAGAAAGCATATTTAATGGTCTATCTGCAGTTATGACTAGTAGTATAATTTGAGCAGTGAGAAGAGAGTGATGCAAAATTGTCCTGTTATGGTTTTTTCATTGGTCTTCCTGCTCCAGTGACTTTGAGAGAGAAGTAAAACAATTCTCTTTGCTTCTCCTGGAACACAGTGGTTTTGAATGTAGGTGTAGAACCAGATTGGTGAGTGGTGGTGTCAGTCAAACGCCTCTACTTATGGTTAAGATTCATATGTCAACAGTTGTGGGTGTTTTGCCCACACACTATGGGGTAACAACCTGTATTTGATTTTTATTTTCTTCCTACTGTGCTGAGGGTGTGTGTCTGAGTGTTTGTGACTTACTGATTGTTCGGCAGAAGAGTAGGATTCTTTGAGGTACCTTGTCATTCTTACACTGCCTAGTTTCTGCCTGCCTCCCTGTGCCTTTTGAAGCACCATAGAAATGGCAATCTAGAACCAAGCAATCAGCTTCTAAGCGCAAATACTAACAGATCCCAGACTTTAAATGTATCTGAAGAAATCTCCAAATATTGCAATCAAAAATGTGATAGGAAAAAAGGTAAGTGTCTTTACATTTGCTACCCTCTCTTTTAAAATTCTTGCTGCGTTAAGTGGTCAGTACTTTTTGCACTCATAACTATTTTATTGATAAATTATAACTTATTTTTAAATACTGTTTAAAAATCATACTTTAATTTTTAATTTCCAAAAAGAATATTTGCGTGAATATCTAAGTGGGGACTCAAAGATGGATCTGATGAAAATTTCATATCTAACAAACTATCTTTATCATTACTCTTTTTTTTCCAGGTTTGAGAAAACTTTAAATATGTTTATTTTCCATAGTTAAAATTTTTGGGGTGGACATGCATATCTAAAGTTTGTTTAAGAGCCTTTATTTAGGTTTTTGTTGACAATGTATTCTACATGAATGTGGAATCCACTCTTTTGTTCTTTTAAAACTGGTTATAGTTTGATATAGTAGTGGCCAGAAACTTGAACTGTATGGACGTTCTTCTGGTATCATGATATGACATGAATCATTTCCTGGCTGTTACTGTGGACTAGTTAATTTCCAATCAAATCCACCTTCCTGGAGTTGATAGCCCTGTGGCTGAAAGGGCTATGTAAGACTGAAACTTTTCAGAACATGTCCAGTTTTATGTAGTTACTGGGTCAATGTCTGGTTTTCCCATTTCTCTCCTTCCTATCTCTATGCTGTTAGGACATTATCTTTTCTGCCTCATCTTCCTTAATCTCAGTGTTGTTCCCAGGCAATATAATATCACTTAACTATTCTCTGCTAGGGAGAAATAGTCCTAATACCATAGTCAGTGTTTCTCTGTGCAGATAATTACAAATATTACCTTGTTGTTCACCCTAGCTGTATGTAGCTTCATATATTTTAACAGGCATCTGGTTTTTTAGGCATTTCCCTTTTTACTTCCTTTGCTCTTTTAGTGATATCCAATTTAATTCCAGAGCTGAGTTTAGTTCATTCTTAGAGGAGCAAGGCCGTTTCTTCTGAGCCCTAATCAACAATCAGAATTGGTCTTCCAGCAAGAACTCTGGGTCATCCAGGTTTTGGATTCAGTCCTATGTATCTATTTCCTTTCCTGGCCCATGGTCAGAATGAAAATCCATTGACTGTTCCCCTTGTTTCATTTGTTAATAACATCTTTTCCATCACTGTTTTCTACCATCTTGTTATCTGACTCTTTTTTGCCAGTAGCTCTCAAGTTCTCATTTTTCTCTAGAGTGCTCCCCACCATTATTCTTTGTCTCCCCCAGAATAACTACCTAGAATTTATAATGACTCCTCATGGGTTATAGGTGAATCACTTTGTCTAGCTTAGAGTTAGTTCTTATTGTTCCTTTTCAATTCAAATATCAGCATAAGCATTAACATTTCTAAACCCATTTATAATTATCGTGCTTTCCATCCAACCTTAGCACAACTCTTCCTCTTAGCTTGGTGAGGGGTGTCTCAATATCTGTAGTTATCCTAGTTGCTGAGCTTAAGGACCACTTCTTTAAAAGAAAACACTGAAAATTTATATTAGCTGTAACTGGACACACTTTAGAAATTGTAACAGTAAATAAATCATTTCACTTTGAAGTGTGGGAGATAGGAAAAATCTTTTTTTTTTTGAAATATCACATTGGTTTCCATATGGTCAGAAATCTCTTGTTTTCTATGCATGTATGATTATTTTAGCTTCAGGGCCATTGATAGAGCTGAGATTTTGATGAGTGGATAGCAAAAATTCATTCATTTTATGGGACTCATTTTAGATTTATGACTTTAGGTGAAATGTAAATACCACTACTTAGGTGAATAATCTCTGAATTATAAAGTAGGATATATTTGACCTTTGTTTATTGGCCTCACTTTATGAGAAGATGGAGGAGGTGAAAACCCTGAGAGATTTTCTGCTTTGACTGCAAATTGCCGAGCAAACAACTAGAGGGACAGCTCAGATGGGAATGTGGCATGAGGTTGTCATTTCAACTCACTCTGGAGAAATGTGGGTGTCAATTAGAAAAAATTAATGGAAGGTAGATAGCCTATAAAATCCAACTCTTGTCTTCAATCCTCAGAATAATTTGAAGGTATATGAAAGTAGAGCCTCATTATCTTTGTAAATTGAGATTATTTAAGCTCAGTGAAGAAGAAACAGAAAATATACCGCTCTGAGAAACCAAATTTAACTCTTTTAGGTATTCAAAAGTAGATTATTTTACTAATTTGTGCTTTGGGAGCAAGTTATATATCAAAATGATAATATTTTTATTTAAGATTTTGTTTTCTGGAGCTCAACATGAATGGCAATACTAGCACATAATACATGCTTCATAAATGCACATTGATGAATGAAGACGTAAAACTTTATTTTGCCTTAGCAAAGATATCTGGCAAAGATGGAGTGGGGAATTTTAACCTTTTCTTATGGCAATGTATTTCCTGTAAGTGTTTCTTTTCTTTCAGAATTATATTACAATCCTAATGGAAAAAAGTATAATCTGTTCTTTAATTCTGCCCTTGGCTGAACTGAGCCTTGGAATTGTATAACTAATGAGATACAGTGTTTTGCTTCTCGGGTTCAAATGTAGCACTTAAGTTTTCATTTTTCATTCATGGCTCTATCTTTGTAAAACCATTCCTTTGTCAAAAATCAAAGGTTAATAAGCCCTAATTGTTAAACACAGCCAGTAGAAGCTATGTTATGCTGGTATTCTAAAGCTCAGAATATTTGAAATGGTCTTCATTTGATGTTCAGTGACATCTGGACTGCTCAGCAAGCTACTCTAAAATTTTCTGTTAAAAGAACTGGCAATTTTCTTAAATGTTTTATTTTGGATCAATTTCAACTTAGAAGTTGTAAAAATAATAGAAGAGTTCCCATATACTCCTTAAGTAGTGTCCTCTAATGTTATTGCTATGGTTTGAAGGTGTCCTAAATTTCATGTGTTGGAATCTTAATACCTAATGTAATGGTATTAGGAGATGAGGCCCTTAAGAGGTCTTAGGTCATGAAGGTGGAGCCTCATGAACCAATGGAATTAACGGTCTAATGAAAGAGACCCCTCAGAACTCTCTAGCCACAGTGAAAAGACTGTCATCTATGACCCAGGAAGCCCTACCAAACACTGAATCACTGCACCATGAACTTAGAAGTTCTATCTCCAGAACTGTGGGAAATAAATTTCTACTTTTATAAGCCACTGACATCTCTGGTATTTTGCTATAGTAGCCTGAACAGCCTAAAACAGTAACTATAGTTCAGTTATCAAATCTGAAAATTAATGTTGGTAAACTACTATTAACTAAATTCTGAGCAGATGTAAAATAGCCTATGCAAAGTGAGTCATATAGCTAGTACATCTTTGAGGAAAATCTTTCAAATAGGTAGTAATTAGGCAGTGAAAAGTTATTCAGGTAGTCTTATCTAGACATTATTTGCTTCATCGTATTGTTTTAAGAAAACTTGAATTTGTGGATAAGATTTTGTACATTTGAAATATAATGTAGATTCACACTGGACATATGACTTTTTTAACTTTATTTTTTCTTTCAACCATACATGTATTAATTTTAATTTGTAAATATGTGAAAAAGAAGCCAGGCTAACATCAAATGAGTATGAATCAAAATTTTAGAATGTATTTTTAAAAAACTTATTTCAGCATCAGATATTTATGTGAGGGCTGAATAATGTGTGGAAGTCAAAATGTCCAAAGTATAGGTTTTGGCTCTGGCAATGGCTGGCTAGGTGATATTTGCACCTTCCTGTGTCTCTTGCAAGTTGGGAATACAAATAGTACTTACATCCATAGTATTTTAGGATTCATGAGACTATATATTTAAAAATCATAGCACAGTTTGGTCCACAATAAAAACAATAAATATTAATTTTTATAATTCTTTAAAGAAGGCATCATTTTAGGGTTTTAAATTACTGTATATACCATATGATATATTTTGAGATAGGATCAAGGACAAATCAGCAGAGATGTCATTGTTAGGTAATTAGAAGTTACATTGTTAAATTTTGGTATATTTTTATTATTTTCATTTTAGTTAAAGAAGAGATTTGTTAACTTGCTATTGAATGAATTTAGAAATTATCATAACATGTAACTGTTTTATCCAAGAATGGGTAGATAATCAGGAAACCTTAGGAATAAAGAGAAGTAGAGAGGTGGGGATAAATTAGAAGTGGTATGACAATAAGAAAAGAAGAAAACTATTAAATAATAGTGATGAATAAAATTTCCCCTTAGTTTTGTAGTAGTTAAAATACTGCCATGTGCTCAGTTGTGTCCAACTCTTGTGACCCCATGGACTATAACCCACCAGTCTCCTCTGTCCATGGAATTTTCCAGGCAAGATTACTGGAGTTGGTCACCAGTTCCTACTCCAGGGTATCTTCCCAACAGAGGAATCGAACCCACATCTCTTGTGTCTCCTGCACTGGCAGGTGGATTCTTTACCACTCTGCCACCTGGGAAGCCCCAAATACTGCCAGAGAGGCATTTTAACTTTACCAGACTCCTAGAATAAGAATATTGCCAATTCAACAAAGTAAAAATCCAGATAAGACAATGCATGAAAATGCTTAAAGAGATTTAATTAAGTATAGTTTTGATTTTTTTCATGCAAAAATAGTTCCAGAAGTGAGTAGTCCAATGCTAGTGTAACATGTTTTTGATGACAGTGAGACCTGAAGCTCCTATTACTTAAGCCTAGTTGTGTTGCTCCCGGCTATGGGGTCACACAGAGTCGGACACGACTGAAGTGACTTAGCAGCAGCAGCAGTCATGTTGCTCTTACATCCTATGTATTCTCATAGTTGGCCTTCACATCAGCTATGGGAAGAAGGAGAAAAAGTTGTGTGGAGGTATTGGAACTAGTAAAGGTAGAAGAAAACTTTTCTAGAAAATACTCAGTTTCTATGTCTTTCAACAGTGATGAGTCATAGGACCACTCCTAGCTAGAGGGGTGTCTGGGGAATCAAGTAATTTTTAAATAAGTGTATTCTTACCCTGAACAATGTGAAGTTTCTGCTACTTAGGAAAAGGGAGGTGAATGACAAGCAGCTAATACTGTCTGCAGAATCTCTTGGCACAGTTCTCAGCACCTAGTGAGTCCTCATCAGCACCTAGTGAGTCCTCATCAGCACCTAGTGAGTCCTCATCGTCTGATAGGCATTCTGCTTTGTTGTTGCTCTATTACACGTGAATTCTTTTAGATCATCAGCGTTAGACCCAGTTTGATTAAATGAAACAGTACTTAGTAGAACTGTCAAGTGTTGTGAAAATATTCCAGATGTTGCAATCTTTCCTTATCTTTTCTGAATTTCTAATGTGGGGTTCACTGCATAAGTTATTAAGAAACTGTAGTGAGGTCTTTTCCCCAATTTTCTATAACCCTTTCACCCCCGTTGTTGTTTTTGTTATTTGTATGTTATGATTTGTAAAAAAATGTATTATTGTTGATCCCAATCACCTGTCACAGGAGTTTCATAGTAGTAGAGCTTTATTTAACCATTCAAAAAAATATTTTTTGTGTACTAATTAAAGTTTATATCATGATATGCCTAATAATATCTTGAGGCTTATCAAACTTGCAGATAGCTTGCGAAGATTTTAGTCTTAGATGAAAGCCAGTAGTTTTCTGGAGAGAAGTGCTGATAAGAACTAGGCTAGTTGGCTTGGGCACAGCCAGGTGGGCATCTGTCCCAGGCAGTCCCTCAGCCCAAGCAGGTGTTGTTTGTGCTATACAAGGAGACTGAGGCAGCAGCCCAGTTGGATAAAATGGCCCAGTGTGAGGACTGTTCTGTCTCTAGGAGATGATGGTCTCAGTGTGTGCAGGACTGAACTCAGGCATGCCAGATAAGCAGTTTGTAGCCATAAAGGTAGATTCACATGACTCCATGTGAGGTTGTTTTTATGCTTGTCTTCTCTGGGTGGGACAGAAATTAAAGTTGGAAGACATCCTGTGATTCCAGGTGAGAGGTTTTGTAGAATGAAGAGGCTGCTAGCTAGTAATTCATGCAGGGAAATCATTTATGGAGGGTGTTGGGAGGGGACAAAACACAAAAACAAACCCTCTCCCAGAGTTTGGCCTTGAAAGGGAAAGTGTTAGTCACTTAGCTGTGTCCAATTCTTTGTGACCCCATGGACTGTTACCTGCCAAGCTCTTCTGTTCATGGGCTTCTCCAGGCAAGGATACTGGTGGAATGGGTAGCCATTCCCTTCTTCAGGGAATCTTCTTGACTCAGGGATCGAACTCTGGTCTCCTGCGTTGCAGGCAGGTTGTTAATCGTCTGAGCCACCAGGGAAGCCTGAGTTTGGCCTTGGTCTTTTCTTCCGGGTATACTTTACTGGACTTCCATCTCTCCATCCTTCCCTCTTCACCGGGCAATTTCAGGCTTATCATTTAGGACTCAGCTTAGACATCACTCAGCTCCCAAATCTGGAAAGGTTATCCTTTTCTGCATTTCTTAGCAACTGCGCTTTCTTTGTTGTGGCATTTCTTAACGCTTTTTGTAGCTATCTATTTATTGTATTTCCCACAAATAGTATCTGTATTCTTCATTTTATCCCCTAGAGCAATCTTACTGCCTAGGACATGGTAAATGATAAACATAAGGTAATTAAAGATACCCATAGTGTCAGATATCTGCATTGCAATGTACAATACTTGGATAGGAGTTTATTTGAGTGTATAACGCTGAGGAGGTAATGATGACTGTGCCATGCTATTACAATGCAAAAACGAGACCATTAGATAGGAAGGAGGAAAGAAGCATTGTTCGACAGATAGAGGTGGGAAATTTAGAGATATGAACTTGTGCAAGTACTTAACCTCCCAGAGCCCCAGTGTCCTAATCTGAAATGATGGAGAGAATGGTGATTTCTCCCTCCTGGGATTGTGTGGAGATTAAATGGGATGATGTGTATGGAGAAATCAGAGAAAGGCTTGCTACAGAGTAAGTGATCAATTATTGTTACACATATTGTATTACACCTCTTATATATTCTTATCTAGATTTAAAGAGGTAGGATGTCTATTCTAATGTTTGCTTAGGTTTGAATTCCAGTTCTTCCAGTTACTAGCAGTGTCACTTTAGAAAAGTAAGTTTATTCATCCTGAAAATGAGCTAATGATAAGCAGTGGCTTCACATTGGTGTTTTAAGGATTGACTGGCTTGAAGTATGTAACATGTTTAGAACAGGGCCTGGCATTTCGAAAATGTGCTTTAAGATAGTTGTTATTATAGCTAAAGTCTCTGAAAATACTGTATTAGGAGACGGACCTTCTGCTTTCATTAGAGCACTCAGCAGAACCGCCACCAGCACAACTCACCCAAAGGTGTCATCAGCCAAGATAATTTTGTTGCCTCTGTGTCAGCCTGAATGTAGATAGTGACAAAGCTTCAACATTCTGTAATGTTACTCTATGACAAAATTATTTGCTTGAGTATTTATTATTATAGACTTTTAAGACAAGTTTATTTTATAATTAGTACTAAAATTCATTATGAAAAAAGCCATCTGGTTTATTTGCATACTCTAATGAAAAATCCCTTAATAATGATAACATGTGGCACAGTGGTAAAGAATCTGCCTGCCAGTGCAGGAGACACAAGAGATGTGGGTTTGATCCCTGGGTTGGGAAGACCTCCTAGAGGAGGAAATGGCAACGCATTGCATATTCTTGCCTGGGAAATTCCATGGACAGAGGAGCTTGGAGGGCTAAAGTCCATGGGGTAGCAAGAGTCAGACATGACTGAGTGCACATGCCCACACACATAATAATAATAATAATAATAATAATAATAATAAAACCTTATATTCAACATATTAAACTTAATTTTAGTTAAGCTCTTCTGCACACATATGTTCACTTAGGACCAGGTCATCTCTTTAGGCCGTCATGAGTGATTACAGTGATATGGGTTAAATTCCTACAGTTCTTCTTTTACAACCTATTCTCCTTTATTTTAGTTTCCTGTGCTTTTGTCTTCTTTCTTTTTAAAAAGACCACTGCACACCCCTGCTTTATGCCATATACTACTACTATAGTTTTTCTTCCTTTATCCCTTTGCAAGAGTGTTAGCTGTTCTTCCCAAGCTATATTGTTAGAATAATACAGTGTTTGTATTTACCATCTAGATCCTTCATTTTATAGATTAAAAAGTTGGAGTTGTGGAAAGGAGAAAGTATTGGAACAGAGTGCTCAGAGGAACAAACGATAATGAAGTTACCCTGAAAAGCCTGCATGTCTCCTGACCAGCCAGCAGCCCTTAAGTCAGTGCTATCTCCACTGTGGGAGTTGGAGCCCTGGAGAAGGGTCCTGAGGGATTTTCAAAAAATCCCATGGGCAGAGGAGCCTGGTGGGCTACAGTGCATGGGGTTGCAAAGAGTTGGACACGACTGAGCAGCTGAGCACATAGCACTGGGTGGTGGGCCATATGATATGCGAGAAGATATAATAAGGTTAACTTCGGTGGTGCTGACCTTGGGAACGTTCCCATCTTACAAGTATCATTTTCATCATACATTACTGCTTATTAACCAGTTCAGACAAACAGGTGAAATGAAATTATGTATTTAATATTCAACCAATGTATATTTGAGTACCTGTTCAAAACCAGATACTGCTCTGGTTACTTGGGATGAGAAATAAGCAACAGCCAAAGATTACTGTCTTCCCGGGATGTTTTTCTGTGGTGGAGAATATGTGTAGTAGTAAAGTTAAAAAGTGAGTGAATTATGCTGCCTTTTGGAAGGTAGTAAGTGCTCTAGAGAAAAGGCAGAGCAGGATAAGGGGATTAGAGGAATAGGTTGAGGGGACAGGAAGGCAGGTTGTCATATTAAACAGGGTAGGCTTCATTGAGAAGGTCACATTTGAATAAAGACTTGAAGGATGTCAGAATGTATAAGGAAGTTTAATCTAAATTTCTACACAATTTTAGTTGTATAGAAGTTAGAAAATGAATAAGGAAGTGAAAACATGTTACTTAAAGTCTCTCCTGCTTGGGGCATTGAGATACATCATCCATAGCTATACATATGAACTATGTTCTACAGGTAAATAGCCAATTTCAAGGACATTTGTTAGAGAAATTTTTAATTTATTAATAAGGAGAGAGGCATCTTTTGCTGACAGAATGAGAATGATATTTAAAATGACCTGCTTAGGTTAGGAATTTTGGCATTCTTAGTCCCACAATGAAAAGGACCTCTTTGTGAAGGAAAGATTTTTTTCTTTTGAAAAATTACATTTTCTTCACTTTATATTAAGTTCATTATATCTTAAAATATGTTCTGTATAATGGTTGCTGTATATATCTTTGGTGACATTTGCATCAGTGTTTGTATCCAGTTGGGTATGGAAGACAGTGTTATGTTATCTGAGGGAATGCATGGGCTGGCTCTCAAGGCTCAGCATCAAATTTAAGTTGTTTCTTGACACTGGAAGTTATAGAATATCAGAAGTGCTTGCTAGTAACTCTGAGCAACATAATCACATATTCAGTATTCACAGTCTTAGTAACATTAGCATTCTGTTGTTAGTGAGGGGTTTATTATTATTGTGAGCTAAAACTGCTAAGTAATTCAGAAGTTCTCATCTAGTAAGGTATGAGCCCTGTTATTACTGGTGGATGTAGATAGAAAGCTTCTTAATTTGTGACAGTGAAGAACATGATAATATACTGTGTCCATAATTCTTGTTATGGTGGAAATTGTGGTTTGGCAGTTGTGGTTTGGCATATCTAAACTGGCGACATGAGAATTACTTCTGTTGACACTTAACTGAGAAGAGAACTCTGCAATTTTTATAATCATGCCTTGGTTTTAAAACATATTGTGGATCAGGCCAGTCAACAAAGAGGTTGAAATTGGCTTCCTGAGACTCCATTAGGTGTTGGATCAATGTGGCACTGACCTGAATATTGTGCTGAAAGGTATAACAGAAAGAGGATGAACTTTAGGATAAATTTGATGTGTGTGCACAAGCATGGGTGTTGTATTGATGTGGTTTACAAGAGGGGTCTGGAATTGTGGTGAATAAAGCTGGAGAGGTATGGGCACTTCCCTGGTGGTCCAGCAGCTAGGACTCTAAGCTCTCAGTGCAGGGAGCCTGGGATTGATCCCTAGTCAGGGCACTAGATCCCACATGCTGCAACTAAGAGTTTGTAAGCTACAACTAAAGTTCCCAAATACTGCAATGAAGATACTGTGTGCCAAAGCTAAGATCTGGTACAGACAAATACATAAATCAAATATATATATTTTTAAAAAGCTTGAGATGTGAGTTTGAGCCAGGTTCTGGGGCTTGGACTTTCTTGTGGTTAACAAGTGTAGGACATGGAGGATAAGGAATTCTGCAAGAAGGGCCAGTCTTAGGTGCCTCTTGGAAAGATGTTAGGGACCTCACCAGGCAGTAGCCATGGGGATGGTGAGAAGGTTGTAAGAAAGCAAAATATTTTGGAGCTAATGACTAAATTGTGGATGGACAGTAAAGGAGAAGAAATCCAAGTTGATCTATATGTTACCTGCATGATAGAGAGGATGGTGGTGTCATTTTATGGTGTTAGAGGAATATTAAAAAAAAATGATGGGAAAGGTATTGCATTCAGTATAGGCCATTTCTTTCACTTCCTCATGGGTATGGTCTAGAGATAGATTCTGAGGCTATGGGGAGGATTTGGGCTAGATTCAGATTTTGGTATCTTTGGGTGGAGGTTGAGGCCAAGGTTATGGATTAAATTACTAGGAGGAGTCATAAAGTACAGGCACAGAACATAGCCAAGGATAAATTCATGAGGAACTCTGAAGGATCCAAACTAGAAAAGGGAAACAAAAAGATACGGTCCCAGAGTGTGGAGGAAAAATACTTAGATTTTAAAATAGAAGCAAAGAAAGAGTATTTCAGAAGTTCTTGTTCAAATGTATTAGTGACCTTTTTCCAGAGTGTTTTCAGTGAAAGTTGATGCTGGCCAAAAAAGATGATTGCAGAGGGTTGGTGATTGAGGGAGAGGTGGGTAAGAACAGACGGCAAGTATAAATTATTTCCCCATTTGTTAGGAAGAGCAAGAGAAATTTTTGGCAGTGTCCAGAGGAGAATTATAGATGGCTGTGAGGGTTGGTTTTTTGTTTGCGGCATTGCTCACTTGCACTTTGAAGATAAGAGAGGGTGGAACATAATTGTGAGTTGTAGAAGTCAGTCTGAAGAGAAAATGTGAGCAGATGAAGAACTTAACTAACAAAGCAAGGTCTCAGGAACACTTGGAAGGAGAGGCTTGGCTTATTCTTCTGCTCATGGAGATAATGCCTACCCTATGTCTATAAGGAATTTATGAGAAAATAGGTTCTCATTTATCTAGTTTATATGTCTAGAGGTAAGAGGCATTCAGTAAATGTTTGATCTATTTAGCTTCTAAATCCTCACTCCTGAAATGTGCTTGCTGACCTAGAGTTTGTACTAGCAGATAAGTATTAAGTGTTTAACTGCACTCTGTTAAACTTCTGATCATTTTAAGAGGGTGGAACTAGTTGATCTGTAATTCTTAATTTGCTGTTCAAACCTGTTTTTTGGCTAATCTTTTTTATTACCACATCTTTTCTGGCTATGCCACTGATTGTATCAAGCTTTACAAATATAGGCCTTACACTGCAGAATGATAGTGCAGTGTGTGAGAGCTTAGAGACCAAAGTGTTGCTTATATAAGTAAGAAAGAAGGGAAATAAAAATTCCTCTAAAGGTGAGATAAGCACAGAATGGATAAAGCATAGGTGTGTAAAACCATCTCAAAAGTGACTGAATCGCTCTTTGGCCTATAGCTCTTTGCTAGATTAAAGTATGACTAGATCTGATGAATAGTGTGTCACTCAAGAGAAGAGCTGGTTAACTATGGTTGTGTAGAAAGGAAATTCTTCATCCATTGGTGAGACCATCTGCCCTTAGAGAAAGAATGGGCGGATGGCTGAGACTCTAGTATCTGGGTCCCTGTGAAGGTTATTTCTCCTTGTAAATTAGTAAGGTGACATTCTACTTATCTATGTCAATCTCTGTGGGCTTGGATATAGTGAGTCTGCTTTTGAGAGGCCTTTTCTTCCACTCTAGATGTGCAGCTTTCATTAATGTTTCTAAGTATATGAGAGTGAATCCTTCCTGTAAATGGTCAAGGAGGAGACATGCTTTTTTCTTTGGTGAATCCATCAGCCATTTTCCTACTCAACACCACAAAGATAAAATAATACTACTGAAACTTTTCTTCTTTATCTTTTGATATTTTGTGAAAACAATCTTTACTAGATAGAACATGACTGTTATTCTAATAAAGCTTTTTAGGGCTTATACATATAAAATGAACTTTTATGAGCATATATCAATATTATGGTAGCCAACTAATTATTTTAGTGATTTTTAGCATCTGTAAGTAGAGGTCTGTTTAAGAAAAGCATTGCAAATCCCAGTAATAATTCCTCTGAATTACAGTTGTCACATGAGGTTGTTTTGGAAAAAGTATTATTTATTTTATAATTCAATAAAGTGAATTAGAGCTGAGTTTCCTCAGTGTGGTATATATCAAAACTTTTTTGTCCATCCAATGAAATCATAATTGTAAATCTGTCTAGGCTTGCTTTCTTCCTATCTTTTTCGATAAACAAGGCTATGAATTTGACTTTCTCTTTCAGATTTTACTACATTAATAGCTTTTGCTCTGCATGTGAATTTACATATAATTCTTTACTCATTCCTTTTTCAAAATGCAAAGATATTTATTCATCTGTAGTTGTGTTCCATCAGAGTTACAGTTTCATATTTTACATTATTGTTGTTGCTGACTAATAAGAGATTGATTAAGATTATTTTCCCTAAAGTTTTTTATTTTTCTTTTTAATACATGAGCAGTACATTCTGAAGATGTTAGGAATCTTTTCATTTTCCAAGTGTATATTCATTTGGACTGCCAGGAATTTGACGTAGATTAAACTTTTAAAATGTAAGGAATCTAGAAAAATGGTACTGATGAACCTATTTTCAGGGCAAAAATAGAGACGCAGATGTAGAGAATGGGTATGTGGATGTGGGGTGGGGGATAAAGAGAGGATGAACTGAGAGATTGGAATTGACGTATATACGCTACCATGTGTGAAATAGATAGCTAGTGGGAAGCTGCTGTATGGCACAGGGAGCTCAGTTCAGTGCTCAGCGATAACCTAACAAGGTAGGATATAGGGGTTGGGTGGAGGTGGGGAGGTCCAAGAGAGAGGGAATGTATGTATACATATAGCTGATTTACTTTGTTGTTCAATAGAAATTAAAACAGCATTGTAAAGCATCTATCAGTTCAGTTCAGTCACTCAGTCATGTCCGACTTTGCGACCCTATGGACTGCAGCATACCAGGTCTCCCTGTCCATCACCAACTTCTGGAATTTGCTCAGACTCATGTCTATCAAGTTGGTGATGCCATCCAACCATCTCATCTTCTGTCATCCCCTTTTCCTCCTGCCTTTAGGCTTTCCCAGCATCAGGGTCTTTTCCAATGAGTGTCTTGTCAAGGCTATGATTTTTCCAGTGGTCATATGGATGTGAGAGTTGGACTATAAAGAAAGCTGAGCACTGAAGAATTGATGCTTTTGAACTGTGGTGTTGGAGAAGACTCTTGAGAGTCCCTTGGACTTCAACCAGTCCATTCTAAAGGAGATCAGTGCTGGGTGTTCATTGGAGGGACTGATGTTGAAGCTGAAACTCCAGTACTTTGGCCACCTGATGTGAAGAGCTGACTAATTTGAAAAAACCCTGATGCTGGGAAAGATTGATGGCAGGAGGAGAAGGGGATTACAGAAGATGAGATGGTTGGATAGCATCACTGACACAATGGACATGGGTTTGGGTGGACTCTGGGAGTTGGTGATGGATAGGGAGGCCTGGCGTGCTGTGGTTCATGAGGTCGCAAAGAGTTGGACATGACAGAGCAACTGAACTGAACTGAACTGAAAGCATCTATACCCCAAATGAAAAAAAAAAAGAAGAAGGAAAACATTGCATGTATGTTTTATATATCTTGCCATCCCTTATGTCATAATTTTTAGTTTTTTGGGGGTGGGTTCATGTTGAATATTTAAAGAAACTTTTGGCCAATAAAGCTAGGTTAGCTGCATTTTCCCTGACTTCAGGGGGAAGGGGAGAAGGGAGACAGTTCAGTTCAGTTCAGTTCAGTCCCTCAGTCGTGTCCGACTCATTGCGACCCCATGAATTGCAGCACTCCAGGCCTCCCTGCCCATCACCATCTCCCGGAGTTCACTCAGACTCATGTCCATCAAGTCCATGATGCCATCCAGCCATCTCATCCTTGGTTGTCCCCTTCTCCTCCTGCCCCCAATACCTCCAAGCTTCAAAGTCTTTTCCAATGAGTCAGGTAGGTTCCTAATAGTCTTTGTTCTTTGACACAGGGAAGAAGACAACATGTGATGGAAGAGATCACCACTGACCAAATCCTAGATATTTTGTCTGTACCGACTCCTTGAGTGAAGCTGAGAAATACCATTTTTTTATTTGACCTGAAGTATAACCCTGTCTGCATTTTAGATGTCATGAATATTGATAAACGTTATAAAAGATAGTCCTATTGGTTAGCTTTAAAAAAGAAAAAAAAAAAAGCAGCTGTATGATAATTGATGCAGCTGAGGTTTTCTGCAGTTATTAGTATTCTGGAAATACCTCACTAAGTTGCATTAGCTTTTTGAAAACTCTGCAACATCTATTTTTAAAATCTGGTCAGTAGTCATATCTCTAGTATATTAAATGTAAAACAAGATCTCCTTAAAAGCCAGATGATATTATAATATTGTATATAGAAATAATATGTAAGTGAATGGTCAGAGTGAAATATAGAAACAGAATAAAAAGCATTTCTTTTGTAATGATGTGAATCTGTGTAGCTGAGGCATATATTAATAAATTGACACTAGCTCTTTTGCACTCTTGATATTTCACTGGTATCAATTCATTGGAGGCTGACAACTTTCTCTTTTCAGTTGATTGATTTTGAGTTTTTCAAACTGATTAATGTTTTCATTTGAATGGTAATGCTGACTTTGCAGAAGATGTGATCTTTTAATTAGCAGATGCTGAGATTAGCATTAGGGCTGAACAGTAATTAGCATTTGTTCTTATAGTACAAGAGCACAAACTAAATGCTGAAGCAAGTAGAGCTACTGTGTCTACTTTCCATTGTTCTTTAGATCTCATTTATGAGAGAGGTTAATAGTTATTGAAATACTTAATCACTGTGGCTCTAAAAACATTTTAATACGTTGAGGATTCACTTAAGAGAAAAATATTTTCAATTCCTTAAGAATTCCTATGTGTGTATATGTATTGTATTGTTCAGTCACTCAGTTGTGTCCGACTCTTTGCAACCTCATGGACTGCTGCACACCAAATTTCCCTGTCCTTCACCATCTCCTGGATTTTGCTCAAACTTATGTCCATTGAGTTTGTTGGTGATGCCATCCCACTATTTCCTCTTCTGCTGTCCCTTTCTCCTCCTGCTTTCAATCTTTCCCTGCATCATGGTCTTTTCTAATGAGTTGGCTCTTCACATCAGTTGGCCGAATTATTGGAGCTTCAGCATCAGCCCTTCCAATGAGTATTCAGGATTGATTTCCTTTAGGATTGACTTTTAAGAGTCTTCCCAAATGCTACAGTTCAAAAGCATCAGTTCTTTGGCACTCAGCTTTCTTTATGATCCAACTTTCACATCTATACACGACTACTGGAAAAAGGATAGATTTGACTATACAGGTCAGGAAGCAGAAGTTAGAACTGGACATGGAACAACAGACTGGTTCCAAATAGAAAAATAAGTACATCAAAGCTGTATATTGTCACCCTGCTTATTTAACTTATATGCAGAGTACATCATGAGAAATGCTGGACTGGAAGAAGCACAAGCTGGAATCAAGATTGCCGGGAGAAATATCAATAACCTCAGATATGCAGATGACACCACCCTTATGGCAGAAAGTGAAGAGGAACTAAAAGCCTCTTGATGAAAGTGAAAGAGGAGAGTGAAAAAGTTGGCCTAAAGCTCAACATTCAGAAAACTAAGATCATGGCATCCGGTCCCATCACTTCATGGGAAATAGATGGGGAAACAGTGGAAACAGTGTCAGACTTTATTTTGGGGGGGCTCCAGAATCACTTCCGATGGTGATTGCAGCCATGAAATTAAAAGATGCTTACTCCTTGGAAGAAAAGTTATGACCGAACTAGATAGTACATTCAAAAGCAGAGACATTACGTTCCCTACTAAGGTCCATCTAGTCAAGGCTATGGTTTTTCCAGTGGTCATGTATGGATGTAAGAGTTGGACTGTGAAGAAGGCTGAGCGCTGAAGAATTGATGCTTTTGAACTGTGGTGTTGGAGAAGACTCTTGAGAGTCCCTTGGACTGCAAGGAGATTCAACCAGTCCATTCTGAAGGAGATCAGCCCTGGGTGTTCTTTGGAAGAAATGATGCTAAAGCTGAAACTCCAATACTTTGGCCACCTCATGCGAAGAGTTGACTCATTGGAAAAGACTCTGATGCTGGGAAGGATTGGGGGCAGGAGGAGAAGGGGACAACAGAGGATCAGATGGCTGGATGGCATCACTGACTCGATTGACATGAGTCTGAGTGAACTCTGGGAGTTGGTGATGGACAGGGAGGCCTGGTGTGCTGCGATTCATGGGGTCGCAAAGAGTTGGACACGACTGAGCGACTGAACTGAACTGAACTGACTATACAGATCTTGTTGGCAAAATAATGTCTCTGCTTTTTAATATGTTGTCTCGGTTTGTCATAGGTTTTCTTCCAAGGAGCATACATCTTTTAATTTCGTGGCTGCAGCCACCATCTGTGGTGACTTTGGAGCCCAAGAAACTAAAGTCTTTCTCTGTTTCCATCATTTTCCCATTTATTTGCCATGAAGCGATGGGACTGGATCGGCTGCCATGATCTTTGTTTTCTGAATGTTGACTTTTAAGCCAACTTTTTCACTCTCCACTTTCACCTTTATCAAGAGGTTCTTTAGTTTCCCTTCACTTTCTGCCATAACTGTGGTGTCATCTGCATATCTGAGGTTATTGATATTTCTCCTGGCAGTCTTGATTCCAGCTTGAGCTTCATCCAAGCCTGGCATTTCACATGATGCACTCTGCAAATAAGTTAAATAAGCAGGGTGACAATATACAGCTTTGATGTACTCCTTTCCCTATTTGGAACCAGTTCATTGTTCCATGTTCAGTTCTAACTGTTGCTTCTTGACCTGCACACAAGTTTCTCAGGAGGCAGGTAAGGTGGTCTGGTATTCCCATCACATTAAGAGTTTTCTACAGTTTATTGTGATCCACACAAAGGCTTTAGCATAGTCAACAAAGCAGAAGTAGATGTTTTTCTATAATTCCCTTTCTTTTTCTATGATCCGATGGATGTTGGCATTTGATCTCTGGTTCCTCTGCCTTCTGTAAATCCAGATTGAACATCTGTTAAGTTCTCTGTTCACATACTTTTGAAACCTAGCTTGGAGAATTTTGAGCATTACTTTTCTAGCATGTGACATGAGTGCATTTGTGCAGTAGTTTGAACATTTCTTGGCATTGCCTTTCTTTGGGACTGGAATGAAAACTATATATATATATATAATCCTATTTTCAAGGTTTACCTAAAATTTTTATAATGGAACTTCAATATTATTTTGTGAAAGTGTGAACTCTTATTTATATATATATGTGTATGTATACACAGGTATGTGTAGTAATCAAATTATCCAAAGTCCTTGTTTCCAGATTGTGCTGATTTCATTAACACACACTCTATCCAAAGCTACTTTGGGAATTAGTTTAAAATTGATGAACCCCAACTAGAGACAGTAGCGTGAGGGTTTTAAAAATTGAGGTTTGGTACAATGAGATATCACCTCACACCAGTCAAATGGCCATCATCGAAAAGTCTACAAAAAATAAATGCTGGAGAGGGTGTGGAGAAAAGGAACACTCTTGCACTGTTGGTATGTAAATTGATACAGACACTATGGAAGACAGTATGCAGAGCCCTTAAAAAACTAGGAATAAAAGCACCATATGACCCAGCAATCCCACTCATAGGCATATACCCTGAGGAAACCAAAGTTGAAAAAGACACATGAATTCCATTATTTTTTGCAGCCCTATATAGAGTAGCTAAAACATGGAAGCAACCTAGATGTCCATTGACAGATGAATGGATAAAGAAATTTTGGTACATATGCACAATGGAATGTTCTTCAGCCATGGAAAGGAACACATTTGAGTCAATTCTAATGAGGTGGATGAACCTAGAGCCTATTCTACAGAGTGAAGTAAGTACAGAGAAAGATAAATATTGCATACTAACATATATATAGTCTCTAGACAAATGATACTGAATAATTTATTTCTAGGACAGCAATGGAGCAACAGACATAAGAATACACTTATGGACATGGGGAGGGGGAGGAGAGGGTGAGATGTAGGGAGAGAGTAACATGGAAACTTATATTACCATATGTAAAATAGGTAGCCAACTGGAATTTTCTATGTCTCAGGAAACTCAAACACCCTAGAGGGGTTGGATGGGGAGGGAGATGGGAGGGAAGTTCCAAAGGGAGGGGAAATATGTATATGTATATCTGTTTCATGTTGAGGTTTGACAGAAAATAACAAAATTCTGTAAAGCAGTTATCCTTCAACTAAAAAATAAATAAATTTAAAAAATTTGGGGTTTGGAATAAGACTTAGAGTAAAATCCCTATATGATACTTTCCAGGGTGTAAACTTAATAAAATAAATAAAATAAAACTTAAAATAAAACTTAACAGTTTTATTCACAGTGTCTTTAACTGTGCAAACTGAAGAGTGTAATAGAATTGCTATGAAGATTAAAACTGCATTTTACATAAAGCATGTTCATGCTGCATGCTAAGTTTCTTCAGTCATGTCCGACTCTGTGTGAACCCATGGACTGTAGTTTGCTAGGCTTCTCTGTCCATGGGATTCTCTAGGCAAGAATACTGGAGTGATTTGCCATGCTCTCCTCCAGGGAATCTTTCCTACCCAGGGATCCAACCCATGTCTGTTATGGCAGTACAGTTCTTTACAACTTCCACCACCCAGGAAGTCTACATAAAGCATGTAGTGTACATTAAATAATGAGTAACTATTACTGTTCTGGAGAAGGCATTGGCAACCCACTCCAGTACTCTTGCCTGGAAAATCCCATGGACAGAGGAGCCTGGTAGGCTGCAGTCCATGGGGTCGATAAGAGTTGGGCACGACTGAGCGACTTCACTTTCATTTTCATGCATTGGAGAAGGAAATGGCAACCCACACCAGCATTCTTGCCGGAGAATCCCAGGGACAGAGGAGCCTAGTTGGCTGCTGTCTATGGGGCCGCACAGAGTCGGACATGACTGAAGCGACTTAGCAGCAGAATGCAGCAGCATTACTGTTCTAGGGCTTCCCTTGGAGCTCAGTTGGTAAAGAATCTGCCTCCAATGCAGGAGACCTGGGTTCGATTCCTGGGTTGGGAAGATCCCCTGGAGAAAGAATCCTACAGACAGATGAGCCTGGCAGGCTATAGTCCATAGCATTACAAGAGTTGGACAGGACTTAGTGACTAAACCACCACCATTACTGTTCTAAAAAAACCTACTGTAAGTAATGTTAAATAACATTATTTGGCAAGAGTACTGGAGTGGGATGCCGTTGCCTTCTCCGATTATATACATTATATATACATATATATGTATATACAAGTCATATACATACAACTATATAAAAATATATGTATGTACAAATTATATACATACAACATATATAATATATATAGTATAATACATATAAATATATAAACATATAAACATATATAAATGTATATATATGAAATTACATACATGTACTATATGTATAATATATAGTATAATGTTAAGTAATATGAAATAGGAGAATGAGATGGTTAGATGGCAACACTGACTCAATGGACATGAGTTTGAGTGAACTCTGGGAGATAGTGAAGGACAGTGAAGCCTGGCATGCTGCAGTTCATGGGATCACAAAGAGTGGGACACAGCTTATCGATTGAACAACAACGTGATGACCTACATTTAAAAAATACAGAAAAACCATTTATTTTAGCTTAGTTAAGCCTAACAAAGAAAATAAGTGCTAAACACCTGTAGGCTAGCTAAACCCCCTTTTTGTACTCTTGTGAGCATTATGTATGCCTTTGCCTCCTCTCCAGAAAGCCTTGTTCTGCTGGTCATTGTGTCCATCCTAGCTCTTCTTCATATTTCTTACAGATAAGCTGAGGTGTCCTCTCCAGAATTGCTGCCTAGCAGTGGCAGTTTCTGTTTTGTTTTTTATTTAAATGGTTTCCACAACAAATGACAGGAGAAAACAATCAAACCATGAATGGTGAAATACTTATATAAATTGAAGGCTATTTTTCCACATATACAATGTGAACTGCATTTTTAGGCTGAAGGTAGAGAAGAGAGTGATAATGTATGGGGATGCTAAACATGTGGCTGACTCAATGTATATCAAACATCAACATCTTGGGAGTTTAGCCAACAACATTTAAAGAGAAAATTGCTGCTAATCCCTAGTGCCTGGGAGACACGTTTCTATACAGAATTTTTTTAAACTAGTCATACCATTTAAAATAGCCCTAAAGTAAGTGCTTTTACATCTGTTACTATGGATGTTACTTTCTCCCAGGAGACATCAAACAGAACACTTAAGCTCTGAGTGAGCAGAATAATTGACAATCTAGATCTCTATTCTCACAGTTTGCTGCCTGCCCACTTAAATACAAACACAGGGAAAGAGTAAAAAATGAGTCAAAGAAGATTTCTAGAAAAGAAAAAAAAAAAAAACCTTTGAGATATAATGCTTTATTTCTTTGGCGGATTTAAATGGTACTTGAATGTAATGAAATTTTAACATGGAGAGAATAAGATTTTCTTTCAGGGTATCACATCCATTGAAAATAGGTAAAACTAAATATGACATTGAAACAGGAGAGTTTTCACTTTAGAATTAGAAAATAGTTGAGAAACACATTCTTGAGAAAAAAACTGGCTTAAGTTCGTAAACTGAAATATCTGTTTACTGAAGTGTGTATTTAGTTGAATATCAAAAGATAATAAGGCGATTGACTGCTTGGCAAGCATTTCAGTTTTCAGACCTAACTAACTGGAATGTTTCCAAATAGATCTCAGATTTCCTTTTCTGTTCATCTCTTCAGTTCAGTTCAGTTCAGTCGCTCAGTTCTGTCCAACTCTTTGCGACCCCATGAATTGCAGCACGCCAGGCCTCCCTGTCCATCACCAACTCCCGGAGTTCACTCAGACTCACGTCCATCGAGTCGGTGATGCCATCCAGCCATCTCATCTTCTGTCGTCCCCCTCTTCTCCTGCCCCCAATTCCTCCCAGCATCGGAGTCTTTTCCAATGAGTCAACTCTTCGCTGCTCATCTCTACAAGAATTTTTATTCCCTAAGTTCAATATAAAGAAAAGTCCATCTTCAGTACCATGTAAATCAATGAAGTTAGGACAGTTGCTCACACCATACACAAAAAATAAACTCAATGTTTTCTCAATAAAACTCTGAGAAAAGAACATAGGCGAAACATTCTCTGACACATGTCATACCGATAATTTCTTAGGTCAGTCTCCTAAGGCAATAAAAAATAAACAGATAAGACCAAATCAAGCTTATAAGCTTTTGCACAGCAAAGGAAACCATAAATGAAACAAAAAGAACCTACAGAATGGGAGAAGATAACTGCAAACGATTTGACCGACAGCTTAATTTCTAAAATATACAAATAGTTCATACAGCTCAATAACAACAAAACCCCCAAGCAATCCAGTCAAAAATGAGCAAAAGATCCAAATAGATACTTCTTTAAAAAAGACATGTATGGAGAAGGAACTGGCAACCCACTCGGGGACTCTTGCCTGGAAAATCTCATGGGCGGTGGAGAAGCCTGGTGGGCTACAGTCCATGGGGTCGCAAAGAGTCGGACACGACTGAGCAACTTCACTTTCTCTTAAA
This sequence comes from Ovis aries, assembly GCF_016772045.2. Lineage (NCBI taxonomy): Eukaryota > Metazoa > Chordata > Mammalia > Artiodactyla > Bovidae > Ovis > Ovis aries. The sequence continues at coordinate 77,461,126 of NC_056059.1, forward strand.
AAAAAAAAAATAAAAAATAAAAAATAAAAAAGACATGTAGATGGCCAATAGGCACATGAAAAGATGCTCACCATCTCTAATTATTAGATCAATGCAAATCAAAACTACAAAGAGATATTACTTCATGCCAGTCAGAATGATCATTATGAAAAGATCTACAAATTACAAGTGCTGGAGAGAGTGTGGAGATAAGGAACCCATTGAATACTGTTGGTGGGGATGTACACTGGCACAGCCACTTTTGTAAATAATATGGAGATTCCTAAAAAAACTAAAAATAGAGTTGCCACCTGATCCAGCAATGCTACTGTTGGGTATATATCCACAGAATACTAATTTGAAAAGATACATACACCCCAGCGTTCATAGCAGCACTGTTTTCAGTAGCCCCATATATGGAAGCAACCTTAATATCCATTGACAGATTAATAGATACAGCAAATGAGGTATATATATGCAGGGGAATACTATGCCACAAAAAAGAAAATAATGCCACTTGCAGCAACATGGATGGACCTAGAGATTATCATACTAAGCATATGTAATCTTGAGTTAGGCATCAATATATTGAAATTACTTTTGTCAACATCCATTTTAGCCAGTTTAATCTCTACGTGGCTTGGAAATGCTTTTGCAAGGCAACAACTTTTTCATAATTGTTTCTGTTTTTAGGATGGGTAATATAAAGGAAAAAAATTGTGCTTTCTATCAATATATTTGGTTTTTATAAAATTTATAAATTACTTACAAGCAGAATATGTAGTTTGAATTGGGAGTGACCTCTCTTCCATTGTCCAATTTTAACCTGAATCTTTCTGGTACTTTAGTAAGCATCACCATATTTATCACTTTGTTATAGCATAATGTAACTTTTTTTACTTGTGAGCACAAAAATACACTTGATACACCATGTACTCTAGGCATAGTTTATTTATATTCCCGGATTTTGCTTAACAATATATTACTTGAGAGAAATAGGTTTTATGTTTCTTAATATATGTAAATGTTGCTGCTGCTGCTGCTAAGTCACTTCAGTCGTGTCCAACTCTTTGTGACCCCATAGACGGCAGCCCACCAGGCTCCCCCGTCCCTGGGATTCTCCAGGCAAGAACACTGGAGTGGGTTGCCATTTCCTTCTCCAGTGCATGAAAGTGAAAAGTGAAAGTGAAGTCACTTAGTTGTGTCCAACTCTGTGCGACCCCATGGACTGCAAAATTACTAAATTTGTGATGGTATATGGCACGATTTAGATTATTAGAATATTCCTGATCATGTAATTGTTTGCTCACCACTCTCACCTAATTCCTTTTTTTCTGGGCAACCCTAAATCATAATTTTATTCGCCTGATTATCTGTTTAATATCTAGCACTTTATGCCAATTGTAACCTCAGTGAAGCTGGGATTTATGTCTATTATGTTGCACTGCTGTACTTCCAGTCCCTGTAGAGGACTGGGCATGTAGCTGGTGTTCAGTAAATATTTGTTAAATGAGGTGAATGAGTGCCTTTCAGACTGATGAGATTGTGCTTAAGTGTTTTTTAAACATTGTTAATTGCCACAAAGAAGCCTATGTATAATTATTAGAATGCTTCTGCAATTTTCCTTTTTCCCATTATTTCCTACACTGATTTATATTTGAATCAGAGCATATTTGCATTATTTTGAACATTAAATCTCTTATCTATATGTAAGCATTAAAATTAGGATTAATGTCTGAAATCTCAAGAAAAACCAAGGCCTGGGTTTATCAGTGAGGAGCTTTCCATTGAAAGAGTTGTATAAATTTTTCATAAACATTAGAACTAGCAGTGCAGAAAATACATAGAAATTCCCAGTGCACACGTTATCATTGCCTGAAGGCTGCTGGCTAACAGTTTCCCCTGAACTATTCAGGAATGTGGTCTTATTTGTTGGCTAAATAGAATATATATGATGATTTCATTTTTACAGACTGTCATTCTCTTCATAGTTCATAACACATTCTTGATTTCAATATCCTCACATTGAGGAATATATAAATTTTAGAATTTAATTTTATAATTATTAAACAGTTCTATGCAAGGCATTGTTTGAAAAGCACACTAATAATTTATTGTCGCTGGCTTTATTTGTAAGCTAGTGAAGAAATAGGACAAGTGCTGTAAGCAAACTACAAAGTGCCCTGGGAACATTGAGGAGAAAGTTAATTTCAACAGGAGAATCAGTGAAATGTTTACTGAAATAGGTGATACTAGACATGAGCATTTAAAGATGAGTAGAATTTTAGGAGGTGAATTGGTAAGAACACCGTGACCCCACTGTGTATTTGGTGTAGGGAGTTCAATTTCAAACCAGATGGGAAATAAACACAAGTCAGGTAGAGATCAAACCATCTACTTTACTATTACTGGTTCTGCTAAGTTGCTTCAGTTGTGTCCGACTCTGTGTGACCCCATAGATGGCAGCCCACCAGGCTCCCCCGTCCCTAGGATTCTCCAGGCAAGAACACTGGAGTGGGTTGTTGCTCAGTCCTGTCCGACTCTTCTGCGACCCCATGGACTGCAGCCCACCAGGCTCCTTTGTCCATGGGATTTTCCAGGCAAGAGTACTGGAGTGGGGTGCCATCGCCTTCTCCATTATTACTGGTTATATATTACTTTATTATTATATCAATTAGAAACCACAGTCTGGCAGGGTAGCAGTGGAGATGCAGACAGAGAACAGAGTTATGGACATGAAGGCAGGGTGTAGGATGAATGAAGAGAGTAGCATGGAAACATAGACACCAACATGTAAAATAGATAGCTGGTGGGAATTTGCTGTATGACTCAGGGAACTCAACCCAGGGCTCTGTGACAACCTATAGGGGTGGGGTGAGAGGTGGGAGGAAGGCTCAACAGGAAGGAGACATATGTATACCTATGGCTGATCCATGTTGATGTATGGCAGAAACCAACATAATATTGTAATTATCCTTTAATTAAAAATAAATAAGAAAAAAAGAAAGAAATCACAGCCTGGACTTGCAGCCAAATGGCTTCTCAAATACTTCTTCCCTGGAGTTAAACTTATTCAGACCAAATGGGAAAAACATCCAGGTCTCGGGCAAAATTTTTACACCTTTCCCTCCCTAAATTGAAGTACATGAAATTACCCACCAAGTAATCTCTGCTTCTGAGAAGGACAGCAGTGACTACAGAATGAACAGATTGTTAAATATGTTTTCCTCTTGGGAGTAGAAGTGTCTGCATGAGAGAGGGGATTATGGTTCCCCTTAATAGAAGGTATCTTGATATAAACTAGCTTAAGCTTTAAATACTTACTAGTAATATTTAAAGAAAGCTTTGTTAATTCTAATATTGGCTTTTCTTTAGAGCTGTCATTTTTTTTGACGGAAAGCTATTTAATATCCATTCTAGTTCCTTTTCCTTCAGAGACCTTCCAAGGGAATTTATGTTTGTATTGGTGGAAATCTTCAACAAATAAAATTAAAAGTCTCACGTCTGATTTGTGAATGAAACCCAAGGTTGATTTTAATACCATCATCATAAAATAAGTTAAAGGACATTATATCACTGTGCAATCCAATGAAGCTAACCATGCTATTAAGATTAATTTAAATTAAATTTTACTTCACTACTAAAATATTTTGATTAAATTCTATCCTTGGGTTTAATGATTGTTTTTCTCCATTGAAAGTAAATTTGTACTGGCAATTTCAAATACAACTCAGAATACAAAAATTAGGATCATTTATTGCTGTCCAGATCTACCTAACTTTCCCAACCTGTCATATTTTATAGAGCAAATATTTGTGGGTTATGGAGTTCAGCATGAGACCTTTGGTTGTGAAAGTTTATTAGCTGACTCCAGTTACACTGATTTATGCAGTAGTAAATATGATGAAAGGGGAGGGATTGTGTTTTACTGATCAGAAAACACATTGAGAGTTAAACTTGTATTTCAAGTCTTCTGTGGGGAATATTTTCCTTATAAAAGTGTTTTAATGACATAAATACCCATTTGATAGAATAGAAATAAAAGTCACTTAAATAGTATTTTAGAAGAGTTGCTGACCTTGGTTTACTTTTTCCGTGAGGCCTAAATAACTGTACAAGTAATAAACATAAAACTCGTGTTTCTTTTTCTCTCTTTAAATAGATGTATGCATATGTAAATATATGTATGGCATATTCTCTTATATCATGTGACTCTGATCTGGTTTTCTTCTCTATTTTCTGCCACTCATCTTTGCTTATTATACCTTATACTGTTTTTCTTTAATGAAATAATACTCGTTCAGAGAGATGTGAAGGCTTCTCCTGTAGGGGAGCACAGGCTCTAGGACATGCGGGTTTCAGTAGTTGTGTCACATGGGCTCGGAAGTTGTGGTTCCCAGGCTGCAGAGCACAGGCCCCATAGCTGTGGCCCAAGGGCTTAATTTCTCCTCTGTCTGCATGTGGGATCTTCCCAGACCAGGGATCAAAAAGGTGTCCCCTGCATTGGCAGTTGGATTCTTAACATTGAGCCACCAGGGAGGCCCCCAGCACATTCAATTTTGCTGTCCTTACTTCTGCTTTCTTTGGCAGACTGTCAAGAACAGCTAAAGAAAACCAAATAGACTTGTGGATCAGTGCTATTACACATGTAAGGTTTTTAGCCTCAGCTGAACCTCAGCAGATCCTTTCACTTGTCTCCCAGTCAGCTTCCTTTTCCCATCTATCGTGGTGTTCATATTTGCATGTACTATTCTTTTCCTGAAATATCTTTTTAAAAAGTTCCTCTTCAGATAAACCCCAGTCATCCTTCAAGACTGGCTGGGATGTTACTTGAGTTTGTGAAGCTTTGCAGCTTGCCCCTTTCTTCTTCCCATCTCCCCCAGGTCCTTCCCCTAGCCTAGCTACTGTCTTTCTTTTTGCACGCTTTTAGTGTGTCACAGGTAGCATTGTTATTAGTGTTGAAACCTTTCTCTCCCACATGCAGTTACTGGAGGCCATGTCCATGCTTCATTCATTTTCTAGTCCAGTGGAGGGCAGTGGGTAGGGGAGGCATAGTTGACATCAGTCTAGGTTTGCTGAGTAAACTAATGCCTTTGAATAGGTTGTTGGTCTCAAGATGTGGTCTGCTGGGGAAGCCAGAGTCATTGTCTTCTTAACATTTGTCACAAATATCTTCCTGTTTATAATTGCCATGCTGCTGCTGCTGCTAAGTCACTTCAGTCGTGTCCAACTCTGTGCGACCCTATCACTACATGGTAATAGCATTAAGTGGTAAACAGATGGAAGGGTGAGGAAATAGTTCAAATAATAATCTGGCTTTGCTCCTTTTAGATAAGGCAATAAAATATCTTCAGGCAGATATCTGCTTTTTTTTTTTTTAACAAGGTCTCTCATTAGCTCCCATAATTTCTATAAGTAGTTCCTGCTACACTGTTCGCATCAGTAGGCTATTTCTCTGTGTTTCTCTTCTTCCTGTTTCTTTCCCACCCTCCTCTTTTTTCCTCTGTGCTACTCTGTTGCCTCCTGACTATGGCTCTCCTCTAAAAATCTACATAAAATCTACAACTCCTTTCAGATCTGTTTCCATCGGCCACCTGCCAGCTGTTGAGGCAACAGCTGATTCTCCTTATATAGTGAAAGGGTGGGGCCACAGATTCACAGGTGCCAGGCTTCTGGTTCTTTTCCCTCACCACATTGAAAACCCAAGTTCCTTGTTACATAAAATAGCCCAGCTGCCATCTGTCTTGTTACTGGTGATCAGGGAGGAGTTTTCTGTAGAATGGTTCATAGTGGGACTCATTCTGGGGGGAGTAACAAACTTACAAATATCAGGCATTGGCATTGGAGGTAAGTTTAGTCATTGCTATCTTGCTGCAGTTTGGGACCCTAAAAGGGTATTATATTATGAAAATGTTCACAAACCTTAATAATCTTTTGTCCATAATAATTTAGTTTCTCCATAACTTTAAATTTAAATGTGTATTTAGGTTGGAATTTGGCATTATGACTTTGACTATGTCTCAATCTGTAGCAAGTTTCAATTGATTTTGTCTTTTGTCATGTTATTACTTTAATTTTATTTTGCGCAGAACAAATGAAAATTCACTTATATCCTAAATAATAGATTTATGCTAATAACCCTTTTCCTGTATAATATTTTAACCAAGATGAGTTTTCAAATTTTTGGGGGGAGGGGGTAATGGATCAGAATTGGGGTGAGTGCTTTTTACTATGATTACCTATTTGTGGAGCATCAAATTTTATCATGTGCTTATAGGAAAGAAACTAGGTTTACAGTCTATAAGGCCACACAATTGAGTGCTTCTACTGATTATCTTTTAAGCAAACACTAATAATGTAACAATCTGAGATTGAGATGTTTTTAAAGAAAAAGAAAGGAAGCAAATCATTAGTTTTTTTCCATATACTTTACTTTCAGATATTTTTGTCAGGAGCATATTGGCTTTTTAAAGCATGATCAAAAGCAGACACTTTTAGTTTTAGCTGAATTCATTTAGCCATTAATAAAAAATATAATGTTCCTGACACTGAGCTACATCCAGGGGATAGAGAAACGAGTACACACAAAGAGTACACACAAATGAGTACAGCACCCAAAGAACCTTAATCATATTCTATTCCTATTCAGGGGGTGCTTTTATAAACAGAAATCTCCCTTGTATACTACCTCCTATAGGCAGACCAAAATTTTTATGACAGTTTGTGCATTGTAAGTTTTATAAAGTTTAGCTCTTTCGTAAAAGTTCATAGGGCATTCACTTTTAGATGGTGTGGATTGTAAAATTTAGGTAGGTTTCAAATACCTCATCTGCATAATTTATGATAGGAGTTAAAATATTTTGAAGGGCACATTTTGCACCATGCTGCTGCTGCTCCTAAGTCACTTCAATCATGTCTGACTCTGTGCGACCCCATAGACGGCAGCCCACAAGGCTCCCTCGTCCCTGGGATTCCCCAGGCAAGAACACTGGAATGGGTTGCCATTTCCTTCTCCAATGCCTGAAAGTGAAAAGTGAAAGTGAAGTCTCTCAGTCGTGTCCAACCCTCAGCGACCCTGTGGACTGCAGCCTTCCAGGCTCCTCTGTCCATGGGATTTTCCAGGCAAGAGTACTGGAGTGGGGTGCCATTGCCTTCTCCAATTTTGCACCATACTTCCCACCTAATGCCATAATTGACAGTTGTTCATTTTCTTGCCCCACAATGGTATTTAACTAATGACACTTTTTGCTACATTTCAGTCAGTTGTGGGGTTTGAATAACAGAATAATTCTACGATTATTTACATTATATAGCATTTTATATTTTAATGCATTTTCACATAAAGAAATCTGATTACATTTTCCCAACCTCCATGAAATTTAGCTTTACCAGAAATTGTTATTCCTTTCCTTAAATAATAAAATGATACTCAAAGATGTTAATAATAATAGCAGCTTTTCCTTTTAGATCAAGAACAAAGGTTTGTCCAGAACAGTACTAGGAACAATACATCACAGTGGTTGTGGAAGTTATACATTATCAACTTTTTCTTTACAGTTGAAAAAATGGAGGATCAGGCATGGTAGATCCCTCCCTACTGCCTGGCTATATCGGGATTTGAACCTAGATCTATCTCAGACTTGCTTTGAGTGTCTTTATTATATATTCTAATATATTAAAATATGAATATTCTTTATTATATATTCTAATTATACACTTCTGTCCTCCTTGTATGAATTAATCAAGTCATTCAGCCAGTTATCAGAGCTGGAATATCCAGATCTTATGGGACATAATCTGGTGCATTGTCATTTACTGACTCATTATTTATTCAAAGGTTATTTATTGCGTGCAGACTCTATTTCTGTGATTGTGTCCTGGCTCACAGAGTTAAGAGCAAAGACACCGATGTGAATTTACAGTTTATTAGTAATGCTTTAAGGAAACATGAAACCATTCAAAACAGAATTAATGTGATTTATGTTTTAGAGCTTTTCTATTTACTCCAGACATCCCCCACAAGGAGAGCAGTAAACTAATTTGAATACCATTTAAAAGTTTCAGAGAGGGAGGGTCAAAAGGGAGAGAATATATGTATACCTATATCATGTTGAGGTTTAACAGAAAACAACAAAATTCTGTAAAGCAATTATCTTTCAATAAAAAATAAATTAATTAAAAAAAAGTTCCAGAGGGGTAAACTGCTACATGTGTGAAGTGCAGTGTTGACTTACTGAATTGAAGATTTCTCATTTACTTGTCTTTGCTTCTTTAGCAGTATGATCAAGTGGTACTGTATATATTTTTTGTCACTCTCATAGATTTTCAGATTATCTTCTAAAACAGACCCATGGTGAGTTGTTGAAATGCTTCATTTTAGAAAGTTACATATGACTAGGCATGCTGTAAATTGAAAAGTTAAATTACTATTATGTAACATTTCTTTCCAAGTATATTGAGTTTGATTTCCATTATTTTCTAAGCTATTTCCACTGCCGGAGTCTATTTGTTTGTTTAAAGTCTTTTAAAGAACAAATTTCACTGCTGATATTATAATCAGTTGACTAAACAGCAAATACTGATATATTGATTGATATAATTTGATCTGCAGTAAAACCTAATCTGACATGATTTGTCTGTGGGTTGATGACACATGGGCAGAAATGGGTAATAGCTAAAGCATCTAAAATTAGCTGTCTTATATTTGTCTAAAATACTCTTCTTTTAGACATTAACCAATTTTTCTTTTAACAGTACCTCTAATCAATTTCAAAGTGAAGAAAAATAAAGCCTGAGCCAGTTTTGAAAATTATTCCTCCTTGAAATGTTCTGAGTGCTGGAATTTATTTTACAGTTCCACCTAAGTAGGCTTCTAGGCTGAAAAGAAGGGGATGAATAGTGTCTAAATCTGCTTTAGCAGAGAGCTTGTTTATCGAGCTACACCTCATTTTCCTTTATCTGTCACTGGGTAAATAATGGGTAGAATTTCTTGGTTGGTTGTATTGTACGTGCACAGCATAAAGCTTTGAGTCAACTAACTGTAGCATTTCTGATTCTTCCTCAAGCTGTCTTTAACTTGCTTAGCTCCCTTCTCCATCTCACCTCCCTGCATGCAATATGATCCAAGCAGAATTATACAGTTTAGACAATTATAGTCTGCAGTGTCTATCTTTAAATTTGTACATTCAATCTTGAAGTATAGATCCTTTGCAGGATGAAATAGAAATTACAGTGAAGTAGATTCTTAGGTATGAATTGACTTAATTTTTTTAGGAGCTTTCAACATTTTGTTTGGCAATATTTTTCTGTAAAGGTAATACATTAGTAAGGATTAGCTTTGTCTCTTGGCATTTATCAGAAAACCCAGCATGTTAGGAGCTTAAACAGTATAGAAGTTTCTCTGTCTTAGAAAAGAAGTCTCTCAGTGGGCATACATGGTTGTAGGTTGTTTCCATGGTTTTCAGAGACCAAGGCTCTTGCCTCCTTCCACCTTTTGACTCCGGCTTTCATTCTCAGGATCACCTTATGTTATGTCATGGCTTCTGGAGCTGAAGCGACCTCATCTACATTACATATTGCAGGAAGGAAGGGAAAATTCAAAGCAGGAAGCACAAAAGGAATGCATGTTTCAGCTGAATCAAGGCCTTCTAGGAAATTCCACACAGCACATATATATATATCACTAGCCTGAATGTAATAACATGGCCACACCTAGCTACAAGGGTGGTTGGGAAGAAACCCAGTCTTTAATTTGGGAACATTGCCCCCTTAAATGACATAAAGAAAAAAAAGGAGAATGGATTTTATATGCAACTGTCATTGTTCATATACATGATGGCTGCTTTTCCAGTTTTCAGTTTTTCCAACTGTAATTTTGGCAAAAGAATATCCTTCCCATGGTGTTTGTGTGAGGATTGAGGGAGATACTGCATGAGTGATACTTAGTCCTGGGACAGAGTAAACATCACCACGGTTGCTTTTCTAATTCTCGTTTCCCTTGTCATTATTGCAACATTAGAGCAGCAGGAAGTCTCAGGGCTTTATGGACACTTAGGATATGATGATCCACATTAACTTGTGAATTACTTCACTTTCGGGACTAATATGTGCTTTGTTTGCAATTGGTGTCTCCTCGTATTGTCTCTCATCTATAATGCCTTACATAGCAAAGGGACATTCTATCTTCATGCCCTAAATATAACCGATAACTGGGGATTAGTCACTCTTTGAAGTGGAAAAGGATTAGCCACAGCCAGGATTAATCTATTCTGAAATTTTGGGGACTATGGAGTTCACTGAAATAATCAGTCTCCTTAAAGAAGCAGGCTGCTCTTTAGTCAAGGATGCTAAAACAGTGTCAGGAAAGAAGGGCAGGCCTGGGCAAGTCACATGGTTAGTCTCCTTGTCAATGGAGGGATTGGATTGGGTGATCTCAGAGGTCCTTCTTTTTAAATGATGTAATTGTAGGAATCTCATTCTCTTAAGGTCTTTTAAGACCATGTAGGTCTTTGTGGTGTTTGCTGCTTTTATATGTAGAAGGATAGTGAGGGTGGGCCGATCTGGTGGGATCTAAGCAGCCCTTACAATTTTATACAATTAAGTTTTGCTTCCTGAGGTATCAAATTCTTTATTTTCCTCTCTGGAGTTCTAAGAATTGCAGATTTAATCAGATTTGAGCTATTTCAAGTAAATACTCTTGAAAATAAAAGTTCAGTGGCATATACATTAATACATTTTTTTTTGTTGTTGTAAAATGGCTGTCAGATTGTACATTATTTTCCTTTCAGTTCAATTCAGTTCAGTTGCTCAGTCATGTCCGATTATTTGCTACTACATTAACCAGAGCACACCAGGCCTTCCTGTCCATCACCAACTCCCGGATTTCACACAAACTCATGTCCATTGAGTCGATGTTGCCATCCAACCATCTTATCCTCTGTCGTCCCCTTCTTTTCCTGCCCTCAATCTTTCCCAACATCAAGGTCTTTTCAAATGAGTCAGCTCTCTGCATCGGGTGACCAAAGTATTGGAGTTTCAGCTTCAACTTCAGTCCCTCCAATGAACACCCAGGACTGATCTCGTTTAGGATGGACTGGTTGGTTCTCCTTACAGTCCAAGGGACTCTCAAGAACTGTCTCTAACACCACAGTTCAAAACCATCAATTCTTTAGCACTCAGCTTTCTTCACAGTCCAACTCTCACATCCATACATGACCACTGGAAAAACCATAGCCTTGACTAGACAGACCTTTGTGGGCAAAGTAATGTCTCTGCTTTTTAATATGCTGTCTAGGTTGGTCATAATTTTCCTTCCAATGAGCAAGCATCTTTTAATTTTATGGCTGCAGTCACCATCTGCAGTGATTTTGGAGCCCCCCAAAATAAAGTCACCTACTGTTTCCACTATTTCCCCATCTGTTTGCCATGAAGTGATGGAACTGGGTGCCATGATCTTAGTCTTCTGAATGTTGAAATTTAAGCCAATTTTTTCACTCTCCGTTTTCACTTTCATCAAGAGGCACTTTAGTTCTTCTTCACTTTCTGCCATAAGGGTAGTGTCATCTGCATATCTGATGTTATTGATATTTCTCCTGGCAATCTTGATTTCAGCTTGTGCTGCTTCCAGCCCAGCTTTTCTCATGATGATGTACTCTGCATATAGGCTAAATAAGCAGGGTGACAATATATAGCCTTGATGTATTCCTTTTCCTATTTGAAACCAGTCTGTTGTTCCATGTCCAATTCTAACTGTTGCTTCCTGACCTACATATAGGTTTCTGAAGAGGCAGGTCAGGTGGTCTGGTATTCCCATCTCTTTCAGAATTTTCTACAGTTTATTGTGATCCACACAGTCAAAGGCTTTGACATAGTCAACAAAGCAGAAATAGATGTTTTTCTGGAACTCTCTTGCTTTTTTGATGATCCAAGGGATGTTGGCAATTTGATCTCTGGTTCCTCTGCCTTTTCTAAAACCAGCTTGACCATTTGGAAGTTTACGGTTCACGTATTGCTAAAGCCTGGCTTGGAGAATTTTGAGCATTACTTTACTAGCGTGTAAAATGAGTGCAGTTGTGCAGTAGTTTGAGCATTCTTTGGCATTGCCTTTCTTTGGAATTGGAATGAAAACTGACCTTTTCCAGTCCTGTGGTCCCTGCTGAGTTTTCCAAATTTGCTGACATATTGAGTCCAGCAGTTTCATAGCATCATTTTTGGGATTTGAAATAGCTCTACTGCAATTCCATCACCTCCACTAGCTTTGTTCTTAGTGATGCTTCCTAAGGCCCACTTGACTTTACAATCCAGGATGTCTGGCTTTAGGTGAGTGATCACACCGTCATGATTATCTGGGTCATGAAGATCTTATTTGTACAGTTCTTCTGAGTATCCTTGCCACTTCCTCTAAATATCTTCTGCTTCTGTTAGGTCCATACCATTTCTATCCTTTATTAATATATTTAATTAAACAATGTATTTTTAATTGTAAGATAATTGCTTTAAAATACAGTGTTGGTTTCTGCCATATATCCACATGAATCAGCCTTAGGTATACCTATGTCCCCTTCCTCTCAAACCTTCCTCTCACCTCCGACTGCATCCCACCTGTCTAGGTCATCACAGGTCACCATTTTGAGTTTCCTGAGTTATGCAGCAAATTCCCATTGTCTATATATCTATATATAGTAGTGTATATTATTTGACATGCACTTTTATGAAAGGAACTGGACTTTTTTTCCCCCAAATGAGCAATGGATTACTAAAACTAAGTTCTTCCAAATCACTCCCAAGTAAATACTTGTTCTGGTATGTGTTCTGTCATTTTCAGAGACTGCTTACTATCTCATCTGCACAAATGGGAATATTTATTATACTTGTTTTTTAGGTCAAGGAGGGAGAGTTAAAGAAAATCATGAATGTGAAGTTTTTTAACCATTTGTCTGGACCTAGAGATCATGACTATTATTTTATTACTGGTACTAAATAGTATTCCTCCTATTATGGAAATGAACTTGATAGCTAATTTAATTAGGGAGATGATTATTTATCTATTGCTAAATAACAGCTATCAATAACCATTTTATTTTGCTCATACACTATATGGGCAGAATTCTGACAATATATGGAGGGTTTGCCTCTGTCCCACACTTGTCTGGACACTCAGTGGGGAAGATTCCAAAGACTGAGGGTGTCTCAGGTCTGGAACCTGGCTTATCTGGAGGTTCCTTCACTCACAGGTCTGGTTTCCAGAGTGTGGTGCCTTGAAGGCTGTATCCAGCTGGACAATTGACGAAAACCTCTACATGGCCTCTCTGTGTGGTTTGGATTTCTCCCAGTATGTGTTTGGAAGGGGACATTCAGAAATCAAGTGTTCCAGGCGACCCAGGGGAAGTGGCATGGCACTTTTTGACCTTGCTTCAGCAGGCGCATAGCATCACTCCTGCCACATGCTATTAGCTGATGAATTCACAAGCTCTCCTAGGTTCAGGGGGCGGGGCATAGACCTTCTCTGTCCTTGGAAAGTGTGTCAAAGGACTGTAAGGCCATCCCCACTGCCCTCCTGTCCTTATAGAAGGTTGAAAGTGATGAGGGATAAGCATGATTTCGTTTGAAGATAGTTTGTAAGTTATTCTCAGAAGTAATGAAACTCTAATTTGTCAACATTTTAATATGACCAAGCAGGTAAAGTTTTTAATCAAAGATGTAAAATTGCTGAAAATATAATCCTAGCTTTTAATCCTGCTAATCTTCGACCTTTATACTCTCAACTCTATGATAAATCTTTTTCTAAAAAAAAAAAATTAAAAGTCATTGTGGTGGTCAGGCACATTTTATTTTTCTCATATAGGAATTATATCTTCCTAAGGTTTTTGAAAAAATAATTTATTAATTTATATTTATTTTTGGCTCCACTGGGTCTTTGCTGTGCAGAGTTTTCTAAAGCTCCAGTGAGCTGGGGCTACTTTCTAGTTGCAGTGTGTGGGCTTCTCATTGTGCTGGCTTCAAGCCTAGAATCTAGGGCACATGGAGTCAGTAGTTGTGGCTCCCAAGCTGTAGAGCACAGGATCTGTAGTTGTAGAGTACTGGCTTAGTTGCTCCATGACATTGATCCGGGATCTTCCCGGACGAAGGATTGAACCCATGTCTCCTGCATTGGCAGGCAAATTCTTTACCACCGAGCTACCAGGGAAGCCCCTAAGGTTTTAATAAAGATAAAATTGGCTATTTTTAAAATGCTTAGACCAGTACCAAGTATATATATTACAAATCCAAAATAAGTGCTTCAGTTCAGTTCAGTTCAGTTGCTCAGTCGTGCCTGACTCTTTGCGACCCCATGAATTGCATCACGCCAGGCCTCCCTGTCCATCACCAACTCCTGGAGTTCACTGCAACTCCACATCCATCGAGTCAGTGATGCCATCCAGCCATCTCATCTGTCGTCCCCTTTTCCTCCTGCCCCCAATCCCTCCCAACATCAGAGTCTTTTCCAATGAGTCAGTTCTTCGCATGAGGTGGCCAAAGTATTGGAGTTTCAGCTTTAGCATCATTCCTTCCAAAGAACACCCAGGGCTGATCTCCTCCAGAATGGACTGGTTGGATCTTCTTGCAGTCCAAGGGACTCTCAAGAGTCTTCTCCAACACCACAGTTCAAAAGCATCAATTGTTTGGTGCTCAGCTTTCTTCACAGTCCAACTCTCACATCCATACATGACTGCTGGAAAAACCATAGCCTTGACTAGACGGACCTTTGTTGGCAAAGTGATGTCTCTGCTTTTGAATATGCTGTCTAGGTTGGTCATAACTTTTCTTCCAAGGAGTAGGCGTCTTTTAGTTTCATGGCTGCAATCACCATCTGCAGTGATTTTGGAGCCCCCAAAAATAAAGTCTGACACTGTTTCCGCTGTTTTCCCATCTATTTGCCATGAAGTGATGGGACCAGATGCCATGATCTTTGTTTTCTGAATGTTGAGCTTTAAGCCAACTTTTTCACACTCCTCTTTCCCTTTCATCAAGAGGCTTTTTAGTTCCTCTTCACTTTCTGCCATAAGGGTGGTGTCATCTGCATAGCTGAGGTTATGGATATTTCTCCCGGCAATCTTGATTCCAGTTTGTGTTTCATCCAGCCCAGCATTTCTCATGATGTACTCTGCATAGAAGTTAAATAAGCAGGGTGACAATATACAGCCTTGACGTGCTCCTTTTCCTATTTGGAACCAGTCTGTTGTTCCATGTCCAGTTCTAACTGTTGCTTTGTTACACTTTGAAAAGATGTTCCAGGTGGCTCAGTGGTAAAGAACCTACCTGCCATTGTAGGAGATCTGGGTTTGATCCCTGGGTGTGGAAGATCCCCTGAAGGAGGAAATCACAACTTGCTCCAGTATTATTCTCTGTCTCCCATGGGCAGAGGAGCCTGATGGGCTGTAGTCCATGGGGTCGCAAAGAGTCAAACACGACAGAGAAATTAAGCATGCGCACATGCATGCACGCACACTTAAAAAATGCTTGTAAATTCCTTTTAAAATGGCATAAGGAATAATAAAAGTAACTTATTGTTAAATCAACATAAAATTTACCAATATTTGTACCATCAGGATTGTTACTATAATATTTTAGCAGATTTGATTTTGTTAATTTGTTTTAAAGGTCAAAATTTATTATCAACTAATTAGTGATTCTGATTTTAAATTACAATGAATATTCTTTCTCAGATCTGTAGTTACAATTATATTTCAGATGTGAATGTCTCATTAATTTTCCAAATTGATCTCACTTATTTTTTGGAAGCAACAGCATATCATCATACTTGTTCAGATTTATTTTGGATCATTTCTGACTTGTGTTTTAGTTGTCTCAAATTTAAGCCACATTTTTTGAGGGGCCCCAGTTGAATGTTTTAAAACCTGAGATTATAGCACCTGGTGGCTGATGATGCTCTTCTAAACTTACTCAAACCAGAAAGCAAACTTATTTAATCTAAATAAGTAGCTTATTTCATAATTTATTTACATCTAAATGACCATACTTTCTTTTGCTCAGTATCAAACCTGCTATTTCATTGTTATTTATAGTGACCTCATGCTTGGAGTACCTTGCATAAGTAGGAGTTTAAAAATTATTTGAATAGCCAGGATGAATATGTCTTTTCTTGTTGTTTTGATTTCTGAGTGAAGTGAGGACACTGAGGTTAAAATGTGTCATGCATATTTTTTTAGTTATCACTCTCAGTCTAAACTAGGCATGTGGACAGTTCTGACAGTTAATTCTGTAAATCATTCAGGAATCTGACTGCTTTCTCAAAACATACCTGGGTCTTTCATGCAGAAGTCTACAGGTGATTGCCTCTAGATGTTTGCCTAGAGATGATTTAGAAAATTGGTGGGGACTTTGCTCTTCCTCAGCTATCAAAAATTAACCTGCCAGAAATTTGCAGACACAGCAATGATATGTTAATGATTCTGCACAAGATTTTTTTTTTTTCTTTTAAGAAGTTGGCTATTCCAATTTCAGAGATTCAGCATTTACTTACTTTACTTCTTTATAAAAGAAGTAATTTACTTCTTTATTTGTGCTATGAATAGAACATTAATTATCAGGCTCCTTGACTCTCTCAAACCTCTAGAGTACTGATTGTATTTATTGAACTCAGGTAACCAGCGTTCTGTTATTCCAGTGGTGAACAATAGTTCTCATTTGCTGGGAGAAAAGAGAGGAAAATCTTTGCACCAACAACTTAACTCCAAGAGGGACTGTTGTCTGATTTCCAAACAGGCCAGGGAGTAGTACACTGTGCTGCCAGATCCCCTTTGGTATTCATTATAGCATCCTGACTGGGTCATAGGGGTGAGAGCCCAGAGAGTGAGAGGGGCCGAGGTTGTGACGTTTTGTTTAAATGTTCAGTTCCACTCATACATGTATGTATTTATGACTTAGTATACTGTCACAGCCTTTTATAAATTCATAAATTAAAAAAAATCATTGCTAAAAATTTTATGTACTTTATAATTAAAGTTAGCTTCAAATGCTTT
Organism: Ovis aries; assembly: GCF_016772045.2. NCBI lineage: Eukaryota > Metazoa > Chordata > Mammalia > Artiodactyla > Bovidae > Ovis > Ovis aries. The sequence goes on from NC_056059.1 coordinate 77,478,126, forward strand.
GAGCTTTTACGTATAAGTTAGTTAATTTATCTCTGTGAGGATAGAACCAGGTGATCTCCAAAGGCAGTTCTAAATCCCTATGTTTCTGTAATACTGGTTATTTTTCTAAACTTTAGCCTCCAGTTTGATTTTTTTACCTTTGTTTAATTTTTGGCATAACAATTATTCTGATCAAAGTGCTGTACAAGCAATCAAGGTGAATTATGAATATTATTGGTAAGAACAGGAAAGCTTTTTACCTTTAGCTTTTGCTGTTTTAACTACTTCTCAACCTCCTTGTGCATTTTTTGTTGGCTTGTTTGTTTCATTTACAGGAGTTGATTTACATTCAGCATCTTCAGGTTTAGTCAAAGTGCATTACTCTTCCATCCCACTTATACCCTCCATCCTATAGAAGTATGTGTGTGGCTCAGTTCTTTGAAAGTTTGAAAATGGGATCATAAACTCAGAAGCTTCAAGATCTAAGCAGAAAGTCTTAATAAACTAGGCATATATTGTGTAAGCGCTGCCAGCTCCTCAGATTATTTTACTAGAAACTGGAAACCTAGATTTTTACTGTTACATATTTTACCTACTTGGTGCCATTTGAAATGATTTTAAAACTCTGAGGGAAAAAAGATAAAAGAAATTAAAAGTGATACCACTTTGGAAGACCAGGTCTACTAGTCTTTTAACTTCTAAACCTTAAACCTTAAAAGGCACACTTTTCAGCTTTGTGCTGATTGCTACTCTGTTGTGAATCAGTTCCCCAGTAGACCCCTCCTCTGGGGAATCTCCATTCCTGAGTGCTATGTTTTACAAGTGTGAGCTTGCCCAGGAACTATAATTATCCCTGGACTTTAACATGGGTTCCTCAGTAGTAGTTGCCATGCTTAATAAGTTTCTGAAAAATGTCTGTCTCCTGAACTAACATCAATTTCACAGGCATCCAGGGTTGATGCTGATCCTTAGGTCATCCTCACACTCAAAGCTCTTCCTTTTTACTAGTCACTTGTCTTTCTGTCTACAATATTTTGCATGTCTTCTGATTTATTCTTCATTTTTCAGAGTCACTGCCACTCCTGACTCAGTGCTCATCTCAGCACCAGTGACTGCTTTCATTCTTGTTATCTTTTCACTTCTGTCATTGTGTACTCCTTCTTACTACTTTTTACACTCTTGCACTTTCTACATGAATGGAAAAAATGGAAGGGATAATGGCAATAAAGTAACAAGTTATAGCATTAATATAGCAACCACATGTTAGATTAAAGAAGGATGCTGTGGGTTAGTATTAGAATGACATTACCTGACCACTGAATGCATTTGTTGTTGGCAATCAGGTTTGATATCCCGTTGTTCTTCAACACAGACTTGCTCACTTTTGTGAAATTTTGAAAGTGCTAAGTTCTCAAGAAAAGAGCTTCTGTTCTGAAGTAGCTTTTACACACGAAAGTTAAAGTATACACAGTATACTGTATATGTATTCAGTATACATAGACTGGTGCATTAGTGGTCCTGAAATGATTCAGCTGGCCCTCTTATTAAATGCTTTTTGGGTTTCTCTTACTAAACTTGCAGCATGTCAACACTCAGCTAATTCGCTTCAGTCATATCCAACTCCTTGTGACCCTGTGGACTGTAGCCCTCCAGGCTCCTCTGTCAATAGGATTCTCCAGGCAGGAATACTGGAATGGGTTGTCATTTCTTCCTCCAGGGGATCTTACTGACGCAGGAATCAAACCCATCTCTCTTCTGTCTTCTGCATTGGCAGGTGTATTCTTTACCACTAGCACTGCCTGAGAAGCCTTGGCTTGATTTTATTTCTGTACATCCCATTGTGAGGACAAGACTGTCATGAGTGATCTCGCCAATTGCCTTGTGTTGTTGTTTAGTCTCTAAGTCATGCCCGACTCTTGTTGTTTAGTTGCTAAGTTGTGTCTGTCTGTTTTGACACTCCTTGGAACCGTGTTCTGCTAGACTCCTCTGTTCATGGGATTTCCCAAGGAGGAATACTGGAGTGGGTTGCCATTTCCTTCTCCAAGGAATCTTCCTGACCCAGGGATCCAACCCATGTCTCCTGTATTAGCAGGTGGGTTCTTTACTGCTATGTCACCAGGGATAGAACTGATTAAACTCAATCTTCTTTGCTTCCCTCTTTACACATCTGATATGTTTAGAAAGGATGATGTTGTAGTTAGAGATGCCATTTTAAATTATTTATGCTGAAGAAGACGTGCATTATTGTTTTATGTCATCACTATTAAATACATTTATTTTTCATAACTCTGTTATGAAGAGGTCCTGTTATTACTATTATATAAATAGGAAATCAAATTGTAGGGAGTGGAAATTACTTGCCTGGATCACACAGGTTGTACATAATTCCTAGGAGCTCTCACTGTTCACCGTGGTTCTGTGCTGTCTGTGTCTCAGTACTTCATTTTTGATAACTCATGGTTAGGGTAGCCAGGTGGCCCCTAGTAAACAAGAAATCCTTTTCTAGCACCATACAAATCAATTCCTAATAAGTTGTTATGTAAGCTTATAAAAGAATAATATAAAATTCTTATGTCGATATCTTGAAGAATTTACTGTTCTCTTCTTTTGCAAACTGAAAATGCTTTTGTCTGAGTCTGCCTGGTGACTCAGGCCCCTCTCCAATCTTTTAAGTTCCTGCAAAGATAACTGTTCGTTGGATCTATTTTGCAAGTCCTTTCAAATAATCTGCTCTTTAGTCAAATGGTCTAGGAGATTGGAATACTTTCCTAGCAAACATTTTCTTACCTTTAGCACTATTTTTCCTTCTGACCAGTTTTTCTTCTGCTCTTTACAGTCATGTGATCATTCTCTGATAGAGAATTCTGAGGCAACATGAACATTAGTTGTTTGGCTATCTTTTAATCATAACTATCCTTTATCATTTATATCATTAATTTAAAAATGTATGTCTCCCTTGTCCTCATTTGTGGGTATTTGCTTATTGCTTTAAATTGTTGGAGCACATAGTATTTAGTTGTTAGAGAATTTAAAAGTAAATCAGAAGTTATTTTCCTGCCAAACTGAATAGAATTTACTAGAATTATGAGTCTTCTCTGAGATATTATCAATAATTACAGATATTTTTTTCCTCTGCATGAGTCAGTAAACGTACTCGACATTTTTAGGAACATCATATCTTTCAAGATAAATCTTCAAAGTTTAGCTTCTTTTGTTTATTTGTTTTGTATGAAGGAGTATTGTGAGTTAATCAACACTAAATCAACCTAAGAAAGCTCATTTTTACTGTGCTTTGCTAGTGATTTACTTTCTATTAATTTTTACCTTTCATTAACTGTAATCTAGAACAAACCACGTTTTTAAACTCTAAAGATGATGAAGGACATCCAGGGTAGAATCATTTTAAAAATGCAAAGCCAGCTAAGTGTGTCGTGCATTTGACTATGTGCATTCTCACATCCTGTCATTTGTATTTATGGAAAAATATTTATATTTGAAAGCTAACTTTAATAGGTGGTGCACTGTTAAAGAATCTATTGCTAATGTAAGAGACACAAGAAATGTAGGTTTGATCCCTGGGTCAGTAATGCTCTCTGGAGTAGGAAGTGGCAACCCACATCAGTACTCTTGCCTGGGAAATCCTATGGACAGAGGAGCCTGGCAGGCTACAGTCCATGGGGTTGCAAAGAGTCAGACATGACTGACACAGCATATACATTAAAAATTCTAACATTTTTGTGATTACTTTTCTCATTTCTTCTGTTTATAGCCCTTTATACACACAATCAAATTTTAATTTGAACTGAAATGTGAAAATTATAATATTTCCAGCTGTACACAAAAGTACGGTGAAAAAGTCTTAAACATGCTTAGAGTCAGTTTAATTGTAAAATATATTGAGTGCTTTTATTTCACCTTTCACTATTTTGAATTCTTTGGGATTGAAATCCAGTATTTCCATTAGGTCCATGTTTCCAAGTCTATTCCTAACATACTTGCCCTCCTATGAATAATATCATAGTAGTTTATGATAGATCACAGTGTCAAAAAAGATCATAAGATCACGCTGATCTTGGTCTAATTTTTCGCTCTGTTGAAAGAAATAAGAAATTCAGTTTGCTTCCAGATTTTGGAGAGAGGATAATGTTATTCAAACCAGTGAAGTGGCTCAGCTGTGTCTGACTCTTTGCTATCCTATGGACTGTAGCCCACCAGGCTTCTCCATCCATGGAATTTTCCAGGCCAGAGAACTGGAGTGGATTGCCATTTCCTTCTCCAGGTGTTATTCAAAACAATAGTTTAAATATTTATTCATGATATCTAATTAGTGCTATTTATAATTGTTATTTTAAAACCATAATCCTTTGGTATCAAGTTTATATTGTGCGGACCAGTGAATCTATTTGTTTAAGGTCATAGACTAGGTATATATTTAGACAGATCTGTGTTCTTTGAACTTAGTTTTAGACACACTGACTGGGATAGCTTAGGAATACTTTAAATCTATTCTCTGAGTACCAAATTTAAATAGTGGTGATAAATATTAAAATTAAGTTAAAAAGCCTCACTACTGTTGATAACAGTCTTGAAATAAAAATCAAATAAAATATTGTAATGCTTTTATGTTGTCCTTGCTCTATAGTTATGTCATGTGAACTTATTAAGGATTATTTCACTTCATAATATTTTTGGATCCATTTTTCTCACTGAAGGTATGGATGTATGTGTGTGTGTGTGTGTGTGTGTGTACCTGTGTGTACATGTGCATGCACACTTTTGGGCAGAAGGCACAGTGGTTTGTGGGGAAAATGTGTATGTGGTTTCAATTGCCTGTTTTTCTCCAAAGTAGGAAGAGATGTATGAACAGGTACAGGTTAGAGTGCTTTAAGGTCTTCATTTTAGCTACCAACTGCCTTGAGACCCCCAGGACTAATATTTTTGTAAACCTGAGTGTTACAATTTCTACCCCGCCAATACTAAAATATTGGTAATACCGAGAGATCTTGCTTATTAGCACTGAATGAACTAATGGACCAGGTCCCTTGATAAAATTTAGTCTTGGTTCCAGTAAAAAAAAAAAAAAAAAAAAAAGCCCTTATAACATCAGAGGATCCCCAGATGAGGATATACTTTGCCCTATAAGCCTCCATAGTTTCGGTATTGATGATTTTTCCCACTGTAATGGAATCTGCATATTGCTCTTGCAATATTTAGGACCCACCAGAACCCTTGGGTGTGTTAGCATGTGTGTTACATCATCCTAATGTGGTTCATGTGGCCTTCGGATCAAGTTTTTGATCTATTCTTCTGGGATGTGTGACATTGGGGATATTATTTTACCTTCCTGATTTCTACCTTGTAGAAGGGGAATACAAATAGTAACTGCTTCTCGATTAGGTTAAATAACAGAATGCATATAAATTGATTAGTTCTGTATCAGGCACATAGTAAGTGCTCAGTATTATTGAAATCAACTAATTGTCATTGACACTCCTGAGATGTTGTCAGACTGCTTGAAGAGTAAACTTACAGTACTATTCTGAACTACTCGTTGTAGCCCCTAAACCTATAAAATTAGTGTGTCCATAAACAGTAGGTAAGGTGTTTACCTCAGGATTAATCACATATTGTTCTTATATGAATATATAATAAAAATAAAGTAATTCAGTTTTGAAATATAGATAGGTATGTTGGTATTATAAGTATTAAAGAAAAGCTGTCATATACTAATACTTTGCATTCTGAAATCCTATGTCCAAGATAAGAGGATACAAATTTGGCCTTTCTTTTCTTCATGCCAAGATTTTTAAGCATTCCCATATTTGCCTGATTCGCTCCCAGTATCACTTCAGGCATGCTTCTTCATCAATTGAATTTATTTCAAAACTAATTAATGATATATTCCAATAAAATCTTTCAGCAGCATCCTCCCATTCCCACCATATTTAATTATTTTAAAATCAAGACAAATAACAATTTGATATAAGATCATCACTATTCAGAACTGGTCAGGCTTCTTCCTCAATGTAAGCAACTCAGCAAAGCAGTTTTCTTTACAGCCTGGAGTCTTGCAGTTTTATCCTCCCAGTGTTTGTGATGCATATAGACTGACTGAAATGCAAGTTAGTCCTTGTGTCTCACTGACATGATGACATAAAGGAGAAGAATGGCATAATTAGCTTTTTGTATCTTTCTCTTGTACATTTTTTTCTTTGAACATATTTATGTTCTAAAATACTCACTTTCATTGGAAATATATGAGTTTCTGTTCTAAAGCGATGCAAATCAATGCATACTCAAATAGGTTACCAAGATCTATGCCATTGACACATAAGATTTCCTCTTTTCTACAGTTTTAAAAATCATTATGATTCAATTTAGAAAACATTTAAATAAGTACTTAGTATCTAACATTGTGCTGGAGGCTTCAGGGATTTGCAAAGGAGTATAAAAATGCTGCTTGCAATCAAGGAACTTCCATAAGATGTGTATGATTAAATGTCAAAATATATGATGAGCATGAAAGTGAAGTCATTCACTCGTGTCCGACTGTTTGCAACCCTATGGACTGTAGCCTACCAGGCTCCTCTGTCCATGGAATTTTCCAGGCAAGAGTGGGTTGCCATTTCCTTCTCCAGAGGATCTTCCCAACCCAGGAATCAAACCCGGATCTCCCATATTGCAGGCTGACGCTTTACCTTCTGAGCCACCAGGGAAGGCTATGATGAGCATAGTAGAGATTAATTCCACACAAGGTCAGAGTTGAAAGAGATCAGAATGATTTAGATATTTGAAGATGGTTTCATTGCATATTAAACCTGTAAATTTGTGCAGCTTATGAAGAATATTGGAAACCTGATAATGGTTTGGTTGTTTTATACTTTTTGGACAAGAGATAGACTAGATAAAGCCTCAAATTTTATATCTCCTACCAAAACATTTAGCTAAAAGCTGTTTTTACTAGGAAACAAAATGTGCTTTTCTGTCTGTTATTTTCCCTGGGCATTTCTTGATCTACTTGTTAATAAATAATGAAGCCTAGAGACAGTCTAGCATAGTACATTTGATGGAGTTAATGGTAAGATCAAAGGCTTTGATGTAAACAATGTGATTTTGGCTCTTAATTTTGATACTTACTACCTTTCCAATTTTGGAGAACTATTTAATATCATCATGTCTCTTTTTTCGTACATAAATAGTATTTCATGGTAGTTGTGAGAATTAAATAAGGTAAGTGAAAAGTACTTACAGCAAAGTGTCTGGCACACAACACACCTCAACACATACAAATTTAGCTCTATGTTAAACTAAGAGCCTGGTTTAAGATCTTTGTAATTGTATGAAACCAAATCTGGTTTTTTCATCTCTGTGAAGAGGACAATAGCGATTTACCAAGGTGTTTGAAAGGATTGAATAGATTGGTATTTTGAAATTGGCCTTGGAGTGTGTATGTATGTGCAGTGCTGGCAGGGAGAGAATGTTTTGCCATGGAAATTGATAAACACTGCAAATCAGAGATCCTTATTTTTTTCAAGAGTTGACTTACAAGCACACTGCTGGATAAAAGAAACATATGATTAAAGAATCACTGTAAAGACTATGATACAACTGTAATACAGTGTTTCAGTTTAGTATTTACAAGGATGTTGAAACCAGCCAGGAATGTCAAGGAAGAGTATCTCCTTTGAAAAAGAGTAACGTCTATATTGAATATTTGCCATGTGATAAGTGAGGACAACAGTTTCTGAAACAGAAGGTAATGACCTATGTGAGGTTCTAAAGCTAAGAGAGAATTGTTCTTTCAAACAGCTGAGTTAAGTCGGGCTTAGACTTCTATGGAGATAGAGATGTTAGGAAAGGAGAGGTCGAAGAAGTAAAATAGAGATCAGGGAAGGACTCAGCCATGGTTAGAAGATTTGACTTTTAACATTATTCCATGTTAAAGTATAATAATCCAGCCTTATTCATGAGAATCATCTTTATAATAGTTATAAAATTTATTATTTGTAATTTTAAGCAGTTCCACAATCTGTGGTAATTCATAGCCATCTATGTGGTGTGGTCATTCAGCCATCTCTACATAATTATATTTTTCATTCTTTTGTATTATGTGTTTTATTTTTTTAAATGGACGACTTTATGAAATTAAATATATGCATATCTGAATTCTACCTGATAATATTAACTCTCAAAATTAGAAAATGAAGTTAGTTTGCTATGACTTTCCTAGGAACCTCTATAAGTGCTCATTCTATTTTATACCTGTTTCAGTTTTGCCAGGAAGAAATATTAACCTCCGAATTGTGTTATTTCTAGGCTTCACTCTTCTGAAAAAAACTCAGCTAATGCTTTCTTTCACATTCACTAAACAGCATATTAGTGATCACCACTGTTAGATCTTTAACTAACCTGGCCTGCTTCTTGCCTGGCCAACCACCCTGAATTAAAAAAAAAATTAAAATAAAAGTGTGCCTTGGTTTCTTTTCATTTTATTTTCAATTTGGAACACTAGTTTCTTCCTGGTCATGTTTATTTTATCATAGTTTTACAAGCATTTATCTTGTTATAGAAAGAAAAAAATAAAAGTGAAGGACTTCTGTCTTCTCTAATTTTGCCCTACTTCATACAATGCCACCTATACATCAAGAACTAGACTTGTTGTCTGTTTTATCTTGAATAATAAGGAACCAGTTCATTATTTTTGTCCTGTGATGCACTACCACTCTTAAAAACTTCTATGACTCAACCATAAAGGAGTGTATCTTTTAAAATATTTCTGGAAAAACTATCAGCATATCAGCTTTTAAATGGTAATGCTAGGGAAGATTTAAAAAATAGTATTAGGAACTGTGCATATTTAGATGAGTTTAAAATGTAAAAGTGGGGATTCCACATTTAAAGTTTCTGAAAATTGTTCAATACAATCTTGATATAAAGAGTCATTGGATAAATAATGAATTCCTGGATGGCTCAGTGGTAAAGAATCCCCCTGCCAATGCAGGAGACTGTATTCCTGGGTCTGGACAGTTTCCTGGAGAAGGGAATGGGTACCCACTCCGGTATTCTTGTCTGGGAAATCCCGTTGACAAAGGAGCCTGGCAGGCTACAGTCCATAGTATTGCAAAAGAGTTGACTTAAGACATGACTTAGCCACTGAGCAACAACAACAAACTGAAAAGTTAGGTAAATGTAAAATCATTGCAGAAACAATTCATAGACTGCTTTCTGCTGTGTTATTTTCCAAGTAAAGTATATACCATTTTGTTAGCATTAAATGAAAATAATTGGAATGAAATCAACAGTATGCAATATATTATTTAATAGGGATTGAGCTTTGTAGTAAAGATATCCCTAATTTTCCCAGAGAGAGGGGATTTAAAATAGTTCATTAATTCACTTTGATATTTTGAAAAGTTAGGAAATTCTTAAGAGGAGGAACCTTGTGGTTGGGGTTTAATCTTTTTAATCTTAGCTGTAATTAAGTATTAATTATAAAATACTTGTCTTTATATATAGTACCTTAAGGAACCTGGAAAAGCCTGATTTCTGTGAATTTTTATGTATAGTTCTAGCTCTTCATTTTGCAGGAAGAAAAAATACTTCTGAAACTTTCATATTTGGATGGAATATCTGTCTATTCTGAAATGCCAGAAAAAGCCTTAAATGACGTGTAATGTGCTACTAGTCATCTAATGAGGTGTTCAGTGCAATGTGATTATGACTACATTACATGGGTACTGTGGCTACTGGTTTCTCAAATGAATCAAAAAAGTTTCCAGGGACTGCAAGTACTGAAATAGTGCTGTTGCTAAGTCGCTTCAGTCATGTCCAACTCTGTGCAACCCCATAGACAGCAGCCCACCAGGCTCCGCGATCCCTGGAATTGTCCAGGCAAGAACACTGGAGTGGGTTGCCATTTCCTTCTCCAATGCATGAAAGTGAAAAGCAAAAGTGAAGTTGCTCAGTCGTGTCCGACTCTTTGCAACCTCATGGACTGCAGCCTACCTCTGTCCATGGGTATTCTCCTGGCAAGAATACCAGAGTGGGTTGCCATGCCCTCCTGGAGGGGATCTTCCTGACCCAGGGATCGACCCAGGTCACTGGCCAACAGCAAATGTAACAGAGAGAGCATTGTGATTGTGGGTAAGATAGACTGTATTTGTCCATTTAGAGTGGACTTTTACTCATTTGCTTCAAGATAATTTTGACTTTCCTTGAAATAAATGGAAGTTATAGACTTGTTGGTATCTTTTATTATCCATGTGGTGTCTGCATGAAAGAAGAAGCAAGTAGATTTCAGGAAGTTTCCATAGCAGTAACAGATGCAATCAAACCGGCCAATATTGGGAATAATTGTTCCATAAGTAATTGTGGTTGGTTTCTAACTTTGATTTTATTCAGTCTAATAACAAGTATTGCTCTAAAGATAATTGTTGATGGTTGCAGACACTGATTTCATTCAATTAAGCTGGTAACCTTTTTAAGAAACTGCCTGGGAGAAAGCCAAGAATTCCAGTCAACTGATTTCTAGGGGAAGTGAATTGCAGTTGTGCTAGCCTAGAAAATGTTCCAGGTAGACACAGCTGTGTTAATTAACCTTTCCTTTAAACTACCTTCTTTATACAGAACTCCAGATGAGCAACATAGCTGAGGACCATGTTATCTGGATTCAGATTTTGCTCAGAGTGATTATAAAGTTGGTAAGACATTATAAAATATGTTTGAGACATATACTAAGAGTATAAAGGATGGTCTGTCTTTGTAAATCACATCAAAATTCAGATTCTCCCTCCTTTCTTCCTTTCTAAAAATCACTGATGTGTGTATTCAACAGAAGCAGAACCAGTGTGTATTATACGAAGGTTTGCTTTCTTTATGTCAAATTATAAATCCATAATGATAGGTAATATGGTTGGAAGACATTGGAAACTTGGTCTAACATACTTTTTCTTAATGAAATATAGAATTATGTGAGTAGTATGATTGGCCTATGACTAATATGGACAATACTGAAATTTTGCTGTTTATATCTTTTTTGTTTCCCAGAATGGGAGAGGAAAAAATAATTTGTGTTGAAAGTATGCATTATATCTGGGGAAAAAATGTTTCTTTAAATAAATGAAGCCTTTTGTGTAGGTACCAATGCAAACTAGGAAAGCAAAAGTCATAGGTCCCAGTGACCATGTGTGTCAATAAAGGGCATTTATTTGTCATAGCTACACCTAGTCATCTATGAAGTTGTATTATCCATCGTACTAGTAAGAGGCAGGGAAGTATTAATGGAATTCCACAACCATCCATCCTTGCCTAGGTAAGGAAGGAAGAAAAACTGATAAACTCTTCAAAATATACTCATTTGAGCGATCTTTATATACAGAATCAGTTCAGTTCAGTTGCTCAGTCATGTCCAACTCTTTGCGACCCCATGAATTGCAGCATGCCAGGCCTCCCTGTCCATCACCAACTCCCGGAGATCACTCAAACTCATGTCCATCGAGTCGGTTTGAGCTAATTCTTAACTGTATCAACCTGATTAATATTCTTATATTTTTGAAAAAATAGAATCTACCAAAGAACAACTTGCTAAAAAATCCATTCCTGACATTGCTATTGATACTGGGTTTTAGTAGGTGAAGAGTCATCATCTGCTGATGATATTCATGTTCACAATTAAAAAGATTATGTCCAAGGTGATTTTGATTGATTGACTTTTCCCTGGCTTATGGCCAGGGTTGCAGCATATGTGAATTTCTAGGTTGTATCTTTTAGGTTTTGATCTAACTCATGACAGCAGCAATAATTTCCTATCTTCCTGGGCTGAATAAAAGGAGGAGAGTAGTTAATAAGGTGACTTTGAACAGTGACAGAGGAATGTAGTAGGTATACCTTATGCTGTAAACAAGTTCTAATCTCTCTAAGAGCTGTAAGTAATATAAGATAAAAAGTATAAATCAGGAGTTTTTACTTGGGGAGGGAAAAGTGAGATAATTGCCTAAAATGGACAAGTTTTGAAATTTACTAGCCTTAAACATGATGAAAAGTTTAATTCAAACTGGTTTTGGAATCAAAGCAATATAGCATACTGTCGGGGTCAGTCAGGCCCAGTAAGTGGGAGGTACTGGCACACATAGTAAGATAATGTAAAAAATTAACTACAACCCAAGATTTTTGACCTTCAGTGCAATTTCAAAGTTGAAAGAGATTAACTTAAAATAATGATCTTTTTAATTTGCATTTTGGAATTTATCTTTTCCTTAGTTCTTACAAAAGCACATTGATGCACATAGATATTTGGGATATTATCTACAGTGGTATAAAATTAATAAGGAATTTTATCATATTACCTTTTTAATTTTACCTCTTTTAGTCTTAATGTGTTTCTAGAATTCTTCTTTGGGCAGTTACAATTTGATAACAAATCCAAAAGTAATTTGTACCATTTCAGGTTAGGCTTTTATTTTTGTAATGAGTCCATTTTCAGAAAGTTTGTCTGGTCTTCCTCCTTCATGCCTCTGCTAGCCGCCTGGCACAGCTATATCCTAAAGGGCTTGGACTTGATTCTCCACTTCATGTTTTTTCTGACTCAGGACTATTTTAGAAAGAGCTCTGTTTTCTAGGCTTTTCCTGTGCTTCACTACAATATTACCTTTAAAAAGTGCATTTAGGGATACTTTAGAAAGATTAAATTGTACTCATACATATTCATAAGGCAGAATAAAGAGCTGACTCTTACTTGGGGAGACTTTAAGAGAGTAGGGATTCTAGACTCTTAAGAAGATGCCATTCAATTTTAACATATTTTTTGTAGGAAAGGGGATTTGTTATATATTGCTTTGATTCACTAAATCTTTACTGGATGTTTTTGCACATATTTGAACAAGCATTCATGCCTGGACAATCCCATGGGTGGAGGAACCCCTGGGTTACAGCCCATAGGGTCGAAAAGAGTCGGACGCGACTGAGTGTCCAAACATATAGACTCGTGTGAACTAGGACAAGCATTTGTGGGCAGGGAATGTTCTACAGTGGATCTTATACTGCGATTTTTCTTACATACAATTTACAGACTGTTCTGAAAACATAGGAATAAAGATTCTCAGGAAGTAGTTTTTCTACTATAGTCACTCATTCTTATAGAATGAAATAGTTTTATATATAAGAATAATCTAATCATTCCAAAAATATTTTATGCTTGACAAAAATTCTTTTGATCTGAATTTGGGCTTCCCTGGTTGGTTCAGATGATAGAGAATTTGCCTGCAATGTGGGAGACCTAGGTTCAATCCCTGGGTTGGGAAGATTCCCTTGAGAAGGGAATGGCTACCCACTCTAGCATTCCTGCCTGGAGATTTGCTGGACAGAAGAGTCTGGTGTGCTGCAGTCCATGGGGTCACAAAGAGTCAGATATGATTGACACTTTCACTTTCATATAGTAGTCCACTAATTAAAGTAAGCCATAGGCAGTGTCAGTGCCTTTGTTTTTAATAATAGTCATAGAAACATTACTGCTGTAGAGCAATGGAGAGTTAGTGTTCAGAATTGTATGTTCAATGATGAAAATGTCCTGGACTATTGCTAATAAATGAATTCAGTTTAGTTTTGAATAGTATTTTTGTCAATATTCATTTTGATGTATTGTATTTTGTCTAAGTATTATAATTCTGAGCTCAGTAGCAATTTTAATGTGTTGAATGCCATGTTTTTAAAAACATTTAAAAGATTGAAACAAACTCAAACAAGCTACATAAAAGCAATTGCAGTTCTTGTTTGAAAATTAAGCTTTCAACTATGTTGGAATATATTTTTAATAACCTTTTCTAAAAGCAAACACCCTATATAATAAATTACTGGCATGTGATATTTAAGAGACATCAGTCAGGATTTCATTTTTTTTTATTCAGAGAGGGTCCCAGCTACAACTAGCATGAATAAAAATCTCTATCCCTTTCCCTCAGAAAGAGTTATATGGTTAAAATATGAGTTATATAGTGAGTTCTTATATCACCACTGATCATCATTGATCTCAGAGACTGGCCAACCTGTAGACTTCTTCCTCATTTCTGCTGTACAGTAGGCCTGAGAAGATGAGGCCGCCCAGATTTTATTCATTTGCACATAGAGGATCAGTTTTCTTCTTTACCCTTCAGCATTCCAGTACAGACTAGAAAGAATATTTAAAGTGAGTTGATGTCAGCTTGGTAAAAAAAAAAAATACTGTCCATCTACTAATACCATGGTTCAATTAAAAAAAAAAAAAGGAGGAAAAGATGTTTTCTTTTCTCTGTCTCTCTCTTATATACTCACAGAAACTGAGAGCTACTCAATTAAAAGGCAGGCTATACATGGACTAAGTCTCTGGATCTGTTTCAGTAAAGCATTGTCCACCTCAAATTTGGATAGGGTATAAAATATTTTAGTTGTCTTCACTTTTTATTTTGCTACTTTGTTTCAAGTATTGTAATTATATAATAAATAGTGTACTGGTATTTTTGGGGAGGTATTGAATGAAATGCTTTTGAAAATACAGAATATTAAGTAAGTTTTGTGGAAGTATATGAGCATGCTCTTGGTCCAAAATCTTGGCAAGAAAATATTATAACTGATTTTTAAATTATGAATATGTATAATTATTAGTGGCCAACATGCCATTTTTTAATGAGCCCATGTAAATGATTGATTTCCTAAAACATGGGCTTCACTTTTTAGTCTATAAAATTTAGTTTGCTTTTGTTATGAATCCAATGTATTAACTGATCCAAATGGAAAAAATATAAGTAGTTTATGGAGAAGTTAATATTGCTTCAGTTCTTTTGAAAGTTATTCATATTTTGAGTGGACAGTGTCAACTTCTTAGTGTAAAAGTCACAGGCCTAATATTCTAATTTGAAATCATTGCAGGTATTCTCTCCTGAATTCAATTTTTCCCTCTTTGTAGATACAGGGTAAAGAACTTCATGCCAAGATTAGCTATCTGTTTTTACTTGCTGATTAACCAAATTTATATCTTCCTACTATCAGGTATGTTTTAGTCTAAGGTCTAATAAAGTCTATAAGAATGTATTGGACTGAGCTATTTTGAGGGAAGTAAATTCTATGGTTTAAGGAAGATATTTGTATATCATAATTTCCTGTGGAAATGCCCTGTGAATTATTTAACATCAAGTTGCTAGCATACCTTTTTAGTACTTAGTACTAACAGCTTCCTCTAAAGAAAAAGAAATGGCCTTCCTTTTCTTTTTATTCTAGTTGTGTGTGATGTATTAAAATATGACACATATTTGGGAAAAAACTTTATGTAAAATTAAATGTTAGACTTGTAGCATCATTTATTAATTGGCAAGATAATTTCTTGAGAAACACTGCTACAATACTATAGAAAGTGTGACCGAGTTTCTCAGATAGCAAAAACTATCTTAATTCTTTAAAACAGAGGACATTTATTTGGAGAGCACTCTTGGAAAAATGAATAATTTTGTTAACCAATTCATTATTTGCCCGTTATACTTAGGGCTTTAAGAAGTGAAAGGCAGGTGATAGTATATCTGCTGTTTCTTGGTCATTCAGATGGTAACTTGTTCAATTAAAAATTCTTGTTAGGTCAGACATAATGGATTCTTGTTGTTACTTTAGTATTTATTCAATGAAAGGGATCAATATTTTGGGCCCGAGGGAGCTACATGGATAAGAGACTCTGCAGTAAGTCTCTCTGTTCATTATAAACTTTTGGCTGGTTGGCTGGCAGGTGCAGTGTCTGCTGTAGGACTTATTTTAATTAGAAGATCAAGGTGGAATAAAAATTCACATATTCTTTTTCTCCCTTTTTAATAGCACATAAGCTTTGTTAGTGCATTTTACATTCTCCTCCCTGTTCTCTTCTGTGTGTGCTCTTTTTAGAAAGGATTTCTAAAAGAGAATTTGAGAACAATAGATCTGATTTTGAGAAATTTAACTATCGTGCACTTGAACTCTGTACAGAGCCCATTTGTTTCGAGTTTGAATAGATTAAATCTTATCGTAGTAATGTACACTCTGGTGGTACCTGATAGGTAGAGAAGTAATCATTCTTCATTAGCATAGTCACCTTTGCCAAGTTTTAAATGTATCTTTGTTTAAATTTAATGAAATTGATTTGTGATTTTTCTGAAGCATGGCATTAAATAAAGCTATAATAAATTCTATTTTGCTTTGCTAGTTGAAGTACTTTCCAAATATGGCCTAATGCTCTATTCAAGTAATAATGTCATTTGCAGAACAAGCTGTCAAATTAGACTTGCTCTAAATTTGGCAAGAGCCAGTATTTAAAAAATTAAACCAAAATGCAAGTCCTTGCCATTCTGCAGCAAAACCTTACTCAGACCATTACATTCAATCTAATAGATGATTTATTAACTTGCCATTTAATTCATCTGAGTAAAAGATTTAAATGAGATCATCGATCTGAGAGCTGGCATGAACCTTTCCAAATCCTTTAGTTCTGCTCCCTTGTTTTACAAATGGAGAAACTGAGACCAGGAGAAATTAAGTGGCATGCCTAAAATTACATAGCAAATGGTTGCCAAGAAAACCCGGTTCCCTCAACTGAGTCTTCTTTTCAAAACATCATGTCAAAGAGATTGGTTGCTGTCTATAAGAAACAATAATGGTTTAAAATTTATTTATGTGAGGACTTCCTTGGTGGTCCACGGGGTTAAGACTTTGTCTTCTAATGCAGAGGGTGTGGGTTCGATCCCTGGCAGAGGAGGTAAGGTCCCAAATGCCCTGTGGCCATATATAACCAAAACATAAAGCAGAAGCTTTGTAACAAATTCAATAAAGATTAAAAATGGGCCACATCCAATAAAAATATGTAAGCCAGTTTGTCTTCAGATCCCAATTTACTTAGAATTATCATAGTACAAATAATTCAGACATGTGCAACTTGCAAAATCCATCATATTTAAGGGTCAGAATATGTAAAGAATAAATGTTAGAGGCCCAGAAATGTTAGGTATAGCCTATAAGACTAAATTTAAAATTATAGGCTCCTGAGTGCAGGGCCTCTTCCTGAGTGCAGGTTTACTTCCACGTCTTTATAAAAGAAAAGCTTTAGGGTTAAAATTCTAACAGGTTGCTGTTGCATGACTGATTAAATTCCATAAAGGGTGAGAATTTGAGAAAATTTTACTTGTGACTAGCACCAATATTTCCCACATGGGAATCACATAATTTGTATCACTTTTCAGTTAATATTCTTAATACGAAAAAAATTGTTTATCTGAGATTAAACATCCCTGGAAGCATATCTCTGTCTAATTGTGAAGGTCCTAAGCATCAGAGGAGAGTGGCAGTCATAGTAGTTTAGATTTGCTTGTGAGATAACACTGCATCAGAGGAAAGAAGTTTGAAATGCAAAGGCAGCTGGAGAGGTTGTCAGGAAATTAATGTTATCCGAAGCGTGTTTTTATTATTGCTGCCAATAGGCAGATGAAATGTAAGAATGGCCAAGAAAATCAGAATGTCCTAAACACCTGCCATTTATAGCAGCTAATACAGTAAGAAAGCAAGCATTTCCTTAAATATGGAATTGAGCTCTTGCTATGCCATGAATATCTGATATTACTTGAATGACTTTTCTGATCACTTCCTTCATTGGCTACAGTTATGTTGAAACTTAATTTTGGAAGACTTGATGCTGGTAGGTTCCAGATTCTTTTCATATCATGTGTATGGGAGATGATAATATTTGTATGGCATATGCAATTCTAGAAAACTCCATCTCTTAACAGACTGTCAAAACCTGGTAGTTAAAGGAAACAACAGAAAAGCAGTAGTGGTTATTGAGCATCTCTTATATGAGAGGAATATGAACCCTTTTCTTGGAAAGTGATGAAGATGTGTATCAGTGTTCTTTTCCTATAAAATTAATGCTCAGGAAATACAGCTAAGAAGTAATAGAACACTAATTCAAATCCAGGTGTTTAGTATCCAAGTCAGGGCTATATAAACTCAAATGTCTTTAGGATACAAGAATGTAAAATGAAACTGAAATTTATATATGTTGTAAATCTTTGCTCTTTACTATTATTGTATTATATTGATTGTCCAAGTCCTTGATCTTACACAAAGATTTGACAGAATTGAATGTTGCCCAGTTTTACAGATATCTCAAATGAGGTCATACTATGGCATTAAGAAATATAATTATCCTAGAGCTTTTGGTTTCTCAGAGTAAGTATTGTTTAGGTTTTGTTATTATTTCAGGTATTTAAATAAATGGGAAAAGTTTGTGAAATACAATCTATCTTATGTCCATATCACTTCCATATACACATCAGAGTGAAGCAGGTCTTCCTACGACTGATTTTGTGGCATTTAAGAAAAGAAAGTAAATTACTAAAATCAGAAATGGATAAGGAAACAGAGAAGCCTACTCTTCTCTGAACTCTTTGCTGAAGGCAGCTGCACTGCATCCCACAGCTAACTAATTTATGGGAGAGTATTCACTGCTTTTGAGCTTCAGATTATTCAGAAGCAGCAATCAAGGCCAACCCAGAATTAATGTGCAAGTGACCTTTCTCAGAACTGGGACAGAGGAAAATGTCAGTTATCATTGGAAGAGGTAGATTTTCAGATGTCATGAACTTCTCTTGCTTCTGTTTAAGCTAAATGGTAGAAGGGTTTCCTTTTCATAGATGTTCATTCTCAGTAGAGAATGAAAGGGTGATATAGATCCATCTAATTCTGAATTCTTGCTGTTCATTTGTGTGACGTTTAATGCAAAGCCATAGGGAAGAAAGTGATGTGTCCAATAACAAAGGACTTTTCAGTGCATATTAAATTTACCATTAGAGGTGAAAATACATTGTTTTTTAAGTGCTTGATATTTTGAGATCTTCAAATACAAGAACTAATTCAGTCAATTCCAGGTAATTTGAATATGTGGGAATTATTTGGAACATCTGATTTCTCTAAGTAACAGTGTCTCATAGGACACTAAAACATTTAATTTTCTCATATAAATTAGTGCTTATGTTAAAATAGAGCTTCTAGAGTTTTGAAAATGATATGGTTTTATGATACTAAGTTTAAAACTGTTGTGTTCATTTTTTTGATTTCTGTGACAAACTTAAAATGTTAATGAAAAAACTATGCCTAGAAGCAGAAGTATGTTCAGAAGTCATGATTTAAAAATAAGCAAAGAGAGTGAATCTAAAAAAAAGGGGGAGGTAGGGTAATAACTTACACTTTTCAAATGAAATTAAAGTAATTCATTGGTAAGATTAATGTTGCGTTCATGTGTATAAATCAAATATCTGTATAAGCCTTGCATTCTGTGTAATGAGGGCTTTGGATAGATTTTACTTTTGAACAGCCTTTTAAAATTAGAAAACAATGTAGTCATGATTTTCATGAAATAAAAACCGAAAAACCTGTTCTAACATTTCCCCAAACAGCTTGGGATACACAGCTAGTGAGAATACTACAGATTTTGAAGTCTGGCTTCTACAGACTTTGAAGATGAGATGGTAACTAAAACCAACATGGATATGGCTATGCTGCTGCTGCTGCTAAGTCGCTTCAGTAGTGTCCGACTCTGTGCGACCCCATAGACGGCAGCCCACCAGGCTCCCCCATCCCTGGGATTTTCCAGGCAAGAACACTGGAGTGGGTTGCCGTTTCCTTCTCCAATGCAGGAAAGAGAAAAGTGAAAGTGACATTGCTCAGTCGTGTCCGACTCTTCACGATCCCATGGACTGCAGCCTGCCAGGCTCCTCTATCCATGGGATTTTCCAGGCAAGAGTACTGGAGTGGGGTGCCACTGCCTTCTCCTGGATATGGCTATAATCCTAATTAATACTTAGAATGAAAAGTAGGTTTTGAATAACTTTAACTGTCAGTCATATTGAATTTATTTTGATAGTAGTAAGATAGGACTCTTCATGACTTTTGGACTCAGAGGGAGAGGGAGAGGGTGGGATGATTTGGGAGAATGGCATTCTAACATGTATGCTGTCATGTAAGAATTGAATCGCCAGTCTATGTCTGACGCAGGATGCAGCATGCTTGGGGCTGGTGCATGGGGATGACCCAGAGAGATGTTATGGGGAGGGAGGTGGGAGGGGGGTTCATGTTTGGGAACGCATGTAAAAATTAAAGATTTTAAAATTTTAAAAATAAAAAACTAAAAAAAAAAAAAGTAAATTAGGAAAATTTTGTGTAATCAAATGCCCATCGAAGAGCATTCAGACTGCTGTATATGTATAAAGTATATTCTTCATAGACAGTAAGTTGAAAATAGATAAAACTTTGCTCTAAACTATTATGTAGTGTTCTGGAGTGATTTTTTGGGTTGACAAAAAAGTTCCATAACATCTTATGGAAAAACCCAACCAAATTTTCTGGTCAATCCAATAATATATTTTGAATTCTATTGTCTGCTGTCTAGATTTGCTTCCTTCCCATACATGCTAGCTGTTTGAGTAAGTTACTGTCTCAAGTCTCAATATCCTCAGCAATATATAGAAGATAATGAGGAAAACTACTTTTGGCAGGACATGGGGCTGGAATGGAGAGGGGAATGGCAAACCACTTCAGTATTCTTGACTTGAGAACCCCATGAACAGTATGATAAGGGAAAAAGATAGGACACTGAAAGATGAACTCCCCAGGTTGGTAGGTGCCCCATATGCTACTGTAGATAAGTAGAGAAATAACTCCAGAAAGAATGAAGAGATGGAGCCAAAGGAAAAACAATACCCAGTTGTGGATGTGACTGCTGGCAGAATTAAAGTCCAATGCTGTAAAGAACAGTATTGAATAGGAACCTAGAATGTTAGGTCCATGAATGAAGGCAAAGTGGAAGTGGTCAAACAGGAGGTGGCAAGAGTGAACATCAATGTTTTAGGAATCAGTGAACTAAAATAGACTAGAATGGGTGAATTTAACTCAGATGACCATTATATCTACTACCGTAGGCAGGAATCCCTTAGAAGAAATGGAGTATCCATTATACTAAACAAAAGAGTCTGAAATTCAGTACTTGGATGCAATCTCAAAAATGACAGAATGATCTCTGTTCATTTCCAAGGCAAACTGTTCAATATCACAGTAATCCAAGTCTATGCCCCGACCAGTAATGCTGAAGAAGCTAAAGTTGAATGGTTCTTTGAAGTCCTACAAGACCTTCTAGAACTAACACCCCAAAAAGATGTCCTTTACATTATAGGGGACTGGAATGCAAAAGTAGGAAGTCAAGAAACACCTGGAGTAACAGGCAAATCTGGCCTTGGAGTACAGAATGAAGCAGGGCAAAGGATGATAGAGTTTTGCCAAGAGAACACACTGGTCATAGCAAACATCCTCTTCCAACAACACAAGAAAAGATTCTACACATGAACATCACATGGACACTGAGCATAAGATGCTCAATACCAAAGTCTGAATGATTATATTCTCTGCATCCAAAGATGGAGAAATTCTATACAGTTAGCAAAAGCAAGACTAGGACCTGACTGTGGCACAGACCATGAACTCCTTATTGCCAAATTCATACTTAAATTGAAGAAAGTGGGGAAACCACTAGAGCATTCAGGTATGACCTAAATCAAATCCCCTATGATTATACAGTGGAAGTGAGAAATAGATTCAAGTGATTAGACCTGATAGACTGAGTGCCTGAAGAATTATGGTTGGAGGTTCCTGACATTGTACAGGAGGCAGGGATCAAGACCAACACCTAGGAAAGGAAACACAAAAAGGCACAATGGTTGCTGATGTGGCCTTTCAAATAGCTGTGAATAGAAGAGAAGTGAAAGGCAAAGGAGAAAAGGAAAGATATACCCATTCGAATGCAGAGTTCCAAAGAATAGCAAGGAGAGATGAGAACGCATTCCTCAATGGTAAGTGCAAAGAAAGAGAGGAAAACAACAGAATGGGAGACTAGAGAACTCTTCAAGAAAATTAGAGATACCAAGGGAACTTCTCTTGAAAAGATGGGCTCAATATAGGATGGAAATGGTATGGACCTAACAGAAGCAGACAATATTAAGAAGAGGTGGCAATAAAACACAGAAGAACTATACAAAAAAGATCTTCATGACCCAGATGATCACGATGGATTGATCACTCACCTAGAGCCAGATATCCTGGAATGTGAAGTCAAGTGGGCCTTAGGAAGCATCACTATGAACAAAGCTCATGGAGGTGATGAAATTCTAGTTGAGCTATTTCAAACTAAAAGATGATGCTGTGAAAGTGCTACACTCAATATGCCAGCAAATTTGGAAAACTCAGCAGTGGCCACAGGATTGGAAAGGTCAGTTTTCATTCCAATCCCAAAGAAAGGTAATGCCAAAGGATGCTCAAACTACCGCACAATTGCACTCATCTCACATGCTAGTAAAGTAATGCTCAGAATTCTCCAAGCCAGGCTTCAGCAGTACATGAACCATGAACTTCCAGATGTTTAAGCTGATTTTAGAAAGGGTAGATGAGCCAGAGTTCAAATTGCCAACATCGCTTGGATCATTGAAAAAGCAAGAGAGTTACAGAAAAATGTGTACTTCTCCTTTATTGACGACACCAAAGCCTTTGACTGTGTGTACCACAACAAACTCTGACAAATTCTTTGAGAGCTGAGAATATCAGGCTACCTGACCAAGCAAAAGTTAGAACTGGACATGGAACAGCAGACTGGTTCCAAATAGGGAAAGGAGTATGTCAAGGCTGTACATTGTCACCCTGCTTATTTAACTTATATTCCAGTACATCATGAGAAATGCTTGGCTGGATGAAGCACAAACTGGAGTCAAGATTGTGGGAGAAATATCAATAACCTCAGATATGCAGATGACACCATCCTTACGGTAGATAGCGAAGAAGCAAAGACCCTCTTGATGAAAGTGAAAGAGGAGAGTGAAAATGTTGGTTTAGAACTCAACATTCAGAATATTATGATCATGACATCTGGTCCCATTCAGTTCAGTTCAGTCGCTCAGCCGTGTCTGACTTTTTGTGACCCCATGAATCGCAGCATGCCAGGCCTCCCTGTCCATCACCAACTCCCGGAGTTCACTCAGACTCACATCCATCGAGTCCGTGATACCATCTAGCCATCTCATCCTGGGTCGTCCCCTTCTCCTCCTGCCCCCAATCCCTCCCAGCATCAGAGTCTTTTCCAGTGAGTCAACTCTTCACATGAGGTGGCCAAAGTACTGGAGTTTCAGCTTTAGCATCATTCCTTCCAAAGAAATCCCAGGGCTGATCTCCTTCAGAATGGACTGGTTGGATCTCCTTGCAGTCCAAGGGACTCTCAAGAGTCTTCTCCAACACCACAGTTCAAAAGCATCAATTCTTTGGCGCTCAGCCTTCTTCACAGTCCAACTCTCACATCCATACATGACCACAGGAAAAACCATAGCCTTGACTAGACGGACCTTAGTTGGCAAAGTAATGTCTCTGCTTTTTAATATGCTGTCTAGGTTGGTCATAACTTTTCTTCCAAGGAGTAAGCATCTTTTAATTTCATGGCTAGAGTCACCATTACTTCATGGGAAATAAATGGGGAAACGGTGGAAACAGTGACAGACTTTATTTTGGGGGGCTCCAAAATCACTGCAGATGATGTCTGCAGACATGAAATTAAAAGACGCTTGCTCCTTGTAAGAAAAGTTATGACCAACCTAGGCAGCTTCTTAAAAAGCAGACATTATTTTACCAACAAAGGCCCGTCTATTCAAAGCTATGGTTTTTCCAGTAGTCATGTGTGAATGTGAGAGTTGGACTATAAAGAAAGCTGAGCACTGAAGAACCAATGCTTTTGAACTTTGGTGTTGGAGAAGACTCTTGAGAGTCCCTTGGACAGCAAGGAGATCAAAGCAGTCCATCCTTAAGGAAATCCGTCCTGAATATTCATTGGAAGGAGTGATGCTAAAGCTGAAGCTTCAATACTTTGGCCACCTGATATGAAGAACTGACTCATTTGAAAAGACCCTGATGCTGGGAAAGATTGAAGGCAAGAGGAGAAGGGAACGACAGAGGATGAGATGGTTGTATAGCATCACCAACTCAATGGAT
The DNA here is from genome assembly GCF_016772045.2 of Ovis aries. Classification (NCBI taxonomy): domain Eukaryota; kingdom Metazoa; phylum Chordata; class Mammalia; order Artiodactyla; family Bovidae; genus Ovis; species Ovis aries. The sequence goes on from NC_056059.1 coordinate 77,502,159, forward strand.
ATGAGTTTGAATATACTCCGGGAGTTTGTGATGGACAGGGAGACCTGGCATGCTGCCGTCCATCGGGTTGCAGAGAGTCGGACATGACTGAGTGACTGAGCTTAATGCTAAAAAGTACTTTTGGGGGTGGGGTTGGGCTGAAATGAGGTAGATGGTGCGTGTAAATGCTTAGTACAGTTTCTGGTATAACTCACTTATTGTTTTGTTTGCTGAAGTTGTTTTTAATAGAGTAAGGACACATGTTGATGCACTCAGGGCCAGATTTTAGTTTCCTTTGTTGAATTTATTTAATTTGGAAAGGAACATAAATATTTAAGTATGACCACTGTCATTAGTCCAAACCTCTCTTTCCTAAGTATCATATTTGGAGGAAATTGTGCAGTATGTTGTCTTTCTACAATTGGCAGAGGCAAGGCAGCACTAAGACCCGTGTGCTGTGTATAGAGAAAGCTGGATTCATGACTTTGCCTCCATATGAGTGGCAGAGCTGACACTTTTGCCTCCCATATGCCTGTCCACCCAGCTGTTTTTGCAGAATTATACAAAAGTCCTGTATTTGCTGAAAAATATGCTTGTATGGAAAAGACTTTGTGACATACTTTGTGTCTTTGAATTACTTCCATCTGTTTCTTAGTCAATGTTAAAAGACAAAGAAAAAAAAAGAGAGGTGGTGTTAGAAAATGGAAGTGTAGTTTTATAAAAGCTGTGGTAAAATGTTTGTTTATGACCCATTCCCCACCCTTCACCATGAGGCATTTGAGAGGAGAATGGCTGCCACACTCACAATTTCAATTTTACCAATTCACAGCTGCATATAATAAAAGCATTTAGAGGTTTTAAACAATACCTTTGCTGTTAACTAACGTCTGTTCCCCCAAATGGAATTTGTGGTGCAAGTCTTAAATGGTTCTTTGTTATTTACCTAATATATATTTTAAATGTATTTCCTCCTACAAACATATCTGTTCCTAGGCATAAAGAATGCCATTTTAAGATAAACTGATGTAATATATTTTAGTGGTTTTAAAAATTGTGAAAACCGTAACTGTTTCCATATAATCTATTGTCGTCAGCAGTCTTGACTACAATAAAAGATCCTAAAATAACCTTCATCTTTTTAGTAAAACGAGAATCTACATGCAACATAATAAAGAGAAATTAAGAAACTTTAAAGTGCATATGTAGCGATATTAGAGGAAAGTTTCTATAATTTGGAAAGGTTTGGCAAAAAAAAGTTAAAGTGTGGATGTCAGAAATATTTGATGACAGAGTTCTGGCAGGAGTGGTTTTCTCCTACCTTTCAACATGAAGAGTCTCTAGCAGTTTAATGAGCAAATATAAAAATGATAAATGCTGGCATTATTATATAAACCACAGGAGAGACTGCTATCTCCACTATGAAATTGAAGAGTTTTAAACTGTATCCCATTAGTGGAAGATGAGAAGGGACGAATATGTTACAAGCTTTCAACTACATTGGCTCCAAGTTGTAGACATCTAATTCCCCAGGGTACTGCCTTTCCATGAGGGCAGGACTGTTTATGTTGTGTTTAGCCACTTAAACCCAGGGTCTAGCCTAGAACTCCTCAGCAAATGTGTTGAATGAATGACTGTATTTATCAAAATGAATGATTTAAAAACTAACATGTTTAGGGTTCATAATCTGTCTTCTCTGTATGTTTATTTTGTTATCATAAGTACAGTGCTGTTTAGGGAAGAATGCAAGATGGACACTTAGAAATTGGTTCCTGGCTTTGCCCCTCACTTGTTTTGTGACTTTGAATAAGTCAGTTTCTTTTTCTGGGCTCTTTCCTGGAAGACATTGGTCTAGAATTAAAATTAGGACAATTTTAACCTTCAGACTTTTTTTTTTCCTCCAGCTTTATTAAGATGTAATTTGCATAAAACATTATGTAATTTTAAGGTGTACACCATGTTGATTTGATTCATTGATAGACTGCAAGATCATTACTGCCACCCAAAGGAGGTTTTAAATAAGGGTCATTATATGGTTTAGGGCCACATGTGTGACTGTATTCAACTTCACCCTGGTCCTTAGCCTTCAGAGGATGGGGTAAATCTATGTCCGTATTGTCCCACAAACTACATACTCTTCATACTGCTGGAACTAAGTGTTTATTCCTTTCTGTCAGTATTGGCTGCTGTACTACTTAAGCCTAAACTTCACTACCTTGCATTATCAGATAACTATCTTCTCTGTGACACTACAAGTTTATCGGAAGGTAGGAGTTTTACCTTTATCAACTTTGAATAGTGCCTGTGCTGTGTTATACCTAACAAAATACATTCTTCACTAACAACAAAAAGTACCTTTTAGTAATAACTATTTTTTTCAAGAGCATCTGTACCAGTTGAAGGGTATTTGCTTCTAATTTCTCAGGGTGTGCATATACAAGTTCATATTGATAAAGGGTCTGCTATCCTGTCACTGTGTTATCTGAAAGGAAATACCAAGTCTCTGGTTCTTTTCTTTTCTTCAGGCATCACAGAATGTCCTGCAGGGTCTACCCTGTCTGCAAAACTTGTCTCTAAGTGCTCTTTACAGATTTTAATGAGATCCCTGTTGAGGAGCATGTGGGCTTTAGTGTACTTGAGTTTTCACTACTTCTCTTTGCTTCTGCCCTGTCCACTTGACTCATTTAAACAACCTGCCTGGTTCCTGCAGGGCCTTGTGTTTGAACCATGTCTAGACAGATCAGGATGGGCATTCAGGTACTTACGTATCTAAAATAAAAGCGATGTCTGTTGGCCTCAGGGGACACTCTGTTGAATGTATTGATTCTCTTAAAAGTAGAAGTAGAAAACTAAATAAGGATTTAAGAAGTAGCCATTTGTGTCTCTACATTTTTTCTTTAAGCAAAAGGCCTGAGACTGTTCCACAGGCCAAAGACAGATGTTAGGGAAAAGACAATAAGCTGCCATCAGAGTTCATGATAGAAGAGTGTGTGCCCAAAACAGAAAGATGGGAGTTATTCTGCTAAATGAGGAGTAGGTACCTGGGGGCAAAGACTGAGAAAAAAAGTTGATTACCTTATTCAGCAAAACAATCTATTTCAATAAAGGTCATGATGTTGGGCAGAAAGGAATATATGATTTTTAACATCTTAAAATGTTACTGTCCACAACAGAGGGTTCTTTCCTTATCTTAAATTTAGAGCTTTCCTGACCAAGTCCGTTAAAGGCAAATCATCCATAAATTTAGACATTTTAAAGCCATTTATCATTTCAGTCCATACAACTTCTTGGGTTCACATTTAATGGTTTCAGTGTAGAGAATATGTCTTTTTGTTTGTTATGTATTTACCTCTTTCAAACTTAAAAGAATGGCACTCAGTTCTACAATATGTGGCTTTAGTAAATTCCATGTAGTCATGATTTTACAGGTCATATTTTGATTGTATTTATTTTTTTGTTTTTGGCTTTCTGGGCTATATGAAGTAGTTCATTCTTTAGTGGAGTTTCCACAGATGTGTTTAAAAGACTATTTTATATCATAGATTTTAGAATTCTTGCTGTTCATTTATAATTCCTTTTAATCAAGTTAGATGATAATGTATAACTAAGTTCTGAACTTTATTTTATGTTAATATGCCTATTTTCCTTATTTAGACAGTTTTCTCTATTCTTTTTTCAAGCTGATATGTTAGTAGAAAGATATCTCAAATTTAGAAAAAGCCTGCATTTTATTTTTTTCTAAAAATTTTTAACCATCAAATCTTAAGCTTATTACTTAACTTTTTAAAATGACAGTGTACTCATCTATAAAATAGGGATAATATACATAATATTGGATTAGACAAAAAGTTCATCCAGATTTTTCTGTAAGACAACATAGATAAATGCAAATACAGTTTTTGGCCAACCCAGTAGATACTGGTATGCACATAATTTGCAATAATAGGTAATATATATAACAGATATAACCAATACACATGCTATACATAGTAGATACTGTTGTGAGAGTCAAATGACTTGTGAAAGAAACTGGAAACTGAAGGACTAAATAAGTTGAAATGCTTTTTTTTTCTTTTTTAATGTAGCTATTATTAAAAAATAATGTCTGGACTTTCAGCAAGTGTTTTTTGATCATTTCTGGCTTCCTATGGGTGGAGTTTATAACATATACATTTTATTTACTCAAACTTTACTAGAACCAGCAACCTGATTTCAGTTTCTGATATTGCCATATAATGGATGTGCAATTTTGGGAAAAATAAGTCATTTAACTTCTTGAGCCTCAAGTTCTATATTTTGTGGGTGATATGATAGGAGTGAATGATATGGGTTAGAATTATGCCTGTGAATCTTAGAATAGCACATGGATTAAAGTAGTTCAGCAGGGGTTGATGTTGATTTATCTTGATGAATGTGGGTAACATAGAAAGCACCTAGCATGTGACAAGATCTAGGTAGACACACATCAAAATTAATTCTGTTTCACTTTCTTGTTAAGTTATGGCATTTTTAAAAACTATGAATGCCATTTCGGTCAAATTTTCAGTTACTTAGATAAGAGCCAACATCTTGGCATAGAATTTCAATAGAATCCAGAATCTAAAATCACAGGGATGTAGTGGAAAGAATCTTTAAATAGAGAGTCTCAAGATCTTAATTCCAGTCCCACAGCCACACCTTACCAGCTGTGTTGTTCAGAGCAATTTACTTCACCTTCCTGAAATCCACTTCTCATTTACAAAAATAGGATAATAATATCTATCCTGCTGCTGCTGCTGCTAAGTCACTTCAGTCGTGTCCAACTCTGTGCGACCCCATAGATGGCAGCCCACCAGGCTCTCCCGTCCCTGGGATTCTCCAGGCAAGAACACTGGAGGGTGTTGCCATTTCTTTCTCCAATGCATGAAAGTGAAAACTGAAAGTGAAGTCGCTCAGTCGTATCCGACTCTTAAGCGACCCCATGGACTGCAGCCTACCAAGCTCCTCCGTCCATAGGATTTTCCAGGCAAGAGTACTGGAGTGGGGTGCCATTGCCTTCTCTGAATATCTATCCTATGTACCAGCAAAGACTGTTGTGAGAATTAAATGAAATAAATACATGTCAAAATGTTTTGTTCAGTTCCATTGCACTATAAATGATTCTATTGTTCCTATGCAATGCAAAAGTTAAGAGGGAACACTCAGAATAAAATAGGTATACCCTCAGACCTATAGAAGAAGCAGTGATGGGTTAATTCCATGAGGGAAGCCAGCCAAGAATTTATACCTGTGGGGTAAATTCTCAGTTGTAAGGGTTTGTGGCTGTGAGCAGTCAACAATTTTCAAGAGGCTGGTTAGGAAATTAAGAGAACAGATTAAAGTAAAATTGGGTAATGTTTCCCCTAGATCTTTATACTTGAAAATTTTCAACTGAGACACAGCTGATCCTTTCATTTATTTTTTAACGGTAGCTGAGTTTGGCTGCCTGGGGTTACACCATGAATCATGTTTATATTCTGAAAAAAATGGTCTCTTTCATCTGCCCTTTCTCTTGCCCCACAACATGCAACTAAGATCTAAAAGTATTTTTTTCTCAAGGGAATTTTTTCGTCAGATCAAAACTCTGGAGTTCTGTGCAAAGATAATGAGCTAGTAGCAAATTGAATTTTAGCTTTTCTAAGACTATTGAAACATTTCTTATAGTATATCTGGTCGGGTTCAGAAGTGAAAATATGATATGTGACATAAAATTGCAAAATATCTTAGGAAACATTGCAGTGGTATTTTGAAGGGAAAATGAAGCACTTCATTGGTAAGAAATGGTTTTGAATCCATATACAAAAGGACCAGATATGAGCATGTACAGTATCATTCTGATATACCACAGGTTTTAGTTCATTTGTATACAGACATGCCAACTCTTAATTCACATTGAACAAGACTCCTTTAATAATAAAGTCCTTATGTGGCTACAATTTAGTGCCTTAAGTTTGTTGCTGCTCCATGTCTGTTCATGATCATAAAAGAAAAATATTTCAGACTCCAGCAGATTCTGTTTGTCTAGACTGGTTTCAAAAAAAGTATTGCTTTATTTGATAATGGAAGTTGTAATATTTCAGCTTAGAGGCAGTTCCTTTTAAAATATAGATCTATTTGGGCTGTCTTGAAGCCAAAAATGTATCACTTCTGAAACTTAGTTTACTGGTACACAAGTAAACTGTTGCATTGAAAACTGGGTATTCATTGACATTTCTGAGTGGGCTTTTGTTTTGTGTTTATTAAGTAAAAATATTTGTTTCCCTGAATTAGATCCTGTGTTTTGTATTAGCAAGCCGACTGTCTTCCGGTTCATCTGCTCAGAGTACATTTACTGAACACCTTATACAAATGGCATAATAGCAGAGGTTGTTGAGAGGGTGAGCAAAGAAAGCATCTTTAAAGGGATGACATTTAAGGTCAGGCCTAAAACATTAGAGCTGGCCCTTCATTTCTGTAAGGCTGAACTTAATGATATCTGAAGTCATACCTGTGATTCTATGTGTGCCTGAGTAATAGAATTATCTGCTGTGACTGACTTTATCATGTCTCGTTATGGCCTTATATTCCGGTTTGAGAACTTAAGAGGTTTCTGCTGATGTTTTTTGTTTGTTTTGTTTTTTGCCTCATTTTCCATCTATTATTTATTTTATCCCATCTTCCCTTTCTTCTTTACCTTGTGACAGAAGCTCTTGGCTTTACAAGATTAATATTAAATGTGTTGTTCTTATATTGGTTCTCTTAATAAATGTATGCTTATGGCCAAGTCACTTAACCTCTTTGGGACAAAGTTTCCTCATCTGGAAAATGAAGATAATTAAGCTTTGTAAACGACTTCAGAGTATTCGAAGGTTACTGATGGTTCAGTATTAAATGTACCTGTGAAGTATTCTGAGAAGTATAAAATATATGGGGAATATAATGTGTGTTGGTAATTTCACCCCAGGAGACACTAACACTATCAAAGAAAATTTAAACCATTTGATGTATTGCTCTCTAAAATATGTTTAAGGTATTATTTTTAAGAAAAAGGACAAATTAATGGAAGTAAAGTAGGTTTCTCGGAGAAGGCAATGGGAACCCAATCCAGTACTCTTGCCTGGAAAATGCCATGGATGGAGGAGCCTGGTAGGCTGCAGTCCATGGGGTCACTAGGAGTTGGACACGACTGACTGACTTCACTTTCAGTTTTCACTTTCATGTACTAGAGAAGGAAATGGCAACCCACTGCAGTGTTCTTGCCTGGAGAATCCCTGGGACTGGGGAGCCTGGTGGGCTGCCATCTCTTGGGTCGCACAGTCGGACACGACTAAGGCAACTTAGCAGCAGCAGCAGCAAAGTAGGTTTCTACATAAGGTGCTGTTTGTTATCTCTAATCCATCTATATACAGTGTTGCCCTTATAAACAACATGTAATTTTGTGAGACATTAATGTGAAATTAAAATCCCCTCTACAAAGTAGGGCTTCCAGGTGGCACAGTGGTAAAGAATCCTGCCAACATAGGAGATGCAAGAGACGCAGGTTCAATCCCTGGGTTGGGAAGATCCCCTGTAGGAGGAAATGGCAACTCACTCCAGTACTCTTGCCAAGAGAATTCCATGGACAGAGGAGTGTGGAGGGTTACAGTTCATGGAGTTGTGAAGAGTTGGACACAACTGAGTGAGCATTCCAATGTATAGTTTCTTGTTATCTGATATTATTTTTCCTGAGAAGACTATTTCAGAGTAGATAGGCTTTCTGAATTACAGCTTTGTTATAGTTTAATGATTCAAAAGGTATACCTTTTTTTTAAAGTAGAAGAAAACACAGAAGTCCATGAAAAGATCTATATTTTAACAGCAAATATCAGAATCATTTTGTTTGCCTAACAAAAGAGCTTAATTAAATGTATTGTGAAACAGTCACTTAGTGAATGCTTTGTAGCAATTCAAAGTTTTGATGTTAAATTTAAACAAGTTGACCCAGAAAACAGCTTTTAGTTGATTGACAGATAAATGTAAAAAGAAGATCTGGTATATTACACACACACACAATATTACTCAGCTTTAGTCCAGAAAAAAAAAAAGAATGAAAAAATGACATAATCAACAGCATGGGTGGGCCTGGAGATTATCATACTAAGTGAAATAAACAAGACAAAGACAATGTCGCATGATATTGTTTATAGGTGAAATCTAAAAATATGATACAAATGAACTTATTTATAAAAATAGGCTCTGAGATATAGGAAACAGTATTCTGGTAAGGAAGAGGAAGACAGGGATACATTTGGAGTTTGGGATTAAAATATACATATGCGCTGTGCTTAGTTGCTCAGTTGTGTCTGACCCTTTGTGACTTCATGGACTGTAGCCCCCAAGGTTCCTCTGTCCATGGGATTCTCCAGGCAAGAATACTGGAGTGGGTTGCCATGCCCTCCTCCAGGGCGTCTTCCCAAACCAAGGATTGAACCTAGGTCTCACACACTGCAGGCAGATTCTTTACCATCTGAGCCACCAGGGAAGCCTAAACTACGCATACTGCTGCTGCTGCTGCTGCTGCTAAGTCGCTTCAGTCGTATCTGAATCTGTGTGACACCACAGACGGCAGCCCACCAGGCTCCCCTGTCCCTGGGATTCTCCAGGCAAGAACACTGGAGTGGGTTGCCATTGCCTTCTCCAAAATATACATACTACTATATATAAAACAGATAACTAACAGGGACCTACTGTATGACACAGGGAGCTATATTCAGTATCTTGGAATAACCTATAATGGAAGAGAATGTTAAAAATGAACATAGGTATTTATATATATGTATAATGGAATAACTTTATGGTAGATGTGAAACTAGCACCACATGGTAAATTAACTATATTTCTGTAAAAATTAAAACAAAATATATTTTAAGAAAATTAAAAAAAGAATGATGAGTCTCATAATATGACCCACTTTGTAATAAGCATATTGATATATAGGATATTGAATATTTTTGAATATTGTATATCAAATAGTATTTTAATTCATACTTCTGGAAATTTCTGATAATACTCATTTTCATATGTGACTTTATATATGTCTAAATTTTTGAAAGGTAGCAAATACTACTTTATTATCAGACAAAACAATAAAGCTGCTTTCTGTTTTTCTTTTTTGTGGAAAGGCTTTTTATTTTAAATGTAGCAGTATATGGATTGACATGAGTTTGAGCAAACTCTGGGAGATAGTAAAGAACAGGGAATTCTGGTGTGCTTGTCTAGGAGGTGACAAAGAATTGGGCACAGCTTAGGACTGAACAACAGCAACAGTGTATACATGTCCATCCCAAATTCCCAAACAATCTCCCCACCCCTTCCCCCTTTGTAACTCTCAAGTTTGTTCTCTTAAGTCTGTGAGTCTGTTTCTGTTTGGTAAATGAGTTCATTGAATCATAGTTACAGTTTATTTGAAAAAAAAAAAAAAAAGATTGGACTGTTTGAATTACATTTCCTAAACGGGAATGTTATTCCAAAAACCAGTGAGTTTATGATACTCTAAACCAGATTTTTGTTGTAATTATTGTAGCAAGTATTTTTTAAGCTTTTCACATGTAAAGCTCCTTGTGTTATGATTCTTGCAGTATTTCTCTGATCTAACCTTTTGGTACCTCAAGAATAGTATTTCTTGCACATTAAATTGCATTCTGATGAGAAAGTAATATTTTAAGATGATTTAACATACTTGGGAGTAGTTATATTTTTGCAATAAGGAATTGTAAATTGTTAAGAATATCTATAGAGATATGTTTCTTGGATGAAGCATTAAGAACAAGGTGTGGAAAAGAAGGCAGGATTTAGACTTTAGAATCTTCAGACTGATACACTCTTTACCTTTGATTTCTTCTAAATGCCTTAAGGCCAAGGGAGCAAAGGCAGGAGAGAATCCTGAGAAGCAATTCTATAGAATTGGATTTTTTATATCTGAGCAAGGTGGCTGACCTCTACTGAGCCTTGGTTGTTTTTCTGGTTACAGTTTTCCATTTCTTTTATTTGACAAAACCATAATAATGGTTTGGGAAATGATTGGGAAAAAGCATTTTTAATGAGATATATTAAATGACAAAAGTAGGTATGTTTCAAAGTTTAGAAAATCTTTTCAGTTTGTTATTGTCAATATCTATCTAGAGTCACTGAAGTGAATGTGACTTTCAAAACACCTACTTAGTTTCTCTGTGTTGGTAAGGTACTTGGTCCTTATTCTCTGGGTCTTCCAATTCACAACTATATCCAACTTATTTTTTTATTTTGCTATCAAGATTCTAAATAGGGTACGGTAGCTGCTTGTGTTGCCTTCCAAAAGTAGAGCATTGCATAGAGTCAGTTCAATTCATTTGCTCAGTCATGTCCGATTCTTTGTGACTCCATGGACTACAGCACGCCAGGCCTCCCTGTCCATCACCAACTCCCGGAGTTTACTCAAACTCATGTCCATTGAGTCAGTGATGCCATCCAACCATCTCATCCTCTGTTGTCCCCTTCTCCTCCCACCTTTAATCTTTCCAAGCTTCAGGATCTTTTCAAATGAGTCATTTCTTTGCATCAGGTGGCCAAAGTATTGGAGTTTCAGCTTCAGCATCAGTCCTTCCAATGAATATTCAGGATGGATTTCCTTTAGGATGGACTGGTAGGATTTCCTTGCAGTCCAAGGGACTCTCAAGAGCTTTCTCCAACACCATACTTTAAAAGCATCAATTCTTTGGTGCTCAGCTGTCTTTGTAGTCTACCTCTCACACTAACACATGACCACTGGAAAAAACATAGCTTTGACTAGACTGATCTTTGTTGGCAAAGTAATGTCTCTGCTTTTTTAATAATCAATCAGTAGATTGATTATCGGAGAAGGCAATGGCACCCACTCCAGTACTCTTGCCTGGAAAACTTCATGGATGGCAGAGCCTGGTGGGCTGCCGTCTATGGGGTCGCACAGAGTCGGACACAATTGAAGTGACTTAACAGCAACAGTAGCAACAGGTTGATCATAGCTTTTCTTCCCAAGGAGCAAGTGTCTTTTAATTTCATGGCTGCAGTCACCATCTGCAGTGATTTTGGAGCGCCCCCAAATAAAGTCTGTCACTGCTTCCACTGTTTTCCAATCTATTTACCATGAAGTGATGGGACCAAATGTCCTGATATTAGTATTCTGAATATTGAGTTTTAAGCCAACTTTTCACTCTCCTTTTTCAATTTCACCTAGAGACTCTTTAGTCCTTCTTTGCTTTCTGCCATAAGGTTAGTGTCTTCTACATGTCTGAGGTTATTGATATTTCTGCCGGCAATCTTGATTCCAGCTTGTGCTTCATCCAGCTCAGCATTTCTCATGGTGTACTCTGCATATAAGTTAAATAAGCAGAGGGTGACAATATACAGCCTGAAGTTCATCTGTAAGTTCACAGTTCACATACTGTTGAAGCCTGGCCTGGAGACTTTTGAGCATTACTTTACTAGCGTGTGATGTGAGTGCAATTGTGCAGTAGTTTGAGCATTCTTTGGCATTGCTTTTCTTTGGGATTGGAATGAAAACTGACCTTTTTCAGTCCTGTGGCCACTGCTGAGTTTTCTAAATTTGCTGGCATATTGAGTGCAGCACTTTCACAGTATCATCTTTTAGGGTTTGAAATAGCTCAACGGGAATTCCAACACCTCCACTAACTTTGTTTGTAGTAATGCTTCCTAAGGTCCACGTGACTTAGCATTCCAGGATGTCTAGCTCTAGATTAGTGATCACATCATCGTGATTATCTGGGCCATGAAGATCTTTTTTGTATAGTTCTTCTGGGTATTCTTGCCACCTATTCCTAATATCTTCTGCTTCTGTTAGGTCCATACCATTTCTGTCCTTTATTGTGCCCAATTTTGCATGAAAAGTTCCCTTGATATCTTTGATTTTCTTTCTTTTTTTTTTTTTTAAAAAAGTAAAATTTTATTTTATAATATAATAAAAATGAGGTTCTCTTGGAACTTAATTCCCATTTGCAACATTTTTGTATGGCTAATTATATCAAATAATGTCATTTGTAATAAAGCCCAGATTTCCAGGAAATACAACCTTGGTGTTATTCAAATAAGTGGAGTATTCCCTTCTCACAAAACTAATACTACTACACTAATGAAATTTTGCTAACAAAGTCCACCATGTTGCTCATTATCTCCTATTAAGAGAGATATTGTTGCATCTAATACCTTCTTTTTTTTTTTTTAGTTTTTTATTTTTTAAATTTTAAAATCTTTAATTCTTACATGCATTCCCAAACATGAACCCCCCTCCCACCTCCCTCCCCATAACATCTTTCTGGGTCATCCCCATGCACCAGCCCCAAGCATGCTGCATCCTGCGTCAGACATAGACTGGCGATTCAATTCACATGATAGTATACATGTTAGAATGTCATTCTCCCAAATCATCCCACCCTCTCCCTCTCCCTCTGTGTCCAAAAGTCCGTTATACACATCTGTGTCTCTTTCCCTGTCTTGCATACAGGGTCGTCATTGCCATCTTCCTAAATTCCATATATATGTGTTAGTATACTGTATTGGTGTTTTTCTTTCTGGCTTACTTCACTCTGTATAATCGGCTCCAGTTTCATCCATGTCATCAGAACTGATTCAAATGAATTCTTTTTAACGGCTGAGTAATACTCCATTGTGTGATTTTCTTGAAGAGATCTCTAGACTTTCCCATTCTGTTGTTTTCCTGTATTTCTTTTCTTTGATCACTGAGGAAAGCTTTCTTATGTCTTCTTGCTATTGTTTGGAACTCTGCATTCAAATGGGTATATCTTTTCTTTTCTTCTTAGCCTTTCGCTACTCTTCTTTTCATAACTGTTTGTAAGGCCTCCAGACAACCATTTTCCTTTATTGCATTTCTTTTCCTCGGGGATGGTATTGATCCCTGCCTCCTGTATAGTGTCATGAACCTCGATCCATAGTTCTTCAGGGACTCTATCAAATCTAATCCCATGAATCTATTTGTCACTTCCACTGTATAGTCATAGGGATTTGATTTAGGTCATACTTGAATGGTCTTAAAGAGATGGGAATACCAGACCACCTGACCTGTCTTGAGAAATCTGTATGCAGGTCAGGAAGCAACAGTTAGAATTGGACGTGGAACAGCAGACTAGTTCCAAATAGGAAAAGGAGTACATCAAAGCTATATATTTTCATGCTACTTACTTAACTAATATGCAGAGTACATCATGAGAAACACTGGGTTGGAGGAAGCACAAGCTGGAATCAAGATTGCCAGGAGAAATCTCAATAACATCAGATATGCAGATGACACCACCCTTATGGTGGAAAGTGAAGAAGAACTAAAGAGCCTCTTGATGAAAGTGAAAGAGGAGAGTGAAAAAGTTGGCTTAAAGCTCAACATTCAGAAAACTAAGATCATGGAATCTGGTCTCATCACTTCATGGGAAATAGATGGGGAAACAGTGGCTGACTTTATTTTTCTGGGCTGCAAAATACTGCAGATGGTGATTGCAGCAATGAAATAAAAAGAGGCTTACTCCTTGGAAGGCAAGTTAAGACCAACCTAGATAGAATATTAAAAAGCAGAGATGAAACTTTGCCAACAAAGGTCTGTCTAGTCAAAGCTATGGTTTTTCCAGTAGTCATGTATAGATGTGAGAGTTGGACTATAAAGAAAGCTGAGGGGCGAATAATTGATGCTTTTGAACTGTGGTGTTGGAGAAGACTCTTGAGAGTCTCTTGGGCTGGGAGGAGATCCAGCCAGTCCATCCTAAAGGAGGTCAGTCCTGGGTGTTCATTGAAAGGACTGATTTTGAAGCTGAAACTCCAATACTTTGGCCACCTGATGCGAAGAACTGACTCATTTGAAAAGACCCTGATGCTGAAAAGATTGAAGGCGAGAGGAGAAGGGGATGACAGAGAATGAGATGGTTGCATGGTATCACCAACTCAATGGACATGAGTTTGAGTACACTCCAGGAGCTGGTAATGGACAGGGAGGCCTGGCGTGCTGTAGTCCATGGGATTGCAAAGAGTCGGACACTACTGAGCGACTGACCTGACTGATGTTTAACAACTGCTCTCAGAAGATTGAATTCAAGACTGTATAATGAGGTTTTACATCACATTTAAAATCCACCTTTGGTTATTAAGTTGATTGGTAATATTTTAATTTCAATATAAGACAATTGTGTTAGAGTTTTTTGGAATATGTGCTAGTGTAGCATAGTGTGAAGTTGGCTTTAAGAGTGAGGAAGTTAAATTCATAATGCTTTTAAATTCATAACATTTTAGGTGTTTTTTGAGTAAATTTTTTGGATATTTTGTGGATTCACTAAAGAGATCCCACAGCTTTTATTATAATTAACATGATATATCCTTTGTAGTTTCTTTTTTAATAATCTTTTTATGTTACATCAGATGAACTGTTTGTCAATGGTGAATACAGTTGATATAAATAAAATCTGAAATTCTGCAGCAGCTGACATTCAAATTTGATCTTTAGACTCACAATTCAAATTTACTGAATAGTTGGAACCTCTTGCCTGAAGCGTGACAACCAGTGGTTATTTCATTCATTCACAATTACTTGGCAAACCTGAAGTTTTTGTTATCCATTGAAAGTCTCTGAATGTGAAGGACTTCCTTATAATATGACATAAATTTTCATATTTTAGATTGTTTTATTTAATCATGGTCCAGCTAGTTTTCATAGTGAAGAACACATCTTTTTTTTTTCCCCTTTGTTTAATCATGGTTCAGCTATTAAAAAAAAAAAAAAAAGATCTACACTATTGTTTATAATATGTTCTCATGCCAAAGAGAATCCTAATAGAAGGTTGCATTTAGCTTAGTAGCCAGTCACACATTGTAAATGTCTTCAACAAAGCCACCAATAATTGTATCACATACTGCCTAATATAATTTGGAAGAATGAAAGTATTCCTCTCTGATTCCTTTATGTTTATGTTTTTCTTGCAAATAAAGTAGTGAATGTATAACTTTGGTATATTGGAATTGGTTAGCCTTCCTGCTCTTCATAACTATAGGTAGCACTGGCTTGATGGCTAAAATTTACTTTCCTCAGAAATGGCTAATTAGCAATTGAGATTCTTTTTCAGGGACCCCTTTTCAGTGGTAGTCATGAATAGGACTTTCAGGTCTTTTAATTCCATCTTTTTCTATTTTTTAACTTTTTCTTTCTATTTTTTTCCTTTTGCAGTAGCTGCCTCACTCAGGTGTTGATGACCTCAGTTAGACCTGCCCTAGTCTTTTCCTTCAGCTCTGCTGGTTATAAATTCTGTTACCTTTTACCTAGGAATTCAGAGACACTACTCTCTGTTAACTAACTTTCAGAAATGGTGCTGACTCTTCAATTCTCCAAAGTATAGTAGAGAATCGACTCCAGTGGTTCAGACTTTACTGGTAAAGTTCAAGGATAACAAAGGAAAAATAACACACAGTACAATACAGATGTTAAAGAAATTTCATATCTCAAAGGCTTACGTTCATCCTAAGTCTTGTAGCTCCTTACCTGTTTCTAGAACCCTGGGGCAGTTTACTCTATCAAGTGGAGTACCTTATGCATCCACCTCACTGCCCTCTATTTTGGTACAAATTTGCGAGGACCATGTCCAGAGTCCTTAATCTCTCCGGATGTTGAAATGATTCATAGTGCTAAGGTCCACCCTCCAGAGCATCCCCCTACAATTATGTAACTATATGCACTTAATCCATAATTACACAGTTGTGGTCCTGTCCCTAATACATGATCGAAGGCAGTGCATTCTGGATTGTTTATTCTTAATAACATATCCTGACTATTTCAGTGTCTTTCCATGCATCTTAATTGATATGAAGTGACACCGAATGATCTTTAATTCCAAATCTCCTACAAACAACTATTCAAACAAGCAGGAATTTCCATAGAGCCTTCTCCAGAAGGAACAAAACAGCATAACCTGTAACACATTATACTTAAGACATGATTGACTTTCTTTACCAGAGTCCACTGTCTCTTTTTCTAAAATATCTGTATCAAGTGATTCTATTGCTTTTAAGTCTCCTATGAGAAATAATGGACAGTTGTTTGCTTTATATTAACCTAATAGGGCCATATTCTGCACCTAAATGTCCAGAAAAGTGTGTGGCAGATATAAATAAAAGCTCAGTACCTACTCTCTACCGAAGCATCTCACCACTTATTATTTATGAGCTACATATGAATGATGGATCCAGAGATATATTTTTCCTCATTCTAAAAGTACAGCATTTTATCTATTAATTGGTGTTTTTTGATTATCAAAGAAATCAGTTCCTTATTTATAAAAATATTTTCATTGTATTACTTTGGAAAGTTTAGAAATTATTATCAATTGCTCTTAAATTAACTGTATCTAGCTGTAAAAATAATTTAACTTTATCTAGCTGTAAAAATAATTGGTGGAACATATCCAAAGTTTTAGCATTGGAGTATTCACTCATATAATGGAAGAATTCATTGAAAGAATGTGTGTTTTCTTAAAATGTCTAAAGAAATAGTGAGATCTCATCATATTGATGTAGGCAGGAGATCAAACTGGAAAATACATCAGCATATGTGAATCGACAAGACACTGTCTGTGCTTCCTTTCCTTCCTTTCTTTCCTCCCTCCCTCTGTCCCTTCCTCTATTCTCCTTCAAGTTATCCTGAGTTCTCCTTATTTTATTGTCTTATTTTACCAATGGCTTTGTTTCATCATTCCATGTTAGCTTAATGATCTTAATGTTTAAAAATATGTATTTGTGAGATGGTTGGCCACAGGTAGATGGATATGGTTTCAGGCAGTGAAAGAGAAACTACTTAATCTGTCAAGAAAGAAAGAAATATGACCCTGACTTTATTTAGTATAGTGCTTTAGCCAGCTGGAATACCATACATTAAAAAGAAAAAAAAAAAAAGAAAGAAAGAAAAGAAAAAAACACATCTCCAGATGCTAATTACAACAGAACGGTTTACCACCTGCACTGATTAAATCAACCTTAAAAAATTATGCATTTATTTTACTGAGTAAAAATATAGAATATTTATCAACAAGTGGAAGAGCAGATATATGGGGATATATATATATAGTTTTAGTTTTCATACCTGGAATACGGCTGAGTTTTAAGTTATATATATAAAATGAGGGGTATATTTCTTAAAATTTTCATTGGTTGCTAGAAATAGTTAAGTAATTTTCTTGACATTAAACTTGGCAAAATATAATTTCTAAAATATAAAATGCGTATCAGTACCTTTTTTTAGTTTCCCTGGCTGTGTATCTAGACTGCCAAATAGTCCATGGATTGATCCTCATGTTGTCCCCTTGTGGAGCAGCCTTGTCCCTCAGTCCCACTTTGCAAATTCTAGTGTCAGTGTCTTGCTCAGTACCTTTCGGTGCCGCTAACTAAACATGCTTCAGGCTTATGAAACAGGCCAGTCATTCATTGTTGCAAACAAAAGAAAATGTCATCTCCAGACTCACTTTTTACTTATCTTTGCTTCAGTCAGAGGTTTAAAGGGATCCCGTTTGGAGCTCAGCATTATGTTAAAAATCGTCTTAGGTTTTATGAAATACTTTCTCCTTTTGGTGCTTTCCCTGCATTCCAGTGATCTTGAATCAATTAATATGGTACCATTAAGAACAGAGAGGGGGTTATTCCCTCTTAGGAATTTAAAAATCATTTTCTTTTACTTGGTGCTTCCACTTGGACTTCTAGTTTAACTTTCCTTATCTTTTTTTTCTCTTTTATTTTTTTCCTGCGACTCATGCATAGGAGAACTGAAGAAGAGTGTTTAGTTCTCTTAAAATTAAAAAAAAAATTAAACATGATCTTAAATATATTAAAATACTTTGATTTATTCTGCTGTAAAATTAATTCTCTTTGTGGTCAGCTGTTTCACAGCATCTTGGCATGGGGATATATAGTGTGTTTTTAAAAATATGGTTATTTGAAACTTGATTTATCATTTGGCTCAAATATGTGAACCCATCGAATATTTCACATGGATTGCAGTGCCAAATTCATGTCATCCCCCAGAACAAAACACAAAGTTTGTTTTTTGATTGGAGCTTGGAGTCACTTGTTTAGTATTTTTTTTTTTCCCCAACAGTTAAGATTTTTCACTTTGACATGAAAGCTGATTGGCCTTGGCAATGGAATTTTAAAATAATGTTTGACTTTCAACAATCCTCTTTTTGTGGAAGTAAAATTTAAAAGTTTTTTCTAGAATATTTTAAAGCATTTCAGATGGTGACAGAAGTCATAAAATGAGAGAAGATAAATTCAGTCTGACACTTTAAGATGGTATCTGTGTAAGTGGGGCAAATTGGTGAGTTGTATGTAAATACCCAGTGAATTGGGAAACTGCAAATAGTTAAATATAATAATTCAGTCCGACATGAATTTTTCCCTCTTTTGTACACCCAGATGGACCTTGTGTATCTTTGTAAATTCTTTTGTAAATTCATCATATTCATTGAATTTTTTAGCAGTATGTTTTTTCTAGAAGTCCTAATTTGAATAAGAGAAGAAAAGGAGGGGAAAAAAATCCCCAAAATTCAGTACACACACATTCTTTCTCTCAATAGAGAGTGTTAGAAATAATATTTCTTTCAAAGTTATAAAATCCACAATTTTTCTTTTTAAATATGGTCACCAGTTTTATGCACTTTTCTTTTTTTTCCCCAAATTTTATTCTCTTGTTTTTGGTAAACAAGATGTCTGTGAAGTGAAAGTTGCTCGGTTGTGTCTGACTCTCTGTGACCTCATGGTCTATACAGTCCATGGAATTCTGCAGGCCAGAATACTGGAGTGGGTAGCCTTTCCCTTCTCCAGGGGATCTCCCCAGCCCAGGGATCGGACCAAAGTCTCCTGCATTGCAGGCAGATTCTTTACCAGCTGAGTCACAAGGGAAGCCCAAAATGTCTGTATTCTTTTGTAATTACTAAAGGACTTAAATTGGAGAAGGAAATGGCAACCCACTCTAGTGTTCTTGCCTGGAGAATCCCAGGGATGGGGGAGCCTGGTGGGCTGCTGTCTGTGGGGTCACACAGAGTCGGACACGACTGAAGTGACTTAGCGGCAGCAAAGGACTTAAAATTACTAAAGTAATTTTGTAATTACTGAAGTCAAAGGGACTGCTTAAATTTATAAGAAAAAAAGCAGTGTCCAGCTTTACTTTCACTGACTCTTATTTAAGGACTGAATATCAGCAATAATTATGGAGCTCTTTATAGTCATGATTTTGCATAGGTAGAAGAGACCAAGTTCTTAGTTCTTGAATAGAAGATACATTATAACACACCAAGGTAGAAACAGTCCAAGCACAAACTACTTGTGGATATTGTAGTTATACTGTAGAAGTGTAGCTATGTAGAAGGTGCACTGCAGTGATCATTTGCCCCCTTTAACATCTTAGTATTTTGATAATAGACCATTACTAATGCAGTCTTCTATACTGTGGTCTTGCACCAGAGTATAAATATGTTTGACACTCTTGTTCAGGTGACACATCCTTTTCTTGTATATTGAGATTTTCATCTTAATGCATTATACCTGTCCGGTGAGGAAGACTTTAATGTGCTCTTCGGATGTGGGTTTGGGTGAACTCCGGGGGTTGGTGATAGACAGGGAGGCCTGGCGTGCTGCAATTCGTGGGGTCACAAGGAGTCAGACACGACTGAGCGACTGAACTGAACTGAACTGAAACATTAAAAAAAAAACCACAAAAAACTTGGAAAGTAAAAATGTCCACTCTAAGGGATTAGAGGTAATTTTACTATTTTTTCTGTATTATAGAAAAATGATTGAATAAATGTTACTATTTTGTGTAGATTTATTAAATTGTATAAGAATTCTGTAAGCAGTTTTCTCAGTAGTGATCAAAAGCATAAAAATATGGGCTATGCTTGTGTGATGTTTTTCAAAGGTACTGTTTATAGCTCTGCCTCTTTAGGAGAAATTGAAAATATAGGATGATGGATACAGATTTTTTGGTAACTTGAGAAAACTTATCTTTGAGGACAGATAGTACCTGTCTTTTGATATATAACTTTAGTAAGTTAAATTGTTTAATATGATTAATGGTTTTGAGGTTTTATAGTTGAAGTAGTGATAATGATTTTAGGAACAGGTAAAAATCTGACCTAGGTAACTTAATAAAATATGTGAATGTATTGATTTTACTAGTGAGTTGAAGGATATATCTGGCTTCAAGCAGTATGATCAGAACTAGCATTTCTCTTTCTCTATTTCTTGGTGCTTTTCCCTCACTGTTGACTGTGTGCTCTAGTGACCCAAAGATGGTGTGGCCACAAGCTCTAGGGCTACAGGATTTTTTTAAAAAATCCTGATCGAGAGGAGAAAAATCTGCTTCCCATGTTTTGTAAAAGTCCCAGGATCAATGCTATTGACTTCCACTGGCCTGACTGGGAGAAGAGACCTATCCCAGTCCATCTGTAGGTCAGTGAGGATGGCATGTACTAATTCACCTCAATCAATAAAGGGTTATGTTTCAATGAGTATGAGACCAGTTTCCTATTGCTGAGAAATTTGGGGTACTATTTAGAAAAGATAATGGATGCAGGGTTGACAACCACAGATTTTCACTGTAGTCTTAATTGTTTTATTTTTGGAGCTCATGGACAGTGAGACTACTGATGGGTTGAGTAGGGCTTAGCATGCTTGTTTTTGTAATGTTTTGAACACTGACATTCACCTCTTTGTCCTTATTGTTATTTAGTCACTAAGTAGTACCTGACTCTTTGCAACTCCATGGATTATAGCCCACCAGGCTCCTCTGTCCATGGAATTCTCCAGGCATGGATACTGGAATGGCTTGCCACTCCCTTCTCCAGGGGATCTTCCTGACTCAGGGACTGAACCTGGGTCTCCTGCTTTTCAGACAAGTTCTTTATGGTCTGAGCCACTAGGAAAGCCCAGAAGCAGACTATAACATAATTCTTTTAGACCTTACCCTCATGGGCTGCTGGAGAGGACCATTTTCTCAGTTCTATGCCATCAATAGTAATAGTATGCCATCAGAAGTTTTGCTGGGAGAAAAATGTTTCTCTGTGCTTTCTAGCTGCAATGTGCCTCCCTTCATAAATGGATTTTTTAACCTAGTCCTTAAGATATCTCCTTGGTTTAGCAGCTTTTGGCTCTATATAACAGAAGATCAAGCTAGCAGTGGCCTTATCCAAAGGACACTTGCTTACTTCAAAAGAATTCCAAAAGAAGGTGGTACCTGTGATGATTTGGTTTTTCAACTGAATCATCAAGAACCTTTTCCCTTTTCAGAGGCTTTGGTATATAATTTTGCTAACTGTAGGTAGTAAAATGGCTTTCAGATATCTTGGCATCAGGTCCTGACATAACAGCATTCAAAAACAGAAGTATAATAGATTACACAAATATTTTTCTAAAGTCACCCAGTACTCCACCCATGCCCCCAACTCTATATCATTAACTAGAACAATAGACTGTAAATAAATGTTATCATTTTCTATATTCATAACAGAGACTGCCAGGTAGAGTGTGACTGAGAGCAGTTGTGTGGCTGATATCTCCCACAACTGCTCAAAGTAAAGAGGAGATAATTCCTTCGTTTTATGTAGAGTCATACAGAAGACTTTGTAATGAAAAGCACTTTTTTATCTGTTTTAGTTCTTGTGCTTTTTCAGTGGTTCTGAATCTTTAGAATAATGTCATTTTAACAAAGTATTTCACATAATAGAAGCAAGTTCTGTTAAACTTGTTATCCTCACCTGCTTCCTCCATCAAGATGCTAATGATGAAAACAGGATAGGTCAAAATAAACTAGGCAAAAAATTAAAATTATGCATCTATGTGCATATATACACACAGAATATTATATACACCTAGATATGTATGTGTATTATCATGTATTTTGGAGGTACGCATTGCCATGATGTAGCACAACTGAAGAATTCTAGTAATTTAAAATAGCCTTATTCTGTTTTCCTTTCATTTGCTGATTTCCAAGCTTTTCTTCTTTCATAGCCTCAGATACTGCTCTCTTTCCATTCAAAATCACCCGCAGAAAGTATTAGCATCATCTTAGAGAAGTGTTTGCTTATTACACTTTGCACCATCTTTCTCTCTCACTTCATGTCTGACTAATAAGATACTTATCATTGCACCAGACTTAAATAATTATGAGGTAGATAATTTTGCTTCCCTGGTCACTTCCAACATTAGAAGACTACTGACATGTTGTGTATTAAATTATATAGATATAAATTATGGCAATATTTGTCTTTATGACATGGTCATGATTCATATTAGAGAAGACATGTTTATAGATAAGTTATAGCAGAAAATGAAGAGGAACTAAAAAGCCTCATGATGAAAGTGAAAGAGGAGAGTGAAAAAGTTGGCTTAAAGCTCAACATTCAGAAAACTAAGGTCATGGCATCTGGTCCCATCACTTCATGGCAAATAGACAGGGAAATAGTGGAAACAGTGTCAGACTTTATTATTTTGTGCTCCTAAATCACTGCAGATGCTGATTGCAGCCTTGAAATTAAAAGATGCTTACTCCTTGGAAGGAAAGTTATGACCAACCTAGATAGCATATTAAAAAGCAGAGACATTACTTTGCCGACTAAGGTCCATCTAGTCAAGGCTATGGTTTTTCCAGTAGTCATGTATGGATGTGAGAGTTGGACTGTGAAGAAAGCTGAGCGCCAAAGAATTGCTGCTTTTGAACTGTGGTATTGGAGAAAACTCTTGAGAGTCCCATGGACTGCAAGGAGATCCAACCAGTCCATGATGTATGGCAAAACCAATACAATATTGTAAAATAATTTACCTCCAATTAAAATAAATAAATTTATATTAAAAAAAATAAAGGAGCTCAGTCCTGGGTGTTCTTTGGAAGGAATGGTGCTAAAGTTGAAACTCCAGTACTTTGGCCACCTCATGCGAAGAGCTGACTCATTGGAAAAGACTCTGATGCTGGGAGGGATTGGGGGCAGGAGGAAAATGGGATGACAGAGAATGAGATGGCTGGTTGGCATCACCAACTCGATGGATGTGAGTTTGAGTGAACCCCGGGAATTGGTGATGGACAGGGAGGCCTGGCATGCTGTGATTCATGGGGTGCAAAGAGTCGGACATGACTGAGCGACTGAACTGAACTGAACTGAACATAATAGTAATTTTTTCTCATGCTATCGATTCAGAACTTCTAAGTCAATTTTTTCAAACTTTTGAATGAGCCAGATATTTGGATGTTGCTATACCAAAATTTTTCTCCATGATTATTATCTTTGTTCAGGTGAGATATATTTTTAAAAAGAAAGAAAAGGCAAATTTAGTGATTCCAATGTAATGTAAGGAGATAGTAACAGGATACTAAAGACAAAATGTTTTAATCAACATTAATTGTTAAGTCTAATCTGCCTGCAATGCAGGAGACATAGGTTCAATCCCTGGGTAAAGAAGATGCCCTGGAGAAGGACATGGCAACCCACTTTAGTATTCTTGCCTGGAGAATCCCCTGGACAGAGGAGCCTGGTGGGCTACAGTCCATGGGCTCGCAAAGAATTGGACACAAGTTACCAACTAAACCACCACCTTCAATTTTTAAGTTATGCAGCTAAGAAGGGAGAATCAAACAGTGCCCCCATTAGAGTAGAGTAAATGAGATGGAATTGGAGTTTCTCCAGTGTCCATTGACTGGTTTAGAGTTTGTAGGGTCAAAAGCATGGAGTCACAATTATAATGTAGTCAATATAAACCTCAATAAAAAATAGTTATACAGTGTCCGTGATCTCTTCATAATTAAAACTACCTTATATATACTGAAATATACTTATTTTTCATTATGGCTCAAGTATAAAATATCATTCTGGATATTTAATCCAGTTTGTTTAGTTCAAAGAGAAAGTCTTCTAACTTTGATGAAAGAAAGCAAAGTAATAAAATAATCTCTAGGGGTTTGGGGACTATAGTTATAAAACTAGTAACATTTATTGTGGTTTATATAGAAAGTACTGATAGTGTTTGAAAATTAGATTATTGTTCAACTAGATGACGAGCTTGTACGTGTTTGTAATTACCTTTTGTTTATATGAAAATATATTTGTGTATTATGTGTAACTTTGTATCCATAATTTGAGCATTAAAAAAAAAAAAAGGCAGTCTTAAGACTGCCAACAACATAGTTTTCATGACTCTGCTGTGCATCTAATGAGTGCATGGTGGTACAGGAGTGAATCAGTCAAATAAAGAAGGTCTGCCCCAGGGCTTTTCTTTGTTAATAGCAAAGTAAGAGACCTGGAGTCTGAGAAAATCCTGAAAGCTAGAAGGAAGCTGGAAGGCAGGAAATAATCTAGCTGACCAAGGAGGAGAGTTTTAGAGACTCTTCTATGTTCTCTTAGATGCCTTTCCTCAAAATGCCCCTTTCTTCAGATTGCAGCACTGGGAAAGCAAATAGAACCTCCTTGACCAACAACCAAGATTCATTTTAACAAAATATCTACCCAAGTGGCTTGACTATAATTTTCTGAGACCATCTGTCCAATTTGAGGCTCCAAGGGAACAGTAAGGAGAGATTTCACAGACTGTTCAGGTGAACCTCTTTTCCCTCTGTTTCAATCGCAAACACAGCTCGTTATCAGCACCAAGCACTTGCCTCAGCAAAGCCAGGATGTGCAGAAAACAGAGGTGGTGGATTGCTGAGATAGGTTATGTACCAGCTGGAGGTTTTGTGAAATGAAAGACACCAAGTCAAACCCATGCACTGGTTATACTGGGGAAAAAACATGGAGCGGACTCATCAGAAGGAAGAGTGAAGGTATCTGGAGTGGCAGGAACAGTAGCATTCCCCTTCCTCTTTTGTCTTTTAAACGCTTATGACACCTAAGATATTCTACTAGGTTTATATTGAATATGATTGTTGAATAAAGCTTTCCTGATTCAACTTGCAAGTCATATGATTTAAAGCAGTTGCTCAGACATTTCCAAATGGATTTATTTTCATTTCCTCACAATGATATTGAAACTCTACCTTTTCCTGTAAATGGAAGTATTTAAATAGATGAGGTACTCAGAATTTAGACTTATGACTTATTTTACTTGTGATGATATATACTGCAGTACTGAATATGATGTTAGCAGATACCTTGCCTATCTGTGTATATCACAACTGCATTCATTAATCAGAAATTAATAAACTCAGATAGGAATATTCTGGTTGATGCTAAACTAGTTGATAATACTTAGAAGAAAGTGACAAAATACAGAAGCATAATCTATTGGCCCCAGGTGTTTGTTTACTCACTTTTTAATAAGTGAATCCAATTTCAAGTCTGTTGATGAGAATTCAGACCTAGCAAGCATAGGAATTGAGGAAGGTTCAACCAATGTGGGACTAATTTAACATCCTAACTGTGACCTTCCTAGTTGTTCTGTTAGAACAAGTAAGTAAATCTCCCTCTGCCAGTTTCTCTACTTCATAAGTATGGAATGCTCTCTTGTGGTTTTCAGGGATAAAACGGTAATGACCCTAAGAGTTTTGTACAGTGACTGGAACATACTATAATTTATCCACTCAAAGGCATACATTATATTCGTATTTTTGTGTATCTGAAAATGGATGCCTTATAATATTTGATAGTCTATCAATGTAATTGGTAACATGCATTTCCCCTTAATGGTGCATAAAATTATGTTCTATCATATAAACAGTGGCATCATGTGTTTTTTGAAATATGAGTCATAAAATGCCTTCTAAAATAATATTCCACCCTATAATGAAAGGTGTCTTAATGTTTTACAAATTGGGAATAGATGTACCCAAACTGTTAGTTCCCGTTCCTTTTCTGTAGAACTGTTATTTTATGTTAGCCACTGTTTAATACTAATGGCTAATTTAAGCCTCAGTCTATGCTCCTTTTGTGATGTTTCAGATTATATATATATATATATATATATATATATATATATATGCATGTGTGAATTATTCTCAATTAATAAATATAGACATCACAAATATGAAGCAAGTAATAAAAATAAATTCTTGTAATTGCACTTGTTAGTAATAGCTGTGCTTTGATAAAGATATTTTCACACATCACCAAGTTTCTGATTAAACAGCTGATCTCTACATAATACATGGGGGCTATAAACAGAGTGGAGAATGGCGTGGCAAACCACTCTAATATTCTTGCCTGGAGAATCCCATGGACAGAAGAGCCTGGTGGGCTACAGTCCATAGGTAACAAAGAGTTGAACACTCCTGAAGTGACTTAGCGCTCATACATGCATTAACAGAGACTCCATTCAGTATGGAATTGATAATATATGTTATATGTTTTTAAGTGGACTTTGCCATGGTGTCTCATCTAAAGTAGACTGGTTTTTGTGACTGTGTTGGATTTTTCTGATAAGAAATTAAACAAAGCTAGCTTAATAACACTGTTTTTTTTTTTTTTTTCCCCTGCCACTTCAGCAGATGATGTGATGTAGTAAACTTGAATGCAGTGATGAAATATCAGGACAAGAACATAAAAGGTTGAGTAATAGGAAATGAGACAGAAGGTAGACTGACTCTTTACCCAGAACAAATCTCAGGTTAACTGAAATTCTGGTGCTAGGAACAAAGAAAAACTCATTGCCTTTTCATGGTAAATGTCTGTAAACCCAGTTGTGAGGGAACTTCTGAGAAGCCCTGGTGTGCTTTTCAACAGATTTGTAAATTCAGTTGATACATGAAATAAAAATCAGCAGTTGGGAGTCAGTGTTTTGCCTTATATTTTGGTAGATCAATTGCTTAAGGATTTAAAATCCATCTGCAGTAAGGATGGTACATACTGGATTAGAATTAAGGGATTTATTTGGTCTTCTTTTTCCAGAAAACCAGGATTACTTCATGTCAAAACAGTGTCTTGAGAAAGTGCAAATTCAAAAGGCTTTACTTGAAACTTCATTTGGAGATGAAGACTTTTATTTCCAAAATATATTATCATTATATGATTTTGTGTACCTGTACTTTTGAAAGTAAGTAGCTTGCTTTATACAAAGCAAAGCTTGTTAAATTGTGTTTATAAAATGCTATTTGTGAAAGTAGCAGTGCTCAAATACATAATTTATATCTCTCTTCTTTGGCTCCCTACTTTAAAGTTACATTAATTATACCTATGGAATTAAAAATGCTTTATTATGGTATATTTGACATATTGATATTATTTGAAAACTCTCACCAAAGTATTTTGCAAAGAGAACATCAGTTTTATAGCAGTTGATATTCTCCCTATACCTCCTTAAACTATGCCTGTGTGTGTTTGCATATTTGCTCAGTTGCTCGGTTGTGTCCAACTCTTTGCAACCCCATAGACTGTAGCCTATCAGGCTTTTCTGCCCATGAAAATTTCCAGGCAAGAACACTGAAGGGGTTGCCATTTCCTTCACCAGGGGATCTTCCCAACCCAGTTATCAAACCTGAGTTTCTTGTGTCTCCTCCATTGGCAGGCAGATTCTTCACCACTGTGTGTCCTTGGAAACCCTATAAATATTAATAACATGAAAACAATAGATCAGGTACCATAATTGATACTGTTTGTTGTGCTTTTTAATTGCATAGGTAGCTATTTATTTTTAAAGTGTTGTTTTATTTCCTGGATAAAATGGATAATTCTGATTTCTAAATAGGTACATTGAAAATCATTGCTGGATACCAGAGATATTTCTGGGGTCCCTTTAATTGCATTGAATAGACTGTACCTAATCAGTTTTTGTATTTGGCCCTATGCCTTCCATAATATATGCCAAGTTACAGATTTCAAGTCTTTTGTCAATAGAATGGTGATGTTTATATGTACTTTGAAAACTGTAAGGAACACAAAAACACTGAAAGTTGATTTCTAATTTATTAGTAATGGTGATAAAAATTTGCTGCATTTTTAAGTTTCTGCCTTGAATTTTTATAAAGTATGAGACTGCAGATCTTATATACTAAACATAAGATTAACAACAAAAGATTTTTCCCCTTCTGTTTTTTTTTTAAACAATTATTTATTTTTAATTGTAGGATGATTACTTCACAATACTGTGTTGGTTTCTGCCATGTGTGTGCATGCCCGTGTGTGTGTTAGTCACTCAGTTGCATCAGACTCTTTGTGACTCCATGAACTGTAGCCTGTCAGACTCTGCTGTCCATGGAATTCTCTAGGCAAGAATACTGGAGTGGGTTACATATGTCCCCCTCCCTCTTGAACCTTCTTCTCACCTCCCACCCCATCCCACCCCACTAGGTTGACAAGGAGTACTGGGTTGAGCTCCCTGAGTCACATAGCAAATTCCCAGTGTGTATCTACTTTATATATGGTAATGTATATGTTTCCATGCTACTCTCTCAATTCATCCCAGCCTCTCCCTCCCACACTCTGTCTCCAGGTTTGTTCTCTATGTCTGCATCTTCATTGCCGCCCTACAGATAGGAGCTTATCGGGACCATCCTTCTAGATTCCATATACATCCATTAATATACGATATTTGTCTTTCTCTTTCTGACCTACTTCACTCTGTAGGTTCATCCATCTTATTAGAACTGAATCAAGAGTGTTCCCTTTTATGGCTGAGTAATATTCCATTTTCTATACGTTCCATGACCTTTTTAATCCATTCATCTGTCCATGGACATCTAGGTTGCTTCCATGTCCTAGCTATTGTAAATACTGTTGTGATGAACACTGAGGTACATGTGTCTTTTCCAGTTATGGTTTTCTGAGTGTATATGCCCAGTAGTGGGATTATTGGGTCATATGGTAATTTTATTCCTAGTTTTTAAAAGAATCTCCATATTATTCTCCGTAGTGGCTATTATCAGTTTGCATTGCAACAGTGCAGGAGGGTTCGCTTTTCTCCAAACCCTCTCTAGCACTGAATGTTTGTAGACTTTTTGGATGATGACCATTCTGACCCATGTGATGTGATAACTCATTTTAGTTTTTATTTTCATTTGTCTAATAATGAATGGTGTTGAGCATCTTTTCATGTGTTTATTAGGCATCTTTATGTCTTCTCTGGAAAAAATGTCTGTTTATGTCTTCTGTCCAGTTTTTGATTGGGTTGTTTGTTTCTTTGTTATTGAGCTGAGTGAACTGCTTGCATATTTTGGAGATTGATCCTTTGTCAGTTGTTTCCTTTGCTATTTTTTTTATCATATTCTGAGGGTTATCTTTTCACCTTATTTATAGCTTCCTTCACTGTGCAAAAACTTTTCATTTTAATTTGGTCCCATTTGTTGATTTTTGTTTTTATTTCCATTACCCTAGGAGGTGGGTGATAGAAAATCTTGCTGTGATTTATGTCAGAGTATTCTGCCTGTGTTTCTCTTAAGAGTTTTATAGTTTCTGGTTTTACATTTAGGACTTTAATACATTTTGAGTTTATCTTTGTGTATAGTGTTAGGTGGTGTCTTAATTTCATTCTTTGAAATGAAAATGAAAATGAAAAATGCAGCAGATTGTTGTCATCATTACTAATAAAAGCTGTCTAGATTTTCCTGTACCACTTATTGAAGAGATTAGTTTTTCTCCATTGTATATTTTTGCCTCCTTTGTCAAAGACAAGGTGCTCATTTGTATGTGATTTATCTCTGGACTTTCCATCTTGTTCCATCGGTCTGTATTTCTGCTTTTGTGCTAGCGCCATACTGTCTTGATTATAACTTTGTCTGAAGCCTGAAGTCGGGCAGGTTGATTACTCCGGCTCCTTTCTTTTTCAAAATGTGTTTGCCTAACTGGGATCTTTTGTGTTTCCATATGCATCTTGAATTTTTATTCTAGATCTGTGAAAAATATCATTGGTAGTTTGATAGGGATGGTATTTAATCTTTAGATTACTTTGGTCATTTTCACAATATTGATCCTTCCAATTTAGGAACATAGTATATCTCTCCATCTGTTTGTATCATCTTTGATTTCTTTCATCAGCATTTTTTTTTTAATTTTAGTTTTTTATTTTTTAAATTTTAAAATATTTAATTCTTACATGCATTCCCAAACATGAACCCCCCTCCCACCTCCCCTCCCCATAACATCTTTCTGGGTCATCCCCATGCACCAGCCCCAAGCATGCTGCATCCTGCGTCAGACATAGACTGGCGATTCAATTCACATGATAGTATACATGTTAGAATGGCATTCTCCCAAATCATCCCACCCTCTCCCTCTCCCTCTGAGTCCAAAAGTCCGTTATACACATCTGTGTCTCTTTCCCTGTCTTGCATACAGGGTCGTCATTACTACCTTCCTAAATTCCATATATATGTGTTAGTATACTGTATTGGTAAATTAAAATTAAAAGCTTCTGCACAACAAAGGAAAATATAAGCAAGGTGAAAAGACAGCCTTCTGAATGGGAGAAAATAATAGCAAATGAAGCAACTGACAAACAACTAATCTCAAAAATATACAAGCAACTTCTGCAGCTCAATTCCAGAAAAATAAACGACCCAATCAAAAAATGGGCCAAAGAACTAAATAGACATTTCTCCAAAGAAGACATATGGATGGCTAACAAACACATGAAAAGATGCTCAACGTCACTCATTATTAGAGAAATGCAAATCAAAACCACAATGAGGTACCACTTCACACCAGTCAGAATGGCTGTGATCCAAAAATCTGCAAGCAATAAATGCTGGAGAGGGTGTGGAGAAAAGGGAACCCTCCTACACTGTTGGTGGGAATGCAAACTAGTACAGCCACTATGGAGAACAGTGTGGAGATTCCTTAAAAAATTGCAAATAGAACTACCTTATGACCCAGCAATCCCACTTCTGGGCATACACACCGAGGAAACCAGAATTGAAAGAGACACATGTACCCCAATGTTCATCGCAGCACTGTTTATAATAGCCAGGACATGGAAACAACCTAGATGTCCATCAGCAGATGAATGGATAAGAAAGCTGTGGTACATATACACAATGGAGTATTACTCAGCAGTTAAAAAGAATTCATTTGAATCAGTTCTGATGAGATGGATGAAACTGGAGCCGATTATACAGAGTGAAGTAAGCCAGAAAGAAAAACATCAGCATTTTATAGTATTTTCCATACAGGCCTTTTGACTTGTTAGGTAGGTTTATCCTTAGGTATTTTATTCTTTATGTTGCAGTGGTAAATGGGATTGTTTCCATAATGTCTCTTTCTGATTTTTCATTGTTAGTATATAATAATGCAATGGATTTCTGTGTATTAATTTTATATCCTGCAACTTTGCTATATTCGTTGGTTAGTTTTAGTAATTTTCTGCTGGCATCTTTAGGGTTTTCTATGTATAGTATAATGTCAGCTGCAAACAGTGAGGGTTTTACTTCTGCTTTTCCAATCTAGTTTCCTTTTATTTCTTTTTCTTCTCTGATTGCTCTAGCTACTACTTCTAAAACTATTTTGAATCATAATGGGCACTCTTGCCTTGTACCTGATTTTAGAGGAAACACTTTCATGATGGTGTGATCCCTCACGCTCACCTAGAGCCAGACATCCTGGAATGTGAAGTCAAGCGGGCCTTAGGAAACATCACTACGAACACCTAGTGGAGGTGATGGAATTGCAGTTGAGCTATTTCAAATCCTGAAAGATGATGCTGTGAAAGTGCTGTACTCAATATGTCAGCAAATTTAGAAAAGTCAGCAGTGGCCAGGACTGGAACTCAGGACTGGAAAAGGTTAGTTTTCATTCCAATCCAAAAGAAAGGCAATGCCAAAGAATGCTCAAACTACCACACAATTGCACTCATCTCACATGCTAGTAAAGTAATGCTCAAAATTCTCCAAGCCAGGCTTCAGCAATATGTGAACCATGGACTTCTAGATGTTCAAACTGGCTTTTGAAAAGGCAGAGGAACCAGAGATCAAATTGCCAACATCTGCTGGATCATGGAAAAAGCAAGAGAGTTCCAGAAAAACATCTATTTCTGCTTTATTGACTATGCCAAAGCCTTTGACTGTGTGGATCACAATAAACTGTGGAAAATTCTGAATGAAATGGTAATACCAGACCACTTGACCTGCCTCTTGAGAAACCTGTATGCAGGCCAGGAAGCAGCAGTTAGAACTGGACATGGAACAACAGACTGGTTCCAAATAGGAAAAGGAGTACATCTAGGCTGTATATTGTCACCGTGCTTATTTAAATATATGCAGAGTACATCATGAGAAACACTGGGCTGGATGAAGCGGAAGCTGGAATTAAGATTGCCAGGAGAAATATCAACAAACTCAGATATGCAGATGACCCCACCCTTATGGCAGAAAGTGAAGAATAACTAAAGAGCCTCTTGATGAAAGTGAAAGAGGAGAGTGAAAAAGTTGGCTTTAAGCTTAACATTCAGAAAAGTAAGATCATGGCATCTGGTCCTATCACTTCATGGCAAATAGATGAGGAAACAGTGGAAACAGTGGCTGACTTTGTTTTCCTGGACTCCAAAATCACTGCAGATGGTGATTGCAGCCATGAAATTAAAAGACGCGTACTCCTTGGAAGGAAAGCTATGACCAATTTATACAGCCTATTAAAAAGCTGAGACATTACTTTGTCAACAAAGGTCCATCTAGTCAAGGCTATGGTTTTTCCAGTGGTCATGTATGGATGTGAGAGGTAGACTATAAAGAAAAGTGAGCGCCAGAGAATTGATGCTTTTGAACTGTGGTGTTGGAGAAGACTCTTGAGAGTCGCTTGGACTGCAAGGAGATCCAACCAGTCCATCCTAAATGAGATCAGTCCTGAGTGTTCATTAGAAAGACTGATGTTGAAGCTGAAACTCCAATACTTTGACCACCTGATGTGAAGAGCTGCCTCCTTTGAAAAGACCTTGATGCTGGGAAAGTTTGAATGTGGGAGGAGAAGGGGGCGACCGAGGATGAGATGGTTGTATTGCATCACCGAGTCAATGGACATGGGTTTGTGTAGACTCCGGCAGTTGTTGTTGGACAAGGAGGCCTGGTGTTCTGCGCTTCATGGGGTTGCAAAGAGTCAGACCCAACTGAGTGACTGAACTGAACTGAACTGAACTGAACTTTCAGTTTTCACAACTGATAAGCATGTTTGCTGTGGGATTGTTGCATTCAGTGTTTAATACGTTGAGGTATATTCCTTCTTTGCCTACTTTCTGCAGGGTTTTCATCATAAATGGTGTTGAATTTTATCAAAAGCTTTCTCTGCATCTATTGAGATGATCACATGAATTTTATCTTTCAATATGTTAATATGATGTATCTCACTGATTGATTTGCATATATCGAAGAATCCTTGCATCCCTGGGATAAAGCCCACTTGATTATGATGTATGATGCTTTAATGTCCTGTTGGATTCTTTTTGCTAGAATTTGGTTGAGGATTTTTGCATCTGTGTTTATCTGTGATATTGCCTTGTTTTCTTGTTTTTGTGGCATCTTTTCATGGCTTTGATATTAGCATGATGGTGGCCTCATAGATTGTATTTGGGAGTTTTACTTCCTCTGCTGTTTTCTGAAGACCTTGAACAAGGTGTTAGCTTGTCTCTAAACTTTTGGTTGAATTCACCTGTGAAGCCATATGGCCCTGGGCTTTTGTTTGTTGTTAAGTTTTGTATTAGTTTACATTTCTGTACTTGAGATTGGTCTGTTTATATTTTCTGTTTCTTTCTGGTTCAGTTTTGGAAGGTTGTACTTTTCTAAGAATTTGTCCATTTCTTCTAGGTTGTCCATTTTATTGTCATATAGTTACTTGTCATAGTCTCTTATGATCCTTAGTATTTCTCAGTTGTCTATTGTAAATCTTTTTCATGCAATTTTATTGATTTGGGTCTTTTTCTTAATGGATCTGGATAATGATTTTTTAATTTTGTTTATCTTCTCAGAGAATTAGCTTTTATTTTTATTCATCTTTGCTATTGTCTCTTTCATTTCTTTTTGCACTGATCTTTACAATTTATTTCCTTCTACTGACTTTGGGGTTTTCTCTTTTCTTTTTCTAGTTCCTTTAGGTGTAAGGTTCGGTTGTTCGTTTGAAGTTTTTCTTGTTTCTTGAGATAGGTTTGTATTGCTATAAAATTCCTTGCTATAAACTTACCTCTTAACACTGCATTTATTGCATCCCATAGGTTTAGAGTTGTCGTGTTTTCATTGTCATTTGTTTCTTGGTATATTTTTGTTTCCTTTTTGATTTCTTCAGTGATCTGTTGGTTATTAAGCAACTCATTGTTTAGCATCTGTAAATTTTGTGGGTTTCTTGGTTGATTTCTAGTAGTTATATATTCTTATAGCATTGTGGTTAGAAAAGATTCTTGAAATAGTTTCAGTTTTTAAAAATTTACCAACACTTGATCACCCAAGAAGTGATCTATGCTGTAGGCATTTCTATATGCACTTGAGAAAAAAGAGGAATCTATAATTCTAGTATTGGCACACTTAATATTGTCCCAGAGATTTCTGAGATTGTACCTATTTCTTTTTATCCTTTTTTGCTGTATTCTGCCCTGCTTCAGTGTTTCTGCCATTCTTTCTTCCAGTTCACTTATTCGTTCTTCTGCCTCAGATAGACTACTATTAGTTTTATTAATCTCAGTTATTGTGTTGCTCTTTGCTGATTGTCTGTTCTTTAATTATTCTAGTTCTTTGTTAATCATTTCTTGTATCTTTTCTGATCTGTGCCTCCCATCTATTTATCTGTTCCTCCATTTTATTTCCATGGTTTTGGATCACGTTTGCTATTGTTACTCTGAGTTCTTTTTAAGGTAGACTGCTTATTTCCTCTTCATTTGTTTGGTCT
Organism: Ovis aries; assembly: GCF_016772045.2. Lineage (NCBI taxonomy): Eukaryota > Metazoa > Chordata > Mammalia > Artiodactyla > Bovidae > Ovis > Ovis aries. The sequence goes on from NC_056059.1 coordinate 77,536,949, forward strand.
TGTGGATTTTTATCATTTTCCTCCATCTGTTGCATGTCGCTCTGTCTTTTCATGTTGTTTAATTTACTGTGTTTGGGGTCTCCTTTCCACATGCGGGGTGGGGGGTCATAGTTCCTTTTAATTGTGGAGTCTTTCCCCTCATGGGTTAGGTTTGAACAGTGACTTGTGAAGGTTTCCTTGTTGGGAGTACTTGTTCTGTGTTCTGGTGGATGGAGCTGCATATTATCTTTCTGAAGAGCCTTGACATGTCCACTGGTGTGTCTTGGGGTATCTATATGCTCGGTATCACTTTGAGTAACCTTTCTGCTATGGGGGAGGGTTGTGTTTCTGTTTTGCTAATGGTTTGGCATGAGGCATTCAGCACTGGAGATTTCTGGCCTTTGGGTGGGGCTTGGTTTTAATGTTGGTATGGAGGCCTTTGGCAGAGGTTTCATCGATTAATGGTCCATGATGTCAGGAGTTCTCTGGTGGTCTAAAGTCCTAGACTCGGATCTCCCACATTGGGGATTCTGGCCTGTCACTTTATTGTAGTATCAAGACTTCACAGGCCTCACAGCACAGAAGACAAAACCCCGAGGGTAACAATGAAATCACCCCTCAATAGCCAAGGACAGCCAAAGAAACTTGCACACTTACAAAGGGAAAAGAATAAAAAAGAAGAAGAAGAAGAAGAAGAAGAAGAAGAAGAAGAAGAAGAAGAAGAAGAAGAAAAGGATAAAAACAAGAGCCAAAAAAGAAGAGATCAATACTGGAGAAATAAGGGAGAACAATTAGTGAATTTATTTAGAAATAAGACTTCTAAAAATAGAAAAAGTAAGTTATAAAAAAATAAAAATTAAGGGAATAATAAAGAACATGAACAATGGGAAAAAGAAAATACTAAAGGGAAAAAAGGAAGGAGAAGAATGTATATAAGTGGCAGTTCCACCTCCACCTCCCTAGAAGGCCCTCCAATACTGTAGTATTCTCTGGACCTGCTGTGGGGACAGCTTAGACTCTAATTTGACTCTGCTTCTGTGTACTTGCCTTCAATGTCCACGGTTGCCAGAGCTAGGGCTTTTTCTTTTGTGTGACCACTCATTGTCCTCTTATATATTCCATGGATACAAAGTCTACTTAGTTGATCATGTGGATTTACTCTGCAGCTTGTACAGCTGGTGGAAAGTTTTTTGATCCTCTTCCTTAACTAGAGGACCCACATCCCTGTTGAGGTTTCGTAGGGCTGCAGTACAGATTTTCTGTATGGTTCTCACTCCATTCAGACTGTCACAGATCAGCTGCTTCACTCTCCAACAGCCCATATGCCTCCTCTCTGTCCCAAACTATTACTTTGATGTGGGAATCTCACCCCTGCTTCAGTTCCTCTATCCCCCAGGTACAGGTCAGGTCCTGCTCTCTCTCCTCCTCCTTTCTCCTCCTCATTTTCCCTTCCTTCCTTTGCTCTACCAAGTTTTGTGTGGATCCATATTCGTTTCTGGTGGTTAGGGACTCCTGCCAGCTTTCAGCTGGTGCTCTGTGAGATCCTGTGCTTTTGAATATGTATTCCTAATGTATCCCTGGAGAGAGAAGTAGTCCATGTTCAGCTATTCCTCTGTCATCTTGATGTCTTATTCCTTTCTGTATTTTTCTTGAATCATGTTTCTGTAACTGAAGGCACAGGGTATCCTGGGGAAAAGGAGGGTTTTTGAGGAGACAAAACTTATTGAAATTTACTACCTTATTTTTCACCTTAGTTAGAATACCCTCTTCTCTCCTTTCTGGTGTGTGGCTATAAGGGAGGAAAAGTAATTTTCCCTCTACCCTTGTAAGTTCACAGCTGTGTCTCCTGTAATAAAAGACAGATAACAACAGAAAAACAAAAGAAGTTTATTACCTTGTATAGCTCATGTGTATTTAGGAGATACCCAGAGAAAAATGAGTAGTAACTCCCTGAAGTGGCTTAGAATTCAGTCTTAAATGCCATCTTAATAGAGAAAGGGTAGGGGGATTTAGATCTATAAGTTGGAGAGAATAGATGATTTTAGGGAAGATGAATGGGCCCTTAGAAAAATAGATGTGGGGATGATAGTTTGGACAAACTTTGGTTTGTCTTGGTGTGGTGTCAACTTTTAGTCTCCTATCCTGTGACAAAAGTCAGTCTTTCTTGGGGATGAAGTTCCCAGGAAGTGATTTCTGATGTTGAGTTCCTCTTGGGAGTTCTATCATTAGGCAGATGAGAGAAATTCAGGGAAAGCCTCTCCCTACATTTGCTGTTGTTCATATGCCTATAGCTGAAACTAATCAGTGTTTCAGAGCAGTATAATTTGTAGTAAGATATCTTGAACTCCTGTAGTCATATTTTGGGGTAGTATATTTTGATATCCTTCAAGGGATTGTTTTAATTAAGTCAGGAGATTCTTTTATTTTTTATTTTTTTTATTTTTTTAGTCAGGAGATTCTTATGAACTTTAAATAAGATACCTTCTAGAATGGTCCTTAATACTCATATATCACTGTTACCACCACCACTCAGTTATTAAAACACTTACCATTTGCCAGGCTTTCTCTTACGTGTTTTACTTTTAGAATTTTGTATAATCTTCCAATTTGTCATTTTACATGCATGGAAAAAGGTTTGAGGAGAATCAGTTCCTCAAGATTACATAGTTAGTACATATTATAACTAAGGATTTCAGCTATTTAAAAAACAAGCAAACAAACAAAAACAAAAACATTTTTAGTGATTTTTGACGTTTGTTGTAAACTAATTTGAGCATGTTTTAATTATTAAATGTTCTGGAATTCATTATAAACTTGTTCATGTGAACGTTATTTAAATTGTTCCTATTTCTATGTGCTTTTTTTTTTTTGAGTAAAAGCATGAAGATATTAAGAAAGCTGTCATGAGAGTATCATAATAATATTAAGGGGATAGAATCAGATTAATACTATCTATGCTGTGTTAACTGGCCTACATTTGTGATCCATCTCCTTGGGTACACAAGCTGCTTGCTGTATTGTGCTGGTAAAGATAACCCTTAATTCCTCTGTATCCTGTTTTTGAATCATTTCATTAAACAAAAGCCTTTGAGTCTTCTTTTGTTGTGGAGAACAAATGGTTAGATTTTAGGAACTGTAGCTACTTTTGTTGTTAACAAATTCCGGAGCCTTTCAAAATTTATCATTCACATTCTCTACTCTGCACACAATCAGTCATTATGTCAGCAGCTGCCCAGGGAGCCTCACTTCAATTCATTCAGCCAAATAATAACCATCAGGACAACCATTGGTACATTAAAAATAATAATAAAATCAAATCCTTAAATAGCAGAGTTCTTTACTTCTGTAGCTAAAAAGCTTATATTGAGTAGAAAACCCATTGTACATTTTGACAGGAAGAGAAAAGTAATATCTGTTGAAAGTTAAATTGATTAGATTGATATGTTTTAATACTAAGAAAGGTTAGAAAGGGTTCCATTTCCAAATAAATGACTTCAAATGATTTATTACAGGCTACCATAACTTAATCAGATGTTGGCTTTGGTTTTTGTAGTCTAGAGAGTGAGCAATCAAAAATCTGTAACCATGTAAATAATTATACATTTTGAAATAGCTTTAGCGTAAACGGATATCTTTTGTACTTCATTAGCGGTAATGGACACATTGTATATCGAACATTTACCTTGTTTTTGAATATGTGATATAATCCATTTGTAATTAAATAATTAAGAAAATAATTTCTAAAATTATAACTTGAGTGTTTGTCTCCATCCTTCTTCCACCCTGTACACTCTCCTCATCTTTTTTCTCTGCTTTCCTGTGATGTGTCAATTCCTACATTCCGTGGCATATTGCTGTTTAGAACACTGAAGAAGCACTTCATATATTGCAGGCAAAGCATTAACATAAATATTAATTTATCAGCATCATTGTGAGGCTGTGTCAGGAACATGTTCGCTGAACTCTTTTGTGTAATGTCAGGTTCTCCTTATTTTAAATGTCCTTGATCATGTTCTTTACTGGTGTCTTAAAAGAAAACCTATGTTTTTGTCAGCATCTTCACTTAATTTCCTTCTTATGCTAGAAATAAAGAATGAGAGGTAAGTGCTGACTCAGATGATCAGTTTGCTGGCAACTTGCTTTTAAGTCACATGGAATTAGAGCCATTAATTTATGCACAATGTTGCCACCTTTTGCATAAAACTTTACATCTTTGAAAAGATCTGTTTTACTTTCTGAGTTACTATTAATTTGAAAAAAAAATGAGAGGTTTTTTGTGAATCTAAATTCAGTTTTGGTTATATGAAAGTTAGATGCATATGTCAGGTGATATGAAGACTTTTTTTTTGATATATATAAGGTCTATTGTTAAGAATCTGGATAATTTTCCTTAAAGATTAATGTTGTATATTTTCTCAGTTATAGGCAAAAACTTAGTAATTAACAATTTCACTGTTCATTAGCAAATCTGGTATAACAGATGTGATTTCTTAAAAGGTAACCAAGATAATTTTGGTGTTTATAGTAGAAAATCTATATGGTATTTTTTATTATTTATTACTATTATTATTATTACTCAAGAATTCAATGGGCAGAGAAGTTTGGTAGACTGCAGTCTATGGGATCGCAAAGAATTGTGCATGACCAAGAGACTGAGCCCCTGGAGAAGGAAATGGCAGTGCACTCCTCTATTCTTGCCTGGGGAATCCCATGGACAGAGGAGCTTGGTGGGCTACAGTCTTTGGGGTCATGAGAGTTGGATACTACTTAGTGATTATACCACCACCACCAAGAGACTGAGCACAGCACAGGACATTATTATTATTTTTACCTTGAATGTTTTTAGTTACTGTCTCATTTACCATCAAATTTGGGATCCAGTTTTCTATTTTAGACAAGCATAGCGGCTTGCTGAAGAGTGGCTTTTTAAATTTAAGAATTATTTAGTTTACGCTTATTAATACTGGATAATTCTAATATTTTCTTTTATTAATCTTGAAAGAAATAACTCATTTAGTTGAAATACAAGAACTTCTTAAGTTATATTTACCAAGTAAACCATTCTCATATATAATGCCAGTGTTTTATCTCCATTTAATCTCAGGTTACAGCTGTCATAGCCTTCATTCAGTGTTTCAATGCAAATGTTTCTAAAGGGTTGTTATGATTTTGCAAATACTTTAAAATCTGCCAAACAAATATAGATGCTCTAAATGCATAAATCTTCCAAACAGATCTGATATTAACATGAAACTGGAATAGACCAGACTAATGAATGCCAAACTTAATGTACAGTCTTTTTTGAATAAATTTTGCAGGAGAATTGCAGAGTTTGTAAATTACATAGCCATCATAAATCAATACCCTTTAGATTGCTCTGCCTTAGATAAGGAGTTGCCCTGCAAACGGCCATGGCATACTTGAAAGTGAATGTGAAGAAAGCAGTTAAAAGGAGAGAGGAACACCCATTAAGGAAAAGGAATGCTTAGGAAATTATTATAAAAGTTGAGGACAGAAATTACACATTCCTGGGCACTGGTTATTTTATGCAGAGTGCATGGATAGATGAAATGGCTCATGCTGGTTTTTACTCTAGACTGTTATAGGATTAAGATGTTTTTGAACTGTTCTTGTAAATTTGCCCTAATGCTTGAGAACGAGTCCTCAAATCTTAATGTTGTTAGTTTCTTAATAAAGATTTTGTACTTATTGATAAGGGGCTTCCCAGGTGACACTAGTGTAAAGAACCTGCCTTTCAATGCAGGAGACATAAGAGACAGGGGTTCTATCCTTGGGTTGGGAAGATCTACTGAAGGAGGGCATGGAGAATCCCATGGACAGAGGAACCTGGTGGTCTATAGTCCACAGGGTTGCAAAGAATCAGACACTACTGAATCAATTTAGCACACATGCAGTTATTGATAAAGCTGTAGATATAGTCATTTTATTATAATAGCTTACTCTGCTACCCACTTTACAATTTTACTAAGTGAAAAGTATTAGCATAAAAAGATTGTGAGGTTAAAACACTATTTAAAATACTGTCCATAGTGGCAAAACAAGTTTTGTGAAGAGATGTGAACACTTTTTATTTTTTTTTTTAAAGCTTTTTCACAGGATCAAATTAACTGCCAGGAAGTTTTGCCAAACAGATTTTAAGGGGAAAATCAGGCTATCCTAACTGTCCAAATGTTTTCTCAAGTTTCAAACAAGCAGCTGCCGGGAGTTCATGCCAGTAGTAAACCTTTCAGGCAGAATGTGAGCAGCTGTCAATCTTGTGTCAATATTTTAAATTCACTTACAACTATCTTAACTGGTGTAAAAATGTCTCTTTCCCCCAAAAGGACTAATAGATAATTCCTTTTCATACTTTGCCTCCTTTTACTCCCCTAGTGATGAAAGAGCCAAGTAAGCAGCTTTGGAAGAGAAAGAGAGATTTCTTTTGAGTATTAGGAATAAGAACAAATCTCAATTTGTCTCTTGATGAGGGTAAATCAAAAATACCAACAGCAACCAAAATATGCTAACAATATGAAAAGTGTTAAAAATTATAAACTGTAAATAGTTTAGCAAATATTTGCATAATAAATTTTAGGGCTTACTGCTAGAGCTTTTTTATTTTTAGTTTTTTGTAAAGACAGTCTAGAATTTGACCTTCAGAAGCTTATATGTAAAGATTGACAGAAGCAAGAACAAAATGCTTAGAAATTAGTTTGAAGATATCTGGTGCATAATTATCACCTTGACTCTTAGATTATAATACAAAGATTATATTGTAATCCTTGGTCTTAAGTTTTCTTTGAAATAGATAAGACTCAAAAGTGTCAGATATTATTGTGTATGTAAATTGAGAGGAAAATGTAAAAGATTGTGCTTGAGATATGATTGTATAAATTTTGTTTGCTAGAGTAGGAGGATTTTATTAAAAGCATGATGATGGATAATCGTAGGGTGAGTAATGAGGGGAAAAGATGAAGAAACAGCAAACTGCAGCCACTTGTTTACCTGGAGAGTGAAGATTTGTACAGAGCTAAATGACAGTCCACTCCAGTACTATTGCCTGGAAAATCCCATGGACAGAGGAGCCTGGTAGGCTACAATCCATAGGGTCACAAACTGAGCCACTGAGCCACTTCACTTACTTACTTCCCAGATAGGGAAGTGAAGGCTTTCGATGGAGACACTGAAGCAAATGGTTAAATCTCATCCTGTCCTTGAATGTTTTTATCTAACAAGTAGGCATTGGGGGAGTTTTTTTTTTTATAAAAAGCTGAATGATTTATGAACTAAGCATTGTCTACTTCTCCTTGAACAACTTTTCACTTTCCGTGTTTTTTTTTTCCTCCTGATTAAAACTGAAAAAAATTCCTTTAGTCATGGAAAATTTTTATAAGATTTAATTTTACCTCTAATGTTACATTTTTGCTATCCAGGTTCAAAAACTATTAACATACATTTGATGATGGTTAAAAAATGGCCATAAAACAAAATCTAACTCATTTTCATATTGGATTATGAGATTTAACTACAAAGTAATGATATTTAGAAAAAAAAAAGTCAGAATTGCAACAATTAATGTAAATAAGACAATCTTTTAAAATAGTCATTTTGAGACACTATACTCTTATTCTAGTGATAAGGATACTGCTAAATCATTTTTGAACTTCTCACTGGAATTGTCTTTATAACTGGTAATAGATAAGAAAGTAAGAACCACTGTTTTGTCAATACTTATGAAATATTTCTGTCACATCATGATCTGACTTGGCTCAAAATATATTTAGCCTTTCAAATGTGAAATCTATTCCTCACAGTTACTATGAAATGTAATATGGACCTCATCAGTATCCCTGAAACTTTAGTGAGAAATGAATATGAAAATGAATTCTGTCAGAGGTGCTAAATTTAAAAAGAGATTCAACATATATTTTTTAAAATTAATGGAAAAGTTGCTGTATTATTGCATAAATTCTTAAGGTAAGTTATAAGGAATCATTCACATTCCTTATCATGTATAAATTCTAAGAAACTTAAAATTTTCTTTTATAATATCAACTCATATGACTATTCAAATTTATAACTTTTCTTTATAGAGTTAAAACAACAAACATCTGCATCTTGAAAGAATAGTTATATACTAGTTGTGTGGTACTTAGGCTCTCAGAGTTTGTGAGATAGAATGGCTACTTTGAAAGCCCAGCTTCAGCTTTTACTGATAAAAGCCACCTTGGCTTCCCAGGTGGTGCTAGTGGTAAGAACCTGCCTGCAAATGCAGGAGATTCGATCTTCGATCCCTGGGTTAGGAAGATCCCCTGGAAGAGAGCATGGCAACCCACTCCAGTATTCTTGCCTGGAAAATCCTATGGACAGAGGAGCCTGGTAGGCTACAGTCCATAGTGTTGAAAAGAATCAGACACAACTGAAGTGATTTAGCACGCAGCACACACACAGCTTTTACATGCTGTGTGGTCTTCCTCATCTGTGTATTGGGAATAATAAGAGTGTCTCATAGATTGTTTTAAAGATTAATAACAGTGTATGTGAAGTATTTAGAATGGTGCCTTGAATATGGGAAATGTTATCTAATGTTGACAGTTAGTAATACTGATAAATTTGAATTTTTTTTCTTCACCAGCAAATTTAATATTAAATGATCCTATGTGTGATTTTCATCTGAAAGTAGTTATGACAGAAACTCTTTCTGGAAGAGCACTGTTATATGCCTAAATCTGTAATTTCCTTTTATTGTTAGGAGTCTTACACTTTTGTAGTAAAAAATTAATTAGATATTTATACATTTTTTGCATTTCAGGTGGCATCATTAAATGCCTGTAATGTGAGATTTTTAAGTTTAGCATAGCTTTCTTTCTCAAGGTTTTAAAGTAAGTCATTCTGTGTTCATATACTACAGTAGTGAATTTTATGCATGGTTCCACAAACTACCTACTATAGCTTGATTTCCTCATTTAATTTAGTAAATACTGAAAAGTGTACAGCAATCTTGGATGGCTACATAAAACGTGGATGTGATGAAAAATAAAGATATGTTAAATCTTGTAGAAATCACAGTTTAACTGCAACACAGAATCTTTACTCTCTTCACAGGCATTATGTTCAGTATTAGCAGATGATAATAGATAGCTTGTTTTTTCAAGGGTGTGAACATGTTCATTTCTGTGCCTTGGGTAGCAGCTGTGGCTGCTGTGCACAGATGTGACAGACTCTCCAGGTAAATGAGAGCTACAATGTTGTTTGTGTAGCTGCTGCTGCTAATTGTAGAATATTTGTGCAGTAGCCCTGCTGCCTGACTCTTCTGCTGCTTTCATAGTGATGAAGACCTCATTGTGTGATTGCTTTTGCCCTCATGTAATTGATTCACTTCTTGTTTTTTGCTTTGTAGTGAAATGCATTTGATTTTAATCCAGTAGTTGTGCAACTCTCAAGGGAATAGACATTGTTCTATTGTAGGTGAAATACTCCCTGTGCTCTTGAGGTCTTGGGACTTCCAGTTTGTTTGTTTATATTATTTGGTAAAGTGATTAAATAATTCACCCCTCCTTTAGGTTATGCCATTGAAAAACAAACTCCTGAACTGTAACAGGCAGTGAGGAGCCCTTATTTATTTATTTTTAAGTTTTATACCTGAGGTCACTGTGTGCATTCTTACATTTAGTAGCTTTGAATGTTTTTTGGCTTTTGTATACTAATTAGTGCTTTCCTCTTCTTGTGTTGGTTAAAATTTTCAGATTTTCATTTTAGAAGTTATCTGTGTGTGTGTGTGTGTGTGTGTGTGGTGCACATGGTGGAAGGCAGAAGGGGGAGTGCTTCCTTGTAACAACATGTTTCTGATCATTTCTGTTTTAACAAGCTCCAAAGGACCTTGGTATAACGTTTCCTGGGTGTCTTATTGATTTAAATCTCAGTATTATTAATACAGAGAGTGTTTATGGAAAATCCCAGAGCAAAGTAATTTTGATAGGAAGGTTCTCCATCTTAAAAATCACCTGAAATAATCCTGGTAGTCTTAGCAATGAATCAGTTTCAACAGTGGAACAACAGTGCCTACCCTAGAATCCTTTGTCTTTGGCTCAAATTTCAGTCAAAAAAGCAGAGTTCTTGGTCATATGTATTAAGTTATGAGGCAAGATTAAATTGTTAAATTATGAAGTCATATTCTGTTATTCAAGATCAAACAGCTAGTGTTTGTTATCAGTCCTAAGCCTTATGCCTCACATGAACCATTCACTGGAATAATTTGAACCATTGATTTTTTTGAAACAGCAGATTTTACAAATAATTTTTTCCAACTATTTTACTTGAAGTCTATAATAAACAAGACATAGTGTCCATGCTTAGTCACTTCAGTTGTGTCCAGTGACTTTTTGTGACCCCATGAACTGTGGCCCGCCAGGCTCTTCTGTCCATGGGATTTTCCTGGCAAGAATCCTGGAGTGGGTTGCCATTTCCTTCTCCAAGGATTTTCTTGACCCAGGGATGGAACTTGTGTCTCCTGCATTGCAGGCGGATTCTTTACCACTGAGCCACTAGGGAAGCCCCCATACTTTAGTTCCAACACTGAAATTGTGAATATTTTTCCATGAAAAGTGAGTTTTAATCTACATTTGGAGCTTTGGTAGTAGGAAATACTAATACTCATGTATTAAAGTTTCTATATTATTATATCGTTCCGGAACCTATAAAGCATCTCGTGCTCCTTCTGAGGAAAGTTCAAGTCTAAAGTAACAAAACAACTATATTATATATTGTTGTAGATTGTATTATAATATCAGTGAGAATTTGGTTCACAAAAGTATGGTATGTTGGTGTAGGAAATGCTAGAGTTGGTAGGGTCTGGGGAAACTCTAAAAGGTTCTTTTTTATTTGTCTTTCAGTTCAGTTAAGTTCAGTCCCTCAGTCGTGTCTGGCTCTTTGCAGCCTCATGGACTGCAGCATGCCAGGCTTCCCTGTCCATCACCAGCTCCTGGAGCTTACTCAGACTTATGTCCATTGAGTCGGTGATGCCATCCAACCTTCTCATCCTCTGCCATCCCCTTCTCTTCCTGCCCCCAATCTTTCCCAGCATCAGGGTCTTTTCAAATGAGCCAGTTCTTTGCATCAGGTGGTCAAAGTATTGGTGTTTCAGCTTTAGCATCAGTCCTTCCAATGAATATTCAGGACTGGTTTCCTTTAGGACTGATTTTAAAAGAAAAGTAGGGCATCTAGATTTCCAAGTAAATTTTCCTATTTAAAAAAAAAATGTTTAATAATATGTGGTTCATAGAAGAAAAGATGTATAGTATCTTTCCAAAGTGTTTTGATTTTCTGAGTCTCAGATTAGCTTAAATTAAAAAAATGGGATTGTAATTAACATGAAATATACACACCTCTTAAGCCATCTCTTTAATGACATCTGACAGTATACATACAACTGGATAATCACCACTTAAAACCAGGTTCAGAACATTCTCACCACCCCAAGCAGTTCCCTGGTGCCCCTTTCCAGTCAATTCCCTATTCTCCAAGTGTGCAACCATTTTCTGGAACGTTTTCATAAAGGACAAAGAAATTCTGTCTCTACATCAATCTTTAAAGCACAAGGGCTAAAACTTCCAATGACCATTTTCTGCTATAAAGAAAACAAAATGAACTCATAGTGAACTTCCTTTGGTCAAGGAAAGGAGGGAAAGGAAATAACATTTGTTTAATGCTTACTCTGTGCTGACCACTTTACATCCATTATTGAAGCCTTGTATGCAAAATAATGCAGTTTTTAAAGCATCTAGATGCAGGGACTGATGGCTTGTAATGAAACAATGACTTGCCCAGTGTCAAACAATTAGTAGGTAAGGTGAGAAAGAAAAACCAGAATCATAATATTAAGCATTTCTTTTTCCTGGTATAAACTTGGAAATGTGTTTTTGAAAATTAATATAATAATGAAAAATGGTTTTCTATGGTTTGATTACCACATGGTGACAACAGCATCTAAAATGTTAATATTGTTGTTCAGTTGCTCAGTCATGTCCAACTCTTTGCTGCCCCATGGACTGCTGCACGTCAGGTTTCCTTGTCCTTCACCATCTCCTGGAATTTGCTCAAACTCACATCCTTTGTGCTGATGATGGCATCCAACCCGCTCATGCTCTGTTCTCTTCTCTTGCTTTCAGTCTCTCCCAGCATCAGGGTCTTTTTCGAAGAGTCAGTTCTTCGCATTTAGGTGTCCAAAATATTGGAACTTCTGCTTCAGCATCAGTCCTTCCAATGAATATTGAGGGTTGATTTCCTTTAGGATTGACTGGTTTGATCTCCTTTCAGTCCAAGGGACTCTCAAGAGCCTTCTCCAACACTACAGTTTAAAAGCATCAATTCTTTGGCACTCAACTTTCTTTATGGTCCAACTGTCACATCCGTATATGACTACTGGAAAAAGTGATAGATTTAGCTATATGGATCTTTGTAGGCAAAGTGATGTCTCTGCTTTTTAATAAACTATCTAGATTTGTCATAGCTTTTCTTCCAAGGAGCAAACGTCTTTTAATTTCATGGCTGCAGTCACTATCTGCAGTGATTTTGGAGCCCAGGAATATAAAGTCTGTCACTATTTCCAATGTTTTCCCATCTATTTCCCATGAAGTGATGGGACTGGATGCCATGATCTTAGTTTGTGGAATGATAAGTATTAAGCCAGCTTTTTTTCACCTTCACCTTCAATAAAATATTTTCATTTATTAATTGTCTGAATGTATTCTGACATACTATATTTGACCTCACAATCAAATTTAAGAGGTAGTATTTTTATTTGTATTTCATAGATTAGGAAAATAAGGACTATAGAGTGTATAGTCAGGCCACTCAAAACAGCTGCTGTATGGCTTTCTGTATGTCTCCTTCCTGACCTGGGCCTTGCTTCACTTGTATCCTACATATATGACTGACCTTAGATACTTGCCCCAGGACCTAGCTAGTGATTGTTCTCATCAAAGGGGCTGTGAGGGCGTGTGCCCATCTACTGGTTTCCCTGGTAACTAGTGAGACCGCCTAACATCAGTTCCCCTCTGTGGTAATCTCACCCCCACAGCATGCCCTATGCTGCCACCGTGTCCTTCCTGCCTTGGGATGCAGAAGATAGGGTGTCGCTCTAGGACTTTGCTTCATCCATCCAAGCTTCCCTCATTCATCTAAACAACTGACGTTTCTGTTGCTGACTCCAGTCTCTTATGTCTTAAATCTGGGCAAGTACAGATTTGTAGGCCTGGGAGTGGTGGTGCAGCCCAACAGAGATATTAATTACCTTTTTCAAATTCACATATCAAATGAATCAATTAAACCAGAATTTAAACAGAGATCTTTCTAAGGATTGTACTTTTTATAAAACTATTTTGTTATCTGTTATATTTTAATAATTTAATATTACTGACTTTTACTTTGAAAGAAAACTTGACTTATTCTGTGACAAATGTTTATGGATTACAGATAACAATTTTAATGAGATATGAAGTGTGAAAGTAAGCAAACACTATAAATGTTTCTAAAAGTGTGGAAACAATATGGGTGAAAGATTATATACTTTATATATGTGTAATATAGTAAAAAGAAACTGTTTAAAGTACAATTAAGATGTATATCATAATTTACTGAATGGTGGTGTCTGTAGTCCAGATATTAAATAATTAGCAATTTAATGTTTTGTCTCATTGGTGGGGTTGAATAGTACAAAAGTCCTGCCTTGGTTCTGTCTCATTTAGGAACTAACTGGCAAACTAAAATCAAACTATTTTTTGAATCATCAAGGCTAATTTAAGAGAAGGTAGCTTGACTAAAATGTGCTGTTTTAAACTATCCCCCTGAAATGGTCTTACCTACCTCTTTGTAGAGGAAGAAGCTGGAGAACCATGATCTCCCTGAAAGCAAGCTCAAGACTTGTCCTAGTAATTCTCTTCCCAGTGGGAAGAAAAGGATGCTTAAGGGCATAGTGGCATGTGGAGAAGGAAAGAGCCCAGGGACAGACCCACATAAAAGTGTTACCTTAACATTTTTACCACTGCTGAAATTGAGTACATGACGTACTTAAAGTTAGTGTCTTGCCAATTCTGTTTCTCCTATTTGGGGAACAAATACAAGATGGAGACATAGTAGGATTTTCCAGTGATTCTGCCCCTGAGAGTGGAAGGGTGTTGGGGGAACGCAAGCACCTTCTTGCAAGGATGGAAGAGAACAAAGGGGCGGAGGGAGGGTGGCCCATTTTATTAGCTATTCATTATTGTTTTCATGTACCTTGAAGTTTCCCTGTGAATGACACTAAAATGTTTGTGTGTTTATAGTTTAATGTTTTTAAGACTTCCTTCCGGGACACTTGCTGTGCTTAACCTGCTCATTCACTTCTGTCAGCTGCTAGTGTGTTAATTCACCCTGACACTATAAGTGCATTTGAAGTTCACAATAAAATAAAAACCATTAGTGAAGGTATCAGTCAGCAATAAAAATGAGATCTGCAAAACTTGTACTTTAATTAAAAATGGGGGCTGTTGAAATGAGAGATTAATGGAGCCATAAAGTAGAAAAATTAAAATGCATATGTAAAGCTGAATGGAATAGTAGTTCCTAAGATTTACCTTGTCTTAAAATGGTTTTTGAAACCTTACTCTCATTAGATTGTAATTCAGAAGGTCATGAAGCCACAGAAGCAGGAATTTGCACAATCATCATTATTGGATTGATGATAGGTATTATAGTTTACTGTCTTATTTAAAAAGGTAATAGTGGAAAACAATACTATTTTGCCTTTGCATTTTATTTGTCTTAAAAACAAAGTAAAATATTTATTTGTTTGGGAAGTTCTTTAATTATATTTTTGTTGCACATATAGAGAAAAGACTCCTTTAAATTATATGGCCTCAAAGTATATCAAAATGTTTTGAGTCATTCAAATGTAAAGCTTTAAATGATGCTCATTTCTAATTGATTTTCCAGGAGGGAGAATGATAGGAAGGAAGAAGAAAAGTCACATCTGTCAATTACTTCCCTGAAATCCATATGAATTTGGTAAATTAATAGATACCTTGGTCCACTGTGTGGTTCAGTATCTGAGGTCAGGACATCTGGTACCCTAATTTGGCTCTGTCATATTTGTAAGTGGAGATTTGAGTCAAACCATTTAAACTCTTTTTGTTTTGCCCTCTACCAAGCCTCTATAGATTTAACATGCTGGAGGGTAAAAGTTGGGGTATGATACTAGCATCTTATCTACTCCTTGTTTATGTCTGAAATTAATAAGACATTTACTTCCATCTTGATGCTTCCTTATTGCTATATAGCAATGATCACTTATCCTACTAAAGAATCTCTGATACATGTACACTACTCTAATAAATCATGTTTAGCATAACAGTGTCTTCAGATAAGAATAACAACCTTATTCTTTAAAGAGGCTGCTGCTGCTGCTGCTGCTAAGTCGCTTCAGTTGTGTCCAACTCTGTGCGACCCCATAGCCGGCAGCCCACCAGACTCCCCCTGTCCCTGGGATTCTCCAGGCAAGAACACTGGAGTGGGTTGCCATTTCCTTCTCCAGTGCATGAAACTGAAAAGTAAAGAGGTTAGCAGGAAAAAAAAAGACAGATTGCTGATAATTCACTGATTCGGAGTACTGGTTTTTAGGTATTTTCACCAGTGGACATTCTCCATAAAAACCTCCCTACAAAGTCTTCTACCCCTCAGAAATGAAAGATATGAGTTGGTTATCCCATAAATCATCTTTCCAAGAAAGCGAGCTGTTTTTGCAATAGGATGGCAGATGGAACAGCTTTTTACCAGTAGGGGGTTGTTCTCTGCTGCCAAGTATATTGAGGAAAGAAGGAATTATGTTAATTTGTCTGTTATTCTCCTTTGTAAGCAATTTTATATGTATAAGAAGCTCATTCATTTTGGGATCTAAGTTATTATTTTTGGTACTTTGTGTGCTGAATGTATATGCACTGGTTAACCTTTAAACAGATATAAATGCAATACACTATCAAAGGGTCTTCTGCTTGTTGAATTTCAAAAAGTCATGGGAGGTTAAGGTGTAGAAAGCATTATAGGTAGTCTCTCTCGCTGCCCAGTTTCTCAAATGTGCAGAGCAGGAGAACTCTTATGAGGGAAGTTTTCTTTACCCTGGCTAAAGCCTAATGAAAAAAAAAAAAAAAAAAAAAAAAAGGTCCAACTCTTACTCTGATTAAGCATGCAAAGATTATTTTATTAAATGACCAGATCTATAGAGGAATAGGATGCTTAGGCTCTTGGTAAACTTTATTCCTGGTATTGACTTTTGATATACATACAGATAGTTTTACTGTCTCTCCTGACTTTATACAATGACTACTTAAATACAGAATCTGTTTTCTCTTTGTGAAGTACAATACCAATGTTCTATTCTTTGCCAAGGGCATGGGTTATTCCAGGGTGTACTCAAGTGAGCAGTCCATCAGGACACATAATTATATCCTGCTCTTTGGTGCCATCAAAGAGAATATTTTGAGAGAATTATTAGTTTTCTCAAACAGCCACACATGTATTGAAATAGCAAGATCAAGTCCAAAATCCTATGAGCTCTTTTGCTAAAAAAGATAATATGTGAAATGCTGCACATCTTCATTATAGTTACTGCTTTCTAAGAAACCCCTTTTCCATGCTGTCTAAGATCAGCTTATATTTTTAGAGTTCCTATTTTCTTTTTTCTTTCCTTTTTCACTTGTCCTACTTGAGGGGAAGATAACTGAATCACCTCAGGCTCTGTGCTTGTGGACCCTATGAATTTAATGCCAATAAATAAATTATGCATGTTATATAGCAGTTAGAAAGAATGAAATGGGTACTTCCAGTCTAGGTTGTGAGTAGTTAGTATCTTAGGTGTTTTGTGTTATTTGATAGGGAGGAGATAAAAAAGGATATCCAGATCTTAGGAAGGGACTTTCTGCTTTGTTCCAGATTTTAACTTTAAGTAAAATACTGTGTTTTCAAATTGTATTTTAAAATACTGTCTTCAGTGTTCTGAATGTGTATAAGGTGATTTTCTTGAGTATTTCTCTAATGCCTTATTTGTAGATCCAGGTTACTTCCATTGTGTTGTTATTCTTTCTGGAATATGTGGCTTCTAATATTGCTGTGGGGTTTCCCAGGTGATTCAGTGGTAAAGAATCTGCCTGCCAAGCAGGAGATAAGGGTTCAATCCCTGGGTTGAGAAGATCCCCTGCAGAAGGAAATGGCAACCCGCTCCAGTGTTCTTCCTTGGGATATCCCATGAACAGAGGAGTGTGGTGTGCTACAGTCCATAGGGTTGCAAAGAGTTGGGCATGACTTAGTGACTAAACAACAACAAGAACATTGCTATGGTAGTATAAAGAGAGCTAGAAGACCAAGAACTATATTTTGCGAGCCAGGTCTGACACATTTCATAATGCAGAACTTACTTATTCTGCAACCTCACTGCAAGGAGAACTGGGAATAGCCCTCTTTTGGTATGTCTAGGAAGAAGTAGCAACGGGTTACTAGGCTTCATTGTCTCTGCCAATAGTTAGTGCTTTTATAAATTCATAACACAACCTATAATATTATCATCAGAGTCAATTTCAAATTATGTTACTCACACCTGGATACATTATGTATCTTAGTGTTCATAAAACTCTCTAAGAGAAAACTAGAACTTAAGACTGACACTACTCAACTTCTAGATTTAAGAAAGCTACAAGAGTTAAGGTAGTATGGTATTTGGTGAAGAGTGAACAGGCTGTTTTTGTCAAGATTAATGGAACAGAAAAAGAATCCGGAAGTAGACCCACAGAAATACAGTTAACTCATCATTCACAAAAGAGCAAAGACAATTTAATGAAGAAAAGATAGCTTTCCAACAAATGGTAGTGCAGCAACTATATATCCACATGCAAAAAATATGAAATTAGAAACAGCCCTTAAACTTGTCACAAAAATTAACTCAAAAAGGGATAAAGACTTAAGTTTAAAACCAGAAAAAAACTCCTACTTGATCACATAGGATAAAGTCTAGGTGACCATGGGTTTGGTGAATAATTTATATACAACAACTAGAGCACAGTATATGAAAGAAAAATACTGACAAGTAAGGCTTCATGGAAATAAAACCTGCTCTGTGAAAGACACTGTTAAGAGAAATGAAAAAAGATATTATGTCTGATAGAAAAATCTGTAAAACCTATGGGTGACAAAACTGATATCCAGTATATGGAAAACTCTTAAAAATGCAATATTGAAACAAAAAATCCAGTTAAAAAGTGAGGAAGAGAACTGAACAGACTGCTCTGCGAGGATGATATGTAGTTGGTAAATAAGCCTATGAAAATATGCTGAGCATCATTTGTCATTAGAATATTCTAAATTAAAACAGTGAATTACTATTACACACCTTTTAGAATGATTAAAATCCAAACCACTGACAGCACCAGTTTGTTGACAAGGCAATGGAGGAACAGGAACTCTAATTCATTGCTGATGGGACTGCAACATGATACAACTATTTGGAAGACAGACAGTTTAACAATTTTTTTAAAACTGCATTATTACTGTATGATACAGCAGTCATGATCCTTGGTATATTCAAATCAACTGAAAACACATGTTACACAAAAACCTGCTCACAAAAGTTTATAGAAGTTTCATTCATAATTGCTAAATCTTGGTAGATATCCTCTAATAGATGCATGTATAAACAAACTATGGTACATCCAGACAATTGAATATTATTCACAGATAACAAGAAATGAGCTATCAGGGTGGTTCACTGGTTGAAATTTCACCTTCCAATGCAGGGAGTGTGGGTTTGATAGCTGGCTGGGGAGAAAAGATACCACATGCCTCATGCCAAAAAACCAAAGTATAAAACAGAAGCAATATTATAACAAAATCAATAAAGACTTTAAAAACTGGTCCACATCAAAAATAAAATCTTAAAAAAAAAAACAACAATGAAATGAGCTATCAAGACACAAAAAGACATGGTGAATTTTAAACACATGTTGCCCAGGAAAGAAGCAGTTTAATTCCACACTGTATGATTCCAACAGTGCGGCATGTTTGAAAAGGCAAAACTTACCAGTAAAAAAAATCAGTGAGTGATGTTGAGCATCTTTACATGTGTTTGTTAGCCATCTGTATGTCTTCTTTGGAGAAATGTGTGTTTAGTTCTTTGGCCCATTTTTTGATTGGGTCGTTTATTTTTCCGGAATTGAGCTGCAGGAGTTGCTTGTATATTTTTGAGATTAGTTCTTTGGTAGTTGTTTCATTTGCTATTATTTTCTCCTATTCTGAAGGCTGTCTTTTCACCTTGCTTAGAGTTTCCTTTGTTGTACAGAAGCTTTTAATTTTAATTAGGTCCCATTTATTTATTTTCGCTTTTATTTCCAGTATTCTGGGAGGTAGGTCATAGAGGATCCTGCTGTAATTTATGTCGGAGAGTGCTTTGCCTATGTTCTCCTCTAGGAGTTTTATAGTTTCTGATCTTATGTTTAGATCTTTAATCCATTTTGAGTTTATTTTTCTGTATGATGTTAGAAAGTGTTCTAGTTTCATTCTTTTACAAGTGGTTGACCAGTTTTCCCAGCACCACTTGTTAAAGAGATCTTCTTTTCTCCATTGTATATTCTTGCCTCCTTTGTCAAAGATAAGGCATCCAATAAATGCTGGAGAGGGTGTGGAGAAAAGGGAACCCTCCTACACTGTTGGTGGGAATGCAAACTAGTACAGCCACTATGGAGAACAGTGTGGAGATTCCTTAAAAAACTGGAAATAGGACTGCCTTATGACCCAGAAATCCCACTACTGGGCATACACACCAAGGAAACCAGAATCGGAAGAGACACATGTACCCCAATGTTCATCGCAGCACTGTTTATAATAGCCAGGACATGGAAGCAACCTGGATGTCCATCAGCAGATGAATGGATAAGAAAGCTGTGGTACATATACACAATGAAATGTTACTCAGCCATTAAAAAGAATACATTTGAATCAGTTCTAATGAGGTGGATGAAACTGGAGCCTATTATACAGAGTGAAGTAAGCCAGAAAGAAAAACACCAATACAGTATACTAACACATATATATGGAATTTAGAAAGATGGTAATGATAACCCTGTATGCGAGAGAGCAAAAGAGACACAGGTGTATAGAACAGTTTTTAGACTCTGTGGGAGAGGGAGAGGGAGAGGGTGGGATGATTTGGGAGAATGGCATTGAAACATGTATAATATCATTTATGAAATGAATCACCAGTCCAGGTTTGATGCAGGATACAGGATGCTTGGGGCTAGTGCACTGGGATGACCCAGAGGGATAGTACGGGGAGGGAGGTGGGTGGGTGGGGGGGTTCAGGATGGGGAGCACGTGTACAGTCTTGACAGATTCATGCTGATGTATGGCAAAACCAGTACAATATTGTAAAGTAATTAGCCTCCAATTAAAATAAGTACATTTATATTTTAAAAAATCAGTGGTTGCCAAGGACTCAGGAAAATGGGACAGGATGAACAGGTAGAGCACCAGGGAGCTTCAGGCAGTGAAAATATTCCATAGGACACTCTACTGTTGGATCAGAGATTGGTAAAAATCAGGTTAGAGTTCTCAAGATGAGGAAGTCTGCTCAATTCTTGCCCAAAATCTTAACTCACAGTTGCCTTGTCTCTGAATCCCCTCCCTTCCTTCTAATCTGAGATCTAAACCCTTGGTTGTTATGGACAGTATGTGTTTGATCCTTTATCTCATTTCCACAACGCAGAATTAATGACTATTCGTTTAACCCATTTATGGGAGTTGAGTGGAAGTTCTTTCTCACCTATATTAGCCACAAACACACTAGTGATCAGCCTTGGGATATTAGACAAAGGGTCTATATAACTAACACCTTCTTCCCAGGTGGTTCAGTTGGTAAAGAATCTGCCTGCAATGCAGGAGGCCTGGATTTGATCCCTAGGTTGGGAAGATCTCCTGGAAAAGGAAATGGCAACACACTCCAGTATTCTTGCCTTGAAAATCCCGTGGACAGAGGAGCCTGGCATGCTTACAGTCCATGGGGTTGAAGACTACAACCAGGCCAGAGACTAAGTCTCCAATGGTAGTGTTAAAGTGTAGTTCAAGTGATCTTGAAGGATGTGCTGCAGAGTCAAGGAATCAGGCTGGTCTTGATTTTAAGTCTTGGATATATAGATTAACAGGTACCTGTTGCCATCAACTTCTGGAAACGATGAATGATCAAGGTTAAGGACCAGTAGTCATCTCTATGTACTAGGAGTTAGACTAGGTTGGATTTTGTGCAGCTCTTGACTGTTGTAAACAATCATAAGACCATATTCAGATCTCAGTCTAGGTACTAGAGTCATCAAGATGACACTATTTTTTGTCAGCAAGTTAAATGAACTAACAGAATAAATGTGTCTCATTTTCTCTCTGTTTTCAAGATATGTGCCATGTGTAAAAATAGTTTTGAAATATCATAATTTAGAGTTTTCACAGATATTAGTTGAGTACTATGTAACAGATATGTTTAAGGCACTGGAATATTTTTGTTCAGTCACCCAGTTGTGTTCAACTTTTTGTGACCCCATGGACTGTAGCATACCAGGTTTCCCTGTCCTTCACCATATTCCAGAGTTTCCCCTAGTTCATGTCCATTGTATCAGTGATACCATCCAGCCATCTCATCCTCTGTCACCCTCTTCTCCTTCTGCCTTCAATTTTTCCCAGCATCAGGGTCTTTTCCAATGAATTGGCTGTTCTCATCAGGTGACCATAATGTTGGAGCTTTAGCTTCAGAATCAGTCCTTCCAATGAGAATTCAGGTTTGATTTCCTTTAATATTGAATATAACAGTAAGTAAAATTTACCCTTGCTATCATAAAACTTCCTCTGTTAGAAGAAGACTGATTATGGAAAACGTTTATAAATAATCTAGTGAATAATTCCCAGAGAAGGCAATGGCAACCCACTCCAGTGTTCTTGCCTGGAGGATCCCAGGGACAGAGAAGCCAGATGGGCTGCCATCTATGGGGTCGCACAGAGTCAGACATGACTGAAGCAACTTAGCAGCAGCAGCTTCTTTTTTATATATTTTTGGAAACTACATAAATGAAAGTAGAGAATTTTAGACCATTTTTAATTGTCATTTTTCCAAGATGTGCTTTATTAAAAATATTAGGCAAATTATTGATAATGTAGAACTTGAGCAGTGTAAATTGATTTTTTTGAAGTTTTCTTCTTCAGGCTGAGGAAGTTTTAAGCATTCACCCAGACTTACCTTTTGGGGGTATGTATTTTATTATCCAGAAATTTATAAGAGGGACACAAACTCTGAAAGTTGTAGAAATAGAAGCACGACTGGAAACTGCAGTCACGTTCTGATGCGTGACCATTGTGGAATAAACCGTGAGGCTGGATTGTATGTGCTTTAAGAATGCTAGTACATTTTTGTGAGCTAAATCTGGGCGTGGATCTGGCAGACCAACACCCTCGTTTCTGGTATCACTAAAGAAGTAGCAATTATTTTCAATTTTTAAAATATAAAGCAGATTTTTGTTGGAAGCATGTGCAAGTACCCAAGTAGATTGCAGGACAGTTTCGGCCCAAAGATTAATGGGACCATTACAAAGGCTTTCACCAGGTTGTAATTCTAAGGGTGGTTAGAGTACATTCATTATGTACTTCCAGGATACTTAAGGGGTTTTTGGGAGAGCTGGCAATGGATCTTTCTACATCAAAAGCTATTAACTTGTTTTTCCCTTCTTATGTAAGGCATACATTAGTGACTTTTTTAAAAAACGCATTGAATTTGCTACATTTTTGAAGTGCAGAGTAAAAATGAATTGTGAAATATGAGTACAGATTAGTGGAGAGCAAATTAACTTAGTTCCCAATCATATTTTATCACTGTGTAAAGAAATGCAAAACTGAGAAGTGTAGCTTCTATCTTTATAGAATAACGAGGGACTGTATTAGCTTTCCAGTCTGCCATGCTGACAATTTAAAAACTAAATATCTTCTTAATATCTTTTTCCCCCTTTTCTGTACCCTGACGTAACACTCAAAAAGAGAGCTATTATTTCTGTACACTTATAAGAATAGGATATTATTGTAAATAAATTATTTTTTCAAATTCAGTCTACTCAACTTTGGAAGAAGATTGTTACAAACAACACCACATGAGGAGACTTAAGATAAGGATTTTAGCTCTGGTTTTGCTAATGGGCCAGATTATTACCTTCTTAGAAATCCAGTTCCCTTAGCAGCAAAATTACCTTCTTAGAAATCCAGTTCCCTTAGCAGCAAAAGGGCCGTAGTATTAGGTTGCTGCGAACATAATTGCGGTTTCAGACCATGCATTTTAAATCATTATAACTATGCTCAAACAGATCTTTATTAATCAACATAGGAACTCTTAACAATCAACACATTTTTGCCAATGAGAAATAAGTTTGTTTATTCCTGTAGTGTAAAAAGCATGCTTCAGGATTCAACAAACCTTTGAAAGCATTTTCTGCCTCCTGCTGGCTGTGGAAGCATTTTCGCTGAAAAATGTCAAGATGCTTGCCGAAGTGGTCATTTGTCGGTGAGTGGTCAGAAGAATATGGCAGATGAGCAAATCTTTCTAGCCCAAACATTCAACTCTTGTAGCATTGGATGTGTGACATGTGGTTGGACGTTATCTTTGAGAATTGTGCCCATTTTGTTGACGAATGCCAGCTGCAGCCCTTGAAGTTCTGGGGGCATCTCATCAACTTGCTGAGCATACTTCTCAGATGCATTGGTTTCACAGGAAATTAGAAAGCTGTAGAGTTTCAGACCAGTAGCAGATCACTAAACAGTGACCATCACCTTTTTTTATGCAAGTTTGGCTTTGGGAAGTGCTTTGGAACTTCTATTCCATCCAGCCACTGAGCTGGTTTTCCCATGCAATTCACTTTTCATTGCAGTTCAAAATCTGATTGAGAAATGGTTTGTTGTTGTGTAGAATAAGATGACACTTCAAAACAGTGATATATTTAAATTTTTGATCAGCTCATGAGGTACCCACTTATCAGGCTTTTCACATTTCTAATTTATTTCAAACTGCAAATGACCATAAAATGGGTCATAAAATGGTATGGGTTGAGTTCTTGGGCAACTTCTTGTGTAATTGTAAGAGGATCAGCTTCGGTGATGCTCTAAGTTGGTCATTATCAACTTCCAATCACCGGCTAGTATGCTTCTCTTCAAGGCTCTTGTTTCCTTGGCAAAACTTTCTGAACCACCACTGCACTGTACATTTGTTAACAATTCTTAGGCCAAATGTGTTGTTGCTGGTGCAAGGTGTCTCTGGTGGTATGACCCATTTTGAACTTGAATAAAAAACTTGCTTGAATTTGGCTTTTATCTAACATTATTTCCCCAGTCTAAAATAAATATAAAATACACAGCAAGTGATAAGTCATTAGCAAAACAAAATAAAGCGAGAAATGTACATAAAAATTATGTGTGACATAGCCATATTTATTTAAGAATGTATTCCAATATCAAAAGGCTAAGCTCAACAATGCAAAACTGCAGTTACTTTGGCAAAAGCCTAATATATGCCTTGCCTTCCTGTCAAGACATTTTGAGGATCAAATGAGGTAATTCTTGGACAAGTTTGTGAATTATGAAATAGTATAATATCATTATAGTTTTCTTGATTTGCATCATCGCTCCTTTTCAGAAGAATTAGCCACACACTGCTGAAGTTTTGTTCTGTGGAGTTAACCCCTGGTAGTCGACAGAATGACAGAGGCACTATGAATTAGTCTTCAGATAAGCATCAGATCTCTCATCAGTGTAACAGCTCTGTAATCACCCCAGGACACTGCAAGTATAGTTATAGTGCACAGTTTCGTCCAATTATAAACAGTTTTGTTTTGCAAATATGAAAACTCCCTCAGTTAAATTTTCTGTTTTTTTTCCTTGGCAAATTTAATGTTCTAGAGAATTTGAAATATTTTAAATAGAATTATTATGTTGACAGTCACAATGCTAACTAAATGTCATATTTATTTAGTAATTATTGGTTGTCAGATATTTGACAAGTCCTGTAAATTCTCAAATTTAATCCTTACAACAACCTTGGATTATTATGCCTGTTTTAGCTAAAGGAAATCTGAATCTTCAACATATTAAATAACTTGTGCAGTTTACAACTGGTTAAATGGTGTAATTAAGAACCAGACTGCCTGGTTTTAAAATATGCACTGAAATACTACCTTTTAATACCTTCCTAGAGTCATTTTCTGGTAAAAATATTTCAGAAAAAAATTATATAGAAATGCAGCATTTTCATAAGCTCAAAGAAAATACCACTTAAGAAAAACACATGACAGTTCTTCACTTTTATTTCATTCTGGGGAGAGAAAATTTTAGTCCTCTCTACAAACACTTGGAATAAGTTATTAAGTCATTTGATAGAAATCTTCACATTAGTATTACTTTCAGTCCCATATGCCCAGTATATTTAAAGTTTATCTTTTATTCTATTAAGAACTCAATAAATTTACATATTCATACTTGACTTAGGATACTCTGAGCTAAGAAATAAATGGGAAACTCTGAATAATTCTTGAAAATTGACTTTATTATGTTAGTCTCTAGATTCTCCTACTTTCTCTCTTGTATCACAGTTGATGAGTATTTCTGAATATGCAGAGCCTATGGTATTTAGAAGCAATGCATGTAGGCTCAATTCCAGCTTGCTCTTTGTGAGACTATAGTATTGAGATTTAGTGTATACCACTGAGTTCTAATTTGATCATACATAACATGAGAATAACTATTAAATTTTTCCAAATCTGAGAGAATTTTATAAAGTTTTAATGCTATATAAACTATTATATGATAAACCATAGGTTTATAAGCAGTTGATTAAGATAAGGTGTTCATATCTGTGTAACTGTAATAAATTTTAAATATGAAAGCTACTAAAATATGTGCATGTGCTTTGAAGAACTGTTACTCCTCTGCTCTGGACTGAATTGTTCTCCATTCTTATGTTGAAGTCCTAGCCCTAATAATGTGACTGCATTTGGAGTTAGGACCAATCGAAGAGTGATAAAGGTTAAATGAGGCCATAAATGTATGGCACTAATCAAATACTGTCAATACCAGTGCCTTTATAAGAAGGGTGTTTCCCTGGTGGTTCAGTGGTAAATAATCCGCCTGCCAGTGCAGAGACGTGGGTTTGATCCTTGAGTCAGGAAGATCCCTTGGAGGAGGAAGTGGCTACCCACTCCAGTATTCTTGCCTGGTAAATGACATTGACAGACGAACCTGGTGGGCTACAGTCCATAGGGTTTCAAAGAGTTGGACACAACTGAGCACAGATGCATACACACGTGCATGTATCTATGAGAAGGTGAGAGACAGCACCTTCTTCTTCCATACGAGGGCACAGTGGGAAGCCAGCTGTCTGCAAGCCAGGAAGAGAGTCTCACCAGGAACCAAGTTGGCTTGCACTTCAATTTTGGACTCCCTAGCCTGTGAGATATAAATTTCTGGTCTTTAAACCACCCAATCTGTGGTGTTTTGTTATGGCAGCCCAAGCTCACTAATATACTTTCCTAAGTATACTAATAAACCTAAGGATAGTTGTAATACATAGGACTAGGAGCAAGTTACTAGTAGTAAGTTACACATATAGTGTGAGATTGGGTAAGGGGGAGAGAAAGAGAGAGAGTGAGATTGACTTTAAGGAACTGGCTTAGTCTGGAGAGTCGGTCAGGTAAGAATTGATGTTGAATTTTTAAATTGCAAGACTGGTCATCAAAATTTCTATGCTGCATCCTAGAGGTAGAATATTTTATTCTTTGAGGACACATAGTGTGTGGTCCAAAGGCCTAAATCTTATTGTGTAAGACCCACCCATATTATGAAGAATATTCTGCTTTGTGTAGTTGCTGCTGCTGCTGCTAAGTGGCTTCAGTCGTGTCCGACTCAATGCGACCCCATAGATGGCAGCCCACCAGGCTCCGCCATCCCTGGGATCCTCCAGGCAAGAACACTGGAGTGGGTTGCCATT
Source organism: Ovis aries (assembly GCF_016772045.2). Classification (NCBI taxonomy): domain Eukaryota; kingdom Metazoa; phylum Chordata; class Mammalia; order Artiodactyla; family Bovidae; genus Ovis; species Ovis aries. The sequence continues at coordinate 77,564,001 of NC_056059.1, forward strand.
TCCTTCTCCAGTGCATGAAAGTGAAAAGTGAAAGTGAACTCGCTCAGTCATGTCTGACTCTTCGCAACCCAATGGACTGCAGCCCACCAGGCCCCTGCATCCATGGGATTTTCCAGGCAAGAGTACTGGAGCGGGTTTTGCATAGTTAACTGATTATAAATGTAAATCACATTTATAAAGCACCTTTACAGGAACATCTAGTCTAGTATTTGGCCAAACAATTGGTAAACCATTTGGTTAGCCAAGTTAACATACAAAATTAACCATTGTATTGCTGTAACAAATAAGTATAAATTTAGTAGCTTAACAGCACAAATTTATTATCCCACAGTCTGACAGTCAAAAGTCTGAAATGGTTCTCAGTTGCCTAACACAAAGATGTTAGCAAGACTCAACTTCTGGAGAAAATCCACTTCTTTGTCTTTTCCAGCGTCTAGAGGCTGCCCCTATTTCTTAGCCCATGGCTTCATTCCTCTGTCTTCAAAACCAAGTATGTCTTACATTATCATCTCCCTATTTCTCTTTCTTCTGCCTTTTTTTCCATTTATAAGAATCTTTATGGCTACATTAGCCTTATACTGATAATCTTAGATATTCTCTTAATCTAAAAGTCTGAAGAGTAACTTCCTTAATTCCATTTGTAATCTTAACTCCCCTTTGCCATGTAATTTAAGATATTCACAAATTTGAAGGGTTTGGAACATGGATATCTTGTGGCAAGATGGGGTGGCTTCTTCTACTGACTTTACTACCTGACTTATGTGGCCTAAGAAGGGTATGGTAATTGTTGAGACCAGACATTTAAGCAAAAGCACCTAAATTGGTAGTTCTAGCTCTTCCTTTGAGTTCAACGGGCAGATGACTTTATTTTTTCCCAGGTTGAAGTGATAGTTGCTAAATTATGTTTGACTCTTTGGGACCCCACGGACTGTAGTCTGCCAGGCTTCTCTGTCCATGGGATTCTCCAGGCAAGAATACTGGAATGGGTTGTCATTTCCTTCTCCTGCGGATCTTCCAAACCCAGGGATTGAATCTGGGTCCCCTGCATTGCAGGCAGATTCTTTACCATCTGAACCAAGAGGTTTGCTCATCTATAAACTGAACTGAAAGTGTTTGAAAGGATTAAGTGGTTTGATACTTGTAAAACATCTAGAAGACTGATTAACACATAATAAGAAATCAGCTCATTTATCTGTTATTATTTTGATTACATAGTTCATCTGTGTTTTTTTAGAAAATTAAAAGTAATATAAATTGGTTAGGGGAAATGAGAGATATATAATTATTATCACTGTTCCATGACTTTTCTTTAGGTTTTATGCAGTCCAAGATAACTTACTTTTTCTGTTTTAAATTATCTTAAAATCTACAGATACAATGATATTTTATGAATATACATATGTATCTAGTAAATAAAAGATACTTCATGCCTGGCAATGGAAACAGAAAAACAAAGCATCACCAAAAATATTGAGCACATTAAAATAAGAATTTGAAAGAAAGATTGATTTTTTTCCCCACCACTTTCTTCTGATTTGAAGGAGGTGGAACTTTTAGGAAAAAGTTAGAGTGAGGCAGACTTGATTATTTTTAAGAATATATAACATTATAATTAAATGTAAAATATTCTCAATAGAAAGTCTAAAGCAAAACCAGACTATGTTACAAAATCAACTTTAGTCATACATATGTGTTTGTGTGTGATTTTTATTGTTAGAAATGAGACTTAATCTGCCAAATGTTTTACCTGTTAGGCCCTGGCAGCTCAACAGACAAATATGGAAGCCACAAAAATGATATATCTTTATTACATTGAATTTATAAATATTTACAGAACATTTTGATGTGCACTTTTTAGATTTAATATTTTTGACATCTGCGGCCACATATTGAACTTTTCTATATTTTTCTTTCTTGGCTTTGACAATTCCTACCTGTAATAAATTTTGTGAATTTAGTATTTGCATTGACATAGCTAGGTACCTGGATAATGTAATCCATTAACACATACATGAAATAGAATGTTAAATTCTGAAAGCCTCAAGTAATAACCTTATTATCACAATCATAATAGAGTTCTTCTGTGTGGACCTCTCACTTTAAAGAGTACTGAATACATTGCTTAAGAATAGTGTATGCAAAATCTATAACAGATTTTGTACTGATAATTTTATTTATGTTGTAGTCCAGTATTTAGATATTGATATATGGTCATATACTAAGGTGGAAGTACTATTGAAATGTGAGTAGAAAAACATTTTTAGTAGCTTAATAGAATGCTATCACTTTGAAAGTTACATATGAGTTCTCATTTTACAGGCTTTTTCTTTTAAATGGTTTTCATTGACCAAATATTTGTTGAGCATGTTCCAAAACAAATTCTAGTGGTTGCTGCTGCTGCTAAGTCGCTTCAGTTGTGTCCGTGTGTGCGACCCCATAGACGGCAGCCCACCAGGCTCCCCCGTCCTCGGGATTCTCCAGGCAAGAATACTGGAGTGGTTGCCATTTCCTTCTCCAATGAATGAAAGTGAAGTCATTCAGTCGTGTCCAACTCCTAGCAACCCCATGGACTGCAGCCTGCCAGGCGCCTCCATCCATGGGATTTTCCAGGCAAGAGTACTGGAGTGGGTTGCCATTGCCTTCTCTTCTAGTGGTTGAGGAGAAGTTAACAAAATAGAAGATACGCTTTTTCTATGCATCTTATATCCTAGCCTTTAAAAAAACCAATATGATGGCTTTTAACCTTTTCTGGTAATTTTATGGTAGTATTCCTCTGTTGTTGGATTAGAGGAGTAAACATATATTTAATATAATTCATTATATAAAAAGTTAATTTTGAACTAATAGGATTAAATAGATTGCTGTGAAATAGAGAAGGGCTTCCCAGGTGGTACAGTGGTAAAGAAACTGCCTGCTGAGGCAGAAAACATAGGGTTCGATCCCTCAATGGGGAATGTCCCCTGGTGGAGGGAGTACACTCCAGTATTCTTGCCTGGAAAATTACATGGACAGAAGAATCTGATGGGCTATATAGTCCATGGAGTCGCACAGAGTTGGAGATAACTGAGCATGCACAACCTCAAACAGAAAAAGAGAAGGGGGTCATTGAGCAACTAGTTATTGATTACTTACATATTTAAAAGGATTATGTCCTTTTAGGAATACTAAAACCTATTATACTGAACAGTATAACTTCCTCATAGCAAACTAAGAAGTAGGGCCCATACAGAAGCTGGGACCTTAGAAACTGAATTATTTGCTGTGGTTGTACATTTGAAGAAGCTGAGTCCAGAAACCAAGTATGTTTTATTCCAGGATAGAATACTCTTGACCCAAGTGCAATGTGGTATCCAAGTTTGTAAATTTTTTTTAGGTATTTTATTGAAATATCATTGATTTATAGTGTTATATTGATTTCTGCTGTGCAGCAAAATGATTTAGATATATATATATATACACATACACACACATATATATTATTTTTCATATTATTTACCATACTGAGTAGTAGTCAGCTCTATGTATGTTTGTATACGTGTGTGTGTATCATATATCTCATATCTTCTTCATCCATTCATCTGTCAGTGGACATTTAGGTTGTTCCCATGACTTGGCTATGGTAAATAGTCGTTTTGCTACAAACGTAGAAGCGTATGTATCTTTTGAAATTATAGTTTTGTCTGGATATCCCAGGAATGGGTTTGCTACAGCATATACTAAGTTGCTTTAGTCATGTCTGACTCTGTGGCCCTGTGGACTGTAGCCTGCCAGGCTCCTTTGTCTATGGGATACTTTAGGCAAAATACTGGAGTGGGTTGCCATGCCCTCCTCCAGGGTTTTTTCCCAACAAAGGATCGAACCTGTGTCTTTCATGTGTTCTGAATTGGCAGGTGGTTCTTTACCACTAGTGCCGCCTCTGAGGCCCACGTGCAGCATATGGCAACTCTATTTTTACTATTTTGAGGAATTTCCATGCTGTTTTCTATAATGGCTGTACCAGTTTACATTCCTACCAACAGTTTGGTTTGTAAATAACTCATTCTCTTGAGTGAGATGTTTCTACTTGTTAATATGTGTTGTGTTACGAAGAATTTGGAAGTCTCTTTGGCCATGGTGCTTGTATGTATTATCATACAGAAGAAGTCCTCTGACTTCAAGCCATTACAACCTATTGGAATCCACATGCAGGGAATAAAATGGTCTCTTTTATCTACATGTCAACGGGAATTCTAGGAAATATATGATTGTATATAAATTACTCCTGCTGCTGCTGCTGCTGCTGCTGCTAAGTCGCTTCAGTTGGGTCTGACTCTGTGTGACCCCATAGATGGCAGCCCACCAGGTTCCCCCATCCCTGGGATTCTCCAGGCAAGAACACTGGAGTGGGCTGCCATTTCCTTCTCCAATGCATGAAAGTGAAAAGTGAAAGTGAAGTAACTCAGTCATGTCCAACCCTCAGTGACCCCATGGACTGCAGCCTTCCAGGCTCCTCCATCCATGGGATTTTTCAGGCAAGAGTACTGGACTGGGGTGCCTTTGCCTTCTCCAATATTACTCCTAATAGTAGCCAAAATTAAGTTTAGTATGACAAAGTCTATGAAATTTTATTAAATTTTATTTAGAAGAATTATTTAATCATGTTTTTTCAGTGTTAATAATCTCCAGGTAACAATTATTCCAGTTTAAAAATGTTATTACAAGAAAATAATTTAAAATTTGATATTTAGAATATGTTTCATTAAAAATTACTGAGAATTAGTACCATCTGAGTATTTTTTGCCAAACTATTATCATAGGCAACAGAAAACCATTTAGTGAAAGTTGCATATTCTGGTAAGGACAAGATTACTAAGGCATCTAATTTTTGAGTGAAATCTCCAATTAAATTATTTGGAAGAGTTTCTCAGTGAGATTAATCTTAATGGGGTACAGACCTATACTTATTAAAACTTGCTACTCCTTTGTTTTTGCTTTGAAAATTGAATGATTATTTTTACAGAGAAGAGTTTATATTCTGAGTTCAAGAATGGTGAATTATAGTTATATCAGAAAAAGATAGATTTGTGTTGGAAAATTTTAAATTTCTTTTGGGGAGCTTTTGTTTACATGCTTTGGGGTAAATTTTCAACACAGTGTGTGTTAAGATTGAACCATGCAGCTCTTACTGATGTTACTGGGAATCTCTAGGCTACATTTGGTCATGCTGTGCTGAAAATGTACCTCCTAATGTTTGAATAGTTTTCTGGCTATCATAGATGCTAAAATAGAGTGATTATGGCCCACAGTATAAATATATACTTAGATAGTTTTAAAATATGTGTTTGATAAAGTGTTATGTGAATTGTTATATAGAGCTCCAATCTAATACACTACAACTTAACATTGAAAATAGTAGTGTTCAGTGAATTATAGCTTATATTTCACCAGGACCAGATGATATGCTTCATTTTGACATCATTTTACTCCTTGCTATGATTCTGAACAGAAGCCTCTATGGCACAAATGGAGAGCACCCCAATGGATTCATTTATGAAACGCCATATGCTAAGAGTATTCTTAGAGCTTCCCCCTCTTTCCCCTTGTCCTTATTTTTAATCGGTACATCCAAGGCTTCAAGAACAAGGCTTCTATCTAGTGTAAGCTACACAATGAATTTTGCCAATTTTTATTCTTCATTTTGCTTGTTGAGGCAAAGTACAGAAGTATTTTCTGGAAAGTGTGTCCCTAGATTACTTTCTTTTTCTATTTAAGTGCAAGTAGATGCTTTATCTGGAGAAGGCAATGGCACCCCACTCCAGTACTCTTGCCTGGAAAATCCCATGGATGGAGGAGCCTGGTAGGCTGCATGCAGTCCATGGGGTCGCTAGGAGTCAGGCATGACTGAGCGACTTCACTTTTACTTTTCATTTTCATGCATTGGAGAAGGAAATGGCAACCCACTCCAGTGTTCTTGCCTGGGGAATCCCATGGACTGGGTAGCTTGGTGGGCTGCCGTCTCTGGGCTCGCAGAATCAGACACGACTGAAGAGACTTAGCAGCAGCAGCAGATGCTTTACCATTAACATCCTTCCCCATGATTGATTTAGAGAAATTAAGACTTACTGTAAAACTGATTTATCAGATATTTACTGTTTTTTTGTGTGGTTTTTGAATGTTTTTTATATTTATAGAACTCTGTGACTCTTTGAATAATAAAGAGTCTATTATTTTGGTCATTGAGGAATAATTATAGAATATTTCTTATCTAGTACTTTCGGGTTAGTAAGGTTCAAGTGAGAAGCATCCTAAGTTTTGCTTTGTTAGTGTTTAACATTTACTCAAAGAAACATTGATATATGAAATTTTACAAGCAATATAAGAAATAAATGTAATCTGAAAATATACCTATATTAAGCCATATGCATTTATCATTGTGATATATTAAATTAAGGAAAAGGAAATGGAGAAGATTGATTATTATTATTTTTTTTATTTTGGAAGACAAATCAGACTAATTCCACAACATGTCTGATTTTAAATGTTTGGCTTTCTCCATGTAAAAAAGGTTTTCTCTTTTATACACTTTACTGAGGTTATTGAATATTACTCTCCAGAACTAAAGTACCATTAGATACTCTCCAAGTTAGAAAGATGAATAAAGCCCTTGGAATTAGAGCAAGATTACACATTTAAGAGTGATGAAAATGAGTTTGGACTTCTTCAATTCATCAAGCCTCTTGATGCCATAAGGAAAATCTACGAGCCTGATTAAAACTGAATGTCTTGGATTTGGGGGGGAAAGTCAATTCAAGGGACAGATTTAGATGTCACAGAGTGGGTAGCTCAAATTCTGGGATTAGAGTAGATCACTCAAGAAAAGGATGTAGGATAAGAAATGAAACGTCTAGGGAAATCATACAAATAAAGAGAAAGAAAAACAGAGAAAGACAAGCAGAATTTGAAGAGTTAAGAGACTGTGAAAATGATAGACAAGAAAGAAGCAATTTTAAGAAAATGAAGAGCTCAAATATCTAATGTTTCATGTTGTTTTTGGCATATTGAGTGAGAAAGGGGAATTTAGTTAATTAATTCATGGATATATTTAGTAGCTTTAAAGAGATATACCTTGAGCCCTAAAATATTAAAGCCTGAATGGAAAATAAAATGGAAACTGCAATTAAGTCTGTCAAAAATTATTTCAATACATTGGCCAGTCCCTAAGACTGCAAGGAGATCAAACCAGTCAATTCCTAAAGGAAATCAGCCCTGAATATGCATTGGAAGGACTGATGCTGAAGCTGAAGCTCCAATACTTTGGCCACCTGATGCAAAGCTCTAAGTCATTGGAAAAGACCCTAATGCTGGGAAAGATTGAAGGCAGAAGGAAAAGAAGGCTGCAGAGGGTGAGATGGTTTGATGGCATCATTGACTGAATGGACATGCATTTGAGCAAATTCCAGGAGATAGTGAAAGACAGGGAAGCGTGGTATGCTGCAGTTCATGGGGTTGCAATGAGCTGGACACAGCTTAGTGACTGAACAACATTGGCCATGAGAAGAAGGAATCAAGTATGATGGTGGTATGAAACAGAGCAGGAGTTGTGGGAGGATGTTTTGTTGTTGATTTGTTTCTTTTTCATGGGCAAGATTTGCACTAATTTTTCACTAGGAAGATGTGTTAATTTATAGTCCACTGTCACCTCTGACAGTGAAAAGGGGCTATTAGTATTTGTTTCAGGATGATAAACATATACAGGAACTCTGAGTAGCAAACTAGGATATAATAGTTACCCTACTAGGTAGAAGAAATTAAGCCTAATATTTTTCAGTTCTAGACAGACTAAGGTAGCATAAAAAGCTTTTAGGTGTCTGGATGACATAGAGAGCAGAAACATTGCCACATTCATTCCAGAGATAATTGGATACAGTGACACTTTCCCAATGATTGACTGTAAAGTAGAGGCAAAACATATAAGGCCTATGCCAATTTTTTCATTATATATTTTAAGGAGTATCTTCTTTGCATGAAAGGGAAAGACAGAAACAGCATTTTACACTCTAAACAGTTGTTACAGAGGCATGTATACACAACCCATAAATGAAAATGACAGAGATTATCATCCATTACAAAAGAAAGCAGCCAGATTTGCAGGTTTTTTTTTTTTTTTTTTCTTCATTTGTTTGTTTTTAAGTTCAGGTTAACTTTTTTGGATATATTAAAGGAAATTATATGAGATTTCAGTGAAACTTTATTTGCATATTTTAAGGTTTTTTTCCTAAGGCAAAATGTTTCTCTGTAAATATGGTAGGAATGTTAGGTGATACAAATGGCCTCTCTTTATACTAAGAGGATCACATTTGGTTTGTTTTGTTACACTATTGAATTCTCCTGGTCCTCCTCCTGCCTTATTGTGTGCTGTTCCCCTTAGTCCCTCAAGCTGAAAATTGATCTCCAGTCAATAGTGTGCATTTATTCAACCTGCTTCGTAATCGGTCCTGCTCTGTGAATGAAATTCATCGTGGGAGACTTGTTTACTATCTCTGTTAGGACTGACCTGGTTGAAAGCCCTGTCAAGCTGTCTGAATTTGGATGCTTTGGACGTTTGCCGTAAGGAGTTCTTTGCTCACCAAAGGAGCTAAATTGAGCAGAGATGAAGGACTAGTGTTCATTGATTTTTTTCCTCCTTGCTTCTGAACAGCTTAGAGGACAGGATACAAATTTAAAAGCTGTACCATAAGCATTTAAATAAAATACTCTTCTACTCTTACAAGTCTAACTGATGTGGTTTCAAATAACTTTATAAAACAGGTTTATAATTGGGAAAGCATTTAGCTGGCTAATAGAAATTCAAAGAAATCTTTGGCAATATTGTATCATCTCTTGTACCTGCTCTTGAAAGCTGTTAGTAATGCCAGGGTTTCCTTCTTAGAGGGATCAAACCATCCTTTGTTTGCAATTAAAATTCAGTCCTTTGATGTTTCACTGGGCCGTTTCTTCCTCTTGCTCTTTTTTTCTCTTTTTTTATTTTATTTTATTCTGATTTATTTTAAATGTAGAAATTCGATTTTTTCTGACATATAAAAATAAATGCTCAATGAAAAGCCAACAATACAGGATATTATAGAGGAGTTAAAGTCATCTGACATGTCTGAAAAATTAATTTTGTTAAGCTTAGGTCACTATCCCTCTGTGCACATATATTGAATTGATGGTTGTCTGTAATCTGCTGGTTTTTTTTTTTAAAACTCAACAGTGTGTTGTGACCATTTTCTAGAACAATAAAGATAGGTCTGTGGTATCTTCCTATGACTTAAAGCATTCTGATTTACAGGATTCAGATATTTTACTGATTTTCTAAAGATGGACATTTCTAAAATCATAGAAGAATAACTTTGTGTTAATCCTTGTTTCATATCAGAAGAGAGCTATTCATGGTGTCTGAGCACAGGGGAATGTGTTAGCCAGGGACAGGTGCACCTCAGAGAACCTGAGGATATTCAGTACAGTTGGGTCTTCTTTAAATTCTGGAATCAAGGAATAAATTTGGAATACTTTTTTGGCACATTTCATTGTCTTAGCTTCTTTCCTTGCATCTGCTCACAGTCTTTACATTTCTGTGGTTGTTCAGTTGCCCAGTCCTGTCTGACTCTACGTGACCCCATGGACTGCAGCACAACAGGCCTCCCTGTCCCTTGTCATCTCCTAGAGTTTGCCCAAGTTCATGTCCATTGCATTGCTCATGGCATCCAGTCATCTCATCTTCTGACACCCTCTTCTGCCCTCAATCTTTCCCAGCATCAGGGTCTTTTCCAATGAATTGGCTCTTCACATCAGGTGACCAAAATATTGGAGCTTCAGCTTCAGCATTAGTCTTTCCAATGAATATTCAGGGTTGATTTCCTTTAAGATTTACTGGTTTGATCTCCTGCAGTTCAAGGGACTCTCAAGAGTCTTCTCCAGCACCACAGTTCAAAGGCATTAATTCTTTGGATGTCAAGCTTTCTTTTCGGTCCTGCGCTCACAACCATACGTGACACTGAAAAGACCATAGCCTTGACTATATGGACCTTTGTCAGCAAAGTGATGTATTTTTTTTTTTCAGCACACTGTCTAGGTTTGTCATAGCTTTCCTGCCAAGAACCAATCGTCTTCATGTCTGCTGTTACCACCCACGGTGATTTTAGAGCCTAAGAAGAGGAAATCTGTCACTGCTTCCACCTTTTCCCCTTCTATTTGCCATTAAGTGATGGAGATGGATGCAATGACCCTAGCTTTCTTGTTTTTTAGTATTTAGTTTTAACCCAGCTCTTTCACTCTCCTCCTTCACCCTCATCAAGAAGCTCTTTAGTTCCACTTTGTTTTCTTCCATAAGAGTGGTATTATCCACTTACCTGAGGTTCTTGATGTTTATTCTGTCAATCTTAATTCCAGCTTGTATCTCTTCTAGCCCAGCATTTCTCATGATGTGCTCAGCGTATAGGTTAAATAAACAGGATGACAACAAACAGCCTTGTTGTACTCCTGTCTTAATCCTGAACCAGTCAGTTGTTCCATACAGGGTTCTAATTGCTGCTTCTTGACCCATGTACAGGTTTCCCAGGAGATAAGTAAGATGGTCTGGTAATTCCATCTCATTAAAAGTTTTCCACAGTTTATTGTGATCCACACACTTGAAGGTTTTAGTGTAGTTGATGAGACAGAGGTAGATGGTTTTCTGGAATTCCTTTGCTTTCTCTATGATCCAGCGAATGTTGGCAATTATGTCTCTGGTTCCTCTGCCTTTTCTAAACCCAGCTTAGACATCGGGAAGTTCTTGATTCCTGTAATGCAGAAGCCAAGCATGCAAGATTTTGAGCATTACCTTACTAGCATGGGAGATGAGTGCAATTGTCTGGTGGTCTGAACATTCTTTGGTACTGCCCTTCTTTGGAATTTGGATGAGGATTGACTTTTTCCAGGCCTGTGGCCATTGCTGGGTCTTCCAGATTTGCTGACATGAGTGCAGCACTTTGATAGTATCATCATTTAGGGTTTTAAATAGCTTTACTGAAATTCCTGGAGAAGGAAATGGCAACCCACTCCAGTATTCTTGCCTGGAGAATCCCATGGATGGAGGAGCATGTTGGGCTACAGTCCACGGGTTGCAAAGAGTTGGTTACAACTGAGTGGCTTCACTTTCACTTTCACTGTAATTCTGTTGCATCCACTAGCTTTATTGACAGCAGTGCTTCCTCGGGCCCAGTTGACTTCATACTCCAGAATGTCTGGCTCTGGGTAACTGACCACATCATCATGTTTATCTGAATCATTAATATCTTTTTGTGTGTGTGTGTAGTTTTCCGTGTCTGTGTATTCTTTCCATCTCTTCTGCTTCTACTAGGTCTCTACCATTTCTGTCCTTTATTGTATCCATCTTTGGGTGAAATGTTCCCTTGATATTTCCAATTTTCCTAAAGAAATCTCTAGTCTTTCCCCTTCCGTTGTTTTCCTCAATATCTTAGCATTGTTCACTGAAGAAGGCCTTCTTGTCCCTCCTTGTTATTCTCTGCTGCTGCTGCTGCTAAGTCTCTTCAGTTGTGTCCGACTCTGTGTGACCCCATAGATGGCAGCCCACCAGGCTCCCCCGTCCCTGGGATTCTCCAGGCAAGAATACTGGAGTGGGGTGCCATTGCCTTCTCCGTGTTATTTTCTAGAACTCCACATTTAGTTGCATGTACCTTTCCCTTTTCCCCTTACTTTCTACTTCTCTTCTTTCTTCAGCTATTTGTAGAGCCCCCTCAGATAGTCAGTGTTTACAGATTTTCCCAGTGTTTCTCCCTTCTGTTTAAATTTCACAGATGAATTTCTGTATGATCATCTTTGGCTCAATTTGCAGGGCCTTTTTTTGTTAGCATTTGGGTTATTAATACATTATCATTGATTAGAAATTATTTTCCCATTTAGACGTTCAGCCTTGTTTATAATAGCTTTGCTATATGGGCATCTAAATTTTTTTATTTCAAAAGTTTTTAAGCATGACAAAATTTTGGGTTAGAGGAATATATATTCCAAGTAAAATTAACTTTAGCTGTAAGTAGTAGTTTCTGTTGTTGCTATGTATAAGTTGCTAATGCCAATATAAAAGTGTATGTAATTACTTGCTGAATTTAGTCATTATTCTAACTTGAATGTACATTGCAATTCCAGACCAGTCTTTTCCTTTTTGATTTGGGGAAACAGAAGCACAAACTTAGAAGCTCCCTCATAGCACTGAGACTTACAAAGGTGGGCACAATTACTGTATTGAAAGTAGGCGAATCTCTTAGATATCATGGGTTTCATTTCATCTGTTGTAAAGCAAGGCATTTGGAATTGTAATCTCTACAAATGTGTATTGAGCATCTATAATTTATTAGCCTATTTACATGTGCTCTTTATTTATTCATCATTTCAACTGTGTAAGATGAGTGTTTCTACCTGCTTCCCATGTGCTGAGAATCTAAGGTTCAGAGAAATGAATTAACCTTTCTTATCATCATATGTTTAACAAATGATAGAACTGAAATGTGAATTTAGTTCTTTCAGAATTTAAAACCTGTTGTTTTCCTGATTATATTATATATTTATATTAATTTGATATACTCCACGTGCTCCAGAAACTTAGTTTATAATTGGACAGAGGGAATATTGGGTTGGCCAGAAAGTTCATTTGGGTTCCCAGAGTAACTTTTTGACCAACCCAATATTTATTATTTGCCATCCAGACCAGTGATGCTTAACTAGAATGGTACCACCCCTGGAGCATTTGAGAATGTCGGAGAACATTTTCATTTGTTACATTGACTGGGAGTTGCCACTTGCATTTAGTGATTGAGACCACAGGAATATTAAACATTTTGCAGTGTCTACTTCAGGCTCCTGGAACAAAGAATTTCCCCCCACAAGTGTGCCCTTGGTGGCCATGTTTAGATACAGTATTTTTCTGTGATATCTGTGAGGGCAGGAGACATTCTTCTTGTTGTATTATTACTGACTAGTAGAAGTATAATGCTTTAGTTTCTCATAATGTGTCCTGAAAACTTCCTGGAGTCATAGCCACAAATAGCAGTATCCATACCAGTAGGATACTACCACTTAACATACAACCCAGCATTTCAGTGCTGAACACATTTGTTTACTAAGAGATGATCCAAAGCCTTCATGATGTTATGAATTTTACATCATAAACTCTCTTACAATGTTAATTGTTCTCTGCCAGAGTATTTCACTGGTTACTTCCTTCACACTTATATTCTGTTTATAGTTATCTCCCAAAGAAATTGTTCTTTCAGGTTACCCTTTCTTGGGTCTTTTTCTATTCTATAGTAGGAAGGGGAAGTGTAAGATGTTCAGTTGTGCCTGACTCTTTGTGAGTACATGGAGTATAGCCCATCAGGCTACTCTGTCCGTGGGATTCTCCAGGCAAGAATACTGGGGTGGATGGCCATTTTATTCTTCAGGGAATCTTCCCGACTCAGAGATTGAACTTCGCTCTCTCACTTTGCAGGCATTCTTTACCGACTAAGCCAGATTCTCCTTTGGCATGCAAGTCCCATTTTTTATTACCTTGGTAGATCTAACTCACTTTTCCTTACCTAGTTTAGGTTCTTCTTGCACAATTCCAGAATACCCTGCTCATACTGCTATTAAGGTGTTTACCACAATACTGTGCTTTAGTTTTCTGATCTTGTTCTTCCTCTTGCCTGTAAGCTCCCTAAAGTTAAGGGATTGTGTTTACTTCAGTAGCTAAAAGACTATAGGTTACTTTCCCCATAACTTGAACTATTCCTGATGAGAGCAGTTTTATAACGAGTAGTCCTTCAGCCAGTTCAGACTATCCAAACTTTGTATTATGTCTTGGCATTCTTTTCATTGGAATGAGTTGTAAAAATCTGAGTATATATTCTCTTCACAGAAGATATATTTATACAGCTTTAAATCCATCACTGATTTTTAAGTCTGTCATCATTTGGCAGTAGACACTTTTTTTTTTGGCTTAATAAGGCTAATTTTTCGTTAAAATTTACTCTCTGTAAAGGCTCCATTCCAAAAATATTTAAATCATTTGCTTTAAATAAGCATTTAACCAGCATAGAAGATAACCGCATATACTTTGAAAGTAAAGTACGAACAGGAATTAACAACTGTGAATAGGAGCGAACACTTGAAAATTTATTATTTCTATTTTGTACTGCCATGACAAATTGACTTAAAAGCAAATTGTTTCTTGATTAAATCCTTAAAAGGAAATCTTTAGTGGGCCTGTGCCACTATTAAAAATGCAAATATTTTAAATTCAGAGTTAAACCACTTATAAATAGAATTCTTGGATAATTAACTGCTCTGACTTAAAGGATCTTCAAATTTATCACAATAAAGTATAAACTAGTTACCTCAATTTTTCAGTTGTATTAAAAATACTTCTATAATACTTTAGTCCATTAAATTAAGGATAGAACACTATAGAAATGATATATCCTCTTTGATTTAGGCTCTTACAGTATTTGATCAATTTTTGAAATATGAAGTTCTTAATTGTAATTATGGGTTATAAACAAAATTATGTTATACATTTCTTGAGTCTAGGATGTACTCTGGATGATAATGTTTTAAAAATAATAATTTATAATATACTTTCTTGTGATTTATCTTTCTCTTAAAAACTACTTAATTTTCAACAAAGTCCCAATAAGGTTTTAATATGTCTGTTAAATATAAGCTCATTTGCTGATGAGTGCTAATGACCAAAATGAACTATGGAAATATTAATTCAAATAAGTGGCTAGAGGATGAGAAAAATAGTAAAGTATCACTAAAATTAATGAAACATTCTTTCCTATTATGATATATATATATATGTATGAGCTTATTTTATCTTAAAATTATGTATACTTACAGTAGTGAAGGAAATCAAGCTGTTCCATAATTCTCTTTAAAATGGTGTAGTATTTTATTCTACTTTTTATAATTAAATTGAAATGATGTGTATAAACTGAACTTCAGTGAAAATAAAGTTGTCATCTCAAGCTTTGTGGATTTTGTCTCAAAAAAACTAATGATTAAACATGTTAGATCAAGGTTAATGGATGTATTGTCTTTGAAGGCTCTGACAGTTGGGTTGCTGGCATGGTAAAAGAATTTGTATTCCATTAATGGGTGAACTTCTTACCCATGTAATAAATAATGTATTTTACAAAGAAGTAAAATAATGAGATTTATTTCCTTTGCTTCAGGAAGATGAGGCAAGGTGCATATGGCTATCTTGACTGACAAAGTTGTCTCCTTTTCAAGAAATGACAGGTAAAAATGGCTAAATTCCCAATCATGAGCACTTGAAAATATTTACATATTTACATATCTTTTATGTAATAATACATATAAAAATAATACATTGTTAAATTTTAACTCTGATATAAACAATACTGATATTGTTGACAGTATTAATAACTTTGTTATAAGTTGAGTATATTCTATGTCTTTAGTACATAGAGCTGTGATAACTCAGGGAACATGATTTGAAATCTGGAACTTTTGCATCCTTATAAATATTAACTAATGGAATTTTACTTTATTTTTTGTTCTGTTTCTCAAAGTACAGTAAAACAGCACGAAATAAGTAATATAATAACTTGGGAATGTACTCAATTGGAAGCTGCACTGTTTTATTTTGGAATGTCACTTAAATGTGTTGTGTTTAATCTGGGTATGTTGAATTCTTACTTAACCTTTCAACTTTATTAAATGTCCTGATCTTCTTATTCTCAAAATATCCTTTAATATAAATTCTATTTGCAAAAAATTAAAATAGATTTCCATAGTTTGCAGATAATTTGAATTTATTTCTCTCTTCAAGGGTTGGAATAGATTTTCTGGAGCACTGGGGAGAGAACGTCCACCCTCAGAACTAGTTGGTCTCCTTCCTCTGGTATGATCAGGAAAGAAGCTCTGAGAAAATTGTATTGTGAAGAGATATTAATTACATGTAGCAAAATGTAAAAGTGTGCATTTGGCATGAAATGAAAGTGAAAGGAAACATTTCAAACTTTAGTTACCTAATGCATTCCAAGAAAAAAAACAAGAGATGTGACTATCAAGAACCATCAGTAAATGTTGTCAGGGACAACCTTTTCTTCCTCATACTAACTGATCCTTCCCACAGATCTAGAAAATGTACCTCAGAAGCAAGGTTTTTTTAGTTACATTTTAGGACTCTAGGGAAGCTTCTGTAGATGTCTCCGCTTGTATTTTACTGTGTTAATCTCCCCCTCCCTTCCCCTTTTTCTTTTTTTGGTTAGGAATAACCAATATGAATAGAACGTTATACATTTTAAAAAGATTCCTAGACAAGACTATAAAGTATGTCTTTTTCAAATTCTGTCGAGTTAGATTTGTGACAGCTTTGGTTGAATTTTTCTATTTATCAAATTGGATTTAGAAAGAGATTTATCACTAATCTGTTAAATGAGGACAAAAATCTCATCTTAAGTTGTTTTCAATGAACAAAAGTTATCAAATTTATATAGTAGATACAACATTTGCTTCCTCATTGAAGAATTCCTATTATAATCCATATGAAAAATTCTTAGCTCTTCCTTTTAATGGCACATTTATAAGCTATTCTTATGAAAAAAGTAGAATGATTTCTATCTTTTCTTGGTGGAGATTGCTTAAAGTAATGAAACTGGTTTGTTAATATAATAGTATAATGCTCAGTTAATAACCAATTATTGTGGTTTTTGTTTGAAGAGACATTTAGATGAACCTCATCTCTTTGTAGAGAATTTACCTCTGGGATATGACACTGGACTTTTCTCACATTTCCGGGTAATACCTAAAAAGCAGTGCCTAATGCATAGATTCCTTTTCATTCTGTTTTACTCTTAAAGTTATTCAGCTTTTAAAGGAATATCATTACTGCTTGAGATTATCCCTATAATGAGAAATCACAGCATGCATCTTGAAAAAATGGTTCCACTTCATCTTTTCTCATTCATCTCCTTGTGAAATTATAAATGCATGAGTGCAGTGTATGGCTATTCAGGTCAAATTCTCTTTCAGGACTGATGTTCCTGTTATACAATTTATCCATCTATTAGCATGCTGAAATGTCAAAAGCTTCATTTTTTTAAGAGTAGAATGTCAGTTTCTTTTTTCACTTAGAGCAATTTACCCAGGGAAAAAGCAAGAGATTTGACAGTTATAGCCATCAGGGCAAAGTCTGGCTGATGATTTGAGAAAATAGGAGTAAATGTTCAGATACAGGGTGCTCTAAGTTAATATGTTTTCAGGTTGCTGTATGAGGTAAAAGGGACAGTGCATGGGGTAAAAAGTAAATAGAGATCAGAATAATCTGTGCCTGTGTATATAAAAAGCTGCATCTCATTCCTAAATTTCAGGTTTTGAGAACTATTTTTTCACTCCTCTAAACTCTTGAGTTCAAACTCTTGAGTGACTTTTGAGTTGCAGCCAAGTGTATCATTGTGGTTGCCTGAAAGTAAAGAAGTTTTCAGTCAACTGTTGTTTACATCTAAATATTTAAAACTGTGATTGAGAGCTTTTCATTGATAATTAGAGTTTTATTTATTGTAAAGATAGCATATGTATGTGTAAAAGAAATTGGATAGAGTACAAAGATTCTGCATATTAATGTAGAATATATAAGATGTATTCAACAAGTACTTCATTAGAATATATAAAGTGAAATTATTTTAAAAGTACTATAAATATAAATGTTAACTGAGTTGTATTGATCATTTGGCAGATAGTATTGGGATCAATGAAAGATTACACAAGAGCACAGTTTTCAAGGTGCCAGTCAAAGCCAAACAATGAGCTTCCCCTCAAATTTCTGAAAATTCTCCCTTTGTGAGATAATGGATTGGGGTAGCTCTTTTTCTTTCCCATTTAAAAAGTCAGTTGGCACTGAGGAATGATGTGGTTGTTATCCACATTCCACATGGATTGAAAATCCCTTCCTTCATGCCCATGCTGTGGGATCTGTATGAGTCCACGAGATCCTGTACGGTCTGTGAGCCTCTGCTCCTTTCTTTTATGTTCTGTCTCTGGATGGGACTGTGCTGTCTTGAGAGGTCTATCTGTTGAGAGTATTTCCCCTATGAAAGGAAAGTGAAGAGCTTGGAGGGTAGCAGGTTATTTTGCAAGCTTCTGAGCCTCAGCGTATAAGTGTGTGGGGAGGTGTTAGGGTGGAAATTGGGCTCATTATGCCTTTCAGTTTATTCGTTTGTTGGTTCCCTGTCAACCTGCCAGCCTCTCTGTGGGACAACTGCCCTTTGTATCATAATCTGCCAACATTCATGGTGGTTGCATTCACTGTACCCATTGTACTTTGGAACTCCATTACAACTGGGGTTTGAATGCAAAGCTTCATGATATCTGGGTATACAGACAGTGTGCTGAGCCACAAAGGCATCCTTTGTATTTCTTAGTCTTATAATCCTTTAAAACAAAACAAAACACAAAAATGCCCAAGCCAGCTTTGAAGAAGTGATTTTCTGAGAATAGGAAGGAAAATATGCTTTCACCACGCTGTTCCATACTTTCATAAAACAGTGTTTGGGAAGAAGGGGAAATTTCTAATATTAAAGCTAGATTTGTTTCTTTGGCTAAAGTTGGCTATGTCTAAGACTAATTTTAATTTTCTACTTGTGGAGATGTGGGTGACTTTGCACCTGTCTTCATCTATTACCTTGCCTGGCAGGTGGCTACATTGATTATTTTTGGCATATGCTTTAGAAGTACCTCTGTGACCCTTGTGAGTTTCTGCATTGTCCACAGCAGTCCTGGACTATTCTTAACTTTGAACTCCCTTTTCAAAGGAAGATGTGTCTCTGACCTCTTTATGGCCACCTCCTCTGAGTCTCTTGTTTATCTTTTCTTTTCTGTGAGTGTGCAGTTTGGTTTTGAGAATAAAGAATGACAGAGTCTTCAATCAGCAGACAGGTGACAATTACAAATGAAATAAGGAAGGCTTGTTTTTCTTTGTTCCACACGCCCTCCCATTACTTTAGAGACAGAATTCCAGTTCTGAGTTATGAGGAAAATCGACACAATTGGGGTGCTACAGCAAACTCAGATAAATGCTATGCTCTGCTTCTGTCCTTCCTCCCTCTCCTGGGGGCTGACACAAGCTTTTTGAGGGTCAAGGTACTCTCTTCCTTTCTTCCTCCTTTCTTGACATAATTGGAAATGTTATATTTACTCTTTTTGTTAAATATCAATGTAAACTGATATTTAAGTTAGTGCATTAAGGCATTGAGCACTTGCCTAGTACTCTGGTTCACATGTACTTTTTTCATTTAACTGATAAACTTACATAGGACCATGGAAGTCAGAGATTCCTTTAGAGAGTCTTCGGCTTCTTAAGAATCCTAAGTCTGTTCATGCTACTGTACCTTGTTGTTTTGGCAGACCATTGACTTTCATAAATTCATACAAATGCATGCGTGCGCACGCACACACACACACACACAGAATACACTAGTTATAGTAGCGTCTGTTATGGTCTTCATCAGTGCAGATGAATACAAGCAGATCCTAGGTCTTTTAGTTACCATAATTAAAAGAAAAGAAAGTCCCTGTTACATGGTGGTCTCTCTAACATTGACTTTTACTACGTCTTCAGAGTGGTATTTTCAGGACTTCAATGACAATATATAAAAGAAGGAAGGTGTCTTTCTGTTCTTCCTGTTTGTAGATGGTTCTCAAAATTTAGTGTGCATTTAGTTCACTTGTGTTATGATATGTGTGACAGAGATGAGATTGATTTGATTTAATAGCTATTAAATGGCACAGAGATATGCATATTAAATAAACATTCTAATTTTCAGACAAGAGGCTCAGAAGGCACAGTTTGAGGACCACTGAGGAAAGCCTTCCTGTGTGGTCTCTAGTGTGTTATAAATGAATCATTCTTTGTGAGGCTTTGATCATCTAAGCTAGTTTAACTATCATTTCTAAGTTTGATCACTATAAGGGCCATTTAATGTATATATAGTCATTATATATATATAAATATATTTTAGATAACAGCCTATATTGGTTTGCATTCATAATTCAAAATTATTGACTAACTATTAAATGAATGTCAGTGTACAAATCGTAATGAACATTTTATATGAATGTGGGTTGTTATAATCTTCTGACGTTGTAGGTAAACTAAACGAATAGTACATTATTATGAAATTGTCTTTTACATTAGGTAGAGCTTATCAAGTAACTCTATTTCCATGTGTCTACAACTTAACTCATGATCATTCCATTTCACACATATGTGTGATTCCTAATCCGTACCTCCTTGCTCATTAATGAGTACTGAAAGATTTTGCTCTTTGTAGGCCCACCAATAAAACATTTAAGTGCTTTCTCATCAGACTGACTCCAGCAGTGATTGATACAAACTCACTCTTTTCTAGTCTTTGCTTAAGATCCTTAACTTCTCAGTTGTTGCTATTGTTCAGTTACCCAGTCATGTCTGACTCTTTGTGACCTGATGGACTCCAGCACGCCAGGCCTGTCTGTCCCTCTTCTTCTCCCGAAGTTTGCCCAAGTTCATATCTAGTAGCATCCAGCCATCTCATCATCTTATGCCCTCTTCCCCTTTGCCCTCAATCTTTCCCAGCATCAAGGACTTTTCCAGAGAGTCAGTTTTGCATCAGATGACCAAAATACTGGAGTTTCAGCTTCAGCATCAGTCCTTCCAGTGATTCAGGGTTGATTTCCCTTAAGATTGACTGGTTTGATCTCTTGTTGACCAAGGGACTCTCAGGAGTCTTCTCCAGCACCATAGTTTGAAGACATCAATTCTTCAGACAACAGAGGGCGAGATGGTTGGGTGGCATCACTGACTCATTGGACATGAGCTTGAACAAGCTCTGGGACATGCTGATGGACAGGGAAGCCTGGCATGCTGCAGTCCCTGGGGTTGCAAAGAATCAGACATGACTGAGCGACTGAACAACAAGAACAACTGTCCAGCTCTCACAACCATATGTGACCAATGGGAAAACCATAGCCCTGACTATATGGACCTTTGTCGGCCTTCTCAGTACTTGGCATTAAGAAACTATAAGAATAGTTCCAACTTATAGGTTTATTTTGATGCTTGATGAAAATATATTTGCAGAACCCTTAGCACAGTGCTTCACACATATTGAACCTTCCATAAATGTTTAGTTAGGTGGTCAAGAGTGTCTAGGAAGCACATACTGTCTCTGGATTTTTTTTTTTTCTTTTTGATTGTGGGTATTAGCAGTTTTGTTTTTTATTTAGGTATTTGTCAAACTCAAGAAGGCAGTTAGATTGGTGTACTTTATACTAAAATAGATCTTAGAGATGTTTATATGAACACCCATGCCACCATTTTTCATTTCAGAAACTGAGGAACTTCATGTAGAATAGTTAATAAGCTGGCACTGGAACTGGTTTACTTGCTCCAGCAATGGAATACACATCTCCTAGCCTAATTATACTTCTGAATATTTAAGTATGGTGTTCGATACATGATACAGGGTGCTCAGGGCTGGTGAACTGGGATGACCCAGAGGGATGGGATGGGGAGGGAAGTGGGAGGGGAGTTCAGGATGGGGACTACATGTACACCCGTGGCAGATTCATGTCACTGTATGACAAACCCAATACAATATTGTAAAGTAATTAGCCTCCAAATAAATAAATAAATAAAGTGAAAAAAAAAAAGTATGGTGCCTTAACTCACAGAAATTGGGCTATAATCATTTACACTGTATAAGATATTTTGTGGTAGTGGTTGGTGGTTTAATCATTCAGTCACGTCTGACTCTTTGTGACCCTATGGACCATAGCCTGCCAGGTTCCTATTCATTGGATTCCTCAAGAATGCTGGAGTGGGTTGTCATTTCCTTTTCCAGGGGAACAAAGACATTTTGTATGTATTTTAAATATTTGCAGGAATATAAAACTGTTTTATACTAAATTTTTAACATTTTTCTCTTTGAGTTGAGTCTAATAACAGCATACAGCATTTATCAAACAGCCTTGTAACTACAATTGTCTTGCGCTTTGTATATTAATAAAAATTGGAAGACCCGGTTCTATAGTTTGGCAGTGGTTTTGCATGATGATGGAGCCCAGGGGGACAGTCTTAAACCTCTTGGTCCTTGGGTTTGTGAAGCTCAGGTATTTTGGAGCCAGTTTGCTGCCAGCTGGCTTATTCTCAGAGGTGGTGCTCTGGCAATAATTCTTCAGACAGATAGAAGCAGTCAGATTGGTCAACAAAACAGAACCAAAGTTTTGGAATTCCTGTTCAGGATAATTCCTTTTCAGTTGATACTGGCTGCCATGTAAAGAAAAGTACAAAGTTGGAGGGGTATTGACAGAGCTTGTTCTGTACTTCATGACATAACTCCATCTGAAGATGCAGTGTTTTATTTTGGCAGCTGTGATGTGGTGATTAGGCACATATTTTAGACAGGACATGCATCAGAGCCACCATTCCTCATATTCAAACTAAATTGGGCATTTTGCTCTAGGGAGTAATTCTGCCCTACTCACATCTTACTACTTGCTGCTTATCAGAAAGTGGCCCGACTGGCCCCATTAATCCTCATTTTAAAGTCCAGACCAAAATATTACCTTCTTAGTAAACCCTTGTCCACTGTCCTCTTTTATACAATATCTGCCATGCTGCTCTCTATTTTAGCAATCACTGATTTCTTTGTCTCACTTTCTTCTCACAGTGTAAATGATTATGAGAAGGTTGTTATTTGATGACAAGTGTGAGATGGGCATTCTCACACTCCTACTGTACAGCTTAATTTTGTTTTTTCAAGTCCCCAGTGTAATGTCTGGTACATTCTCAGTGCTTAAAAACAGTGGAATGAATGAATGTGCCATTTGGATACTTCTTTGTAAGGTAGAATTTAATAGATATAGCTGATCTTGAGTGAACAGTGTTGCCATTGTACAGTGTAATTAAATGTACTTTATAATGTTCCATCTCAAACTTTCTTGCTCTGAAATAGTACAGATCATCTGGAAAATTTTGCTCAACTTTCTCCTTTAAAGACACTTTTACAAAGCTATTTTTCATGTTATTTAACAGTAAATCAACATTCACAAAGCTAAGATCATGGCATCTGGTCCCAACATTTTATGGCAACTAGATGGGGAAACAATGAAAAGAGGGACAGACTTTATTTTCTTGGGTTCCAAAATGACTGTGATTGTTGACTACAGCCATGAAATTAAAAGACACTTGCTCCTTGTAAGAAAAACTACAAAAACCTAGACAGTATATTAGAAAACAGAGACATTATGTTGACAGCAAAGGACCGCATAGTTGAACCTATGTTTTTTCCAGTAGTCATGTACGGATGTGAGAGTTGGACCATAAAGAAAGTTAAGAACTGAAGAATTGATGCTTTCTGAACTGTGGTGCTATAGAAGACTCTTGAGAGTCCCTTGGACTTCACGGAGATCAAACCAGTCCATCCTAAATGAAATCAACCCTGATATTCTTTGGAAGGACTGATGCTGAAGCTCCAATACTTTGGCCACCTGATGTGAAGAACTGAGTTATTGGAAAAGACCCTGATGCTGGTAAAGATTGAAGGCGGGAGTAGAAGAGGATAGCAGAGGATGAGATGGTTGGATAGCATCACCAACTCAGAGGACATGAGTTTGAGCGAATTCTGGGAGATAGTGAAGGATAGGAAGCCTGGTGTGCTATAGTTCATGGGGTCATAAAGAGTTGGACAAGACTGTGTTGACTGAACAATTGAAAGACAACAATAATAAATAATGATACACCAAGAGCCAAAGGACTTTCTTTAGGTTTTTTTGTTTTTATAGCTTTCTTTCTATTTTTAATGCAGTGTGTCTATGTGCAAGGGGTCATGTGGTATGAACAGTGGCAACAACTGCATTAGTTTGAGGAATAAAGACAATTTTGAAGTGAAAGATTTAATATCAGTTCTTTAAAGGGAGTTTGCTTTAAATGTACCCTTATATGAATTGTACCAAGGTAACACTGAGGTTTTTAAAATCCGTATTTGGTATAATGATTTGTGTGTATGTGTATTTTTGTTGTTCTTATATTTATTGCAAAGCTATTTTGTTTATAATCTATTGAAATTAGTACAATTCTGAGGAATAGCTACTTTCATATTTTCAAAGCAGTTAATCTAGGGAGATATTTGTTAACATTGTGATAGTAGTTACTATTTCCTTTGGGAAAATTTCATTTTAATATATTATAAAATAATTATGAAACTAATTTATAAGTACTTTTAAAAATTAAGGACTAGAGAGGTGTATCAAGTTGAGTAAAAATTCCCAACTCCTCTTATTGGCCATAAGTAAATATGGTAAATGATTTAGTATGTATTTTCCTGGATTTTTCTTTATGCATACAGTCATGTGTGTGCTCAGTTCAGTTCAGTTGCTCAGTCATGTCTGACTCTTTGCGACTCCATGAATCGCAGCACGCCAGGCCTCCCTGTCCATCACCAACTCCCGGAGTTCACTCAGACTCATGGCCATCGAGTCCGTGATGCCATCCAGCCATCTCATCCTCTGTCGTCCCCTTCTCATCCTGCCCCCAGTCCCTCCCAGCATCAGAGTCTTTTCCAATAAGTCAACTCTTCACATGAGGTGGCCAAAGTACTGGAGTTTCAGCTTTAGCATCATTCCTTCCAAAGAAATCCCAGGGCTGATCTCCTTCAGAATGGACTGGTTGGATCTCCTTGCAGTCGAAGGGACTCTCAAGAGTCTTCTCCAACACCACAGTTCAAAAGCATCAATTCTTCGGCACTCAGCCTTCTTCACAGTCCAACTCTCACATCCATACATGACCACAGGAAAAACCATAGCCTTGACTAGACGGACCTTAGTTGGCAAAGTAATGTCTCTGCTTTTGAATATGCTATCTAGGTTGGTCATAACTTTTCCTCCAAGGAGTAAGCATCTTTCAATTTCATGACTGCAGTCACCATCTGCAGAGAGTGGAGCCCCCAAAAATAAAGTCTGACACTGTTTCCCCTGTTTCCCCATCTATTTCCCATGAAGTGATGGAACTGGATACCATGATCTTTGTTTTCTGAATGTTGAACCTTAAGCCATCTTTTCACTCTCCATTTTCACTTTCATCAAGAGGTTCTTTAGTTCTTCTTCACTTTCTGCCATAAGGGTGGTGTCATCTGCATATCTGAGGTTATTGACATTTCTCCCAGCAATCTTGATTCCAGCTTGTGTTTCTTCCAGTCCAGTGTTTCTCATGATGTGCCCTTGTGTCAGGTTTTATTTGCAGCAAGCGAGATCTTCAGTTATGGTGTGTGGTATCTAGTTCCCTGACCAGGGTTTGAACCTGGGCCCCCTGCATTGGAAGCTGAGACACTTAACCACTAGACTGCAGGGCAGTCCCTATGTGTGTGCTCAGTTGTGTCCAACTCTTTGTGACCCTTTATACTATAGCCCACCAGGCTTCTCTGTCCAAAAATTTTTCAGGCAAAAATAAAGAAGTTGGTTGCATTTCCCTCCTTCAGGGGGTCTTCCCGACCCATTGATCGAACCCACCTTGCCTATGTCTCATGCACTGCAGGCAGATTCTTTACCACGGAGGTATTAGGGAAGCCCTATATAGTCATATATAGGGTAGTGTATTTACATATGGGCTTCCCAGGTGGCACAATGGTAAAGAATTCACCTGCCAGTGCAGGAAATAGAAGAGATGTGGCCTCGATACCTGGATCAGGAAGATCTCTTGCAGTAGGAAATGGCAACCCACTTCAGTATTCTTGCTGGAAAATTCCTTGGACAGAAGAACTTGGTGGACTACAGTCCAAATGGTTGCAGAGTCGGACATGACTGAGCATACATGCACACAAACACATTTATATATTCAATATATGCTTATACATATATGTGGTATATACCTATAAAGCTAATAGAATATTCATTAAAATGGAAATGGTATTGTTATTCATAGCATTCTCAGATGTTTTTGTTGCTTCAAAACTTACCTTAGAAATCTTTCTGTCTTAGTGTAGATAAATTTGTTTCTTTTCTTTTTATCAGTCTCTGAAAGTGAAAGTTGCTCAGTCGTGTCCAACTCTTTGCGACACCATGGACTATATAGTCCATGGAATTCTCTAGGCCAGAATACTGGAGTGGGTAGCCTTTCCCTTCTCCAGGGGATCTTCCTTCCCAATCCAGGGATTGAACCCAGGTCTCCTACATTTTCAGGCAGATTCTTTACCAGCTGAGCCACAAGGGAAGCCCAAGAATCCTGGAGTGGGTAGCCTATCCCTTCTCCAGGGGATCTTCCTGACCCAGGAATTGAACTGGAGTCTCCTGCATTGCAGGCAGATTCTTTATCAACTGAGCTATGCTCTAGTGGTTCTTTATTTACCAGGTCCACAGTATAGTGATTCAGTCTCCTTTTCTTGGCCTTTTGCATTGTTTTCAGGTTTTTCCTACTTTGATTTCTGTTACAGCAGACATCATGGGCATATTTATTGGTGCAAGTATTTTGGGAGATTGTATTTGTAAAGTGGAATTATAGGGGAAATTATGAAATATATAATAAATGCTTTCGCTAAACATTGCCAAAACACAATGCAAAAAGGGAGTTCTTTCTTTCACATGGTCATTTTAATAACAGGATCTTGCTATTTTAGAGTAAGTACACTTTTTTCTAATTATAATATAATGTATATCCATTATAGAGAATTTAGAATTATAAAAATGTCAAGGGATAAAAAGAAAAGCTTTGAGTCCAAAAGTCCGTTATACACATCTGTGTCTTTTTTCCTGACTTGCATACAGGGTCGTCATTGCCATCTTCCTAAATTCCATATATATGTGTTAGTATACTGTATTGGTGTTTTTCTTTCTGGCTTACTTCACTCTGTATAATCGGCTCCAGTTTCATCCATCTCATCAGAACTGATTCAAATGAATTCTTTTTAACGGCTGAGTAATACTCCATTGTGTATATGTACCACAGCTTTCTTATCCATTCATCTGCTGATGGACATCTAGGTTGTTTCCATGTCCTGGCTATTATAAACAGTGCTGCGATGAACATTGGGGTACATGTGTCTCTTTCAATTCTGGTTTCCTCGGTGTGTATGCCCAGAAGTGGGATTGCTCTGGGTCAGAGGGAGAGGGAGAGGGTGGGATGATTTGGGAGAATGGGAATTCTAACATGTATACTATCATGTAAGAATTGAATCGCCAGTCCATGTCTGACGTAGGGTGCAGCATGCTTGGGGCTGGTGCATGGGGATGACCCAGAGAGATGTTGTGGGGAGGGAGGTGGGAGGGGGGGTCATGTTTGGGAACACATGTAAGAATTAAAGATTTTAAAATTAAAAAAATAAAAAAATAAATAAAAAGAAAAGCTTTATAATCCTACCATCTAGAAATAAGCACTGTTGCTCTTTTGATACGTTTAGTTCCAGTCCATATTTTCCTCTGCATAATTTTTACTGTATTTATACCTCAGATTTTCTTATTTATCATTATAGTGCATTTAACCCTACATCATTAGAAATATTAAAACATTGATATACTGATTCCCTCATTGTTCATTATATAGTACTAGCATGATACTTAAACTATATTCCTCTGTTTTATATTGATACTTAATATGTATCCATTTTCAGCAGTCATAGATAGTAAGAAATATCTTTCATGTAAGCTTTCTCTGTGTTTCGTATTAGTCTCTTAGCACACATTAAAAGTCATGTAAATACTGGGTTAAATAGTAGTAATACTATGATGTACTTAGATGCCAAATTATTTCCCACAAAGACTGTATCAGTTGCAGTCTTTTTTGTACGGTTTAAGTATGCCTTTTTCATCATTCCCAGGCTGCTACGGATGGGTTTTAATGATGTTTGGAAGGCTACGATCCATTTCATTTTTAGCCTTAGAATATTATTTCTTATTCATTTTAGGTACTCCTTTATAGTTTTGGCTTAAAGTTAAAACTTGTTTTAAACCTCTTGAGCTTTGCCAGTTGGCCCAAATTATTAGACATTTCAGAACTATTTACTTATTGCGTAGTTTTACATGCATCATGTGTAGTGGGATAATCAATGATGAACAATTCAATAACATAAATGTTTAATAGTAATAATGAAAACCTAGAGTCTCCAGAGAAATTCAGTATGCATGAAAGTTCCTTTCAACTTTATGTATTTCTTGGTGCTCCCTTCGGAGACCATGTCATCTGCATTCATTTGTCATACATACTGTGCACCTCAAAGAAGGAAAAAGTGTTAGTTTCTTTTTCTGTTGCCGTTTCCTCCTTCATATATGTCTTCTTTTTGTGATAAGCCATATTCCCTGGTGGCTCAGATGGTTAAGAATCTGCCTACAGTGCGGGAGACTCTGGTTCAACCCTGGTTCAGGACTATCCTCTGGAATAGGAAATGGCTACCCACCCCAGTATTCTTGCCTGGAGAAGTCCATGGACAGAGGAGCCTGGTGGGCTACTGTCCATGGAGACGCAGGATTCAGATACGACTGAGCGACTAAAACTGTGTTTTTTTGAAGCTTTTGCCACTGAGCTTTACCACTTTCTTTCCTTTTATTGTTTTTTTTTTTTAATTTTATTTTATTTTATTTTTTTAAGTTTTAAAATCTTTAATTCTTACATGCATTCCCAAACATGAACCCCCCTCCCACCTCCCTCCCCATAACATCTTTCTGGGTCATCCCCATGCACCAGCCCCAAGCATGCTGCATCCTGCGTCAGACATAGACTGGCGATTCAATTCACATGATAGTATACATGTTAGAATGGCATTCTCCCAAATCATCCCACCCTCTCCCTCTCCCTCTGAGTCCAAAAGTCCGTTATACACATCTGTGTCTCTTTCCCTGTCTTGCATACAGGGTCGTCATTGCCATCTTCCTAAATTCCATATATATGTGTTAGTATACTGTATTGGTGTTTTTCTTTCTGGCTTACTTCACTCTGTATAATCGGCTCCAGTTTCATCCATCTCATCAGAACTGATTCAAATGAATTCTTTTTAACGGCTGAGTAATACTCCATTGTGTATATGTACCACAGCTTTCTTATCCATTCATCTGCTGATGGACATCTAGGTTGTTTCCATGTCCTGGCTATTATAAACAGTGCTGCAATGAACATTGGGGTACATGTGTCTCTTTCAATTCTGGTTTCCTCGGTGTGTATGCCCAGCAGTGGGATTGCTGGGTCATAAGGTAGTTCTATTTGCAATTTTTTAAGGAATCTCCACACTGTTCTCCATAGTGGCTGTACTAGTTTGCATTCCCACCAACAGTGTAGGAGGGTTCCCTTTTCTCCACACCCTCTCCAGCATTTATTGCTTGCAGATTTTTGGATCGCAGC
Source organism: Ovis aries (assembly GCF_016772045.2). NCBI lineage: Eukaryota > Metazoa > Chordata > Mammalia > Artiodactyla > Bovidae > Ovis > Ovis aries. The sequence continues at coordinate 77,593,381 of NC_056059.1, forward strand.
CATTCTGACTGGTGTGAAGTGGTACCTCATTGTGGTTTTGATTTGCATTTCTCTAATAATGAGTGATGTTGAGCATCTTTTCATGTGTTTGTTAGCCATCCGTATGTCTTCTTTGGAGAAATGTCTATTTAGTTCTTTGGCCCATTTTTTGATTGGGTCGTTTATTTTTCTGGAGTTGAGCTGCATAAGTTGCTTGTATATTTTTGAGATTAGTTGTTTGTCAGTTGCTTCATTTGCTATTATTTTCTCCCATTCAGAAGGCTGTCTTTTCACCTTGCTTATATTTTCCTTTGTTGTGCAGAAGCTTTTAATTTTAATTAGATCCCATTTGTTTATTTTTGCTTTTATTTCCAGAATTCTGGGAGGTGGATCATAGAGGATCCTGCTGTGATTTATGTCTGAGAGTGTTTTGCCTATGTTCTCCTCTAGGAGTTTTATAGTTTCTGATCTTACATTTAGATCTTTAATCCATTTTGAGTTTATTTTTGTGTGCGGTGTTAGAAAGTGATCTAGTTTCATTCTTTTACAAGTGGTTGACCAGTTTTCCCAGCACCACTTGTTAAAGAGATTGTCTTTACTCCATTGTATATTCTTGCCTCCTTTGTCAAAGATAAGGTGTCCATATGTGTGTGGATTTATCTCTGGGCTTTCTATTTTGTTCCATTGATCTATATGTCTGTCTTTGTGCCAGTACCATACTGTCTTGATGACTGTGGCTTTGTAGTAGAGCCTGAAGTCAGGCAAGTTGATTCCTCCAGTTCCATTCTTCTTTCTCAAGATTGCTTTGGCTATTCGAGGTTTTTTGTATTTCCATACAAATCTTGAAATTATTTGTTCTAGTTCTGTGAAAAATGTGGCTGGTAGCTTGATAGGGATTGCATTGAATTTGTAAATTGCTTTGGGTAGTATACTCATTTTCACTATATTGATTCTTCCTAAAGAAACTAAAGACCTATATATAGAAAACTATAAAACACTGATGAAAGAAATCAAAGAGGACACTAATAGATGGAGAAATATACCATGTTCATGGATTGGAAGAATCAATATAGTGAAAATGAGTATACTACCTTTTATTGTTGACATGACTGAGCTCTTATCATTTTCTAATTCAAGGAACCTTCTAGGATTATTCTCATAGCTTTCATCTTACTGAACCTGTAACTTCAAACAGCTGTGATTTCAATACAGCTTAGTTATCAAACTATCTCATATAAATTTACCCATCTACCATGATTATCGTAAATCTTATCACCAGATTATTTCAGTTTTCAAAACCACAGAAATCAGACCTACCTCTGATTACAGTCTTCTCTTCTTCCAATTAACTTTCTCAGGTACAGTCATAATATCAGTACCATTAATATGTTGATTTTTGCCCTCACCATGTTCGATTCATTGATCATCATTTTTCTTACAGTCTTGCAAATACTGTCAAAACCCTTGTTGCTCTGTTTTCATCACACTAGCCTGGCAAGATGCCTTACCGTATGTCAAAAATGATGTGTTGGAAGGACCCTGGCCACATCAGAGTTTAGTCCTTGCTCTCTGTGCTGACTAGCAATATAAACTTGGCAAGTCACTACACTAATCTAGCCTGTATAAATTGTAGTGTTTAGACTAGATCATCATTTTCTAAAATATAATAGACACTAGATCCAGATGTTATATATAAAAAAATTCCGTAGTCAAATACATTTGGTAACACAGCATATTATTCCCTCTTACAAACTCACTCTGCATAATAGCATTTTAAAGGTTCTGAGGAGTCCTATGGGGAGGAAAAAGCAACTTGACATTATTTATCCTACTATTTGACTGTGGAGCCTCACACACTTAATTTCTATTTGCAGAACTTGACTCACATTGACCACACATTTGGGATTGCTGGGCCAGATTATCTTTGGCATTGTTTATTTCTGATATTTAATTTCATGATTCTGTAATTTATGTGTTTGTTTTAGTCACTAAGCATATCTAGGATAGATACAATCCAGTGTGTCCATAATTCAGTGAGATGGATTTATACTACATATCACCCACAAATAGTGCTTGACAGTGGTCCTTCTTAGGAAGTATTTTTTTGAGATCAGTGGTATTTTATATACTGTATTAGAGAGAAAGAGAAACAATGCCTATGACTTATTAACAACAGTGTGGTGAGTAATCTCTTATTCCACAGTCATCAGTCAGTGAATAAGAAGGTTTCTTTAAGACCTTCCTTCAAAGTCACTTAAATGAAGAAGTAGATGTGGGGGAGGCAATGCATATATGTGAGAATTGCCAATACTTGCTTTGCATAATGTAGTGATTCTGATAGGTTGCTGGAGTAAGTAGAAGTTAAAGAGATGCATGAAAGTACAGGATTGTAAAGTTCAAACAAAATGGAAACTTGATTAACAGAAGTCACTGTCATAGACTAATTGTAATTCTGCAGCATATGAATCCTTGAAAAATGTCCCCTAAAAAGGACAGCCAAAAGTCCTGCTTCTGTCTACTGTTCCCCTGAAGAGAATTTTCGAACTTAGGTATTTCCTGGCATGGTAAAAAGCAAGGGACCTTTAAAATAATTTTTAAATTATGTATATAAGTTAAAACAACATGAGTTTGGTGGAAATGATAGTAGAGCCTTTCTGGTCATTAAATAATATGAGATTTAGCTTTCAATTTAGTTAACTAAATGTACTGTATGCAGGAGACCTGGGTTTGATCCCTGGGTCAGGAAGATCCCCTGGAGAAGGAAATGGCAACCCACTCCAGCATTCTTGCCTGGAAAATCCCATGGTCAGAGTAGCCTGATAGGTTACAGTCCATGGGGTCACAAAGAGTCAGACACAACTAAGAGATTTCACTTTCATTATATGTGAATGAGAGCTCTTTAAACTGTATATATCTCTTTATTTTTTGTTTCCATGTTTCGTTGTCTTTACTTTTTTGAGAAAATATTTCTAAATTTGTCCTTTTTCATGTGTTAAGTTTGCATATAAAAGATTCATGCAAATGTTATTAGTTATGCATTTTAAAATAATTATGTTGGTTTTATTATAAATATGGGATATAATTCCCCAAGAGCATGGCAGAAATAATGAATTAGTACTTAGAGATTTTTCTAGTGCTAATGATTAAATGATTGCTTCAGTAGTGTAATTTTTCAACTCTACATAATTAATGACTCTGAGTAAGCAATTAAATTATGTTTAATTTTGATAACTGTTATGATTAAATAATTACATATTTTGTTATTTCTAAAAATTAATTGTTTTATTGGCTGTGATGTTGATTGAGTCCTCACTTAATTTATTGATTTTTGTTGTATGGGAAATGTTTTCTAAGTCAAACAAAATCCCATGATACAACTAGGCAAAATCTCTACACATTTACTACACAGGCAAGAATAAAAACTGTGGTTCAAATACAAGAGCAGTTCCATTTATTACTAACTGATTCACAAATTATACCAAGAGGATGGTCATTGATATTTTCTGAAAGGAAGTCCTTAAGTGGAATACTACAATTTTCTGTCTCTTTTGCCCTCTTATAAAAAGTTCAACATTTTTTAATGATTTGAAGAAAGACATCAAAGGGAATATTTTCAAGATTTGAGAAGGACATTTATTTGGTAGCAAAATGTCATGTTTCAGAAATAAATTCTAAAATTGGTCTCTATAGACTATAAAATTTGTTTGAGTTATACAAGAAGAGGTTTATGGCATCTTATTTCTTCAAGAAACCATCTGAGAAAATACTCTATCACAATGAAGTGAGTTAGGAGCTGCAAGGTGGGATAGGACTGAGGATTTTTTTTTATTCATTCATCAAACCTGATTGAGTGCTAACTACATGCTAGATTCAGCTCTTCCTGAGCCCCCAAGAAACTCGCAGAACAGTTGAAATAGGTGTTTGCTAACTGGTGGTGTTAATGAAAATAGATGCTCTTTCAGAAGTAGAAGCTCTGCGTAGACACAAAATTAAGATAGTTTTAATATGGACATTACTTAGGATGTTTGAGGTTTCAATTACCATACCACATTTTGACCTTGTGGTGCTATCATTAATGACAATTATTAATACTATTCAGAATAAAACATTGTATTAAAAATTGAAAATTTGAAACTTAAGAATTAGGGCCATTATTACAAACCCTAACTATGAGAAATATAGTGGTGTAGAAGGTCTAGACTGTATTATATAAAGAAATATTGAAAGACTGTTTAGCCTAAGCAAGAGAATGTTTAGGGATATGAAAGCTTTGTATTGATATGTGCAAATGTCATAATCCATGTTTTTACTATTCTTTGTGTCCTGAAGTGTAAGTGTCCTGAAGATGTGTGAGAGTTAAAACAGTTTTCAGTTTAAAACTGTTTAAGTTATAAACAGTGAGTATAGTAGGAACCATAAGCTTCTCTATTGGTATGTGAAACTTTCTTTGAAATGATTGTGAGGAAAATTGCTTTAAACTCTTTATGTACCTTTCATTACACTGAAGTGAATATTTCCAACTATAGGAAGAAAGAAAAGAGGTATAAATATATATACTTCATGATATTGAGTAGGAAGACAGTATATTCAATCTGATTAATCCTTGTAACTAAGTCTCTTCCTATTGCTATTGGAAGGCATATTAGCTCTTTTAGGCCAGCAGGTATCATTCAATGCATTATTCAAATAATAGAGCCCATTGGGTTATTAATTCACCAATCTTGTTTTCAGTATATAACTCATAACTACTTAGAATGGTTCTTAGAACTACAGTCTTAGAGTATGATGACTGAGTTCACCAAAACAAACAAACGAAAAAAAATCAGTGTATGCCTGGGTTGAACCTGATTCATGCTTAAAGTCTCAGGGAAAGCAATGACTTGAATCAGATCAAAGGACCTATCATAGGCACTTGAAAGTCTTGGATATTCTGTGAGGAAAATTGCTGAGTTTTACACTTGCTCAAACCAAAATCAAGAGATGCTTTCACCAGTTTGAGCCATGCTGTATTTCTTCATTAAGCCAAATTTTTACATTTTATGTATCAAGAGTTTGTATTTGTTTAATCATGATAAACATTCAACTGGAGATACTTGTTAAAATATTATTAGAAATTTATCTTTATACTTTCTGTATCTATGTGTATAAGCTCTATGAAGAATTTTTCTTCTTACATCTTAAGAAGAATCTGTTAGTGAATTATTGTATCCCTAATGGATCATTTGTCTATCATTTATTAAAATCAGACAAAATGACTTGTTAATATTTCTTCATCACCTGAAACCATTGTAGAGCACTCTTAGGAAATCTTAGCACATTTTCTAAGCTTGAAATAAAACCAGATATTATTGGAAAAGCAGAAAACACGATTACCAAAGAGAAGAAACCAAATCAAACCCCAAACCCGAGGACAGACACTTTTTATTCTTAAATGCACATATGAATGTTTTAATCAAAATGATTACAAAGTGATTATTTTCCTATGTAATTGACTCTGTATTGTGTATGTATTTATATCATAGAATTTGAAATTACCTCAAGGGTAATTTTTGAATGTACTTCAATGAGAACATGTAATAAACAGTCTTTATTATTGCAAAGCAGAGTTGTAGAGAAAGCATGGTATATTCAAATGAGTATCCTAGTAGTACTATCAGAATAAATCTATGTTCTTAAAAAACAAAACTTATGTTCTTTGGGACGTAGAAGCCTAATTCCTAAGTTAAATTTTTATAAGGCAGAATTAAGATTATTTAATTGGTGAAAATAAATTTCTATAATACAGAAAGCTTAAATCTGAGAAAATGAATAGTCAAAGGTATAAAATATGGTAGAAATAAAAATGAAATAAAAAATCATAGTAAGTCATGACTCTGCTATTTTATTAAACTTTGTTTCATAAACTGGAAGACTTGGCAATCTGATAAATTTGCCTTTTAATATTCAATGGTTAATTTTTTAAATAAATTATTCCTTTGTCTTCTACTGCAGTAGTTAGCTAAATCTGTCTTAAGGAATGTGGAAATCTGCAGTCTTGACTAAGTAATAATAGAGATAAAAGTAGAAAAGTTCTGGACTTAAATCCAAAACTGTTATTTTAACCATATTCTTGATATAATTTAAGAAGAGAATTTGAAATGAAGATTAATGAGTTGGACGGGTAGTTATTTAGGATATATGCATTTCATTTAACTGCCTTAAGGTATTTCTATAAGATCTGATTATGTTTGAGTGCAAAGGAAAAAGCTTGTATCACATTACTAGTTTCAAATACAAAGGCAGTGTTATTCTTAAAAAGTTACGGAACATTTTGAATCTTATAAAGTAGTGAAACTTGATAAACAGACTTTCAATTTTATATTTAGATATATGATCCAGATTCCCTGGTGGCTCAGAGGGTAAAGAGTTTGCCTGCAATGTGGGAAACCTGAGTTCAATCCCTGGGTTGGGCAGATACCCGAAGAAGAAAATGGCAACCCACTCTAGTATTCTTGCCTGGAAAAATCCAGTGGATGAAGGAGGAGCCTGGTGGGCTACAGTCCTCAGGGTCTCAAAGAGTTGGACATGACTGAGCAACTTCACTTTCACTTTCCACTTTTGTATGTTGATTCCTTTCCTATATTCTCTGAATTGCAGAAAAGAATAACAATTTTTGAATGTTTTCATTCTACTGAGAACCACTTATGATACATTTTTACTTTAAAGATAATTAAGTATTTGGTTATTGCTTTTCTGTGATTATAGAAAATACAATGCAACAATAATACCCTATGATTATTTTAGAAATAAACCTCTTCCCTCTTCCTAAAATGTCACACCATAATTATCTATATTCTCTCTATTTGGGTCACCACACTATAATATAGAGTGTCCCTTTATAAACTTTGATCATGTCCAGAATCCTGGCTGAATCATATACAATGCTATGACTTACTTCTTTGATCATCTGTTAGACAGCACAGTATTAGTACTTGTCTTGTAGGTTGTAGAGGGAAATGATGAAATAAGGCTTCATAAATACTAGTACCTTTACATAAAGTAACCAGTCAAGAATGTTAGATGCCATTATTTTCCTTTAAATTATGGGTCCATGGGGCTTCATTTTCTGTAATATTTATCCATGACTTCCAAAAGTGTGCCTCCCTAGAGTCAATGATTTTTAAATGAATCAGAAAATAAATGAATGAGTGGTTCATAGATAGACTTTTCATACTATACCTCACTCCTATTCATTTTTGAGTTAGCCATTCAAAATTTAAAAACATGCTTTACTTCCTACATTTATTCTACAAATGCTTATTGAGTAATAACTTAGATCCATGATACAGTCTGAAGTTGTCTGTAAATTGGTGGTGGTGTTCAGTTGCTGAGTTGTGTCTGACTCTATGAGACCCCATGAACTGCAACACACGAGGCTTCCCTGTCCTTTACTATCTCCCAGAGTTTGCTCAAACTCATGTCCAGAGTTGATGATACCATCCTACCACCTCCCATCTCACCCTGTCACCCCCTTTTCCTCCTTCCCTTAATTTTTTCCCAGCATCAGGGTCTTTTCCAATGATTCACATTGGGTAGCCAAAGTATTGGAGCTTCAGCTTCAGCATCAGTCTTTCCCATGAATATTCAGGGTTAATTTCTTTTAGGATTGACTGGTTTGATCTCCTAGCAATCCAAGGGACTCTCAAGTGTCTTCTCCAGCACCACAGTACAAAAGCATCAATTCTTTGGTGTTCAGCCTACTTTATGGTCCAGCTCTCACATCAGTACGTAACTACTGGACAAACCATAGCTTTAACTGAACAGACCTTTGTTGGCAAAATGATGTGTCTGCTTTTTAATATGCTGTCTAGCTTTGTCATAGCTTTTCTTCCAAGGAGCAAGTGTCTTTTAATTTCATGGTGGCAGTCACCGTCTGCAGTGATTTTGGAACCCAAGAAAATAAAATCTCTCACTGTTTCCATCCCCCCCACCCATCTATTTGCCATGAAGTGATGGAACTGAATTCCATAATCTTAGTGTTTTGAATATTGAGTTTTAAGCCAATTTTTTCACTCTCTTCTTTCACCTTCCTCAAGAAGCTCTTTAGTTCCTCTTCGCTTTCTGCCATTAGGGTGGCATCACCTGCATATATGAAGATACTGATATTTCTCCGAGCAATCTTGATTCCAGCTTGAGCTTCGTCCACCATGGCATTTTGGATTATATACTCTGAATATAAGTAAAATGAAATAGTAGATTAGGATGTATTTATTTATTTTAAAGGTTCATTCATTTTATAAATGCAAATTGAGTATTTACTGTCGGTTTGGGCCAGGTGTGGTAGAGAGTATTTCAGAAGGGACTCAAACTGGAAACAAGGAAAAAAATTCAAACACAACGTTGATAAAAATTAGAGAACACTATTTGAGATCTGTTGTCAATGGAGCATGAATCTGTATCTGTAATATTTTCAGTTAATACAGACTTTATTTTTGTTTTTGTAGTTTGAAATTTATACTGAAGAGTAATTGTGAAGAAGTGAGTGTATTTTTCCAAAAAAAGTATGCCTTCTCCCAAATATTCTCATATAGAATATTTTCTTTCTGTTTAGGCAGATGTATACCTTTATAATAATTGTTCTGTCAGAACTATAAAATTAAAACCAGTAAGGTGGTGCTCTTTCTGTTATTCATAATTACTACTTTAGTACATTCAGTCACCTAATGATTTAAGTTATGAATTGAAAGTACTTTTAAAGGTGGCTTAGAGGTGAAGAATCCACCTGCAATGCAGGAGATTTGGGTTTGATCCCTGGGTTAGGAAGATTCCCTGGAGAAGGAAATGGCAACCCACTCCAGTAGTCTTACTTGGGAATTCCCATGGGCAAAGAAGCCTGGGAGGCTACAGTCCTTGCTATTGCTGAGTCGGACACAACTGAGCGTGCATGCATGAATTAAAATATTCAATGCATGTTAGTTTCTAGACATGTCATTTTGACATGACTGGAAAGGATCTGAGTCTATCCATCTCTTTAATTCATGGCTCAAAAGTCGCAAGAGAGAAGTCTTTTCTGTCTAACTGCTATAACTTAGGCTGGTCCTAGCATTTCCAAGGAGGAGTTTGGTGATGTTCTGGGCAAAGTGCTCCAAGTTTTCTAAATTGTCATTTATTTGTGTACAGGTTTTTTTTTTTTTTTTTTTTTTAAGCCACATCACAAGACTTGTGGGATCTTAGTTCCCAACCAGAGATCAGATCGACGCCCCTTGTAGTGGACTACCAGGGAATTCCTTTGTGTGCTGTTTTGAATAGGTGCTGCATGTACTTATATATACACACATTCAAATATATAAGTATATATATATATATATATGTCTATGTGTGTATAGCTATATACATATATAAATATATGTTACACCGTGCCATTTTACAGAATTTCTGTTTCTTGTGCATTTTAAATTTATAAGTTCAGTTCAGTTCAGTTGCTCAGTCATGTCCAACTCTTTGTGACCCCATGAACTGCAGCATGCCAGGGCTCCCTGTCCATCACCAACTGCCAGAGTGTACCCAAACCCATGTCCATTGAGTTGGTGATGCCATCCAACTATCTCATCCTCTATTGTCCCCTTCTCTTCCTGCCCTCAATCTTTCCCAGCATCAGGGTCTTTTCCAATGAGTCAGCTCTTCGCATCAGGTGGCCAAAGTATTGGAGTTTCAGCTTCAGCATCAGTCCTTCCAATGAACACCCAGGATTGATCTCCTTTAGGGTGGACTGGTTGGATCTTGTTGGAGTCCAAGGGACTCTCAAGAGTCTTCTCCAACACCACAGTTCAAAAGCATCAATTCTTCTGTGCTCAGCTTTCTTTATAGTCCAACTCTCACATCCATACATGACCCCTGGAAAAACCATAGCCTTGACTAGATGAAACTTTGTTGACAAAGTAATGTCTCTGCTTTTGAATATGCTATCTAGGTTGGTCATAACTTTTCTTCCAAAGAGTAAGCATCTTTTAATTTCATGGCTGCAATCGCCATCTGCAGTGATTTTGGAGCCCCAAAACAGTTATTTCCATGAAAATCCTTGTTAAAGGCCCATTGCTTACTCCGTCACTTCAGTCGTTTCTGACTCTCTGCAACCCCATGGACCATGGCCCGCCAGGCTCCTCTGTCCATGGGATTCTCCAGGCAAGAATGCTGGAGTGGACTGCCATTTCCTTCTCCAGTGATAAAGTATGAAGTGAGTGAAGTGACGTCGCTCAGTCATGTCCGACTCTTTATGACCCCATGGACTGTAGCCTACCAGGGTCCTCTGTCCGTGGGATTTTCCAGTCAAGAGTACTGGAGTGGGTTGCCATTTCCTTCTCCAAAAGCCCATTTGAAAGTGAAAGTGAAAATGAAGTCGCTCAGTTGTGTCCAACTCTTTACGACCTCATGGACTGGAGCCTACCGGGCTTCTCCATACATGGGATTCTCCAGGCAAGAATACTGGAGTGGATTGCCGTTTCTTTCTCCAAAAGCCCATTTAGTAGTTAAAAAATGTTTGTGAACAAGAATTGTGTGCTCAACCATGTCTAACTCTTTGTTACATCATGGACTGTAGCCTGCCATTCTCCTCTATAGAATTTTCCAGGCAAGAATACTGGAATGGGTTGCCATTTCCTTCTCCAGGGGATCTTCCCAACCCAAGGATCGAACATGTGTCTCTTGTCTCCTGAATTAGCAGGTCGATTCTTTTACCGTTGTGCCACCTGGGAAGCCCAGAGAGAGAGAGAGATTTGTATTAATGTGGATTAAAAAAATCATATAAAATGACCATTAGAACCCCAAGGAGGTGCCTTAATAGGTACCTTTATCTTTCAAACTGTTTTCATGAAAATATCTGTGTTAGTTTCTCTGGGCATTTTCTAGTCAATTTTGTATAATTTTCTAAGTTACTTACAACTTTGAGGATAGAAAGAAAACTATTTGGTTTTCTATTCATCATTTTAATGTTTATATTGTTTTTGATATTAAATTTGTTAATGGATAATAGACAAATGAGGAATTTGATATGTGACATTACTGAATATAATTAATGAGAGCTGTAAATGTTAAGTGATTGGTAAGAATGTGAAACAGTTGTTCTGATCCTGTTTTGGGAAGTTGTGCTTCTTTTGGTGGATGTGTTGAGAGAATTGAAAAACTTGGAAAATTTTTGAAAAGTATTTTTGATTAGATTAATAAATCTGAAAAGAATGTTGTATAAGTCTAAAATAATTGGTGGTTGTGGAGTAATAATAAACTAGTTAAGATTAAATAGGAAAGATATAACATTAAAATGTCCTACTGTGGGAGAAAGTCTCTTCTAGACTAAAAAATCATTAAAAGCCATATTTAAATATTGACTATAACCCATTTTAAGATACTTTTCGGATAAATCAGCAGTAAAAAATAAATTAATAATGCATGATACTAAATAGTGATTGTTAAATCAGGTTTGAGAATAGAATGTTGGCTAAATAGAAAGTATTCTTGTTTTTTGATTATTGGGAATGAAAGGCATTCTGAATGTAGTTAAATTTAAAATAACCTCCAACCACCATTCTGAAAGAGATGAAGAGACAAGATACTTAGCAGTTTTCAATATGTAGATGATTTATATAAATTCATACTTAGCATTTTTCTCTACACTTCTCTAGCTGGAATTAATTTTTTGAAGTAATAATGTCTACCAGAATGATTTCCTACTTTTCTTTCTAATACCGCAAATGGGTTAAAAGGACTGTTTTCATTTTCTTTATAGAACCTACCCCCAGCCATACTTAGTTTTAGAGTCTCTCTTCTTTTCTCTCAAAGACATACTATATAAATCATAACAAATACCAGCCATTTAATTGGTTGCCATTTGCCAGATATGGTTTAAGTGATTGACTTCTGTTAAATCTTTAAATCCTCATAACACCCCTATGAAATAAATAATGATATATTGCCTTTTTAAAGGGGAACACCTTGATATACAGACAATCAAGTGGCTTATCCTAGGTCACACATCTAGTCATTGGGGCATCAGGGAATGGAGTCATTAGCCATCTAACTACATTGATCATGCTATCAACCATTGAACTATTCTGCTTCTTATGAAATATTTTATTCTATCACAATATAAAATTTATATTACAATATAAAATTTGCATTACAATATAAAATTTACTTCCAGAAACAAAATTAAGGAAAAAAGATGTGTCAAGGGCAATGCAAATAATTGTAGAAATGAAAAATTAATGGCCAAGATTGTTTATTTGGGTATGAAACATGATGGCATATGTTACATACTTCGTATAAAGTTCTCCACTATTCACAGTGGATAAGACTTTTTTTTCCCAGTGCTTTACTGACCCAAATTAAATTCCGACTTTGAACTCTGACTCAATAAACTATTGTAATATATATAACATTTTAAAAATTATTAATCAGGAATGTGAATGATCTACCCATTACCTGTGGGTTCAGAGAGGCCAGGACAGTGGTTTCTGAAGAAATTAGCATGATTTATTAGTAGTTCCAAGTTGTATTCATTTCAATTTATCAGCATGACCTTGCTTAGATTCTTTAAAGAGCTTCTAGTTCACCTTGAGCCTCTGTTCTGCCTTGGTCTGAACAGTGGTATAGTTTTATGGCCTCTTTTCAGTTTATACTTGCTAGAGCACAGGTCAGTCTCTGGTTTCAACATTTCCTTCTGTCATAGTCTGAATTGATCAGAATACTTAAGGTCAGTGGAGCAAAATAATTTGTCCTTGGCCCTTTCTTTAGTTCCTTAAAAGTAAAAATATAAAGGCTAGTTTCATTTTATAAAAATAGGAGTATAGAGATCTCCTTTCTCTTATCAATTCTTTAACTGCCTGATGGGTAATATTAGATGAGACACTTAACTAAGCAGGATTCATTCTCATCTGAAAGTGTGGTAAGATTAAAAGTTTACTGTTCAGAAATGTGAAAGCCAAGTAAGATAAAACATATTCATCAGCTATAAACAAATCCCATATTGTATTATTATATTGTTATTATAACTGATTTTTGTTATTTTTTAAGCCTCTTCCAAAAAGACTTCCTCTAAGATACACATTTTGCTTTTAGAATATATATATATTTACATATATGTGTGTGGATGTATGTGCGTAGTCCATCTTTTTGATAATTTCTTAATCTTTTAATAATAGTAATGTATTATTTATGTAAATGAAGTTAATTCCTGTTATATAAGCACAGCTATTGTGCTTGGTTTAAATGCATTTCTAAGTTCTTGAATGAAGAAAGTACATATCCAACTATGGAAATCTCCTTTAGTAAACTAGAAAAGTAATAGATAATATCTTTCTAAGGTAAAGGAGTACCTTTCTAAGAAAGCTAGTAGATAGATGATGCTTTTCTAAAAGTGATAATTTGGGGATTAAATTGAGTGTTTTCAATTTGTGGAAGAAATGTAAATGAGTCCTTTTTGGCCATGTTTGTTGACAAAATATGCCTTGGCATTCAGAGCAGACACTGACCCACTCTCTTTAAGTATATATGTACTTTTATTTGCTGATCATTTCATTTCTTAGCACAGCTATACTAACTTTCCTATGAGAGTAATGTATCTAGTGGAGAAGAAAAGGAATGAAAGATTCTCAATAAATGTTGCTTAAATGAATGAAGAGTAAATTCGAGTTTATGTTTCACTGGTAGTCTTGTGGCTTCAGATATAATTTTCATGGTTATATTCAGATTTTGAAGTGTTATCCTAGATCTGTTACTTCAGTTCAGTTCAGTTCAGTCACACAGTCCTGTCCCACTCTTTGTGACTCCATGAACTGCAGCACACCAGGCCTCCCTGTCAATCACCAACTGCCGGAATCTACCCAAACCCATGTCTATTGAGTTGGTGATGCCATCCAACCATTTCATCCTCTGCCGTATCCTTCTCCTGCCCTCAATCTTTCCTGGCATCAGGGTCTTTTTCAATGAGTCAGCTCTTTGAATCAGGTGGCCAAAGTATTGGAGTTTCAGCTTCAGTATCAGTCCTTCCAATGAACAGCCAGGACTAATCTCCCTTAGGATCGACTGATTGGATTTCCTTGCAGTCCAAGGGACTCTCAAGAGTCTTCTCCAACACCTAAGTTCAAAAGCATCAATTTTTTGGCATTCAGTGTTATTTATAGGCCAACTCTCACATCCATACATGACTACTGGAAAAACTATAGCCTTGACTAGATGGACCTTTGTTGACAAAGTAATGTCTCTGCTTTTTAATATGCTGTCTAGGTTGGTCATAACTTTCCATCCAGGCAGTAAGCATCTTTTAATATCATGGCTGTAATCACCATCTGCAGTGATTTTGGAGCCCCCAAAAATAAAGTCAGCCACTGTTTCTCCTATTTCCCCATACTATTTGACATGAAGTCATGGGACCAGATGCCATGATCTTAGTTTTCTTAATGTTGAGCTTTAAGCCAACTTTTTCACTCTCCTCTTTCACGTCCATCAAGAGGCTCTGTAGTTGTTCACTTTCTGCCATAAGGTTGGTGTCATCTGCATATCTGAGGTTATTGAGATTTCTCCCGGCAATCTTGATTCCAGCTTGTGCTTCATCCAGTGCAGCATTTCTCATGATGTACTCTGCATATAAGTTAAATAAGCAGAATGACAATATTCAGGATTGACATACTCCTTTTCCTATTTGGAACCAGTCTGTTGTTCCATGTCCAGTTCTAACTGTTGCTTCCTGACCTGCATACAGATTTCTCAAGGGGCAGGTCAGGTGGTCTGGTATTCCCATCTCTCTCAGAATTTTCCACAGTTTATTGTGATCCACACAGTCAAAGGCTTTGGCATAGTCAGTAAAGCAGAAATAGGTGTTTTCTAAAACTCTCTTGCTCTTTTGATGATCCAGTGGATGTTGGCATTTTGATTTCTGGTTCCTCTACGTTTTCTGAAACCAGCTTGAACATCTGGAAGTTCATGGTTCACGTATTGCTGAAGCCTGGCTTGGAGAATTTTGAGCATTACTTTACTAGTATGTGAGTTGAGTGCAATTGTGTGGTAGTTTGAGCATTCTTTGGCATTGCCTTTCTTTTGGGATTGGAATGAAACTGACGTTTTCCAGTCCTGTGGCTATTCCTGAGTTTTCCAAATTTGCTCATGTATGGTATTCATTTGGTTCTTTTTAAAATTTACAATTACTGATGTTAATAATGTAATAATTTTTGATACACACACACACACACACACAGTTCATGCGGTCACAAAAATTCAGACACAACTGAGCAACTGAACTGAACTGAAGCCTTCAGAAATTTGTTAAGTGGAATTTTTTAATGCAAAACAGTTAAGATTCCACCAAATATACTGTATTCTGGCACCTCACTAGTAAAATGGTACATCGTTTCTGTGAATACAGAAAAATTATTCCACATATTAAGAGGAGAAATCCAAGACTGTTTTTCTTCAAAGAGGAATAAACTTCAGTTATGTAACTAATGGCTATATACAGTAGCTTTTTTCATTTTCGTAATACTAATCATAGCTTTTAATTCATTTTGCAAGCATGTTTTAATACTCTCGTGAAGCAAATGCAACTCATTCCATGTGATATTTGACAAGGTCATTGCATTAAATGGCTTCTTTAGTTTTTGCTTCTGAATTTTCTTTGCTTGGTCTCATTTTAAATTAAAAGCAAACATTGAAATTTTCCTTGCAGCTTCTCTTCATAAACAAAATAGTTTGCAAATGCAAATGCATTTTGTCATTACTCATAGGAATGGAAAAGATAAGTGTGAAAACATAACCAACTAAAATATCAGGACTGCAGAGTCCTACCCTGAAAAGGTCTGTATTTTTCTCCAGAACACAACTGCTTTTTTTAAAAACTGGGCACTCCTTCCTACCTGAATACTGTAAACTGTAGTTCAACTTACTTATTGATACTGAGTAACTTCCCATTACACTTTTGACAAAGTGTAGTGCCATATATATAATTTTTCAATAAAATGTTGGTGAGATTAAATGTGCAAAGATGATTGAATTAGTCAATTAAAGTAGCATTGCTTTAAACCTTGTCATCATATATTCAGTTCATTATCCACTGATGCTAGGGAATTTTAAGTTTTATTTTATTATGTTGCTCTGGGGAAGGTAAAGACCCATAGCTGCCTTTTATCAAATAATTATGTTTTTGATTTTATAATATGAATATAAAAATTAGCTGCTTAATGAAGATAATATATGTTTCTTCATATATGATGTTAACTAGAATAATGATATGAAATAAGAAAATGTTGTTGGGTATGGATTTTGGTATAAGTAGAATTAAATAATATGTTAGAATTTTTTGACTTAAACTGAATAATAGTAGAGCATGTTGATATTTTTTGATTATAATATTAATGTATATCTGCTGCTGCTGCTGTTTAGTCACTAGGTCATGTCTGACTCTTTGCAACTCCATGAACTCTCCCACTAGGCTCCACTGTTCATGAGATTCCCCAGGCAAGAATACTGGTTTGGGTTGGCATTTCCTTCTCCAGGGGATCTTTCTGACCCATGGATTGAACTTGCATCTCCTGCTCGACAGGTATATTATTTTCCACTGAGCAACATGGGAAACCAATGCATGTCTTTTAAAGAACAAATAGAGAAAAGAGGAAAATGAGAAATCTTCACTTTCAATATCACCAATTTTTAAAATATTTAATATATTCATTCTTTTCACAGCTATTTTTAAAGCATATTTTCAATAATTACAGAAAGAGCTGACTCATTGTAAAAGACCTTGATGCTAGGAAAGATTGAGGGCAGTAGGAGAAGGGGGTGACAGAGAGTGAGATGATTGGATGGCATCATCAACTCAATGGACTTGAATTTGGGTAAATTCCAGAAGATAGTGAAACACAGGGAAGCCTGTCATGGGATCACAAAGAACTGGACATAACTTAATGATTGAACAGCAACAATATCTACATTACATATGTGCTTTCTACTTTATTTGGTTCGCATTGTATTATAAGCCTTATTAATTATGAAGGTGTTTTAACATTTTTCATATTGAGAGTGGTTTCATTTAGGCATAGAGACCCACACTTTTGGCAGCAATTGGCACTAATAACTGGGGAGCATCTTGATAAATATCTAAAAATGTATTTTTACATGTTTTCAGACATACGTGAAAAGTTCTAAAACCCATAATGACCTGTTTGGGGAAAAGCAAAAGATCAGTTAAGAATTCATATTAATACATACCAATGGAACATTTCTATGGAAAAAAAAATTCTAATCAGAAGCAGTTACTTACAAATTATATGTGAAAGAAACTTCATGGCTTTAAAAAGAAGTATAGCAGTGTGGTTAAGATATAGACTTTAGAACCAGAATGGCTAATTATTGACAATTTGCTTAGCTTCAGTATTTCCATAGTGTTACAAGTAGTTATGGGGGTGAAAAGTACTAGTAGAACTTTCTTGCTTCATCCTCTTTTAAACCTACTCCCATCTCATTTTAATCCTGACCATTCTATGAAAATTATTCTTTTCAGTATTTGTGTTGTTAAACTGAGGGGTAAATTTAGGTTCCCATTTTACTTGATCTTTCAACAGCCTGATACAGTTCATCATCTGTCCTCACTGAAATTGCAACTGTCTTCCAGATCATCACAATTTCCTAGTTTTCCTTGTATCTTTTTGGCAACTCCCTCAATTTTCTTCAAAGGTTTCTTTTCATCCTCCCTAATCAATAAATCTTTGACATTCTCACAGCTCAGTCTTTGCTTCTTTTCTATCTCTGTTTACATTTAATTCCTTGTAATATAGTTTGTTATTGTTTTTGTTCTACTCTTCGCAACTCCATGGACTGAGGTTGCCCCACCTCCCTGTCCTCAACTAGCTCCCAAAATTTTCTCAAATTCATGTCCATTAAGTCAATGAGAGTATTTAACTATCTTTCTCTGCCTCCCCCTTCTGCTGCCCTCAATCTTTTAGTCTTTTCCAATGAGCTGACTCTATCTGATGGCCAAAGTACTGGAGCTTCAGCTTCAGCAGCAGTCCCTCCAGTGAATATTCAGGGTTGATTTCCTTTCAGATTGACTGGTTCCTTGCAGTCCAAAGGACTCTCAAGAGTCTTCTCCAGCACCACAATTAGAAAGCATCAATTCTTTGATTCTTAGCTTTCTTTATGGTTGAACTGTCACATCTGTACAGAACCACTGAAAAAAAAAAAAAACCTAACACATCTTTGACTATATGGACATTTGTCAGCAAAGCAGTATCTCTGCTTTTTAATACTGTGTCTACATTTGTCTTAGGTTTCCTTTCACGGACCAAGTGGATTTTAATTTTATGGCTGTAGTCACTGTCTGCAGTGATTTTGGAGCCCAAGAAAACCTCTATCACTTTTTCTATTGTTTCCACATCTATTTGCATGAAGTGATGGGACCAGATGTCGATGATCTTACTTTTTTGAATCTTGAGTTTCACATCAGCTTTTTCACTCTCCTCTTTCAGCTTCATCAAGAGGCTCTTTTATTTTTGCCATGAGGGTAGCAAAATCTGCATATTTCTGGTTTTTTATATTTCTCCCAGCAGTCTTGACTCCAGGTTGTGATTCATGCAGCCTGGCAATTTACATGCTGTGTTCTGCATAGAAATTAAATAAGCAAGGTGAGAGTATACAGCTTTGTTGTACTGCTTTTCAAATTTTGAACCAGTCTGTCGTTCCATGTCTGTTTCTAACTGTTGGTTCTTGACTGGCATAAAGGTCTCTCAGGAGACAGGTAAGGTGGTATGGTACTCCTATATTTTTAAGCATTTTCTGCAGTTTTTGTGATCCACACAGTCAAAGGCTTTCATGAAGTTTACAAAGCAGGCATAGTTGTTTTCTGGAATTGCCTTGCTTTCTTGATAATCCAGTGGATATGGGCAATTTGAACCTTGGTTCCTCTGTCTTTTCTAAACCTATGTATATCTGGAAGTTCTCTGTTCATGTACATCTGAAACCTAGCTTGAAGGGTTTTGAGCATTACTTGACTAGCATGTGAAATGAGTGCAATTGTATGGTAGTGTGAACATTCTTTCACATTGCTCTTCTTTGGAATTGGAATGAAAATTGACCTTTTCCAGTCCTCTGGCCTCTGTTGAGAGAGGGCAATGGCAACCCACTCGAGCACTCTTGCCTGGAGAATCCCATGGATGGAGGAGCCTGGTAGGCTGCAGTTGAGAGTTCCAAATTTGCTGACATATTCAGTGCAGCACTTTAACATCATCATCTTTTAAATATCTCAGCTGGAATTCTGTTACCACCTTTAGGTTTGTTAGTTCTAATTTGTCCTAAGGCCCACTTGACTTCATAATCCTGGATGTCTGGCACTAGGTGAGTGACCATACCATCATGGTTATCCAGGTCATTAAGACTTTTTTTGTATAGTCCTTCTGTGTATTCTTGCCCCCTCTTCTTATTCTCTTCTGCTTCTGTTAGGTCCTTACAATTTCTGTCCTTTATCATGTCCATCCTTGGTGTCTCCAGTTTTCACTGGAGACATCTCTAGTTTTCTCCATTCTATTTTTTCTCTCCATTTCTTTGCGTTATTCATTTAAGAAGGCCTTCTCATCTCTTCTTGCTATCCTGTGGAACTCTGCATTCATTTGGGTAAGTATATCTTTCCCTTTTTCTCTTGGCTTTTGCTTCTCTACTTTCCTCAGATATTTGTAGAATCACCTTAGACATCCATTTCGCTTTCTTACATTTCTTTTTCTTTGGGATAGTTTTGATCACTGCCTCCTGTAGGATGTTATGAACCTCCGTCCATAGTTCTTCAGGCATTCTGTCTACCCGATCTAATCCTTTGACTCTAGTCATCACCTCCACTGTATAAACATAAGTGATTTGATTTAGGTCATACCTGAATGACCTACTAGTTTTTCCTGTTTTCTGCAGTTTGAGGCTGAATTTTGCAATAATGCATTCATACTCTGAGCCACAGTCAGCTCCAGTTTTTTTTTTTTTTTTACTGACTGTGTAGAGTTTTTACATCTTTGACTGCAGAGAACATAATCAGTCTAATTTCACTGTTGACCTTCTGGTGATGTCCATGTGTAGAGTCACCTCTTGTGTTGTTGAAAGGAGGTGTTTGCTAGGACCAGTGTGTTTTCTTGAATAATAGATTAATATATAGTAATATAGGTTAACATTGAACATTCTCTAAATTCTCATTTTTCCTGAATTTTATCTCTGGCCCAACCATTTACACCAAACTGACTCATATATATACTCCCTTTCCACATACCTAAGATCAGTTTGTCTGAAGCCTTTTCAGTTCAGTTCAGTTCAGTTCAGTCTCTCAGTCGTGTCTGACTTTGCGACCCCATGAACCGCAGCATGCCAGGCCTCCCTGTCCATCATCAACTCCCGGAGTCCACCCAAAACCATGTCCAGTGTGTCGGTGATGCCATCCAACCATCTGAAGCCTTTACAGTATCACAATTGCAACTGTTTGCTTTCCACTGCAATAGTAAAAAATGGATAAAAAGACTTTGCTATCTCTCACAGCATATATATAATTCACAGGCAAATCCTAATGGCTCTATCTTATATATGTATCAAAAATTCTACCACTTCTCATCTTTACTGTCACCACCTTGCAACCAAGTCACTTTCCTCATTCATCTAGATTATCATCACTTTTCTGACTAGTGCTGCTGGCTTCCTGTAATCTGTTCTTAACACAGCAGCCAGAGTCATTGTTTTAAAATACAAGTTGTATTATTTTCTTCCTCTGCTCAGAATTTTACATTGGTATTGTCATACAATCAAAGCCAGAGAATGAATAATAGGCTACACAGTTCCATTTGAGTTAGGATTCTGTACCCCTTTCCCCTATTAGCTGTCTAATCTCTGCTACCATCTCCTCACTCAGGATGCTTCAGACCTTTAGGCTTCTTGATGCTATTGAAACATCCTTTTCAGCTCTTACCTGAGGGTCATTGTAGAAGTTCCCTCTGCATAGCATGCTCTTGCTATTGATACCCAAGTAGCTTGCTACCTTGGTCCCTTCCTTTAGATCTCGTACTGAAATATCACCTTCTCAGTGAAGGAGTCTTTGATTATATGATCTAAAAATTTATAAATCTATATGCACTTTTATTATCACTGTACTGTGTGAAACATGCAATATACTTTACTTATCACATTTTGTTATCTATGTTCCATGATAGGAATATAAGAAAAAATGTCAAGCACACAGGAAAAGCTCAATATATTTATTGAAATAATTAGATATTTTTTGATGAATGCATTTAAAATCACTTAGTGCATATTCAGTTTCCACTGTGTATTATTATTGTGTTACTTTTTCATTATTATACATAATATTATATATAGTACAAATTAGCCTACATCTGAAGTATGGGTTTCCAACTGTTACTGCTTGGGACTAAGAATTTCATGTTGTGATTTTAAGGATTATAAATATTTCTAAGATAAATAGGAATACAGTTTATAATATTAAATCAATGTAAAAACGGACTTTTTTTTTTAGACATAGGAATCCTAAAAATGACCAAAACCCTTAGGAAAGATGATACATGTTAACTTTGTAAAAAATTGAGATTATTTAGCCTGAAGAAGAGAAATGTCATATGTATATGACAAAGGGTATTGATGAAATGGTTTCTATAACTACCAAAAACAGAAAAAAGTAAGGTAAGAAATGATCTTTGGCCCCAATTGTATTACTTTCCTTTAAGATAGAATTGTTGAATATGAGGATATTAAAATAATAAAATTATCTATATAAGAAAATTATCTTTCCATGATCAGTTCAGTTCAGTAGTTCAGTCATGTCCAATTCTTTGTGGCCCCATGGACTGTAGCATGCCAGGCTTCAGTGTTCATCACTAACTCCCTCCTGCTGCTGCTGCTGCTAAGTTGCTTTAGTCGTATCAGACCCTGTGCGATCCCGTGTGACCCCATAGATGGCAGCCCACCAGGCTCCCCTGCCCCTGGGATTTTCAAGACTAGAACACTGGGGTGGGTCGCCATTTCCTTCTCCAATGCATGAAAGTGAAAAGTGAGAGTGGAGTCGCTCAGTCGTGTCCAACTCTTAGCGACCCCATGAACTGCAGCCTACCAGGTTCTTCCATCCATAGAATTTTCCCCCACCCAGAGTACTAGAGTGGATTGCCACTACCTTCTCCTACCAACCCCCTAGCTTTCTCAAACTCATGTCCATTGAGTCAATGATGCCATCCAACCATCTCATGTGCTGTTGTCTCCTTCTCCTCCTGCCTTCAATCTTTCCCAGCATCAGGATCTTTTCAATAGAGTTAGCTCTTGCCATCAGGTGGCCAAAGTTTTGGAGTTTCAGTACCAACATCAGTCCTTCCAATGAATATTCAGGGCTGATTTCCTCTGCGATGGACTGGTTGGACCTCCTTGCAGTCTAAGGGACTCTTAAGAGTCTTCTTCAGCACCACAGTTCAAAAGTATCAATTCTTTGATGATGAGCTTTCTTTATGGGCCAACTTTCACATCCATACATGATTAAGGGGGGGAAAAAAAACATAGCTTTGACTAGAAAGATCTTTGTTGGCAAAGAAATGACCCTGCATTTAAATATGCTGTCTAGGTTGGTCATAGCTTTTCTTCCAAGGAGAAAGCGTCTTTTAATGTCAATGCTTCAGTCACCATCTACGGTAATTTTGGAGCCCAAGAAAATATAGTCTGTCACTGTTTCCATTGTTTCCCCATCTGTTAGCCATAAAGTGAAGGGACTGGGTGCCATGATCTTCATTTTTTGAATGTTGAGTTTCAAGCCAGCTTTTTCACTCTCTTTCACTTTCATCAAGAGGCTCTTCAGTTCTTCTTTGCTTTCTGCCATAAGGGTGGTGTCATCTGCATAACAGATTATGATACTTCTCCCGACAAACTTGAGTTCAGCTTGTGGCATCCAGCCCAGCATTTAGCATGATGTACTCTGCATATAAGTTAAATAAGCAGGGTGACAGTATACGGCTTTGACGGATTCCTTTCCCAATTTGGAACCAATTTGTTGTTCCATGTCTGGTTCTAACTGTTTTTTCTTGACCTAAATACAGATTTCTCAGAAGGCAGGTAAGGTGGTATAGTATTCTACTCTCTTTAAGGATTCTCCACAACTTGTTGTGATCCACACAGTCAAAGAATTTGGCATAGTCAATAAATCAGAAGTAGATGTTTTTCTGGAACTCTCTCACTTTTTCTGCTATTATTCAATGGATGTTGGCAATTTGATCTTTGGTTCCTCTGCCTTTTCTAAATCCATCTTTTACATCTACACATTCTCAGTTCATGAACTGTTGAAGCCTTGCTTGGGGAATTTTGTGCATTTCTTTGCTAGCGTGTGAGATGAGTACAATTGTGTGGTAGTTTGGCATTCTTTGGCATTCCCTGTCTTTGGGATTGGGATGAACCCTGACCTTTTACAGTCCTGTGACCACTGCTGAGTATCCCATATTTGCTGGCATAGTAAGTGCAGCTCTTTAATAGCATTATCTTTAGGACTTGAAATAACTGAGCTGAAATTCTATCATCTTCACTCTTTTTGTTCTTAGCTATGCTTCCTAAGGCCTGCTTGACTTGAGACACCAGGATGCATGGCTCTTGGTGAGTGATCACACCATTGTGGTTATCTGGGTCATGAAGATCTTTTTTGTATAGTTCTTATGTGTATTCTTGCCACCTCTTCCTAATAAATTCTGCTTCTGTTAGGTCCATTCCGTTTCTGTCCTATATTGTGCCCATCTTTGCATGAGATGTTCCCTTGGTATCTCTAATTTTCTTATAGACATCTCTAGTCTTTCCCATTTTATTGTTTTTCTCTATTTCTTTGCATTGATCACTGAGGAAGGCTTTCTTATCTCTCTTTGGTATTCTTTGGAACTGCGTTCAGATGGCTATAACTTTCCTTTTCTCCTTTGTCTTTAGCTTCTCTTCTTTTCTCAGCTATTTGTAAGGCCTCGTCAGACAACCATTTTGCCTTTCTTTTTTAGGAGATGGTCTTGATCACTGCCTTATGTACAATGTCAAGAACTTCTGTCCATAGTTCTTCAGGCACTCTGTCTATCAGATCTAATCTCTTGAATCTATTTTTCACTTTCACTGTATAATTGTAAGGGATTTGATTTTTGTCATACCTGAATGGTCTATTGTTTTTCACTACTTTCTTCAATTTAAGTCTAAATTTTGCAATAAGGAGTTCATGATCTATGCCACAGTCAGCTCATGGTCTTGTTTTTGCTGAATGTATATAGAGCTTCTCCATCTTTGGCTGCAAAAAATATAATCAATCTGATTTCGACATTGGCCATCTGGTGATGTGCATGTGTGGAGTCGTCTCTTGTGTTGTTGGAAGGGGGTGTTTGCTATGACCAGTGCTGTCTGTTAGGAAAACTCTGTTAGCCTTTACCCTGCTTCATTTTGTACCCCAAGGCAAAATTTGCCTGTTACTCCAGGTATCTCTCGACTTCCTACTTTTGCCTTCCAGTCACCTGTGATGAAAAGGACATCTTTTTTCATCTTTCCATGATAGGTTTTTTTTTTGTTTGTTTGTTTTTTTAATGAAAATCCTTTTCCTGAGATTGATCTATAAACTAAACTCTTAGAATGATTTGGCTTTTAGGTTATTAATAATAGTTGCTCAGTCGCAACATACTTAATTGGGCTTTCTCTCATAAAGTAAAAATAATGAAGACTAAAACCCTTCAGACATTTATCGAGATCTTTTCCTTGCATACTGAATACTGATATGCAACATTTTTGAGGAAATGAACTTTCAAATAGCTATTTCCCTAGTAAATGACAGTGTCATGTAAATAGCAATTATATTACTAATAATAGGTAAATTTTATGTATCAGGGTCTTTTAGGGATTATGTGCCTATGTTATTTCATTTTTTTCTTCAAATAGTACTGTTAAGTAGATACTATTTTTATAGTAATATTCATACCATTAAAGAAATTGAGGCTTAGAGGTACAACAATCCAGCAAAGGCTGCGGATATAGTAAGAGACCTAGATATAAGCCCAGGGTTTCTCATCCAGTTCTTTTCTTTCCAGTAGCAATGGAATATTGTGTGCTGTGTGTAATGTGGGAAGCACAGCTTCTTAGTTTGAATTTCTACCAGCTTACTGTGATCTTTTTAATGCCTTAGGTCTTCCTTTGTTACATTTATAAAGTGGAGATAATTATATTACCTATATCATTTGTCAGGTGACTCATGTATAGAAATAGTACCTAGAATATAGTGAGTATTAATAAGCATAAGGGATCAGAGAATGGCTCCAGTGGATAATGGAGAGAAGCAAGCTTTGTTTTGACTGATTGCTTGATATTAAAAAAATAATCTTTTGAAATATCTACTTTTGATTTGAGTCTTGATGTAATTGGAACAGTAAAGAAAGGAGAAAGCAAAATGAAATGGTTAAACGTGTGGGCATTGGGGTTAAATAGGCTTGATTTCTAGCCCAGGTCCTGACAATTACTAACAGATTTCTAGACCTCCATTGCTACATCTTAAAACCGGGACAGAAATGACAGCTTCCCTCATGTTGTTGAGGGGCTTCTGTTGTGGCTCAGATGGTAAACAATCTGTCTGCAATGCAGGAGACCCGAGTTCGTTCCCTGGGTCAGGAAGACACCCTGGAGAAGGCCATGTCTACCCACTCCAGTATTCTTGCCTGGAGAATCCCATGTACAGAGAAACCTGGTGGGCTACAGTGCATAGGTCACAAAGAGTCAGGCATGACTGAGTGACTTAACACTTCACATGATGTTGAGACGATTAGATGAGTCCCTGAATGCAAAAAGGCTTAGTGCAGGGTCCAGCATATAATAAAGTTAGGCATTTTATTTACAGATTTACCTGTATTTTAGAAAACATACTGTGAAAGCAATAAACAGTGTGAATCAGTAGAGAATGCGAGATATATTAGTTAAAAACTATGATCATGCTAAGTCTCTCAGTTGTGTTCAACTCTGTGACCCCATGGACTGTAGCCCGCCAGGCTCCTCTGTCAATGGGATTCTCCAGGTAAGAATACTGGAGTGGGTTGCCATTTCCTACTCTAAATAAATAACTATGATAGATTTCTATAAATTAAATTTAGCAAAAATGTTATTAAAAATACCATGGAGCTTATTTAACATTTAAAAAAACATAAATGGTGAAACGTACACATTTGGTCATAAAATTGAAGACAAATATACAGAAACAATCAAAGGAATTATGAAATCGTGTTAATGTAGAAAGTATTTTGAGGAAGGATGTATTTTCTTTTATGCTACAAGGATATATTTGAAAGTGCTATTTTTATTATATGTGTGTAAGCAAAAAAGGTTCAGTTCAGTCAGTTCAGTTCAGTCGCTCAGTCACTTTCTAGTATTTCTGTTGTAATATATCCCAGGGTCTATTGTTAGTATCTATCTTTAAAGTTTGTTGAGACATTTACCAATGACAAGCTCATGTTCCTGTATTTTAATTCAGAGCATGACATTGACACCAGTGTCCAAGGGCTAGCCCTTAACTACTTTTTCTCTGATTTTAAATTCTGTATTGTTAATACAACTGCCTAGCATGAATAATTTAAAATATTTTTTTTTGCTGCTGCTGCTGCTAAGTCACTTCAGGCGTGTCCGACTCTGTGCGAGCCCATAGATGGCAGCCTACCAGGCTCCTTTGTCCCTGGGATTCTCCAGGCAATAAACTGGAGTGGGTTACCATTTCCTTCTCCAATGCATGAAAGTGAAAAGTGAAAGTGAAGTCACTCAGTCGTGTCCTACTCTCAGTGACCCCATGGACTGCAGCCTACCAGGTTCCTCCATCCATGGGATTCTCCAGGCAAGAGTACCAGAGTGGGTTACCATTGCCTTCTCTGTACAATATTTCTTTTAGAACTTTATATTGGATGCATGTTAGAATTACAGTTTCTCTATTTAAACAATTTGTCAATAATATGCATTTTTATATCTAAATTTTATATGATATAGTCTTACTCCAAAAGACTGAAAGATATTAATATCAATTTAAATATTTTACAATAGGCATAACATAAAATATCACAAGTGATTACTTAATGTTCTTGTTTGTTTACTAATAAAGAATGCAATGATATCTATATTTTGTCTAGATCCCTGAGACAAGAGTCCCAATAAAAAAAAATCTAAAGCTAGTGGTGTTTGAATATTTAGGATTTTTTTTTTTAATGTTTGAAAAAGAATGTTTTCCTTTGTTTACTCTGGCAAGTTTTTTTTTTTTTGGAGTGATACTCATTTCTCGAAATCGCTAGAATTGTAAGCCCATAACTTATGATGCCTAGCATGATATAAGCATGTCATTTACTCTGTCCTTTTTGAATACTGTAGAGCTATATTATCTTTCGACTCTACCATTTAGTATTTATCTCAGGATTTGTAAGTTTTACATTCTCTATGCTGCAGATTCTTCATCTGTTGAATGGTGGTACTCTTCTTTACTTTGTAAAATAAAATTAAAAAAAATAAAATAAAAACTTACACACATAAAGCATGCAGTGTAACATTTATGGCCTTGATAGCAAAAATAATTGTGCCTATTATGTGCTGAAAAGGATTTCAGATTTTTCATATCTTTTTTAAAAAATCTTTTCAATAACACTTTAAGATACTCTAAAATAGCTCATTTTCCAAGTTTTACAGATGAACAGATAGGAACATAAACAACTTAAATTAATGCAATTATTGTCAGAGTCAGAATTTGTAACCAAGTAGGCTGGTTCCAGAGCATATACTTTATGTTTCTTTCTTTCCTTTTTTTTTTTTTACTGTTATTACATAGATATTTTATATGTTGTATGTATAATTTATGATAAATAATTGGGGGTGTAATAAATCACTCAGTAGTGATATATCCTATCTTCTATAGGTTTATCATGTGGTTCTTGAAATATGAAATAGAGTATACAGAACAAGATGATATTATGCTTATCTTATATAAAACCCTATTGTGCATCTTTGCTGCTTTCAGTTCTTTTTCTATAAAACAAGATATTTACCTTATGTTTCTGAATATTTATTTATACACATTTCCTCGTTTCTTCCGTTGGGTGTGGAGCTTCTTAGTAAGCCAGGTTCTCATTTTTTTATTTTGTATCACACATTATAGCATAGTGACTAACGCCCAGTAGATTTTGAATACATTTTGTAGGATGAATGAGTGAACAAGGAAATGAAACCATTAGCATAAATGGAGAATTAGGAAAGGACAGTCTAAATATTTCTCATGATATGTATAATACAAACAGGTTGGAGTTTGAAATGGGGACATTTGCTAGATAACCAAAATGCAGTAATAATACTAATGGTTACTGTAATGTGACTTGCAGTAGTCTTTTCATTAATAAGTGCACCTTGATGTTATCAAGTTTTGAACAGCTGTATTTTGGGCAATGTTGTAGTAGATGTAATACACAGAAATTGTACACTCGTGTTCTTAAAATGATGAGATGGTTGAATGGCATCACTGACTCTATGGACATGAGACTGAGCAAGCTCTGGGGGTTGGTGAAGGACAGGGAAGCCTGGCGTGCTGCAGTCCTTGGGGTTCCAAAGAGTTGGACATGACCGAGCGACTGAATGTTGTCATTCTTAAAACCATTGTAGCAAATATGATAAGCCTTACTTTAGCCGTAGGTTGTATTTCTAGAGGGAACATTAAGCAGCAGAATATTCTCTAAATGACAAAAAAAGAAAAAATACTTTTCTGGTAAAGGAAATGAAAGATAAAATATAACCTGATATCATTATACCCAAGCCATTAAACAATGGTTATGATCTGATTTTCGTGCAGATGCCACTGCCTAGGTGTTCTAACTAAAGTTGGTTGTTCTAAACAGGAGAGAGGGGAAAAAGACACTTTTAGTCTTGAGTTTACTTGACAACTTGACTTTGGAGATGACAATGCCAAAAGCTACAAAACTTCAATCTACCACCTGAAGGTTGGCTGACTTTTCTAAAATGTAAAAATGTATATTTTAGCTCTAAAGAGACTGCTGAAATGCTTATAGAGAGCCTCTCAGCAAAGACAGGCTCATTGATGTTCAAGATCATTTGAACTGAACTACATCAAAAGAAGAATTACACCCTCCATGTACTGAAGCCACTTACCATGTCCTCGGTGCCACTCTGCAGGGATAGTTTGCTGTCATCCTCTTGAATGTCAGAAACTCTCAGTTTTTGGATCAGCCAAAGTTTTGAAGGGGTATTTCATGGTAGCAAGTCTAAAATTGCTTCTGCTTCAGAACTAAGAGCAATTCCTAGAACTCCTCAACTTTTGTACAACAATGTTTTTTGTCTAAAGTATATGTGTGTATGTGTGCTTAGCTGTGTCTGACTCTGCAACCCCATGGGCTGTAGCCCCCCACACTCCTGTGTCCATGGGACTTTCCATGCAAGAATACTGGGGTGGGTTGTTATGTTCTTCTCCATAGTATCTTCCTGACCAGGGATTGAGTCTTGCATCCCCTGCATTGACAGGTGGATTCTTGGCCATTGTGCAACCTGGGAGGTGCCTAAAGTGTAAACTGTAAAACAACAGTTAGTATCCTTAGAAGTTGCAAATGTTAACCCCAAAATATTTTGCCTTCTCTTTCTCTCTTGCTTCCCCCAAAACATTAAAAAATGCTTATTTCTGTTTTGTAAGAATTCTATATAATGGCTGCAACAGTTTCAACACGTGATGAATATAAATTCATGAGAATAATGATGAAGGGAGGTTTAGGAAAGCTATTATCCTAATTGTGTTATGAAGTTCAGTCAGTTTTTCAACAAAGTAGACTACTTATTGAATAACTGATTTGAATGGGAGTTTACAATTTACAATATAATGAAATGCCAGATAATTTTTCCTAAAAGTAGGATAGTAATTTTAGGGGGAGAAAATTCATTTTATTTTTATTTTTTAAAAAGAGATAATGGTACTTAATAACTTTATTTTAAAACAACTCTTCTCCTTCCAAATTGTATAATCACTAGAAATGCTGAAAATTTCTAGATTTCTATAAAGCCATAATTTTATGGAACATTTAAGTGTCAGTAGTTTGACTAGCTTTACCATTAGACACATAAACATCAGTGTCTGTTGACACACTGTAAAGACACAAGTGGAATGTAGCCTGTCTTGGTGCTGTCTGTGCTGAGTTTTAATAGTGCATCTGCATCTATTTTTCCCAGTGGAAAATGACTTCATGTCACATTGTAGTTTTTTTTTTCTTTTTTATAACTACTGTATAATAAAATATAGCCACGATAAATAGCATCGAAGCAAATAAAGCAGATTTGGACTGAATCCATTTTGCCTTCATCACTCAGGCGTTTAAGTAGTTGTGTATCCTAAATCGGTTTAATTGGATCAAATTGTATTTGCAGTGAAGTTGAGAAAGATTTTATTTTTATGTGTTGTTTAGGTAATGTTTTCAGTATAGTTTCCTCTATACTCCACTGTGTTTGTCCGGAT
Source organism: Ovis aries (assembly GCF_016772045.2). Classification (NCBI taxonomy): domain Eukaryota; kingdom Metazoa; phylum Chordata; class Mammalia; order Artiodactyla; family Bovidae; genus Ovis; species Ovis aries. Next base: position 77,623,862 of record NC_056059.1, read on the forward strand.
TGTAATGTAAATTGCCATTTAAGGTAATTGACCTCTTCAGCTATTTTTTTTCTTTTTTGTTGTTACTATTATTTGTTATTCCTAATGAAGGAAAGAAAGTGAAGTTGCTCAGCAGTGTCTGACTCTCTATGACCCCATGGACTGTTTGTTGCCTACCAGGCTGCTCCCTTCATGGGATTTTCTAGGCAAGAGTACTGGAGTGGGTTGCCAGTTCCTTCTCCAGGGGATCTTCCCGACCCAGGGATCGAACCCGGATCTCCCGCATTGTAGGCAGACGCTTTACCATCTGAGCCACCAGGGAAGATTCCTAATGCTGGTAATTAAATAGCTCCAAATCAAGGTGTTGTACATTGTTAATAATTTGCAAAATTGCTCTGAGTGTCCTGGGAGCAGGAGTAATGTTTGATTGAATTTTGTAGCTGTTAGCTAACTCAGCATCAGATTTTCCGTGGTTTTGTATATTGGATTGATTATTGAATGAAAATGACTATGAATAGTTTTCTTAGTTAAAAATCTAAATATATAAATAGGTTTGCTTTATAATATATTTAAAATTTCCATACACTTTGATGTAAAATTACAAGGTGAGATATCTAATTTAATTTTGTGGGTGAAAAATGATTCCAGCCGTTTTTCAAACCCTTTCTTACTTACTCTTCCAAAAATACATTATTCATCTTTGGTCTTGATTTTTAACTATAATAACCACAGCATGCTATGTTTGCAATTACAATAGGTATACAATAGTCATATAAGAGGGAATAGATATATGCCTGTGTTTTCTATAAGGCATGGTCATTTAGCTCTAAATGCTATTTGAAGGAATGAGAAACATTAAAAACTTTATTTTCATTTAATAGTTAAAGGTAAATTTATATTTGCATATTTTATCACATATAAATTTGAGAACTTTATTTGTTAAGAGGAAAATTAGAGGAAAATACAAAATTTTTGTTTGAAGTAGTAATATTTCCTGTATGTTTTGCCTTCCGAAAGCATAATTTACAGCAAATTGATTGTATTCAGTAACAATGGAGACTAAAATCAATTCCAAGTAAATTTTAAAAGCTCAATATTTGTATTCAGTGATTTTCTTTGTGTTATAGTCTTTGATTTGTTAATCTGAAAAGTACGATTTTGGTTTGATCAACCTTACTTTTTAAAGATTTGTATCGATTGCTTGCAAGCAACATGTATTACTTTTAAAAGATCTGTGAATAAATATGCTTTCTGCCTGTCTCCTCCCAAAATTCCAACTAATGAAAAAAAAAAGTTGCCTGGACAATATTTAGAAGGAGTGATATGAATTTCCCCCTTCATGGGTATGTGATATTTAAATAACTTAAAACGTGGGTTTATATGCTCTTCTTTTGATATACATAACATATATAAGTAAAATAGATATACTTAAAATCATGTCTTGAAAAGGCATGGACAGAACACACATGTATATACATATCCTTTAAACTTTATCAAGGGTGTTAACTTTTAATTGTATTTAATACCAGCATAATTTGACCTTACCGAATTGAACATGAATAAAAATGCAGTTGTATAGAATCGGGTTTGGGTATTGTGTACTTTGCAGAGAAAAGCTTCCTAAAATTGGAAGCAACCCCCACCTGATAAAAATGGCAAAACTCCAAATGTTTGATACTTTGAATAAAACCATTTCCAAACTTCTTTGTAGGTAGATTTCAGTTTTCCTTAGAGCTTTAGGTGTTTGTGGTGGTGGTTAGTCTGTCAGTGTCATAGTGCTGCCTCTTCTGATTTCTACTTGATAGACCCTCTAGAAAGTAAACAATAAGAGTTGACTGAAGGCCTCTCTGTGAGTCAAGCTCACTGAGTTTTAGTGCACTGTATTTTCTTTTTACACCATATTTCTTGATTAAGGACTGTATGTTAGATTGATCTGATTTCCAGATGGTGGAGTCTCAGATAAGGGACTTATTTCAGTGGCATATAATGTACATCATTTTAAAGATCTCAGTGCTCAAAATTTTCTGCTTGAAATCTTACACAAAGTGAGGAATAAAGCTATAGGCAGTGTAAGAATGGAACAGGAAAAAAAAAAAAAAAAGGGAGAAAGCAGAGCAGTGTGCTGCAATGGAAATCTGATATTTGATATGTTAGCTAATCTCTTTTGGTCCTGCAGCCAGATTTTTCTCTTTTTTTCTCTTGTGAGAAGAATTTCTTTATTTCTTTCTTTCTGCTTTTTGATCCCATACTCTGCCCCTTGCACAGTTGGAATGTCCCCAAAAGACTTTGGCAGAGGTCACTTCTCAGAAGCTTTTTAAACTTTAGTTAGAATACATTTATTGATTTTTTTAATGACCAGTGGAATGAGAATTTTTGGAAAACGCTCATCTGAGATTCAGTGTCTGACTTGGCAGTCCGAACTCTTTTAAACCTTTGAGAACACTTCATTAGACGCCAGGTCTTCATCGTTAGTAAAACTCTGTGAGGATTCTGGCATATTGGATTTTCCTTGGGATTGATATCAGCTGACAATTTGGCCTCACAGACATTGGAGATAAAAAGCATTTTTCTGGAGCTAACAGTCAGAAACTGCACAAGTATGTGAAGTTCAGTAACAGCTGAAAAAAAATTCAATCATGTGCCTGTTGACATTATTTCGTAGAAAGAGTTGGCACAATAACTTGTTCTTAGATTCTTTTCCTTATTTATAATCATTTGAAATTAAGCTGTTTTGTTTGTCTAAATTAGCCATGTAGGGAAAGTACATTTTTGTCAACTAACTAAGAATCGGATAATACTTAAGAAAATATATCTTTTTATATTTCAGGATTTCTGCTTCAGTGTACTTTAAAGTTTTTGTTAAAATTTTAAACATGAGATAAAACATGACAAAATTTTCTACACCAATATTTCTGAGATAATTCTCATATGAATCCATGAGTGTACTAGCTAATTTATTCAAGTTAATACCATTCTAACACTCATGCTTCATGTTAGGCTCTAGTGTCTGCTTGACTGGTATCAAAGGTAATAAGATGTATTGATTGAAGGGTATTTAAATAATATACATTGAAAGTTGATTATTATGCATTTTATTTAAATGTTATTTGGGGATCATTTAAATAGCAAGTATCTGTAATATATTCAAAATGAATGAATTCATATGCAACCATTCAAAACTACCTATAAAGAATAAGGTGACTGTATTTTCTTTTTGTAATCTACCTTTAAAAGGACACATTATGAGCTTTAAAATGTATATTCAAAGAAGCAGTAGCAATCAGTATCACTTTATTGAGGTATGTATTTTGAAAATTAATTCTGTATAATTTAGGAATCATAGTTTCATATTTTAAAAAGAATTCTGAGACCACATTTTTTGTAACTCCTCTATTTAAAAGAAAACATTTATTATTCAAAATTTGGTATTATATATTGCTACTGAAGTTGAAGCAAATGGACATGGATCTAAATAATCCTCTTTTTAATAAAAATTCTTAGGTAATCAATTATTATATATTTCATTGCTAATAGTGCAAACTGTTCAAATTATTTTGCACTGCTCTGTTAGAAACCATATAAATATGTATATTTTTTAACAGCTGATACTTCATGATATAAGTAATGAAGTGGATTTTAGTGTATTTTACCAGAAAACGATTATTTAAAAGTATATAGAGTAGGTACTTTTTACTATAAATGACAGAAGCTAGATAACACGTCTTATTATAGAACTTGCATATCATGACTAGGAAGCAAATATGTGTTATTATGGTTAAAACATAACCATTTTTGAGGGTTAGAAAGAGATTAAATTGGATAATTGTTTTTTATATCGATAACTTGAAAGCTATTTCTCAAGCAGAGAATGCGAAAAACATTCATTGCTTAGGAAATAATCTTCCTAGAACTCCACCAATTCTTCTTAGGGTTAGAGCAATGGGCTGCTGACTACTTGTAATGCAGAAGTGTTAAAGGGAAAGCAGGAAACCCTTCAGACCTCAGCCATTAATCCATCTTCCCTACACAAAGTTTCTATTATGAATTGAGTCCTTTAAAGTATTGGTTCTAACCTTCAATAGTCACATCTGTTGTATATTTTACCAACTTTTCTGCCATCATAGGAACTTTCTCATTTTTCCTGTAAGCAATAGAGTGCTTAAACTCCTTTTGATGGTGAATTATTCACAGCGGGTCATGTTTTCTTCCTTATGCCATAGGGTGATAGCTGCAGAGTTCCTTACATAGGAACAAGCTAAAGCATCTGTGACTCAGTGCTAGGCCAAGCCATAAGAAGGAGGTACCTGTGGGTGTGAAAACTTGAGTGAGATTAATACTCTTGCCTTTTAGTATCATAATCAAGGCCAAAAGAATACAGCGAAAGCAGACCCCTGAAGGAATTCCCAGTCAAATGCAATGCCTTAACCAGGATGAGAGTTTTGGTATTATATATGCCATGAACTTTTAATTAATCAGAAAATTACCATTTCTGTGGGGCAGAAACAATCTTTGTATGTAATTGAATTACAGACAAAGTAAAAGGCTTGTTCTTCGGGTTTGTTTTTAATAAATAAAAATTGTTCTCTGTAAGAGCTTTGTATACATTGTTCTAATCCTTGATATTAACCACGGAGACTGGGTATACAGTGGACACTGATGATGAGCTTTTCCTTTTCCTTCCTTGTGTCTATTTATCCTATACTCTTCTACTTTATCTTATCTAACAATCCTATTCTCTATATGTAGGCAACCATAATATTTCTTCCCTTGTCTTGTTTTAGTTATAATTTACTTTTTATTCATCTAAACAAAATGTGAGAAATTCAGCATTTGATTAGTAAAAATGTTGGATAATATATTCATCTTTGAAGTCTATTCTCTATTTTGCATTATCTGTGTACTTGTCCCCTAATAAACTATGAGTTGTCATGTACTGTATATAATTTATATCCTTTGTAGGTCTGTTGACTGTTCCAAAAAATATGTTATATTTTTTTTTCATGGGGAAGAAATTTATGACTAATTTATTCTAATGTATTCACATTAAAAATGAAGACACTTTAGGTCTAAAAAAGACATGGAATTTTTTGTAACATAAAATATAGAATTAGTGGGAGTGTGTTCATTTTAACATTGGTCTTTGGTCAACATTATCCCTTCTTTCCTTTATTATTCTCTCATTTTTGTTAAGCTTGCATTTAGTTTGCTCTTTTTTTCAAGATGTCAGCTTTAGTTATTGATTTAGAAACGTCTTTTGTAATATGGGTGTTTAAAACTATATATTTGCTTTTAAGCAGTACTTTAGCTGCAATCCATAAATTTTGTCATGTGTTTTAGTTTTCCTTAGTTGAAAATATTTTTAAATTTCTCTTGTGATTTATTCTTTGATGCACTGGATATTTAGAAAATTTTTTTAAATTTCCAAATATCAGGGATTTTCCAAACTTCTTTCTTTTCGATTTGATTTTAATTTTGTTTTGGTTTGACAACTGACTTTGTGTAGTTTTCAGTTCTTTTAAATTAGGAACGAGATGGTAAAATTTCCAGGTATAAATGCCACAGCATCCCTACTGTTCTTACCAAAAGTAGGATAGTTTTTCTGGCTGAAACACTTTATCTGTTGTATAACTAGTCAATTTCCGTACTCCTGAAATAGCTAATTTTTGACAGTGTTGTCTAGTTTTAGAATTGATTTAGAAGTCTGCCTTAAGACACTCTCCTTTATATGTGCTAGGTCACTTCAGTTGTGTCTGACTCTGTGTGACCCTATATACAGTAGCCCACCAGGCTTCTCCATCCATGGCATTCTCCAGGCAAGAATACTGGCGTGGGTTGCCATTTCATGTGTCAGGGGATCCTCCTGACCCAGGGATGGAACCCATGTCTTTTATGTCTCCTGCATTGGCAGGTGAGATCTTTACCACTAGTGCCACCTGGGAATTCTCCTTTTTACAATGGTATACATTCTTGAGTCCTTAAACTATCATGTGTGAAAAATATGGTGCATTTAGAACTAAATTTTGTACTCTCAGTTTCAAATGCACCATGAGTCAAATGCACCATGAGTTTAGAGATGTGTTTGTACCCAAAGTATTCAGGCTAAATTCATGGGGTTTACATTAACAAGGTACTCTATCTTAGCTGTATTCTATCTGAGGAGCCAGCCAGCAACCCAATCTGGCTGATGGGAAAATTCTATTTAATGGTGTAGACAGTGTCAAAAAGACTCTATGGAGAATAATAGGGGCATTTTTGGATTAGTGAGGAAAATGAGATCCTAGATTATTCTGGCAGATAGATTTAAGAGAGGGATAGATGGTACTCCAAGAATATCAAGGCCTATTGCAGTATGACAGATGGAGGGGCCACATGTAATAACAGGTGGCCAGACTAAGTGTCCAGTGGTTTGGATTCCTATTTTGGCACTTTTACTTGAAGGCCATGATAATCTTTCTGAGTTGCCTTTTCTAATCTGTAAAATAGGGATTTTCTTTCTTTCTTTTTTTTTTGGTCTCTGCCTGCTTCACGTGACTAAGATGATTATGATACTGGAAATAGAGATGAAAAGCAAATCTAAACACTCCACAGAGAGAATAATATAGTGATACATAGTAATGCTCATCCATAAGGACTTAAAGTAGAAAATATTTGAAGATAACTCATAGACTAGTAGATTGAGAGACTGAAAGATGGTAGTTGGAAACTGATTTGAATAATATGATCTTATGGAGGTAGAATGTCAATAGTGTTGTTACTGTATCTATTTATAAAGCTTTATCTTATATTTTCTTAACTTTCAAACAATTTGAAATGATAGATATGAAGACTATATACTTCCTTTTACAGTAAGATAATAAATTGTGGTACCCAGTGTTTATTTGTTTAATTTAAAAATGAATTGAGCTCTAACTCTCATAGATAAAAATTTGCGTTATGATAACTTCTTTGATTCATTGTATTTTTATATGAATCTAAGTTCTCATTGATCTTTTAAAAATATCTTTCATCTTAGGCTGCAGATCATCTATTTACTGACATTAAAATGATCTTTTAATTATATGTTTGTACATGTCACTTCTTTATCGCTTCATGAACCTTTCCTGGACAGTTGAGTAGGAGTTGTCAAATACTTTTGAATTAATGCCACACAATGATATGGTGGTATTATAAAAAAATGTCATTTCATCTCAATTCCAGACTGATTTTTACTGAGATTTCCTGGGGAATCTCATTTAAATATCAGAATATGAAGATATCTTCTAATAGTCATGAATCGTAGGAAATTCTGAGATGACTATTTCCTGAAAAATTCACTTAAGGAAGCTTGTTTTCTGTCTTCCATTGTAAATGTGCTCTTAACATATATCGACAGTAGTAATCAGTATAATGCTATTTGAGTAGCTTGAGGGTTTAGACACTGAATCTGGAATATTTGTGATCAGATTCTAATTTTACCATTCAGTATCTCAGAATATTTATTTGTAAAATAAAGGAGATAACATTTATACCAACCTCAGAAAATTTTTCTAAAGATTAAGCAGAAAATAAAATTTTACAGTATTTAAATATTTTTAAGTTCACTGAGAATATTAATTGTTCAGAAAATAGTGTTTAAAGTTTAAAAATGTTTTCAAAATGTCTGAAGAATATAAAGTCAAACTTACTCTCTTCCTCTTCCTATCTTTTTCTCATTTTGTTCTTAGTTCCCATTGAGAACAAAGTCTAAACTCTGTAAGTGATATTTTTGTCTGTTTGGTTCATTTCTGAATCCGTAGTACCTAGATCAGTACCTTGACACAGGGTAAATAAATACTTAATTGCTGTTGGAAGGAAGGAAGGAAAGAAGGGAGAAAAAAAAGAAGCTAGTCTATTTTTTAAACTTGCTATCTCAGGATCAGAAGAATTATCTTTAACTTTCATGTCTTTATCTTGGGTTTTTTTTACATTAGAGACTCAAACTTTATTGTTATGTTATTTTCCATTTTGATATATATGTGTTTGTTTACATTTTATCAAGAGCAGGCTTTAATTTAAATTTATTTTTAATTTAAGCAATCTAGTATTCATATCCAAAGTACTTCATCTAACTAACTCTTACAACTGACAGTCAATTTCAATAATTGATCATGAATTGGTTTTTATGTAACTTTTATTTTTGGATAGGGAAAGTTTTCATTTTTAATACTGTTTTCTGGTGAACATTGAGTTCCTATTTTAATGCTATCATATTTGCAAAATATTTACTTTAAAAATACACCTTCTTTTTACAGAAAAGAAAGACCCCAAAACAAATAGAATAGACCCCAAAAGTATATTTTTAAAGTAAAGAATGCTCAAACTACCACACAATTGCACTCATCTCACATGCTAGTAAAGTAATGCTCAAAATTCTCCAAGCCAGGCTTCAACAATACGTGAACCGTGAACTTCCTGATATTCAAGCTGGTTTTAGAAACGGCGGAGGAACCAGAGATCAAATTGCCAGCATCCTCTCGATCATGGAAAAAGCAAGAGAGTTCCAGAAAAACATCTATTTCTGCTTTATTGACTATGCCAAAGCCTTTGACTGTGTGGATCACAATAAACTGTGGACAATTCTGAAAGAGATGGGAATACCAGACCACCTGACCTGCCTCTTGAGAAATCTGTATGCAGGTCAGGAAGCAACAATTAGAACTGGACATGGAACAACAGACTGGTTCCAAATAGGAAAAGGAGTACGTCAAGGCTGTATATTGTCACCCTGCTTATTTAACTTCTATGCAGAGTACATCATGAGAAATGCTGGACTGGAAGAAACACAAGCTGGAATCAAGATTGCAGCGAGAAATATCAATAACCTCAGTTATACAGATGACACCACCCTTAGGGCAGAAAGTGAAGAGGAGCTAAAAAGCCTCTTGATGAAAGTGAAAGAGGAGAGTGAAAAAGTTGGCTTAAAGCTCAACATTCAGAAAACGAAGATCATGGCATCTGGTCCCATCACTTCATGGCAAATAGATAGGGAAACAGTGGAAACAGTGTCAGATTTTATTTTTTTGGGCTCCAAAATCACTGCAGATGGTGACTGCAGCCTTGAAATTAAAAGATGCTTACTCCTTGGAAGGAAAGCTATGATCAACCTAGATAGCGTATTCAAAAGCAGAGATATTACTTTGCCGACTAAGGTCTGTCTAGTTAAGGCTATGGTTTTTCCAGTAGTCATGTATGGATGTGAAAGTTGGACTGTGGTGAATGCTGAGCGCCAAAGAATTGATGCTTTTGAACTGTGGTGTTGGAGAAGACTCTTGAGAGTCCCTTGGACTGCAAGGAGATCCAACCAGTCCATTCTGAAGGAGATCAGTCCTGGGTGTTCTTTGGAAGGAATGATGCTGAAGCTGAAGCCCCAGTACTTTGGACACCTCATGGGAAGAGTTGACTCATTGGAAAAGACTCTGATGCTGGGAGGGATTGGGGGCAGGAGGAGAAGGGGATGACAGAGAATGAGATGGCTGGATGGCATCACTGACTCAATGGACGTGAGTCTGAATGATCTCTGGGAGTTGGTGATGGACAGTGAGGCCTGGTGTGCTGCAATTCATGGGGTTGCAAAGAGTTGGACACGACTGAGCGACTGAACTGAACTGAAAGTAAATATTTTGCGAATTTGATAGCATTAAAATAAGAATTTGATGTTCATCAGAAAATATTAAAATTAGTGATATGATAGGCCACAAATAGAAGGTATTTATTTGTACCACTTAACCAAAAAAAGATTACTTTCAGAATTAGTATATAACCCTAAAAGTCAAAAAGGAAAGACAAAAGAAATTTTATGGAAGTCATGAGTAGACACTTTATTAAATGTGAAAGTGAAGTGAAGTCACTCAGTCATGTCTGACTCTGAGACCCCATGGACTGTAGCCTACCAGGCTCCTCTATCCATGGGATTTTCCAGGCAAGAGTACTTGAGTGGATTGTCATTTTGTGAAAGGGCAATGAAATATTGCAGTGATTCTCAGTTAATTGTATTTATATAAATTTTGAACACTAGTGAAAACATGTCAATATAAACACATTGAACTGTTACGTCCTCCATGAGTGTTTTCCTTCAAAGTAGTCACTTTGATCAAAAATAATTCTAGCAACTCTTCTTTTAAAAATCCCTTTTAGACATGTTTACTAATTAGAAAAGAAATTCAGCCTTATTGCTCTATACTGATAGAACAGTGTTATTTGGTCTGGTATCTCTGTTTGCTTTTCTAGTCCCTTTATCAGGTCTGTTTCTTTCACTGCTTTTGTTCTTGTCTTATTACAGCAAAGATTTGAAATGATGGGCTAAAGGGTTTAAACCAACAGTGAAGCTACAGCTCAGTTGCAGCTCAAGCAGACAGAACTTTTGTTCAATAGACCCTACCAAGACATGGGAGCAGTCCAACCCTGAAGGAGTCATAAAGATCTCTCTTGGCTTCCTTTTTCATACTTCAAATCTCATTCTCTTGGTTGTGCACTGTGTAAAATGGGACTTGTACCCATCACCAGTCAGGAAAGGGAATGCAAATGGGCATATGTATGACTGGCTGACAGTTGCAAGTTATATAACAGGCTCTGTTGTGTAAGTCTTCTCAAAATTCAGTCTGTTATAATCAGATGTATGTATGTATATAATATTTATGTATCCTTAATGGGCTCCTAGCTGCCTAAGGTTACTTGAGGAAGCACCCGTAGTTAGTTTGTATCTACTGTGTGCCTAGGGCCCAAATGCAATAGTTCAAAAGTCTCTGTGTGTTTTTTTTTTTTTTTTGTAGTATTATCTGTGAGCTCTCCTGGGTGTGTCTGGGATGGGTTTTAAAGATCAGCTTGCAATCCGTTTCAGCTAGGTCACTCCTTGTTGCTCATGCCTATTGTGAGTTGATGTTCATGAAGAAAACAACCAGTCCCATTGCTTTAATGTTTTTAAATCCTGAAACAAAATATAATGCTTCTATTAGTGAATATTTTTCCAATAGCTTGTTTTCTTATATATCTGATGGTAATCAATAATGTCTGTAAATAAAACCTCAATTTTAATCTTATGCTAATGGCTTTCTGCCTATCACTAGTTCTTAATCCATTTGAGGGACAAGATACTAGAATAGATAATAGATTTTGTCATTGTTTTGACGTGTACAGGATTACTTAACCTCTGCTAATAGCACAATACTAACAGCATAAAGAATACCAAATATCATAATAATTGATATAATTGATGCTTGTATAAAGCATTAAATGGACTCACTGTAAATTTCAGAAATTGAACTTGTTGCATAACACTGAAAACACTGAAATACCAACGAAAATAACCTTGGAGGACATTATTCCTTTTAAAAATTTATATATACTGTGTGTGTGTTTATATTATTTCTTTTTTGATTAAATAGCTGACATTGATAGTATTTCAATAATAAGATAAATAGGAGAAACTATAGTAATTTACAGAAAATAAAGACTAAAATTTGCCATTTAAAGAAACTTTAATGTTATTGTTTATTCCTTCATAATAAAGTCTGAATTTCTCTAAATTATTATAATCACATTCTGTGTGTGCTGTGCTGTGCTAAGTCACTTCAGTCATGTCCTATTCTTTGCAACTTTGCAACTTTGAACTGTAACCCATAGGCTCCTCTGTGGGATTCTCCAGGCAAGAATACTAGAGTAGATTGCCCTGCCCTTCTCCCTTCTTCCCAACTCAGGGATCAAACCCTCCTCTCTTGTGTCTTCTGCATTGACAGGTGAGTTCTTTACCACTAGCACCACCTGGAGAATCCCAGAGACGGGGGAGCCTGGTGGGCTGCCGTCTATGTGGTCTATGTGGTCGCACAGGCACAACTGAAGCGACTTAGCAGCAGCAGCACCACCACCACCACCTGGGAAGCCCCTAAACACTATCTGTTTATTCATAAATACACAGAGTATGTATATTTTGGGGCTTTGTGTGTATATGTCTAAGAGTAGCAAGATATACAAAGGCCTTCCTCCAGTATTTTCTCACAATAGTTCTAGTAATAAAAGTGATTAAACATATCCCAGGATCTTAGCTAAAAGTCCCTATGGCAAGAAATAAAGTTTCTGTAAGAAACGCAGCGGGAAGAAGGAACCACCCCTATGGACCGTTGTTCAGGGCCTTTTATTGGGCGGTCGCTCTCCCGGGGGCGGGGCGGGTAAGCAGGGGAGCCAGGGGGGTCTGGGAAGCAAAGGGAGTCAGCAGGGTAAAGGGAGTCTGCGGAGGAAAAGGAGTCTGCGAAGTGTGAGGGGTGGGGAAGGGGTTTTATAGTCCGGGCTGGGGCTCCCATATAAGGAAGAAAAGGCGGGCTCAGCGGTGATTGGTGTCCTAGGGCTCCGTGTCAGCTCCTGATTGGTCGGCTCGGTTAGTTTGTATCTACTGTGTGCCTAGGGCCCAAATGCAATAGTTCAAAAGTCTCCGGGGTGTGTCTGCAGTGCCCTCTGCTGGGGCATGTCCGGACATGCCCAGGCGTGCCTGACCTCGCCCTGACCTTTCTTCCTGACCTCGCCCTGACCTTTCTTCCTGGCCTCGCCCTGACCTTTCTTCCTGGCCTTGCCCTGACCCTTCATCCTGACCTCGCCCTGACCTTTCAGTTTCTTGGAAATCTCAGAATTTATTTTAAAACCCTGTGTGTTCATTTAATTAGGAAAATATTTAAGCTCCATACCTATCAAATTCATTCACTTTTCCCACTGAACATTATAGCAAATTAGATGATAAAGGAAGATAAATCACATGTGAATTGAATTCTGTTTTATATGTGGTTTTGCTGCTCTGAACAGAGAAGCCTGGAGGGCTACAGCCCATGGGATCGCAAAGAGTCAGACATGACTTTGTGACTAGCTGCTGTACCCTAACCTTTGTTGGAGAAATACATTTGACAAACAATAAGAAATACATGTCTACTCAAATAGTCCTACACCTATGACTATAAAGTGTATCTTTTTTCTCATCATCTAATTAATTTCTTTTTTTACAGAAATGTTTAAGTGTTCAGTAAATCGGAGGAAAAAAAACATGGAGTTTTAGCAACTGAAGCTCAAATTAAGGTAATTATTAGATTATTGCTGCCAATCATGATTGTTAGTAATTTCAAAGTATATTTAATATATTCAAGTTAGTATATGTTTTTATGTGTTTCACTGAAAATTGAACATATTGTTTGATGGACTACTGAAATGCAATTTTACATAGTCTTGGAAAATAAATTGACATCGCTGGTGAACAAATATGTAAATAATATACTACAAAGTACTTGTTGTGAAGAATTGTACTCTAAATATTTGAACACTAAATGGGCTACTAAAAATAATTTCAGCAGTGTTCTACTTTTGAAAAGCATATGGCTATCTTATACTCCTAAGTAATATTGGATAACTATACAGAATTTTTAAAAAAATTAGTACATGTATATGACAATTCATTAAAGTCACTTTTGCTTAATTTGTTCTATTTGCTCTCAATTACCTATCCATGATGGTGAAAATGAATATTAGGAAATAAAATGTATGCATGTTATAGACCAGACTATTTAATGTAAAGCACATTCTTTTCAAAAGTAATGTTTTTATTTATCATAAATATATGTATGCAGTGCAACATAAGAGCCTTTAAGGAGTATGACAGTAGGTCAGTATATGTAGTTTGTTTTGCAACAGATCATTTGAAGACAAAATAATTATCAATGGTAAAATTGGAATTTCCTTTCTTCTTGAAGTTACTAAGTTAAATTCCTTAAAGTGATTTTGAAATTTCTAAAATGTACACTATTATAAACATGCAGCTTGAAAATAGAAATATTAACTTTATTTTCTTTATATTAAAATTGTATTAATCTGCTTTTGAATTGAGGATATAATTGGTATGTATTATAAATCATTATAAACCTGTTTTCAAAGATTCTGTATTTTGCTTTTTACTCTAAGAATATTGAGTGACTTAAGACTATAAAAGCATTGCACTCACCTTTGTAAATACTAAATTTTCCCCTTGATTTTCTTTCTTATAGATATTTTGTTTCAGTTTCTTTGTCACTGTTCTCTTCTGCCCATTCCTTTACAAATGCAAGCAAATAACATTATCCCTCTTTTCCAGTATAGATATGATTGAATCTACTAGCTTATCTATACATTGACATATAAATTTCACAGAAGTTCTTTTATTGACTTGAGTAAAGTGGTTTTTCTGGCACTTAATGAAAGAAATAAATTTTAAAACAGTCTGAATCATTTTTTAAAAAATTAATCCAAGATAAACTAGATGTGCTTGCTATAGAGAAATTAAGGCTAATGAGAAAGACATGAAGCTCTATGGAAATGATTATATATATTTTAAAAGCATCAGTAGCAAACTGCTAAGGAAACAGACTTGGGAGAGCTTACTTTTGCTGGAGGCCCTTGAAACCTTCATGCATGCTGTGAAACTCACTGAGAGGGGTTGCTGATACAGAGAAAGGGAGGCCATGTGGGAGGCCATGCATTCCAGATTAACACAATACCTTGAGAAGGAGTGCATAAAGGAGAAAGGGATGGCCACTGAAGGACTGAGGGATTACATATGTGATAGTACTATGTTAAGAGATGAGTCTGGAAAAGTAGATTTGGAGCAGCTCATGTAATATATCATGTTTACCAGACGAAAGCTTAATTTTCCATCTTAGCTGTCTCTAGAGTGCTTAAGTATCCATAAGGTTGTAAGAAAAAATTTTCAGAATCTCTCCTGATGCATATTTTCATTAAGAAATATAAGAACCAAAAAGCCTTATAATATTTAATATCATGATTGCTACTGGCCCCCCAAATATGAAATTTCTGGAAAATATTTGAAATTTTTACAGTATTAAATAGTAGTATTTGCTTCCTGGTTTTTTAATTGACCTATAATACATATACCATAGGTTCACCCTTTTAAAGTGTATAATTCTGTGATTTTTAGTGTATTTGCAGAGTTGTGTACCTGTCACCGCTATCTAATCTAGAATAATTTTCTCATTCCTAAAAGAAACATTGTACCCATAACCAGTTACTCCCTTTCCTCCCTCATGTCATCTGCAGGAAGCCATTAATATAACTTCTGCTGCCATGGATTTACCAAATAAAGGGAATCATACAATATTTTTGTATCTGCTCTTTTCACTTAACATAATGTTTTCAAGTTTCAATTCTTGTGTAAATTAGGACAATTATTTTATGCATGGATAATAGTAATGAAATCACATTTTGTTTATCCATTTATCAGTTGATAGACCTTGGGTTTGTTAACATTTTCTGGCTATTATCAATAATGATGCTATGAACATATATGTCCAAGTTTTTGCATAGACATATGTATTACTTTCTCTTGGATGGATAAGTGGGGTGGAATGGTAACTGTATGTTTTACCTTTTGAGGAATTTCCAAATTGCTTTCCAAATTGGAAGGATTTTACATTCCCACCAAAATTATGTGTGTTCTAATTTCATCATATTCTTGCCAAAAGTTTTTATTGACATTTTGATTACAGCCATGGATATCAAGTGGCATCTCATTGGATTTTGATGGCAGTTGTATTTTTAAGAGTATTTTAGTATACTGATGTTACAAGTGTTTTGATATGTGTGTTAAATAGAATCATTGTCTATTTTCAACTAGACTGATTCTCATATTTTGACAATAGTCTTTACAAAAGTAAAAGTGAAAGTAGCTCAGTCATGTCCAACTCTTTGCGACTCCATGGGCTATAGAGTCTGCAAAATTCTCCAGGCAAGAATATTGGAGTGGGTAGCCTTTCTCTTCTCTAGGGGATCATCCCAACCCATAGATCAAACCCAGGTCTCCCGCATTGTAAATGAATTCTTTACCAGGTGAGCTACAAGGAAAGCCCAAGAATACTGGAGTGGGTAGCTTATCCCTTTTCTAGTGGCTCTTCCCAACCCAGAAATCAAACCGGGGTCTCGTGCCTTGCAGGTGATTCATTACCATCAGAGCCATCAGGGAATTTTGAGTTAAACTTACACAATAAAGGTTATTTGATTAACCCCATGCATAAATCAACAACAAATGATATAGCTGGCATCATTTTCTCTATTTTTATTAAAGGATATTTTCAGATTCATTATAAGCATTGATAATCACCTTAAATTTATTCAGGGTATCAAAAACAACATAATCTCTTACGTGTGATTAAACTTGACCTAAGAGCGTATTTGTCTTGAGGTATAGGTTAGTGACAGTACACAGCATCATTAATACCAAGATTTTAATAATATCTGGAACACAACTGCACCCCTTTCTGAGTTTTTCAGCAATGTTTGAAGTCATGCTCAATCTAGCCATTTACAAATTTTCACTAAATTTATGATAAATGTTTGGAAGTTGTATTTGAGATTTCCTGCAGGGAAGGAATGAAATCAGTGGAGAAACCATAGTTCTTCCTGCTGTGGTAAAGATGGTTGAAATCACACAAGATAAATTACATGACAACAAATAAAATTATGTTACTTTATCACTAAATATTCTTAGAAAATTACATGAGAAACATTGCTTTAACCAGAAAAAAACAAGTAATGTTAGAACAAATTATGTAGTATGAGAGATTTGTTTTGCCTTTGGACAAAACCTGCTTTTCCAATATCAATCAGTTTATGATATTTGCTAGATTGCTTTTTAAATTCATATTTATTGATATATAATTATGTATATTAAATGCATTCTTTTTAATGTACAATTATATTTTGATGCATAAAGCTGTGTTAGAATGTACCACCAAAATCAAGATGTAGACTATATCCTTCACCACAAGTTCTCTTGTGCCTGTTTGTAGTCATTCCCTCCTGCCAGTATCATTCCTGGGAATCTCTAGATCATTCTTTAGTAATGAAATACAACAAAACAAAAACAATAACCCCTGAGAGGAAGCTGACTGAAGAAGATGCTGACTAGTTTTGAAGAAGGATTCTATATATGACCTTTAAGGTGTTACTTATCTTCTCTCTGCTTCAATTTCTTTATTAGAAATACAGAGTTACCAACATCATCTACCACATATCATTTAGGGTAGAGCTAGGTATATTTAAACACTTCTGGACACTCATGTTTTTAAAATGATAATTTTTTGAATCTTGTACAAAAGATTTATTGGAGTATATTTTCCACCATAAATGACTTCTTAGTATTGATTCAGTCACAAAGAATCAAATCACATTTTTCAAAATAATACAAGTAATTCAGAAGCATCATGCTCACACAAGTTTTGGTTAATGGTTCCATTCTTCCAATTCCTTCAGTACAGATACTAAGAGTAACTCTTGAATTTTCTTTCAAATGCATTGTATATTCATCGGCATCTTTTGTTGAGCTACTGAGTACCTCTTCTGCTACTGCCTTCATCCAATCACAATCCACTTGACTGGAGAATTGCGACAGTCTCCTGTTTTTCTTGCTCCACTGTTTTCTTTCTGCAACACTCAGTCTTTCTTGCTCTACCTTCAACCTTATCTAAACTCCAGCTGCCCTGGCACCATTTTCATTCACTGACCACAGGAGCCCTCTCTACCAAGGAGCCTTATCCCAAGATCTCCCATGGCTTATTTCCTAGGCTTCAGATACCCTCTTCTCATGGCAGCCTTCCTTGAACAACCTATTTAATATTGAAACTGTCTGGGGGCATACCCTACCCTCCTCTCTTGCTTTCTTTTTCTCCAAATCATATAATACCACATAACACACAATTCTGTTTAATATTTGAAATATTTCCTCTTTATAGCCTTCTTTTAATTTTTACTTTAATGTGTCTTTTATATTGTACCACTGGCCTTGCTCATGACTTTGAATATTAGAAAATTAATTCTGGAGGCAGGCAGTGTGGGGCATTGTCTGACTTGAGGCAGGAGAATTATCTGGGAAATATTTGCAATATCTCGTGTAAGAGATAATAAAGATTTGATTTAAGGTGACAACACTGGGAATTGAGTAGTAGTAATGGATTTGAGACTCTGTATTTAAAGAAAATTGACAAGTAATAGTGACTGATTATATCTGATTAGTGAGAGTTGAAGTCTCAGTGGGACAAATCTCAAGAAGCTTGAAACTGATGTCTCTGTGGATGGTGGCACCATTTACTGAGCTTTAGGGAACAGGGTTCTAGAGAACCCTGTGTGTTTTTTACAGAAAAACAATTGTCTTCATAGGAATAATAGAGCTTGTTTTTTTACAGAAATTATTTCCAAAACTAGATGTTAATTTTTATATCTAGGTAGGAATGATCTCTGAAAATAGAACACTTTAAACTGAAGGTCAATTCATTAATTGTCCCAAATTATTTACCCATTTGTTTATAGGAATTGAGAAAAAAATGTGTTGATATGCTCTGAAATTACATTTTCTAGTTTCAAAACCACAGTCAGAAAGTGTAAGATGTATAAACTGGCCATGGGCTGAGTAAAAACACATTAATTATTCAGACAGTCATCCTTACTTATTCCATTCTTGGAGATATAGTGGCTGTCAGAATCTGTCAGCTGTATAGTTAGTACCCTTCAGAATTTACATGCATAAATGGTGACCTTTGGAAATTTGCATAAAGATAAGTCTGGCATTGGAATGATAGCTGCCAGTCAGTTTTGCAAGGCAAAAGTTGTCAGCCACCACAAAATGGGCAATGAAGCAGGGATAGCGAATGGAGTATATACAAAAACAGCAATAATACTTATTTGACCAAAACAAAAATATAGCTTGTTTATAACTAGAGCTTTCTGAAGTTAAAAAAGTTATAACCAATTACTAGATATCTTTGGAACAGTATTTTTGCTTTTCTCATAACATATTTATTCAAAGTTTTGTTTTAGAATATAAGAATTTAAAAATTTAATCATTTAATATGTTTACTAGATTTTGTATTATAAAATCAGTGTATAATTATCATAGACAATTTAGAAATATTCAAAGAAAGCTAATAATTATCCATAGCCTCACACTCAGAGAAAGCCATAGTTAATGTTTCAGTGTAAATTCTTATTTATCCTTTTAAATAGATACATATACACATACATATTTGTTTATTTAAATAGATAAGCATATTCATAGCCTCATAAATGGGCAAGTCCTCTCGTACTGTCATTATACTATATTTTGTTCACCATAAATATGACAGATAAACATGTATAAATCCTTTGATACATAGTGATTATTTTTTGAATAGATTTTTAGTGGTGGAATTATTTGATTTAATTTATAACTCTTTTTAAAACTTTTGATGTATATTAAAATTTCCTTACAGAAAGTCAATTTATTGAAATACCTTCTCCCTTTAATCATTTTCAGATGTTATATTTTAAATATCTGATTAAAGATTGCCATTTAGGGAATATTGTACTAAAATCAAAATCTATGTAAGGCATAAGATCTTTTTCAACTAAAAGTATCTTTTCTTTTATTATTGTTACTAATTTCAATTTCTATATTTCTATGTATGCATGTCACTTACTACTTAACATACTCATCACCCTAAACCTGAAACAATCATATTTCAGAACAGTCCTGAATACCTAAACCAAAGTAAAAAATAATGAGAAACAAAATTAAAAAACTTTGTGCATTCAAAATAATTACATATAAATCATGTGATTTTTAGAATGTCTAGAATATTGAGATTTGTCCCACTGAGACTTCAACTCTCACTAATCAAATACAACCAGTCACTAAGACTTGTCAGTTTTACCCTTTAAATACAGAGTCTTAAAGGCAGTACTGTCACTCAGTCCCCAGTGTTGTTGCCTGACACTAAATCTTTTTTATGCCTTACATGGAATATTGCAAATATTTCCCACATAGTTCTCCTGCCTCAAGTCACACAACCCCTACACTGCCTGCATGATTTATGGTGTTGGAAATATTGTGATGGTTCAGAAAAGACTGGTCATTTCTGCCTGAATTAGAGATATTATGTGGAGTATAGAGAGGACTGCTCTAGAATATAAATATTTATAAGTTGGAGGGAATGGAATTTTTATTTTGTGCCATAGTGAAAAACTAAAAATAGTTTATTACTGATGATTTTTATTTATTTTTTGCAGGAGAGGGATTTTTAAATAATTTTAAATTGAGTATGTATATTTAAAATGTTTTCCTAAGTACATGTATTTCAAATTATGAAGTAATTTGAAAATACTGGAGGAATTTTATCAAATGTGTACACCCATGAAACTGTGACTGTTCCTTGTCTGTCTTTATATCTGTCTATATATCTGACTATGTATCTATGCTTATAGTGTTTGTTTTGTTTTCTACATTCTATTCTGAGATTTAAGACTTGTATAGAACTATGTTTTTATCACCATAAGTAGGATACAAAGTAGTTATAGCACCTAAAAGTTTCTCCTTGCTGCCCATTTTTAGTCATTTTCTGCCTGTGTCTCTAATCCGTAACAACCACTATTCTGTTCTTCATTCCTACATTTTTAGGTTTTTTAGAATACCATATAAACGAATCATACAATAAGCAGCCGTTTGAAACTGACTTTTTTCACGCATAATGCCTTTGAGATTCATCCTTGTTTTTGAGTATATCAACAATTCATATGTTCTTTATTGCTGGCAGTATTCCAATGTATAGATGACTCACAGTTCATTTATCCATCTGTTCCCTTGTTGAAAACATTTGCGTTGTTCGTAGTCTTTGGTGAAATTAAAGTTCCTGCAAAATTCATATGTATGTGTGTGTGCATAAATTTTCATTTCTTTGGTTTAAATACCTATGGATTGCAGTGTTGTGTCATGGTAAGTGTATTTATTATTTTTTTATTTTTTCTGTTTTGTATTTCCAGGCTTATTTTCTTCCTGTGCTATTTTATTTGTATCTTATGTGGCTTTGTTGTTATATAAATTGGTGCTATGCAAAGATTTTAATATTCAAGTGCTAAGTTAACCTGTTACTTTTTTAATGCTAACTTCAAGACCTGCTTTTCTTTATCTCTGAATTTAAATAGAAAAAATTCGATCATCCAAGTGAAAAATGCCGCTTTCATGATATTTCCTTCTATAATATTTTTCACTTTTCTTTAGGATATGTCTTGTTTCCTTTAGTAATTGATCCCCAAACAATTAACTATAGGAACTGCAGTTTAACTGTTTATCCACTAGGTACAATATTAGCTTGTATTCTAATTAAGCAAATTAGTTTTATTCTAACTAAAGCTCTTTTTACATAGAAAAGATCCTCACTGAAAAAAAATACAATATATTCTAACAAATTTGGTCATTTAGCATCCAAGACTTAAGAAGTGAAAATTTTAAAAAACCACATATAAAACTTTAGAAATACTAAAAGCTAAATGTTAATCTGTTTATCAAATATGAGGCATGAATAGCCATTGAAAGTCATCATAAAAAATCTTGTAAATGTAGCACTCTATTATATTTCAGAGTAAAGTTTCCATATGTACCTAAGTGTCTCTGAATTATACATATTTTAGAAATATGGTTCCCATTAGGAACACCTCTGAATCAGGTTCTGTTCCCTCTAGGCTTGGTCTTACCATTAACTTGCTATGAGACTCAGGGTACATCATATAATCTCTCTGGATTATAGTATTCTCCTTTGTCCAATTAGTGAGGGTAGTGCTAGATTATCCATAAAGGACCTACTTGCTCTTAAAAAAAAAATAGGATGCTGCAATTCTGTAGTGATCTTGGGTCATTAAGAAGAAAAGTTAGTTTGTATGTGTTTAATATACTTTGTCACAAGGCAAGGATATATACAGTATGTTGTAAAAGACTTAAAAATATGTATAACTTTGAAAAACAGTATTGGTACTTGGAAGAAATCCACTAACTATTCTAGGAACCTTGCTTATTGTCAAATCATTAATTTTCTTACTATTTTTCAAAAGTTAAGTAATTTTAAAAATTCTAGAATTTGTTTTATATTAAGTATTTACTTGAGTAAATATAAATTGATAACTCCTTTTTTAGTACTATAGAGCTCTATTGAAAATAGCATTTAATCATTTTTTCCAGAATTTCTGTCAATACAAATTTATTGAATTAGTACTTCTCCTTAATTATGAAACATAGACTTCATAATGATTTCTCAAATTTTTTCAGAGTAAATATGAAGTTTCTTTGAAACAATTTTCACTTATATAATCACAAGGAAAGGCGACTGATTAAAAACATCATCTTTGGTTATATTTACTTAATGCTGGGTAACTACTACCTCATTAATTAATATATTTCAAATGCTGAAGAATGTCATTGTGAATCTTGAAGAGGAATAAAGGTTAAAACATTAAATTTGTTTTTAAAAAGTGATTTAGTGGGTATTATGTTAATATCTGGGATACTTAAGACCTCTGGTGTGGTCTAGAGGGATTGTGTTGTCCTTGTCCTGACACAGAGGAAATCACAGCTCTAGCAGGGGATAAAGGATCATGTAAAACTAGCTACATTATAATGTCCTAAATACTATAATAGAAACATGAGAAAAAGGACATAATTAATTCTGAATAAAAGGCCTTAGGAAAGCTTTGCAAATTGCTAGCGTATGGGAAGGATTTTACTTTCTGAGAACAGAGAATGGACATTCTAAAAGAACAGATATTCTTTAGAAAATACTGTGTTCATTAGAAAATAGTGAATATTCTATTTGAGGGAATATAGTTTTCCTCAATGATGGAGAATTAGATAAAGATACCTGAGGAAATTTAAGAATAATAAGAGATCCTTTTGATATGACTATATATTAAGTAGAGAACTAACTATATAGCTATATTGTCATGCCCTTTTTTTTTTTAAGAACTTCATGCCTTTTTTTTTTTTTTTTTTAAGAACAACGTCTCTTGGAAGTGTGGGAGTTGTATTAAAGGTGGGATGTAACCATCAGATAGGATCATTAACTAGAGGGCTAGAACTGATAGGTACTATCTTCTCTAAGCTGATCAGAAACACTAGTGTTTTCAGCATTGATGAATTCTAAGTGCTTAACTTCCTCCCTTGTATTTTTATATAAAATTTTGACATATATACCTTTAGAACATACCTAGTTGAGGAGGACTACAGTTTTTCTTCTTTAAAACATAAATTTTACACATAGATACAAATTTCTTTCATCTTTCCAATTCATCTCACGTACATTATATACATTTTGTTATTGAGTCCTAAAAATGTGTTAGTGGAGGAGAATTTAATTCTTTAAGAAAAAAGAATAAAGAAATTGAATTTCTTGGTTTGGCTTAGTGTTGCCTTCAATGTTCTGAGAACAATAATGCAATTAGATAAAATGTTTATCTACAAAATTTAATTCCTGGGGAGTAGCTTCTCAAATTGCCTCTTACAAGTGTAATGGAAGCAAGCAGTTGTTTGCTGGCTTTGTTGCCAAAAATTGTGAATGGCTAGATTTTTATAAAACATGGTGGTAATGCATATATAATCATGTAAACTCTCCATTGTCAATTTGAATGAAGAAACTGAATTTTGTAGACAAACACTTTTTGTTATATTGTCTCAGTGTTCTCAGCCATGAGTGAAGAAATCTTTGATGTTATTAATTATTCCACAAATGAAGTTCTTAATAGAGTTCTTTTTCATTTCAATTTAATTTCATCCCTGATTAAATACACTGAATTAGTACTGTTTTGGATTGTTATTTTATGGATAATCTAGTGATAAGTAGTTGAAAATGAAAGTTTGATATTTATTCTGGAATATGTAAATATCCAAAGAAAACAAATGCTTCTTATCATTATACCTCTATCAATGAATATTGTAGCAGTAATTCCCTCCCATTGGCAGCTAATGATGACATAGCTGAATATATTTTAATTGGCATGAACTTCCATATAATGACAAGGAATAAATTTAATATAAAACAATTTGGGAAACATTGATACGGAGGGGAATAGCCCAACTGTTCATTTAGAAAGAGTGACAGTGAAAGTTGCTCAGTTGTGTCTGATTCTTTGAGACCCCATGGCTATACAGTTCATGGAATTCTCCAGGCTAGAATACTGCAGTAGGTAGCCTTTCCCTTCTCCAGGGAATATTCCCAACCCGGAGATCGATCGAACCCAGGTCTCCCACATTATCACATTACCAGAGGATTCTTTGCCAGCTGAGAGACAAAGGGTAGCAGGGTTTTCAATCCCATCTTTAAGATTATCCCACCTTGGGCTAATGCTAATAGATCAACAAGGAATACTAAGCTAATGGAGTGTCCAACAAACTGTATTCATCATAAATTGAAGACAACATCTGAACTGAGATCATTTCCAAATTGCACTTACTATAGCTTTTGTTACCTAAAAGGGAAATGATGTGTTTTTGAAGTGCTATTATGTGTATTTTTACTCAAATGCTTGATACATTTCCCATATATACATGATGCCCACTGATAAAATTCTTTTAACTTTAATTACAGCAGAAAATAAACATGTAGCATAGTTTAAATTAATGAAATAATATTAGATTTTGTTATGATTATGTGTATTTGTCTTTAATACATTTAGAATGTAAACTCAAAGTTCTGGTCCATTTCTGCCATTAATGATGATAAAGTCTTAATTTTTATTTATGTATTGATATCTTTCATAATGTCATAGATCAACAAAACTTGGATACTCTGAAGCTTTTTAAAGAACATATATATATCAAGTTACATTAAAACACATTTCTTTTTTTTTACCATTTAAAAATTTTATTGAAGGATAACTGCTTTACAGAATTTTGTTGTTTTCTGTCAAACCTCAACATAAATCAATCATAGGTATACAAATTCACCCTCCCTTTTGAACCTCCCTCCCATCTCCCTGCCCATCCCACCCCTCTAGGTTGATGCAGAGCCCCTGTTTGAGTTTCCTGAGCCATACAGCAAATTCCCATTGGCTATCTATTTTACATATAGTATATAAGTTTCCATATTACTCTTTCCATACATCTCACCCTCTTTTCCCCTCTCCCTGTGTCTATAAGTCAGTTATCAGTGTCTATTTTTCCATTGTCACCCTGTAAATATATGACTTTTGTTTTTATTTCCCTTACTCTAGGAGGTGGGTCATAGAGGAACTTGTTTGATCTTGCTCTGCCTATGTTTTCCTCTAAGAGTTTTATAGTTTCTGATCTTACATTTAGGTCTTAAATCCACTTTGAGTTTATCTTTGTGTATGGTGGTGGAAGTTTTCTAATTTCATTCTTTGATCAGTAGCTATCCAATTTTCCCAGCACCATTTATTGAAGCGGCTGTCTTTGCCCAATTGTATAATCTTGTCTCGTTTGTCAAAAATAAGGTACACATAGGTGCATGGGTTTATTTCTTGGCTTTCTATGTTGTTCCATTGGTTTATATGTCTGTTTTTATGCCAGTACCATATTGTCTTGATGACTGTAGCTTTGTAGGATAATCTGAAGTCAGGAAGGTTGATCCCTCCAGCTCCATTGTTCTTTCTCAAGACTGCTTTGGCTGTTCCAGGTCTTTTGTGTTTCCATATGAATTGTGAAATTCTTTGCTGTAGTTCTATGAAAAATGCTATTGATAATTTGATAGGGATTACACTGAATCTGTAGATTGTATTTGGTAGTATAGTCATTTTCACAGTATTGATTCCTCCTACCCAGGCACATGGAATGTCTCTCCATCAGTTTATGTCATCTTTGATTTCTTTCATCGGTGTCTTATAAATTTCTGTATACAGTTCTTTTGTCTTCTTAGGTAAGTTTATTCCTAGATATTTAATTCTTTTTGTTGCAGTGGTGAATGGGATGATTCATTAATTTCTTTTTGTGGTTTTTCATTGTTGGTATATAGAAATGGAAGTGATTTCTGTGTATTGATTTTGTATTCCTGCAACTTTACAAATTCACTGATTAGCTCTACTAATTTTCTGATACTATCTTTAGGGTTTTCTATGTACAATATCATGTCATCTGCAAACAGTAAGAGCTTTACTTCTTTTCTGATCTGGATTCCTTTTATTTCGTTCTCTTTTCTGATTGCTGTAGCTAGGAATTCCAGAACTGTGTTGAATAATAGTGGCAAAAGTGGACACCCTTTTCTTGTTCCTGACCTTAGTGAGAGTGCTTTCAGTTTTTCACCGTTGAGAATAAAGTTTGCCATAGGCTTATCATATATGGCCTTTACTATGTTGAAGTAGGTTCCTTCTGTGTCCATGTTTTGAGGAATTTCAATCATAAATGGGTGCTGAAATTTGTCAGAGGCTTCTTCTGCATCTGTTGAGATTATCATACGGTTTTTGTCTTTCAATTTGTTAATATGGTGCATCACACTGTTTGATTTGCATATATTGAAGAATCCTTGCATCCCTGGAATAAACCCAGCTTATTCATGGTATATGAACTTTTTGATGTGTTGCTCAATTCTGTTTGCTGAAATTTTGTTGAAGATTTTTGAATCTATGTTCATCAGTGATATTGGCCTGTAGTTTTCTTTTTTGAATTGTCTTTGCCTGGTTTTGGTATCAGGGTGATGGTGGCCTCATAGAGTGAGTTTGGTAGTGTTCCTTCCTCTGCAATTTGTTGAAAGAGTTTTAGAAGCATAGGCATTAGCTCTTCTCTAAATGTTTGATAGAATTCTCCTGCAAAGCCATCTGGTCCTATGCTTTTGCCTTTTGGGAGATTTTTGATAACAGCTTCAATTTCAGTGCTTGTGATTGGGTTGTTCATAATTTTTATTTCTTCATGGTTCATTCTTTGAAGATTGAACTTCTCTAAGAATCTGTCCGTTTCTTCCAGGTTATCTATTATATTGTCATATACTTGTTCATAATAGCCTCTTAAAATCCTTTGTATTTGTGCATTGTCTATTGTAACCTCTCCTTTTTCATTTATAATTTTGTTGATTTGATTCTTCTCTCATTTTTTCTTAATGAGTCTGGCTAAAGGTTTGTCAATTTGTTTACCTTCTCAAAGAACCAGCTTTTAGTTTTATTAATTTTTACTGTTGTTTCTTTCATTTCTTTTCAGTTTATTTCCATTTGGATCTTTACGATTTATTTCCTTCTACTAATTTTGGGGTTTTATTGTTCTTTTTCCAGTTGTTTTAAGTGTAAAGTTAGGTTGTCTATTTGATGTTTTTCTTGTTTCTTGAGGTGGGATTATATTGCTATAAACTTCTTAGAACTGCTTTTTCTGCATCACATAGGTTTTGAGTTGTCGTATTTTCATTGTCATTTGTTTCTAGAAATTTTTTGATTTCCCTTTTGATTTCTTTAGTAACCTGTTGGATATTTAGGAACATTTTAATTTCCATGTGTTTGTGTTTTTTACAGGGTTTTTTTTTTTTTTTCTTTCTTGTAATTGATATCTAGTCTCATAGCATTGTGGTTGGAGAAGATGCTTGATACTATTTCAATTTTCTCAAATTTATTGAGATTTGATTTGTGACCCAAATTGTGCTCTATCCTGGATAATGTTCCATGTGCACTTGAGAAGAAGGTGTATTTTTCTGCATTTGGATGGAATGTCCTGAAGATGTCAATGAAATCCATCTCATCTAATGTATCATTTAAGATTTGTGTTTCCGTATTAATTTTCTGTTTTGATGCTCTATCCGTTGGTGTGAGTGGGATTTTAATGTCCCCTACTATTATTGTGTTACTGTCAATTTCTCCTTTTTGTCTATTGGTGTTTGTCTTACGTATTGAGGTGCTCCTATGTTGGGTGCATAGAAATTTCTAATTGTTGCGTTTTCCTCTTGAATGATCCCTTAATTATTATGTAGTGTCCTCCCTTATTTCTTGTAATCTTCTTTAATTTAAGGACTATTTTGTCTGATATGAGGATTGCTACTCCAGCTTTCTTTTGCTTCCCATTTCCATGGAATATATTTTTCCATCCTCTCACTTTCAGTCTATATGTGTCTTGGAGTCTGAAGTGGTTTTCTTGTCAATAGCATTTATGTGGGTCCTATTTTTATATACATTCAGCTGCCTGTGTCTTTTGATTGGAGCATTTAATCTATTTACACTTAAAGTAATTCATTTCAGTCCAGTTCAATCGCTCAGTCGTGTCTGACTCTTTGTGACCCCATGAACTGCAGCACACCAGGCCTCACTCTCCATCACCAACTCCCAGAGTCCACCCAAACCCATGTCCATCAGGTTGATGATGCCATCCAACCATCTCATCCTCTGTCATCCCCTTCCCCTCCTGCCCTCAATCTTTCCCAGCATCAGGGTCCTTTCCAATGAGTCAACTCTTCACATCAGGCGGCCAAAGTATTGGAGTTTCAGCTTCAACATCAGTCCTTCCAATGAACACCCAGGACTGATCCCCTTTAGGATGGACTGGTTGCATTTCTTGCATTCCAAGGGACTCGCAAGAGTCTTCTCCAACACCGCAGTTCAAAAGCATCAATTCTTCAGTGCTCAGTTTTCTTCACCATCCAACTCTCACATCCATACATGACCACTGGAAAAACCATAGGCTTGACTAGATGGACCTTTGTTGACAAAGTAATGTCTCTGCTTTTCAATATGCTATCTAGGTTGGTCATAACTTTCCTTCCAAGGAGTAAGCATCTTTTAATTTCATGGCTTCAGTCACCATCTGCAGTGATTTTGGAGCCAGAAAAATCAAGTCAGCCACTGTTTTCACCGTTTCCCCATCTATCTGCCATGAAGTGATGGGACCAGATGCCAGGATCTTAGTTTTCTGAATGTTGAGCTTTAAGCCAACTTTTTCACGCTCCTCTTTCACTTTCATCAAGAGGCTCTTTAGCTCTTCACTTTCTGCCATAAGGGTGGTGTCATCTGCATATCTGAGGTTATTGATATTTCTCCCGGCAATTTTGATTCCAGCTTGTACTTCCTCTAGCCCAGTGTTTCTCATGTTGTACTTTGCATATACGTTAAATAAGCAGGGTGACAATATACAGCCTTGACGTACTCCTTTTCCTATTTGGAACCAGTCTGTTGTTCCATGTCTTGTCTTAACTGTTGCTTCCTGATGATATATATGTTCCTATTTCCATTTTCTTAATTTTGGGGGGTTGATTTTGTAGGTCTTTTTTATTCTCTTGTATTTCTTAACTGTATAAGTCCTGTTAACATTTGTTGTAAAACTGGTTTGGTGATACTGAGTTCTCTTAACTTTTGCTTATCTGAAAAGTTTTTATTCCTCCATCTATTTTGAGTAAGATCCTTGCTAGGTACAGTAATCTTGGTTGTAGATTTTTTCCCTTTCAGTACTTTAAATATATCCTGCCATTCACTTCTTGTCTGCAGAGTTTCTGCTGAAAGACCAACTTAAGTGTATGTGGTTAAGTGTATGAGGTTCCCCTTGTATGTTACTTGTTGCTTCTCCCTTGCTTCTTTTAATATTCTTCCTTTGTGTTTAGTCTTTGTTAGTCTGATTAGTATGTATCTTGGCATGTTTCTTCTTGGGTTTATTCTGTATGGGACACTTTGTGCCTCTTCAACTTGATTGACTATCTCCTTTTCCATATTGGGAAAATTTTCAATTATAATCTCTTCAAAAATTTTCTCATACCCTTTCTTTTTCTCTTCTTCTTCTGGGAGCCTTATACTTTGAATGTTGGTGCATTTGATATTGTCCCAGAGGTCTCTGAGACTATCCTCAGTTCTTTTCATTCTCTTTTCTTTATTCTGTTCTTCAGAAGTTATTGCCATTTTATCTTCCAGCTCACTGATTGTTCTGCTTTAAATATTCTGCTATTAATTCCTTCTATAGTATTTTTAATTTCAATAATTGTGTTGTTTGTCTCAGTTTGTTGATTCTTTAATTCTTCTAGGTCTTTGTTAATTGATTCTTGCATTTTCTCCATTTTGTTTTTAAGGTTTTTGTTCACCTTTACTATCATTATTCTGAATTCTTTTTCAGGTAGTTTGCCTATTTCCTCTTCATTTATTTGAATTTCTGTGTTTCTAGTTTGTTTTTTCATTTGTGTAGTATTTCTCTACCTTTTCACTTTTTGTTTTTATTTAACTTATTGTGTTTGAGGTCTCCTTTTCCCAGGTTTTAAGGAAAGTTGAATTCTTTCCTTGAAGAAGTTTGAATTCTTTCTTCCTCTTGGTTTCTGCCCTCCTAAGGTTGCTCTAGTGGTTTGTATAAGCTTTGAATAGAGTGAGATTTGTGTTGCGTTTTTGTCTGTTTGTTTTTCCTCTAATGGGCAAGGGTAAGTGAGGTAATAATCCTGTCTGCTGATGATTGGGGTTTGCATTTCTGTTTTGTTTGTTGTTTAGCTGAGGCATCCTGCACAGAGTGCTACTGGTAGATGGGTGATGCTGGGTCTTGTATTCAAGCGGTTTCGTTTGTATGAGTTCTCACTATTTCTTACACCCTAGGGTTAGTTCTCTAGTAGTCTAGGGTGTTGGAGTCAGTGCTCCCACTCCAAAGGATCAGGGCTTGTTCTCTTTTCTGTTTTCCAGTCTGTCTTGGACTCAGCCAGTGAGGCATGAAAGATTCCCAGTGAACAAATGAAAGACAATACTTTCTCCTCAGGGTCAAGGGCCCCTCCCGTCTGTCCCTGTAAGTTCTAGATCTCTGGCTCATTGCAAAAGATTAATCTCAGTAACAGCCACATGGGAAAGGTGCAGTGGGGACAGGGTCTGAGAGGGGAGGGCTCTTTCCAGGCTGCCGCCCTCCCCAAATCTCTGCATGGTCACCTGAAAGCATTTTTAATATTAATCTTGGAAGAGAGATTTTTGACATATATGAAAATTATTTCCATCATGACTCATTTGCATTGAATTTTTAAGTAGTTTATCATCTGAAAGTCTTTGATCTCTGACAACATATTGTGTAGTATAGGTAAAAATGAAGAGTAACCGAGATGCTTTGGCTTTCCGAGGCACTGCATTTTCTGTAATACCCAAGTTTAACTCATCTAACAAGAAAATTGTATTTGTTGTTTTGTTAATGTATACTGTAGTTACTGTAAATTTATTCTAAATCTAGATTTTTTTCTAGATAATTAGTTTTTAAAGTGACATGATAGCATGTATTTGTGCCATGCTTTGGTGTTTCTGATGCTTTTCACATTCAAATTCATATCACTGAGTATCTGTTATTTCCAAGATAGTAGGAAACATATTTTAATGAAATTTGTAGTAACTCATTACCTAGTAAAGAAGAGATTGTCACTCTAGACATTGCAAGAAATGGAAATTTGATTTAGTAGAATAACATTTGATATTTAATAATTAGTTTCCAATATAATAAAATTATATTAAAACTATAAAATAATACATAGCAATAACAATAATGCAGTTTCCAGCATTTATTTTTTATTATTATATTAAAAATTAATCAAATCATTACATCATCATTCACCAATTATTACAAAATTATATAAAGTTAGGAGTTTTAAGCAATGAACTTTTTCTTTGTTGCATGTTGATATAACTTATGGTTTTTGTCCTATGACAAAGCCTTCTTGTTCTCACAGAACTTTCTCAATTTTAAATTTAAATGGTTTTACAAGATCAGTTAAGGAATAGAACCAATGTGACTGAAACAGAATTCCCCTTAATTTCTGTGATCTGGCCAGCATTAAACACTAAATGGTAAAAAAGATACCCAAAAAGGAAATGGAGCAAATGTGGGAATATGAAAATATGAATGTACATTTTGCCTTTTAAAACTTGTTTAGATACCGCCTTAATCCTCCAGAGATTTTTGAGTTTCATAGCATCTTCCTACCTCTTAGTGCCTAGTTAGCTATGTTCCCTATGTCTTCACCAACTTTTCTTCCCTCTTTTGCATCACAAAGTGGAACGCCAATGTTTTCTAAGATGCTCCTTAAAACTAATTCTATTCTATTCTTTATGTTTTCTGAGTGCCACCTGTGAGTACTATCTTTAGAAAAATTAAGTAACTGCACGAGTTTCTAAGCTGGAGTAAAAAAATTTTAAAAATAGTAAATGTTTTTTCAGGCTTCAGAGAAGTATACTGAATTTCTTATCTCTTAAGAATCATTTCTTTAAAGAAGGAATTTTAAAGCATAAAGATTCAACTTCTCTGTATTGTACTCCAAAGATATTTTGAGTGTATATTTGTAGAAATAGAATGGATGAGTAATAAATCGTTCACTGGAGAACAATACTAAACCATATTTAGAACAGGTGAATAAATCTGGAACTGTTGAAAGCTTTACAGTGAATCATTTTTCACAATATTTTAGAAGACTTTATCACACCCAGCAGGTTAGACTCTCAATGATGAAATAATAAAGTTATGTTAGTTTTGATATATTTATTTTGCCTTGAGAAAAAATTTCAATAAACAACGTTTCACTAAACTATAATCCTGAAAATTTGTCAGTGCTCTTTGTGAAATGTCAAAAAATTAAAATTAAGTAAGTAGTTGAATGTGATAAAGTAATTATAAGAAATCAGCCTTTGTGAAGCTGAAATTCCATATAAAATTTGAGATTTTAACTTTGGATTTTGGATTTTTATCAATTGAAAATACACATTTAAGCAGACCTTTCATTAGATATCAGAAGGTGAGAAATTTTAGCCTCTGTAAATATATTGATGGTGAATAGCATCACAGTTCAACTTGAACCATATTTTTTTCATTGAAATAAATTACCTTATCTTTTTTCTTGTCTATTAGCATTTAAAGCATGGCAAAGAATATCATATTTAAAGTCATCATCTGAACTTGGTTAGCAAGTTCAATTCATGATAATCCTGTCCATCAACTTTACTCTGATTCAGTTAATACCTGGGAAAATAGTAGCTCCTTTTCTACCTTTCCTGACTTCCCTAGGTTTGCTGACCAATCCACCGTTTTGGCTTCCTTTGTACTTTTGCCCTCTGACACCACATATGGAGCTGGTGGTACTAAAGACTTTCTACACATTCTTTAAAAAC
The DNA here is from genome assembly GCF_016772045.2 of Ovis aries. Lineage (NCBI taxonomy): Eukaryota > Metazoa > Chordata > Mammalia > Artiodactyla > Bovidae > Ovis > Ovis aries. The sequence continues at coordinate 77,656,688 of NC_056059.1, forward strand.
ACATTTTACTTTATTGGTATACTTCTGAAATATGAACCAACATATTCAAACGATCTGTCAAAATCTAATATTCAGTTAAAAAAGTGAATCAGATCTGATGTCTAGAACATTTAAATAAAAGAATCATCTCTTTTTTTCCTTTTCTCCTCTTCTCTTTTGCATTGTGTGTTTCTCCTTTCATAACTGTCTCCCTAACACACACACACACACACATATACACTCCCAAGTGCTTTTTTACTCATTTATTTTTTCTTACGGTAAAGAAAAGAATAATGTCTACTAGGATTAATTGATTGGAGAAGGGAATGGCAGCCAACTCCAGTGTTCTTGCCTGGAGAATCCCAGGGATGGCGGAGCCTGGTGGGCTGCCGTCTATGGGGTTGCACAGAGTCGGACCTGACTGAAGCGACTTAGCAGCAGCAGCAGCAGGGTTACTTGAATTTATTCACATATTCTAATTAAAAATAACAGCACTGAATGGACCATCTATAGGACAGGACAATTCCTTACTTGTAAGTAGAAAGTATATGAAAATAGAAATTGTCCACAGAATTAAACATTACTAAAATTATTCTTATTCAAATATCAACAGGATATTTGATATGAAAGTTTCTTAGTTCAGTTAGTATTCTGTTCTTCATTAATATATAAATAACATGAAATGAACTGTGTGAAACTCTCAGGAACAGAGATGATTTTTTTATGTGTTTCACAATAGAAATTAAGATTATTTGGAAAAGGCCACTGGTGACTAGTTGACATTGACTTTGAAAGTGTGTTTTCATGGCTAAAGATTTAATCTTTAAAGCAGATTATTTTCCATATGAAATCTAATTTTTAGATGATGTAGATTATATATTAGACTACTTTATAGCAGAATTATTAATTCATTCTTGTTTCATCTTTTTGGCTAATTTGATTAAGTTTCAAGATCTATTTTAAAAATACTATATATACTTCATATTTTTAAAGTTTAAAGTTTTTAGGTTTGTAATCAAGAGTAGCAAAAGGTATCAATTAATAATAAGATATTTAACTCTTCATAGTGAATAAAAATGCTAAATGAGTATTTAAAACTACTAATACTGATTCTTTCACTGTACATATTAAAGATAGGGTTTCATTTCCGTGGACTTGAGTTTCTGCTGTAAATTTGAGAGCACTGAACTTAATGACTGAGATATCTTTCTGATGTTAAATGTTTAATATTTAAATTTTCCTTTGTGCTCTACAAACTTAAACTCTTCCTTTTGGGAATTTAGAAGTGAGAAAGAATGTCATTTATGTTTGCTCTTATATATGATAAAGCAGATAAGAACTTCAGTCGGAATGACAGGGTATAATTTCCAAATTTAAAATGTTGTATTGACAAATGCAATAAATTTATACTTAGTTAAAAGTAGAGGCAGTGAGTAGCAGGACACATGATAAGTGCAAATATGCTCCTGAGATAATATAATTTTCTATAGATCAAAATAATCAAGAGAGCATATATTTAATGGAATATGGAGAGTTTATCAGCTTCTATTAGAGTATTCATTAAAATAAATGAAGAAAAGGGAAAAGATCTAGTTGAATTTTTAAATCTCAGTTAATTAGAAAAATTTTTCATATATAGTATCTTAATGATTAACATATCTGGAAGGATCAATTCCATGTTGAAAGTAGTATAATAATGATAGAAATGAATATAATTATTAAAAAAAAGCTTTTCCTCCAGTGAAAGTCAACTGAAATGTAAGAACTAAAGACTTACAGTATAAGAAGAAATATTATATATACATATATATATTTTTTGTAGAGGAGACTAGTAAGACAACTAGAAATGATTCCTGTTTAAACCTGGCATTTAGTAAAAGAAGACCATCACTATATATTGTCTGTGAGATTCCTTGTGAATAACCGGCAATGTGAGGCTATAGTAGTCAGAGCTCTTTATTCCTTCCAAACCAGTTATTGTGCTGCTAATTAGAATTGGATATTGCTGGTAGTGGAAATGAGGGAGACTATCAATGTTACTTTGTGTTAAATTTTAATCGCACAAGTTAGGACATTCAGAATTATGGTTTCCATGGTAACCACAACACTAAGCCCTGTGTGAAGGCATTACAGTGGGGGTCTTTGATTAAAAGAAAGTAAACCAGAAGTGAAACAAAATGCTCCATATGTGCAGCTAAAATTACAAAAAAAAAAAAAAAGTTCAGCTCCCTTGTCCTTAATTATATTTGTTTAATAGTATGTCACGTGTTTGTGCAGTATACTGAAAGGTCTGTTGTAATTCTCATGTGGATGCTGTGTTTTCATTAGGTTTCAAATGATTATTTTTATAGCAGCTTTTGCATTTTTAAAATTTATTCAATTTATGATTTTCATTTTTAACATCTGCAGAATCTGACCCTAGGGAATTCATGATAATTCATGTGGAAGAGAAGTGTTTTTCAGTGAAAAATTTTTATAAAATGTGTAGATAGAATTGTGTGTTGTGTGCTAGTCACTCAGTCATGTTCAACCATTTGTGACCATATGGACTGTAGCCCACCAAGCTCCTCTTGTCAATAGGATTTCCCAGACAAGAATATTGGAGTGGGTTGCCATTTCCTTCTCCAGGGGATCTTCCCAATCCAGGGACTGAACCCAGGTCTCCCACATTGCAGGCAGATTCTTTACTGGGTGAGCCACCTGAACTTTTGCTTATAAGGCTTTTATTTTTTAAAAAAATATTTAGGTTGACAGCTATTTAAAGTTCCATTTTTAGTAAGTTAATTTTTACCATCAAAGTGAAAAGAGTCCCAAGGAAGAAATGAGATTGACTAATTAAAGGCATTGAAGAGCACTGGAACCATAAAGAGAATGTCCTGGTCGTCTAGTAGTTAGTAATCTGGGCCTTCACGTACAGGGGCTTGGGTTCAGTCCCATTGGCCCATTGGGTTCAATGGCCAGGGAACTAAGAACCTGCAAGCCAGGCATTGCAGCCAAAACAAAAAACCACAAAACAGTGAACCCATAAAGAGATTGGTACAGTTAAAAATTAGTTGAAGACACTGATCACTATAGATAAAATGTATTTACAGAAGAATTTATTTTTGAAGAATACATTTTGTTCAAGAATGGGGATAGAAATCACTAAACCATTGTGTCACATTCATGTCTCATTTTTACAGAATATAATATTTAGCATATACTGGAAAACAAATGTGTTTCATACAGTTGAATAAAAATACACATATATGTATAAGCATGACAGAGTAATGTTTGTGCTGTAAAAACAAAGGAGATATACTCTGATGAGGATTTTTCCCCTTTACTATAGTGGTGATTTATTGAGCATCTATTATAGGGTTAATTATGGTAAATTTGTCATTATCAAAATTTAAGTGCTTTAAGAAACAAATAATATGGTGACATTTGACAACAATAAGTAAAAATAAGAAAAATATTTTTCTATATTTTCATCTGTAAATATAAAACATACTAATCATACTACTACTTCCCATAAATATCTCAAAATACAGACTATCACATATATTCAAATCAGTAACATAGATAAAGTACTTTTCTATGAATACCTAATCATGGAAGAAATACCAATGGGTCAGACTTTGGCTTATTGTTATACAGACAGTTAGTCTGTTGCAGATATCAGCAAACTTTTTCTATAAGGGCCAGATAGTAAACGTTTAAGTTTTTGCATGACATATGGTGTCTGTCCTAACTTCTGAGCTCTGCTGTAATAGTGCAATGGCACCTGAGTCAATATGTTAAAAAATAAGCATAGCTCTGTTCTAATAAAATTAAGTGGATGAAATTTGAGTTTCATCTAATTTTCACAACATGAAATCTTCTTCTCCTTTTAACTACTCTAAAATATATAAAGTAAATCTGAGTTTGTGAGATGTACAAAAACAGGAAACACGGCAGGTTAGTCATGTGGGCTGTAGTTTGCCAAACCCTTGTCTTTATTACATTCCGATTTTTGTTTTATTTTTATATTTGGAGAGGTTTTGTTTCTTGGTTTATCAAAATACAAATATAATTTAAATACAAATATACTATCTGCCTGCATGACAAAAATTAGTACTAGAAACACTAGACACTAGACTAGATACTTATGTATTCAAAATTCCTTTTTAAAATTCTACATCAATTTCTGTTGATGATGTGAATATTTTATGATCCATTCTATTTTGAAACAATGGTAATATCATCTACCTAGATTTAATAGTATCCCAAAATAACATGTTTTTCCTCCACTTATGAAGTTTAATCAAGGTAAGAGCTAGGCAGATATTTGGGTAGGTGGAGATCAAAATGTGAATAAAGTGATTGGAGAAGGTAGTGTATACAAATAGGTGCAATGCGCATTGCAGCCCAGAATTAAGCAGATGAATACATATAGGCCTCCCCATGTAGATTGTTGCTGCTGCAAAATTTATTAAATGATACGCTAGAATCTGTGTTTCCAGTGTGTGTGTGGCTGCTCACAGATGGAATAGAGAGAAGAAACTAGTCAGGTATGTCATGTTCCTTTTCTGAACTCATCAGATAAGTCTCAATGTTTTTTTCCCTATAGCAGAGTGAAGAAAAAAGCTGGCAAATGCCAGAAAGTTATATTAATGCTATTCTTTGACTGAAAAAATACATTTAGAAGGAAGGCTTTTGTTTTTCCTATCTTTTATTCCTTCATTTATTCAATCCTTCAACACATCTTTTTAGTTACCTACTCTATTAGTTGTAGTTACCTACTCTATTAGCCTTACAAATAGCTGTGAAAAGAAGAGAAGCAAAAGGCAAAGGAGAAAAGGAAAGGTATACCCTTCTGAATTCAGAGTTCCAAAGAATAGCAAGGAGAGATAAGAAAGCTTTTCTCAATGATCAATGCAAAGAAATAGAGGAGAACAATAGAATGGGAAAGACTAGAGATCTCTTCAAGAAAATTAGAGATACCAAGGGAACTTTTCATGCAAACATGGGCACAATGAAAGACAGAAATGGTATGGACCTAACAGAAGCAGAAGATATTAAGAATAGGTGGCAAGAATACACAGAACTAACAAAAAAGATCTTCATGACCAGATAACCGTGATGGTGTGATCACTCACCTAGAGCCAGATATCTTGGAAGGCAAAGTCAAGTGGGCCTTAGGGAGCTTAACTAGGAAAAAAACTAGCAGAGGTGATGGAATTCCAGTTGAGCTATTTCAAATCCCAACAAATGATTCTATGAAAGTGCTGCACTCAGTATGCCAGCAAATTTGGAACAGTCAGCAGTGGCCACAGAACTGAAAAAGGTCAGTTTTCATTCCAGTCCCTAAGAAAGGCAATTCCAAAAAATGTTCCAACTACTGCACAATTGCACTCATCTCACACACTAGCAAAGTAATACTGACAGTTCTCCAAGCCAGGCTTCAACAATACATGAACTGTGAACTTCCTGATGTTCAAGCTGGATTTAGAAAAAGCAGAGGAACCAGAGATCAAGTTGACAACATCTGCTGGGTCATCAAAAAAGCAATAGAGTTATAGAAAAACATCTATTTCTGTTTTATTGATTACACCAAAGCCTTTGACCATGTGATTTACAACTAACTGTGGAAAATTCTTAAGGAGATAGGAACACCAGACCACCTTACCTGCCTCCTCAGAAATCTATATGCAGGTCAAGAAGCAACAGTTAGAACTGGACATGAAACAACAGACTGGTTCCAAATCAGGAAAGAAATACATCAAAGCTGTTTATTGTCACCCTGCTTATTTAACTTATGTGCAAAGTACATCCTGAGAATGCTGGACTAGATGAAGCACAAGCTGGAATCACCATTGCCAGGAGAAATATCAATAACCTCAGATATGTAGATGACACCTCTCTTATGGCAGAAAGCGAAGAAGAACTAAAGAGTCTCTTGATGAAATAGAAAAAGAAGAGTGAAAAAGTTGGCTTAAAACACAATATTCAGAAAACTAAGATCTTGGCATCTGATCCCATCACTTCATGGCAAATAAATGGGGAAACAATGGAAATAGTAATAAAGTTTACACAGTTTATTTTTTGGGGCTGCAGATCACTGTGGATGGTGACTCTAGATATGAAATTAAAAGACACTTTCTCCTTGGAAGAAAAGTTATGACCAACCTAGGCAGCATATTAGAAAGCATAAACACTTTCTCAACAAAAGTCCATCTAGTGAAATCTATGATTTTTCCAGTAGTCATGTATGGATTTGAGAGTTGGACTATAAAGAAATCTGGGTGCTGAAGAATTGATGCTTTTGAACTGTGGTGTTGGAGAAGACTCTTGAGAGTCCCTTGGACTGCAAGAACATCCAACCAGTCCATCCTGAAGGAGATCAGTCCTGAGTGTTCATTGGAAGAACTGATGCTGAAGCTGAAGATCCAATAATTTAGCCACCTGTTGCAATGAACTGACTCATTTGGAAAAGACCCTGATGCTGGGGAAAGATTGAAGGCGGGAAGAGAAGCGGATGAGAGAATGAGATGTTTGGATGAAGTCACCAACTCAATGGACATGAGTTTGAGTAAGCTCTGGGAGTTGGTAATGGACAGGATAGCCTGGCGTGCTGCAGTCCATGGGTTCGCAAATAGTCAGACATGACTGAGAGATTGAACTGAACTGAACTTTATTAGTTGACTCTAGCTATCATAACAAAATATCATAGTCTGGGTGAGTTACACAGCAGCAATGTTATTTTTTCACGATGTTGGAGGCTAGAAATCCCATCTCACAGTGCCTGCTTATTTGGTCTCTAGTGTGTGCTTCTTCCTGGCTTGTGGTTGCTCTCTCACATGATCTTTCTCCATATGTGTTCATGGAAGGAGAGGGAAGAGGGCTCCCAGGTACTCTTTTTATAGTTATACTATCCTATCAGATCACAGCCTCATCCTCGTGTTCTTTACCTTAATTGTTTTTTTAGAGGCCCCATATCCACATACTATCATATATGATTTTTTAAAGGGGACAACTTATACCTTAACAACTACTCTGTGGCTGGCTCTGTTATAGTTAATGTGCTTATATTAGTTAGCAAGTTTCAGTGCCATGATGTTTATAGTCTATTGGCAGAGAGCGATATCACGCAAGTAATTTCACTAATTAATGTGTAATAGAAAGTGAAATAACTTCTCTAAGGAAAAAAACCACTATTTTGAGATCATTATAATTATAAAGAGTATATATATATATAATAAAAATCCTAACCTAGATAGGTTCAGAGAAGGTCTCCTTGAGGATTGAAGAGGAATCTTCTAAAGAAAGCAGCTTGTGAAAAATAAAAAAAAATCCTTGTTACAGTGGGGAGCATGCTCCTGTAGTCTTTCCTGTTCAGTTACTATGGGGAATAGTACCTTGCTTTTTTCCAATTGTAGCTTAATTTTTCATCTGTAGAAATAAAAAGAAATAAATCCATAGTCTGAAATATTTAGTTGCATTTGAAACAAATTATCTGAAGAAATTTAGAATCACATCATATGATATTTGTTTATCTTGGCTTTAATGCTTATTAACAGAGGATGCCTCAACTAGGTGTTGCTGCTATGAAGCAGAACATTCTTTCAAGTGATCCCATTTTTTATTACCACTCGGAATGCAATATAAAAATCCTGATAGTGTATATAAGTAGTTTAGTCTAAGCTGATATTGTATTTCCTCTTTTCCTTAGCAAAAAAAGGAAAAAAAGAAAGTCTGGTTGATATTAGTCAAAGGGAAAAATCTATTATTATTTAAAAAATTCAAGTCAAAAATATCAGAATTTAATATTTTTGATCAGAATATCAAAATATCAGAATATCAGAAACATTAGATAATGTCTTAAATAAAAGCTTAGTTTTTTTTTTTTAACTCTAATGTGTTAGTAGTCCTAATATTGCCAAATAATATAAAATAATTGAAATATTCATGAAAATAACATAGAGAGTGATGATAAATACCTATACCCACAACTGAGATATAACTAAAGATGTGGTGAAAGTGAAGGTGAAGTCGCTCAGTCCTGTCAGACTCTTTGCGACCCCATGGACTGTAGCCTACCAGGCTTCTCCGTCCATGAGATTCTCTGGGCAAGAATACTGGAGTGGGTTACCATTTCCTTCTCCAGGGGATCTTCCCGACCCAGGGATTGAACCCGCCAGGTCTCCCGCATTGGAAGCAGACGCTTTAACCTCTGAGCCACCAGCGAAGCCCATATACTTAAAATGTACTCCGTTTGACCAGTTCTTTGCTAGAGCTTGGATTGTTTTCATATAACTACTTAACATCTTTGAAAAGAGATGGGGTTATTTGAGGAGGGAAGATGTAGATGTCAAGAGTCTTTGGAAACACTGCTACGTGCTTATTATGGGGAATACTAAAGATTGGCAGATTAAAAATCAACATGATTTTATAGTGAATAAACAATTCCATTTGGAAAGGAAGCATAAAATTTCATATACTTTGATAAATTTTTCCACGTGTGACAGGAGCTCAGTCTTAACTGCACTTAGTATTATAGTAACTATTTACATTTCTTATTACTATGTGTAAAAGGGCATAGTTCTGTAAGAGGTACAATTTGTAGACTCCTAGCCCTTAATCTTAATTGTATTAGTTATGACCTACCTAGTCCCAGATACATATCTGGAGTAATACCCAAAGGAGCTCTTTAGCTTGAGATTTATGATGACAATAAAAACTTTTGTTCAGAGTGATTTAAGCATTCCTATGGCGTGAAAACTATCCATGAAGCCCAATGAAACACCAGGTAATATTCTGGTATACATCACTTATTGTAGTTGATTCAAATTCCTCCTAATTGTGAAAAATATCTGATGTGAAATTACAAGTGAATATTAGTACTGACTATGAGACATAGATTGTTTTTTGAAATTTAGGGATGCAAAATGAAATTTAGATTTTATCCTATCTTTACCAAATTCTTATGTTGAAAGGCTTCTTTATATTAAATGCAAAATATGTTTTTCAGATTGCCAAATGCTAACCTTTCTAAGTAATGAATGTTATCCTATGGTCAGCCACAACAGGAAAATAACGCATTTTGATCTGTATATTTCAACATCTGGTTGTCACTATGATGCTAAACCTATCAGAAATACTCTTTGCCAGATGTGACTTATGGTTACATTATATTTTATTTATTTCAGCAAAATGTATTTGAAAAGAAATCAAAGACATTACAGGGAATAAGCAAACCTAAGCAGTTTATTCATTCATTCATTAAAACAGTAAAACATTCATAATGAAAACAGTTAACATTTATTGAGAAGGACCTACACACCTTCTATTTGTATGCATAACAATTGTTTAATTTTTAAATCAACTATATGAGAGCAGATTCTATTTGTTCTTCATGGTATAGATGAGAAAACTAAAGAGAAAAAAGTTGTGGGTAGTCATATAGCTAATGTGGGCTTTCCCACATTATATGGCAAGCTTTGAATCTGAGCTGAGGCCAAAATGCTATACAATACAACCTCAATGTATGCTGCTTTAGTTTCTACTTGACTTTTGACCCTACCTAAAAAAAGAATGAGTGGTTAAATTTTACAGGTCAAATGACTTTTTAATATTAATGAGGACTGTAGGCTACTTTTATGAATAACTAATACATTTTAAAGATGGTACATATTGAGGGAGATAGAGAAGGCAATATTTTATTAAGGTATTTTTTCTCTGATGAACATACACTTTTTTTCTGTATTTAAAATTATTTCTAAAATGTGTTGACAGATAATCCACTTGTATTTGTATTATTTTAAATTTAAGTCATTTTCTTTTCTTATTTATGAAAATACAACAGGGTAAATAATATGGCTGATAAATCATTGAAATTATTAAACCTTTTCAATATTACACATTCATGTTTGAAGAGGCAAAGGTAGTTCGAATATTTTAACTATAGTGTTTGTAGAGTAAAATATTCTGTACAACTTATTCATCATGTCAATTTAGTAAAAATATAAAACACTGTTAGTATTGTTCTTTAATAGGTGAGCTTATCTAGTGTAATGGCTGAATGATGTCATTGGTATTTCCTTTAGCTAAGAACAGTGTGCGTTATGCCACAAATCATTCCATGGAACCAACTGTCATAAAATACTGTATAGGGTTTTACATTACAACTAAGGTTAAAAATAACAAAGTAGAATGTTATGAATTTGATTACTTTAGTCAGATTTGTATAGATTTTATTTCATTCTGATGGTATGTGAATTAGGCAAGTAATTGTATAAGTAATTCAACAGGACTTCTATACTTGGATTTCAGTGATAAAATTTGTATTCAATGCCTAAGTCTGATACAATGAAATCTCATAGTACTTTATTATATTTTTGCAGAATTAATAATAAAGATAATTTGAGGTAATATTTTTCTAACTGGAAGCCAAGATTTGAGCCATATGGTAAAAACTGTTGAAGAATTATACTAAAGAAATATGCTTTAAAATAATTTATTTTGATATTGCAAAAGAGGATATGTCATTAGTCTTTCACATATTAATTTTCTCTTTGCTCAAATCATAATGATAGAATAGTGCCAGCCCTTTAAGATTTGGACTTCGTCTGACAGTGTAATTCAATAAATATAGTAGTTAATCCTTTAATTTCCCTCCTTTATATCCTATGAAACCCTCAAACTTCTAGGTTTGAGGTTCTCATAATCTTTCTTTATTTGTAACATCTTGATTATGTCTTAGAGTTGCCCATAAGAAACAAAAGAAAACGCCAGCTGTGTAAACCAATTCTGAGTTTACGTTGCATCTGGTTTTACCTTCCAAACAAAGTTCTCTATAACAAGTTTCTCTGTCATCATCATAGCTTGAAGGATTGGGAAATAATAGAGAGTCGAATCCCAAGAGATGAAGGAGACTGGATTAGCTCATACATAATGTATATACTTTGCCATTAATTTCAGAAATGCCTGTACTTAAAGCTATAAAAATTATTGGGGGCTTCCCTGGTGGTCCAGTAGCTAAGACTTCAGGCTCCCAATACAGGGGGCCTGGATTTGATGCCTGGTTAGGGAACTAGGTCCCACATGCTGCAACTAACACTTGGCATGGCCAAATTTACAAATAAAAACATGAAAAATTCTTTTGACTTCCATTCTCATGTTTATATGTGTATAAATTATAACTGAATGAATTCATTAGAGAATGACAATATATTAGTAAATGAAGGGACTCTTATAAATCATAAATCATAGACTCAAATTATAAATTAGTTTTCCTTAACAAACATTTTATAGACTATATTCATAGAAATGCATCTGAAAAAAAAGAAAAAAACATTTAAATACAGAAGATGGTGAGCCTACAGTGCATCATATTTTCTAACACAGAGGACAAAGGACAGAAGGGAGAAGAAAAGTAAAAATATAAAACTTTAAAATAAGGAGTCTTAACTGCTGATTCTAAGATGAATATGTGATTATCAAAGAAATTTTACAAAGTTTAACATCCAGCAAAGTTCTTTTGAACATTGCACTAAATTGACTATTATACTCTTCTCTATTCTTACTTTTTTGGGTAAAGTTTCCCTGCTCTTTGCCTGCGATGGATTCCAAATGTGCTAGGCCTATTAGTTTGGCCCTTACTTTTCTTCTGGGCCCCAGTTAACCAATGAGAATGTTATTTTAAACTACTAAAGCTGCACCTGGGTGTTTGTAGCCCATGGAGATATTAGATCTTTCCCTTTCTTTCTTGCTTGTAAAGATTCGCCTGGGTGCATTAATAGACTATACAGAAATTAATTTGATCATTCCCTGCTTATCAGAATAGGTTACCAGAAGCTGCACATCAATTTTTCCAGCTCTTACTGATTTTTGACTGAATCGTGATTTTGCCTCTTCAAGCCTTGTGCAAATGTCCCATGCATACCACTATTTAACTTGGAATTTGCTTTATAAATGTAGATTATTCAATTTATAAAAGTTTCAAGATAATCAGTAATGATAAATCTCAAGTGGATTGCCATTCCCCCCTCCAGAAATATACTATTAAATTTACTTTTTTCTGAGTTTTATAGATTATTCTTATAGATTAATTTAGAAGAGTCATTAGTAATGTAGAGAGCTGCTGATCAGATTTACATATATTGACTTTTAAGTCTATGTAATGTAGTTTACTTATTAATTTTGTCTTCTTTTCTCTTAGTGTGTCAGAGCAATTATTTTGTGTATGGAACTCAGATACTGGCATTTGATGCCTCATGACTAGCTCTGCCTGGTTCATTAGTCCCCCCCCCCCCCCAGTTTTTTATACCTTGTACCAGTATTTTATATTTTATTATATTATATATTTATTTATATTATTTATTTATTATATAACTATTTTTATATTTATATATTTTATATCTTATTCCAGTATTTTATATCTTATAAAAACAAAGGTATGTTTAGAAAAGTCTCAAAAATTCTAATTTTGTTGAATAAATTTATGAAGATTATGTCTCTTCTCAAACTTTCCTTTTAATATTTATCAAGTCACTAAATCATGTCTGACTTTGCAACCCCATGGACCCCTCCAGGCTCCTCCTTCTGTGGAATTTACCAAGCAAGAGTACTGGAGTGGTTTGCCATTTCTGTCTCCAGGGGATCTTCCTGACCCAGGAATCAAACTTGTATCTCCTGAATTACAGACATTCTCCTGCATTGAAGGCAGATTCTTTCTCATCGAGCCACCCAGGAAGTCCATACATCAAGAGTATACATACCATTTATTTTACTTTTTGATATATCTTAAAATTAGGCATTGTGAAAATCTTATTAATTCATAATCCCAAAACTCTTGACCAGTTGAGCCAAAAAAAGGAAAAGCATTTTAAAAACAAAATTGTGAACAGAGGTCTAAATGTTTCAGTCATACACAAAGTAACCTCTTTTTATTCTTTTAAAGTAATATCTAAAAAAAAAAATTAAGAAAAAGCCATTTTAACCAAAATTTGAACCAGAAAATAAAATGTTATACTTTCTTTTTAAGGTGACTTGTAAACATGACAATGAATCCCTTTACTGGGATTGAGAAAATGATTACACTTATTTTTATGCTTGATTTATATTCTTAAAATTTAGAATACTGATAATTTGATCTGTAAAGTTAATCAAAAGGAAGAATGGATTTTGTTGTGCCTTGTTTTTAAAGAAGTGTTATCCCAACATTTTTAAGTGAACTTTTTGAATATTTATTCTTTCATAGGATTAAAACTTAATTCAGAGTTTAATTAAGGGATTAGGAAAAGGAATTTTAGGATAGAGGAAATGCATTACAGTTACATTTTTGTCTATGAGTATGTACCGCATGCTGCATCCGCTTCAGTCATGTCCGACTCTTTGCAACCCTGCTGACCATAGCCCACCAGGATCCTCTGTCCTTGGGATTCTCCAGGCAAGAATACAGGAATGGGTTGTCATGCCCTACTCCAGAGGATATTTCTAACCCAGGGATCGAACCTGTGTCTCTTACATCTCCTGCATTGGCAAGTGAGTTCTTTACCACTAGTGTGACCTGGAAAGCCCCAAGATATAAATCTACTTGATTTTTATAATAATCAATCCATATTAAATTGTGTGTGCATGTATGTAATGTTCTTTTTTGGGGGAAAAAGCGTCAATCAGCACCTTGGCAAATGAAAGGGAAGAAAAACACTCTGAAACTTATTTGTTTCCACTTATTCATTAAACAAATTGGTATTGGACATTTTAAAATAGCATGTTTTTCCATAAATTTATATTTGTAATTCTTTAAAACTAGGCTATAAAAATGAAGTTTTGAGAGGTAAGCTAGAAAACATGATATATTTTATTCTTTTAATTTGTCATATTTCAAGAATTATGCAAGAATTTCTGTATATTCTTCAACCACATTCCCCCAAATATTAAACTTTTACCTGTAACCACAGTTCCTAAAAAAAGAATAACGTTTTTTTAACATAGTGACATACATGGTTTATCATTCTTTTCAGCTTCACGTGCAAACACAAATGCAAAGATAAAATTATGAAAAATTTCAAAATGATTTCTGAAGAGCATTTAGCCTAAAGTGCTGAGTGTTGAGTTCATGTGACTGCATTGGTTACATGTCCATGACGCCATCACTGTTTATAAACCTCAAATATTGTCCATTTTACCAGTAATCTCCATTATAGCAAGAGAAAAATCCCTAATCATGCATTATATTCAGTGATCATGCCCCTTTAGACTTTTTTCCTTTTTTTTTTTTTGTTGGTGTTTTCTCAGCCTTTCTTTGTATCTCATTAAGTGATATTTGTAGATTCTATAAGATAGTTCTTTTATAAATGCCCCTCAATCAGAGTTTTTCTTATTTTTTCTCATGATTAGATTTATGTTAGACATTTTTTTGTGTGTTAGACATTTTTTACAAGAATACCACAAAAATGATATGATGTTCTCAGTACATCATGTTAGGAGGCAAGTGATGTCAATAACAAAAGTTATTCCTTCCTTTATTCAGTTCAGTTCAGTTCAGTTGCTCGATAGTGTCTGACTCTTTGTGACCCCATGGACTACACAGTACGCAAGGCTTCCCTGTTCATCACCAACTCCTGGAGCTTGCTCAATCTCATGTCCATTGAGTCGGTGATGCCATCCAACCATCTCATCCTCTGTCATCCCCTTCTCCTCCTGCTTTCAATCTTTCCCAGCATCAGGGTGTTTTCCAATGAGTTAGTTCCTTGCATCAGGTAGCCAAAGTATTGCAGTTTCTGCTTCAGCATCAATTCTTCCAATGAATATTCAGGACTGATTTCATTTACAGTTGACTGGTTTGATGTCTTTGCAGTCCAAGGAACTCCCAAGAGTATTCTCCAACATCACAGAAACATCCATTCTTTGGTGATCAGCTTTCTTTATGGTCCAACTCTCACATCCATACCTGACTGCTGGAAAAACCATAGCTTTGACTAGATGTACCTTTGTCGGTAAAATAATGTCTCTGCTTTTTTTTTTTTTTTTAAGCTTTATCATAGCTTTTCTTCCAAGGAACAAGCACCTTTTAATTTCACGGCTGCAGTCACCATCTGCAGGGATTTTAGAGTCAAGATAATAAAATCTGGTACTGTTTCCATGTTTCCATATCTACTTGCCATAAAGTGATAGGACTCGTTGCCATGATCTTTGTTTTCTGAATTTTGAGTTTTAAGGCAGTTTTTTACTTTCCTATTTCATCAAGCTTTCATCAAGAGGCTCCTTAGTTCTTCTTCCCAACAGTCAACAGAAAATTGGATTAAAGATTTACTGAACATGGCCCTCCCCATCAAAGCAAGAACCAGATTCCCTCACAGCCAGTCCCTCCCATCAGGAAGCTTCCAGAACCTCTTATCCATCAGAGGGCACACAAAATGTAAACCACAGTTGCAGAATATTATGCAAACTGATCACTTGGATCACAGCCTTGTCTAACTCAATGAAACTATGAGCCGTGCCATATAGGACCACCCAAGACAGATAGGTAATGGTACAGAGTTCTGAGAAGTCATAGTGCACTGGAGAAGGGATTGGCAAGCCACTTCAGTGCTCTTGCCTTAAGAATCCCATGAACAGATTGAAAAGGCAAAAAGATATGACACGGAAAGATGAACTCCTCATGTTGGAAGGTGCCCAATGTGCTACCAGAGACAAGTCAAACTATAGCTCCAGAAAGAATGAAGAGGTTGAGCCAAACGAGAACAACACCCAGTTGTGGATGTGACTGGTGGTGTAAGTAAAGTCTAAAGCTGTAAAGAACAATATTGCATAGGGACCTAAGATGTTAAGTCCATGAATCAAAGTAAATTGGAAGTGGTCAAACATGAGATGGCAAGAGTAAACATAGACATTTTAAGAATCATTGAACCAAAATGGACTGGAATGCACAAATTTAATTCAGATGACCATTATATCTAGTACTGTGGGCAAGAATACCTTAGAATAAATGCAGTAACCCTCATAGTAAAAAAAAAGAGTCTAAAATGCAGTACTTGGGTGCAATCTCAAAAACAATAGAATGATGTCTGTTTCCAAGGAAAACCATTCGTTATCACAGTAATCCAAGTCTATGCCCCAAAACTAATGCCAAAGAAATTGAAGTCGAATGGTTCTATGAAAATGTGCAAAACCTTCTAGAACTAACACCAAAAAAGATGTCCTTTTCATTAGAGGAGCCTGAAATGCAAAAATAGGAAGTCAAGTGATCCCTGGAGTAACAGGCAAGTTTGGCCTTGGAGTACAAGATGAAGCAGGACAAAAGCTAACAGAGTTTTGTGAGGAGAATGCACTAGTCATAGCAAACACCCTCTTCCAACAACACCAGGGATGACTCTACACATAGACATCACCAAATGGTCAATACCAAAATCAGATTGATTATATTCTTTGCAGCCGAAGATGGAGAAACTCTATACAGTCAGCAAAAACAGACTGGGACCTACAGTCAGCAAAAACAGACTTGGACCTGACTGGGGCTCAGATTTTGAACTCCTTATTGCAAAATTCCCTCTTCTGTAAAGATGATATTGGAAAAGCAGAATTCTTTCTTAAAAGTTTGCCACAGTTTTGTGCACTTCTTATGTGGATAACTGTCTGATTCACACTAATATAATACATATTAACACAAGACCAGTATTTAGCTTCTAGGTTTGAATCATTAATATTTCCATTCTTTCAGATTACAATTTTAGCCAATACCTCTTTCAGTCTTTATCTTTTTTGGATAAATGATCAATTATCTTTATCTTATTTTGAAATTTTATTCTTTACACTTTTCTGACTTGTCAGAAATTTCAAGTATATCTTAAGCTGAACTGCTGAAATGACTCCTTAGATGTTACTTACTGGACATCAGGATATACTTGGGAGATTTCAGAGATTTCCTGAACACTTTCAAATGTAGTGATATTACTGAGAAAATCACTTTAACAATTCAGCTAATGGAGTGATAATTCTAAGATGAGAACCAATTATTGAAATGATTTAAATATAAAGTCATTAAAACTTTTCTTAGTTTTTAAATTAAATAATAAAAATGTGTTAATACGAATGCTAGCACTCATTTATTCATCTTAATACACACAAATTGAGTTCTGGTAATACGTCACCTCTCAAATGTCCCCGCTTGATGACTACGTGCTGTGATAGCTTGCTTCATAAAGCTCACTATTTGGCTAGAGTCATAGAAAGGTAACTCAATAATTTTAGTTCAGTGGGGCTAATTCTTATGACAGGGGCAGGCAGAGGATGTTCCTGGAGCACTGATATGGGTGCCTGACTCAGCTTAAAAATGTACTGAAGTGTTATGTTTCCCAGTAAGATTACCTGAATATTTAATAAATTTTAAAGGATGACTAGAGGCTGGGGGCTGGAGAAGGCAACGGCAACCCACTCCATTACTCTTGCCTGGAAAATCCCATGGATGGGGGAGCCTGGTGAGCTGCAGTCCATGGGGTCGCTGGGAGCTGGACACGACTGAGTAACTTCACTTTCACTTTTCACTTTCATGTATTGGAGAAGGAAATGGCAACCCACTCCAGTGTTCTTGCTTGGAGAATCCCAGGGACATGGGAGCCTGGTGGGCTGCCATCTCTGGGGTCGCACAGAGTCGGACATGACTGAAGCAACTTAGAGCAGCAGCAGAGGCTGGGGGCAGCACTCTAAATAGAGTAAATAAATTGGAGATCTCATTCTTTTATCATCTCTAATGGTTATTCACTTTATAACACTGGTTCTCCAAAAGAGGTTCCATAACTCCGTGAAAAATACTCCACCTACCCTATGCAGAAGCAGAGACTTATGATTAATAAATAATGTATGACCAACCAAGACAGCATATTAAAAAGCAGGGACATTACATTGCCAACAAAGGTCCATCTAGTTGAACCTTTGGTTTTTCCAGTAGTCATGTATGGATGTGAGAGTTGGACTATAAAGAAAGCTGACACTGAAGAATTGATGCTTTTGAACTGTGGTATTGGAGAAGAGTCTCGAGAGTCCCTTCGACTGCAAGAAGATCCAACCAGTCCATCCTAAAGGAAATCAGTCCTGAATATTCATTGGAAGGATTGGTGAAGTTGAAACTCCAATACTTTGACCACCTGATGCAAAGAACTGACTCTGAAAGGACCCTGATGCTGGGAAAGATTGAAGGTGGGAGAAGGGGACAACAGGGGTTGAGATGGTTGGATGGCATCACTAACTCAATGGACATGAGTCTGAGTAAACTCCAGGAGTTCTTGATGGACAGGGAAGCCTGACTTGCTGCAGTCCATGGGGTCACAAAGAGTTGGACATGACTGAGTGACTGAACTGAACTGAATTGAGCTACACTGAATCTGTAACTAGTGCTACAGCGAATATGTGGATGTATATAACCTTTTAGAGTTAGGGTGTTTTTGTACTATTTGAATAAATAATCAATAATCTGAAGTATAATTGCTTGATTATGTAATAGTTCTGTTCTTAATTTTTTTAGCAACAGTCTTCATTTTGTTTTCCATTGTGGCTGCACCAATTTACATTCCCATCCACAGTGCACAAGTGTTCCCTTTCCTCCACATCCTTGTCAACACTTTTTTTTCCCTGTCTTTTTGGTAAGAACCATTCTAACAGGTGTGAGGTGATTATTCATTGCAGTTTTGATCTGATCATCCCTGATGATTAGTGGGCTTTTACATTCTTACTTCACTCTACTATAGTTTAAAGTGAAAAGTTAGATTTTCTTTAAGGTAGTCTTTTTATTTACTTGTTAATCTCAATTGAAGTCTCCGAAATGTTTTGGGTTTTCAAGGAAACTGATTGAAAAGACAATGTGACATTATTGCAACTAAGCTTTGACACCAAGCTTGCGATATTCCAAATAAACTTCACCATCTTGGGGAAAATTTTCCATACACTTTAAAAGGTACATAAAATGTTTAATATAGTGAATAATTTAAAAAGTGTTGTCAGTTTAGTTCAGTTCAGTTGCTCAGTCATGTCTGACTCTTTGCGACCCCATGAACCACAGCCCGCCAGGCCTCCCTGTCCATCACCAACTCCCAGAGTCCACCCAAACCCATGTCCATCGAGTTGGTGATGTCATCCAACCATCTCATCCTCTGTCGTCCCCTTCGCCTCCTGCCCTTGATCTTTTCCAGCATCGGGGTCTTTTCAAACGAGTCACCCCTTTGCATCAGGTGGCCAAACTATTGGAGTTTCAGCTTCAACATCAGTCCTTCCAATGAACACCCAGGACTGATCTTTAGGATGGACTGGTTAGATATCCAGATTGCAGCCTATGACAGGAGGCTTAGATTTGATAATGCTTTATAAAATAATAAAAATAAAAAATACTATAAAATTACCCACATTAAAACATTCCCACATATTAACTGAAAACTTTGGTTTATTGATTTCATACTAAGAAATTTCAAGTACATCAAATATATTCAATATATATATCATTGCTTAATATTTCCATAGCATACAGTGTTTGGCATCAACCATGTACTAAAAAATATAATGTATTTTTTTAGTAAATTACATCAATTTTATAATTTACATTTAATTTTAAGTAGTATGTAAACAGAAAGAGACAGACATAATTCCTGAAGTTATCCTTACATCTTTAGAAATGATACTAACACTTTTATTTTTGCGATTTAAGAAATAACTAATGATGTGAAATTTATTCTTTTAAAATAATACTAGAAGTAATTGTTGTCTAATAAATATATAATTACTTTTATTTAATTTAAAATTATGTATTGTAAATGTTTCTATTTGAAATACTGTATGTTTTATGTATATATCTATAACAGTTGAATATGTATGCACATTTTGGAAATTTAATTATACAATTTCCCTAGGATTTAACTTTACTAATCATTTTAGTGAATATTTGAGCATTTTATTACTTAGATCAAATTTTTGATGTCATTGTGAAAATTATTGGAAGAACTTAATATTTGTATTAATTTATAAATATGCATAATTATAGTGCCTCATTATTCCATATTACAGTTCCTATTGAAGGCCCTGTAGTAAAGTATCATAAGCAAACATTAAACAAATTTTAATATTACTTTTTATTTTGTTTTTAATTAAAAACATATAAATTTTACAGATAGATGTAGGTTGACATGTAAGAAATACTATGGAGAGACTTCCTTTACTTTTTCCCAATAGTGATACATGGCAGAACTGCTGTAGAATATTATAGATTGGGTTTGACAATGGTTCAGTGAAATACTTTTGCTTTCTATATGCCTATCTGCTTATATCAATATTTAAAGAGAATTTCTAATAGATACCATATCTGCCAATCTTTGTATTTAATTTGGTTTAAATTTTCATAGTATAATTATTTAATATGTTAAGGCTTACATCTTCACTGTTGTTGGTTTTGTGTTGGCTATACTGTACAACTTCTGGGATTTTAGTTTTCTGACCAGGGATTAAAACCTAGACTCTTGGCAGTAAGAGTGTGGAGTCCTAACCACTTGACTAACAGGAAAATGCCCTGTCTTTATTGTCTTTTATGTGTTTTTATATAGTTTCTTTCTTTAGGCATTATATTATATATAAATGACATCATGGTGAACTGTTGTCAACTTTTCACCAGTACAAGTTTCTCCACCAAAATTGCCAAGACTTTATATCCCTTATCATCCCTTTACCCTCCCTCATGTATAAATAGTTGTCTTATTTTCTCTCCATATGTTCAGAACCATATTAGTGTCAAAATTGTGCTACTAAAGTCAAACATAATTTAAGAAGAAAAGGAAAATCTGTTTTATTAACACGTTTTTATCTTACTGTTTTCCTTTATGATCAGTGATTCCTACTTTTATTATTTCCATTCTATTTTGAGAACCACTTTCAGGCATTCTCTTAAAATAGTTTGTTTGGCAACATATTTCTTTAGGATACTTTTATTCCCTGTGGTTCCTGAAGGAAATGTTCATTTGCTATTATTTTCTCCCATTCAGAAGGCTGTCTTTTCACCTTGCTTATATTTTCCTTTGTTGTGCAGAAGCTTTTAATTTTAATTAGATCCCATTTGTTTATTTTTGCTTTTATTTCCAGCATTCTGGGAGGTGGATCATAGAGGATCCTGCTGTGATTTATGTCTGAGAGTGTTTTGCCTATGTTCTCCTCTAGGAGTTTTATAGTTTCTGATCTTACATTTAGATCTTTAATCCATTTTGAGTTTATTTTTGTGTGCGGTGTTAGAAAGTGATCTAGTTTCATTCTTTTACAAGTGGTTGACCAGTTTTCCCAGCACCACTTGTTAAAGAGATTGTCTTTACTCCATTGTATATTCTTGCCTCCTTTGTCAAAGATAAGGTGTCCATATGTGTGTGGATTTATCTCTGGGCTTTCTATTTTGTTCCATTGATCTATATGTCTGTCTTTGTGCCAGTACCATACTGTCTTGATGACTGTGGCTTTGTAGTAGAGCCTGAAGTCAGGCAAGTTGATTCCTCCCGTTCCATTCTTCTTTCTCAAGATTGTTTTGGCTATTCGAGGTTTTTTGTATTTCCATACAAATCTTGAAATTATTTGTTCTAGTTCTGTGAAAAATGTGGCTGGTAGCTTGATAGGGATTGCATTGAATTTGTAAATTGCTTTGGGTAGTATACTCATTTTCACTATATTGATTCTTCCAATCCATGAACATGGTATATTTCTCCATCTATTAGTGTCCTCTTTGATTTCTTTCATCAGTGTTTTATAGTTTTCTATATATAGGTCTTTCTTCTGCACAACAAAGGAAAATATAAGCAAGGTGAAAAGACAGCCTTCTGAATGGGAGAAAATAATAGCAAATGAAGCAACTGACAAACAACTAATCTCAAAAATATACAAGCAACTTCTGCAGCTCAACTCCAGAAAATAAACGACCCAATCAAAAAATGGGCCAAAGAACTAAATCGACATTTTTCCAAAGAAGACATACGGATGGCTAACAAACACATGAAAAGATGCTCAACATCACTCATTATTAGAGAAATGCAAATCAAAACCACAATGAGGTACCACTTCACACCAGTCAGAATGGCTGCGATCCAAAAATCTGCAAGCAATAAATGCTGGAGAGGGTGTGGAGAAAAGGGAACCCTCCTACACTGTTGGTGGGAATGCAAACTAGTACAGCCACTATGGAGAACAGTGTGGAGATTCCTTAAAAAATTGCAAATAGAACTACCTTATGACCCAGCAATCCCACTTCTGGGCATACACACCGAGGAAACCAGAATTGAAAGAGACACATGTACCCCAATGTTCATCTCAGCACTGTTTATAATAGCCAGGACATGGAAACAACCTAGATGTCCATCAGCAGATGAATGGATAAGAAAGCTTTGGTACATATACACAATGGAGTATTACTCAGCAGTTAAAAAGAATTCATTTGAATCAGTTCTGATGAGATGGATGAAACTGGAGCCGATTATACAGAGTGAAGTAAGCCAGAAAGAAAAACACCAATACAGTATACTAACACATATATATGGAATTTAGGAAGATGGCAATGGCGACCCTGTATGCAAGACAGGGAAAGAGACACAGATGTGTATAACGGACTTTTGGACTCAGAGGGAGAGGGAGAGGGTGGGATGATTTGGGAGAATGACATTCTAACATGTATACTATCATGTGAATTGAATCGCCAGTCTATGTCTGACGCAGGATGCAGCATGCTTGGGGCTGGTGCATGGGGATGACCCAGAAAGATGTTATGGGGAGGGAGGTGGGAGGGGGGTTCATGCTTGGGAATGCATGTAAGAATTAAAGATTTTAAAATTTAAAAAATTAAAAAATAAATTAAAAAAAAAAGTAGAGAATTTTCAGATTTAGAAAATATAATTTAAGTAATGACAACTTTTAAAAGAATAACAAAAATTCTTAGGTATCTGATAATCTAGTAAATGTTTATGACATCTTAAGAAAAAATGATAACTGTATTGAAAGACATTAAAGTAGACTTGAATAGATAAATTAAAAAAAAAAAAAAGAAATGTTCATATGTTCCTTGATATATAATGTAGTGTGTTCACAGGTTCCACTGATTAGTATTTTATGGGGGTTGGAGGGGAATTTTGTGTCTATCAAAATGAGGATAGTAGATCTTTTATTACAGTTTCTAAGATTTTTCAAATTTTTGTTTTTATTTTTTTCTCCTCTGTGGTTTAAATTTGATAATTATTTTGCTCTATATAAAATTATATATCAGTTCATTTCAGTCGCTCAGTCGTGTCTGACTCTTTGCGACCCCATGAATTGCAGCACGCCAGGCCTTCCTGCGGAGAAGGCAACAGCACCCCACTCCAGTACTCCTGCCTGGGAAATCCCATGGACGGGGGAGCCTGGTAGGCTGCAGGCCATGGGGTCATGAACATTTGGACATGACTGAGCGACTTCACTTTCACTTTTCACTTTCATGCATTGGAGAAGGAAATGGCAACCCATTCCAGTGTTCTTGCCTGGAGAATCCCAGGGACGGGGGAGCCTGTGGGCTGCCGTCTCTGGGGTCACACAGAGTCGGACACGACTGAAGCGACTTAGCAGCAGCCACAGCAGCAGGCCTTCCTGTCCATCACCAACTCATGGAGTTCACTCAAACTCATGTCCATTGAGTTGATGATGCCATCCAGCCATCTCATCCTCTGTCATCCCCTTCTCCTCCTGTCCCCAATCCCTCCTAGCATCAGAGTCTTTTCCAATGAGTCAACTCTTTGCACTGGAAAAACCATAGCTTTGACTAGACTGACCTTTAATGGCAAAGTAATGTCTCTGCTTTTGAATATACTATCTAAGTTGGTCAAAACTTTCCTTCCAAGGAGTAAGCATCTTTTAATTTCATGGCTGCAATCACCATCTTAAAAATCTCAAAGAAATTTAAAAAAAATCAGATGATGTCAATAAAGTGATGACATCTGACTAAGCTTTTAATGTGACTATCACAAAATATGTCCCAAGAGCAATTACAGAAACACCTGAACCAAGTAAAACAATCATAGCAAAGAAACAAAAAGTTTCAGTAAAGGAACATAAGATGTAAAGAAGAACCAAACAGAAAATTAAAAGCAGAAAAATACAGTAATCAAAATTTTAAAACTCAATGTATAACCCCAAGAGCCTAACAGATAATTTTCTGTTTTTATTTCTTTGAGATTTTATTGGTTATTCATATGATGAATAATTTTCTTTTAAACTTGAACATTTTGTGTATTATGTGATGAAGCTCTGGATTTTGTTTAAATCTTCTCTTTTAGCTGATTTCTTTGGTTACTGCCCCAACTGGGAAGATTGAGTACTGCTTTGTTATTTTATTACGGCGGTAGAAGTTTTCATTTGGCCATTGTTAAAACCTGAAGGGGAGCCCCTTATCACTGCTGGATGAGGCTGGAACATGCAGTTCCCAGGAGTCCTCTACTGATATCTCCCTGCCTGGGAGGAAGAAGAGTTCTCCATTATTACTAGATATGTGGCTTCCACTTCCTGTGTGTGCTGGTAAAAGTCTTGCTTGGCCTCTGCTCACCGACCTTATAAGAGGTATTTCATTACTCTTGTTGAGTGTGGGTATCTAAGTTCCCCATGTAGCTTTTATTGATAACATGGAGTTAGGAGTTCTTATTATTGCCTAGAGGGGATGAAAGTGTGACCTCCCCACTATACCTTCTCTGATATCACCCTTGTGGGAAGAGTATTAAGCTATATTGTTATAATCTAGTAGGAGCTGAACTTCAGACATTTCTTGGTATTTGATGATATCAATGTTCATGGGGTACAATGAGTTCTATGTTGTTTGCCTTGGATAGAGTGTTTCTGTTAAGTTTCTGGCATTGCTGTGATATGTTTTTCCTTGGTTCAAGAGAGGAAGCTTTAGTTGAACAGTTTGTTGTCTGCATGTGTTCTTTTTTTAGGTTCCCAGGTTTTTGTGTTCCAAGCCTAAGTTCTATAAATCCAAGAGAAAACCCAAGGATTCACCACCATGTTGTTCCTTGAATCTTGAGGACCCTAGCTTGTCTGCCTATTCTCTCCAGTTTTCAGGGTCTTCTTATATTTGTTTATGTATAATGTCCATGGTTTTAAGTTTTACTTAACTGAAGAAATTTTAAAAAAAAAAGCAACAACAGCAAAAACTCATGTACCTTCTCCCTGGGATCAGAGTTCTCTTACCTTGTTGTTAAGCAGATCAATCCCAGATACTGCTCTAATTTCCAAATATCTATCCATTTGGATTTATTTAATATTCTGTGTGGACTCAGGATCAAGGAGAGTGAATTGGTTATTGCTAATTTTTTGACTATTAATGAAAAAATATTAAAATCATATCCCACTGATATGAAGTATCTTTGTGTATAAAGGCCAGATTAGTATGAAACTTTATATTTAATGGAATGCTTTCTTGTTACCAATCTACAACTTTACTATTAGCTTCTAACTTTATATTGTTTTAATTTTATTTTTGTTATCTTATTCCCTTTCTATGAGAGTATTTACTTTAGTGATTCATACTAATTCAGTCCTTTGACAAATTTTTCATTCTTAAGATATTTGTATGACCAAGTATTTTTTTTTTAATCCTTGCTATTAATGTAGTAGCAGTTTAATGATGGATATGTTGAAGAATGAGAAACTGTTGTGGTTTTTATTTTGGAAATATGAGAAAATATACATGAAACTTAATTTCCTTCTGTTTGCTTTATTTATTCTTTCCTATGTATTAAGTCTTGGTACCTCAGATTAAGAAACCAAACAAGAGTCAAATGTTCACATGGCATGTCATAAATCTTATTGTTTATTAAAGATATGCACTTTCAAATAGTAAATGTACATTTGGCAGCTATGTGTGATTTTCCTGTATTTATTGGGAATATTTATGCCCCCAAATCCTATTTCTAATATTAAGTTAAAGCATATTGTTGTGACTGAAATTCATCAACTTTCTGGAAAACATTTCAGAAAATTATCCAGAAGACCCTGTTAGGCTATCATAGATAATTGTGAAGAGATAAAAGCATTACATGGAAATAGGAGCCCAGAAGCTAACTCATCTGGAAAAGTGGAAAAAATAATATCAAAGGATTTCACTTTCATAACAAGTTTCATAACTAATGAAGTGAAAGTCACTCAGTCATGTCTGACTCTTTGGGACCCCATGGAATATACATCCATGGAATTCTCCAGGGCAGAATACTGGAGTGAGTAGGCCTTCCCTTCTCCAGGGGATCTTCCCAACCCAGGGACTGAACCCAGGTCTGAACCCAGGTCTCCTGCATTGCAGGTGGTTTCTTTACCAGCTGAGCTATGAATGAGACAAAGTTTTATCAACTCTTCAATAAAAATGCCTCACTAACTTAAGATACATTGTCCCTTGTATGTGATATAAAGAGGCACTGCCAAGACTATTCTTTCTACTACTCAGTGCATGTTTATTATTTTGAACAGTGGAGCTGATAATTGAAGATTTGAAGATTTTATTTATTCTTTTATAAGTATATGTCACTCTTTTTCCAGAGAAGAATTTTATTGCTTGAAGTTTCTTCTCTTCTGATAAAGGTAACATGATCCAAGTGAATATTTTCAAAAGTTTCTCTTATTATGTTTGATATTTTGCCTAACTCTTTGACTACTATTCTATGCTCCATGTCAGTTTTTGCATTTTGTGAGGGTTTCCTTTTTATTTATTTTGTTCTTATTCCACCTATAAGTGAAATCACACAATATTTGTCTTTCTCCATCTGACTTATTTTACTTAGCATAACACACTCTAAATCCATCTGTGCTGTCGCAAATGGCAGATATATAGCACATCCTGTTTATCCATTTATCTATTGATGGGTACTTAGGTTGCTTCCATAACTTTACAGTAAATGATGCTGTGATGAACATGTAAGTGCATTTATCTTTTTCAATGAGTGTTTTCATATTCTTTGAATAAATAGCCAGAAATTGAAATATTAGATCATATGATAGTTTTGTTTTTAATTTTTTGAGGAAACTCCATACTATTTTCCATATTGGCTGCAGCAGTTTACATTCCCACCAACAGTGTATGCTGCTGCTGCTAAGTCACTTTAGTCGTGTCCAACTCTGTGTGACCCCAGAAATGGCAGCCCACCAGGCTCCCCCATCCAGGCAAGAACACTGGAGTGTGTTGCCATTTTCTTCTCCGGTGCATGAAAGTGAAAAGTGAAAGTGAAGTCGCTCAGTCATGTCCGACTCTTAGTGACCCTATGGACTGCAGCCTACCAGGCTCCTCTGTCCATGGGGTTTTCCAGGCAAGCGTACTGGAGTGGGGTGCCATATCCTCGCCAGTGCGTATCATCTTGCCATTTTGATAGTAGCTATTTTAACAGGCATGAGGTGATACCTCATTTTGGTTTAGATTTGCATTTCGCTACTAATTAGTGATTTCAATATCTTTTCACATGCCTATTACCCATCTATATGTCTTCTTTGAAAAAATACCTATTTATCTCCTCTGCCCAATTTTGTTGTTGTTGAGTTACATGGATTCTTTGTACATTTTGGATATTGGATATCCATTTTATTTGGATATATAGTTTGCAAATATCATTTCCCATTCCATAGGTTGTCTCTTTGTTTTGTTATTCATTGTTTAGTTCCTGAAAAGTTATTAGTTAACCTATGCTTATGCAGTTATATTAAGGGAAATGGAAGAGAGGAGACAGCAACAAAGAAAATATGAGAATGGGTTTGTTTTTTCCTCACGCTAGTGGGAAAGAATTTGCCTGCCAGTGCAGGAGATACCAGACATGGGTTCAATCCCTGGGTTGGAAAGATTCCCTCGAGAAGGAAATGTCTACCTACTCCAGTATTCTTGCCTGGAAAATATCATGAACAGAAGAAAGAGCCTGGTAGGGTACAGTCCATAAATTTGCGAAGAGTCAAACATGACTGAACACACAAATATTTAACTTTGCAATAATATAGTAAATCCAAGAATTGTATTTATGGATTTTTCCTTTTGGTTTTTCTCTGCTTGTTACAGGAGTTGATATTTGTTATAAACTGTAAAAGTTTTTTTCATGTAATTTTTTGTAAAAGACATAAAAATTTTATTTTTCCAACTTTAGTCATCAAAATAATGATATGGAAGTTTTTCTGTTATCATTTCAGCTTAAATTCTCTAAGCTTTCATGGCCATCTTAAGCAAATACAATATTTACTTGGACGTCCTAGGTTGCTCGGTGGTAAAGAATCCACCTACCAGTGCAGGAGACATGGGTTTGATCCCTGGGTCAGGAAGATACCCTGGAGAAGAAAATGGTAACCAACTCCAGTATTCTTGATTGTGAAATCCCATGGACGGGGAGACTGTCGGGTTACAGCCCATGAGGTCACAAAAGAGTCAAACAAGACTTAGCCACAACAACAATAATATTTGCTTAATCTACCTTGTAGCTTTCTGGTTATCATAAAATAATTGGAAATGTGCAAACCAATATTCTAAGTAGGTTTCTGAATTTTACCTGAGTAGAAGGAGATGCTGTGTTTTTATTTCCAGCTATTTCTTGTTTTTTTTTTTTTTTTTTTGCTTTGACTTTAAATAAAGTTCTATATGTCTTGAATAAAAAGATGAGAGCCATTAAAATAGGCTTTACTGAGATATATCTACTAAGATATATCACTAAATGCTAACTAAATTTATTGTGAAATACTTTAAAACAGTATTCTATGTCAATTATATAGTAAATTAATTAAAACTAGGAATTGATTAAATTACAACCTACTTGCTAGGAGTCACATAATAAGAAACTTTTACTTATGTTTGTTTACCTTTGATGTATTGGTAATTCACTTTTGAAAATTTTATTTATTTGTAAATAGTTGCCTATTTTCATGAATTATTTTTATTTTAGGAAGACTTTTTTAATGAGGAACTAATGAATTGTTGAGAAAAGACAAAAATTTTTCTTTTTTTCCCCCAAAGTTGTGTATGTCAAGCAATTTTTGTAGAATGTTAATACTAACTAGTTAGGAAAACTTTAGAAATTTATATCCTGAAGGCAACAATAATTTAAATTTGTACCAGCTAGTACGTCATTTAGTCAGTTCAGTTCAGTCGCGCAGTCGTGTCCAACTCTTTGTGACCCCATGAATTGCAGCACACCAGGCCTCCCTGTCCATCACCAACTCCTGGAGTTCACTCAAACTCACGTCTATCGAGTCTGTGATGCCATCCAGCCAGCTCATCCTCTGTCGTCCCCTTCTCCTCCTGCCCCCAATCCCTCCCAGCATCAGAGTTGAGGTGCTATTTTTATAAAGATGATAAAATTCTAATGAGTACTAGTAACACATATAATTGACCATGTTAAGTTTATCTCATTTTCTCTTGTCTTTGTTTCTACTTCTTTTTACCAATCTTTTCTTTTTCTACTTATTCCTCTTCTTCATCCCCATTAAAAAAACAAAAATAAAAACACACACCTCTATCTAAAGTACCTTTTTTCCCCCAATATAGTATGTATTTTCAGCTTTTCAAATAATCACTTTATAGAGCCAGGGACATACACTTCAATAATAGGGGTTGTGATATATCTCAGTGTAGGGAATCTAGATGAGGACATTTTCCCCATGTTCTGACACTAACTATTATTCTCGTTTTTGAGCTATTCTCCAGTAGTGTTTCAGAAGTGAATAGTAGTCTATGCCTTTTAAAGGTAATTTTTCCCTTTCTTCTGTCTCTTTTGTGGTTTAGTTAGACATTCATCAAGATTCCTCAGTCTCACTAATAAGAAGTTTAGGTTATTATAGAAAGTAATTTTCAGAATATTAAAAAATACATCTTTCAGTTATGTGCTCATTTTTAGAATTGGTAAATTATGTAAAATATATTATAATGTGTTATTTGATATTATTGTCAGTATATATTCACAAGCATAATATTGACTTACATCAATCTCAGTTTTGGCTAAAAACATAATTGGAGATAAGAAATTAGTACTTTTTCAGTAAAAGCTAAAATGTTGAGTATTTTTAATATTTATATACCTATTAGAAAAAATAAATAAATAACTTTGAACTTCTTTCAAAAGTCATTGAACTTCCTTTTATTCCTCATCCAAGCCTTCCCCAGATTCCTCAAAATGATGCTGCTTTATTCAGTTTCAACTTGTGATAAAAAAGGATAACTGAGTACTAAACTGGGTCAACATATGTGAGAATCATGTTTAGAAAAATATTTTTACTTATATTTTTGAATTCCAATACAAATGATTTTGCAAAATGGTATAGTAAGTATGGCTTTGGATCAATTCCAAAACGCTAATAACTCTTTATTTCTAGTGTGCAACAAAGCAAGAAAAAATTGAGATTAATTTTTGGGAAACTTTTATTGCACTTTGATATCTGTTGCAATCTCTAAACATATAATCAGTGGGCTTGTTTTGTTGAGAGGGATGTATTTCATAAAAGAATTGGTCTGTGACACATTGTATTGAAAAAAAGAAGTCCTTCACCACAGATAGTTTGTAAAGCAATGGTTTATAAAAACAGTACTCTTGTCTAGTTTGAATGGCTATTTTTGAGAAAACAGAAACGTTTTCCTTAGTGGTAAATATAATGATAACAGATGTTGTAGTTTAAGTTAAATTTTATTTTTTAGTTTAAATCAAATTTTATTTTTTCATTATAAGAGGAGTTATATAGAAATATAATTGAGAATGCAATTTTGTGCTTAAACTCTGTCTAACTCCATGACTGACTTACGGAGTTTGAACTTTGGTGAGGCAGATAGTTTTAGAGCAAAACCTTTGACTGCTGGAGTAATAGACCCAAAAGAATCAGATTGATTGCCTGTTGATAGTAGAGAAGTGAAGATTTTCGGTAAAATATAATTTCATTTTTAATGAGATACACATTTTAGGCACAATTACTAGTTAGCAGTTGAACTTGGTCCAACTTGATTAAAGATAGAATTTTAATTTTTTTACTATGATGAATCATACAGACACAGGGAAACAATGTAGTTTCCTAGGACTAAGCTTTTCTGTTGTCCTTAGTATGTAGCCTGCATTCTCATGATTGCAAACTGGTTACTATCTAGTGTCAATCACCATGTTTTGGCTGGAAAGGGAGAAGAGTGGGATGCAAAAGGCATATTTCATCTAAAGGTACCATTCATTTTGGAGATTTTCTAGATGTTGTGCTTAATGCTTAATAGCTTTCTTATTGTATCCTTTCGTATCTGAAAGAGTTGAAAATATTTCTTTTTACGGGTAGAACATAGCTTCTGCCACAAGAAATGAAGTTCTGTTAG
Organism: Ovis aries; assembly: GCF_016772045.2. NCBI lineage: Eukaryota > Metazoa > Chordata > Mammalia > Artiodactyla > Bovidae > Ovis > Ovis aries. Next base: position 77,687,958 of record NC_056059.1, read on the forward strand.
TAAGGAGACACTAGAGAAAGGATAAGGCAATGGCACCCCACTCCAGTACTCTTGCCTGGAAAATGCCATGGATGGAGGAGCCTGGTAGGCTGTAGTCCATGGGGTCACTGAGGGTTGGACACAACTGAGCGATTTCCCTTTCACTTTTCACTTTCCTGCATTGGAAAAGGAAATGGCAACGCACTCCAGTGTTCTTGCCTGGAGAATCCCAGGGACGGGGGAGCCTGGTGAGCTGCCGTCTATGGGGTTGCATAAAGTCGGACACGACTGAAGTGACTTAGCAGCAGAGAAAAGATATCGGGTAATCATCTGGAAGTGTCTGCCATCACAATGGCTTGATATTCCCCAGTTCAGCATATGTTGACCTCTGAACATCTGGCCTGCTTATGTCTTCAAAATGGCAAAGCAAATTGATATAAAATTTTGTTTAGGGCTATCTCTGTTTATTACTTCAGTATCTTGAGTATTATTATTATTTTTTAGTGTTCTTGCAGTACTTTATTCCTGACAGTCTTCCTGTTAACACTATATCTTTTTCATTTTTTGTTGGTCTTGGCAAGGGCTATGTTCTTTGATAAAATGATATGTATCAATACATTCTATAAAAGAAAACACTTTAAATGAAAACAGACCACTTGAATAGGGAAATAACATCCTGCTCAGAATATTCTCAGTAAGGCCCAATGTTTGTTTTATTAATTTTCTCATAAAATGTTCTTTTCATATCAATATGCATTCATATAATATGCCTCAGTAGTAATTATATTAACTACGTTGAATATTCATGCTTCTATGAGTAGAGTTTAAGAGGAAATTCTTGATTGGATATACAGGTAGCATACAGTAAAATTTAAAGGCTATGTATTATTAATATATAGGAAAAAAGTATATGATTTAATTCAGATACTATCTACATGCTACTGATTATAAATTGAAATCCTTTGTCATATGTCTCAATAGTATACTTGATTTAGAGTGGTTTCCATGGTTTTATACTTTTATAAATTCATATATGATACTTATTTTATTAAAATATATGTATAATACATGTATGATACATGCAAGTAGATTTTTAGAATTATACTACTATATTTTGATATTTTCAGAGAAGTAAAATATATTCAGATATGTTAAAATATCTATGTTTTACAACTTTATATAGATCTGACTGTTCATGACTATAAAGTTAAAAATTTTAAGATACACCTTTCTATTTTCTTTTTTTCTTTACATGATATCTTTTACATTAGGGAGCCTGACTCTGAATGTGCTTAAGAGTTACTAATCAGGAATTTAAAACATTTTGGTTTCTGTAAATGCACACATGGGTTAATAAATCTTTAGACATATTTTTATAATGGTAAATTCTAATATAATAATAAAACATTTGCAGTGGATAAAAGTGTGGTGATTTATTCAAAGTCTCATTTCTATAGATGAAGAAACTAAAGCATAAAGTAATTCGGAGTCATACCCAAATTTATAAAAAGTGACTTATTGGGTGAGGTCAAGTAAAATTTCATCCTCTCAATCTTTATTTTTCTATCACCTGTCTCAAAGAGGAAACTTGCATACCAGATAAGAAATGCCACTCTGGTTGATTTAGAATACTATTGGGAGACTTCAAGTTTTAGCTCTGGTTCTTAAGAACTGCCTAACTTGGAGCAAAATACTTGTTATCAGTTTTCTGTGAAACTGGCAAATGCCATCTTAGTAACAAATTCACACAATTGCTGTGAAAATCAAATAAGATGTATGTGAAAAGCATTAGAAGTCTTATAATAGTATCCATAACAAGAGTAATTTGTATCTCTATGGCACTTTTAGAAAGTACTATTTATTATTGCTCTCATGCCTGATTCATTTGACCTGCTTATTTATCTTTCACTTTATGGAATTGTCAGGTGAGTGTATTCTCCTTGGTTCTGTCTCTTCTCAACAAAAATTTGAAGCGAAGGACATTTAAGCCCTCAGTGCATCACAGCTCTTGGACAGAGTGTGTTATAGCTCTCGGGTCTTGAACAGACCGTGTTATAGCTCTTAGACAGATCAGTGTTACAGCTCCAGGTTATAGGTCAATTTTATTTAGAAAATAGCAGGAACATACATCCTTGAGGCGTGAGGGCATGCAGACCCAAAGATGGGAAGAGAAGAAAGGGCAAGCATGTGAGTGCATGTGGTGGGGGGGTGGGGAGAGAATGATCACAGGAGAGAGAGAGAGACCCCCAGCCCTATGGTTCCTCTTTTTATATGTTTTTTTCCTCCCCCACGGGCCTGCCCTGTGTAAATTGGGCTAGCCAGGAGTGCTGTTTGTTCTGCCTGAGATCCTAACTCCAGTCCTTGGACCATTCTTTGACCTTCCTTTGTTCTATTTTTGTGGGCTTTTCCCTTCCTTGTCTTTTGGCCACTGCCGTTTTGGACTCCAGTTTCCTATTGTAACTACCTAACAGATGTATAACTGTTTTTATGCAAATGTTAATTTTAGTATCGCTAAAAAGGTTGGGTAAACTCTGGAAGTTGGTGGTGGACAAGGAGGCCTGGCGTGCTGCAATTCATGGGGTCACAAAGAGTTGGGCACGACTGAGACTGAACTGAAAAAGGTTACCAACTAGGATATCCTGTTTAAAACATCTTCCTTAATACATTCTTAAATATTTGGTTTTTCTAAATGTTAGTTTGATTTCTTCAGTTCAGTCACTCAGTTGTGTTCAACTCTTTGTGACCAATGGACTGCGGCATGCCATGCCTCCCTATCCATCACCAACTCCCAGAGTTTACTCAAATACATTTCCATTGAGTCAGTGATGCCATCCAACCATCTTATCCTCTGTTGCCCCCTTCTCCTCCCACCTTCAATCTTTCCCAGCATCAGGGTCTTTTCCAATGAGTCAGTTATTTGCATCAGGTGGCCAAAGTATTAGAGTTTCTGCTTCAGCATCAGTCCTTCCAATAAATATCCAGCACTGATTTCCTTAGTCTATTTGATTTCTCATCACGTATGTTCAGTTAAAATTTTAACAAACATATGTCATTATTATGCTTGTTAATATATGCAAATGTATTCACAAACATAGCCTGTTTATGTATACACACAGATAAGACTAAATGGTTTATGGTTAAATTATGGAGCATTTTACTTTTTACTTGGTTATTAAGTACTGGGGCTTCACTAGTGGCTCAGTGTTAAAATATCCAGCTGTGATACTGGAGACATAGATGATACAGGTTTGATCCCTGGGTTGGGAAGATCCCCTGGAGGAGGAAGTGACAACGCACTCCAGCATTCCTGGCTTGAATATTCCATAGTTAGAGGAGCCTGCTGGGCTACAGTCCATGGGTTTGCAAAGATTCAGATATGACTGTGCTATAGAGCATATTGTGTACTAAGGATTCCAAGATATGTTTTAAAACATGATAAAATCAAAATTGATCCAAGAAAATTTTCTGTATAGTATATTCATATAAGAATTTTTGAGGCTAATATGAATGCTGCTGATTATCTAATTTATTGGTATTATAAATTTTGATTAAGTGGTATGGGGGTATTACATTGTCTAATTAATTAGTAAATTTTTGATTGTCATTGGTGGTTTTATTTTCTTATGAGTAGTTTTAAGAACTTATATATTATTCATATATAAACTCTGCACATAAGATTATATATACTTAAGAATAGGTCATATGATTGAAAGAAGGAAATTAGAAGTCACTGTTTGGCTTTGGCCAAAAAGCATTTTGTTAAACAGATAATAGGAAAAGTAACAATTTTATTTGTGAAATTTTGATGAATATAAATATAGATGAAACATTAAAACTTAGCCTTAATATTATGAAGAGGTATTGCTAAAAGTTCTAAGGGGATTGTATTTTGTGATTTTTAGCATTATTTCTGGTGTGTGGGGAAGCATGCCTGAGACTTTTTAAAATTAAGAGCAACTAGATTTTGTTCTGAGTTAATATATAGTTTGTTTGTATTGGCTACATCTTGATTACTCCCAAAGTTTTACACTTCTTTCAATCTGTTATGCATAATATTTGTATTGCACATAAACCTTGGAGTTGAGAGTCAACTGCTCAGAAAAAACAAGAAAGGCATTGATCATTTCACTAAAGAAACTGAGTTATTTAAATTCTGTTAGGTAGAGAAGTAACAGTGGGAACGGTAGGATAAAGCAAGAAGCCATGAACTTTCTTTGTATTCGGGGGAACGTTGAATCTGGTATGGAGCAGATTAGCAAGAGATGAACTAGAAAGGTATACTGAGGTTGAATTTCAAGAGTTTTTGAATGTTATGGTGGGCAGTTTGGGTTTCATGCTACAGCAGTATGAAGTCATTTGAGACTTGATGAAGAGATAGGGAGAGACCTTTTCAAATAAGCCTGGCTGACAGCAATGTAGAAGATAAAAGTCAGACAAGAGTTCACAGGGCCCTGAACTTGTGGAATGATGGATTTGAATGAAGGAGATGTTGTTAAGAGGTATTCTGGATTTGGTTTAAAGGAATTCACAGGCTTATATGTGGAGAAGAATGAGAAAGAGGGAAATCTCCACAATAATAGCAGGATTTGTAATGTGACTGACTAGAAGACCAGTGATGTTATTTTAATAGGTTGAAATCACAGGATGTGAAAGAGTTGGATTACTGGGAGAGGGTGATGATTGTGGGATGTTTCAGAATTGCTGAAGATCTTGGTTGTTTTGTTCCTTACATGGTTGGAAATGTGTTGTTTTGGAACTTAGAAACAAGGCCACAGTTAAATCAAGATATGAAGAATGGGATGCAGTGTTTATAGTAGCCATAAGCCAAGGATGGATTGTAGGGTAAAACCATGTTTAAAAATGGGACTTTGATGAAAACTTCCCTGTAAAGATGAAATAGAAGATGAGGTGTTAAGTGAAAGAAGCTGAAAAGGGTTAATGTTAGAGATTCAGAAGGAAACACAGAAAGGGAGGACAATGTCACAGAGCTAATATTGAAGAAAGATTGAAGGAAAACAATCTACAGTGTCAAAGATTACAAAAGATAGATCTGAAAAGATTCTATGGTCTGAAAATAGAGTTTGTATTTAGATATTGAGAAGAAATATAATAGCATATCAAGTGAGAGTTAGCTCAAAGTCCCAGGAAATAAAGGAGATTGGTTGTTGAAAATTTTAAAATGAAATTTAGCAAAGCAACTTTTGTTGCCTAAAAAAATACTTCCAGCAATGAATGGGGAAATAGTGGAAACAGTGTCAGACTTTGTTTTTTTGGGCTCCAAAATCACTGCAGATGGTGATTGCAGCCATGAAATTAAAAGACACTTACTCCTTGGAAGAAAAGTTATGACCAACCTAGATAGCATATTCAAAAGCAGAGACATTACTTTGCCAACTAAAGTCCGTCTAGTCAAGGCTATGATTTTTCCTGTGGTCATGTATGGATGTGAGAGTTGGATTGTGAAGAAGGCTGAGCGCCGAAGAATTGATGTGTTTGAACTGTGGTGTTGGAAAAGACTCTTGAGAGTCCCTTGGACTGCAAGGAGATCCAACCAGTCCATTCTGAAGGAGATCAGCCC